>NC_086287.1:51969495-53236166 GCF_963924245.1 Chroicocephalus ridibundus
CACAGACACCGCTCTTGACAAACTCCCTCTTGTTCACATACTGAAGAGTCGGAATAACGCAGGAGGTCCTCTTTGTGTCTCTGCCCAGCCATCCACCCCACACGCTAGTGAAACTAGTGGATTTTGACGTCAAGTTGCTGCTGTTTTTCCTTGATCCTGATACCATCCCTCCACCACAGCCCACCAGAGATGAGAGACAGCTGCACCAAACCAGCACCATCTGGTATCGGACGCTTGGTCTCTGTTCTCCATTCCCAACTGGAAACATAGAAGTGGTGTAGATATCCTCCCTAGCCATGGTGCCAACCTTCGAGTCCAGGGACATATCACAGCACTGACAAGGGTGGGTTACGATAGTACAGAACCAGACCTTCACAAAACAAAACCAAATGCTATTTCACATATATTTGGTTTCTGGTGCATGGAAATGAATTCATTTCCCCTGCTCCTCACCCTCCTTTCTCGCTCTAAGTCTCGTGATGCTTATGGAGCACCAATCACTAGACTTCCTAGGTACTCCACAGCACAATTATCTCTTGAGCAATCAGCTTGTGACATAACAAGCACAAACAGCAGCAAGAGATAAAAAGCAAAAGCAACAATGTTTTAATACAGGCGCCCCAAGTCGCCAAACAAGGAAACCATAAACTAATAACATATGGCATGCTAGCAGGATTGCTTCCAAATAGATACTTTTTTTTTCCAAGCAGCATCAGTGTCAACTGTCCTGAGGGACTAGTAATATTCAAGACAGAAGGCAGAATGACTTAAACAAGCCAAGAGGCATCCCAATAGTCCATTAACATCCCCCTGAAGTGACCAATAGAGGCAGAAAACAAGAACATTTTTTTTTTCTGTCTCAAGAGACACTGCAGACACTTAACACGAAATCAGAGAAATTTACGTACGAGTTCCACCTGACTCCAGCTTCAGCCATGACCAGGGTCCACTTTGGCAGCTCTGCGGCTCTGACCGCTGATCAGTGTGGGGCATTTTCTGCACTTTTGTTTTCCCTTGCTATATGGCTCTTCTGCAGGATGAGATTACTGTCTCAACTGGTTTGCGTTACTGTTCTCTCTTAAGGAAGCATTAATAACCTTATTAGGGGTTAGTGGGCACAATGGCAACACACAGGGGGAACTTCTTTGCAGGGGTGGGAGGTGAGTCCTTTAGGCTTATACACAGACATCACAGTCAGTGTGGTCTATCCCAGTGCTAAAAAATGCTAGCTGTTAAAGCCTTTTCAGTCTCAACAAAGCCAACAATTTGAAGTACACAGGAATACTAATCCATTTTAGTCAACCTCCACCTGAGCCAAGCTCCCTCCATGCATCAGGAATCCTGCTGACGCATAGACGTTTGCTCTCCTGCAAAACACTTCTAACTCATAACAATTTTACCTGTGCGAGTGCCCTCAGCCAAGGCCCACATCAAGCAGATGGTGCAGCCAGGTACCAAGTGCCAGGGAGAGCGTCAGCAGGACACAAGATGAACACAAACGTGCTAGCTCATTTCAAGGAAATTAACGCTTTAGCTAGCACATATTTATCTTGTCAGTAATGGAGATGGGAGCATCATGGTTAGATATGGGTAAATATAAATCAGTAACATTGAATTAATTTAAGCTGTGTACATTATGATATAAATTAAGAGTCAGCATGGGCCAAGGGCAGATTCAGCACAACTTGTGGGGAGCAGGGGCTTACACAGTGACAGAAAAGACTGTCAGTAATCTCACTGCAACACCAAGCCAGACAGAGACTACTTTGCTCCAAACCAGACTCCAGGAAAGACCTTAAGAAGGTGAGGTTGTCTCAAGGGCTTCTGTACTTTCTTTTAGTAGCAGCTTAAACCAAAGCACAAAATAAAAGAAGGGATTCTTGCATCCTCCAAAAGCAGGGATGCTTGACACCAAACTAAACTCAGCTAGCCGTGTTTCCTCATGACTTTCTGGATTTCTTGGTTTGCTTAATGTCTAAAGACAGACATGGACAAAAAAAGAACACCCACAGGTACCTAGCAACCTTGTTTGTGTGAGTGGGTATGTTGTATGACATTTTCTGTCAAAAAGAGGAAAGCCGTGATCTTCAGGAGGAGCCTGAAGCACTAAAGAAAGACCACAGGCTACTCCCTAGAAGGAGCCTTCAAGTTACATTTCTTCCATTCCCCTAGGTAATAGCTCTTATTTCTCAGAAACTTTAATACGCCTAATTTCCACTGAAGTCACAGTGGACTCTGGTTACAAAACAGGAGCTGTTTTTGTAAATCCTGGAGACTGAAATCCCAACTTTACAAACAAAATATGCTAAGTCATAAAAGTATGTAAGTTTTTCTCACCACACTTTAATCTAGCATTTGTGAAAAAAAAAAAAAAAAAAAGAAAAACACCACCTCACTGGTAGCCTTTTTGACAATGCTGCCCACTGAGACAACACTTGTGCTATGTGCACTACCAATAGCTTCTACAGCCGTCACATAGCAACAGCCTTCCATCACAGTTGGAAGCAACTTGTAGGTTAGAGGACTGATGTTTTACTAACAAAACCCCCTGAACCAGTCATTCCCCTCCCTAACTAGCACAGGCATTGAGGAGGAACTTCCCAAAGCAGTGAAGAAGCATGGGAAAACACAGGGAGTGTTTACTTCTTCCATTGATTCTTTTGTCTGGTAACGAACAACGTTATTGCCAAGGGAGTAATGAACTCCCAATCCCCAGGGCTTCATCTGAATATCGCCTCCCCCCCCACGCACTGTCTATTTTAGTAGTTACAAAATTAACCCTAGGATTTAAAAGCCTCCCACTGCTACAAAATAGCACTTTTACTGGACTCGCAGGAAAGCGGCCATCAGGCTACTCTGGGGAGGTATACAACGAGACTCATCAGGGTCATGAGGGCACCTTGTGCCAGCAGGTTCCTTGAGCAGCCTTGAAGCTTCCACCTGAGAGGGCAAGAGGACTGCACACTCAACCACCTCCTGGAGGGACACGGCAGGAGGCTGGGGGGAGAGGGGAGAGGTGTTCAGGGGAGGCCGGCTGGCTGACAGAGACATCAAGAGCCACAGGAACAATTATAACTTAACGCCTGGAGCTCCCACATGTTTCCTTCATGGAAAGCGCCTGTTGCCCATGGCTGCTGGCAGATTCCCCTCCCTCTCAGGCCGCTGCTCTACATTTGACCACCCTTGACCTCATCTTCACGTTGGCCTCAGCCGTCCCTTTCCCCGGGCCACCTCCGTGCCATGCACACCAACGCAAGCGCCCCTCAACAGGCAAAGAAATCGCGCCGTGATGGCTCCCGAGGGTTGGCCCGAGCGTGTCCTGGCAGAGCCCGCCGTGCCTGCCGCAAGGCGCAAGCGGTTCTGCGCGACGGCTGAGCGTTCCCCGGCTACTCGGGCAGCAGGGGTTGGCTGCTGGGGGTTTCCTCGCTGCGGCAACCGCCGGCGCAGCAACGCTGCCGGGACGGCAAGCGCCGCCTGGACGGGCAGGGCCCAGCGCGGCGGCCGGACCGCCGGAGGCTTCCCCGCCCGGTGACACCCCTCGGGCGGCGCGGCGAGGCGAGGCGAGGGCGCGACGGGCCGCCGGGCGCCACCGGGCACCTGCGGGCGGCGCGGCCGCTGCCGGAGGGCGGGCGGGGCGGGCCAGGGCAGGCCCGGCTCGGCTCCAGCGCGGGGCCTCCGGCGCCTTAAAGCGGCGATGCCGCCTTCCTGGGGTCGGCAGGAGGAGCTGCCCCAGACGGTGAGGGGCCGCGGCCCAGCAGAGCCCTACACATCCCCCCCCAAAAACGTGCCCTTTGGTGGCCTAAACACGCGGTGTTCTGCGGTGCGCACACCCCACACACAGCGTTTCCTCAGTGGCAACGAATCCACTCTGCGCGTCACCAGGGGCTCGCTGTTGCTGCGGAACAAGCTATTATCTTTAATCTTGTTGTTAATTATCACTACAATTGGCACGGCTGTTATCAGTGATGCGTGACGCGGGCGTTAGGCAGTGTAGCCACACGCACTGTCAATCTTTTGTGGTTTACCTGGGGCGAGTTGCCGCCGCGGCGCCGCTACCCGTTTGCTTCCAACAGCTTATGGCTGGCCATCGGGTGCTCTCCTTCTGCTCTTGCACAGGAGGTGACGCGGATGGTGCATTCTCCGACGGCAAAACCCATCAAGGAAAACTCTCAGAGAAAAACGGTCGTTAGCGGCGCCCTTTTTTATTGCACTAAATGGAGACTACTGTGATGCTATTAGCTGTGTCTCAGCTTTGCTGTGGAGATGATTTTTTTTTTCATTACAGCTGCGCTCATGCATTTTATTCAGTCAGATCCAGCCAGCCCAGTGCCTAGGCTCCCGGTGGCCTGCAGGCAGTGAGGGAGCCAGCGTCTCTGTGGGCAGAGCTGAAACAGCAGTGCCTGGGGCTTTTCACCTTGTCTTGCACAGATGAGTGTGGCCAGAGCTCTCTCCCACACCAGCCATGGCAGCCAGAGCCAACCTGACACCCTGACATACAACCTCACAGCCAAAAATACTGACAAGGATGCAGAGGCACCTTCCCAACCACGTGAGGGGAGCACTGTGCCATGGCTCTGGTAGGGGAGGTGAGGTGACTGTGAATGATGATGCTCAAGTGGTGGAATTGATCAGTGGAGACAGATGCGGCCCTGAGCTTCCTTCGGTGCAAAGTACACCAGCTGTGCTTCCTTGGGAGCAAGCCCTGGCATTTGAATCTGGAGCTGCCACGGTGCAAAACTTACACCTGTGAGTATTTATCAACTTGCTTTCATACAAAATTGTGGTTGCAGTCAAATTGCCATCTAGACACCAATTTTAGCCCTTATTCCTTCCACCTGACCCTGTCAGGAGGAAAGCCACTCACCTGGCAGCTCAGAAAACCCCTCTGTGCCCCAGGGAATCCCTTAACAGAGAAATCAGCAGTGCGTCTCTCTGCCGCAGCTACCCTGTGGAGGAATGGCTGTGGGAGAGGGGACGTGAGCGTTGTTCCCCGCTCTTCTCTACTTTGCAATGTAACAGACCACCACATTTCCTTGGCATGGTCCCTGAAGGCTTTTGAAACGAGGCTTGTCAAGAAATAAGTCAAAGGCCCTAGAGAGCCATCTGATGAAGAGCAAGCAAGTTTTAGTGTGCTCTAAACCCTCCCACCCAATTTTTCCCCTGCTGCCAGGCAGACCACCCCTTTCAGCATACATTAGCAAACATCACAAGCCTATCGGAAAAAGCGCTGGAAATGAAAAATGAAATGTACTCTATTTAGTCTTCAATTAAGGAAGAAGAGTTTACTCCATCTCTCTAGGGCAGCAAAAACTGGAGCAGAGTGTTAGGTTCATTGAACATTAATGATCTTTTCCTATTATGCTAAATTATTGTTTCCTTAGCCAGTGATCAAATACAATAGCTTTATTAAAGCCCATTTCAGTTAGAAAAAAGAAATTGCTTTTCTGCTGTGCTAGCTCTTATGAATGAAAAAGGAGCGAGGGCCCTATAACAGGGTGACTGTTGGAAACAAGGGAAGAGATGGTCCCCACTGCTTCTGCAGATGCCCTCACCTCTCCCCTGCCCCAGTAACAGGGACACCAAGCTGCCTGAACAAGAAGCTAATTTTAGCTTTGTGCTTACCCAATTGCAGGCTCCCCTGGCCCTCTTTGCTATGTGGCAGGCACCACTGAGCAGGTCTCTGGTGGTGCCCGGCCCACAAGTATGCAGAACTCGCACCACAAAAAAAATACAAAAAACCGTAAAAAGGCATTTAACTCATGTCCCAAGCTGGATTAAAGTGTGTGCTTTCAGCAGCAAGGAGCAAGTGCAGGCCATAATAATGCAATCCTTTGGGAAAAGGTAATCTGAAGCAAAATGAGCTAATTTTGGTGCAAGTCTATGGAGACAATGCCCTTTTTAGACAAAATTAAACGGAAAAATTTTAGTGGAGTTCTGTGGAGGCCACAGTCCAATATAATCACAATGGCAAATTGATGTTCTGATATAAGGATGCTGCTGATGAAAGGAAAGGATATGAAGCCATGGCAGATACAATAGGTACAAAAAATAAGGTTGAATTTAAGTTAGGGGAACACTGTAAATCACTTTTGAAAAGTATTTATTTATACTACACGCCCCCTGTGTCCCTCTCCGGCACTATAGTGCTCTTGTGAGATGGCAGCCTCTCGCCCATGGCTCAAAACTACCCTGTGTGCTGTCCATGAAAACCAGGTGCATGGCTTCATCTGCTGCAAAAGGAAAATGTGGAGGCAGAGGTGTCGTCTCCAGAAGTCCCTGAGCCATGAGCGGATGCATGTTCCTCACTGCCTACCTGTTTGCTCTAGATGGATGAGTAGTTTGACCCTGCTGGGTTGTTCAGCAGTCGTGGATCCCCTTGCTTCACTCTCAGCCACTCATCTTCACACCACTCTCCCACAGTATTTAAAGTGCCATTGCTCCTTAATCTGCAGCATACACAAAAAAATGACTTATCCAGGCCACAGCTCAAATCTGAGTGGGTTTGGGTGGGAAATAGAAATTATCCATGACATTTGCATCGTGGGAGGCACAAGGAGGAAGGAAGGGAGAAAACCCAGTACGGAAAGAGGAATGCTGCCAAGCACATGGAGAACAAGCCAACCAATCCCCCAGAGGGCACAAGATTTGATTTATTTCAACAAGACACTTTTAAGCTACAGGAACTTCAATTTTAAAGTTCTTTCTCCATGCCCCGATCTGTCTCTGTCTTGCCATCCATTCCATAGTGCCCTCTGATGTTTAATATTCTGCTTGAAATCTACCTGGGTAAGGGGAGGATCAATAAGCTCTCAGTTTTGCATCCATGGCAACACATACTTTACATATCATTTTATCCTGAACAACGGAAAATTAAATACTTGATGTGAAAAGACTTGGGATTTCAGGGAAGTGGGGAGGCAGGGGGGGGAACTGACTTTGCCTCCAGGTGCAAACCTGTCATACAGAATCCTTAATGCAATTCACTTAAGAAAAGTGTTGATAGTGCAAAACTTGAGGCTCTGTGAGGAGCATATGAATGTCAGACTTATTTCAGCTGACACTAATCGCAGGTCTAATTGAAACGGAACCATCATGAGTCCTCAACAGACAAAACATGCAAACAAGTAACTCTCAAAAAGTAATAATAGAAAAAAGATACCCCCCCCAAAAAAAAAACAAACAAACAAACAAAAAACACACAACACCAAGAAAGATCAAAAGTTCACATTTTTGACTAATCACATTCTAAACCTGATTCTGATCTGACTTCTGCTGGCAGAAATATAGAAAATCAGTTTTCAAGCTGCAGTGGTTTAAATAAAAAGAAAGTCCTTCCAGTGTTCCTGAACCCTGGAAGTGTTGCTAATACTAGATGGCATTTGTGATTGCACTGGGTTTGATATCTGATGATCTACAGAAGCCTCACCTACATCTAATGATTTGAGTTCATTACTTTCCTGTCTTAATAAAGGTATGTTTATTTTTTTTTTCAAACCCAGTTATTCTGAAGTTGGATTGAACAGTAATTAGATAATCAACAGCATAAAATGGCCTGATTTTCTTCTGCTGTGTCCCTAGGGTTTTATTTACACAACCACAGAGTGAGTGAAGTGCATAAAACTATACATTTCTTGTATGGTTTAATCTTACAATGATTATGATCTGCACTTTTAAAAGCGCAAACTCCTACACCAACAGCAAGGCAGTGGAAAAATAATTTCCTAGTTGTGTGTCTATCAGCATGAAAAAACAGCACTGAAAACCCAAACCTTTCTAAGTCATTACTGTGCCCCCAGTAAGTGCACATACCTATGCTAATATCCAGTGCTGCACTGACTCCTCCAACCAAGCAGTTTCAAATTTCAGTTTTAAAGCTCTGCTCTGCCAGGAACGGCTTTGAACCAGGAGCTCTGTGGGGCTGCGTGTGCTCCTCCTAAGGCAAGGAGCACCCAAGCTCGGGGTCAGGCCAGCTGGCGGGTGGTAGCAGGTGCCACTTCCTCCAAGCAAGTCCGGAGACAACCCCAAAGGAGTCACTGTGTCACATCAGAGTGACCACCATGCAAACCCACACCTGCACATTGCAAACCTGCCACTCCTGAGTCAACAATACCTAAGGAGCAGGAGTTTGGTCTGAAAGGCTTCACCAGCACAGAGCTTCTTCCTGGTCTCTTGTTAATAATGTATCCACAATTGCTAGCAGAGGCAGGAAGGCACAAAGGCCGTGGACTCAACAGAAAACCTGTACGGTTAATACAGCACTGTTGGGTAAAACCTTACAGATTTTCAGCATACTTTAAGGTTGTGTGTTAAAACATCTGCCCACAGTGGGGACCCCATAAGACAAAAGATGGAGGCATGTAAGCTATTGATGTAATGTTTGTGCTCATTAAGAACAGAAAGATCTATTGAAAATATGGTGAAAAAGAGAAGTAATTAATCTGGATACCTAGGAGTGCCTGCAGTCGTGTTATTCCATTAAATCCACATCTCTGCCCTTCGAGGCACGTGTCACACAAAGACTCCGGGAGAAATATGAGACTGACAAAGACGTCACATTAAATACAGGCTATAACCATGTCACAGCTTTCTTTTACTTGCAATTATGACTCTGAGGCTCGTAACTATAATCCCAGGACTGCATTACCTTTTCTTTACTCTGAAGCCTGCCTGGCATTGTCGGGAAACAAGCTGAGCTGTGCAACGTGGCTGTGCTGCTCCTGCAAGGGCAGCAACGTGGCACTGGGCAAAGGTGCAGGGGCAACCAAGCAACAGGAGCAAGCTTTCTGCTGGCCGGTGGCAGTGTGTGCGGCCTGAGCCGCCAGCTGTCAGCTGGGGGAAGCGGGTTCCTTGCAGGGCCACCAACAAGGGCCATTCCTGCCCACGGCAGGTGATGAAGGCTTCTGCGCCAGCCCACAGTGTCAAGAGCACCTCTGAAGAGAGAGCACAGTGCTGCCCGTGCAGCATGGCTAGCAGAAGAAAACCTGTGCCCACGTCTTGGTGGCTTTGGTGAAAGGTTCGCCTTAGCTTACCTCCACCTTTAATGCAATATTTGCTAGAGCTCACCCATCATTGGCCTTGCTTCCCGGACAAGTTAGGTGCTCTGGCTCTGCCAGCACCATGCAACTTGCCCTTGGCTTCCCCATTCCTGTTTTCCTCTCTGTAACACAAGGGCAATAAGAGACTTGCTACAAGAGTACTGTGATGCCTAACTCATCATTGTGAAGTGCTTTGAATCCATCATAAAATGATCTGAATAAGACCAAAGCACTAGTGTAACATCATCAGTATTACCACAGTATTTATTATACATCTGTCTCTGAATGGTTCATGTCATTATCATTAAGCATGAATATCATTATTTAGTATCTACCCATGCTATATCTCAGCTCCTTGGCAGTTGTACAGATGCTGTAAATGCTTTTCTTGTATTTGCCCTTTCCCAACAATTTCAAGAAGATGTATGCATGTCTGAAATGTTAGAAGTCAAAATTCTGCCATTTCTAATGCACAAAAGGCTCTAGCTGGCACATCTATATTTTTTCAGCTATTATGCAAACTGAGAATTGAAATGCTAATGAGTTTTGTGAGTAATTCGTATCAGGCAGGATATTTTTTAAAGTTGTTCAGTGAGTACACCTTTCTTTCTGAGAAGAAATTCTCTTAATGACTGTGAATACATATATAGTTGCTGCAGTTGAACCTGATGGAGATCATTAAATTGACAGCAAATTGAAAAATTACAATGAAGAAAACACTTATTTGCATTTCATCATAAAATAACACATCATGTGTTCCATACCACCCTAGCTGGTGTTTCTGGGGCACTGCATGTAAGTATGGGTAGGTCCTCCTAGCCCAGAGTAGCAAAGAGGAGGCAGCATGCCCCAGAGGGCGTTTATACTTGTCTGTAAACCGTATAACGTGTACCAGCATGTGCAAATATCAGTGGTGTCCGAGAACTTGCAGCAAAGAGTGGACAGAAGCAAAAATGGTAAAGATGGTAAAGAGAAGGAGCTGAGCAGTTTGAACAGGGTGAGGGGTCAATACGCTCGAGTTCCCTTTCCAGATGTGGCATTTGCTCATTACCATGTAGCCCTTGGCAAGGCACTCAAATGAGCCAGGATGTCACAAACAAGGATGTAAGCGTTTTAAGTGCCATCAGAAGAGATGAGTTCACTGGAGCACGTTCCTTCCTGCTGGCCAGACTCTGCTGAGTCTCTTGAGGAAGCAGCCATCCCACCCCCACGTTTTGGCAGTTCCCCTGTCCCAGCCTTTCCACTGGCAGGGACCATGAACCTCAGCTGAGCGGCACACCGCTGCAGCCTCAGCTTGCAGGATGCCTCTCCCTCCTTCCTGATGGATCCTTCTGCTTTTGCTCCCCAGCTCCAAAGTCAAACCCTGTATACTAAGAGCAGCCTTAGCTTCTGAAGTGCTGAGGATGATCCTGGCAGGGAGAAGCACCACGTCTGTAGCAAGGCAATACCTTTTGTTAGCAAATATACAGAAACATCCATCTTTTTTGACACTCGGTACCTGCTAGAAATCACATGTAAAGTTTCCCACTTCTGTCGGATGAGATCCGTGCCTGTCCTAGCCCCAAGCACAGCCAGTGACATGGCACATGTGGCCCCACAACCATGGGGCCAGCTGTGCCTGGGGCCAGCCAGAGCACAGAGCTATAGTACGGTGCTTGTGGCAGACAGGGTGACTGCTCCTGCAGGGGCCCGGCTCCATCCCCTGCACCAGCTGCCAGTCTGCCAATGCCGGATTACACTTACATCCGCGGTGTTAGCACAGATTTGCAGCTTCCTGGGTCACCTGTTTTGATCCTGTCTGAATGTGCTTTGGGTTGCTCTGTAGCTTAAAGATCTATTTTCAAACGAAGAGGGTAGGAGGCAAGGGAAGAGGAAGGGAGACAGTTGCACTGGGGCTGATCCTGAGGGTTTTCTTCTCCCAGGACAAAACAAAGCCTCTCTACCTCTTGCACTAACCAGTGTCCTGCTCCATATCAATGGCTGACACTGCAAATGCACTCGTGATTTAACCCAATCTGCCCATACCTTTACAAAGCATCAGTACATCACCCATGAAACAACCAAGCTTTTGATAACTACTTCAGTATGCAACTTACATGTCCTGTGCCTCGTTGATCAGAGACCACTTTCCTGATGTCACCAAAAGCAGTGTTAAGACAGATGGGATTGCTGTGATGTTTTATAGGAAATATATGTTGCCACATGAAGCAGTTGTCTGCTCTCCTTTCAGCATAAAGGACCTAAACCTGACAGTTTGAAAGAGAAAAAATTGTAGCCTGGTTTGTTAAGATACACAAGGAAAAAGTCCTAAATATTCTCTTTTACAAAATATATGAATAAATAATTTTAATTGTTTTTATGGGAACAGCTTAATTTCAAGGAATACCAATTGCAGAATCTAAAGTATGCTTACTGCGGTGACCTGATTGTGTAGGAAAAGTCTAGAAAATTGAAACTGCCTGACGCTTCACTATTGACAAAAAGTGCCTCATTTATGTGCCTTGATTAGGAGGAGCAAAATACAAGTAAAATAACTGTCTAGACTATTCACTGACAAGGAAATTACATTTCTAATTTAGTTTTAATCATCTGAAGCACTAATAGAAATGGAAGGAAGGGAAATGGTTTGGTTCTCTTCTTAAAGAAAAACAGGAGACTTAACCCAGGACCACCCACTTAGCCGATCTATATCAGCTCCAACCACTCATCTTCAGAAAGTCAGATATTTCCTCAGCTCCATAATAAATATCAAACTGGTAAGAGAACTGTCAGTCATCAGTTGTGGTCCTTTGTTCGATAGCTGACAGACACCTGAAGAGCCTGGTTAGCAGTTCCTCTGCGCTGGCTTGAATGGAGGGATAAATGACAGCACTGGGCTCTGTCATTTGTGATTTCAGGAGCTTCAGACTCCGTCACTGGATGGCATCCCACATAATGCTGGTCAGCAGGCTATTTCCATCCCCCTCTGCACTGTGCGACGTTTTTGGGAAGGGAATGACTCAACGCTATCTACTAACCACTTTAGTGAGCCTTGAAAATAACGTACCTGGACTCATTGTGACATTTCCAGTTTGAACGTTTTTTTCTTTTTCTTCTTTGCTGCTACTTTTTATAAATTTCCATACAGGTAATTGGTTTTATGAGCCAGAAGACGATTGCCTCATTTTTGGCACAACCTGAAACATTCCTTGACCTAGGAGCTCATAAAACCGCCTGTCATCCTGACTCTCACAGCAGGCTCTGGTTAGCTGGGCTCCTGGCAGTCTGCTGGCTCGGTCAGCAGAGAGAGGAGCAAGAAGCACCACTGTCGCTCCCCCTCGTCATCTCTAAAAATGGGATGAAGCCATATCTTAAATAATACTCATCATGGATATACTCGTCACCAGCTTTGCATCCAAATTGCAGGTAAATTCATGCTCTTACCCCTGCAGGGCTCTAAATCAGAAAAGAATTTAGCCTGTTACTTGCATTTAACATATTGCAAAAGGAGGGCCTGGTTTTGATCTCTGGTGGAAACCAGGAATATCTCCACTGAGCAGTTGCCTTGCTGGGTAGCAGATATGAAAGGAAATACCATTAATATCCTCCAGATCCTTGCTTCCAGGTTCATCCATAATGTATGACACCTGATTTTGCACTGCACTGTTAGGAAATAAAAAATAACTCTTTGTCAGATGAGAAAATCCTATATTTTTTTAACAAAACAAAGGAAGCGATTACTTTTCCTTAGCTTGAAAGGGCACTGAAAATGATGATGGGGATGATGAAGGTGACCCAGCTAAACTAAAGCAAGTCGACTAACTGCAATCACTTAAACAAATCTATACTGGGAGCGGACTCCTAGCTCACCTACAAGAAATCATGTATGGATAAAAAAAATTGACAACAGCAGCTTTAAATCATGGTTTATTAATGCCCTTTCCCCCACAGCAGGACACAAAAAGGAAACTGGCAAGACAGGTACATTAAAAAATGATGACTCCTCTGACTGAAACATATGATATGCATAAATACACCCTTCTTCTTTTGTGTTAGGTTTGGAGATACTGATATAAAATGTGTTCGTTCCTTACTTCATTACCAGGTTGCGTTAGTGTGTTGGTATCACTTGAGGTAAGTGCCTGACTGTCCTCACTGCAAGGCATTTTTTGAGATCACAGCCATGAGGGGAAAAGGCTTTTTGCAGAAGAGGAACTTTAAGGGAGGGGTAGTTAGGGGGCACGGAACGGACATGGACAGTTTAACAGCTGCCTTTTGCTTTCTGTGAGCTACCTTGGGAACAAAGCCCTTCAGCTACATTTCAGTTAAAAGCGGACAGTCAACTTCAACTCATCCCATACAGACAAAGAGTAATTTTAACTCCCGCACGTGCTTTTGGGGAACATGAGGAGCAACGAGTGGCAGCAGTGAGGGGGCCCTCCCAGCCCCTCTCCTCACCCAAAACCATGCTGACCCCAAACCGCTGTGAATCCTCACCATCACACAGCCGCAGGTGTAAGCTCTGAGGATATCTCAAGGCTGACAGCATCCCCTAGTCCAAATAGTTTGGGAAACCCTGGCCTGTTAGATACTTGGATATTAAACGATATACATGGATTTTATGGCACCAAAAGGGAGCTTTTTCATGACATGCTCACAGCTCAGAACAGGGAAAGTAAAAACATTTTCAACATTTTATGAGTAAGTAATATTGAATGGGTTGAATTAAATATTGAGGGCAGTAAAAATTATTGAAGATACATAATTTTATGCAGGCTGAAATCCATCAGATAACAGAAACATTTAATGACAGGTTTTGAAAATGAGCCTGTGTTTTCAAGATCACAAATTGTCAGTGGTCTACACAAGGGAAGGTCCCCTGTACTGCAGTGCAAAGGCCTCCTTGTACACACGTTTTTCTCCTTTTTCTGTGACACAGGCTGCCTATAAAAGACCCATTTCAGAGGTTGTTGCAGGAAACCTGTCACAGAAGGTGGAGAAAAGGGCTGTAGGGGACACGCTGCCTCTGCACCCATGCAGTTTCCTCAAAGGATATTTCCTGCTTGCCATCGCCAGCACCTGCAAGGATTTGACTGTTTCTCTGTCCTTTTCTGGAGTGCTTTCCCCTCTGTTCCTGTGTCTTTCTATAATTCACACGTAGCACACATGAATTCATTGAACACATCCCATCGCTGCAGACGCGAGTGGAGTGGAATTCACCTACTTTTAAGTGCCTCAACATGTATTTATTTTTTGGAACTTTCATAACTTTGACTGCTTCCACAAAAATACCTTCTACTGGCTTTACACCAAGGACTGGCTTGACACTGTGTGACACTTGAAAAAGTCCAGGTGACAGATGGTGGACAAGCGTGATGGTATCCTAGCAGTACACATAACAGTGCAATTTAAATCTGCCTGCATCGGTTGTATTACAATACGTTATAACTTACTCTTCCTCAGCCTGCATTCTGCTTGTATCCTACCTGAAATCCCACTACCTGCGTTTCCCTTCCTGGGATAGGAACTGGACAGGTCTGGGTCTTCAGGATGTCTGTGCAATTTTCCCTGTGTCGGCCATAGCTGCATTTTGCAGTCAGCCTTCCCTTGGGTTTGTTTCCTGGTCTGAATGCCACAACACACAAAAACCCACAACTCAAACCCCCCAAGAAGTGATTGAATAGTAGGACCGCTCAAAAACAGCCAGTCCGATTGTTATGTCAGACCCTCTTTGTTGTCCTGTTACTGTTGTTCATCCTCCAACAATCCAGCCAGAGCTCTTTTCCTTGAGTGCAGCGCTAGCTTGCTTTCAAATGGGATTACTCTCCTTCCTTTGTCTGCATAGCTCCTTTCACACCTGCACACAGCAGTGATCCTGATTCGCGCAGGCTTGCGTGCGTGCTTCTTTCCTGTAAGCTCATCCTGCACCTCTGCCTGGAGCAGGCCATGGAAAGCCACAGCACGAGACGGGGATAAGACGTTACAGGTATAACCCCTTGTTCCGACCCCATACACAAAGTACATTGAATTATATTAAACAGTCCCTGAGGGTGGGACTGAGAATGTTCGTTAAAACGCCAGTTGATTCACAACAGAATACTCTTTGTGGATGCAAGTCACCGTGTTGGGAAACAACTTCTGCCCAGATGAGTGCGCATTACTCCATTGGGGAGAGAGAGATTAGCGCCTGAGGTGGGAAGGTAAAAGTTTTTCTAGGTCATTGAGAGTCACAGGAGCTGTGTGGGTGCCTGGCAGGCCCTGCTTGCTGTGCAGCCCAGCCCATTCTCATGGGAGCTTCGTTGCGTTCAACCCAGGGAGCACAGCTCTGAAGGAGCGATTAAATTTTATGCTGTGGTTGCAAAGTAGGAGTAACATGCAAGATGGGATTAAGTCTTAATATGATCCCATATCCAAGCTAGTCCCGGACCACCTAGTAACGCCAGTGAGAAAATTCTAACTATTATTACCATTTAAAAAAATGCACTGAACTTCAAAGGGAAAGCAAACCACAAAAACTATGCTGGTGACGTTATGAGTGTGCTGTACGCCCAGTAAGTCAAAGTGTAACTAACTATATTTTCACTGTCTTCCACTAGCCTCAAGTTAGTTCCCAAATCTTTGAATGGGCTGACGTGGCCTCATTCAGGCAGCAAAATGTGGCACCCGTGGTCAACTCGGCTCCATCTCCAGGGCAGCTGCTTTTGTGTGAAAGGGGAGGGGACTCTATGCCTGGGAAGACCTTCCCAAGCAGCAAGGGGAATTCTCAACAGGAAGCCCACAATGAAAATAAATCCAGATTGCAAATTACTGTAGATGCAAGCAAACAAAAGCAAAGGAGATTTGCGCTGTGAATGCCTTGCTTTTTTCACTATGTGGGATCCCCACTGAATTTACCCAGGCTGTGCTGTCCAGTGCTCTCTGGAGGTGCAGTAGACGCTGCAAGCATAGTTTAGATACCCCTTAGAGTTCTCAGAAACTGTAAACTCTGTCCTCCCTTCACATTAGTAGTGTTTGGAGGGAGCATCACAGTGACTATGAACTCAAGCTGGGAGTAGCAACAACCCTCTACCCTACACACCTCCTTAGATTCCAATGAAAGAAAAAATCTGGGGGAGGCATTCTGAATTTAATCAGGGAAACATACAGAAATATGGAACTGAATGATGTGTGTTCAAATTACAACATCCTCTAGATAATTTTTTGCTGTTTTTTTTCTGAAGCTAGCGCTATCTGTTAAGGATGAGTCTCCACAGAGACGAAAACCAGGCCTCCTGTCTTGCATCTGGGCCAGAGAGCATGCTGCCAACTCCACACAGCCTTTTCAAGACTCTTCTGAGATATGCAACAGCTCACATCTGACCAAGGCACCAGTGCAGCCAACCTGTAAGCGCATACTTCACAGAAAGCCTGTGAAAAGTGTGGGAAGTTAAGTGCATCCTCAAGTGCTCTGCTGAGTGAGGCCTAAAGCCCTACAGCCCCATTCCGATACAAGTCGCGCAGATGATTCCTTGAGTCTCAGGTGAAGTGCTGCCGAGCTGCCGGCAACGCACAACCAGAACTGGCTGATCCTGCTGTTGAAACAGTCTCCTACTCACAACTTCCAGGTCCTAAACTCTTCCTGTTCTCAAGCAAGCAATGGTCTTCTTTGCCTGTCCAATTAACTGTAACTCAAAGGAAACTCCACTGGATGAAATCAGAGTTAGACAAGTGCCATTGAAATTATACTAGAAAAAGTCCTAGAGAGTTTCACCCCTTGATTCTGCAGGAAGATAGTCAAACGTCAGACAGCATATACAGTTAAAACGGCATGCAAAAAGTGTACTAGACCACTAATTTACAAAGCACTGTTTGCCTTAAGGAAATCACTTGGAAGAACTTAAGTTTTCCTTATTGTGATGGTAATTCAACACTGTCTGGCACAGAAGCAGATGATCTGCACCAGAAGAATAAAATGCAGCAATGAACTGATTTACCATCATCTGTGCAAGCTAGTTTTCTGCATCCTTCTTGAATAAACCTATTTCCCAGCAGGGCACATCTTCGCTAGCACAGCATCTCTAGTTTCACACTGACCTACAACTATGCCATTTTTGAACACGTAACCTATATATAACTTGAGGTAGTTAGCAGTCACCAAATAGAAAACCGTGTTCCTGCTCGAAAGGTGTAGTTATCTGGACTCTGGCTCTAATGATGTTGCAAAGGAGATTTATTTCCCATTAGCCATCAAAACCACAGTTGTGCCACTTAAACAGAAATTAAACCTTAGCTGTTTGTGGCACAGCAGTTTGCTCTTCACAGTGGTTTAAAGTTTATGTCAGCAGTTCATTATTTGAATGTATTTTCATTAGGTGAATGTGACAGAGCTGCTGCATTCGACTTACAAAGAAATGCTAAAGAAGAATTAAGAATCACACAGTTAAATTGTGTATTATCATGTAAATGGAAAGGGAATGTCACATGGTATTCTGTGCATTGTTTGAAGAGATAAATGCAGTGAACTATAAATACAAGTTCAATAGAGAGCCTTGTCAGTGAAGCAGTTGAACGAAAGCTAGTCTTGGAGGCTGCTGATACGTTTTAAAATAAATACACATATACACAGTTGCAATATCTAACATAGCTAACTAATCGACCATTAATTTTAAGTTATTTGTAAAACTGTTGTCTCGTCCTATTAAAAAGAAAAAAAAAAAAGGAAAACACTGTAATGGCCGAAGAAAATTGTCTTTATGTGAAGTCTAATTTAAATAAATTAATATTAACAACCCAAAACCTTCTGCCAGCAGGTATGAATGCACAGTCCTCTCTGAGTTCAGGGGAAGGTTAGCACTCCACACAGTGAAGACAGCATCTACTTGCTTAGCAGCCACTGAGCTTGCTGCTGCCTTCATCGAGAGGTGCCTGTCTAGATGCAGAAGAGATTATGCTGCTGTTTGATTATAGCAGGATATATACCGGTATTTGGGGTTTAAAGAGGATTAGTTTGTCCTTTGTCCTTATTCTGTCTGTATTTTGAGCCATACAATGGCCTCTTCTATGAATACTGGTACATGTGAAAAAGCAAACAAGAGATGCAGCTATTTTGTACATCCACTGCTACCACTTCACCCTACCTAGAACAAAACTTGTGTAGGAAAAAAACCCACCAACTATTTTAGCAAGATTGAAAAGTTTTCCTGTTCTTCAATTTGCACAGATTGCCAAAATGGGAAGAGAAGATTGAGAACCAGAATAAGAAAACCATTGAAAGCAACCGCCACCTCCAGGGATGTTTCTGGTAGAGTAACACTTGACATGACCTGTATTAAGAGGCTGGTACTCAGGCCCAGCACCCGAAGAAGCTGCAGCTGCTAAGCCCACACCGTCCATATCAGTTTGCTGAAACTAACTGCTTCAGTTATCTCAGTGCTAGTCAAAGCAGTTCATTTCAGGCTTCAAAACACAGACAAAAGTCTATTCAGCTAAAGTATGCAACAGTCACATTATTTTAGCCACACAAAGAGCTTTTGCCCTTTCAGTGACAAAACAGCTAGGAAAGAGAGAGAGAGAAGGAAGAGCAGCGTTTGAAAGCTTAACTCTACCCCTCCCTGCCTCGGAGGGAACAAGAAAAACTCGGTTCAGTTCAGTGGAATGAGAAGCTGGAAAGAAGTGATCTCTGTCACCCACCAGGGAAGACTGATGAGGTGCGCGCTTTCCCTGTCAAAGCTCAGGCAAGCATTCAGGACAAACAGGGTAAAACATTAACACACTTTACTGAAATATCAGTTTCTTTAGTATGTTACAGAAAAGCTTATGAACATATATAATGTACATAAAAGGCAGACTTCGTAAAATAAAAAGGTCTTCTTTTATAAAAAATTAAAAAGTCAAAGTAAAGTGCATGACAGTTTTTCCTCCACTTTAACTATTGCGTCAAAGTCTTAGCACATAGCAATGTTTTTAAAACCTGGGAGATCCTCTTCTGTCACCCATTAGTCAGTTACTGTACTCATCAGATGAAACGATGATGGTGAAGATTAAAAACAAACGCTTAAGAATCAAAAGATTTTAACCAGATGCATCCACAACAAAGACTAAGAGCTAATGGAATATGGTCTTCTTACACACTTCTCGCTGACAAGCTTTAACAATCAGCAGAAAGTTTCACTCTCGTTAAAGAAAATCGGTAGGGAAATGAGCTTCATAAATAGGGCAGTTTTGCTAGTTAGGGGCTCCCCTATTGTGCAATCAGTTCTTGGTCTATGAATATCAACATTCATACTTAAATATGCTATTGCAAAAGGAAGAACATATAAAAAAGTGTTTCCGCCTGCCTCCCTTGGAAGGAAAAGGTAGTCGACCCCAAACCAGACAAAGACGACAGCGTTTACAGGGTCTTTTATGAGGGCAAGTGCACCAAGATAGTTAAGGAAAGCACTCAAGATGCTGAACCCTCACATTTTTTCAAGCTCTGGGAGCAGAGCCCTGGAGTAGAACTCGTCTGTAATTATACCGATCGCACTCTGCATCTTCTGAGATCTTGACAAACGCGAATTAATTGCTCCTCTCGACAGCCCCGGCAGGCAGCTAGCCCGTTATTGCTCGCACCCGAGCGTCAGCGTCCGCTCCCGGCGGTCACCCCTCCCTCTCCCCATCTCCGGCAGGGTCAGACACAGAGCACCGAGCACCGAGCTGGCAGGCAGGGTCCGCCCCAGCCTTCGTCGGCCGCCGGAGCGAGTAAGCCCCGCTCCCTCGGAGGGAAAAAAACCGCGGAGCTACGCGGGTCTCCGGCTCTCGCCACCGCGCTCCGTCCGCCCGGCGGCCGTCAGAGCACGGCGGCCTGTGCGCGGCACTGGGCGATGTGGCGGTGCACGAAGTCGACGCGGGCCTGCAGCAGCTCGGCCTGCCGCTCCGAGAGGAAGCCGAGGCGCGCCCAGAGCGGCTCCCGCGCCCGGTAGCGGCGGTGCAGCTCGGCGGCGGCGCTGCGGCGGCGGTGCAGCTCGGCGACGCGCCGCGCCGTGCCTTCGCGGAAGACGCAGACGGAGCGGAGCAGCGGCTCGTTGTAGGGGTCCCACATGGCGAGGAGGCGGTAGCCGTGCACCAGCCCCGCCTCGTTGTCCATGAAGACGAGCCCGCCGTCAGGAGCGCGGAGCAGGTTGCTGGTGGCGCGGCGCATCACCCGCGGGTCCCACTGCAGGCTGAAGAGGTTGCTGACCAGGCGGTCGAAGTTGGCCGTCAGGTAGTCGAAGAGGATCAGGTCGCTCCATTGCACCAGCTCCACCAGCTGCGAGGGCGGCAGGCCGCCCAGCTCTCCCGCCGACAGCGGCTGCAGTCGCCGGCCGGCGCCCGCCTCGGCACCCCAGGGCGCGGGAGCCACCACGGCGGTGAGGTTGTCCACCCAGCGGGTCAGGCTGACCACGGCGCCCTCGGCCCAGTGCGAGCCGCGCAGCTCCTCCCGCACCGGCTCCCACTGCCGCCCGCGGGCTTCCACCAGGGCGAGGGCCATGGGCGGCAGCCGCTCCTGCATGCCCAGCACGCCGGCCAGGTGGTAGGAGAGCGCCTCGCCCTGGATCTGCTCCGGGTTGATGCCGTAGCGGACGCAGGCGCGGCTCCCGTCCGACAGCCGCGCCAGCCGGTTGGAGCTGCGCCCGCAGCCGCCCCGCTCCAGCGAGGCCACGCGGGCGGCGCGGGCAGCCGACAGCCACGCCGCCGCCTCCTCCGCCGCGAAGCCCGGCGGCACCAGCGCCTCCAGCTCACGGCTCCAGAAGATGCCCCGCTCCACCGGAGAGACGGCGGCGGCGGCGGCCGGCGGCGGCAAGCCGGCCGCAGCAAACCGCCCTTCGTCGTCCCGCTCCTCCTGGTCCGCGGCCGGCACCGCCAGCAGCGCCCGGAAAGTTTTCTGCCCGCCGCCGCCGGGCTCGCCCCGCGCCGCCGGGGAGCTCCCCCAGCCCCACCGCCCCGGGGGCGGGCGCGGCTCTGGATCCGGCTCCCGCCGCGTCGCCGCCTCCCGCCGCAGCAGCACCGTCCAGAGCCCCGGCAGGGCGCCCAGCAGCAGCAGCCCAAGCAGGGGCAGGGGGCCCGGCGCGGCCCGCCTCGCCCGCTTCATCCTCCCGCCGTTTCACGCCGCTGCCGCGGGACGCGGCGGCGGTGCAGCCCCGCCGCTCGGCCGCTCGGCGCGGCGCTGGCGCATGGCCGCAGCCCGGCCCGGGCCGGACCAGCCGCCCGGGGAGCGGCAGCGGGAGCAGGCGAGCCTGGTGAGCCCCGTCAGCAGCCCCGCGCCGTGTGCGCCCCGCTCCGCCGGCGGCCGGCAGGCACGGGCACCCGCACCACGTGGGGGAGCTGGGGCGGGGGGGGGCGGCGCGCACGACCCGCCCCGTCTCCCGGCGTGGCCCGCCGCTTAAAACGGTGATACCCCGTGCGGCGGTGAAGCGGGCCCACCGGCGGCGGGGCACCCCGTCGGGGAGGCGGAAGGGTGGGGGGCGGCGTGGGGTCCGCGCCGCCCGCCCGCGGGAAGGGAAAGTGCTGCGGCGGGGGCGCTCGGCTCCGCCGCTTCCTCCTCCCCGCTGCCGGCAGCACAAAGGAGGCTGCACATCGAGGGAGGGAGGGGGAAGGGGAAGGCGGCGCGCACGCCGGTGAGGCCGCCCCCCGCGCGGGTGTACGGGCTGCCGCGGAGTCCCCGGGCTCGGCCGCGCCGCCTCCCGCCCACGCCGACACGAACGGGGTCGCGCCGCGGTCGCTGGTGGATCGGCACCCTCTCTGCCTCCCCCCCCCGGCTCCCCCCGGGCGCTGTGGGGCCGGGAGCGGGGGCGAGGAGCTGGCAGATGGTTGCACAAAGGGATCGCCCGAAACACATACGCCGCGGTGCACATGCAGCGTGCGTACGTATGGGCACATATACAGACACACAGAGCCGCCCGCTCGAGCAGCGTAACGCCCGGGACCAAGCCGGGACACGGCGGCGTGATGCCGAGGCTCCCTGCCGGGGAGGGCCGCCGCTGACCACGGGCGAGGCGCGGCCGTGAGACCCCACGGAGCATCACCTCCTCCCCCGCCTCCTCCTGCTTCGGGAGCAGCGGCCAGCCGGTGCGGAGCTCGTGTGCACGGAGGGGTGCACCGTTCACGTCCGTAGACACCGGTTTGTGCGGCGTGCTCGCCCATCAGAGGTGTCACGGCGTGTGCCGTGCGGACCGGCTTTTCCTGGCATTTTAACGCCCCCGAAAGGAAGTTTCGAGCCTGCGGAGCTGGCGGCAGGGCACAGTCCCGCCCCGCGGGATTTCCTGCCCGAGGGAACGATAGCCAGACCTTCTCTTCAAGTTTTGTCCCTTTGAAGTCTTTAGGGTGTACACTGGAAGATTAGAAGAGCAGCTATTTCTCTATGTGTCTCTCCCCCCCCACACCCCCACCCCGCCCATTCCAATTTCCTGCCTTCCCAAGGCAAGGAAACTTAGCTCTGCTTTTTCTGTATTTTACTGGAGACCTCTCTTGGGAAGAACATGTTTGTGAGACAAGTTAGATTAAACACCTCTCCCTTCTTCAATCAGTGCCATGGCTATCCTCCAAAGTAGTTATTGGAGTTGCATGAGCGAAGCAAAACCACCACATACAGAATCTTAAACATTGCAAATGAAAAAATCCCTTTCTCTTTCTCACCTCCTGCTCTTTTGAGATACCACGGCAACTCCGAGTTTTCCAACCACACCAGTCTTCCAGGTTGAATAGGGTCCAATTTATTTTCTTTTAATGTAAGAAAAAGGGAATTATCTCTTTTCCAGGTTTTCTTAAAAAAAACCATTCAAACTCTCCTAATCCATCTTAACAATTAGAAAAGAAAAAACACATCAAAGAAACCAACACCAAAACAAAAACAAACAACAAAAAAGAAAACAAAAGAAAACAACCCCCTCCCTCCCCCAGAAGCTGAACTCCCTGTCTTTTGCCTCAAATTCCCCTTTAAACCGGGACTCCGCAGCCGTCCTAGGGAAGCTCCGGCTGTAAGACGCCAATGCCTTATCCTAGCTTTCCAACAGCACGCCCCGCGGCCCCGCAGTTTGCGGGCGGCGGCGTTTCCCCTGCGCTCCCACGGCGGAGGGCGGCCGCGGCTGCCCCCGAGCCCGGGCGGAGCGGGAGAAGAGCAAGGCGAGCGCTTCCCCCCGCGCCCCACGGCGGAGCCGAGCCGCCGTGTCGCACCAGCTCCTCCCACCGGTCACGGCGCCGCGCTGCAGCCGCCGCCGGCACTCACCGGACAGCCTGGCCCCGGCTCCCCTATGCCACCCCGACCCCAGCAAGGGGACAGGCTGAGGACACCGGCTTGTAGGAAGCCTTTCGGAGGTGAAGGGCTCGCTCCTGGGTGGAGTGGTGTCTTGTCAAGAAACGGTAGTGCCAGGCACGAAAGGGACACCCAACTCATGTCAAAAATTGTGGCCGATGCCTTTTCTAACAAGACGACCTCGCATCTAATTGTAACTGTTGTAACTGGGAGCATTAGTGCTGTTAGGTCCCTCAGGCACTTAGGGACTTGCTGAAATAATGAGAAATAGTCACCAGCCTGGCTTCCCTCAAACGCAATACAAGCTGTAATCATTCCTCTTGTTACCAATCAATTCATGCTATTATGACCCCAAAGCCTTATTGCCAGATGATGCTTTACACTTTCACCCTTTGAAGGGTGAAAGCTCATGAAGCCACATGAGCTGCAAGGTGAACACTGTGTGTATTATTTGGAGCTGGTGATTGCTACCATTTGCAGTGGCCAGTAAGAACAGTACCATTACACTGAGCAGGAGGCTTTTATCCAGCCGTAGGCTGAATATTTTTACCAAATAAAAATGCTGTCTCTGTTCTCTGCCACTTTCCATCTCAAAATATCTTTAAGCCAACTCATAGCTTGTTGGAAAAGGACTAAACTGGAAAACGAATTTGATTCCATACATAGGTTGGACATGTATTTTTATTTAAATGAATTATTTGCATTTCTTTCAGGATGAATTGTGCTTATAGTGAGCATCCAGCTGCCAGTGCCTGCCCTGTGTAGTCCCACTGGAGAAGTACCATTGCCATGGAGAAGGACACTATATTTCCTGTTATTAAGGTGAATGTAAGCTCCAAGTTATGCATGACATTCATTTCATTGGGTTAAACATCAGCCAAGCTGATGTGCTGTTCAATTTATAGCATGTTAAGCATTCCTGAAACTGTGATTGCTGATATATTTGGGTCAATCAGATATCTTGTTACTGCTTTGCAGACGTTGCAGTGAGCAGCTTGGAGATAAAGGAGAACAGTCTCCAGGCTTCTCAGACCTATACTGGGGAAGGGAGAGTTGGCCACTGTCCAGACCCAGAATCCTAGCAAGTAAAGAGATAACGAAGTGATTTCTGGCTTCCCTATGTTGTTTCTTATATTAGCTTCATTCTAGCTGCCTGACAAAGCTAGGCTCATAGAACACCTAGCTGCCAGTGTTTCACACTGATTTTAGCCTAGTGAAGTGTCATGGTTTTGGCCGGCTTAGCCAATCAGAACCACAGATTAGCCAATCGGAACCCCCCACTCCGCCCCTCCAAAGAGAGGAGAGGAAGAGATAAGGAGATTTATGAGTTTAGAAAAAGAACTAAACTACTTTAATGAAAATAATAATAAATAAGGAAATAAGAAATAATAATGAAATAAAATTTTTATAAAGTATACAATATATACAAAACCGTATCCAGCTCCCAGGATGACGATCGCTTCACCAGCAGACACAGGGAATGTCCCAGACTGGAGTCAGTGACGGACAGGAGTTGAATTCCGGATCTGGAGTCAGGAATACTTGTATCGGGATCAAAGGCAGACGAACAGACAGGGTCCTCCTCAGATGTCAGCCATTGAAGAAAGAGAATTGTCTTTTTGATCCCTTAGCTTTTATACTGAGCATGATGCATATGGGATGGAATATCCTGTTGGTCAGTTTTGGGTCACTTATCCCATCCGCTCCTCCCTGCAGGTGGGACCCCTCTACGCTTCTCCACTTCCGACCCTCTAACGGGACAAATAATGAAGTTATCTGACCTTGGTTGTATAGCAATAAGTATAAGCAAGAGCCTTTGCGCATACCATTCCTTGGTATAATCAGATCTTATCACTCTGAGAGCGAACAGTTTCTGAACAATATGCTGCTAATTTCAGAGTTTAGCCAGTCAGAAGAGGCCCAGCGAAAAAGTAAAATTACAAAACAGAAAATTGGTTCTGTTTTACCTCAAACCAGGACATGAAGGTTTTGTTCGCATTTTCCGCCCTGATCCCCAGTGCCCAGCTTCCTGGTGATGTGGGGTAGCTGTCATTGCAGGCAGCAGTGATTCCTCCCATCAAAAGTAGAAGAAATGCGGTCTGAATAGAGACTTCAAGATTTCTCCCCTGCAGTGAAAGTTATTTTGTACTCAAGTCAAAGGCCAAAATCTAATGGGCTTCGATAGGATTAGGATCACGGGGAAGCAGATGGGGGCTTTACTTTTATGGATGTAGCTTGCCTATGCTGGACTTGAGGGGCCCTGTCTCTGCTAACAATCTCCGCTGTGCAAGGAAGGCAGGCACAAACTGAGGCTCCATTGCACCAGAGCCCAAAACTATCAACAGCCCCAAAGCACCCGGAGATCCACCAGTGCTCTCCGGAGCAGGATGGAACCTCCTCCCATGGCTGGAGCTGCAGCTGGCAGAGGGCATGCAGAGGCAGCCCAGTGCAGGGAGGACAGCTTGGGAGAGCTGCCCCAGCTACACGTAGGCACCCTCTAGCTCAGGCAAGTTCTGTCCCACCCATCTTCATCTGATACTCTCCCACAGCTCAAGGCTTCAGTACAACCCCTCCACCCCTGCTTTTCTGAGGCATCGCCATGGAAGTTACTACCCAGCACAGACCTTTTTGGACTACCAAGATTCAGGCCCCAAATCCTTCCCAGGCTCATGGAAATTTCTCTCCCTTCACTGAGTACTGACAGGCACTTTCTGTTCATAACTGGTTTTGGTGTATACGCAATGCGAGACCTAACTCACCTCAAGGCCAAGTTACTGAGTCTGGTGGCTGCCACATTAACCTCAGCAGGGCTGTGACCTTCTTCCCTGGAGAATGCAGTGGGTGAGCCCGAGCTATTGCTTCATGGAGATCTCTCTTAGTACCACAACACAGGAAGTCCTTCATTTACTCTGAATTGTGGTTCAAGATCCTGGGTGGAGTGGGAATAGGGGCTTTTTACTCCAATCCAGCATAATTTTTCTAGATTTCACACTCCTAAGACAGCTTGTTCCCATCTTGAGAACTTCTCCAGCTCTGTCTGCACTCTTTCTTCTTTATGCATCAGGTTACCAAACACTTCTATTTCTATCCAGCATTTCCTCAGCTGTTCCTGAGCAGCTTGTTCCTAACCCTATTTAGCAGCTTTGGCTCCTGGTAGTGAGCTGGTACCAGTGAGCTCCTAAACTAGTGATAGCCTTTTTTAAAGAGACCACCTGAGATTGCTGTCAGGAGAGGGGCACTGAGCACATGGTGCAATGTGCCTGCAGCTGTGGAATGGAGGTCTGCCCTGGGGATGTGAAAGCTGCTGCAGACAGGCTGTAGCAAAATGCTGCCCCTGCTTCCTCATTGCTGCATGTTCCTGTCCCCCCATATTTCCTCTCCTTGGGTTTTGAGACACCGTATCAGTGAAAATGTGGGTCTTAGGAGCCTTACATCAGGGCAGTATCAGCTGTCCACATCCCAATAACCTATACTGTCTGATTTACAGCACTCCTTTTCTGCTGATGACAGATTCCTCATGATGCAGCCTCCCTAGTGCCAACTCACTTGGCAGTGAGACCACCTTACACCGCCCTTCCACACTGCCTGAACCTGAGGCCTCCTGGAGGAAGGGTAGCTCCTGAACAGAGCCCCTCATCCATGTGGCCTGGTGTGTTTCAATTCAAATTACTTAGACTAGCTGGCTGGGGGAGAAGAGTTGTGCCTGCAAAGGCATGCAGTACAGATGCAGGGGTACCACCAAAACAATCCTACTGGCAATACAGCCTGTTTCTCTTGTGAAGGGTGAAAATTTTGGAATAAACTCTACTGGCAAAAAAGTTAGTGTGCAAAAATGTTACCTGCTTAGTGTCACTGTAAGTTATTTCCAAGTTATTTCCAGTTATTTCTGTACAAACATATCAGCAACACAGCCCATGTATATGCCTGACTATGGCTCTGTCAAGATGGGTTTGTATTTCTCAACCTAAAAAAAGTGTCCCTCATGATGAGATATTCCAGCAACTGACGGGCAGAATTTATAGCTGGTTGTGACTGGGGGAGGGCTGAAGAAGTTAAGGTGCCCTGCATTTCATAGCAGGGAGGTGAACATTAGAGACCTTGTCCTGCAGGCATGTTGGCAATTTCTGGAAGTATTTACAAACTCATTTCAACCTGGAATAGAGAAATCTGGAAGCTTTTCTATTGCTTTGACTCGATAGTTGATTTTGCAGAAAACTCCCAGACAGATGGGACTCTAAAAGGATTTTTTTTTTCTTTTTTAATCTGAAGCACCAAATAGGACATGAAGCTAAGCAATTTCTATACCCAGAATGGATCCTATCTCCCCTGTACTCTGGGTCTCTCTGCTTTTAATATCTGTGACTCTCTGCTTTTAATATCAAAGTAATAAATAAGTAAGTGCTCGAGCTCTTTTGCCTGGCTCTTGAAAATGTTCCTAAGTCTTGTCAGGTGCCTGATGATGCTCAGTCAGCTAGGGGATTTGTTCTCATCCCTATTAAAGGTGAACTGCAAGGACAGAAAGAAATTTGTGTTATGCTCAGGCTGATGTTCTCAGGGTCTCCAACAAGCAGGTTCTGCAAAACAGTCATGAAAGAAATTATGGAAATGATAGGTCAGCATTTGCCCATTACACAAATACAAACCGGCCTCTTCAGATAGATAGCTGATAATTCAGCTGGGAGGATTTTCCATACAAGCAACATCAGGCACAACGGCCTTGCTTTTCATGGCTTGGGGTGAGATCCTTGGCTGATCTGATCTGGCAAAGCTGCACAGTGGTGAGCGGCTCACTGAAACTCGCAGCATCCACATCAGAACAGTTCTAGGAGGTCACTGCTCCCTGCTCACCCTGAAATACAGTCCATTTTGGAGGGAAACACAGTAGCCATTTGTGTCCATTACAAAAAATACATTGTTTTAGGTCTGGAAGTAAAGAGGCTTAAGAAACCTCTTCAAGAGGTGATTTAGGGAGACAAAAGGCAAGTACCACATGAGGATAAATAATGCAATAGGTACTAACCACTGCTTTCAAACAGGGTTTCCTGAAGAGTCAGATCCCATGGCCTACAATATTCGTGTCATATATATCAATAACTTTATCCTCTCCTTCTTCTGCCTGCCTAAACATGAGTGAAGAATATATTGTAGTAAGTAATTCCAGGCCCTGGCGTAGAATAACAGAAAAGAGAGAGGAAATCCAAACTCAGTGTCTTTCCAGAAGAGTGAAGGTCAAATCACATTGACAATAACCCATAGACATTCTTTCTTCCTGACCCATTCTGCAAACCCCTGAAATTGTACTTGAAGAAGTATGTATGATTTGGAAAGATACTGCCTTCAGGTAGGGACTCTCCAACACCTTCTGGTAAGCTGGGCCAGGGGTTAAATACCCTCACTACTAAAAATGTCCTCACTTTGATGTGTTCTCCAGGCATTTAGGCAGCCTTGTGATGGGATGAGTTAAAAACTGAGATCGACCTGAGTTGACTAGAAAAATGAGGCCAGGCTAAAGGTAGAGTTACTATTGTTACAGGAAGGAAAAAAAAAGGTCTTAAAATGTAGCTTCTACTGCAAAAATACACCCAGGACACATCTTAAAATTTTCAGCAAGTCCTAAAGATGTGCAGCTTTTGCACTTAATTAGTGTTAAGGTAAAAACCCCGTCTGCACCAGTGGAAAGCCAGCTGTTCAGTTCTCTCTAAGTGAAGCAGAGAAAAGGATCAGCTTAAATAACAGACACAGTTTCCAGGCCCCTAATATCTTCTCTCTGTTGTGTCGTCTGGAGAGTCAGCTGGTTTCTTTCCAAGGACAGAGGAGCCCCTCCAGCTGCCAAGAGTGCTGGAGGGGGAATACACAGAAGAAAGAAACGTATGCATTCCCTGGACCGTTGCTTTTCTTCCCCCAGCCTCTCCCCTCCTTGAAGGTGCCCTCTGCCCCTGCATGAAGCTGTGAGGTGAGGTGGTGAGAAATGGGGAACAGTGCCCCAAGTCCCTCTCCTTTGGCCCATGGGTCCTGCCAGAGGAGGTCCTCCCTGCACTGTGCCTGCATGGGGCAGGGTTTCTCATCTCTGCCTGTCTTTTAGCCACACCAGGCACCCCAGGGAGCCTGTAGCTTGCCCATAGGGGCATCCCTGGCCTGACGCTCAGTCACTTAGGACTGTACAATAGCATGCCGAACCAGCAGCATAGACATCAGCATAGGCAGCACCTCACGGGCTCCAGGATGTGACCTCCAGCCACATACAGGGAGCAAGTCTACTACTGAGATATGGCCCCATCTCAGGTGACAGTACAGTCTTTTGCATCAGGCCACGTTGAGGCTCTCTCCTCTCTCGTGAGGACTCTTCCTTCTCTACATTCTCTAGGGTTTTGTTTTGTCCAATTTTAAGTCTCTCAAATGATGAGATTTCCACGCCTCATAACTCTATCTAGCTGACATCTCTGCTGGGAGCATCGACCGTGGCTACAATTCTTATTGTAATAGTTTTGCTACACATTCCAGCTGTTGGGATCAAGTTATTGACTGACAATGTCTTCACTGAAGAAAATAAATAGGGTCTACCTTGCTATACGTAAGGTCAGCCAAACTGCCTGAAGGTAAGCCAGCTGAGCCTGGATGTGACCTAGGCTCCCTGTCTGAGCTCAGAAGCCTGGGTTCAGGTTATTAGCACAGAAATACCTGCCACACTTGCATGGCTTGCCTAAACTAAGGCTCGAGCGGACTTTCAGTTTGGGTCTCTGCGATTGCAGTGATCCCTGCACCAAAGTCTGTTCTGCACCGGGGATGTTCCCTGTCAGGAGCCCTCCCTGACCGACAGGGTAAGAAGCAGCAAACAAAAGAACCCCCCCTCATCTGAGTCATGAAGGTGGCCCAGTTCTGAAGGTCCCAGCTCATGATTTTTCTGTGATTGTGATTGGTGACATTGAGAAGTTTCCCTGCTGTGCACTCTACATCTTAATGTGACCCATTTAAATTTCTAAGCCTTATTAAATGCAGCATTAACATTCAATAAATGTCTCATTGATTACGTATTTCCTTATCTGGTATTTAACTAGCATTCTCTTTAGGAATGAATAAAGAATCAGAAGCAAGCAATAGTTACTGCATGTGATTTGAAAGGAACTGGGAAAGTATACTTCAGAGGTTAAGGTCTGCAGTCAGGAACGGAATCTGCCCAATATCTAAGTGCCATAAACATTTTTATATTCAATAGATTTTATTAAAGATACCATAATGCTTTTGTTAAATCAAAATGTATTTTAATTCTAAATGAAATCTAAACACTTTATCTAGAAACTGGAAAGCATGTCAATTATCGCATAGCTTGACTGACTCAAAGCAACAGTTTCTCAGCCTGCAAGGACTACGGCTGGCCACTAAACAGTGTGGCATTAAGGACTAACGTTGGTTAGTGGCTGGAGCTTTAGGCTGCAAAACTACGAAATAAAGATATGATTTACAGTTCTACTGTACCTGGGCTGTACATTCTACCACGTGCTCTGGTAGGATACACCTCTTCCACCTCGCTGAGGGAAGAGGTGCTGCTCACCTTCCTCCAAAAGCCTGAGACCGGTTTAGGACTCCTGGCAGACAATTTAAGAGCAGTGTAAGAGGCTCCATGTTGTGCTCACCACATGCTGCACAAAGCGCGTCTTTTATCAGGAGTGATGAAATACAAAAGCATAACAGCGAGTCTCTCCCTCAGCCTTTCTTGCATCCAATAATTTGGCAAAACGGCTAATGTAGGTGTTAGTTTCTACAACTGGCCCTACTGCATTTCCCCTCTGCAACATTGGGTGAGACATTTAGCTTGCCTGTGCCTCAGTTTCTCTGCTTGCAGAATGGGATGCTGGAAAGATAAATTATTTGATGATGTCTAAAGAGGTCTTTGAGCGCTCCTTGAAACCCGGGAAGAGCTGGCTAACGCTCAAGAAAATCAATGCAGCAGAATTTTATTATTTTTGTTGTTGCTGTGCACTGTCATTTCACATAACTCCTAATTTGTGTAAGACTGTGTCCTTCTCATTCATCTCAAATTAAAGATCATAAAAAACCCAAAAGTTTTGGGGCATAAATTAGCTTCTCCATCTTCCAGACCAGCTACAGTTTGTTCAGTCTTTGTCCCTGCTCAGCTCCCCGCTATTGCATCTGAACTTCCCCAATATGTGGGTGGAGAGGAAGATTAGCACAGACATTACAGAAAAGAGCTCTTTTTCCCTGGGAAACCGACCAACATTTTTGTTTTAATTTAGCCCAGTTTCCTTGCAAATGACTTTCTGTATAGCTGTCAAACTTTCTGTAAACAGTTTAGTGAGAGTCATAAAATAAATCCCTCAAAGAAGAGAAAAATAAACATAGTCATGAGTTACTGAAGTGAGATCTCTCTTCCTCCTGCTATTTGTTAACCACCACAGGAGATGATTTTCCACTGATTCATGAAAAAACAGACCAGGGAGATAACAGGAGACAGCATAAACAAACAAAAACATCATGGAGAAAATATACATTTATTTTTTTAAGCTTTGAGATGGATTTGAACAGACTTCTGAACTTTCTGAGATACAGAGTGGCACTAGAGGCATGTCTTAGTGTAATCTACCCCACAAGAAGTGGTAAGTAGTGGTGCAGAGGAGCTGAGTTGGTCCTGGGTGTCTCCTGGTTGGAAAAGGAGCCACGTGGGCACGTGTGCTGCATCACCGCCTCTGTTCAGATCACCAGGACCCACCTACACCTCTCTCTGGCTCCCTGTCCTTACATTAAAGATTGTATTTAAGGTCTGCATTAGGATATTTGGATCACTGAGGCAGATACAGGTGTCACAGGTCCCTTCACAAGCTCTATACCAGGTGTTTTTTATTCTGGGACAGAACTACATGTAAGAAATACATTGCATTTCTCTAATTGTCCTTTTACACAGTTCCTCAAATTAAGCACCAACATGGAGCAATTCGGCTTTGCAGGGCTTGCATTGTCACGAACCCTCTCAGCACTCTGCACTGCAGGGTTATGCCACTGTATGGAAGGGCAATCTGAAGCAATTACGTAAAATGACTTTCGGTGCTCTCCTCTGCCTGCTGGGGTGAAGGACAACAAGGACAAAGACTATATGAAGACCCTGGACTTTCCTTCTGTGTATCGTCTCATCAGGAGCTGCAGCACTCAAGAGCCCACATGAGGACTTTGAGAGCTTCCTGTCTCCTGCTGCCAGAACCAAAGAAAGCAAAATATTCACTAGGTTAAATGTGCAGTGTGATGATGATGCTGTCCTTGGGACTACAGCTGTGACATGCTTAGATGGGCTCATATTATGAATTTTTTTCAGAAACAAAATAATATTTAATGTCCAACACCCATCTTAATTGCTTTATTATCTTAAAATGTCAAGGTTGAATCTGCTCATGGTCAAATGCTCTGAAGTGTCCAAAGTAGTTAAAATGCTGGCAATGTACCACTAAGAGTATCTACTCAAATGCAAGTTATTCCATGATTTATTGGTTTTAGTAGGGCTTGACAGTCAGAATACCAACACAGAAGTAAACAGCTCAGCTTTCTCAAGACTTGTCTGTATGAGACTTCTTCCCCACCCTGGATGAAATGAGGTTGAAGATGCAAAAGGCACATGAAAATAAAGTATTTAATCAACAAGGCGTTGAGCTAAAAGGAGACATAGAAATAAGGGAGATCAGGTTCTTCTGTGAACAAGCAGAACAAGAATTTGGATCGTATCTCCGCCACGTGCAGCTTGCACAGGATTTGTGTTTGTGGCATGTGGGGCTATCGCTGTGTGTGGGAAAGTCAAAAGCACACAATCAAAATTAATCTTTGTGATGAAAGCTCTATAGATTGGGATGTCAGCTTTGACATGAGATAGTGTCTGCCTTCTGTGCACATGTGCTCCGTGTCCAGAAGCCAAGGGGAGCCAAGAGCCAGCTGAGACATTTCTTGGAGCCTTTGACACCCTGTATTCTTGGATGCAGTTGACTGTGCTGACAGGGGTGTAATTGGCAAAAAGATGACATCATCTAGGGTCTGGATCGTTACAACAAAACAACAGAATGCAGAATTAATCTTTGCTCCAGGAAAGCTGGCTGCCTGTGGGCAACCTTCAGGACAACCTGTCTTCAGGCAGCCTCGGTAGGAGAACAGTTGTGCTATGAAATTTCCAAGATGTTTCTACTGGTGAAAATCCAAACACCGAATTTAGCTTGGCTGTTAACTTCTCTGGTGAGGGGGCAATTAGCTGGGCAACTAGGTTGGCTGGTGAGGAGGTAGGAACAGAAATCATTTGTAACCTGGCACATACAGAAAGGAGCTCAGGGAAGAGAAGATGTATCTAGGGCTTCCCCCCCCTGCAATTTACCCAAGGGTAAGTCAGGAGCTTTGCACTAATAAGAAACTTGAGTTGAGGATTTCCTATGCGCAGTTTCAGTAAATCGTTGTACATCTCTAGTCTTTGTGAAACTCCATCTGTCATGGATCTTTCTTTAGAATCCTCTTTAGGATCCTCTGTAGGGTTCTTTAAAATCCTCTTTAGGAGTTTAGATGCAACTTAAATTTTTCCCCTCTCAAGCCATGATTTGATTTTCACAATGGTAGTTCTGCTGTGGAGCATCAGACAGCATTGCTTGAATGCGCATCTTGATTTTACAAATATTTTTATATCCCCCTTGCTATTTACTGCAGGCTCTAACTTGACTTGCGCAGAAATGGGTAGGTTCACTAATAGCCAGGAAGCCTGGAAAAGGAGAAGATCCAGATCGCCTTACTTAGCTCTCAGTCTTTACTAGTTACTTGCCATACTCCTCCTTGGCCAGTTGAATAGACTTCATTACAGATCCTGGCAAAGCTAGAGAGATACAATGATATGAACTGTTCCGGTAACAGAAATCCCAGCTGGCGATCTGTTGAGAAGGTCAGGTGTTGTCCACCAGTCTTTTGTCTGGGCTGCCCACCAAATATATCTGTAATCCTTGCTCTGCTGCGGACTGGCTCTGTGCTATGCCAGGGCGCATCAGCCTCTACTGAAGAGTCTCCACAGGGAAGCCGGAACACTTGCATGTGGTTTTTCAGAGCAGTGTCTCTTCACTGCTGCTGCAGCGAGTTTCTGCATGGTTACACAGTGCTCTGGCAGGCAAGGCTTGGGGATTCACAATTGCTGCGGAATGGCATGGCTGATCAACATTTTCTACTTCCCTAACTCCATCAATCCCTAGCTCCATCAATCTTGCTGCTGACATTAGCACTCTTTTCTCCTGGGCTTTCAAGAAAGTCCAAATGAGAGACTTTCACCCTGAGGATTTTAACAATTTCCCCTTTGCCAGAAACATTTTTTAATTCCTGTGTAAAGTAAAAAAAAATAAATTACTACTTCTAGTGGTAATAAAAACAAATCACGGTAGTATGGCCAACAAGCTCTGTATTGAAATGCCTTTCTTTCAGGGGTTTTCCCTGTACAGCAACATAACCCATGAGTATTAGACAGGAAGTATTAATCCAAAACCACAAGAAAACACAAGTGGGTAGAAACCAGGAAAATTATTTGAATTTGGCATCACACTTCCCATTTTAGTCTCATGAAAAGTTCCAGGAATGATCTTGGATTTGCTTCTCCTCAAAACCCATGAGGCTCATGAATAGCATTTGAATGAAAAAAGTGTTCAAAATTTAAAAAGCACTGTAGAAAATGTTTGGATTTGCATCACAATTTTACTTAAAATTTAATCTAATTTAATTTTTCCCGCTTTTTAAATTATTTGAATTTTTAATGTAATTTCCTAATACATTACTAGCATGCACTGCTGCTTCTGATATATTACGACATAATATAGTAGCTGAAATGCTTTATTATTTTAATGCAAATTAGTGAAATGTATAATGTTAATAATTATTAGTAGCTGTTACTTAGAGCTAGTTAAAACTTCATGCTATATTCCCAAGAGTATTTTATCTTATTCTTTCAATTTGTGCTGCAATGTAACAGATTGACACTTTGTGTAGCATAATTAATTTGAGTGCCAGGGCGAGTCAACAGCAATGATTTGCAGAAAGCAGTGTTAACAATGCTGTAAGAAATAGTTTAATATTAGTGGTCCTTTGTGCTTAGCTCATATTTTCCATCCCTTTATCAGCAGACACTTTACTAAGACAATTAAATATCCATTTGTTACTTCTGTTTTCCAGATAGGCAACCGGAGGCTCAGACCAGTGCAATGATTTCTGGGCAGCGTTAATATCTGTGATCTGCCTTCTGCAGGTACTGCCGGAACTTTTCCACACTGTTGCTTTTTTTACAGGAGTCCAGCTCAAGAAGCAACACAGAACTTATACTCTATCCAGCCAAAATTTCCCCCTGAACTCTCTGGTATTCAGGAGAAGTTAGTTCACTTCAGAAGGCTCAGCTTATCTCTCCTCTTCCATTGGCTACTTCTGGTCTCTTGAGGGACCCTTAATCTCGCCCATCTCTGAGTGCAGACTTGACTCCAGTTTTATGCAGGTTGAAAAGGTGGGATGGAGCAAAGGAGATGCCTCTGGTGTCACACACTTCCTCCCATATTCAATGCACGTCAGCAAAGACCTTAGTGACAAGCTGGGTCTAACCACAGACCAGCATCTCTTAAAAGGCTGTCTGAAATACAGGGCTGTCCGTGTCAGAGAGACCATAACCCACCTCGGCAAGGAATCTCTCCTGTGTGCATGTACAGCATCTGCCTTAGTCTTTGGATCAGGCCTAAACAGAGCAATTTCTTTTGTTTTCGAGTCATTGTGTTCTTCAGTGAGTGACACCTTCTCTCAGCTATGTCTCAGACCAGGCACTTCAGGTGGGGCACACTGGCCTCGGCCATCTCTCTTGCAGGTGCAACCTGGAGGAAAGCATCCTTCACGCCAAAAAAAACCCCACAGAGAATAGCTACTGTGCCAGAGGATGGCAAAGGCCCACTTCTCTCCTGTCCTTGAGAAGACAGGTAGACTCAGAGGAATGAGATGAGATACTCAGAGGAATGAGGTGAGATGCACAGAGGTCTCTTTGCTTCTTCCTTTCTGCTCTCATTCACTCTCAGCTGTGCTGCTATTCCTAGACACAGGGACCTAAATCTGAGCCACAGGCATTAACATGGCTTGATATTTTTATAGCAACAAAAAAATGAGTTTCCCTTTAGCCAAAAGTGGCTGGAATCCCAGGTCTGGAATTGTGCTGATGGGGTAATGTCTGGAAAAAAAAAAAAAGGAAATCTCCAACATGGAAACACTAAATGCTATGGCAACAAGAGGAACAACAAACAGGGCTTAAAGACACAGGCTCAGCATTAATTTAAGCACTGGGAATTAGAGAGAGGGAAATATCAGTAGTTTATAATGCTGTGTTTTATCTGGGATGAGGACATGGGATTCTATGCCCTTAAACGGCAATGTATATGTGCTAGGGGTAGACAGACAGGCAGTGTCCTGCTGCAGGCTGCTGGGTTTCATCAGAATCCCTTCTGGCCGCTCAGCTGACATTACATGTGGAAACTGCGCTCTTCTCTCATTCTCTCTTTTTGCTGAGCCTTCTTTCCAGTTGTGCTGTAAATACAAAGGAGGGAACATATCTGTGTAATTTGTTAATCCAGTGATAGGAGTTGTCTGAGCTGCTGTTGCCAAACCATCCGCTCTTGAGTCACAGAGAGATTCCTCCTTTCCCAAAAGAACAGAGATTTTTCTTCAGTGACGTCTGACTCACTCTGTGCTAATTGACAGCTCCCTATTGAAAATTGTGCATATGTTCACGTTATGCTGGGTTTTGTCCCAGTTTATCCTGGCCCTAGCGACTACACTTCACAGGTCTCCCTTCAACCCCTAAATCCCTGGCAAACACATAATTTCCACACATAAACTTTCTGACTTCTATCCAGAGTAGCCCAAAGGAGTTTTCTTGTTTCTTTTATTTCCTTTGTGGATCTGAATCTCAAACCATCATGGCACAGTAGTTTCCAGTAAACATCTGGGGAGGAGAGACAAGTAAAAAGTAGTCGGAAAGTGCTTAGCAGAAGGCAGGGGCTTTTGAAGTTGGGACACGGGCTTCAGCTCAGTAGATCTGAATTTAATGTGTTTGTACTTTTGTCACAAACTTCCTTTGAGATCCTTGACAAGGCATCCCCTTTCACTATGCCTTCAAGATCTGAAGTGTCTATGTTAGAGAGACCATAACCCACCTGGGCAAGGAATCTCTCCTGTGTGCATGTACAGCATCTGCCATAATAAGGCTTCAACCTGAACTGAGACCTGGTGAAGTTACTTCCACATAACCACCGGGTGAACTTGTTGTGTGAGATACTGACAGGCTGTTCCCTTGCAGCCACACCATGTTGCAAAGTTCAGTGCCTGGATTTCTGGACTGCTGGAGCTGCTACCTCCTAACGATGTGTGTGCATAATAATTTGGAAGTCATCTTTGTGAAACAGACATATTTCCTTGTAAAAAATGGAGCAATTCTCTACTGTGTGTTTAACTGGTTTTTTAATATTAAAAAATGACATCACAAGACTCTGCTTCTCGGCATCCAATGGAAATGAAATCTGAATCTTAGGCAAGTGACTCCAACTCTTTTTCTTATTCAGCTGCTCTGAGCATCTCTTTCCCTGGCTAATTTTCTCCTCCTGTAATGCGATATTGCATTTCCCCACTGTCCTTGCCCTTACCTCAAGGCCCTTGCTGTGAGCCTGTCCTAGGCTGTGAGGAGTTGTATGGAGGAGACATATGGCTAAAACATCTGCTGCTCTGGGTACAGGACAGGCTATTGCAACACAGCGAGACCACTGTGGGTCACAGCCTGCAGGATGTGAACTGTCCCCATGTGTGTGTGGTACACCATGTACTAAGAGCACTGTGCAGCGCAGCAAAGCAAGGGAAGTCACGGAAAACCTGCCTTCTCTTAGTGATGGTGTTCCTGTGTCCAGGGTGCTCAGGGTTTGGAGAAAACATGTGCCAGGGTGGCAAGAGGGGACAGTGAGTAGCAGCAGCAGTAGAGGGAGTAGATGAAATTTCATCAGTGTGAATTCCTCCCTCTGAAGAGCAGACTGAGGAAACAACTCTCACCTTCAGCATGTTTCACAGGGCAGGCTAATCATGGGGGACAGGAACAGGACAGTGGTTATTTCTCTACCACTGATATACCATTTGATCTTGGACTAGTTCCTTCATTTCTTGTTGTATGTTCCCTCCTTTTTCTATAATGACAGGATAAGAATACCCTCCTTCATGAAGTCCTTTGATATCCCAGGAGGAAAAACATCATATAGAAGTTACAGATTATTAGCTTTATCAGCGCTAGAGACATCTTCCTCTGGGACAAAGTCTCTCATTTTTACAAAGAACACCATCGTTGAATAACTCTCTCTGGTGTCACACTGAAATATATCTGCTTTCATTGTACAGAAAGAAAGACAGTTGTGTTCCTTCATTCAAGGACTTGTTAAACTTCTCAATGTGTGTCCTGGCAAGGCAAGGCCAAGTGGGTACTAGGGTAAATGAGAATAATGACAAACTTTTTCTTTGGCTTCTGTCTCAGTGGATTTGTGTTCCCTGAGTTTCAGCAATTTCCAAGTTAAAAAAACCCCAAACACTTTATGGTTTTCATGATTTTATCCAAGTTTCCTTAGAACTGGTGCCAGGTATATTCCAAATGAAGGGATCCTTTTTGACCAAACTGCTCTGTTTCAAGTGTGTAATATTAATTTCATGCAGTTTTGTGTTTCAGCTGAGCACATTTCAGGACTAGGGCTCTCACCTTATGCCGAGGACAACATAATGCCATGTTTTCAGCCTCACTTGCCTCCCTATTTTGTACACATGTGAACAGCTTCTGTCTGTATTAAGCATTGGTAGAGTACGGCTCAAGGTGCAATGGAAACCTCTGTGACACTATTTCCTGATGCAACCCTGATACATTTTGCATTGAGATAGAACTCAACATTTTTGAAATAATAGTCACTGGGATCACAGGTTTTATTGTTCAGATTAATGTCCATTGGAGACTGAAAGCTGTGTGCTTCTTGTATCTGGAAAGCTGCCTACAGACCCAGAGCAGGAGAAACCAGCAAACTCTTAGAATCGCAGAATCATTTAAGTTGAAAAGACCCTTAAGATCATCAAGTCCAACTGTAAATCTAACACTGACAAAACCACCACTAAACCACTTCCCTAAGCACCACATGTACTCGTCTTTTAAATACCTCCAAGGATGTTGACTGAACCACTTCCCTGGGCAGCTCATTCCTGCACTTGACAACCCTTGCAGTTTTCTCTCGTCCTATCACTTGTTACCTGGGAAAAGAGACAGGCACACACCTCGCTACAGCCTCCTTTTAGGTAGTTGTAGAGAGTGATAAGGTCTCCCTCAGCCTCCTTTTCTCCAGACCAAACAATCCCAGTTCCCTCAGCAGCTCCTCATAAGGCTTGTGCTCTACACCCCTCACCAGCTTCATTGCCCTTTTCTGAACACACTCCAGAATCTCAATGTCGTTCTTATAGTGAGGGGCCCAAAACTGAACACAGTATTTGAGCTGCAGCCTCACCAGTGCTGAGATAAGAGGGATGATCACCTTCCTAGTCCTGCTGGCTACGCTATTCCTGATACAGGCCAGGATTGTGTTAGCCTTCTTGGCCACCTGGGCACACTGCTGGCTCATATTCATTCATCTGGCTGTTGATCAATTTCTGTTTACATTTCTGCCTGGTAGCTCTCCAGCCACTCTTCCCCAAGCCTAGAGCATTGCATGGGTTGTTGTGACCCAAGTGCAGGACCTGCCGCTTAGTCTTTCTGGCTCTTGTACTGCAGTGAGTGGGCTGTTATCGGTGTCGTGACTGGTGGTCGTGGACTGTAAGGCCAGCCTGGGCCATGGCATCCTGGTTAAATTAAGTTGAGCTTATTTTAGTTACATTCAGCTCTTTTCCCAGCTTTTGGAGATCATCTCAAGAGAGGAAGAAATGGGTTCATGTATCTTCTTTCTTTTTCTAGCTATAAAAAAAGCCTAAAAAAGTTTTTATTTCAGAGATATTTTGAGAGAACTTTTCAGCAGATACTTTGTATATGAAAATTTCAAATCTTGTCTCTATTGTTTTTCCTGGTAGACTCTCTGAACAGCTTGAGAACTAATAGGATTATGATATCTATGATAAAGGTATAACATGAATAGCTGAGAGAGGAAGTAAATTTTATCTAGACTGTTCAAAATGTTGTGTTTTAGTAGTACATGTTTAATACATTCCCCCTACAGACAGCTGGAGAAAAAAAAAATAAATCAATTTGCTAAAGATTCAGCTCAGTCCGCTCTGTACAGCCAATATCACTGATATCCATGCAGTTTCACAAGAAAAAGCAGTGAAGATGAGCCTTGACCTTTCTGATGCTTCGAAGTTAAAAACAAGATGAGAATGGAGCCTTTTCAAGAAGGAGAAAAGTCCCACTTTTCAGGCCTTTTTTATCTATCTCAAAAAGGAACAAGAAGAGCATAGGATCATCTTGCACTTCCTTTTGCCATTTCAACTTTCTGCTTCTCCTTATGGCTCAGGAAATGTCAGAAAAGAGCCACAGTCAAGGCAGAAGTTTCTGGCTGGAGAGTCACCAAGTGGCAAGCAGCCCAGCTGTGTGTCTACCCTTCAGCCTTGAGACGCTGACCTCGCAACTGATTCTGGGCTTGAAACATCATAAAATGTTTAAAGGAAAGAAAAACCCCACAAAACAGCGATTGCACAAACAACAGGGTTTTCTGGGAGCACTGAAAGTCCTGAACAAAGGTGTATCATCCAAACAACCATTCCTAGCAATTGCTTTGCTTATCTTGTACAAAATGACACAAAGGGAAAGATTTGCCAGACGTTACCTTATGGTGTTTTACCAGGGGTGGGAAGTACTCAGACCTCTGCTTTACATCCTGCAGAAATTAGCAGTATTGTGGAGAACTAAATCAGGGAATACGAGAAAAGGAGGTTGCCTTCTGCTCAAAGAAGCAGAATCCTGCAGATTTTATCCACGTTTCTGTTACAGACTGGCAGAGAAGACCCAAACATCTCATCCTGGTTCCTTAAGCCAAGCTTTTCAGCTATTTGCATTTGATTTTTCCAAGTTCCTCACTTGCCACCCCAAGATCTGTGACTATTGAGAGAGCGGGCGCTGACAGCAGTAACAGAAGCCAATGGGAGTCTGGTCTGGTACTGTTAGAAGAAACAACAGAATTTAAAAGCAAACAACAAAGAAACAAAAAAGTCTGTCTAAGCATTTCATTTTGGACCATGGAAACAAATACACTCCTGAGCTTAATCTGTCAGACCATCTGTCTCAGCCCCCCAAGTGAAAAATGAGATACAGTCATCACCTCCTTACTCAGAGCTGTAAGAAAGCATTCATTAATTGTTATGAGGCATGAGTGTAGGATACCTATTCGAGTATGTTTAGAAGAAAGATATTCAGAGACAACAACCCTAAATCCACTATTGCCATAAAGAGGTTAATTACCTTTGTGTCTGCTTTCAGTTAAAATCCAATCAGGAGATTTATGCAGTTATCCCACAGAGATGCTAGTACCAAGCACACTCGTTAAGGTACAGATTACTATGATGTATGGGGTTAGTGTAAGGTCACGAATGCAGTCACACATGTATGGCAGGGGGAGGACGTGCAAGGAAGGATAATGCACGGGCAAGTGGTCAGAAAAGAATGGAATATAACATTGTGTCCATTGCAGAGATGTTTTAGTCCCCAGGAAAGTCAAGCAACCCATATTTTAATGAAGAATGATCAGGCTCCTGCCTGGATAGAATGGAAGTAAACTAGTTTCAGAGAGAGGGATCACACCTGCCTGCATCCCTTGGAAGGCTTCAAGAGGAGACCAGGCTTGAGAGCTGTCGTGATCTGCCCAGCCGAGTCCTCCTGCAGGTTAAGGCTGAGGTGGAAGGCATACAGACAGAGAACACCCCTGACAGGTGAGCGTGGGGAAAGGCTGCAGTGAACTGCTGGGAGAAATGCAGAGAGAAAGGGAGGGAGAGCATAAGAGAGTCCCTCCCTATTGAATCTCAAATGTCTTTTTCCTTCCATTGCTTCACCTTTACCTTTTATCAATTTTGTGACAGCATTATCTATTTTAGATCTCATGAATAAATACTTTTATTTGTAACTGATCTTATCCTGACTTGAAATAAAAGCATTTTCAAGGCAACTGGGTAATAACAAGGCACTTTTGACTCAAGGTTATGCCAATTTATAAAGTGGGATGCTAGGGATACTTCAGTGGGCTCCCTTGCTCCCAGTGCCTTCTCCATGCTGTGACCCGAGAGGATCCATGCAAGCCAGTTCACAGGGAGAGGATATAGCTCTTGTTACACCAAATGATATGGCTTGGGAAAATCGACAAGTGTCTGGGGTCACTCAAGCTTGTTGTTTTTTCCAGCTATATCACTTGACCATATTATTGTGCCATAGTCATGTGATTTTAATCATGTCTTTTCCTTCTATTACACAAGGGTAGTATGCTTAAAGAGATTGAGTTAGGACAGAAAAAGCAAAGGATGAGAAAAAAACAGTGGCTAATCCCTTATGCCAGGAATATAAGGTAATTACACTTCTGGAGATATCTGAAAACTGTGTAAGCCTCACAATCGATGGGTCAATTTAAACCAGGTTATGATCTTGATATGACAGTTCTACCCCTCAGGATAGTGCAACAAATGGCTAGTGAACCTGTTTCAGTCCATCCTCATTTAAGAAAAGATTTAAGGATCCATTCAATTGTAAACGTTATCCTTATGAAGATAAGCATCTATTTGAGAGCTTTTTTGACTGTGTATGCTCCACCATAGGATGAAGTTGCCTGTGTCGGGTGCAGTTCTCCATAACCGTCAGCCACCAGGTCATGACCGGGCCTCCCTATAAGGTGCCCTCTCTTCCCAGTTGTCCGAGGGCAGCATCTGTAGAGATGCTGGGTTACCCTCTTCAGCAGGCTGCCACTGTGCCCAAAGTGTCCTTATGGAAGTGTCACTGTGGCATCTTTGCTGCTGACATCCTGTGGGGTGCAGAAATAGGAGCATCTCTTCCTTGCATGTCTGCCTGGAGGGTGTTTGGGATAATATTGTAACTCCCATGGCAGGGAAATTAAACACTCTGGATGTAAAATCTTGCAGAATACAATCATTCACTTAAATAAAAGCAAAAGTACAAAAAAGTAGTGGACAAAGTAGCAAAAAATGCCTGTTTCTTAGTTTCTCTGACAGGCATTTGACTTCAACAACAAATGGAAACTACTTTGTTCTTCAGTCATGGTGTTTCTCTCTCATTCTCTTCTTCCTTGCTACAGAATAGCTTGCTTTCGCACACATTAAAACTTCTGCTGTGAAAACGTTTCTTTGATCCTCTCACCTGCTAAAGTTTCCTGTCCTTTGTGAATTCCTTAGTTTTATACAGCCCATCACCAATATCTGGTCCTTTTGCTTTGATGTTAGGCATCTTCCATTTTCCACTTCCCCTTTCTCTCTTGCAGAGAAGTTGGAGGAGCTAATGAACACTTGTAGCTAGCCTAGCCTCCCAAAGTGTTTCCCTTAGGCAGGCTGTCAGTAAGGTTTTGTGACTGACACCTTCCCTTTCCGGCAGGCACTTGTTGAGATGCCAACAAGCTCACTTTCCATAGCAGAGTAGTTCTGCAAACCAAGGTTCGTGCTTGGGACTAAAGCACCTGCTTCAAAGCAGGGTTTCTGCCTTGAGTAAAGGTATTCGCAGAGTGTGCTGTGGAGTTTGCTGTTACACTGGACCAGCACCTATTTCATTCCGTGTTTCATAAATTAAAAGTGTTATTTTACGCAACAGGTAAGACGGGTAAATCAAAGTCAATTTGCAATGCTAAAAACATCTCTCCAATAGTGTGTGCCCAAGGCTGCACCCCAACCAAATAACTGTCAGGCTACTAATACTCAGAACATCCATGTGTCAGTTTCTGAAGAGTCAAAAGAGAGTACAGAAAAGGTAAATGCCTTTCATGGGAAACCCTCTATCCAGAGATTAATCTTCCATAAGTATATTCCTTTTTCTGGGGAACTACAAAAAATAACAGAAACAATGATGCATTTCTGGGGAGGCTGAAATTAGATGTTCATTGCTTGTGAACTCCAGGGAGTTCATATTTATTTTGTTGAACATTTAACTAACACTGGGAAAATATTCTCTTTTCCTGCACATTTGCCCTTTGTCACGTTGCCAAAGCTTTAGAGAAAGATGAATCATTCTTTAGTGACAGTAGTGCTATTATTTCACATTTGTAACATAAGCAATATTTTTGGTGCAAAAATTTCAGACATCTCATAGTGATGTTGCAATGGGACCTAACGCCTGCATATTTGAGCATATGGGGAAAAAAGAGCATGAAGCCATATAAACAAATCATGATTCCTGTAGTAAAGTTAGGCAATGCTCACACTGATCGCCCATACCAGTAGGGCTGCATGCATACTTGACAGTGAGATCCACATTGTAAATAATGGGGAATTGCACAGGTGAAGACAGAAGTTGAGCAGGAACCATCTGAGGCTGCAGCAGATGAGGACAGTGGTAGCTGTGCCTGAACTGTGGGGAGCTCTGGGCTCAGAATAGCAATGGGCATTGAGAGACAGAAATCCAGCGAATTTACATGAGAGTAAAGCAGCAGGTAGAGGGTAGTTGGTTGCTATAGCTCAGTTAGACTTCCCTGAAGCTCCTTCTGAGGTGCCTTATAGAAGGACAGAAATAAATTTAAACTACCATGGCCGAGAAACAAAGTATATGGGTCAACAGTGTCTGAGAGAGAGGCAGAAAGAGCAGGAACAAGTGTTTTTGTTTCGTTCCTGACAACATAGGTGTAGCGAGGTGTTTAGATGTAGTTTGACACATATATTAAAGAGGGGTGAGCTGAGATCTAGCAACTGTGGCAGATGATAGCATAAGACTAAGTTGATCAGTCCAGACCAAGGAATGTCTACGAGGAACTTGCAAAGTGTCCAAGCACAGTCTAAGCAAGGGTATAGGGAAGCAGACACCATGACAAGCAGAGTTCAATATAAGCATCTGTTACATCCCAGTCCGACTACGTCAGGCCCGGGAGAGGTTCACAATGATTCCAAGTGTGAAATTAAGACGCAAACGAGGTCAGATGCCGCTCACTGCAGGTTTGCAGGTTTATTGTTATTCCCCAGCAAAAGTCACTGAGACAAGTGATAGAGTAAAGGCAGAAGTAGAGGAAAGGCAGAAAAGAGAAGCAGTATTACGGAGCGTAGGAAGAGTATAGTCACCACCACAGGCCCGATGACGTCTCGGCGGTCCTCCAGAAGTTCAGCGGCATCCCCTTGATCCGTGGTTGGTGGTGGTGGGGGTCTCGGTCCCAAATTGTAGTGGGTCACCCCACCAGTTATAGTCCAGGTAGCCCAGGTCAGTCCGTAGCTTGACCAATCAGTGTGACGGTGGCCTTTGCCCAGCTTATTGTCATTTTACACGGTTGCCATATAAGCTTTTCCTGCCCCCTTGCTGTTTGGGCAGCGCTTGGCTTCAGCAATTTTGGAGTTAACAACAGAGGCTCGGGTGGGCCCCAGGCTAGGCCGGGCCTGGCCACTCTGAGAGCCAGAGGCCTACACCCTCTCCAGCTGGGGGAGCAGCACACCCCCTTCAGCTGATGGCAGCCTTGGGTGGTGACTGGCAAGCAAGGGGATGGTCTGCAGAAGGTGCTAAATAGATACAAGCAAGCTTCTTATCAGCCCAAAAGCCTGCCATCGATTGCAGAAGCTTAAGCAAGCTTTGAGACAATTGTTTTAAAGTTCCAGTCTTTCACAGCATCAGAAGAGTAAGTTACTCTGCACTCCTCAGTTATAGGTTAGTTATATTAGCCCAGGCAAGTGAGCTGGGTCCTGCTCTGGGCAGGCCAAAGAGGTGGTGGCTGCAGTGGCAGCTACATCCCAGCAAGCCAGCAAGTATGGAGAGAGGAGAGCATGATGAAGAGAATGATGTGATTCTTTGACCTAATCAGCGGGATGGCCCCTGTGCGATGCTCACCTCATCCCAATCGCTGCATTTTCAATGGATATCGTGGGACTAGAGGATGGTGAAGAAAAGAGGAAAGGCAGAGAAAAATCATTAAACTGGTATCTTGGTAGAAATTAAAAAAAAACCCACAAGAATCGTCTTACCAAAAAAAAATAGTAACCTGCCGAACCGAGAAAATGGCAGAGAGCTTTGGTTTAAGTGTTTGCCTTTGTGTTTAGGAACCAAATGGTTATTTAATGAAATAGAAGATGTCCAGTTCAAATCTGACCAGAGAAATGATTCTTGGTGCAACATGTCTTGAGCAACCTGATCTAGTGGGAGGTGTCCCTGCCCATGGCAGCGGGGTTGGAACTAGATGATCTTTAAGGTCCCTTCTAACCCAAACCATTCTATGTGGTTAGATAGTTAATCATTTCCACTGCATACCTCTGGGAGCAAAATCTTATCAAGTTTAAAAGACGTATTAGACGTGTAGGTAGCAAGAGGTAAGGAGCATAATTGCTAAACCATAAGCACTTCAGGAGTTGAGTTAGTCTTTATTAGTGGAGAACAGTGATCTGGAACAGGTTATTCCAATGAGTTTACTGTCTGTACTGTTTACAGTCAGTATGGATTCATAAAAGGCAGGTCCTGCTTGACAAACCTCATCTCTTTCTATGACAAAGTGACCTGCTTAGCAGTGGAGGGAAAGGCTGTGGATATTGTTTATCCAGACTTCAGTAAAGTCTTTGACACCATTTTACACAGCATTCTCATGGAGAAACTGCCTGCTCATGACTCAGATGGGCACACTTTTTGCTGGGTAAAAAACTGTCTGGATGGCTGGGCCCAAAGAGTTGTGGTGAATGGAGTTAAATGCAGTTGGTGGCAGGTCACAAGTGGTGTGCTCCAGGGCTCGGCATCGGGGCTGGTTCTGTTTAATATCTTTATCAATGATCTGTATGAGGGGATTGAGTGCACCCTCAGTAAGTTTGCAGATGACACCAGGTTGGGTGGGAGTGTCGATCTGTTTGAGGGTAGGATGGCTCTACAGAGGGATCTGGACAGGATGCATCAATGGGCTGAGGCCAACGGTATGAGATTCAACAAAGCCAAGTACCAGGTCCTGCACTTTGGTCACAACCACCCCATGCAGCACTCCAGGTTTGGGGAAGAGTGGCTGGAAAGCTGCCAGGCAGAAAAGGACCTGGGGGTGCTGGTCAACAGCCGGCTGAACATGAGCCAGCAGTGTGCCCAGGTGGCCAACAGCATCCTGGCCTGTATCAGGAATAGTGTTGTCAGTAGGACTAGTGAAGTGATCGTTCCCCTGTACTTGGCACTGGTGAGGCCCCACCTCGAGCACTGTGTCCCTTTTTGGGCCCCTCACTATAAGAAAGACATTGAGATTCTGGAGTGTGTCCAAAGAAGGGCAACGAAGCTGGAGGGGTCTAGAGAACAAGTCTTCTGAGGAACTGCTGAGGGAATTGGGAATGTCTAGTCTGGAGAAAAGGAGGCTGAGGGGAGACCTTATCATTCTCTACAATGACCTGAAAGGAGGTTGTAGCGAGGTGTGTGTCAGCCTCTTCTCCCAAGTAACAAGTGATAGGACAAGAGGAAACAGCCTCAAGTTGCACCAGGGGAGGCTTAGGTTGGACATTAGGAAAAAATTTCTCCACTGAGAGGGTTATCAAACATTTGAACAGGCGGCCCAGGGAAGTGATGGAACCACCGTCCCTGGAGATATTTAAAACATGGATAGACATGGTGCTTAGAGATATGGTTTAGTGGTGGTTTTGTCAGTGTTAAGTTGGTGGTTGGACTCAATGATCTTAAAAGTCCCTTCCAACCTAGGTGATTCTATGATTCTATGATTCTCTGTCTATTGAAATATATGGTCCTGGTCATTTCTGGAGGCAGAACACTATACAAAGAAGATATTCAATCTTGTCTAGCCCAACTGTGACAATATTCCAACAGACCTATGAACCCTAGGCCTGAAAGAAAAGCAGGGAGTGGGGAGTGAGGCTTTTTGGCAGACTAGTTTGTAGTCCAACAATGAAATAACAGGGGATACTTCAGGTCAGTCCTGAAGTGCACCACAAGAACCATCCAGTAATAGAAGTCATCCATTATCACTCAGGCACAAATATTTTGAAAGGAAAAATTCTGGACAGGCTCAGAAAAGCTGGCTGGCTCATCATTCTGATGAGATTTCCATAAAGAAGTTTCAGTATTTGCAAGGTTGCCAATTTTTAAGCAATCCTCCCTCAGCCAATTTTTTTATTTCCCTCCCCGCAAACATCATTGGATCATATTATGAATGTATTGACTGCCAAACTTCATCTTCAGTTAATCATAGTGAGCACTGTGACCTTATAAAAGAATCTTAAACTGATTAACCTGCTTAGTCTGTGCCTATGCACAGAGGCAAAAAGAAAAAAAAGTCTCACCAACTTATTTTGGAGTACTATTTATTAGGGCATTGTGATTTATGTTTCCGTCCTCTTTTTGCAGTTGGTAAGTCATACTTCAAAGAGAAAAGCTGTAAAAGAAAGCAGTGGTTCCACCTTAGTTGTGATCACACGGAGGAAGGGGATGATATAATACTAAATACACTCAAGATAGCCAGGAATATGCAGATCTATGTCATCTGCATCTTATTTGTTCACACTGTGGCACATGTGTCTTCTTTCAGTTGAGAAAATTTTAAAACATTTAAAGCAGCTTATCTGTGCTGGCCAGTAAGGTTTTACTCTGCTAAAAGAGCAGAGAAGGGCTAGCACTGAAGGCTAGATCCTCACATGGTACTTATCTGCCATCCTTCTGGCAGTTGTACTCTCCAGAAGCAGACAATATTTTGCTTCACGATGAATGGTAATCATCTGTCTCATGAAATACAGGCTTGCAGATTAAGACAACATTGCATTTTACCTTTTTATGTGGCATGCGGTCCTCACATAAATTCACCAGAGTGGGTTTGGGTTCACCTTATCTAACATCAGCCATCCTAAATTTCAGTGTTTACATCAAAGGTAGTCATCTAAAACCTCTTTCTAGTGTGTGGAGAAGAACAGAAAGCCTCCTAATGCTGATTTTTAAAAGAGTACTAAGAAATGACATACCAGAATTTTCTAGTTCTCTCCATTTATAATGAAGAGCACCTAAAGCACTATCTCAGATATCTATGTACAATCATCTACCATTTGGTGAGATGGATGCTATCCTCATGTCTGAAATGGAAGACCCATGAAAGACTACCAAATGCTAGAGGCCAGGACTGAGACACGTCGGTTGAACACCTTAGATCAGGAATAGAAGATGAAGCAGGAGAACCAATTTTCACTGATTGATTCCCACTGAAAGAGCAGAAATGCCACATATTATGAAAAGGAAAGTGATTGCTGTCTACTTTGGTTAAGCATTGTAATATTCCACCACATGCAAAAATCCTGTTAAGTGGGTCATTGAGTTGCTATTGTAGGCTTCTGCCTAAGATCTCTTACTCATAATGATGTGTGTGACAGTTGTATGTTTAGAGAAGAGAGATAAAAGCCGCATGTGAAAACTAATTAAACAGTTCAAGGCGCTGGTACTGGCTTCAGCCTTGAGATATTGCTGTTACAAAATAATCATCTAAAAGCCAATCCTTACTAGGTGACTTGGGAAAGATACATAGTTTAGAAATTTTACCATGCTAAAACATTTGGAAAACAGAGCTAAAGGCATCAACAGGAGAAGAATTTCCCTCAGAGATCAAATAGCTGGATGTACTCAGTTGTGGCCTGTCTTTGACGGTGACTACTTCTGAAGGCATGGAAAAGCCAACTTTGGATAGTCACAACATAAACAGTTCATACAGGAAATTTCTCTTTAGTGTTTGTTTTGACACTGTTTGGGAATATCCTTGTTCTTGAGCACATTTAATACAGGAGGAAATATTGTATTTCATTTACAATTTTGCCTATAAACACATGGATCTAGATGGTAAAGTTATTTGAAGTAGTGCACTCATATTAACTATGCCTATATTGCCTGAAAAGTATGGTCCAATGAGTGCCCCAGGACACGAATTGGCTATCTGCCATAGGGTGACCTTCCAGACATGGCCTGGGGTAAAAATGGAGCACCATTTCCATCACCATGTTCCCAGACCAGCCAAGAGGTAAGTCAAGAAAGGCAGAAAAGGAAATAAACCAGGCTCACAAACACTCCCAGAGGTTTCTGTTTCAATGTAGCATAGACATGGCCTTCAATTTCAGCCAAATTCGTATCAGATAATCATCAGGATCCTTATGGACCTGCTCTGAAGGCCACCATGGAAGGTCTTTCCATTCACTTCAGTGGCTTTGGATCAAGTTGTTTTGGATTAAAAATACATGGAGAAAAATCTAAAACAAACGTCAATGGCCAAGAGATTCTTCACATAGAAGACAATGACTGAATACAAACAATGGAATTATGGACAGAACCAAATATAAAGGAAAAACTGCCACATTCATCAATACTCATTTAGCACAAACTAAAAATTCTCTACTGGATCCAAGACTGGCACTTCTGAGGTCCTTCCTGACTCAAAGCATTTCCTAGACTACTCAACCCAAACTTTTCCATGCAGACTTCTCTTCCCTTGCACAATTTTATGTGTTATACTGCAATGGGAGTTCGGGAAGGTCTCAAGGAGCCATTAATAGATATCAGAAGTTTAAGGCTATGCTGTCATGAGACACATGCTCTCATTCTGGTTTCAAGATAGAGAAATAATAACAAGGAAGGAGAAATCTGGATTTTCTAGCAGGACCGAGTGCAATGGAATAGACTAGTACTCTTTTTTTTTTTTTTACTGCTTAAACTTGTAAGATTGAAGCCCTGCTGGAGAAAACAAGTTTCTATTATTTCTTTTCTACTCCTTTTTGTTGCTTCTCTTCTACAAAGAAAATGTTCAAAGTAATAAAAATCAATACCCTCTGTGTCAGCTGGCACGCCACCGAATGCTAACAGTCAAGGAAAGCAACAACGGTGCTTTGCTTCAACTGAGTTCTTTCAATCTTTAAAGGGAAGCAGCAATATTGATTTGTAATCCTGGAGGTTGCTACATAAATATTTACTAAAAAATCTGATACACCTATTAGCAATGAATGTTGAAGCCGTCCTATTTAGAAACTCCTGTCACTCTTTCAATGTTTCCGAAGTAGTGGTCTGGTGCTAGTCTGTTGGTAATCCCAGTGGGAAATCTGGTCTGACGGAACATATTTCTTTTTATTTCTTGTACAAAGCAGGGAGCACAATGCAAAATGAGAGCCTCATTCCTGTTTGCTGCTGAGGGTGGCAACTGCCGTAATGGCAGCAATACTCCACACCTCTGAAAGTGTAGGAAGTCCAGCCAGCCCAGGACTCGAGCAGAAAGCTTTCTGTGTGACCCCTGATGTTGTCTCTTCTACCAGTTTCAGTCACGGTCATCCACTAAGACTTTTAGGCTTCGAAAACTTAAAAGAAGAGTGTCATTTAGCCCCACTGAATTCAGTGGGATTACTGATTTAACTAAAATTAAGCACACACTTAAATTTTTGCTAGGTCAGATCTTAAAACACCATTGTGATCAGTATTGTGTAGTATCTTCATGGATATTTTAAACAGAGGTCTTATGACCCATACAAAATCTTCCATTAACTTGAATGAACATTTTGGCTAATTTTTTTGTGTGTATAGTCTTTTTCATTGATTAGCAGCTTATAAGTCTTCTAAATCTTCCCAGCTGATATAGCTGTAAGTAACAGAATTATATTAAGATGCATTTTTTTTGTGGCTTTAGACACACAGAAGAGGATTTCCTGATACAAACAGATCCTACTGCTCACCGAGCATGCATTCCTGAAAAGTGCAAGAGTTAGTAATTCAACAGATAGCAAAACAGATTTTCCCATAGGAATCAATGTAAGGGTGGTAGGTGGGATCTGTGGTTCAGAATTACACACAGTTTAAATACTGAGGGACAGTATGCTACAACAATATGGTATTTCTGATTCATATCCTGATAAAAAATGCCTAAAAAATAATAAAAGAAAAATTATTAGGAAACCTTTTTCATTTTTTTTTCCCAAGTTTTTAAACGAAACATCAATAGTGGTCTGGCATGCCAGAGTTTGAAGATGACAACGATGACATGGAGAATAATTCTATGATGTTATAACTGGTTGGCTGGATGAGGGCAGAGCAGCAGATGTCATCTACCTTGACTTCAGCGAGGCTTTTGACACTGTCTCTCATAACATCCTCCTTAGGAAACTGAGGAAGTGTGGACTAGACGAGGGGACAGTGAGGTGGATTGAGAGCTGGCTGTGTGACAGGACTCAGAGGATTGTGATTAATGGAGTAGGGTCGAGTTGGAGGCCTGTAACCAGTGGTGTCTGCCAGGGGTCAATGCTTGGACCAGTAATGTTTAACGTATTCATCAACGACCTGGACAAGGGGACAGAGTGTATCCTCAGCAAGTTCGCTGATGATATTAAACTGGGAGGGGTGGCTGACACCCCAGAGGGCCGTGCTGCCATCCAGCGTGACCTGGACAGGCTGGAGAGCTGGGCAGAGAAGAACCTAATGAGGTTCAACAAAAGCAAGTGTAGGGTCCTGCACCTGGGAAAGAAGAATGCCAAACACCAGTATATGTTAGGGGCGGACATGCTGGGAAGCAGCTCTGAGGAGAAGGACCTGGGGGTCTTGGTAGACAGTAAATTATCCCTGAGCCAGCAATGTGCCCTTGTTGCCAAGAAGGCCAACGGAATTCTGGGCTGCATAGGGAAGAGTGTGGCCAGCAGGTCAAGGGAGGTCATTCTCCCCCTCTACTCTGCACTGGTGAGGCCACAACTGGAATACTGTGTCCAGTTCGGGGCTCCCCAGTTCAAGAGAGACAGGGAACTACTGGAGAGAGTCCAGCGTAGGGCAGCAAAGATGACTGAGGGACTGGAGCATCTCCCTTATGAGGAAAGGCTGAGAGAGCTGGGACTCTTTAGCCTGGAGAAGAGAAGGCTGAGGGGAGACCTTATTAACGTTTACAAGTATCTAAAGGGTGGGTTTAAGGAGGATGGAGCCAGACTCTTTTCAGTGGTTCCCAGTAACAGGACGAGGGGTAACGGGCACAAGCTGGAACATAGGAAGTTCTGAACAAATATGAGAAAAAACTTCTTTACGGTGAAGGTGACAGAGCACTGGAACAGGCTGCCCAGGGAGGTTGTGGAGTCCCCTTCTCTGGAGACTTTCAAGACCCATCTGGATGCAGTCCTGAGTGATGTGCTCTAGGGAATCCTGCTTTAGCAGGGGAGTTGGACTAGATGATCTCTAGAGGTCCCTTCCAGCTCCAAAAAATTCTGTGAAAATCTGTGAAATATGCGGAAGCAGGATCATCGGGACTGCCAAGTGCCACATCAATGTCTGATAGGGACAGAAGAGGTGGACAAGATGCTACTTTTCAGTAACTCGTTTTTCAGCACATAGTTTTGCACTAGTTGAAGATGCGGATGACTTCTTTTTAAATAAAATTGAAGACATGGCTGCATATTGGTCTGAGGTTTTAATCAGTATATGTTTTTATATCAAGAGATCAAATTTTGCAATGCCTTGGTGACCTTGTGCAATTGTTCTTGGAATGGAATACTACTCTGAAAGATCTCAGCCACTTAATCTATTAGTTTGAGCAATCTTGCTCTCTCTTTCTGAATCATTATATTTTTATTGTCTTCATCATTTTATTCAGGCCCCCTCCTTTTTGTCAAGGTCAGTCAAGTCAATCAAGGGAGAAGGACAGAAAACTGGGAAATGATTAGCATAAGAGGGTGTTAAATGATGGATGGCAGAACTCCCCAAAGATGCATTGGGAAGATACATGGCATGTTACTGTACATTTCCAGATTATTTACTTGTATGACATGTAAGACAACTGTATAAAAGGTGAATTATTTCATTACTCCTTGTAAGTAGAATTTCACAGTTGTTCCTAACCATACTTTTTCACAGACCATTCATAAGGACATTTTGGCAAATTTGACCTACAGGGACAGGGAAAGTGAGCCTTAATTTCAGTTTTTATGGGAATGAATGAAAGGAGAAAAGGAGATCACAAAAAACCTGCACTTCAAACTAAGCTTTTAATTTGTTAGACAGCACTGCTCAAGTCTGACATCACTCCATTATCTAACTGCAATGCAGTTACAGCTCATGTGAATCATATTTCCAGAAGTGCTATAGTTTTACATGTCCAGTTTGGAAAATCAGACATTCAGCACCTCTGAAAAGTTGACCTTCCACCAATTATTTCCAACATACATTTTTCTGACCTTCATTTCATGCACACATTCATCTGGCTGGACTTCATGCTGCAGTGCTAGGCTGGCCTTCTAGGTGGAGAATGGTTCCTGTCTCAAAATCCTATTCTCTTCTTGGCTTCCACGATGACTCACATGTACCCAAGACCATAAAACATAAGCCCAATTTAAATAAAACCAAAACAGTTGCGAAATTTCTGTGTCTCTGTTGTTTTGGTGATCGGTTTGAATCTGCTATAGACACTAAATGTTTTATTCATGAACCTAGAAAGCCTTGTTTACTAACCTACAAAGCAAAAATGTACATCACAAGAATGTCTGAATCTACAGGTTGTTCATATCTACATAGGGAAATATGTAATTGCGGACCTTCTTTGTTGCCCCCTTAGACTGTAATATCAGTGTCTGACTGATTATTAAGAAGGCTTGACCACTGGCTAGTTTTAATTTCAAACCAAATCTTCCACCTGTTTCTTTTCTTACATGTTGCTATGGTGAAGATCATCATAGCCTGTATACAAAAGTGAAACACAGAAGGATCACTGAAAAAAAAATTGAGACAGATTAAGACATGAACTAACTACTGAAAAAAAGTGTATCGCTTGATGGTGCCATTAAGCAGTCATATTTTTCTGGCCATATTTTGCTGATCACCTGCCCAGAAATGTAATTGGAATCATAAACTTCAAACTGCCTTGATTTTCCTGACAAAATCTTTTTAACAAATACAAGCATTACCATTGTCATTACAAGTCCCATTAGGTCAGGGGCTGTAATGTGTATTAGCACTACAGTTCCTAGCTCTTTTGGCTTCTCCCATTCTCATCTGTTTAGATTTCCTGGACTGTGATGCCTCAGTCGCTGGGGATTAACATCCCTCACAGAGATGGGGATAATTTGTAGAGCTCAGGCCAGGAAAAGCTGCACAAAGTGCCCTTGCCTGTAGGCGCCTGTGTAGGTAGACTGATGCAATTCTACTGTGGTTCATAAATGCTGGATATTGCATTGCACACATTTGGCAGAACTTGAAGCCCAAAGGGCAAAGTATATTCTTAATGCTCCTAGAAACTTATAACATGTTTCTCAGGTGTTACAGTATTGTCTGGGATTTCTTTTAAAAGCTGTGTTTTAAGGGCAAACACTTTGTGATCTCTCCTCTAAAAGGTCCCCCTTATTTGATGATAATGTTTTGAGTGGAGGAATAAAATATTAGTGCTAATCTTTCATTAACTGCTCTTGCTGCTACTCTTAGAGCTCTAAGTCTGAGTCTCATTTGAACTTTATTTTCCCTCTGAGATACAAGCCATTTTCAGCCTCTCAATAGGTCCATTTTCTTTTACAATGTTTTTCAAATGGTTTCTTCAGATTTTGTTTGAGTGTGATGGGTATTATTGGGCAGTCACTAAAGTTCAAGACCTAACTCCACCAACCCTGCTGAGAGCGTGTTTGAGCTTAGATGATTCAAACTCGTTCTTTGGCAGAAGACTCCACCAGTTTCAGTGGGAAGCTTGCCTGTGAGAAGAGAGAGAAATGGGGTCCAAATGTTCTTGTAAGGACGTCCTGTGAAGGCATCCAATCTGTAGTAGTGTAAATGAATAACATTGAAAATCACAGATTTCTTTCCAGCAGAATCTCTGGAGCTTTGGAAGATCATTAGGAGTGTCTGGGATGGAATCATCTGAGCAGAAGTCACAAAAGAAGAAAGTTTTCTAATAATGTTCCAGTAACAGAAACAAGAGATGTCATCAGTCTGTGAAAACAGGGGAAAATAAAAAGTTCACTAAAATTTCAAAGACTGAAAAAAAAGGCCTTCTGGCTCTGAGACAGTGATTTTATTTCAAGTCAAAATTGATTTTATTCAGAACTATACATTCATCCCTAATTATTCTTCACTGAGTCTTCTCAAGCAGGACAGTCCAGAGCTTCAAGTACCAAATGAGGGTGAGGGTACTGTGTTCCCTTCTTGACCCGCCACTGTTTCAGGATATGAACTTCAGCTCATCTCCCTGAATCTCAGTTTTTCCCCACTATAAAATGGTGGCATTCTTTCTGTTCTCGCAGACTGGACCACACAGTGTTTTCATGTCTCAGATTTGATGGCAGATTATTAGAAGTAAAAGTTAGTGGTATTAATTACACATTAATTTTTCACTCAGTGGTCAATTATTGATTATCACAGGGCTTGTTTTACTCTGGGTTGAAATGAATTGCTAGGTATTTTAAAATTACTATTAAAATAAACTCTATCAATATTTGCAGCACTCTGTTTTACAATTCAGTTTCAGTGGAATGTAATTTTTAAACCTGTACTTAAGTATGTTCAGCAATAAGGCAGATACAAACATTGCAACCAAATGCTACAGTGAGATTCCTCAGCAGCACAGACACACGGTTAAGAGCTTTTAGCTTTCTTTCATGGAGTATTACATACAGCCTGAAATATCTGGACAGTGCGATCTGCCTGGTTTGGTGCCTGCCTCTTATTAGGAATGTGAGAAGTGCATTCAGGAGCACCGTGTAAGTTGCCCAGAGTCATTCCTGGGGCTAAAGCTACATCCCACCAGACAACCTGTGTAAACAGGCCACGTGCAAATCTGTGGGATCATGGCTGAATTCACTTCTTTGGCTGCTGAGCCGTTCTCTGAGGAGGCAGTGGATTCACCAACTAAACTGATTTTGCAGAAGTGCCAAGCTAAGTTAAGCACTGTAGAGTAACGCTGAGCGCAATTGTATTTCCTGGTGGCATAATTACCTTCCCTCAGAGACAAGAAAAACAAAAAGATATCATAGATCTATCAGTTTTCGCCTTCTTTAGCCCACTCCTCCATAAAACAGAAAGACCACTTTTCCACCCTAAAACAGAAGGTGTCCCTGCAGAGCTGCTCTTTGCACAGTCAAAGACACAACTTCAGCTACTCCATTTCTACCATGTTGAAAGTCTTGCCACAGGAACTGGCTCAAATAAACAAATATTTGTCGCCCTTGTGGGTATGTTTTCCCCAATGGTTCTGGCCTTTATGAGAAACCTAAGTATTAGGTCCTCTATATCTGGCCTTAATGCTCTGTTTCCCTGTGTCCAGTATCATTTGGAGCTCTGGGATTTCCCTTCACTTCACACACCAAAACCAGATTTTCTCTTACATCCTCATGAGGCTCCCCCTCAGAGATATCTGAGCCTCAGATATATGTAAGCCAACTTTCGGTCCAAAACGGACTTACTAGGTTAAATATCTTGTTTACTAGAAATAAGGGCTAGGAAATAAACTAATCATGATTCCACAGACATTAAAATAGTTTTGTGTTTCTTTGTGAAGAGGTAAGGGCTCCCCATTTTCACTATTTTCATATGGTCTGGGGGGCTTTGGTTTTTCTTCTTATTTTTTTTCCTCCTGCCACTGGCCAGCAATGACTTGTCAGAGGAACCCAAAGCTGGAATTATGAAAGAGTTTTGAGCATATGTGCAAGTTATCAGGAAGGAGCAGGAGGCCACTAAAGCAGGATTTCAGGGCTCTGGGGCACAAGATACCCATCAAGGGCTCTGGGGCTGTGGCCTATAATAGGGCCCCGTGGGACTTGGAGAGCTTTGGGAGCCTCCTCCCGAGCTGCCAAGCACCCGGAGCACCAGCCAGGCTGGCTCAGCAAAGATGGCTCATACACCAGGATCAGCAGTCAGGCTTTAGTCTGCTTGTTAGGACTTCTGATTTCAGATTGCTACGGACTGTCATTGCAATGATTCCTGTGCCCAGGGAAAGATTTCCACTTGACAGCCTTGGTTTCTTCACCTTTTACAAAAGCTGTGAACATTTTGCCTGTGATGTCATAGGGGGAGAACAGGATCTACTATGAAATATAGGGGTGTGTGGAATTACTAAATTACTGTACGGGTGTCCCTGGCAAGGTGCTGGCAGTGGGGACTGCAGGAGCTTCTGTGAAGAGAAGCCAGAGCTGCCCCATGCCCGATGTGGCTGGTTCCAGCCCGTTCCAAGCAGTTCCAACAGCCCTGTCACAGGGCACAGCCAAGCCCCTCAGCCAGGCTGGTGGCACCTCTGGGAAAGCCTGTTTAAGAAAGGGCAAAAACCACCAGACAGGCAGAGGAAGAGAGAAAAAAAGTGAGAAACAGTCCTGAAAACATTAAGGTCAGAGAAGGAGGAGGGGGAGGAGGTGCTCCAGGCAGAACAGGTATTCCCCCTGCAGCCCACAGAAAGCCCGCGCCCGAGCAGATATCCACACCACAGCCCCTGGAGGACCCCACACCAGAGCAGGTGGGTATTTTCTGAAGGACTGAAGCCTGTGGATAGCCCGTGCTGGACCAGGCCAAAAGTGTGAGAAGGAAGGAGCAGCAGAGAGGAGCTGCAATGGACTGATCGCAGCCCCAGTTCCCTGTCCCCCTGTACCCCTTGGCGGGGGGACACGTAGAGGAGTCAGGAGTGAAAGCATGAAGTCTAGCCTGGGAAAGGCAGGGGAGAAAACATGTTGGTTTACTTTTCTTTTTCGTTTCTCACTATCTAAATCTATTTTACTTATCAATAAATTGAGTCGAGTCTGCTTTGCCTGTGACAGTAACTGGTAACCAACTTCCTGTCTTTATCTTCACTGTACTGCTGAGAATGGGGGGGATGAGTGAGTGTCTGTGTGGGAGTTAGGCCCTTAGCCAAGGTTAACCCACCACAATTAATATCTATAGATCAACACTGAAATAGTTGAAAAGATGGTGTTTGAGAAGTGGAAACTATATGTTTATTGACTGATCATTACTGTATTTGCAGTTAGCATCGTTGCCACTGTTAGGAGCTATGCAAAAAGTCAAGCAGCAGCTGAGTGCAAAATGTCCTTCGAGTTATGTTATGTTGACATGTTATGTTGACATGTTCTGAATAGCACTATGTGCCACAACGGTTAAAATCTTGGCATCTATCTCAAGTCTTCCTATATTAGTATTCTCAATGGTGGGTTCGCATCAGTGTTAAGAGATTTAGAGAAAAAAGACAATCATGAATACTTTGGTATTGTTTTGTATGGAAGGCGCACAAACACGAGGAAGACTGTTCACAGTTAAAAGTCAATAGGTTGGTAGACGGACAAGCATAACCTAAAGAGATGTCTGGATAAAGGAATTCACGCTGTGAAAGACCACCTGAAGGTGTAATGGATTTTCCACTGCAGTAAACTACTCATGGTTTCCATTGGCTACTGCTCTCAAATTTTTGAGGTTGCTCAACATGTCTAAGAGCTTTACAAACAGCTGTAGGTATTTGTTAAAGCTTTTTGAGATACTTGAGTTTCTACTCCAAAGCAAGTGCCAATATTCCAGTTTTTCCCCCTCACAGTATATGCAAATTTTGAAAACTTGTTACAGAAAATAACAAGAAATCAGAAAGTCTGATTTAGAACTATGAAACATTTCTTTTGAATAGTATTGAAAAATTGTGCAAGAAAATAATTAAAAAAAGTAAAGTATACTGCTATGAAATGTGGGCTGAAGACCAGATAAGATCAGTAGCATGTGCTAATAGAAAAGGCAAACCAAAATATGATACAGAGATAAAATCCAAATTAAATGGTCTTCTTTGTCTGGATTGAACAGTTCCTCAATATCAACATGTTCCGACAAAACGTTTCAATATTGCCAAAATTGCAATTCCTGGCAGAAATGGACTCCGTAAGAATGTTTTGACTAGCTCAAGTGCGTGTATGCCAAGTGATTCCTTTTGTGTTTTGTGGTTTTCATCCACTGTGGAGCAAACTTTTAGTAAGCCTCCTTCATTCATCTGCCCCACCATAGAAATGCACGTCTATTTTAAGCACATTGTGAAGTGGAACAGGTCACTCGGCCAGGCTGCCTGCCCGGTCACAGGAACGTGGGCCAAGAATCCCTCTCTACACCCACCTCATGCCCAGCCCCACCGTCAGGGGAAGCACCTCCGGGATGCATCAACCCCTGCAAGCCCAAAGGGAGCATGTAGAAAGTGCCTCCTTCTGGAGACGTCCGTAACTTCAGCTCACCCACAGCAACCGGGATGACTCATACAAATAGATATTCGCATTTCTGTTTCTTCCTCCTCTACGATACCTTTCTTTCTGAGATGAAAATCGCTATCTCAGAGCTGAGCACTGAGCCAATAAACCCATCAGAAAACAGATCGGCTGCCAGAGTCCAGAAAGGGTTAAGGCAGCAGTTGGAGAGGTTTGGGGTGACGTCGTGCTTCTGGACGCCTGAGAAGTCTCTTGAAGGTAGTTCCCCTCTGGTGAGGATGAGAGCGAGCTGAGGTCTGAAATCCGAGATCCCTTGCAGCCTGGAGCTGGTGAGGTCCCAGTAAAAGCTGTTTGCCTGCTCTCCCTTCCCAAGCAGTCACATCGCTGCACCGGCCTGGGCAGTATGGAGCGAGCCCCCTGGACACATGTAGGACTCACTCTCCTCCAGTTCCTGCTCATCTCCTGCTTGCCAAGAGGTACAGTAAGTGAGCGTGTGCGTTACCGGCACGGACGAATGAGTCTCTTTCCTTCAGTGTGGTCACTGGGTTTTGATCTCATGTGCTGCCAGGGAAGCAGAGAGATCTGCAGGGATGGTAATAATAGAAAGAAGGGGCTCTGTTTTATTTATTTTTTTCTTGCCGGCATGGAGTGTGTGTGGGGGAGGTTTGCCCAGGGATGAATTCCAGGAAAACTTAATAGCCTTAAAGAGAAACAACTGGCTGGATTTGTTTGCCAATGGCCATCAAGAAAATGGTATGCAATCACTTCATTTACTACTGCTTTTTTTTTCTCTCAACACTCAGTGCTAAGGAAATGATGATAAAAAGAGGCATTTAAGTCTCTGAATTGTAAAGCGCAATTTGTTTAGTTTGGCAAGACAGACTTTCCTCTCCAGCCCCAACACCAAAAATGAAGGCAAGGAAGGAAAAAAGTGAAGGAAAAAAAGAAAACAAAAGCCACACATTGTTTCCAATCTGAGCTTTAGTTCTGCCAATATTATTCTTTCAAAGGGGAAGCCTTGTTAAAGCAGAACGATCTTTTTTATACTCAAGCCTTGCTCTAGTTTCTGCTGAACCAGCATGTATGCTTACTTCTTGATAAGGTTAAGCAAAAAGCATTTACTGTTGAGTGCAAATTTGCTGTTGTTATGGCCACAAATGTGGTCTGTTTACACCTGGAGGTGGCTGAGGCTGCTTGCAGTAGCTCGCTGTCAGCATCGCAGGCTGCTTTCTTGGGAGTTGCAGCCCTAAGGACTGGGAGGTGAGGTGCCCTCAAATCACTTACACTTCAAGCTGCCACAGATTGTGGCTCTCCTCGCAAGGTAGGCACCTCTTACCAGGGGAGCCGTCAGGTATGCGGGCCCTCTGATTGCAATGGCTATAAATAATCAGTGTCAAGGACGGCACTTCAGAGTCTGCCTCTCCAGGGGCCACAGCAGAGGGTCTGCCTGCCTCTGCAGTGTCCTTCCCTGCCAGCCCCTCAGGGCCTAGCGTGCAGGTGACAGGTGGTGACCAGGGACATCTGCCCATCAGGCTGGCCACCAGCACCTGCAACTGTACTGGGGGACTAAACTCCTGACAAAGTTTCCCCCTGGGGCACGAGCACAGACAGTTTCTCCACGCTTTTGTCCCACCTGAACTGACTTGTGCCCATGGTGGCTTGTCCACAGCCGTGTGCCACCTTGCACACTGGCCAGGCAAGGTGGCTCCATGACACCTGCCTTAGCGGCACAGAAATAGCCCTGCTGGTGGCAAAGCAGCCCTAGGCATGGGCTGTCAGCTGTAGCTAGGTGGGAAACAAATCTCTCTTGCTGTGGGGGCAGCACATCTCTTTCATGACAAGAAGCGGGCCCGCAGAGCAGGCAGGCACTGGACTGCTAGGAGCCCACTCGGAAGCAGTGATGAGGGGAGGCAGGAGGAGGGACGATGATGGGCAATAGGACCTGAGGGCTGTGGGTCTGCGAGCTTGGGAGGGAGGATGCTGGTCCCCTCCAATATCAGTTCCTCATGTGCCAGGAACAGTGCAAGAAGGGCCTGGGGGACACATGGAAAAAAGCTGTCCCCTTCAATCCCTCTCCTTCCTCCTCGTGCCTCCCTTGGCCTGCTGCTGGTGGAGGGGTGGCACAGGCACTTGCCCAGCACACAGCTGGCAGCATGAGGAGGGGACTAGGAGCTCCCCTCCAGCAGTGGTGGGAGGGGCATTCAGAGTCAGGGTAGCAATTCAAAAGTGCTGTGGCCATAGCATGTCAGGGCAGGTTGGAAAATAACATTTTGCCTCCTCCCCACAGATGTATCCAATTTTTATCCATATTTATCACACCCAGTTGCACAGGGCCTGCCTCAAGAGTTGGGGGCAGGAGTTGGGGAGGTCTGGGAATTGATTTTGGAATAAACTTGAAGTGCAAGTGACTCATATTTCCTTAAAAATATATGTGTGTTTCTGCCTATCTAAACCCTTCCCAACCTCTCTTCCCCTCCCCCTCCAGCCTCTGTCTAGAGAAGTGAAGGCCAGATGCACTCAGACGCATCCAGATGCATTCAATCTTAGCAAATGGGTTACTTCAGTTCACATGTTTAGGTTCCTAGCATGGACAATGGGAAAGAGACTTGCTTTTTATTTTGGACAAAAGCTGAAGTTCCTCACTCTCGACCCCAAGGTCACCTCAAGGGCACTCCCAGGAGTCCCTGCAAGCCTGCTGGTGCCCAGGATTTGGCTTTCCATCACCTCAGAGGGAGCCCTCACCACTGCAGCGTCGTGCAGGTGCTGCTGGCAGCACGAGCTCCCTTGGGGTCATGGATGCACCTCTCCTTCCTGCAGGACCAGAGTGCAGGGGCATACAGGGAGGGAGGCCACAGGGCAGGGTGGCAAGCTATCAGCAGGGACGGAGGGCTGGCAGCCTAAGGGTATCTGCAGTCCTTGGTTAGGGCTGGACTACACACCCCGGAGGAGCTGCGAGGAGTAACATTTGAGATGGAGGCTCAGGGGTTTTGCTCCTGTCTGTGTGGACTACTTCTATCTGGGCAACATGAACTGCAAATAAACCGCCAATATGTTCCCAGGTCTCACACCATTACAGCAAGCAAGCACTCAAGATGGGTCCAGCACCACTCCTCCATGTTTATAACACAAGCACATTTTCATGTTATGTGGTCATGAATTTCAATACCGTTGCTGCTGCTTCTCCACAGATGCCCAAATATTCTCCCCTATTGCAGAAGTCCAGCTTTGCCCCCCAGACCCTATTAGCAATGGCTGGGCTCTCTAACATCATTGATGTTGTCACTAACTCAAAAGTGCTACGTTCATTACCTGTTCCTGTTCCTTGTCTTGCAGCACAGAGAAAACAAAATCACTTCCTGATCACACTAGTATAATTTTTCCAGCCGGAATAAACTCCTCTATCCCAGAAAGAAATCAAGGCCTGAAGGGTAATGTGACAATCTCTGCGTTTTAGCCTTGCCCTTATCCTGTCACAGCCCTTCTCGGATAAAAACACAAGGCCACAGTGCTGATAATAAGATCACAAATGCCAGCTCAAAATTATAGAGAAGAAACCGAAGGAGGGGGATGTTTAGGGCAGACTTCTTCAGGTTGCTTTAGATGCTAAAAACATCTTGGCTAGTGGTACAGATGGCCTGTAATTTAAATCCAACTATGACAAAAAGAGAGAGTAAAAGGAAGCTGTGTGGTGTTTTGAAGGCAAGGGGAAGATGCATGCAGAGGAGAACGGGGTTTAAACTGGAACTGGGTCTGAAATGTGGTGAAAGCATGAACACACGATGCAGCTCTCTGGGCCTGTGGCTCAACCAGCCTGTGCCTAAAGGGAAAGGAGGGGATATAAGGGCATCTTGGTACAAGGCAATGGGGAAAGGAGTAGAGTTTTTGATTCCAGAGGTTTGGAGTATGCCTCTATTTTGCATGTTACAGCTTACCATCAGGGAACAAGGGCTGCTGAAATGTAGGGAGAAAGGGAACGGGAAGTTTCCAATAGGAGCGAGCATCCTACCCTAGAGCTACCTGTCAGTACTCTCTGCAGCAGTGGGTAGAGCAGCCAAGAGGAGGGGCTGCAGGGCACGCAGGTTTATTGAAAGTGGAAAATGGCGGGAATGACGCAACCGGTTGGGCATCACAACTGAGGCAATGTTGGCTGAGGGGCAGTGGGATTACTGAGGCTTTAACAGTCTTAGAACGACCAAATTGACAATCCTGTTTTCAGTTAAGACTGGAAACAGAAAATCCTAGAGCTATTTGTGTTAATGCTGGTGTTGCATTAACCCACCGTCATACAGCTTAGATGGGCAAAGTCTAGACCTCACAAAGAGGAAGCACAATTTTTATTTGGCTTTCCTTTTACTTACACCAAGATACTTGATTTTTAACATGGACACAGCAAAATGAGGCAGTGTGGAGAGAGATACAAGCTTTGGAAGTCACATGGGAAATCCTGTTAAGGACCTGATGGAGACCTCAGAAATAATTTTTTTATTGAACTAATAATTTTTCTCTCCTTGCAGGAGAAGTGTTGTGAGTTTATGATTTGATTGTCATAGCATAGCTAAGAATAGAAGCTTACAAATGTAAAAAAGGCACTACTGTAAAAGCACAATGAAGCAAACCTATGGCCTATCAGGAACAACATCAGGACTATTTATTTCTGAATTTATATCTACTAAACACTACATGACAACAGTAAACCTGGAATAAAGACCCTCCTATTTGAAAACATTAGGCAGACCGGAATTCCTGAATCAAAGGAGAATGTGCATTAAGATTTTTTTCTCTGTGAAAAATGATCTGAATTGTTAAAAAGGTAGAGCTTAAGACAAGAGTGGCCTTATCCAGCAGAACACGGTTGTACTTACACTAGACAGGTTTTTAATGCACTTCTTAAACAGAATATATTTTCTGTAGTAGCTTAGTCTGCTTTCAACACAATCCTGCACTTGGCACTTAAAAAGGACAGTTGAGTTAATGCACATTTATTAAGTGGACACATTCACCTTAGTATAGTAGATTTCCCCCTGTGTTCATCCACTGGTTTTGATTTTTTAAAATAGAATTCCTTTTCTTCCCCTCTCTCCCCCCCCCCCCCCCCCAACTCCTACTGCTGTGTGAAAGCATACACTAATGACCAGGAAAGGATGCTAATGGACTCTCTAGGAGAAGCAGTCTAATTATGCAGCAAAGGTCTGCAACCCATAAAGAAAACACACCGAGTAAAACTAAAATGGGGATGTATTTTAGCTCCTCCTTTAATTATCCCAGCTGCTAAAAAGAATAATAGGTACATGATTTCTAAAGAGAAGCAAGTGTTTTTAGAGACAGCATTATCCCTTCCATCCTATTAACACATCTATTAGGAAAAAAGGCACGATTTGCACAATAGGTTATCTGAGGCAAAAAGAGGTTAAGAAACCTGCAGTTTCCTTCATTGTTAATGGTTTGGGGTACACCGTTTTCCAAGAGCCCCAGTAAAAGCATCTTAAAGGGAACAAACCTTCCCTTCCAAAGTCTATTTCTCCGGGCCTTAGTGAAATCAAAGAAGAGTCTTACTATTCATCACAATAGAGAGTCAGTTTCACCCAATATGTTTCTCATTTCCAGCTGACAAATTCTAGATCTCCTGTGTGCTCAGAGTTCTTGTTGTTAATGTTAACGTCCACACACATGATACCTATGGGCTGGGGCCCAGCTTTCATATCCATGCAATGACAGTAGAGCTGAGTAAGAAAGGAGCAGGATAAAACAGTAATAAACAGGAGACAGACCTAAAGAAAATGTTAGCTATTACTAGATTTCACCTCTGTTGGAGCTATTTTTTCTTTAAATGAGAAAGCTTCATTTCAAAATTATTACGTGGCCCAACACGCCCTAATAAGAGCGTTAAGATATTTGCTCCTTCAAAATCAAGTGCTCGTTTCTTCTGCAGAAGGCAGTAATTGTTATTGAGCATCATGCTTAAAAATTAAAATACAATCAATTAAAAAGGGGCATATTCTCATCAGAGGAATATGGACTGGTTGAATAATCACTTTGAAAAAAGCCATACTCTATCAATTCTAATTTTAGAGACATATCTGTTCATATCTGCTTTTATTTACAATGCACTGTTAATTCGTACAGCACTTTTCAAAGCAACTTGAAATAATGCTTCTTTGAGCCTAAGTAATGTCTTACCAATGTGCTGATGGATAAATTGAGGCAGGGAAGGAGAACTCATTTTTGCAGGATAACAGAATGGACTTGTAGGATGGCAAGTTACATCAGTTTAGACCAAGATATGGATGTCCTTATAACGCACTTTCTTTCATCTTTCAGGAGTTATGATAAATATATACATCCCTCAGGGTCCTAAGGTGCTCTTACTTTTGGAGGGCTGTAGAGCACATGTAGGTTGTAAATTTTTTCCGCCCCCAAGGACAGATGGAGATGGCAAACTGTTTTTCTGCTGCATCAGTCCTCTGATCCCTCCACATAGCAACTAATGGCAGCACAAAGATAGAAGTGGGTATGGGAAGCCAGGGAGAGAAAGGAGGAAGGTGTCCCATCTCAGCAGCAGCATGGGCCTATATCGGCTTAAAGTGACTTGCAGCCTAAAACAGTCATTCTTCCAAAGAAGTGTTAATTGGTGTAATCAGGCTTGCTTCAATTTACCTTAGTTATTAGCCTTATAATTTTCCCAGCTCTCAGACCTTTGGAACAGAAATCCCCTTTCTTTCTAGCAAGGTATCTATGACTGACAAATTCACCATGGCAAAGTGTGCTGAAGCTGAAGTTTTACCATGATGAGCTGCCTAACCCACCCCTGAGGCAGCAATGTGCTTGTGAATTTGTTCCCGAATCACCAAAGCTTTAAGCCTGACCTAGTAAGATAAACCAAAATTGAAGTTGGTTTACTTGAATATCCCAAGGTACAAACTGCAGTTGGTTAGAAGCTCACTAATATGCAGATCACACTTTATTTGTTTCCACGCCCTCAAACCCTTGCTCACAGGTTCCCCATAAACAACCTCCCTGAAAATGAAAGCTAATAACTCACTACATTCTCCACCACTGTCTTACATTTCATCTACATGAAGGGTCTCTCTTCCTCTTCCCTTATTTCTTTTTTCTTTATATGGCTGATGAACCTTTTGCTATTATTTTAATTTCCTTTGGAAGGTCAAACTCAGCTTGGCTTTTGGCAGTTTTTCCTTTGTTCCTGAGCTCTAAGGCATAGCTTGTTATGATGATCAGTCTGTTTTTCCATCCCTGATAGGTCTCTGCTTTTCCCTTGACTGGGCTCATTGTATATGCCACAGGATTCATCACTATCCTTTCCAGCAAACCTTGTAGCGAATAGAACTAGTGCTTTAAGATGGTTTATCCTTGCAGCTATTTTTTATTACTTGGGCATGCTTTTTAAACTCAGTGGCATAAGAACAAGTAACACATTTCCAGTCTTCAGGGTGAGTGCTAGTGGAGCCTTCACTTATCTTACAAGGAGACTTCTGTCTTTTCAGAATGGTGTGGTAAAAACTAGCCTTTTGGAAGGTTGCATTTCCACTCAATTTCAAACAGTGTTCCTGTCAAACTTCCGTCATGAACCTTCCCAAGTACTAACAGAAGAATTTCTTGTGTGGTTTTTATCACCTCATTTTCTGAAGCCCTACAGTTTGGAACAGGAAAGTATTTGAGGTTTAGTGAGGATGGAGATGGCTGAGTCATATGTGTGCCCAGACAATGAGGGTGATAGTAAAAACAGACACACTTGTGTCAGGGAGATGATGACCACATTGCTAACTGTTCAAGCCCCTCTGCTGCACACCAGGCTGACCAAGCACACCTTGGCCAAGAAAGTCAGCACATTTTGAAAAGGTGAAGCAAAAATAAGAAGTTAAAAGGGAATTCTGGGCCAGAGAAATTGAGGGATGTGGGTGAGCCTGGCAAGTCAAATCAGAGCTAGATTTGCTGCAACTTTGTAAAGTGAATGACAGTAGAAGCTTGATAGTCCATCAGATTAAAACTATTTACCCTTCAAGCTATTGCAGCACCAGGAATAACTTACTTGCACTCCTTCCCTTCACTGGCTTCTGCACGTTCGTGGTACAGAGGCAGGCAGACAAGCATCACTTTTAAAAATGCAAAAACACTGATTCAAGTCAAAACCAAGAGCAAACGCTTTGCCTTTGCAGTTTTGAGGATCTGTGGAGAAACTGAAGTCCTGTTACTGACAGGGGAAGTCAGTAAGCATTAAACTACTCAGCAAATTGGCTGTGCGTTTCATTCGGTGCCAGCTTCTCTGTAGATGTTCTTCACGTCTGCTTTTCAGCACCTCAGCTCCCAGTGCACGCTCAGTGGAGACCAGAGCAGGATCAGCCGTCTGTGTGGAGGGGTCCCACGTGGTCCTGCTGTATCTTCTCCTTGCTGCGACTTACCACCCATGCACAGGTCTTAACAGAGGAAGCTCAGGCCCACCTGTTAGCGAGGAGGGCTCCCCAAAGTGAGGAACCTTTGGCTCCTCCAAAGCCCTAGCTCACCACTGGGGAGCAGGGGAGATGGCAGCATCGCTTTGGTGAATTGCCATCACTGTAACTCAACCCTCGGAGTGATGCTGCAAACAGGGAGGACGTTGATTGGAAACATCCCTTCCTACTGCTGTCTTACAAAATCCATCACTGAGAGACTTGAGGATCTGAAATGTGCTACAGGGAGTAGGCAGTCTCGCTAGGTGCAGATGTCGGCAAAAAGTATGAATGTGTTGCCATCTGAACCTGGAAACGCATGAGAATTACCAGCCACCCATGTATGCCTCGGTCTTCGTCTCCCACCTCACTTGTCCCTCAGGGTGGACTGAAGGCATTGGGTGAAATGTTGTGGTGTGCTCTGCCAGGCTCCTGAGCCAAGATGGTGTTCCCTCTAGCACCTCCCCAGAGGTTTGTGTCTGTTCCCAACACAGACATTTCTTGCTTGGTTTCCATGGTCTTGAGTTGCTTCCATGTGTGCTTTTTATGCCTAGATTTAATGAGCTTTTCTTCCATGATTAAAATCCCCTAAATTAATTACCGGTTTATTTGCCTGTCTAGAGACTTGTTTGTTCTTTTCAGCTAAATATTTTGCATGGGTTGTCAAGCAGCTTCTTCCTGCTTCTCCCAAAATAAAGTAAAGCCACTTTCTGGACTATGTTTGATGCTGGGAGACGCAGCCACTGTCTACAAGCTAGGCTGCCTGCTTTGGAGGATTATCAAAGTCCAGCCCACAAAGCACCCCGCAATTATCTCTGCCACAGCTGGCCAAGGCCTGGTTTACAGTATTTTATTCAGTCAATAAATCTCTCCCTGCTCTTCTCTGCCTCCTTCTCTTCTGTTGGGGTCATAATGGCCAAGTGTGGGTGTGGGGAGCTGCCAGCGGTTACCATTCCCCAAACGCACAAGGGGGAGCAGGGTTATGTCTCTTCCTCCCTGGAGTTCAGGCTAAGCTCGGTAACACAAACAAACATTCATTACACACGCTAGCGTCTCTGTGCATCAGCCTTTTAAACTTCTGAGGGAAAGATACTTATGCAAAACAAAAGGGATCCTGTCATTATTAGAGGTGCATAAAGTCTTCACACAAATTTCTTTAAAGAATAGCTTTTACAAAACTTCAGAATAATAGGTTTAATGGTTTCTGTGAAGAAAATCCCAGAGAGGAACACTTAAAAAAAATCTCAAATCCACAAATTTCCTTGTCGAGGCTATATGTGTTGCCCAAACTGCAGCACCTGAGAACCTGAAAGGCAATTACATTGTCAGAAAACCAAAAGACAGTTTATTTTCATTGTCTTGGTTCAGACAAGGGCAAGAAGTGAGCAAACAGCATTTCTAGGAAGCAGCAAATGTATTTTTACATTCTTTAAGGGCCAAGATCTGCTGCTCCCATCTTAACATTAAATATTACCTTAAAGTCAACTTACGCTACAAATACACCCATTTGATTCACCAAGAATAAGTGTGGTATCTGTTTTTTGGCCCCATTGTGTACACAAGCTATACATGTAAAAATAAATATCTATAAGCAGACACACATTCCCTCTACACACAGACAAACACACGTGTAGTATTTTATGGAAGCATAGAGAAATTTAGGTTGAAAGGCACCTCTGGAGGTGATCTGGTCCAGCCCGTTTCTCAGAGTTGTGTTGTTAGCAGCCTTACCTTGCCAGGTTTTGAATTCCTGCAAGGATGGAGACATGCGTTAGTCACCCCAGTGCAACTTTGCCTGTGAACATTTGGATCATTTTACAGATAGCAATTTCTCTTGGGGAATTTATACATACAACCCAAATGGATATAGCTATTTTATTAATAAGCTTTAGCAATCTTGAGAGAAATTAGATTTCTAGCTTGAGTTGGGAAACATGAGAATTTGAAGGAAGCTTTGCAAAAGCTCCTGAGTGTTGAGCAGTTATTCATTACTTGGACTTTGAGGAATCCTCCTTCAACAAGAAGTGAGACCTCCACCCCCATACATCACAGAAAGAGCTATTTTCAGTCATGTATGGTGAGATGTGTCAAACTGAGTGTCAGTTCTAATAAGATAATTAGACACGTGTAATCAATTTGCTCTGGAATCTGAATCAGATACAGTTCATAGATAAATGGCTTCATTAAAAAAGAATAATAGCCATAGGTTAAGAAGTCCCAACTTGGCCAGGTTGATTGACTGCTGTTCTGGGAATTAGAAGGCATGAGTTTGATTCCTGGCTCTGCTGTTGTTTTTCTCTGGGACCTTGAGCAAAGTCACTTCACCTCCCTTGTTGCTTCAGTTTCCCATCTGGAAAAAGGACTTTGTAGGTCTACAGGCAAAAGGCTATATAATTGCTAAACACTAAGGCTATTTTTATGCAAGAATTTATTATTGGAATAAAAAATTACAGAACCTTACTGAATGACAGAGGTGGTTTTCTTTTTCTTTTTGGAATGATTATGGAGGCGAGGAGGGGGAACAGGGGAATAGTAAGGATTAGCACAAACCGCCTCCTGGTTTCCAAACTCAGAGTGGCAGTGGACTCTCCCCAGTCAGTACACCAGGCACAAGGGAAAGGCTCAGTTCTGAGGAGCATGAAGGGCTGAATTTCATTTCCCAGCCAAAAGGAAAAACAATAAGAAACAGTTTGGTGGTCACTTCTATATGTAGTCAGTAAATATCATTAGGAGAAAAGATAAGCTTCCAGGACCCAGGCTTCATGAGGTCATGAAGAATCAAGTGAGACAGTGGGGCAAGGTTCAATGGTAGGGAGCTCCAGCAGACACAGTAATTAGGTTATGAGGCGCAATGAAACAAAAAGCAGCAGTGTGAGAAGGGAGCCAGGTACAGTCACGGACAGGAGTGCTGCACCTTAGAGATGTATGGCTTGTTGCAATGACAAGGCAGCCCTGTTACTCAGAGTTTAAAACAAAAGGAAAAAGGATGTTACCTAACCACAATGAAAGAAAAAAAGAAAACAGGGGAGGAGAAAGGGAAGAAGAAAGAGACATCTCATTATGTTTCCTTCATGTCTCATCTTTCTAGTCTGCACTCTCTCTTTTTATCATCAAACTCCATAAAAGCACCCATCAGGTCTGTCAGCTGATTAGGAGACACACTGACAGCACTGTGCACTCATCAGATTTCATTTTGTAGAATTTAGTCAGGATGCTGTTGGAGAAAGATGGGATCTGCACTTACTGTGGCCGTCTGGAGTCACAATCTGAGGTCATTTCCTAAAAGGGCACTTCCAGCATAGCTTAAATATGATCATATGAGGTTATGCTAAATAATAAAAAGATATTAACAATGCTACCATATGAGAAATGCCAGAAAACCCAAACTTTTAAAATAATGAAAAATCTTGTTTCCTTTGGCAGTGAAGCCGAGTGTAACACTGTGTGCTTCTGAGTGAAAATAGGGAGTTAAACCAGCTAAAACCCAGCCTCAAAAGTGGCTTTTCCTCGTGGACGCTCTAGACTTCAGGAGTAGCAAATTCACAAACAGAAATACAACTAAAATATGCTGTTATAGTTTAAATAATCTATACTGCATGTAAGGCTGTAAATCAATACTGCAATCTGAGTAAGAGATTCTCATGTGACGTCATCCTCTGTAGTTTTTTTAAACTATTTTTCTCACCACAGAAGTGGGAAGGCCTTGCAGTCAAAAGACTGACGTGAACATATTCCTTCCCTCTTTTCTGTTTGCCTCCTCTGGCTGGCACTGCAAAGCTGCCTGGGTGTCCTTTAGACACCCAAACCAAGCTAACGTTTTGGCCACATGTTACCATGTAGTTTAGGATTTCCTGGGCCAAAGACCTTGGCCAGCCTCATGCCACACATGATCTGACAATTGCTGAATAATAGATCCTGTCAATCCTCGGCAGATAATGGATTATTTCTGTGTGTCCCCCTCTCTGTTCCCTGCTTGCAGAGTACACAGTGATCAATGAAAACTGCCCAGGCGCCGAGTGGAATATCATGTGTCGGGAGTGCTGCGAATACGACCAAATTGAGTGCATCTGCCCAGGACAGAAAGAAAGAGTGGGCTACACAATCCCCTGCTGCAGGAACGAGGAGAACGAGTGTGACTCCTGCTTAATCCACCCAGGTATGCTTAGGGCCACACTGTGTTCACAGCAGATCTTTGGCCAAGGCATCAGTACATAATGGTAGCTGCTGGGCAGGGGAGCAGTGAGGGCAGGCACACCTCCCTGAGGCATGCGATTGCCCCACATCTCCTCAGGAACTCCCTCTGTCATTCTGCTGACAGTAGCAAGACACTTGGCCAGGTGCCCGTGCAGCAGCTAGCATCATCGCCAGAAAAAAACCAACCACTTTCTACCAGCAGTGTTGTCCACAGGGTGTCTTGGACAGGCTTGGGAGCTGCCAAAGGGTGATGTTGCAGCTGGCTTCACACAAGGAACGTTTCATAGGTGCTCTGGGATGATCTGCATCCCCAAGCCAAGAAAGGAGAGATGACTTGGAACTCCGACTAGCAAGGAGGAAAGGGCAAAGTGAAAGGCAAGAGCAGGAGACAGGACCAGGTTAGAAGACATCAGAATCACTTAGGATAGGACTGAGTGGCACCAGCATCCACATTCAGACTCCTGAGAGAGGCGTTTACAGTCACAGCAATGAGATTTAGAGCTTTGGACGAGTCAGGCTGGGAGTTTGACTCCAAATTTCAGAGTCTGAACTGCCTAGGGTTTGGGGGTGGAGGTTGGGTACAGTTCACAGCGGGGAAGCTGTCAGCACCACAGCAGTCACTAACATCATTGGCATTTTTTGTGGGAAAGAGAGACAGGCTGCTCTTCTGCCCACAGGACAATCCACTTTGGCTTTCCTCTAATGCAGTGGCTCTCCTTTCAGGCTGCACCATTTTTGAGAACTGCAAGTCCTGTCGCAATGGCTCCTGGGGAGGGACACTTGACAACTTCTACATCAAGGGGATCTACTGTGCAGAGTGCAGAGCTGGCTGGTACGGAGGGGACTGCATGAGTAAGTGTCCTACATGGGCAGGGAGGCATGTCACAGATAGCGAGCGGTGGGACAAAGCCAGAGCCATGCTGTGCCTTTCCAGCTAGTCCTGTACGGTGAGTCTTTCAAGGGGCACAGGCAGGAGAGAGCTAACACGACCAGGCAGTAAGCAGATCTGCACTGGGGAAAACTTCTCTCCCAATGCTCATATGCTAAGGATTGACCTGGGCCCCAAATCACAGGAGGTTACGACCCTACTAAATTTCTGGTTTGTTTGGGTTTATTTTAAAACTTTTAACTACTGTGCCTCTGGAAATCTCCATTCTCAGCATTTCTTGGACATATTTCAGCATAACTGATTCCCCAGAGGCCTTCACCAAAGCATAAACATTTACAAGAGCAACCACTATATCAAAGGGCTTCTGCTCTGTCCTTCTTCAACCCCTGGGCTGCAGAACTAGCCCTGAGGAAGTCCCAGTGCTCTCTTCCTCCTTCGCACAGCTCCAATGCACTCCAAGGCAGCTCTGGAAAACAGTGTCTTGCAACTGCTAACAGTGCCGTGATGGACCAGGAGTGTTTCAGGCTCTGGTCGCAATATCTGAAGGTTTTTTTCCCAACAGCATACAAAAGCTCCTGCTTCTTGGATTTTGCTAAGCTTTTGGTCCCAATGCTATCTTTCAATTATGAATTCCATAAGCTAATTGGATGCAGTTTAAGATTAATATTTCCTTTACCAGTTTCCCACTGGTGAAGGTATAGCCTTTCATCAACCCTCTTTCAATTTTTGTTGGCTGTCTCTTTGTTCACATTTCACTGAAAGGGATGAAAGCAGAGTCTGCTTTCCCTACTCTGTTCTGTCCATTATTCTACACACCTTAGTCTTGTCTCCTCTTAGTCACTGATTTTAAAGCAATGATTGAACCTGATTTCCCAACAAAGCCCATGACCATTCAGGAGGTGAAAGCAAAAAAAAATAAAATCATTGCTTCAAATGGCAGAATGTGAGGAATCAACGTTTCAGCAACAGGATTAACTCAACCTTGGTGCTTCAGAAATTGATAAACTTCCGTAAGTTGAATCCCTTGCAGTTTATGATGTGATTTCTAATAGCACTTTAAAGTCCAGTTTGCTCTGGGTTGATGCTAGAGCTCCCCTGGCACTTTTTACAAGAGCAGGGCCAAGAAAGAATCATTAGCCTATCCTTAGCTAATTAGCTTCCTCCTCTGCCCAAATAGATCCCTTACCTACAGTTTATTTCAGCCTGCTCTGCCAACTCGTTTTTTAAAGCAAATACACCCTCACGCTGGAGTCTGTTCTGACATTTTTGCAATACTGAACTTTTGCAGAGCTGTGTTTTTCCTACTCTCCTTCCTTGCTCTTTTGAGGGAAGCAGCGTGACACCGAGGATGTAGTCTCTTTTGTGTGGTTCTTTGGTACTTCAAAGGCATGGCAGGATGGGCAGATAGTGCTACTGTCTCTTCCACTCTTAAAGAGAAGCACAGGGGACAGCTGTGTTCCCAGCACACTCCTGAGTTCCCCTGCTCTGTCTCTCGTGGCTATCTCACTTTTGGCCTTAGCTCAGGCATGCAGAGGCTGCATGTCCATGCAGAGTGCTGGCCTGCAGGCTCACAGCTATGTGGCTTTGGGTCTGGAGGGTGGCCAGTGAGTAGCCTTCGAACAACAGCGCGCATTGGCTGCTGGAGCAGTGGATGTGCTAACACAACTCATTTCGGAGAGTGACAGCCATCTCTCTTTGCCACCTGGCAGGTAGGATCACATCTGGAACTTTGCAGCCTGCCCCAGGTGCCTTGCCAGTGGGAGAGTGCCAATAAATCTCAGAAACACAAGGCAGCGCAACCACAGTAACTGGGGGATGTAATCTGTCTACTTTATCCTATATTGCAAATGCCGGTGCCCTCTGCGAGCAAGTGCGCGGATGGCACACAGGACCTGCACTGACCAAGCTGGTCGTTGTCACAAGCCGCACACAAAGCTTCACCCCACACCAGGTCGGCAGCTGCGGGGAGCAGTGTTGCCGCAGTGGCCAGAAAGGAGGACTCCCCCGGGCAGAGCTGTCCCCAGCTGGAGCTTCTTCCCCACGTTTTACCTTCTCCTGCCCAGCGAGGCCCGCGTCTACCCTGCCCTTGCGCCGAAAGCAATCGACCCGCAGACTGCACACTCCCCGCCCACACCTCAACGCTTTAGGGCGGTTGCCCAGAGCATGGGCCGGTGCGGAGGAGAGAGCCGGGGGTGTGGGCAGGCAGCCCCCGGGCTACCGGCAGGGCTCCGGGCCAAGCCTCCGCCGCTGCCGCCCGGGGAGTGCCGGCCTTTGTCTCCCTCTCGCGGGGCGCGGCAGACGTTGCCGCGAAGCACCGGCCCCGGCCTCGGCCTCCTGCTCCCGGGGCCAAGTGCGCCGGGGCCGGCCAAGAGGGCGAGCAGGCACCCCACCAGCTCCATCCCTTCACTACCGGACCGCCGTAACAAAACACCCTGGGCACTGCACGGCACGGTCCGGACTCCCCTCCCGCCGCGCAGCCTCCGCCGCTCAGCCCTCCCGCCGCGCCATTTCCCTCAGGCGCCCCGGCCCGCCCGCAGGCGCCGCGCGGCACCGCTGCCAGGCGGGCGCTAGGTGGCGCACGGGGGCTCCGGAGGAGGACGCGTCCCCAGGCCCGCTCCTGTCAGACAGGTGGGGAAATGGCCGCGCGGGTAGGCACAAGGGGATAAGGGCCTGGGATGCAGGACGCAGCCGCGATTTAGCCTATGGGCAGGATTAATGCCTATTTAATACTGCAGTGGTGTGGGAGGGCAGCCGTGGGGCAGGCCCTGGTTACCCCCAGGGGAGCCTGCAATTGTGAGGGCAGGGTGGGCCCTGGGAGCCGTTTCTGGGAATTGCCAGCAAAAATGGTGATGTGCCTGGAGGGCTGTGGCAAGGAAGTATCATGGGACAGCCCACGCAGCCATCTAGTTTGTACTGTCTGCTGGCATAGCCAGACACATGGACATGGCTGAAAAACAGCCAAAAGACACCATATCGTTTGGTAAAAAGAGAAATGGTATAGGGTAGTCCAGAGGAATGTTATGAGGAAAAAGCACGCTGAATAGAGTTAATTGGGTATGGGGACATTTCCTAATGGGACTGTTTATTGGATTGGACTATCGTGCTCTAAAAGGCACATCAGAATCTAAAACTGGAAGAAAAATGACCCTGCAGGAACCGTTCTTCTATACCCTACACTCCAACAGCGTTTGTCAACCTCCGATTGTCACGTTGCTTCAGAACACCTACTTCATGCAGTCCCTGCGATGAACAACAGTACTTGTTGTTTTGAAGACTTTGCAAACATGAGTGTTTCACATGGCCAACAAGCAACAGGGATCAACAAGGCGTGACAAGTGACAGCTGCCTTCCCGTATCAGCCTGTTTCTGAATACCAGTAACGTTTTTACTCTCATTCTCCTCTGTTCAGTCCTCTTGACCTTTGAAGGAGCCCCACATCGATGCTGTAGCACTTGAACAGCAGATAATGAGTTCTTACGGGAGGTCTCCTCAGGACATCTCCCTCCATCCCACTCCATGGGCTACAACTCAGAGGTCTCCTGAATTGTTTTCTTTTCTGTTACTAACAAGCCTTAGAGGAAATCTTACTGTGGTCCTGAAAGCCGCCTTTTTTCACGAACAGGAACGGAACAAGGATGTCGACACTCTGCCAAAGTGGATTATTTTTTTGTAAATGAGGCAGAAATTGCCAGCATTTGTGTTTAGGATGTAAATTATTTTTGATAGCTTTCCAGGTCTCCTGCGGATTCGGAATGGGAAGAGAAAAGACTCCTTTTGATCAACAGATGATTGAACTCTTGGTCTGGGGAGTTAGCCTAACTTCTAGAAGGGCTAGAGATACAAGACTACAGATCTGATGTGATTGCAAAGGTGCTTCGTGTGGCGAAGGGCAGTAGATCTGAGAACTTTCTTTTGGAGGCGGTCATTGAATGGCTCCTTTTTAGCCTCTGAGCCACGTGCTTTGCTGGCCAAACCTTATTCCTTGGCACCAGTGTTCAGAGAGTTTGGGCTGTACAACTGCAAACAGAAACATGCATTTAATATGCTGTGCACACAAGTATCTCATTGCACCAGTTCTTTGGCTTTCCTTTGTTAAATGCATCAGAAACTCAAAAGCCCTTCAGGATGAAAGGGTAACTTTCTTTGAGGTGGTCCAAGCTCCCTGTCAAACCATCTAAAGATTTCTAGCAGCTTTGTCTCAGGTTGTTATTGAGGCAGGAGCCAGCAGCAGCACAAGGTCCTGTTTCTTACTGTGGGAAGGAGCATTATCATGTGCACCACAGCGGATCCTGCTGTACTCACTGAATCCTAATATGGTTGCTGGGCACAGTCATTAATCCTTGCCTTTTACAGAGGGAACTAAGCAAGCCACAGAGAATGAAACACTTTTGAGGAACTCTTCTGAGCAGGATTTCTGTTTCCTTGGGTCCTGCTTAATTAAGGGTAACCGAGGGTAAATGAACAAAGAATATTTCATTTGAGCAACACATTCTTAAGAAGAAAGAGGAGTAATTGACCTGCAGTTTTCACGTTTCCCCATAGACCAGATGCAGCAGGAATGATTTCCAGACACTGAGATCAATGAGAACCGCAAATTGGTACTTCACCAAATCAGGTCACTGTCACCCTCTTTTCCCAGAGGAAGGAAGGGCCCTGAGGTGCGTATTAAAACCCACCATTTCAGTAGGAAACATTCATCCTGTGTTAGTGGTTAAAAGTTTAACGTCCCTCTTTGGAAACAGATGGAAGGAGCAGGGCTTCCTGTTGGACTAAAGAGGCAAAAAAAGCAAGAGAATTGCTGTGGAGGTCTTTTGGGTTATTTGTCTTTTTACTTATCCTCATTACCTGTGGTGCGCAGCCTGTCAGAGTTCCCTGGTTTGGCGATGCTTTTAGACTCATTTGCAATTTCTGGCTTACGGATACAGCCTCATCCCCCAGCAAAGCAACCAGGCTTACCAGGGAATGTAGCCATTCATAAAGACATACTCAGGAAAGTAGAAACTGAGAAATTATCTCTGTTTGGTGCATAATTTTGCTAGCACTTGAATTTACAGATCACAGAAGGTTCTACAAAGATCGCTAAACAACTTTGCCTCTTGCACAGAGGAAAATACCATTAGCTATATTTTATAGCTGGGGGAAAGGTAGAGGTTACCAAAGGTGAGAGAACTCTCTGAGCTAAAAATGTTCAGCATCCAAGATGAGGAATTAGGACAACTATCCTTTGACAGCTGCCTAGGGACAGCTGCAGGATAGTCATGAAAAGATATTGCTTCCTCAATGTGTGACCTTATCTGCTGTTTGTTCAGGTCATTATCTTCAGATGGTTTTCTCAGACTGCGCTGAAATGACCAGAGTATTTCATCTTATTCTGTTACTGGGCACTGAAGTACATTTCATAGTATGGTGAAATGCTGAGAGTGACACAGACAGAGTGGGACAGGAGGAGAGGAAGGGTAGGAATGAACCTGAGAGAAGGGATGCGGACTGTGTATTATATATGTGTTACATTAAGTCATTGGTGGAGGAGCTGTGATGGTTATATGTCTCCATTGGCATGGTGTCATTAACATTGAAGGATGATGTGGTAAATCCTGAGGACAAACAGATGTCTTCTTTAGGAATACATCAGCTGTTTTTCCTCCAAGAATCTCCTTGTGAAGGACTTGAAACTATGATGTTGGGTGCAACGGCTCCTCCTCTCATTGTTTTACTCACTTGAGCTAATTCAAATGTTTACTGTACCTTTGGTGCTTTCCTACCATCTTCCTCAGCTTCAGTGATTACACAGGTCAACATGAGATCCATCAAAACTGTTCTGAGGTGGAGTGTCAGCCAGGTGGGTGGGTGGGCTTAATGAGGCATGGGACAAAAGCTGTAAGAAATGGTTTCATGGGGCTGTGTTGCAAACCAGCAATCAACTAAAACTTTTCTAAGGGTGCTCTTCACCTAAACGATACTCTGAGTCATAACTCTTTATAGCCATAGTGTGGCTGTCCCATTATTTCATATACTGCCTTGTAAGAAAGTGTGTATCTTCCTAAGCCATTCTGTCTTCTCATTCCAGTGTTTTTGCTATATGTATTGTCTTCAAATGCCTCTTGAAGGTCCCTTATACAGATTTTTTTTCTTCTTTTGCTCCTCAGGGTGCGGGCAGGTTCTTCGGGCTTCTAGAGGTCAGATTTTGCTAGAGGGTTACCCGCTGAATGCACAATGCGAATGGACTATTCATGTTCAAGATGGATTTAACATTGAATTAAGGTAGGTCACATTGACTTTTAGCCAGTGCTGGTTTCAGATGGATATTGGGGCATGTGGATAACCAAGAGTCAATGAGGAGTTGACTGGGAGCTCTGAAGCAGTGAAGGTACTGCCACCACTTTGCATTTGGTACCTCACCTCTTTTCCCTGGTCTAGTTTGTGATAGGCAGCCACTGCACAAATCATCAACACTATGCCTTCAATTTCCCTTTAGGACAGCTGGATGATAAGGAGAGTTTCTCTGATATTGGGCAAAATGTATCTCTCTAGAGGTGTCTTCAAGACCTTGACACCAAAGCACCAAATATTTTCTGAAGAGTGTACTGGGCTGAACTAAGACATTCTTTGAAGAAAAGTTGTAGGAACATTTTGATGTGATGTCTCATGCCAGGAGAGTTGCCGATGGGACCTACCTTGCATTTAGCCTACATTTTCCCTCTCTTATTTTTCTTTCACTCATTTTACCAGCCCTGTCCTTTACCAGCCTCCGTTATTCCTCTTACCATTCCTATGTAATTGGTTCTCCTGCAAGTCATTGCTCCTCTGACCTGTGTATACTTAGACCTGTTAACCCACCGCTGCTGACTCAAGCTCACAGTTTTTTATTGGGTATCCTGCATAGTGCAGGAGAGCCCCTAACTGGGGTAATTAGTACTGTTTTCACATGTGTGTAGCAGGGAGCTGACACATGGAGCAGAAAGCTTGGCAGGGGATTGTATTCAAAACCCACTAGCTAGTAAAAAGAGTAGCTAAAGCCTTCACGTTGGTATTTCACCAGCTTTGGAACTCAGGCAAAAGAACTATGCTAGATACACAGATTTTTTCCTATATGGTTAAAGAAAGACTTAATATTTAATAAGAGGAAGAGAAATCAATTGAATAGAAAAGAAGAGCTTGTGGCATTCCCACATTAATATTTTTTTTTCAGACTTGCAAATGCCAGCCTATTGTGTAGTTATGAGCAGCTGCAATTATTGACTGGATAGGGTTGGAGAATCTTGGCTCTGGAGAAATGTTTAGGAGACAGGGGAGCAGTGCTGTGAGGAGCAGTTTTGTGTTCTCGTGACACAATTTTGCATCAGTCTCGGCAGCTATGAGCTGTGCATACCTTGTTTTTAAAAGATGTTGTTGGGTAGGTGTATGATTTCCACAGCACAAGCTCAGAGAGGTGGTAACCTGGTAATTTTTGCATTTCTGAATACGGCTTTGTCAATTGTAAGGCTTAAAAAGTGCTTCAGGAGCTACAGGTGTCACCCTGTCTTTACTTTTATGGTGGTGGGTGTGAGAGTGAAATGGATCCTGTGCGTGCACATCACTAGTGAAAGCACCCAGCTCTGAGTAAAGAGTTGACAGCCAGGTGGCACCAGGGACAAGGTACAAGAAAGGGAGGAAAGGCAGACATAACAGCAGTACTTGCTGTGGCTGTGCTAAGGAGATTCTCATCTGTTTTCAAGGCAGATGAATGGGGAGTGCTGTAAAGTAAGCTAACAGATGTACTAACTCTTTGGAGAAATCAGACCTCCATTCTAGACCATGAGGACCACCTACATGCATGTTAGGAAGATGTTAGTGTCATGTGAGATCTGTACAGTTCACTCCATTTACCTTTGCTATTACCAGAAGATGTAAAACTTCAATATGAGGGGCATCCTGCAGAGTACCTTTTTCTTTCTCCCTGTATCCATTGTTCCTACAGGCAACCAAACACAATACTAGGCGTCTCCTTGTTGTGACATAACATTACATTCCAACTGTGGAAGTCTCCAAGAGCGAAGCCTGAGCTACCAACTTTCTGTTTTCAGCAATTACATTTATCTGAGCTTGTGTTGAGGTGAGGTTGTTGAGCTGAGGTAGTGTTGAAGAAGCCTAAACCCCAGTGCCCAGCCTGAGCTGAGCTTGATGTCGGGGTGCCTAAAGATCCCAGCAGATGACACGGCACTTCTAGGAACTGATCAGGAAGTGTCCTGAATGTCCACACTTAATCCTGCCACCCTGCAAGTCAGGAGGCATAGGAGGAAGCCTCCAGGGCAAACACAGAACATGAGGACCTGTACCTACCTCACAAGGTAACCCTGGCATGTGTTCTGAATCAGCTGAGGTTTTCAAGGTGGACCACCTCATTTGGCCACCAAAGAAGAGGTACTTCAGCAGTTAGATATTGTGGGAAACAGGTATATTTAGCCTAAGGCTCCTTCTTTAGGCTACCAGAGTCTTCCTCCTGGGTCTGCCATCCATGCTGAATTGTTGTCTTTGCTGCATTTTCATATAAACATGCTGATCCCCTCTGTGGGTGCTAACTCTGCTTAGAGTTGTAACACACCACCAACGTTGTGCTGAATCAGCACAACTGATAACAAAACAACTCCTTTCTTCATTCTCTCTGTGCACAAATCCTGTTTGCTGCTACTCTGATGGCTTGCGAGGGCAGGGATAGGGACAGTGTGATATAGAGAGGAATGAAGTGCTTTGTCTCTGCTTATATAGGGCAGGGAGATTAAAACTCTCAGGAGCATAAACAAATCTTCCCTTGCTTCAAGCTGTGCCACACAGTTATTTGGGGATTGGCTAAGCAGGGTTATTTTGATAAATGGTACCCAGGTTGTGGTGATAGTTTGTTTTCTCTGCTTTTTTCCAGCCTTATTTTTCTTTGGGTTGTGATGTATAGGCTCCCTCAGCCCAAGCCATTTTAGGGATGTCATACCACAGTACAAGTAGCTCATAACTTTCAATCATTTTCTTTAATGTCTCAGCAGAGATGCAGTTTTAAGTATTTTCCTTTGTCTAGAAGCTTTCCTTAGATGGGTTGGTGAATGTATTCACGCTGCAGAAACTGATGAAATCAAGACAATAGTTTGCATTCCATTTTGTATTTGATGACCTATAGCACTAAATTAGCATGCTTAGTTTCATAATATCCAAGCGAATTATGATACAGTTACAGTTTCACAGGTGAGGGAACTGAGGTTCATTACGTTGCCTGTACCTGTTATTTAAACAGCAATAGACCTCGTGGTCTGTAAAGGGTCCCGTCAACTGAGCCATAGCCAAGAACTTTTGAAAAGCTTTGGCAGGTTTCCTGACCTGCCAATTCTGATTCTTAATCATGAGATCCTGTGTCATCAGTACAGTGTATCTGCTTCTGTGCTAAGTTAAATAAAATGCAAATCAGAGCCCCCTATGCCTTTCACATCTGCCACCGTTTTCATGATTTTTTAAAGCAGAGAATTGTTTTTTCTGCTTTTCTCTTGCTTTTCTCTACAATTAAAAACAATATTCTGTGTATGGCACTCTCCTTCTGTGCCTTCACTCTGTGTGAGTATCTCTTGATATTCTTTGTTCAGGAACACACTGCTAGACAGTTTACATCTATAAATAGGACTGCTCCCATTATATGGTGAGGATCCCAGGAATTTTCTTTCTGTGCTTACACACATACTTATTTTTAATCAGAAATGTACCAGTTCAGAGAACCAGTAAATAATTTCAGGATTGAGTCAGGATAAACTGTAGCCTGATAAGTGAGACAAAGATAAATGGGTTAATTTGTATTGCTCTATAACTTCCATAAGGGTAGATCCCTGGGGTATGGTCTGCCAGTGAAAGAATGTTTTGAAGATGTAGTGTATAACATGATGCCTGTGAGGATATCTCTGGCAAACCTGACAGAACTAGAATTCAACTTGTGCATTTTATGTAAAGCTTAGTTGAATTAATCTCTCTCTAATGCATATGACAAGTAGATGTCATTTCTTTCTTATTCTACATTCTACCAGAGGATTTAAAAAATGAGGGGCTCTGCTCCATTGGTATAGCTTCCTACAACTGATCATTCATTTCTCTGTATGTAGTGTGTTCCTTATGCTCTAAAACCAATCATATGACCTAAACAAAGGTGACTGAGTGAAGAGGCCTCTTAAGTCAGCTCATAAGTTGTCAAAGAAATGTCATTCCACATAACATGGGGGCCTCCTTAGTATGGGGGCCTGAGTCCCACGAACAGAAGAGAAGGAAATAGGCTCCAGTACTTTCTTGCCTCTCCAAATGGTGAGATCCAGCAGCAGATACAAAATGTGTCTATTTGTCTCACCTCTTTGATGTGAAAATGCAGTCTTTGCAAACCACCAGGCCCACGCTGTAATATGCAATATGGGAGATTTAGCCAAACCCTAAATACACGTCTGCAGTGCTAGGAGTTCTCAGGAAGACTAAGTATACAACAGTTCATTTATAAAATATTCTGATGAACGGTTAGTAGCATGGCCTCTCCCAGGCCCACATCTTCTCATTCCTATCTGCTGTACCAAGGCTGGGCCCAGCACCCCTTGCCATTCCTTATTCTCCAGAGGCACTTGCTGTTTCTCACTCTGTTTCTCATTCATATTCTGGTGGGATGCTTTGGCTTCGTGCCCTACTGAATTCAAACAGCAGCATATAACATTGCTGTTAACGAACAAGAGCCTCGTGCAGTGGCTGGATCAAAGCTAGGAAAGACAGACATTGTGGGAAAAGGCTTTAAGTATTTCCCTTCTGCATTAGCTCCTTTCCCTTATTTCTGCTCTCAAAAGAAGGGCAAGTGCCAGACATTGGGGATTTATTACCATTTTGCTTTCTAATGCAAAACATGCTGTAATGTTTTGGATTCCCTTTCTCTGCCTATTTCTGCTTCTGTTACATCCCCGAGCTTTCCTTGTACCCCTAATTGCTGACTTCAGAACATTACAATGTAAACAGCTTTTGAGTCTTTGTCTTTGATACTGTTACTTTCAGTACTTATAGCTTTACTTAGGGGAAACAGAACAATTTTTTCCAACAGCCATGATAGAAATATGCCCCCTAGCGTGTCTGAACCTAGGCGAAAGTTCTAACATTGTAATGTGGTTATGGACCTGATGCATGTGAACAGACTGTGTGACTTCAATTTGGACTTCACTGTTCTGCCACTTAAATGCTCTCATGGAGCATCTATGTAGAGATGAGCTGGCTTCCAAAGATCATGATGCAAAAATTGAGATGAATTGCATGGGACTTCATGTGGTTAGGGACTTGTTGATTCATTGAGGGCGGGGAGGCACTAACATAACTAAACATCCAAATAAATCAGAGTCACGGTGCACAGGTGAGAGTATGCAGTCTGATTGTGTGTCCTTGTTCCCAAGATTTTCCATGCTGAGCCTGGAGTTTGACTATACGTGCCAGTATGACTATGTGGAGGTCCGTGATGGGGACAATTTGGACAGCCGAATAATTAAGAAATTCTGTGGAAATGAGAGGCCACCTCCTATCCGGAGCACTGGGTCTTCACTCCATGTCCTCTTCCAGTCTGATGGATCCAAGAACTTTGATGGATTTCTTGCTGTCTTTGAAGAAATTACAGGTAAAATAATCCAAAAGTGGAACATGCCACTCATTAATTCAATTTCACTAATCTCTTTCCCTGTTTTGCTTCATTAAAAACTTTCATGCTGTGTTGCTGACAGCAGCTTACACAAAGTCAGTGCAGTGAAGATTCAAAAGCTGTCAGATGGCATGCGAATGTGAGGTTCTTCCAACAAAGACTGAATTCCTTCTACCTGTACAAAGAACAAGCACATCAGCCAGTACAGAAAAGTGGCCATTTTGTGAGACTTTTCTGTTTGAATCTGAGAATGAAGAGCACAGAAGGAAAGAGAGGAATGGGCATGTGTATCTGCAGTTGCAGAATTACTCAGGTGTTGCGTGCAGGAACAGAGTCACTGTCTCGATTAACAAAAACCTGATGCAAAGTCTCATAATTAGCTCAGTGAAAATGCCCTAACATAACTCTTGTGTTGGCTCATGTATCATACCATTAGGGCTTTAAAAAAAATATTTTCTTTAATAAAAAGAAAAAAAAGAAAAAAGAGGCATTTCCCATTCTGTCATGAACTCAGTGTTATCAATGACAGAAGCAGGGCTCCAGAATTCCTGTGTTTTTGTTAGTACTCAGTGCTAGAGTCCCCCCACACTGCTTTCCATCGTTTCATTCTGGCTGCAAAATAACATTGAAAATGTAGCTGGCTCCTCATTTTGCCATTGCATTTAAAGCAGCCTCTGTGCTCTTCCTGGATCTTCCTTGTTTAGCTATGTAGGGAATTTTGGTCAAATATATCCACAGTACTCCTGGCATAGAAGGCTGATCAGATTGTGCTGCTTTGCCATAAACCTTACAGGATCTATGACACGCCATAACGTGCCTTCCGCACACCCTGGTGACTGAATTTCATTAGGTCATCCAGGGTATATCTGGCTCAGGAATTTTAGTTAGTTTGTATAATCCTTATATAAATACAGAAACCTACAGTGGACCAGCTGTTAACAATGATCAGGGATGTAACTAGCAATCTGAAATGTGCATACCACTGGATCCAGTGCCTGTGCCATTCCTTAGCCTGCGCTGTTCTTCAAATGTTACCTTTAGTACCTGTTAGTAACATAGCAGGAACAGTTAGCTATTGATAGCTCTCCTGGGCTTACAGCAGGAGAGGTGATATAGAACAAATGAATGTGGTGTGGTCTATGTTGCATAAGGGCTGCCTACACTCAGGGAACTAACATTTTCCATATGGTGCAAGCTGAATTGATTCCGTTTTCTCTGCCCAGCAGGGAATACTTGGTATTCGAATACTGTTGAGCACTTTATTTCCGCCCCATTTTTAGTGGTAATTATTCTGAGGCTGGGTGGCTGCAAGTGTGGTAATCCACACAGAGCACATTGCAAAGGGCTTCTTAGAATTTGTGAGAAGGTCTTATTGTGTACTTTATTATGAGGCTGTTCTGGCCTAATGTGTAGCTGCAGTGAAAGGCTTTTAAAACACTCCCAGTGTCTTTTTATGTGAAGCATTAACCTGGCCAGCAGCACAGTTTAGGGGAAGAATACAACGTGCACGGGGCAGCGTAGAATTGAAAGTGGGGGCAGCACAGGATCGAAAGCTCTGGCAGCACATTGCAAACTGAAGCATTTCCTCTGAAACACACAGCACTGTGGAAAAGCTGAGGTCCCCGCAACAGATTGCATGAGGATTGCTAGAGCAATTCCATGCTGCAGAGGAGAGCAGCAGCAGCAGCACATGCACTTACAGGATGTGGACCGGGCCATGGAGGTGATCTGATGTCCCCAGCACCTTAGTGCTGTAATGGAGGGGAATGAAGAAGTGTCTTGTGCTGTCAGAACTGAATTCCTTCCCTTTCTGTCTTCCCTTCCTCTGAGCTGTGCTGAAGCAGTGGCACTGACTGCACAGAGGTCACTGGTTCAACTGCCAGAAAGGTTTTGATTGATACGAAGTAAACTGCAAAGCCTATATCCCCTTTAGGAAAGGTCACTGCATGTGTAGTTATTAAAAGACAAAACCACAGAACCGGCTAGGCTGCCTGGTCTGGAAGCAGGTGTTAGGTCCCATCCCATGCCAAGTGTCAAATGGTAACCAGTAATTGGCTAGAGTTGAGTCACTAGAATTCACTCAACAGGCTTCAGATGAGAAGGATGGGGGGCTGGATGGGGAGGTATCAGGGTCTCTTAGGGATTAGACATATGCTGGATCTAGTTAGATGAAAGCCTGTTACTGAATTTCAATAACGCTTTACTTTCTGTATCGCCAAGCTAGTGATCTTTGACACAACATAGGGGATTTAACCTTTTGTAGTACTGTCCCACGTTGTTTGACTGAAGCCAGGAAATCAAGACTCCTTTAAAAAGAAAAATATTTAGTGTTCTTGAGTGTCAGGTGTTTTCAAGGGCAAGTATGTGGAACTTATCCTTGTTCACTTGGCATGCTTTTACAGAACCATGAGACAAACCTGGGACAAGGACAAAGCGGAAAGTTCACTGTCTTCAAACCAGTGACTACAATCTTCTGCTTCTCCCTCCCTTTCTCAGTGATATTTTACGTTAGTTGGATGCAGTACAATTGCCACAGTCAGACCTTAGTCTTCAGTGAGACTTGGGAGATGCTCATTGCCCAGCCATGTATGAATTGCTGTTACATCATCACCACATGAAACCTCCACAGAAATCCCTATGTGGCATCTATATATTTCTTGTCTCTTGCCATCTGGATATAAGAGACTCAAAGATTATGCTTCAAGTGAAGTCTTTGCAAGGAAAGCTGCTGATTCTGATATCTGTCATTCTGTACTGCAGCAAAACAAATGCTTTAACTGTAATACTACACAACCTCACCATAGGTCCCCCAGGGCTGGTTGCTCATGGTTGCAACGCTCAATGGCTGGTACAGATTCATATTTTTGTTATAATAACTGAAATAATCACTGTATTTAGTATGGAAGGACAAAGATGATCTGCAAATGAATTAGGATGCAGACCTTTCTAGCAATGATGATTTCAAAGTTTAATCCATAAGTTATCAAGCATGTTTGGATAATTCTTTAAGATGGCAAGGAATATGTTTCGTAGTCAATGTGAGCTGAAACTGAACTCAGCTTCTGGTATGGATCCAGATGTGAACTTTGCTTCAGTCTTTTTTTGTTTAAGATGGACTTGAAGCAGGGCATCAGATCCTGAACTCCTCAGGTGTTGGAGTTACTTGAATCTTAAATTGGATCTAAATCTTGAGATTTTGGCTCTACTTTCTGTCTGCTAAAACCCGCACTCATTTTGGAAAATAATCCAAGTTTAAATGATTTCTTTATATTTTTGACAGTAAATAATGTTCTACTCACTCATCTCCCCTTAGAGCAGGCACAAAAAAAAAAGTGTGTGTTATTGTACCTGTAGAATTTTCTGATATTAAATGGTGCAATTACACATTCTGATATTAATTTATCCTAATATGTACAGTTTGATGTCTATCACTGTTAGATTTGTGGTGTGCGAGAGCTTTCCCATGAGTCTTAGGGTCATCATGACCATTCAGAGCTTCCTGAACCCAACACCAAATAAGTGCTCCTCAGCAGCAAAGCAACTCCCAAAGCCTGGGATGACAAGATCTGAGACCTAAAACAAATGCCAGAACCATGGAACCCAAAACTTACCCCTAAACTTTGGGCTGAATGGCAGGAGACATGTAGGTTGATAATAAACTTCTTTAGTTTAGGCTAAGCTCTAAACACTGTTGGACCTTGCTGTAAATTACTTTTCTTCCACAAAGCTTTCTCACCACTTGACTATATTTAAAGGAAAATGGTAAGAGTAAGTGATGAATGCTGTGAAAAAAGAACTGCCCATCCCTATAAGATCCCCTCTCCAGTAAATAAGAAAGAAGAGCAGAAGGCTTTTTGACATGCATTAGGCTCTTGCCTGTGTCTTCCTAACTTTTAACCAGAATACGTAATTTACCCCAAGACACCATCAAGAGGAAAAAAATTCTGTGAGAGACCATGAACGTTCTTGCTTTTCTTTTATAGCTTGCTCTTCATCTCCATGCCTTCATGATGGAACGTGCATTCTAGACAAAAGCGGTACCTACAAATGTGCCTGTCTGGCTGGCTATACAGGGAATCGCTGTGAAAACTGTGAGTATACGCACTGTGTGTATGACCAGCCTCCAGGGTTGTCACTGATGCAGGCCATTAATTGTTAGCAGTCTCATTGATATGTAGATTAGGTCAGTCACAGTGCCAGAGAATGTACTGAGCTTCTTGTGGCATTTTTTAAGACACGTTGCTTGCAGTTTATGAAGACTTCCTCTGAATAGTTCTGGAGCTTTATATCTATGTGTAAAAAGGTAAAACAGAATTGGAGCTGGGAAACAACACACAAGAAATCTTGTAATGGACTAGCCTTATCAGACAGAGATATACCTACCTGCTATTTTTCATCGTGTGGATCAGCTGTTCTCTTCTAAAAGCACATACCCCAGCTGAGCCTTGTGCTTGATGCTCTAGCCAGAGACAGTCCTAGGAAGTTTGTCCTCCCTCACAGTCATCTGAAAGGTAGAGTTCTGGCACCATGAATGACAGAGACTTGGGATTGGAACAAATGAAAAAGGGTAGATTCTGTCCCTATCTGTGTTGGTGGTCCTCACTGTATGTATAGTCATATCCTGGTTTTGTCCTGCCAAGCAAATTGTGAAATAGCTGGGTTCAAATGAGTTCAAATTGATGATCTGTTCTAGTGATTTAATTCTTCATGCTTGAGCAAATGTCTTCATCTAACAGGGCTTGAAAGAGCAAGGAGGAGTAAGAATTGTGCAATATATGCTATGATAAAGGCTATATCATTGCTGCTAGCTGAAAGGAACATTGTGCAATATTTAAAGTCACTGAGCTAGAGCTCCAGCTGACCCTGGAGGATTTCAGTAATACTAATGAAATCCACTTGGGATCATAATTGGCACAAGAAAGAAAACATCGCTTACTGTGCCCTGTTGTGGCATTACTCTGGCTGTAAGGCACACGATACCTTGCCGACTTCCAGAGTTTTCAATTCTGTGTCAGAGCAGCCGATGTACACCAAACCTCACTACTTAAAAATCTTTTCCCCACATGTGCCATTGTCAGGAGTGGATTTCTCTCCTGGAATTGCTTTTACTTCATCAGGGGAGTTAAATTATGGTGACATAGTACCTCCTTGCATGGATCATTTTGAGATAAAAGACCTTTCAATTTCTACAGATCCAGAACTAGCTCATAAAACTTGACGTTTCTCCCAGCAGAACAGAGGAGAGAGAGTGTTACATTTTCTATAAATTTTTCGTTCTGAACAGCATGCTACATTCTGCCAGATTGCATAGATTCCTGATATGTTTTCTGTAGGGATGTTGCTGCTGAAAATCGAGGGTTCCTGACCTAATGTGTCTGTCTCTTCTAACAGCCTCTTTTCTGTGAGTAGTTGTTTAGCTTGTCATTTAGGGACTGGAAACTCCTGAGCTCTTTGAAACTGCTCCATTACTTTCCATTCCTGTCTTTAGGAGAGAGTTAAATAAAAGAAAAGATTCCTGTCTGTTTCAGAACCAACCTAAATTTCAAATTAATTAAATTTCCAGCAAACCTCAACCCTTGTTTTGTCAGGCTCTACACTACAGTCAAGGCAAGAAATTAAGCTCACATTCTTTAACTAGTTTCCAGCGTAGAAACTTCACCCATGCAGCACACAGAGCAAAAAACAGAGGTAGTCGAAAAACAATAGGATGAGACTTTTGTCTTATTGTAAACAATGAAGAGTATAGGTAATAACAGAATAAAAGGGAGGAAACACATAAAAATACGTACAGTAAGATTTTAAACATGACAGGAATCCTGTAGTTTCATTTGTGAAAGAACAGTTTGGGTGGATAAAATGCTGTTATTTAATGATGTTTGTGGCTGTATGCTTGCCTTTTGCTTATGCTAGGAAATATTTTTCCCAGCGCCTATATTGCTGCTTTCCATAACGTAGCTAAAGGTTGACTTTTTTTTTCTTGTATGTGAATAGCAAACCCCACAGTGGAAAACATCATGGAAAATCTCTGTTCTCTCTGGCTCCAAAAGAAGTTTTTTCTTAAGACATTTCCTTCAGTTTTGCCAAAACATATCCTAAGTATTTTCCAGTGTATAGGGGGGAAAAGGCAGAAAATTAAAGTTTGATTTGTTTTTTAATAGAAAAGGAAGAACTGGAAAAAATATCTGTGGCTGTAATTTTTTAAAAATTAGTCATGTAGTTTCCTGAACAGCATTGCAGTTTAAATGTTAAAGGGAGATCATGTCATGCTCAGAATCTTCTGTCTGTTAGGTCTTGCAGCAACTGTGCTGTCTTGTGAGGTGGAGCCAAGGGAAATAAATTTACTTCTGCAGAAAACAATCAGAAAATGGTCATTTTTGGAATATTGAATATGACTTTGGACACTACGAGGCTGATTCTTTCGGTCTGGTTTTCTTGGAGCTAGTCAGGCATAATCCCATTAAAGTCAATGAATTTATGTTGGTGAAAAAATAGGTGTAAGAGAGAAGAAAATTAGAGCCCCTTAATGTTAAGTGCACGTAGAAGATTTGAGGTGATGCAACAGAAGGTACCAGAGAGACATGAGGGTTTTAAAGAAATCCAAGGGATATACTTCAGAGGACGGGAGACTGTGGGACTATGTCATTGAGGAATAAATTAAGGGCAAATTAAGCAAATTCGGCATAGACATTTCATGACAGAATCAGAATTTTTCTAAGTCCCTTACCATCCCAATGCAGCTGTGTCTTTTTCTGTTACCAAGTTTAGTTTTAAAGCTGTGGGAATCACCATTAGAATTATGGAAATCACCTTAATGAGATAAACCACAAGGAACCTATTTTTTCCTCTGTTAAACTAAATTCCATCCATTCCATAATAGGATCATAAACATTGGTCAAGCTGCTTCCCTGCGGTAATATTCAACTCTTAATTACTGTCAGTTACAATTTGCAATATTAATAAAATAATTAAAGGCACAGGTTGCTTATAACTAGCAGTCTCTTTTCTCTTCTACTATGGCAGCCAGGAAATTGTCTTTTTGTTTACAATTTGAGAGGCTAATACAGTGATTTAAAGACTTCAACAGCATGAAGTGAAATGCAGGCATGTATCTTTCTAACAGCTGTTAATATCTTAGCCAGTGCGGTTTCAGGACAAGAAATATTTTATCTAAATATGTCTGATTTCACTCCAGAGACTGTTTTTTAAAAAAAACCCTGTATAAAATTGTAAAACAAATGCCAACCAATAGTGAGCTCTTTCCTTCGTCTGCCCTAAAACACAATAAAGAAAAGTCATAGAGATCAGCAACAAATGCCTTCTTACACATAAGCATGCTTTGTTATGATGATAGAGGAAGCAGAGAAAACTAATTCCTATTTTAAATACTTGGGCTTATTTCTGATATTAAACTGAATTTGCAGTATACCTGCATACCCCTCCCAGTGACCCCTTAGCCATGCTGACACGACTGAGGTCAAACTCAGCCTTTTCTGTCTGACCTCTGTGAATTTTAATGCAAATAATCCTGCAATCAGAGGCATTTAAAAAAACCCTAAACCAGATCATCTTGTTCTCTTAGCCTGCAATATTTTGAACACAGAAACAACTTCCTCAAAAGATGTACATTGGGGAAAAAGTAACAAGCTGACTAGTGACCTCATCCTGGTTCTCTGCAGCCAAGTACCACTCAAGTATCATACCGTCAATGACTGTACAGCATGGCAACTATTTGTTCAACTCAAACTAAGAAAGATCTTTTCCAGATTCTCAGTGTTGAGTTTGCCTGCTAAAGGTGCAGCTGTAGAGAGCCAGTACTTCTGGTAACCCATGGAAATTGCTCTCCCCCTCTGCTTGTCCTCCTCCTAGGACGGGGTGTTCTGACTCAAGAGTCCTCCTAGGGCTTGCTGGCCCCAGAGCAAGAGACCTTGACCTCATCCTGCCCTGAAATTTCCTGTTACCTTTATTTCAAACAAAGCCAGGCGAACTAGAGTTCCTATGCAAATAAGAGGAACTTGTGCTGAATGGGGAATTCAGGGCTTAGATTCGATTTCCATTTTTATTGTGTTTCTTGCTGCTGTCTGCCAAGAAGGAGAGGTTTGTTCTGCATCCTAATGAAGGGTCTAATCCAACTGACTAAGCTGTATAAACTAACTCCTTGCTGTAGCCTTTGATGTTGCTATGGCTGGCCTTACTATGTTCCAACAGGCCTCTGAATGTAGCTTTCAGGCCCTTCCCCACTGCTGATATAATCCCCTTCCATCCTTTTTGGCCCTATACAACTGTGACTTGGGCTGGTTCTTAGGGATGCCCTCACCCTTATTGGACTGATTGACTGATATTTAAGATAGGTAGAAAGCATTAATACTCCCCCACCGCCTGCCTTGTTCTGCTATGGGAGAAATGATCCCAGTTGTCAGGGCTTGGCATAGGTTAGACAGAGTTTTAATCCCAGCAGAGTCTAGAATGAGGCACTGGGGAAAGGTTATGACCATTAAACCTAGTTTCCTTACCTAACCATGGACATGTAATGCAGAGTCTTCTAAGGGAATGCTTGGAGCTTTTTTAAATTTTGTCAGAAAGATTCTCAGTAATAGGTTTCAAGGTGGGCTGTAATCACTGTCTATAATCACTGGTATATATTTTATCATTTGCAGACCACATGTGTTAGATCATGTGTACACTGTCTGTGAGCCCTTTCTTGCCACTCTGGCCTGGAAATCAGTCCTTTTCCAGCTAGGGAAAATGTTCTGAAAAGAAATATGACTCTTAATTTCCCTACTCCTAGCCCTGCCATTGGTTCTTTTGGTTGGTTGTTGGGTTTTGCTTATTTTTTCCAGTGGAAAATAGCCTATCACAGCTTTTTTAAAGGGACAGAGTTCTTCCTCACCTGTGTCAAGGTGGCTTTTTTCGTAGCTATGTCAAAGGGATGAGATTAATGCCACTCTTTCTCCATCACATTTCTACTGTCCTCCCTATAGGCTTGCATGTATAGAGTGGGAAATAAGAACCCAACTCCTGCTCCTGCCAAAGTACATATATATCTGGAGCTGCTAAGGAGTAAAGGCTAGTAGCCTTTTTTACTATCACAGTGCAAGAGTTCACCTGCCTTGAGACCCACACACTAGAAAAACCTTTAACTTTGCAGACCCATTAGGGGTTATAGGCTAAAGCTTAAACCAGCACCACCCTTCAGCCTGTCATACAGCAACCCTGTAGTGTGAACACAGGCAGGATGCTCTCAGGGGTGACTTGTTCTCCAGAACTTTCCTGGGGCTCCATCTGAGAGGCAATGTAGTATCGCTACTTGCGCCTTGAGCACTATTACTTGGTTAAACTACTCATTATGGGCAAGGCTGTTTAGAAGGACAGTTAGTTCAGACAGCGTGAGATAATCCTGCAGTGAAGACATGGCCAATGCAGTCATACAGGAAGCTACATTTACCCACATGTCTCTGCAAAGCTAGGTACTGCAGTCCTCAGAGAGGCTTTAAATAAGTCACTTTCAGAGTTCTGTTCTGGTGGAATAATGCCCTCTTTTGTTCTCCTGAGCTCATCAGAAGAGCATTGTGATGCTGGCTAGACAATTGCTACGATGTTATCCACGAGGCAAGATCTGTATTGTTTAGTGCCTAGTTCATGAATTTGAAGGGCTTGGCTTAAGATGGAGGTAGAGATTTCTGCTCTCAGTTTTCACTTCAGTGTATTTCCTGGAGGTTTCTCCCTTTGTTAGAAGGATGCTGGAACTGTTCACAGAGCAACTGTCAAACCACCAAATGTTATGTCTGGTGCTTTAAGGTAAGCTAACATCAATTTTGGGTTGTCTTAATTCACTGACCAATAAACTAAAGCTGTTTGGCTTTTTTAGCTGTTTGGCTTTACACAAACAGCCAAGATGCCCCATCAGAAACACCTGATAGAAAAACAAGGTTGATGGCTAAGGATGGAAATTGCTACGAACATCTGAAGCAATCAATAAACAACTGTTGCTTGTGAATCAGCCTGCAGAAAACTGCTCCCTAGGACTGCTCTTTCCTTCAACTCTGTCAAATCAATTGTTTGTCATGCAGTCTCTGTGAGGAAGTTGCTTTATATCATTTAGCAGTGTTTGATCTTGTAATATTTTTATATTGTTTTGAAACTCCAGTGAGTTAAGTGTAGCTGACAGCAAGGCTGAAAGAGACAGGACATCTGCTTTATTGACAACTCCTCTTGTCCCTGTGTTATTTTTTCAGTGTCTATTAGTTTTTCAGAAAGTGAAACATCTGGTAAAAAAATCATGGTATCTTGCCTAGAGCATAGCCCCAGGCATTGCTATCATCTAAATAAATCAGAAATTGTCTCTTTGTTAACATAATCCATTCAAAGATAGGCCTGCCATAGGAAAAGGGATGTATTTCTAAACCACATTAAATGGTTTCATAGGGAATCTCCACTTGCACCACCCCAAAACAATCCTGAGCTTTTTCCTCAGTCTGCTAACATGCCTTAGAGATAAAACCATCCACAGGATTCTCCCTGGTATGACTTGCCCTGTGGAAGGATGAATCAGTGTTGCAGGAGGACAGGTTGGACCAAGCTACATTCTAGGTATTCTTGCCACACTGGATGGGACAAAGGTAGGTACTTTTCCCTGTCATTTCATCACTGAATCACTTAGGAGACTAAGTCTTCCTGACAAGTCTGCTCTAATGTATGGCATTGCAAATCCGCTCTTCAGCACAGAATAACTGCATGCAGGCCAAAAAACAGTCTGCATCACTGGCACGCTTTAGGCTCACCCCAACCATTTGCAAAGGTCACAGGTGACAGCAGGGGTTGGTATACAGTTATAAGTTGCTGATGGAGATGTTTTCTGCCTCCTAGCTAAGGGGGAGAAGATGTATATTTTGGTTTCTTTGAAGCTAGAAGAAATGAGAGAGTAGATTATAGATTTGGGGTCTCTGCCTCTAACCACTCCTTGTTCTCTCTGAAGATTACTGATACACTGTTCATAGCTTCTGGGGTGCAAGCATACAGACTGCAAGTTCTTGCAGTGCTTTGCGGTAACCTTAAAAATACTTTGAAAGTTTGCTGGGGTAACCAGCACGCTTAAATGCTGACAGTTTCATTCTTCCGCTCCCCCCCCCCCAACCAGTTCCATTCAAAGGCTTTGTTCCTGCTTGAGGATTTTACTCTCAAACATCTCTGAGGCAAGCTACCTTGCCCACTTCCCTTTGTTGCGCTCATGGGCATGATTTCACTGTCTTGCATGCTGTTTGCAGCTGATACAGAGCGCTGCCAAGGCAGAATGGCCCCAGGTGGTACGAATGACGACACAAACAGCCAGGCAGTATCCCACTTTCTTATGGCTCCCATACTGCTCTTTACTTACTTCAAGAGCTCAGGAACTGCACATTTCACAGCCAAACAAATTGCCCTGCTACTTCCTTAGTAGTCTCCTGCTTTTTAGTTCCCTTCATTTTCTTTTTCCCTACACTCTCATCTCAACACTTGGTAACTGCCATCTCTTTTTCTTAAACAGGCGATGCCAGATCTTCCTTTCTCTCTGAAATCCAGCTCAGATGCCTGCAAAGGGCTGAATAAACTATTCTGTCAGCTATGCTAGAGTGAATCTGTATAATTAAATGGTGTTTTCCTGTTAACAGTTAATGCACATTCACAAACACTGTTTCAAAGCAACGTATATTTCTTTAGAGTGTCTTTCTCATCCAGCATTGCCTGGGCTTGTCCATGTTTAGCTGGAAAGCTGATATCTCCAAAATAAAACACTTTCAAGATGGTTTACTCTCCTTTGTAATTTGGTATAATAATGAGCGTATCAGCTTCTCTGTTGCCCTACAATCTTGCTCCTGAGCAGAAAGTGCTCTCCTCTGCAGTGTGACATTGTGCTGTTTTCCAAGGGACACATTGGGGAACTTATTCTAAATATTAGTTCTTGCCACTGATTACGAAAGTTAATGTTGAGGATCGTTAGGATTTCACTCATTCCAGTATCCCATGCACAAACAGGTCCAGTTGTATAATTAAATAGGCCATCCAAGTACCGGAAAGATTGTATCCAGAGACACAGCTTTCTAAGCGCTAAGAACAATAATGATAAAGATCAAGTGGCTAATTGTAAGCAACCACCTCCAAATTGCCTCCGGATGAATAAATCGCAGTGGGTGATCCAAGCATATTTTCACATGGATACGGTCTCATTCACAGAACCAGGGAGTTGGAAAACATCAGGGGTGAGTTCCAATTGGCTGGAATGGAATGAAAAGATTTGGATTTCAGTAGAGATTACGTCATAGTTTTCTGTAATTATTCCTAGCTGGTGGAACCACTGCAAAAGTGAAAAGGCCCAGAGAGCAGGGCTGGAAATCTACTATTGCTGGTACTTGGGGTTGGCTGATCTGCTGCTCTTGTTATGATTTTCTTTGACATTTCCAGGATAATGTGGCAAAATGCAACAATGAGAGGAGATTTGAACTTCGAGGACTCTTTCTTGGGGATAAATTAAGGCCAAAAATCTTTGTGGTGAATTGTCTGTCCCAGCATTTCTGGATGAGTTGTGGCTGGAGCTGGGCATGGATCTGGGAAAATGTGTCCTGGGGCATCACAGGAGGCATGAGGGAGGGTGGATAGTTTCCTTTCTTTTGAAACAGAAGTGAGTGAGGGCAGAGATTGTTTATCCAAAATCCTCCCTTGCTAGCAACCTGAATGGAAAGCTACTGCAATGCAGGGGGACGCTTTTGGGGAATAATCCTTGTTACCCCTCCAGGACTTGCACTTGATACTGAAGGCTAGTTCCTAAGAAGTGACGTTTAGGCACCTATTTGCTCTTTTAGTTACTGAAATCACCATGACATGGGCACCTTTGTGGAGCTGGATATTAGTATCTTAGCCTTGATGGCTAAAGTGCCTAGACAACGTAGAGGTTGGAGGTACCTCTGACAGCCCCACCTGAAGTCTCACCCACTCATTGCTGAGTCTGTGGTGACAGGCATGACCAAGCAGAACAGTGCTCCTTGGGTGCGTGTCTGTAGCTGTTCAGAGCATCCTTGTTCTTTGAGGTCCAAGAGTCTCCTTATTCCGGAAAACATTACTGTGAACACCTTTTTATCACAGTGGCTTCCTTGTCCTTTTCTGTACAGAATCTGCTGCAGTGTTTGCATGTATTTGTTCTCTCCTTTGAGAGTCTTGCTTTAAAAAAAAATAATTTCCAATGCAAACCTTAGCTCTTGGCTTTCCTTGTTCATCCCTTCTGGTTGTAAAAGTTGTGACCACACTCTTCTTTCACCTAAAGTGCAGAGCCTGTCAGGTCCAAAAAGTAAAAGTTCTGAGGGGCAGCAAACAAGACAAGCAGGTATGCTAGACATCACCGCGCCCTCAGATATGGCCCATGTAAACACACACCACCCCTGGAAGGCATTTCTTTCAGAGTCCTGACCAAGACCACCTGTCCTCCAAAGTGGTTCAGCTCCCAGCAGTGTGTTCCTGCTGTGGGGAAGAATGATCATCACATAGCAAAGTTAATGCCATCAAGCCTCTCCTGCTCTCATTCACATTCAGCTCTTGCCAGGGTCTGGAGGAGAACAGCTGGGCTACTTGTCAGTGTGTGGCTTCCTAGTCAGCAGCACTCTCCAATGTAGGAGAGGTGGGAGGTTCAGGGAGGTGGTGGCAAGAAGGTTAATATCCTTATGGTGGATCCCACAGTGTTTACTACCATTTATGCTGACATTTGATCTTGAGAGCAGCATCAGAAGATGCCAGGCTGTTTTCTGAGTGGAAGTACCATCACTATGAATTGAGCTCCTTGTAGGAGCAAAGCCTATGCTAAAATGATTGCAGGCTCAGGGAGAGTGTCAGCAGTGACACAGCAGTGTCCCGCACACTTACATATCTTGCTCTATGAGGTGCTGCAGGACCTCATGAATCCAATGTTGCTATCAGCAGACTTATGACATGCCCATCATCCCAGCACGCAGAGAACCTTGAAGGCAGACAGGAGCCAGACAAGAACGCTGGGACTCCTAAAGCATAAGTCTGGAGTCAGGGCTTCTGCCTCATAGTGTGTGTGACCTGATAGGTAAAGGTCTGGCAGCCCTGTGCAGAGGAGAGTGCAGAGCCTCACTGCTTCAGGATGGCCTGATGCCTCCTGATGCTGGCAGGCTATTTCGTCAAATCCATCGCCAAACTCATATGCTTGCTTGAAAGCCCTGCTCACTGCATATGAGAAGAAATAAAAAAAGTAGTTCTCCTGAGCACTCTGAGCCACAGCCTTCATAAAATCCTCACCTCATTCCCTTCTTGAGGACACAGCCATTCCAAAAACATTTTGACAGCCAATGTACTTATGCTTTTGGTTCAAGTTAATCTCTGTGGGTTTATGTGTTAGGCATTAACTGTCTCAGGGCTGGTATGCCAAGCTGCAGAGGGACGACGTCTCAGGAGAGCCATCTGAGTCCTCCTGCATATAATTTCTTTTCTGTCAGCAAACCCTGTGAGAACGTGGGGTGTCCTCACCTTGTGGATACATGCTGTGGAGAGAAGGGATAAGTGTAGGAATAAATAGTATCAGAGATTACATGGACTGACAGGGCTAATGGACGAAGATTAGGAAATAAACTCTGTCATGAGTGAAGGCAACGAATTCTGTAAGTCTGAATTCAGAAAATCTCTTTACTCACAGGGCTTTGCAATGGGCATTGCAATACCCAGCAGTAAGTGCTAAGCTGTTCACGGCTGGTTCCGTCCTTAACCGCTGTGCTTTGTGTTCAGGCACACTGAACTATCTGCTCCCAAATGGCTCTATCACCTTTGTGCAAAACACTGCGGCTGAGAATAAGGTGTGGATTACGTAATGGTATAATTATTTAATGCTGATTTCTGCACAAAGCTAGGTCAGTTTAAGTGTAAACACAATAAGAATATCAGGAGATGACAAGAGCGTTCCTAGCTCTTAATATGTCCATGCTATAGCTTCCCCAGCAGTAAAATGCAGACAGACACTAATTTTATAAAAAACTTTGGAAATACAGAGATTATAAACTTTAAGAACTGTTACATAATGATACTCAGGTAGTCATGTAATCAGACTTGCCCTCAAAACAAAAGTTAAAGCAAGAAAAAGAATCTGATGCAATCAGAGACTTGCAAGCCAAAAGCCAAACCCGATGGGATTTACCACTATTGACTTTAGCAGGCTTGGCCATAGGCAGCAACTGTAAATATCAGTGAGCTACATGAAGTGCATGTGGGTAGAGCTAGCTGGGAGTTTTCTGTTAGAATGGTTTCCTAGCAGTAAATTTTCAAAGAAATTTATATTTTCTGTGGATTTTTAAAAAAATACTATTTTCTTAATCAGAGAGGAAAAAAAATCACTTCCACATACTCTGCGTGTTATGCTCCCTCTAGCAACAGCATCTTGGAGCTGTGATTTCTGGGTCTTCCAAATTCTCTGGCTCCATAGCACTTGCCAGCCACTGCTGTAGAGCCAGGAAACCCCAAAGCTCAGGGTTCAAAATCCTAACGCTGATGTTCCCTGTGCAGCGTTTCTCTGGCTCAGGGGCTGTTGTAGCTTTTAGCAGCATGCTGGATCATGATAGCATTCACTGGAGGAGAAAATGTCATTTAGGCTTTCTCCTGAAAAAAAATGTCCTCTTTCTGAGGATAGTTATTTAAATTTCTTCAGTTTCAGTCTCTATCAGGCTTTCTCTGACAGTCATTAGACTGGTTTGTCTAGGCACCCAGGGTCCCAAAGCAAGTCCATAGCTCGCTCTCACTGCAGAAGACATATGCTAGGATTCATACAGTAGAAGCTGCTCTGCTCCCCTACTTGTTACCAAATGCAGTTTTTGTGGCCATTTTCAGTGTTTGGCCTCCACTGAGCACGCCAGCACAATTTATGCGAAAGCAATATTACAAGTACATAGAAAAATGCTCCCCAGAGACACTACTAAATAGTCAAAATATGCTGTATACGTTAGCATAGGTCAGCCTGAAAGCCAAATTCTGACTTGGAATTATGAAAGAAGATAAATTTCTTTATCAGTAGCAGTATTAAAAAAAACCCTGTAAGCAAATTAAAAACAAGACTCCATACAATTACAAGATCTTGCACCTAATATTTCAGGGTGGACAAAAATGGAAACGTAAACCTTTTATTAGTACCAGCAGTGACAAATGAGATTTATTTCAGGCATGCAATATATTATTGAAAGGTTATGCAGAATTTAGATATAATATATGATATGTGTGAGGGGATATATATTATTTAATGAGGAAGTGGGTGAGAGGAAGGCAGCAGTAAAAAATGGAGTTCATTTAATGAAGGGACCCTGGGACAAAAGCAAATGATAATTCCATCAGGCAGGATTTGAAGGACATTGGAGAGACAAAGGTGTAGCTAAAGAGATCATCTAATTTATCTCACTGGTGATTAAATGAGCATGAAAACTATTTTTAAATGGCAGAAAATTCAGATCTGAGGAATGTCTCTTACATATAATTTAAAAGGGAGAGGAATTTGCACTGTTACTATTAATAATGGAGCACTTTACTTAAAAATTCAGGAACTTACTGTTCCTCCAGTCTAGTTTTTCTCAGATTGCGGAAAGCTGTCTGTGAAATTTGGAGCCATTTTAATGTTCCATATTGGATAGAAATATTGATTTCTTTTTTCCAAGACACCAAAGTAAGAGGCAAGAAGGGTAATAAGTTTTATCAGAAATCTCTGAGTTTATTATATAGACACTTGAGGCAGCTCTGGTTTTTATTCTCTCTCTAAAAATTGGGCTGTCACAACTGAGCATTTCTGCCAGAGGTGCCTGTAGCCACCTTGTGTTAATCTCTTATGAACTGCACAGAGCTGTATCAGGCCAAAACTTGCCTTCAACCCTAAAATGACAAGGTTTACCTCTATGCCTGTATAGATTAATTGTGGAACTTCCCAGGAACAACATTGTGTAGCAAAATATGGAAAAATTAAAAAAAAAAAGTCACTAGCAGCTTGCTAGTGCCACCCTGTTCTCTCCAAAGTCTGGTACTTTTTTTTTTTTTGTAGCTGGAATTTCAATTTTCAAATTATGAGACTCCTATCATTTCCGCTTACATCCTACTGTGGCTTTCAAACATTTGTCAAGGAGACTTTTAAGAGTTTTTCTTAAATAACAATTCTCCTTTTCTTAATTTTATCCTGCCTGAATATATCTCTTTGTCTTGCTTTAAACATTTTATTTATCCTTTCTGGGTTTATCTTTTAGATTATTGTAGTTTTTAGCTTTTGTATGACCAGGGTCATCACTCTTAGCTCTTAGTCACTCTCAAGATTATATTTCCCTAACATTGGTTTCACCTTTCTCTGAAATCTCTCCAGTTTTTCTATTGTTTTCTAGATATAAATTCACCAGAATCTTTATAGGTGTGATGACACCATGGCATGAAGAATGGGATGAGCCTGGCCTTCATGGATTCTCTGAGTTGCTCAGACTTTTTTTGGCAGACCTTGAATGAATGTCTTTCATATCTGTCTGTCCACTACCATCTCACAGTAGAATTTTGCAGCCACCTAATCCATTTTCTGGGTTCCTAGTGGCTTTGGTCTTCTGTTTGTGGAGAGAAAGGTGCAGAGACCGAGCACTACAACCTGAAATTCTGACACTCTTAGTTCCATTTTGTCAGGGTTGTCTCAAACGTTATAGTTTGGAGTGAGTATTGCTGGTACATTTCATAGATAATTCTGTCTGAAGCTCTCTACCTGGTCTTTTGCTTCTTCCTCTGTCTGCTTTGCAAAGTGCACTGAGAGAAAAGGTAAGGTATTAATCTTGTGAAAAGCTAGGCAGTGATTGCTATTCAGAGGGTATTGTACTAACACTAGGGAAATATTGGTATCGCCTTTAAGTAGGGTAAGACGTATGGATGACAATTCTTTATTTAACCACTGGTATGTCAGTGAGAAAGTCTTCCTATGAGTTATCAAGACAGATTTTCCTACTCCTTCCTCTCTCATTTTGCTATGGACAAGTAATGCTATAGCCAAACACAGCACAGGCACAGATATAGCTGGGGATGGATAAAAGGTGGGATGTGTATGGCTGTGGGTGGGTGAGGGTTGTGAAGGGGATCCATCCCGCATGACTGTGAAATCTGGACCATGCAGAGAAGAACTGGTATTCAGAAATACTCAGTAGATGTTAGATATCAAATATCTTAGAGAGCTTAGAAACTGAAAAGAACTGAGTCAGCTAAGGTGGTTGGATTTTATGGCTAGTGTGTGTATCCAGAGGGTAAGGGCAGAGCTAGGTATGAATGACACTTACAAAATGTTCTTTTCCTTCCTTTTTGACTTCTGAGAAACATCTGTTGGAGAGTTGGATATGGTCTTACATCAGGAGAGAATGTTGAAAGACTTCAATAAAATATCTTAAACAAAGGAGGCTGTCCTAAAATTCAATGGAATATACTGCATATTCTGAAAGATTAAAGAACCAGTCAAATTCACACTCCTGATGGCAAGCTATTGACAAAAAGATGAGAGAGAATTGGATGAAGCACACAGGGGCTAGGATTCCCTTCACAAAAACTGTTCAAAGCTCCATTGCCTGAAGTGTTCACAAATAAAGGGAAAAGGTGCAGAAGAGCTGCCTGAAACATATTAGGTGAAAGGGATAAAAGGCAAGTCAAACTGAAGAGGGAAAAAAGCTCTAGAGCTCAAATCAAAGCAGTAGAGGCAAGTACTTAGAGTAACTGTATGTGACTTTCAGGCTAGATAATATAGCTGAAAACAGAGAGCTAAGCTGTGGTACTCGCATGCAGGGAACATCTCAAGATTCAAAGGCACATTTATTTTGTAGAGAGAAAGAATGAAGTTACAAAATGATCCAAAGAAAAAATAAAATGAGTGGCTGTGCCCCTAGTGGCAAAGTTTAAAGAATAGGACAGACCATGAGGGAAGATCCTGTGTTACAAGAGAACAGACAGCCAGTAGGTAGAGGCATAGGTAGCAAAAGGAATATGTCTAATAATAATACTTTGCTGTTTTGCCATCAGAGAAACCCCACGATGACTCTGTGACACAAGTGGGTACAAGCTAATGCTTATTATATCCCTGTGAGGAAAGGGGTGCTCTCATTTCTTAGATACAGCAGATGAAGCACCTTACCCATGGCCACAGTTTAATAGCTATGATTAGATCTCATGACCTTCTGCCTCCATATCCTCTACTCTAGGCCATAGTTACAGTACTAAATGAATCTGTGCATGAAACACTGAATTTACAATCATAAATAAACCCAGAGTTGTTCCATCTGGGTCGCAGAGGCACAGAGAATGTAAAGAAAGTTGGCAACCAGAGCAAATCAAAAGGACTAGAAACTAAATATCTTAATCACTTAGGAGAGTGAACAAGAACAAATACTTATAGTTTGTGGAAAAAACAGTAAGTGTAGCTTGGTGACATTTTTTCCAGGATGGACCCAGAACACAAAAGCACCAAAACATTTGTTCTGCAGAGCTGAACTGGACCACAAGCAAAACAGAAAACCTGTATTTATGATAAAAAGAAGTCTGAGTGGTGCACAGATGTTTCTAATCATCTTTTCTCATTTGACAAGCTGAGCGTGACTTTACATAGAAAAAGAGAAATATAAATGTAGTGAAATAAATTGCTGTTCACAAAAGGATATGGAGGGAGTGACTGGGAATAGAAAGACCATGACTGGGAAGACAAGTGTTCCGAGAATTTAAAACACCTAGAATATCTATGTTCCCATTGTTTCCCTTTCATTTATGTATGTGCTTTTGTGTACACATATGCACCTATATATTCATGTATATGTATGCATGCTTATATTTCATAGAATCATAGAATCTTCATGGTTGGAAAGGACCTTTGAGACCATCGAGTCCAACCAAACAACCGACAGTGTCTGCCACTAGAGCATGCCCTGAAGTGCCACATCTAGACGTTTCTTAAACACCTCTAGGGATGGTGACTCAGCCACCTCCCTGGGCAGGCTGTTCCAGTGCCTGACCACTCTTTCAGTAAAGTAATTCTTCCTAATATCTAATCAAAACATGAGAAATGTGAAGGACTGGGAGTGTATTTTGTTGAATTTTTTCATTTTTTTTTCACTAAATATGACACTGATGCAGAACACTTGCAGCCAAAAGAAAATGTTGAGCTCCCCTAACTGGATGAGTTTTGATTTGGAGCAGTGAGTCTAGGCCCTTCTCTAAAAATGTTAGACAGTTTTTCTTTCCAAGACATGTGTTTACTAGTGCACAAATGATTCTGATGAGTCATTGTTTGATGTTTGTAGTAATCTGTAAAATGAGGGGAATTTCTGTGGAGCCTTGTTCTTGCAAATGCTGCTGTTTTAGCACTGTTACTCAAGAATCTCTTCCTTATATGAATAATTGGACGGTCCACAATCCATATAAATAGATGCATTCATGTGTGTTCTGTGTAAAGATTACAGGGCTGAGACCTTAGAAACGCTTTTTCTCTGGAAGTGTAAAGGTCAAAATTTGGCTGTAGGTTAGTAAGCAACTAGCTACAAGGCAAAACAGAAAAAGGCAAATTCTAAAAGCATAAATTAGGGATGATCTCTTTAGCATTTATCTATCCATCTTCAGCAGAGTACCACAGCTCCTAGGTAAAAAAACCCATATCCATATCTGAATCTTGCACTGAATGCTTTCCTATGCAGTTTTTCACAATGAACGGCCAGACAAAACCCAAGACACACAGAGAGATGGAAACCTGTGTTTCACACATTGTTTTAATTTCTACATACAGAAATACATAAATATGATTTCTACATAGAGAAAATTGGTGACTTGGAGAAGGCGAATAGGGCATGGACATTCTCTGTCTCTCATAGCAGAAAAAGTAGAGCATCAAATGAAATTATCAGGTGGAAGGCTAGAAACCAAACTAAAGAAGGCGTATTTTTCACACAAGACAGTCTGTAGAACTCATTGCTACAGGACATTGTGGACACCAAGTATGTATTTGAGTTTAGAAAATACTCAGACAAATTAATATTTTTAAAAAAAAGATCACCAGGGTATGTTATACCAAGCATACCATTGTAGTTCAGGTAGCTCTTGGGCCCCAGGTTGCTGAATGCTGCCAGAATGTGCAAGGGAAGTATTCTATAGGCTTGCTCTGGTTTTATACTCCTTGCATCAAATCTACTGTTTACCACTGCTGAAGACAGGTTTCTGTGCTGGATGGACCTTTGTTCTGATTTAGTATGTCTTGTTTGATGCTCTCAGAGAAATCTTGTTTATGATGTTTACTCTAATACTCACTACTTACAGTAATTAAATAGACCGTTGTCTGTAAGTATTTTCCCAATAGAAAGGGTGGATATTTACCCTGTGGAAAGGGTAAATATCACAGTTTGGTAAATATCACAGTTTGGTGAATATCAATGTTCCTTTTTAATGTCATTATGATAATGTTTGATCTACACAAATAATGATGCTTTAATATTTCAGTGAGGTTATCTGTAAAACTATATAAAGATTGAAAGAAGAATTTGAAAGAATTTCAACATAAGGCTTTTAAGAATCTAAATTTTTTCTTGACCAAGCATGGTAGTTCATTCAAAACCCCTGTTAAGGTGGAAAGTGCTCCAAGTACTAACATTTTGAGCAAATGAGCCCTAATGATACAAATACTTGTGCACATGATCACTTCACCTTTCGGAGTAATCCCACTGAACTGAATGGATGTAGATATGTTTTGAAAAGTGGTGTATATGTAAGTGTGTGACGTTTAGACTGACGTCTAAACAACTTTCTAAAGATCGGCATATACCTGTCTTGTAATTTTGACTCCTGTGCCCATTTTAATTGTTTTTTTTTCAATGTTCTAAATAAAGAATCATCCTAACACAGTCCTGTTTTTGTAATAAAGTGGATTTTTTTGAAATATCTGAACTGTCAGTGGTGATGTGTAGGACTCCAGGTGCTCCCGCTCATGGTATTGTGGAAGGAGATGACTTTAAATACGGGGCCCAGGTTTACTTCAAGTGCAACGCAGGTTACAGCTTAAAAGGCAGCCGTGTTGCCTACTGTCAGCTTGATGGGATTTGGTCAACACATCATCCTGAATGTGGTAAGGTCACTTTAAGTTTTGATTCTTATCATATGTTTTGGCCAATGTATTCACATGAAACTAGAATGTCCAAATCTCACTGGAAATTTGGTAGATCCATGGCTTAACATGACGTTCTTTTCTCTTCCTGTCTTTAAGAAGCAGTAGGGATTCTTATTTCATTCTGCTGGATCCCAAGCCTGCAAGACTTGTTTATATAAATGTCTAACTGAAACATCAAATGACTGAAAAATAATTTCCTCAAAGACTTTAGTCGTACGTCCTTTTACACACAGACTGAAAATGTCGACGACCAAAACCAAGTGAGGGACATTGTGCAACAATGAATAGCTACTTCCATTACTATGTACCTCTGATACCTTCTCTGCAGAAGTATGGTACACTCTGTGGAGGTGACTAGGGGCTTACTGCACGACGACTAGACTCTTATTTCAGCAGAATTCCCATCCTAGAGAAAAACTGATAAAAGAGAAACTTCCATTCATTCTGGCTGTGCAAGTTGGGATGCCTATCATTCACATTGGTTCAGCTGTGAAATTCCAAGCCCCTTTTTCTCATCCAAAGAGACTTTTAATTTATCTTTAGGGTTTTTTGTATTGCACAATTTTATTTGCATATTCCAGAACAATTTGCATCAATTGGAAAAGTGCTTTTACAAGTGTATTGTGGCAAACAATGTAAATTGGAGGGGGAGTGTTGTGAAATAGCTGTATGTAAGTTCATCTGAAAGAGCAAGCAATAGGGATTCTTCTGTCTAGAGAGAACGTCTCCAGTTGCAGTAGATGTAATATCAGGATTGTGCTAAAGTCCCTGCTTCATGATGTCCCTGGCTAAAGATCTATTCAAAGATCTGTCTCTAGACTGGGCTGCTACTGAAGGTGGTGTAATTTGGGTCTCTCTTTCCCAGATGTCTTCTCTTTATTTTTTTCCATCAAAAAAGTCATAAACCTGAGCTTAGGAAAGAAGAGAATTACTGTTCAAGTTACTGATAGGCATAGGATGAAATAAGAGAAGACTTTCATTGACTTACTTGGTCAACCTTGGAAACATGCACTCCACTCATCAGATGATGCCTCTAGGCTAGATATCAGTGCAGAAAGCATTATACTATGGGTGACTCCCTGTAGTCTTTAGCTGCTATCGTGTTATCGGTCACTTGTGGTTCACATGTGAGAAGCTGTGAGGTACAGAGAACAAAAATGGAGCCAAATTAAAAGGACACAGGGCTCTGCTTCTCCCTTTCTTACTGGTTGAAAGTTCAGACGTCCTCTTTCTTTACTGAATATTACTCATGAGGAAAAGTATTTAAGTACATATATAACCTTCGGCATATGTTATAATCCAATGTTGTTAAAGAAAGCACTGAAATACATGCTTATCTTGTATTATATGCCCAATGATAAGAACATATGCTCTTCATTGAACTTGTACTGTTACGGTTAGCTATGTACTTCCATGCTTTGCTGAGCTGGGCTCTGTCTGGTGACATGAGGATATGGGAACAGGACAGGGCCATACCTATGCACTGTTACTGTGCTGATTTTACATGGGATTTAAAGAAACATTTAAGTTGTAATATATTATATGTTGGTGCTTTTCTGAAGTGAGGCTCAGCAGGCAGCTGAGCCTGAAACAATGACTTGAAGTGGTCATTTCTGGTCAATTGATATGTCTCAGTCTTTTCAGCCCTCCATAAACAGAGCAGTACCAACATTAGCTGTCTAAACGAGATGTTCACTGGTTATCGTGGAATGAGACATCAGACAGAGGAATTAAACAGAATTGTGTGTTACTGTCAGCCTGACAAGAAAACTGAGATGAAATCCAAAGGGGAAGAAAAAGAAAGTACCTTTTCAGATGCTAAACAGAAAGAGCAGAGGAGTGAAAAATATAGGAAAAAAACATTTATTAGCATCACATAGGGAATACTGTCACCCAGATTTAGGCCAAAAATTTAAGTTTATTGAGAGAAAAAACCACAACAACAAATAAAAAGAAGGGGGAAATACTGGGAAGGAGGAAGTAAAAGAGGTTTTATAGGCAGAACCTAGCATGAGTAAGCTTTCCGTATTAAATTTTTAGTATCAGTAAACATATGTCTGTATGCTGTCTTTCAATTCCCTTATTTCCCTGGATTATTGAGATCTCTTTCTCAGTGCTAAGAAACCAAAATGCAACCAAACACAGAAGTAAAATTAAGTAGTCTAGTTTTATTATCCAAGTCCAGTGAAGTATTGAAAGTACATAAAAGGGAAAAGAATGCCAAGGGCCTGTTTCCTGTAAATAGTTTAAGTGCATCCTTTTATGCTTTTGAAGTAGCCCTGTTAATTGTAATGGGACCGTAACATCATGTAAAGTCAAGGTTCTTTTTCAGAATTGTCAACATATGTTTTAAGGTCTTTTTAATAATTTGAGAATCTTATGCTCTCAGTGAAGAATAAACTGTGTATTATAAACAGACATCTGTATATTATAATTTCTCTTTTAACATTTAATCTTTTCAAAGACAGAGATCCCAGATGCGTCTTGAAAAGGCATCTTTAATGAAGTGTAGATTAGGTAGTAACATCTTAATGAAATGCCAAGCAATCTGATGAGTGAAAATAACGCTGTGAACTTTATAAAATGGTTATTATTTTTTCCCCGTCATTAGTTCTGGATGAAAAAAACTGCTCAGATCCTGGTGGCCCACTCAATGGCTACAGAAGAGTAGTGGAAGACACTGGGCTCTTGAATGGACGCTATGCAAAAATTGGCACAGTCATTGCTTTCTTTTGTAACAACTCATATGTTCTTAGTGGGAACGAACAGAGGACCTGCCAAGACAATGGAGAATGGTCAGGGAAGCAGCCAATCTGCATAAAAGGTAGTTTACCATCTTTTTTACCACAACTCACAAAAGCTGCTATGGTTTTACTGGAGTTTGTTTTATGTAATTTACACTTGCCAAACAATCATTTTTGCTAAGAACAAACTGTCTGACTGACACCCGATACCGAGATTGGTAGTTTGCTAGCTCTACTGGCTGCTAAACTCAGCCAGAGAAGATGCCATCATTAAACACAGAAAGGAATGTTCCCTAAGACCCTTATTACCCTCATTCTATGATCAAACCTGAGTAAGATCAAAATAAAATCAGGAGGGAACTGAAATAGAAAGAAATAATTGTCTCATTGGAGATGTGTCATAGGGCCCAGCTCTCCTCTCACAATCCTTTTAAGTCAATGGGACTAGTCATGAGTGTAAAAGGTTTGGTTCAGAAAACCACTTGAGGACATGCTTAAGCTATTGGTATTCATCAGATACACATCTTTAAGTACTTTGCTAGAAAGGTAATTATGCTGTTGACCTGGAGCTACTCTAAGCATGTCTGAAACCCTGAACGGATGAATGAATTTAGGCTGGGGAACTGCCAAATTCATTTTCCCAAAGCAATTGTTTGACACATATTTTAATGGAAAATTTTTTTTTAACTAAAGTAATGATAATATAAGGAAATACGTCTGTCCCTGGGGAATTTGCTTTATTCTGTTATTTTAGATGGAAATACTCTCTCCGTGAAGCACATAATCATCTGTGGAAAGCATCTTTACTGATGATAATCATTTGTGGAAAGCATTTTATTGATGTTAATTTTGATAGTGACATAAAGGTTAACATATGCAGTAATCACAAAGAACTAGATGTTGTTAAATCCCACAGAACACAAGTGCTAACACATACAGATAAAATCCATCCTGCAAGATTCCTTTTATTCCACTGTGCACAGCAGGAAGGAGATCCTGGCAGAGTTATTTGAACTGATAAACCTGAATATTTTATACTGCTCTTAAAGTAAATAAACTGAATATGCAAAATTAGAAATCCTGAATCTCCCTTCTGTTATTTTGTGCATATTCAGGTAACTCTGAGGTGTTCCTTTGAATCAGTCTCCAGCTCCTTCCAATGGGTGCACAAGCAAACAGATTCTTAGAAATCTGTAATATCCTGCAGCCTTTTCTGTACGCAGAGTGTGTGTCTTATTATCTGTGTGTGGCTACACAAATGGAAATTAAGTATTTTTTATATAAATCCATTATTGCAAAGGTTTGCTCAGATTCCAGACCATCAACTGTAGTAGTGTAAATCTTTCATTCGGCATGCAGACACACTGATGGACAAATCTTCCTCCATGGCTGAAAGTGCCAGTGCAGAAGACGCTCAGTTGCTTCCACTGTTGTAAATGGGACAGATCTGGCAATCTGTGGGGAAGATTTTTCCAAGGCTTTACGTTTTAGGGCCTGTCTTTATTTTAATGCGTGTAAATTACGGCCTCTTTTCTTAATCCAGTCACTATAGTTAGTGAGAGGAAAGAGTGGGGATGTGTATGAATCATAACACTTGAGCTGTGAATGTGGAAAAGTACTGTGCAACATTATATTTTTTCTAGCCTGCAGAGAGCCAAAGATTTCTGACCTGGTGAGACAGAAAGTACTTCCAATGCAGGTTCAGTCAAGGTAAGAATGCAATATCTCAACTACAGTTTAAAGAAAAATTGTGATTGCTTTTCCCCTCCTCTCCTTTCCACTCTGTGTGTTTAGCCTGCCTGAGCAGTTTAAAGAAAAATTGTGATTGCTTTTCCCCTCCTCTCCTTTCCACTCTGTGTGTTTAGCCTGCCTGAGCAGCCTTTCCTGCAACTCCACTGATAACCAAACAATGAGAGCTGCTGGGAGGGGAGGTCTGATAAAGCAAACGCCTGGAAGCAGTCAGGAAGAAATGCACAGTTAGACATGTGCAAACTACTGGACGATGACAGAATTAGGCTTGCAAGCTTCTGACAGGCTATGAGAACAGTCTAAGAATAGTTCCTTGGGGCTAATGATGTGTCTAACAATATGAACGTTGCCATCTTAGTGAAGAAATGAGTGGAGAGAGCACAAGGAGACAAGGGGGTATAGCAATGTAACCTGCTCCCATTAAGTTTCACCATCGAAAGCAATATAGCAGAATTGATATAAAGTTGGATTTGAGGTGGGCATGGGGGAGAGGAGGAAGTAGCGTAGGAGGGGAGGAAGGAATGAAAGATCGGACCCTGTCTGGGCTTAGCCTTCTGCTTATTTCTTGAAATAAGACCAACCTGAATTAGTTATGCTGCAATGTTCAGGTTCATTTTTTTCCAAGTAGTAATTTCTCATTTCAGGATTTTTTTTTTTTCAGTACATGAGTCATTTATTTTTAGATGTAGTGCAAGAACTGTCTTCATCTTTGGTTTTAAGAACAGCCATACCAGGTCAGAATAAAGGTCCAGCTCAAGCCATATCCTGTCTCTGGCAATGGCCCGAAGCAGATGCCTAGAGAAGACTTTGGGAACAAGGCGAGCACATACTTCCCAAATACTCTCCCACTCTCCCGCTCTGTGATGTATGATTGCAGAGATGGCCCTGAGAAGGCATCAGGAGGCTTTAGTAGCCATCAAGGGACTTTTCTTGCTTAAATTTCTCAATTCACTTTTGAACACATGGGTCTTTTTATGCTAAAAGGTTCAGATAATAACACCAGCTGTATGACAGCACATACATGCCCCCACCTCCATAGCATCATGATGGCGTCTCATGTTCGTGGACTGTTTTTGTCCCTTGAAGTAGGATCTCCATTTCATAGATTAATAGTGAGGCAAAGTGTGGATTATGCAATATTGCAAGGTCACATGTGAGTAGGGAAAGGGCCCCTGGCTGTCTAAACATGACCACAGCAGCTCTCATCCTTCTTCTAAAATACAAGAAACTCACCACTGCTCTTGTTCTTAATAACTACTTTCCTTGAGTGCTGTTATGAATTGCCTCACAGATTCTATATGATGGAGGAGGTCTGTGTCTCTCTGTGATCAAAAACTGAATTACCACATGAAAAAACATTCTTGTGGCTTTTCTGGATGCAGGCAGTACCAGAACTCTCAAGGGAAATTAATTTCCTGCTGAATTTTTCAGACATAAATAGGTTTTTTTTGGAGATATGTGCTTTTAAGCATTACAGCAAGGGACATGTTCTAAGCGATGAAGATTTAAGTATGACTGTAGTCAAGCTTATGGTCCATATCTAGGTTGGTGCATATACTTATTTTTTTAGTTATGCGCCATGTTTCAGCTAATCAGTACAATTTCTAAATGGAAGCTGAGCTATTATTACAATTATGAAATCTCTGTGGTGAGGCAATTATCTCTATTAATTGCTAAATCAAGCAACTTTATCAACATGATTTAATCTGAATCGATTCCTAATACTGTCTATTAAAATGTTCACTAGAGAAAAGATGTGCCTAACTCCTCTCTAGTGAGAATTAATTATGGCAATGCCAACTTACAGTGCAGTTTCTTTATTTAAAAATGTGGTATCTCAGTCCTTTTGTGAATCGCAAAAACCGTTCCACATTCAGAGGCAACTGGTTGCAAACTGCAAACTCCAGAAACTGTAAAATGAAAAAAAAGAGACACAAATAGAAAATTCATAAACATATGTGTATTTGTGTAAGTGTACATATGTATATATACGTAAATAAAATAGCTGGGATGTAAATGAGAGCATTGCTAAACTATGTTGGAATGATATTTTTGCCTTATTCTTTTGCAAGCAAACTTCATATGCTTTTAAATGATACTTACGGCTGGTGATAAAGCTATGGTAACGATCGCTTTCGTAGTGTTATTATTACCTTGTGGGTTTTGTGCCTTGAAACAGGGAAACACCTTTGCATCAACTTTACTCATCTGCATTCAGCAAGCAAAAGCTTGAAATCTATCCAACCAAGAAGCCAGCACTTCCATTTGGAGACCTGCCTCCAGGGTACCAGCATCTGCACACACAACTTCAGTATGAGTGCATTTCTCCTTTCTACCGCCGCCTAGGTAGCAGCAGGAGGACTTGTCTGAAGACAGGAAAATGGAGTGGGAGAGCCCCTGTGTGCATTCCAAGTGAGTCTCCAAGTGAAAAGAAAAAAGTATACATATTTGGGTGGGTGGAGGAATAGGATGCGTATTCATCTTAGATAATTAGCGGTGTAGGCTGCCTATGCTTCCAGCTGGGAGACAGAAGCAATAAAGCTTGCAGGATATATGGCTCTTTTTGTTCACCAGCAGAACTTGTATAGTTGATAGTAAAGGGATCAAGCTTTCAGCACTGTAGTTTGCCATCAATTTTTCTACTCTTTTATTAGCAAAAGGTGTAGCGAGTTTCAGTGCTGAATTGAAAACGTTTTCCTACTATAATTTCATGTTTGTCCTGTATTATGTACTGCAAATGTGATTTTTCTTTTGTCTCTGTACTTTGGCACACAGCTGACAAAACCATCAAAGTTTAAGCAATAGAATGGAGAGTCTGCATTTTAAGAGGCTTTTCCTTTAATATACCCCAGTAAAGAAGGGTACATATTGCAAACTGGAAGTCCAGATAAAATCTTAGACAGAGCTAGTGCACAGAGTAAGTGAGGGTAGGAACATCACAAGAGTTGGTACAACCCACTACTGCCATCAGGCAAACTGTGAGAAGTAGATCCTAACATCAAGCAAATTTTTAGAGTTCTTGTTTGTGGTTTTGCTTTGAGATAATCTCATGTATTGAAAAGTATTTCATTCAATCCTTTTCACTATGGGCATGCACACACTACATCCCAGGAAAAAGAAAATGTCCTAAGGGAGACTAAAAAATGTGACCACATGATCTAACTCTTTCAACTGAAGTAAACCTTTCCTAATACAGGAGATTTTACCCCAGGTCTGAGCCCGGGTATTATACTCCTAGAACAGGGCAGAGCATTTTCTTTTCCCCAGGATGACTGTTAATTTAGATGCATTTACTTCAAGGTTCTTGTTGCAAGACAAGTCTGTTCTCATAGGCATGAACTCACCTGTGCTAAGGTCAGTTCTGGGAGAGGACCTCGCAATTACTCTGTGACTGCCCAGGGTGAGGTTTAGTGCACTGCTGGCTTTATGGTGTTTTATTATAAGCAAGAATCAGGGATGTTCTTTTCATTTCTTTATGCAGTCATCTCCTTATAGTGCAGTTTGATAAGGTTGTCATGAAAATTCACCTGCTCAAGCACTAAATCCACGTTTCTACTTCAGCCAGGAACTCAGATAATAATGGAAAAATTGGAAGTTTTCTAAAAAAAGATATATAAAATATTTCTATACTATAATTTAACAGGTTGGAGACAGAGTTTAATTAGAAAGCTATCCCTCATGCTAACCATTGCTGTTTGTTTTCTTTTGGCACATCCTAAGCAGGAATCAAGAGTGATATTCAGATTCTTTGATGGGGAAAAGGCATTATCTCATTCTTGGTTCCTGTTTTCTCAGTCTGTGGAAAAGCAGAAAACATCACCCTTCAGAAGACAGTGACCTCTACCAGGTGGCCCTGGCAAGCAGCAATCTATCGGACGGCCAATGGGGTGAAGGAGAACAGTCTCCGGAAAGGGGCCTGGATCCTTATCTGCAGCGGGGCCCTGGTGAATGAGCGCACCGTGGTGGTGGCAGCTCATTGCGTCACTGACCTGGGCAAGACCATTGTGCTCAAGACAGCAGAGCTCAAGGTGGTTCTGGGGAAATACTACAGAGATGATGACAGGGATGAAAAGACCATCCAGAACCTGCGGGTGAGTAAGTCTGCTGGGAGTGGAAAATGATGAGCACAGACAGATGCTGATCACGCCTATCTTGTATGGGGAGAAAAAGGTTATCCTTTGAGCAATATATTGTTTTACACACTGTTCTTTGAAATGCATCTTTGGGCCTCAACTGACAGAACTGTCATGGCACAAGGAGGGCACATGCTGTAGTTCATTAAATTCCCCTGACACTGTCCAAGTCATATGTTCACCCCCTAACACAGATGACTAAGAAAATAGCTCAGGTTCCGTGGGCCATAATGCCTTGAGTGATATTGCCAGAAAAAAAAGTAGAAGAGATGCCAGCTACTGTCAAAAGTGATTAGCATAATTTATGAGGGAAACACTTGTGCTCTAGATCCTGATTTGACATCATGAGTGCATTTCACATCTCAAGCCCAAGGCTGTATAGCTCTAAACTCAAAAGTTGAGGCTCCAGCTCAAATCTGTCTGGCTGCAGCTCTAAAAATAGCACCTCAGACTCAATGGAATGGCTTGGTTTTTTCAAGTAGAACTAGAAAGGCTGATGTCAAAATTAGGAGAAATACAGCAATTTTGGCTGTGTGTGTCTCTTTTTTGGGGTGGTGAGGGTGGTGGTGTTATGTGAGTTAATTAATGGATTTTATCCAAGAAATCAAAGTTAATTTGGTTCTCTGCCTCCTTCCCCCCCCCCCTTTTTTTTTAGTTTCTTTCTCTAATTCCAGCTTTTTCCTATAAGGAAATATATTATTTTTTACAATACTTCTGCAGCATTCTGGAACACACTTCCTATTTTTCGCCAGCTTATTAGTTCTCTACTGTTAAACCTCATTTGAAAACTTATACACCTTTGCCTGCACTGCCTTTTTTTATTTTTTTCTCTTTGTGTTCTTTCTTCTGACTTTGCAGGCGAGTTGTGTAGTTATCTCTGTGAAGCTTTTTTGGTATATAGTATGCTTTATCAAAGACATAGTGCTGCTTCTTCAGCTAATCTGTTCTTGTAGTGTTTCATCAAGGTAACTAGCACTAACGGTTTGGCCCATTGCGTTATGTGATGTATTGCTAGCATTCTTTTTTGGTGGGAAGGTGGCTGAATTTCAATAAGAAGATAACATTTTAATTCAAAGTTGTTGTCCCGTCCTGTCCCCCCCCAAATTGTACAGGCTGAAGATGACATGGCAGGTAAGATCTTTTCAGTAAACAGTGGGAAAACTTGAACTGCACATTAACTCCCCATTTTGCTGAAAATGTTCTTGACTGCAATGTTTCATGCAATAAAAGCTTTCCTGAAACACAAGCAAAAAAAAAAGTCAGAAGATGCTTGATCTCTTTGCGTGTTTCTCATTTGAGTGAGCACTACGGTGAAAGAACAGTTTGGGAGTGGACGGTAGAGAAGTAGTGTGCAAAATAAACTAACATGTAATATAGTAGTATGGAAAGAATGCTGCTGACTTGTCATTGCTATTAACTCTACAATTCTTCCTACTCTTTTTCCTCCCCAGATTTCTGCCATCATAGTCCATCCCAATTATGATCCTATATTACTTGATTCTGACATAGCTATCATAAAACTCTTGGACAAAGCCAGAATCAGCAGTCGTGTTCAACCCATTTGCTTGTCATCTTCTCAAGACTTGACTTCATCTACAGAGGATTTAAAAATAATGGTTACTGGCTGGAAGGTATTGGCTGACATTAAAGATCCCAGATACAAGAATGACACAATCCGCATGGGAGCTGTTCGGATGGTGGATTCACTGTTGTGTGAGCAACAGTATGAGGATAATGGGATACAAGTCAGCATCACTGACAGCATGTTCTGCGCCAAACAAGACCACACAACCTTTTCTAATATCTGCCCTGCTGAAACTGGAGGGATTGCAGCCATAATTTTGCCAGGAAAAGCATCTCCTGAGCTAAGGTGGCACCTGATGGGATTAGTGAGCTGGGGTTATGATAAAACTTGCAGCCTAGAACTCTACAGTGGCTACACCAAAGCTCTTCTCTTCAAAGACTGGATTGAGAAGAACCTGAAATAAAAAGCTGTGTCTGGAAATGGCATTTTATAACTATCATAATATCTCTCAGTCTCTGCTGCTTTAGGCTTCTCATCCCAGTGATGAGCCATGTCTGGGATAAGGTTAAGGCAGACAGCCTGGTAATTTGTCCTAGGAGCAGGTGTTCCATCAGGCTACTTGTACTTAACCCATGACAGAGGGTCTTAGTGCATGAGAAGTTTTGCCATATTTAGCCTGTCTCCCCTGGTGGGAGGATGATGCTCTGCTCCTGAGTCTGACATACAGAAACAGGACAGCAAATTCTGACTGAAATTAATCTGTAGTGCAGAGTTCCCTAGAGAAATCAACGGTGAGCCTCTCCCAAAGATCCGTGGGACTGAGAGGATTAGGAGGCTGGAAAGAGTAGCCTGAGTTCATAATGATGAATGAGCTTGTTACGGTATGTGCTGTCTGTATTGCCATAGCACAATGTAATCTTTTTCCCTTCCAAGTACTTTACACATTTAAATAAACCATGGTTTGTTTTTTTAACCTACATACTCATGTCTGACATCATCTAGATTCCATGTTGCTTTATCTGTGTCACACTCTAGGGACTCTCTACTGCCCTTGTCTGTTTGCACGTGACTCTCACTTGGGGCTCTTCAGGTATGCTGAAAGGCAGAATTAGCATAAAATTCAATTACTATATAAATAAATAACAAGATTTTTTTTCTTAATATATGCAGTGCTGCTATTGTTGTGCATGAACCATTGCAATGAAATGTACAGGGGAGTTCTCTCCCATCTTTTATTCTGAACAGATGAAAACCTGAAACATACTTTCAAAAACATTTTTCCATGTGGAGTATTTCAAAGACCCAGGAATACCTCAGGAAAACTTTTGGTTTCCATCAGTTCACATACTTTTGTGGCAAAATAACTCCTCTGTAACTCTTCAGGGTGAAGAATAATGTCCAGGTCTCGCACTTAGCAGAGGCTTTTCTTGACTGGACTGTTTGACATCAAAGTGTAAGGTTCTCCCGTTGGGCATGTTGTCCAGAGGAGAGACTTTGGTCTTCACATGGTCCTTAATCATGGCTCTTTAACTAAATAATTCTCTATTCAGTTGTGGCTAGAGACTAGAGATGAGCCCTAGAAAAAGTTGGGGAGGAGGAACAGGGGAATGTCTTCCATCAGTGATGACTACTGGATAAGTCATCTATGACACCTTGGAATTTGTAGGACCTCCAAATTATTACCGTGCCCAAACCAGCTCACAGCAATAGTTGGATGTGAAGGCTGTGAATCTGATGAAAGGACTTAGTACTCTCACCAAGAAGGACTCGGATCCTGCAGCTGTAAGCTAACAAGTTGGACTTCAGCTCTGATTCTCTGATGCTGTCAAGTCATGTTAAGAGCTTCTTAGCATTCAGTAGTTTCCACCTACTTTTGAATCTGAAAATTGCTGCTAAAATGGCAATTAGTATTGGATGTCATTTGATGTAATTTATTTTTTGCTTTCCTGGGCCAAGTTAATGTGTTATGCTCTTGCACTTTTCTTATTTTTACAGGCAATAGGACCAGGTGATGTTGCTTGAATCAAAAAGTTTAAGGGCTACAACCAAAGTATATTGCTTCTTTTTATCTTGTTTGTCTCCTCCTTCCAGGAGATTATGCGTGGCTGACAAACTGCTTGACAACAGCAGCAACAAAAATTCTTAATTAAATGTGAAAAATAAGATGTGTTTCATTCCTCTTCTAGGAGGAACACGTGCCAGTGAACATTTGGTACTCCCCCAATGACAGAAGGGGTTAGAGGAAATTAGGTGACAATTTTGGAGAAGGGCAAACTTGCAGAAAGTCAACATGTTTCTTCCTAACACTATCGACGAAGAATGAAATGAGAAAGGAATAGAACTGTTTATTGGAGCATGGCTTGCCCAGTCAGAGCTCTTCCATGATTACATTAAATGACATTCTCTACACTAATGGTAAGAAAAATTATCTTCTAAAACAGAAATCATAAAGGTCTGTGAGCTGTTTTTTTCTCAGTTATGACATTGTGACTGCATTGCTCTCCATAGAATTATTGTTCTCCACTGCTACAACTGAAAGAGAAGAGGTGGCCCTAAATGTTTCTTTTCTCCAAGATTTGTCCAGTAGAGAACTAGGCACTCCACACAGATCAGCAAAAGTCTGCATTAATTCCAGCTTTAGCCCTCACTCTTCCCCTTTTACTAAAGATCAGCTATGCCTAGTATTTACTGATCCTCTAACTCCTCCTCCGTGTTGAATCTTGTCCCCATTTGACTTCAAACCCCTCACAGATCTGGCAACTAATAGCCAAAAGTTTCTGGGCTCAGGCAACAACAATATAGCTGTTCGCTGGCTTATGTCACACAAAAGTGAAACTTCCTCTTGAAGAGAAACTTGAAGGAATTAATGGAAAATCACAGGAGGATTGCTACAGTTGTGCATGCACAGAAGAATTCAAGCTCCCTTCTTTTTGCAGTCATGATGCTCTTCAAAGAAAGCAGAAGCAAGAAAACGGCCAGGCTTCTCTCAACCCCCAGGATTTAGATTTTAGCATAGTCCATTACAGAAAGATGAATTAGCTGTAGAATTTTGTTCTACTTCTGGACCTCAATGATTGAATCTTAGATTAAATTCTGGCTAATCTCTAAATGCAAACATAGTGTTTTATTTCTATTGTTATATGACATATGTATTCATATGTACAGGTACAGAATTATAGAATTGTTAGGGTTGGAAGGGACCTTAAAGATTATCTACTTCCAACCCCCCTGCCATGGGCAGGGACACCTCCCGCTAGATCAGGTTGCTCAGAGCCCCATCCAGCCTGGCCTTAAAACCTTCCAGGGATGGGGCTTCCACCACCTCTCTGGGCAACCTGTGCCAGTGTCTCACCACCCTCATGGTGAAGAACTTCTTCCTAACGTCCAATCTGAATCGACCCATCTTTAGTTCTAATCCATTCCCTCTAGTCCTACCATTACCCGACATCCTACAAAGTCCCTCACCAGCTCTCTTGTAGACCCCCTTAAGATACTGGTAGGCCGCTATAAGGTCTCCTCAGAGCCTTCTCTTCTCCAGACTGAATAACCCCAACTCTTTCAGTCTGTCCTCATAGGAGAGGTGCTCCAGCCCTCTCATCATCCTCATGGCCCTTCTCTGGACATGTTCCAGCACATCCATATCTTTCTTGTGGTAGGGGCTCCGGAATGGGACGCAGTACTCCAGGTGGGGTCTCACGAGAGTGGAGTAGAGAGGGAGAATCACCTCCCTCGACCTGCTGGCCACGCTTCTCCTGATGCAGCCCAGGATACGATTGGCTTTCTGGGTTGCTAGTGCGCACTGACCGCTCATGTTGAGCCTCTCGTCCACCAGCACCCCCAAGTCCTTTTCTTCAGGGCTGCTCTCAAGCCAGTCACTGCCCAGCCTATATTGGTGCTTGGGATTGCCCTGACCCAGATGGAGGACCTTGCACTTGGTCTTGTTGAACTTCATGAGGTTGGCATGGGCCCACCTCTCCAGCCTGTCAAGGTCCCTCTGGATGGCATCTCTTCCCTCCAGCGTGTCAGCCGCCCCACACCGCTTGGTGTCGTTGGCAAACTTGCTGACAGTGCACTCTATGCCACTGTCCATATCGCTGACAAAGATGTTAAACAAGACCGGTCCCAGTACTGATCCTTGAGGGACTCCACTCGTCACTGGCCTCCACTTGGACAGGGACCCATTGACAGCCACTCTTTGGGTGCGGCTGTCAAGCCAGTTCTTTATCCACTGAATTGTCAGTCCATCAAACCCATATTTTATCAGCTTGGAGACCAGGATGTCATGCAGGACAGTGCCAAAGGCTTTGCTCAGGTCCAGGCAAATGACGTCAGTTGCTCTCCCCTTGTCTATTGATGTTGTGACCTTCTCATAGAAGACCACCAGGTTTGTCAGGCATGATTGGCCCTTGGTGAAGCTGTGTTGATTGTACCCAGTCACCTCTTTGTTATTCTTCTGCCTCAGCAGTGCCTCCGGGAGGATCTGCTCCATAATCTTACCAGGCACGGAGGTAAGACTGACTGGCCTATTGTTCCCTGGTTCATCCTTCTTTCCCTTTTTGAAAATGGGGATTATGTTTCCCCTTTTCCAGTCAGTGGGGACCTCACCAGACTGCCATGACTTTTGGAATATAATAGAGAGTGGTTTAGCAACCTTCATCCACCAGTTCCTTCAGTACCCGTGGGTGTATCCCATTGGGTCCCATGGACTTGGTCACTTTCATAGGCAATCATATCAACATATCTAAGCAGCTGTACCATGCCTAGTATTCATAGAAATTACAAATCAGCTTGTCCATCCTGTCTGTCAGGCTGACCCACAGGAGTTCCGTACTTACAGCTTGAGCACAACAAGGGTTAATGTCTAATGCCAATAATGAGGAAAAACGGGGGATGAATGGTTGAAAAAAAACAACCTGTGAGCTGGCATCACTAATGCCTTTGATAGCTAGGATCTATTTTTAAGATGCAAAACTATTTCAAACATCTCTTTCTAAGCAGGTGAGGATCTATGCCATCTGTTGGAGAAAGGGTGTGAAATAGCACAACGTGTATAGCAACACATTCTCCCTCTGAGTAAAAGAGCTGTGCATCCTAGAAAGGCCATAAAGATGTCGCTATGAAAAAAAGAGAGCAAAGCAGTCTCTGCATGCTTACTCACTCCAATGGGTTTATACTTCTCCCTTTGTATGTTTTTGGGGCTCGGGATGTATTACATTACTTCCAAAAGCCAGGGTGCTTAGCTGAAAAATAGCACTGTAAAGAAACAGACTTACTGAAGTAGACGTTCTTGTCAGGCATACCTGCAGTGACTCTAATGGAATTGCCCTGGTAACTTGTTTCCCTTGAAAACCTAAGTCCATGGTAAGATTAAAAGAAAAAATGTGTATTTGATTAGGACTAGGGATACATACTAAGCTGCATCCTGCCATTTTTAAGGACAGGTACTGGAATTTGCTCAGTCGCAGGAAAGGCGTACTGGAGCAGTGGGAGCAGTGCGCAGGGTCAGGCAGCCTTTGCTCGGCTGTGCGTCCCCTGCAGCCTCACAGCTCTTTATCGTGGCAGGGAGCTTCCTGCATGGCTGCTGGCTTTGTGTGCTGCCTCCTTGGTGCAGAAGGAACAGGCTACGTCAGAAACATTTGTTCCCTGTGAAACGGAACATCAGACTTGGATGGAAAGACAGCATCAAGGTTGGCAGGCAGAGCCTCACCTGGGGAAAACTGAAGTGAGGGTGCATGGCAGTGTCTCGACATGGCACGAGTGCCCCCTGCCCCAGCACAGGAGTGTGGTTACCGAACAGGACGAGATCTTCCTGCACTACTCTGCAAACGTGGCCTGGCTGCTGCTCGCAGGCCAGTCAGTGGGCTGCCAGGCCAGGCTCTGGCTGGTAGCAGGATCTGTAAAATTCCAGCCTAAACCATGCTGCGGTTCCCAGGAGGAATGAGGTGAGGAGGAGGGGTCGCACCAGGGCATACCTGTGCTGTCCTGTGAGCCGAGCTGCTGTGAGTGCCCGTACAACCCTTTCTGCTCTGAAGAGCTGCCTGCCAGTGCGCTCCCGCCCGCGTTCCCGGTGGCTCACCCCCCGGCACGGCCGGGGCCCTGCAGCGAGGCTCAGCCGCGCCCCAGCAGCTGCTGTAAGCACCCCTTCTGCGGCCCCGCCGGCAGGGGAACCCGCCCGCGCCTCAACCTCCCCCGCCCCCCGGGCCTGTAGGCCGCGGCCACGCGTGGCGCCCCCCCGCGGGGCGGGGCCGGGCGGCGCTGAAGGGCGCGGCGGCGGCGGGCGGTGCAGGTAGGCAGGCGGCGCGGGGCGGGCCCGGGCCCAGCCGAGGGCGGTGCGAACGGGCAGAGGTCGCGAGGAGGTGCTGCGGACACCTGCGGGACGGCGGCCTCTTCCAGGGGTCGCGGCTGCGCGCAGCTGGGCCAGGCCCGGCGCGCTTGGGCTCTGCTACGCGGTCAGGCGGAGCCGGCGGGGACGCCGCTGCCGGGCCTCACCGCCCCCGCCGGGGTCCCGCAGCGCCGGCAGGTGTGAGCTCCGCTGCGGCGCCGCCCCCGCCTGCTCGGCAGGGGGCAGCACCGCGCCGCCGCTGGGCCGGGCCCGGGCGCCGTGCGCTCGGTACGGCAGCCCCGCGCCCTGCTCGGCCCTGGGGGCGGGCGGCCCTGCTCGCCGCCAGCCACGGCCTTTCGGTCCTGCCGCGGCCGGCAGCCAGATCCGGGCCGCTCTCACGAAGGGCTGAACAGACCGGGCCGTGCAGCCTTGGGAGGCTGCTGCCGCCGCTGCGTGGAGGGGCAGGTGCCTCGGCTGCGGGGAGCGCGGTCCGGCAGGCAGGGAGGCGGCGGCGTGCCCCTCGGCCGGGCGAGCAGCGGGACTCTTCTCCCGCTGGAGTGCCGGCTGGCTCGGCAGGGGCGAGGGGCATGAGGTGGTAGCCGGACACACACGGTATGTGTGTAGGGGAGCTACGGGCGGAAAATTCGGTCCTTCCCGTCGCTCCCGGCCGGCTCTCCGAAGTCCCGGCGGGCCCTCACGTTGCGAAGGGCCGGGCCTGCCCCGGGGAGGCGGTGGCGGTCGGCGGCGAGCGGAGCAGGTCGCGATCGGCAGCGTCCGGCCCTCCCACTGTGAGGGGCTCCGCCGCCGCCGCCCCCCCCTCCCCACCCCCAGCTTCTGTCAAGGAGCGGTTGGGGGGATTTATAGGAGTAACAACGGCTCGTGATGTCAGCCCGTGCCTAAAATAGAGAGGGATAGACTGCAAATCCACGGCTCGAGGGCTAAAACCTTCCAATCCAGCCTCAGCCAACACCGCGCCGATGTGAAGTCGCCCCCACCTCTCGCACACACGCACACACACACGCACCCCACGGCGAGGGGAGGGGGCCGGGGATCGCAGCCCAGGTGCCAGCGCCTCCTCGCCCCGCCGGCCACTGCTGGGCGGCCGCGGGGCAGCAGCGCCCGTCCCCGGGGCACGGAGAGCACTCGCTGGGGCGGCGGCGGCGGGCTGGGAGAGAGCCGCGGAGCGGAGCTGCCGGATCCTCGCCCTGCGGAGCACCCAGGATTACAAGGAATTGCGTGCTCCTTCCCAGACGCGAGCAAGGGTTATCCCAAAGAGCCAACCTCCTTTGCGCTCTACTATCCAAAATAATCCCTTGGACTCTTGAGAAGACAGGGGGGCTTTCGGGACCATGGCATCGACAGAAGGGTGAGGGGGACCGTCTCTTGGGAGGGAGGAACGGGGGGATGGAGGGGGTGGGTGTCCGCATTGTGCTTTTGGTAACAGTTTCCTGTGATCTGCTTCATTGTTAATCCTTGCCCCTCGCCATTCCCTAATGGAATAATTAGGGCAACCACAAGCAGAGGAGCCCCATGTAGAAGAGGGAGAGAGAGCAAAGAAAGAATTTCAAATATGAGCCACTGGAAAGGTTTTCATTTTCCTCCCGTCACTTCTTTATTTAACCCCCGGAGGGCAGATCAAGCTTAAACCACCTGCCTGAAAGAAGAGTCCAAGTGAATGGTTAACTCGGAGGTGGAGGGGGGAGCAGCCTCCTAAATATAATAATAAAAATCAATAGTTCAAAAATAATCGAGAAACTGTCCCCCTACTTGCCCCTTAAAAAGGCAGCAAACAAATCCAACTTCTTGAGGAGTTTTGCAATTTTTCAGTTTTGTGCCAAATGTATTACAGTGAAATGTAAGGAAGGGTGAAGGGTTATACAAGAGGCTTTAAAGAAAAGCAAATACAGTTCAGCCCTGGTAGCATCTCTTGGAAGGTGCTTTCTCCCTGCCCGTGACAGGATTGCGAGGATCAGACGCTTCATTGCTCTGATGGGGCTGGGGGCTTGTTCAGTTTACAGAGTGACTGGTAGTAGGAAAGAAACGAAAATGTTTCTTTGATCTCTGGTTGCCCTCTTATAATACTAGCTACTATTAGACTGCATCTGGTGTGAGCCTCCGCTTTATCCCTGGATGTTGTCAGGTTGTATCAGCATGATCTGCTCTGGATAGGACTCTCTGAGGACAGAGTGCAAAAGGAAGCTCTGTTTATATTGCTTTTGTGTCTCTCAGGCTGAAAGACTTGCTGAGCTGATTTAAATAACCTGACACTTGTCTGGGAGGGTGTGCACACAAGTGCCCCGTTACCTGGACAAAGGAAGGACCTGGCCCCCTGCAGAATGGCCCCCAAGCAGTTGGCTTGGGAGGAGTGGAACGTTAGAAAGTACTAGCTTTGTTTGCTTTAGAAAAAGGACGATCCCCCAGGTCCAACAGAGGGCAAATCTGTGGGGCTCTTCTGGCTCTTCACGGGACTGTCACAGAGGTAACTAACTTACCATTTGCTACTGTCTTACCTTCATGGGGAATTTCTGCTCCAAATTAGTACATTCTGGTTTTGGTAGCAGCCCAGCAGTTTAATCTGCCCTGTAGTATTTCCTCTGACAATGAAATCACTTAACTAGGTACTGTCAACAAATAATTGGAGCCACGAGGAAGAAGCTTGAAGATGGAGGAACCAGCCTACATCTGTAGGGTTGCAGCTCTGTCTTCTCTGTCCCTTCTGTGTCCTTGGACTTTGCTTCCCTCTGGGTGCTCCGGTTACCTGCTGTTTTCATTCCCTCATAAGGTGGCTGTAGAGGTCTATGCTTATTTTGGATGGTTGGGGGAATGTGTGATCTGTTGTGCAGGGGTTTAATAAGAGGAGACATGATGAGAAGTGGCTGTGTTAGGGGGATTTGTCAACTTTGGATGAAAGGAGGTTCTAAATGTGTGTAGAAAGAGAGGTGCTTTTAAAAGAACAGGTTGAATAGCTGGGCTAAAAAGGATCAGAGCGCCAGAAACAGGAAGGCTTCAACAGATGTGTGCTTTTGCTTTCCTTACTGGACAAAGCTGAATTGTCAGGGTGAGAAAAGAAACAAAAGTTTAGGCTTTGCTTTCAAACATTTAGGAAACTTACCTAGACTAAAACAAGCTGAAACTGTTTACTTGGTATAATTCAACTAGTGCTCAGTGATAGCTGAAGGAGGTGTGGAAAACAATTTGAGCGGGAAGCATTTCACTTGTCAATCCCTTTTTACTGGTGAGAACCTCTTCCAAAACTGAATTGTCATCTTTCCCTCCCCTCAGGTAAAAAGCTGAGGATGGAGATAAGCTTTACACTCTGTCCTAAAGGTCAGCAAACTCAGGCACCGTAAGGATCATCAGGCAAAGTGAATACTGACCAGACCTTGTTCAAGAAAGGCTTTCCACCAGCACCGGCACAGTGGGAAAAAGGTAGCAGAAAGTGCCCGTTGCTGCAAGCAGAGCAGTATCTCTCAAGCACACACAGGTACATGACGAAAGCTCTGCTGAGGTGGGGACAAACTGTATGCACTCCAGGTTTGTGTCTGGTGGCTTTTGGGATGTTCAGATAGGTATGTTAGTAAAGATCTGGAGTACATAAAGGCTCTATTTTCTTGTGATAGAACTACTCCAACCACAGTCATTTTTGCAGTGTGTTATTTCTCCTCTAACGGGAGTTTACGTAAAATCTCCAAAGTGGGGATGTCAGGGGTGTGACAGGATACTTGGCAAACAACAGAAGGCCCTGATACAGACACAGAGGAAGGCAAATCTGTATTCCATTGTTAAGAAGTAGTGGTCACTTAGAGCCAGGATTTCCTAGGAAAGATTTCCTTCTCTGCACCTTTCTAGTCTTTTTTTTTTTTTTCTTTTAATGTCTTATTTGGTTAAGCTTATCCATGTATGGAAATTTGCTGCCCAGAGTATGGTAGACAAAGGGAAACTTCAATTGGTTGAAAATGAGAAAGGAAATGTCCCCCAACATGGCAAAATCAGACCGGTACATCCTCTGGGTCTACCTTGCTGTAGTTCATAAAATCCTAGAATGGTTTGGGTTAGAAGGGACCTTAAAGATCATCTAGTTCCAGCCCCCCTGCCATAGGCAGGGACACCTCCCACTAGACCAGATTGCTCAAAGTCCCATCCAGCCTGGCCTTGAACACTTCCAGGGATGGGGCAGCCACAGCTTTGGGCAACCCGTTCCAGTGCCTCACCACCCTCATAGTGAAAATTTTCTTCCTGATATCTAATGTAAATCTACCCTTTTTCAGTTTAAAACTGTTACCCCTTGTCCTATCACTACACTCTCTGATGAAGAGTCCCTCTACAGCTTTCCTGTAGGCCCCCTTCAGATGCTGGAAGGCCTCCTCAGAGAGATAAGGAGATAAGGTCTCCCCAGAGCCTTCTCTTCTCCAGGTGGAACAACCCCAACTCTCTCAGCCTGTCTTCGTAGGAGAGGTGCTCCAGCCCTCTGATGATCTTTGTGGCCCTCCTCTGGACCCTCTGCAACACGTCCATGTCTTTAGGTTCATGTCTAGTTCCAGCTAATGGGGCTGTGGCTTACTATTGAATCCTGTTGTATCTTAACTGTTAAGTCTTCCTTTCATAAAATCCCCTTATTATGGATCTTATTACGATGGATTTTTGGTGTTCAGTTGGTGCTGAAAATGGGAGATAGCTATTTCAAGGAGGAAGGGCTAGAACCAAGTATTGATACTGTTCAGGGTTGCCTGTTTTTATGTTCTCTGTTTAAATGTCCTCTGCTGGCCATGACTGCAGACAGGGTGCTGCTGGGAGAAGTGGCCTTCCAATCTATGCCCGCATCGCCTTTCGTGAGTCCTTAAGTGTGGTTCAAAGATCCAGTGACATTAGCTCATATTCACACATTGCGGTGTCTGGGATAGGGCTCAGTATGTGGTAGGTTGAAACTATGGAGACTTACCATAGAAGAGGATTTAAGCATTTCCTTTGCTTTTACAGGGTCTGAAAGGACCTAAAGGTTAAATGAGATTGACCCTGTTGATGCCCATGCTTGCCTTCAGACCTTTGAGAAAAGTCCTGAACACCTTGCTTCACATGGTTTTGTTATGAATCTCATCTCTCTCTTTAATGTTACTGTTTCAAAAGAGAAGGAATGCAATACCTTGATACTCTGGCGATAGGTTTTAGATGTTAAATCAGCATGAGAATTTGTAACTTAGATATTAAACCTCAAGTGTTTAAATTACTTATTTTATCTAGTTGAGTGATGCTGTTTTAGATGCTCTAAAAATCTAGAGACGTATTTGTATTTTGTATACCTTTGAAGAGTGGGAGTTTCAGGTGTGAAGTTTGGGGTTGGGTCTGTTCCTTCAAGAATATAGCCACTAGGAGACACTATCGCTGCATCCGTGGTAGTAAATTAAACAGAGGCAGAGCAGGTGTCTGAGCCGGGAGCTCAGCCCTCTGTGTGTAGGTCAACCTCAGAGCAGTCTCGCCGTGGCTTTGGCCAGGCAGCCCTCTCCCAGTTCACAGGCATGGTTAGGGAGTCAGTGTGGGCCAGCGGCCATTCACAGTGGGCAGTTTGGATGTGATCACCATATTTTGGAAAGTTTAATAATCCTGGTATGGGCTCTTCCATTTCCATCCTGGTTCTAGAGAACAGTCCCAGGGCTTGTTTATGAAAAGAACCAAGATGTTACCCTTGCACAGGTGCACAGTTAACAGGCAAGTCTGTGTGTGCGTGTGTGTATGCACCCTGCTACAAAATAAACATAGTGAAGTGGAATAGTACGCTGAAACATTATTAAGTTTGAAAACACAGAAGTCTGTGTAATTGCTTAGTGTCATGATTTGATTAGTGAAATAGTTTTAAGTGCTTCACAATTTTATGTACACTTAATATAAATGGTGTTTATGTAATACGAAATGGCACGTATGCAGAGCTCCCATCCTGTTCAGAGTAGCAGGTATTCTGCATGCAAGCTACAGAGATCCCTGTTTTGATATTTGACTTCATCAATATCTCACTTAACAGGAAAAAAAACACCAGCCAACAACCCCAAAAGCCCAGCTGTGGTCCACTCCTCTTCTCCAAACGTGATTGTTTCCACATTCTTCTTCTATAGATACTGCCTGTCTTCGTCCCAAGTTTCACTGTCTTTGAAGCTACAGTTCCATTGTCATGCATATGGTTTGTCCGTACTACCTGATCAAACAATACGAGTTTCATCCAAATCAAGGAGCGTATGATTTGCTTTCTCTAAAATTACCCACAGCATATAGTATGGAACTCACACAGGTTTTATACTAGCTGTAGAAAGATGATTATTTGTCAATTCAACATAAAGTTAACACAGGAGGCACAAGTAATAAATACCTGGCATCAAGCCTTGTGGATGCAAGTTAACCTGTCAACATTTTTTGAACAAATCTGAACCTTAGGAACTAATTTATTATACAGGATTAGTGTTTTAGTATGAGGCTGTGGTAGTTTTGGATCTTTGAGTAGGAGTCCTAAAGCCATTTGCTGTGTTGTCAAGACAAAGCCTGAAAGGGAGATTGCCAACACATTATATGCCTAGCCCAGAGACAATGGGATACACCTAGTTGAGTCAGAAAAACTAGCTTTGCATTTCATGGTAGAGTTCAGGCACCTACACGGGAGAGTGGGTTTTCAAGATCTGCCACAATATGTACAACAAGCACACCCACAGATTTCTTGTCATCTGAGTTTTTACTCTGTAATTTACCCACAAAATTCCTCTAAATGGAAACTTGATGAAATGTGCTGGCACAAATGTTTAGATACTTCAGAGGATGAAATCCTCCGAGTGCTCTCACTGTTATTTTTGTCCAGGATTTGAACAGCACTGACTCAGGATGGAGATGTTTTATCCTATGTTCTTTCTCAGACATTTTGTGGAACAGATGGAGTGGATGTAGCCTATTAATTAGACATATCACATCGGGCTCTGACCTCATTTCACTGCTGTCAATTGCAAATCTCTCATTGATTTCAATAAAATAGAATTAGGCTCTACAGAAGATAATACCATGACACTCACGTTCCTTAGGCTAATTTGATGACATGAAAGTTCTCATGGTTTCAACCTTCAGTTTGGCCTTGAGCTACACTTTCAAAAAGAAGTTGTCACCTAGACGTTAACTCCATTTTTATACATATCCAGATCCTTATATAGATGCACAGGGATTAAAATACTTCTTATAAAATCTACAGAGACTTATTTATTCTGAACTTTTTGGAAAAAGCAGGTTATAGTATTGGATTAGATATACAAAGGCTAAAGAGAAATGGTGCTTATTTTAAGAATGGCTAAAGTTTTCAAAAGTCTTGCTTTACCGTAGCTTTCCATGAGATAAACACATATGTACACCCTCCTCCATGAACATACGTGCAGATGTATATGTACAAGTGTGCTAAGAACTCAGCATACAAAGCAGTACTGTATTTCTATACTAGCAAATTACTGCATTTAATTTTTATTCTTTGTCTTCCAGTTTCCCCTTGATCTCCAGGCTATCCCAACCAAGATCGCTAATAACTGTAAATTTGTGAGCAGTGTTTAAAGCGTCACAGTTTTTCAGTTAAAAAAGGCTGTCATTAAAACTCTGTCCTGTTTCACCTGCGTAGCAGTGTGGTTGGCATGCGGATTCCTTCTCAGTGTACATGGCAGTGGGAGCGCAGGGGCTGTGAATGCAGGGGGATGCGAAGCCCACACTAACCCTATAAAAGTGTGCTTTTATATATTTAATCCTACTTCTATATTAATTTCAAAGCCTCTCAGTGTACTTAAAGCTTTAAGACAATTAGCTACAATACATGTCTCGGTACTTGGGAAAGATAACAGACTAGGTGCAAAGATCATCGTGTTTTCTAACTTTCATCTAGAACATATTTGATTCTGTATAAGCAATTCCAAATTGGGGATCCTTACAAGGAAGAACAAAAAAGAACCAAGGCATAAAAGAATTAAGGAGCACTCCTGCTAATCACAGGTGCCTTTAGGAGAACAGCATGAAATTCACAAAAATGCCGTATTTCAGGTCCACTGACATGTCTGAGAAATCGAATTCATTGAAGTGTTTTAAAGAAAAGAAGGTGGAAAGGGAATTTGAAATTGAAAAACATTTAATTTTTACTTTTAAAAAATAAATGCTTAGTCTCAGCTGAAACATTTTAATTTCAAACCTATTTTTCAATTGAAAAAAAGGTCAATGACAAAAGGAAGACTAAAATGAAATGGTAGGGGCTCCAATACAAAGGAAAACACTTCACTGTGTATTAAGGAAGGATTTTGGGTTGAATAAAAAAATATTTGTCTTTTTTTGCTTTGTTTTTCGTCTTTAAGTTTTGTTTACAAACTCAAAACTTATCTTTTTTAGTGTGACTGCAACCGATCTATTTCTTGACTTTTTAAAAATATAAACACCAAGTAAAAAATAAGTATTTTTTCCAGCCTGCTTTCTGCTCTGTAGTATTTTTCACTATTTTCTCAACACAAGTTAAACTCTGCGCTATTCCTGTAGGCATTTAAATGTATATAGAATCAGAATCATAGAATACTTTGGATTGGAAGGGACCTTTAAAGGTCATCTAGTCCAATCTGCCCTGCAATGAGCAGGGACATCTTCAACTACATCAGGTTGCTCAGAGCCCCATGCAACATGACCTTGAATGGTTCCAGGGATGGCACATCTACCACCTCTCTAGCCAATCTGCGTTTCACTACCCTCAGCATAAAACATTTCTTCCTTCTATCTAGTCTGAATCTCCTCTTCTTTAGTTTAAAACCATTCTCCCTTGTCCTACTGCTGCAGTTCCTGATAAAAAAAAATCTGTCTCCGTTTTTCTTATAACCCCCTTTTAAGTACTGAAAGGCCGCAGTAAGGTCTCCCAGGAGCCTTCTCTTCTCCAGGCTGAACAACCCCAACTGTCCCAGCCTGTCCTCCTAGCAGAGGGGTTCCATCCCCTGATCATTTCTGTTGTCCTTCTCTGGACCCACTCCAACAGGTCCCTGTCTTTCCTGTACTGGGGACCCCAGAACTGCACACAGGACTTCAGTTGGGGTCTTGTGAGAGCAGAGTAGAGGGGTGGAATTACTTCCCTCAACCTGCTGGCCATACTGCTTTTGATGCAGTTTGCCTTCTGGGCTGTGAGAACACATTGCCGGCTCATGTCCAGCTTTTCATCCACCATATCCCCAAGTTCTTCTCCTCAGGGCTGCTCTCAGCCCCTTCCTCCCCCATCCTGTATTGATACCAGAGGTTGCCCCAACCCACGTGCAGGACTCTGCACTTGGCCTTGTTGAGCTTCATGAGTTTCATACAGGCCCACTTCTCAAGCTTGTTCAGGTCCCTCTGGATGGCATCCCATTCCTCAGGCACATTAACTACACCACTCAGTTTGATGTCATCTGCAAACTTGCTGAGGCTGCACTCAATCCCACTGTCTATGTCATTGATGAAGATATTAAGTAGTACTTGTACCAGTACACACCCCTGAGGGACACCACTTCTCACTGATCTCTATCTGGAAATCGAGCTGTTGACAGTGACCATCCAACCAATTCCTCATCCCCCCATCAAGTCCATATCTCTCCAATTTAGAGAGAAGGATGTTGTGAGGGACCATGTCAAAGGCCTTAGAGAAGTCCAGACAGATGATATCTATAGCTCTTCCCTTGTCCACTGATGTAGTCACTCCATCATAGAAGGCCAGTAGGTTGGTCCGGCAGGACTTGCCCTTGGTAAAGCCATGCTGGCTGTCTCAGATCACCTCCCTGTCCTCCATGTGCCTTAGCATAGCTTCTAGGAGGATCTGTTCCATGATCTTCCCAGGCACAGAGGTGAGGCTGACAGGTCGGTAGTTCCCAGGGTCCTCCTTTCTACCCTTTTTAAAAATGGGTGCACTGTTTCCCTTCTTCCAGTCACTGGGGACTTCACCTGATTGCCATGACTTTTCAGCTGTCATGGAGAATGGCTTGGCGACTACATCAGCCAAATCCCTCAGGATCTCATCTCATCTCATCAGGTCCCATGGACTTGTGTATGTTCAGGTTCCTCAGGTGGTCACGATCCTTGTCTTCACTTACAGTGGGAGGGACTTTGTCCCCCAAGTGCCCGTCTTATGGTCCTTCAACTCGGGAGGTGTGAGAAGAGAGGTTGGCAATGAAGATCAAGGCAAAAAAGTTGTTGAGAACCTCAGCCTTCTCATCTGTTGTTACTAATTTGCCATTCTTGCTCATCAGGTGGGGCTATGCTTTCTTTAACCTTCCTTTTCTGGTTGACATACCTGTAGAAGCCCTTCTTGTTATTTTTAGCATCCCTTGCCAAGTTCAGCTCCAGGCACACCTTGGCCTTCCTGACATCCCTACATAACCAGGCAGCATCCCTATACTCTTCCCAGGATATCTGATCCTGCTTGAACTGCCTGTGCAGTTCATTCTTGCCCTTTTGTTTGACCAGCAGGTCCTAGCTCAGCCATGGCGGTCTCTCCCCTTTCTTGCTTGATTTCTTACACCTGGGGATCGAGAGCTCTTGTGCTCTATGGAAAGCATCCTTGAATATCTGCCAACTCTGTTCTGAGGAGTTTCCCAGGGCGTCCTGTTGACTAACTCCTTGAAGAGCTGGAGGTTTGCCTTCCTAAAATGCAGGGTCCTGACTACCCTCCTTGTCTGACACGTGTCCCTTAGGACTGTGAACTCCACCAGTGCCGTGATCACTGCAGCCCAGGCTGCCTCCAATCTTGACATCCCTGATGTCACCAGTTGCATTGGTGACTATGAGTTCTAGTACCACATCCCCTTGGGTAGGGCTGTCTATTTCCTGCCTTAGGAAGTTACAGTCAAGGCACTCCAGGAACCTCCTGGATTGTCTACAGTTTGCCATGTTACTTTTCCAGCAGATGTCAGGGTGGTTGAAATCTCCCAGCAGGACAAGAGCCTTTGGGCGTGATGCCTCCTGTAGCTGGAGTAAGAAAGCTTCATCAGTAGGTTCCCTGTGATCAGGCAGCCTGTAGTAGACACCAACCACAGGGTTCCCCTTGTTGCCTCGGTCTCTAATTCCTACCCATAAGCTTTTGACTTCCTCTTGGCTATTCTTTAGGGACATCTCTTCACACCCTATCCATTCCTTAACATAGCGGGCAACACCTCCACCCCTCCTTCCTCACCTGTCCTTTCTGAACAGCCAATAGCCATTGATCGCCACACTCCAGTCATAGGATTCGTCCCACCAGGTTTCAGTAATGGCCACTATGTCGTAGCTTTGCAGGAGCATGGTAGCTTGCAGCTCCTCCTGTTTGTTGCCTATGCTGTGTGCATTTGTGTAGAGGCCCTTCAGCTGGGCTGTTGGCTGTGTCACCTTCTTAGAGGAGCACCCCTTGGGGTGTTTCACGAGTGTTTCCCTGTTGACTCTGACTACCTCAGGAGCCCCTGGCTCGTCTCCGTAAGACTTCGACTGTGATGCAGCATCCCCAGCATGGCTCGGGGCAACAGGTCAAAGGCCCTTACTAGCACCCCATCCCTCTAATCCTGATGTATTGTCCCACAGCTTGCCACAGAAAAGCCTGATATTATCGCCCTTCCCCTTCACATCTAGTTTAAAGGCCTGTCGATCAGACCCACAATCTTTTGGGCAAAGACCCTCTTCCCGCTTTAAGAAAGGTGTCTCCCATTTCATACCAGCAAGCCCGGTGCCGTGTAAGCCATTCCATTGTCAATAAAACTGAAATTGTTGTGGTGACACCAGCCACAGAACCATGTATTAATAGACTGGACCTGTCTGTTCCTTCGAATGTCACTGCCTACAACTGGAAGGAGTGAGGAAAAAATAACCTGTGCCCCAGACTCCCTCACCAACCTTCCCAAGGCCCTGAAGTCCCCTTTGATTGCTCTTGGTCTACGACTCTCAGCTTCTTCTCCACCTACATGGAAGATCAGTAATGGATAATAGTCTGAGGACTGTATCAAGCTAGGAAGTTTCCTGGTGATGTCCTTAACCAGGGCTCCAGGAAGACAGCAGACTTCCCTATGAGGGGGGTCCACCCGGCACATCGGACCCTCTGTTCCCTTCAGGAGGGAATCACCAACAACCAAGGCAATATGCCTTTCTGCCTGTGGAGACATCCCTGGTGTAGACTGCCCATCATCCACATCCTCATTTGACTGCCTTCCTCATCCAGAACCTCATATCTATTGTTCAGAGGTACCGGCGGGGGCAAGGAGGGAGTTCGTCTGCTGCCCCGACCATGAACTTGCCTCCGGTCACTCTTTTCATTTAGGCTTCTGCCTTCTGCCCCTTGATCCCGGTTACTTTCTGATAGGTGCTCCCATTTCTGTTTCAAGGAGGGCAGAGCCTGGCTCCATCCAGGTCTTATTTCTTGTTCAGCCTCCCTGATGCTCCTTAACCTTTTGACTTCCTCTCGCACCTCTGCCACCAGGCTGCGCAGATTGCTCCCCTGTTCGCAACACACACAGCAGTTCTCGTGGCTGCCCCCCATTACCAGTGAAAGGCTCTGGCACTCCCTGTAGCCTGTGACCCGGACGGCCGTGTGATTCTGTGGGAGCTCTCTCTGGGTTCCCACATCCATTCTGGCTAAGGTTGAGAGCACGACCTTCTGCCGGGTGGAGACAATAGCTAAACTCCTTCCGAGCGTGTGATGAATGCCCTTGTCGTGGTGCTCCCAGGTGATGCCCTGGCTGACGCCCACTCGCTGCTTGCTTACTCAGTGCACAGCGACCAGGTCGCTGCGCTCCCGAAAGACTTCTTTTATTGGGGGCAGGGGGGTGTCTACGCCTTGTTTAGATCTGCCGCCGGGGGTGCTGTCTCTGCCTGTGCCTCCTCAGCCGGCTCCTTGATAATATTTATCAATGAGATGTTACTATCAGTAGCGGTTGAGGATTTTGTGGAAAAGAAAAGAAGACTACTCATAGCTAAATTCAGACCAAAGGAATCCCGTTCTGGCGATCTGGATTCTCACCAGCTCCCTGCCTTATTTAGATTTGTGGAATTGTATAGGAATGCTTACGTTCTCCTTTCACTTTCTCTCCGTTTTTATTTTCCCCTTAAGCTTAAAATATCCAAAAACCTGACAACAACTATTTATTTTTAGAGACAGAGTGCATTTCTGAGAACTGCTGTTTCCGAGCACTGTTCTGAAACTGATGTATTTATTAACGGTGGCTGATTTGTAAAACTAGGCTTTTAGACATGAAAAGTACATACCTGAAGGATAGACAAGACATTTACCAGTGACGGGAAATACACTAGTGCCAAATGTACATCAAAAGCCAGAATGGAAAGATCCTTATTGGTAGATGGCCAGCTTAGCGCATTTCACAAACCTTCCATTACTGTTTGTTTTGTGGACTATGACCAAGAAGTACTCAGGAAAAGAAAGTCAAAACGTATCTAAAGCCGATTTCTTTAACAATTTCTGGCATAATGTGTCATGTTTCAACAGGTAGATTCTTTCTCATGGCTTATGCTCTTGACATAACTCCAGATTCTGCCTAGCAGGACAGAATAGCAGGAGACAGAAAAAACAGTCTATATCAGTTGAATAAGCAATTAGGTAAGCAAGGTAACACCCCACTAGGGCATCTTTTACATGACAAAGCGTAAAAAAAGAAGAGAACAGTGTGTTTTCTTGAAATTGGCCATAAACAAGTATTGTCAAGGGTCTTCCTTGTTTAAAGAAGATGCTCACACTTCTACTGAGCAATGGAAGATATTTTTACATACAGAGGCATACTAGAAGAAACACATGGAAACACGCGGTCACTATTATGTCCAAGTAGTGATCTGCCACCAAGTTGCCAGGTGTCCTTAGGACATAGTTGACAAACATGGCATAGTTTTAAATTGCCCCATTTGATATACTGCAAAATTTACATTCAAGTGGAGATGGCATGCATAGCTATCATCTGGTTTGTCTGTCTGGGTATTACTGGCCTCAAAACACATTTCTTAGGTTTATCAACAGATTCTCTCTGCTGTTTCACCATGTCCTGAGTTCAGTGTAAAAGAAGTATTTGGGCTCTGTAGAAGTTATCTTCACAGTCCCATCCCAGTATAAATTAGAATATTCAAGCAGGTGCTTTACTTTTCAGCCTTTGGGATCATTTATAATGGTTAGTGAGTGTACTAGATATCCTTATCTTGTATTTCATCCTCGACATATCCTTTGTCCACAGTCTCTGGAGAAGGTGGTATAGGAGTTGGCTAAGCCGTATCTATATCTTTGAGTGTCTTCTCAGATGAGCATCCCTCTGTCCAAGAATTACACTCTTAATTGCTTTTGAAATACTCAAATGATGTATGTGGAACAGAAAAGACTCCAGATTTTAGCCTTAAATCTAGTCCTCTTCTAAAATCCTTTAGTGTAGCTAACAGTAGTCCCTAACAAGTTGTTCCACTATGAGTGTTTTCAAACCACCAGGATTAACTTGCCATAGTGATTCATGTTTGTTTTTTTCAAGTGCCGTGAGGTCATATAAAGATTAGTTGGATTAGCAGAAACAAAGTCAGAAAACAATAATAAGGCAGCCAAAAAGGTGCATCAGATCCCATGCAGGCCTACAGTGTATAGCTAGAAAAACTGCTGTAAATACCCGCTGTAAAAAAAAATATGGTTAGTTTATCTATTTTGTGGACAATACTGAATCTGATTTCACATAAAAAAATCTACTCACAACTCAGCAAAGCATAACAATCAGTAACTCCCGCAGCAGGGAGAGAGACCTCCTTTGTCGTACTGTTCGACATCGGTAACAACCATTAGTAGTCTCCATCTTTATCTATGGACTTGTATCAGTGACACCACTCAAATACGTTTCAGTGAGTTTCAAATCGATGCACAGGTGTACATTCTATATGAAGATCTCGGAGTTTGTAAGTTTTGTTTAAAATGCATCCTTCTAGGTCAGTGGGATCATGCATTATGAGTTTTCCCGTGCCAAAATGAAAAATGAAAAGTTGTCTTTCACCATCTAGTTATTATTTGCCTATAACACTTTTGTTATGTTTTGTTTCTTTTTTCCCCTGTTCACTCATCCACATACATAGTGGGAGTTTGCTACAGCTTGTTTAGTGGCTGTGTGAATAGAGCTTGTACGACAGACCCTACATGCACTGCACTCCTTGATGCTCCCTGGCAGGCTCAGTAAGTGGACTCCCTTGTGGGAGCTTGTAGTCTCAGTGACTGTGAGTGCAAATATCCACATTCACGTGGATAGCAGTGTTCACATGCAGCATCCCACAAGTTTGCCCATACATTCTAGCATGCCTTGGACCTGAAAATTTTTCACTCTGTGTTTTGAACAGATCAAATAGTAAGCCCCTGACAAAAATTGAAGTATGATGATACCTTCTCTGTTCTATTTATACTATACGCCTCAATATCATATTTTTTCTTCAGACTATTGGGAATGGTTGGTAACCTGAACTAGTATCAGACTTAATAGTTGCTAGAACGAATTCATGATACAGATGTCAGGTTTTTCTTGAAAAGGAACTGGGGAAAAAAGGGCATTGTAGGATTTTGACAGTGTTGTCCAAATACTTAATAGGTGAAAGGTAGGTATTCTGCCCGTTTGTTACTTTTTAAATCTTTACTCTTTGCAAGTATGAATAAAAATTAGCTACAAAAGAATGTGAGGAAGGTGGTACACATTTAATTGCAGTTGTCCTGGCAAACTATGCATAGTTTATTCGGGTTTGCCAGTACAGATTGCTCTGACTATTTGCCTGTGTTCTGGCAATCACTTTTTGTCAGTTATAATATTCCTGTTTTACTCTTCCTTCAGTGAGCCTATTGCTCGTGTGGCTGGCAGGAAGAAAGCAGTGTCAGTGGAATATGCAGATCTTTTTGCTCAAGTCCAAACTTTCATAGAATACGTGATTTGTGTCACACGTAAATCCTATGCTTTGCTGGATTACCTGTTGATCTGAAAGTCTTTCTTTAGAAGTCCTTCACAGCTACTCACAAACATGCTAGCACTCTGTCTGGAAATGCATGGGCTTGCCTACTGTGAAACAAGCTATTTGGCTAATTGGCTGTGTACTAGCTACTACCTGCTAATTCCTCACACAGATACACTTATCCCAAAGCAAAGGTGAAGTAGCTGACTATACCTTGAAAGCGTAGGATAGCCAGCACGATACCTTTGCCTGCACTGCAATAGATTCACAGTGCAGGCAGGCCTTAGAGTTTTAAAGGCTTTGCCATCCTAAAAAAAAAATATCACATCGTCTTTGAATTCACTACGAGTTTCAGCAGCTTCGTTTTCTTTGGCTGGATTCTGAATGTGACTGCCCAGACGAGGCCAGAAGATGGGGTTAAAGAATTGATTTTGACTCTGCTCATTTATGACTACCAGCTAGCAGTACACAAACACTCTGCAAGTTTGAGCCTGGCAGCTAATAAAACTGCTGTATTTTATGGACAAAATGAATTTGACTCATACTTACTTGTCTTAGAAATATAACGCAGCTGTCAGAGCGGCAGGCCTCTCCTTGTTGCAAACTTTGCTTTGTTCCCTCTGGCACAATTCCCTTGTGCTGTGGGTGTAAAAGGAGCAGAACATTCATGAAACAAGTAGTGTGCAGTTGCTTGTGGCTCTTTTGGAGAAAAAAAACAACAGGTAGAGCTCAGAAATATTTATGTGATATGCAGAAATGGAGGCTAAAAAGCTAACGTTTCCAGTTGTCCATTCACAGGGCATTTTGTTAACGGCAAATGCTTAAATGGTTATATATTACTGTATATAACTGTTTATATATTACTGTATGTAATACATAAGTACAAGGACCCAACAAGGCTGTATAGGAGGGTGTAATTAGCACTAAAAAAAGCTGACTTGAGAATACCAAAGCAAGCCAAGTAGATGCTTCCCTAATGAGGCTGTGAGGAAAGTGCTCACAGATGGTAAGTGGACTTTTTTTTTTTTAATGAAATACCATAAATAGGCTAATGAAACTCTGTTTAGCAATACACTGACAATACCACTTCCAAGTTGCAGTTGTGGAGTAACAGCTTTTCCTGCCTTAGAAAAATACAAACCTGGAATTCAATTCTGCCAGCAGATGGACAGCAAAGACTCACTGTATTAAAAAACCAGAATTCATAATACTCGGATCTGCTTTATAGTACACAATATAATGTATTTTGAAAATTACATTTGAAAATTACATTCTTTGGGTGCTCCCCAAAGCGGAGAGGAAAGGAAGCGGTGGTTCATATCATCAAACACAGCTAATAGCATTTTTTTAAGAAGCGGAGAAAGATCAGTCTCTGCGCCTCCCTATTTGCTTAATGCTGCTGTATCTGGATTTAGAGTTAACATGCTGGTAAAACTCCGATCAGGACATGCAGGTGGATGCTTGAGGAAGAGAAAGAGGCTTGGTCAGAAGCATACCTAGAGAGCTGAAACTTTGTTATTGCCTCTTCAAGGTGCAAGTCTTTCAAACCCTTGCTGTGCTGAGGTCGCTCTCCCTGTGCTCTGGCCCGGAGGGATGTGAGGCAGCTCCGGTTGAGGAGAGTTGTGCGGCTGCATTAGCCCAGTGCTGCGGCTGAGCTAGCGTACCTTGTCTGTCAGCTGGGATTGTTAGCCTGTGTCTGGTATCATCCTAACCCTTCTGGCCAGCCTGAGCAGAGACAGTATGTTTCTGCCTGACACGCTGCTCAAGCCCTGGGAGTCAGCCCTTCTGCAAGCTGACCTCAGAGCGCCTTGCCTGGTGAAGCAGGAAGGACACGGCTGTCGCAGGGCTGAGATCCGATATCCGTCGGGTCTCCAGATAAGGCTCTGAACCCAAAGGACAATCCGCCAACAGCACCCATTTAGTTTCCTAGAGAAACTAAAATCCTGCCTAGACAATTAGATACAATTCTTAGTGCGTTTAATACAATGCTTTAATGTGGATAGTCATATTCCAGTGCAACATAGTACGAATTAACCTTCTCTCACCTGTTCTCACTGTTCTCTCACCCTCTTCTCACTGCTACCTTACTCACAGCTCATCCCAAATACATGCATGCTGAGCTTCTTTTTTCTCTTCGCTTGCTTTTCAGAGTTTAGGCACAGTGCAGTTTCTCTGAGGTTTCTTCTTTCCTAGCCTTAGTTTTTAATCTGAACCATAGCTACCTGATGGCTCTACTTCATGTTAGCATGCTTGTTGTCTACTGTAGGTCAGAGCGAATTCAGGGCTCATGAACGGTGCTAAATGAGCAACCCATAAGAACAGATTTCAGTCAGTATTTGTCCATGGGTAGGAAGGTCTCAGTGCTACTTCAATACGGTCTTCCAGAGAGGCCTCCAAATATTCAAGCATCTGATTTGAGTATGTTTGAAAAATCTCATCCTATCTCTTGCAGGGAGGGAATCCAGTCCCAACAGACAGTTTATCCTTTGGCTTCTCCCTGCTGTGTCTACCACAAGAAATGTTTTCGTGGTTTGTGGGACTGCTCCCTAGGAGCTGAAATCACTCGTTTCACATATATCACAAAACTGCCATTAGTGGTTGCACATTTCAGTCACAGCCGAGCCAGGCTGGACGCGGTCCAGGGATAAACCTAGCTGCCCTCCCTTAGGAATCCAGTTCCACTTGCTTGCAACACCAACACCTTCTGCTATGTAAAATTCACTCTACCTCTCCCAAAATAAAAGTCCTCACGATGTTACACTGTGCTGTTGCTATGACCATCATAGAAGAGTGGCCCTATTAGAGAAGCAAGGCTGACTACGTGTGCAACTCATACAATAGTGAATACACGTTATTAATAATACTAATTACTTGAAGCTGGTAAGCCACAAGACCCTCCTTCTGAAATCACGGACAGCACCACAAAGCATCCCATGCATCTGTCACCGCTCCTCCTGGCTTACTTTCGTGATCCAGGGAACATGCTCCAGGGAACTGAAGGAACTACGCAAACATGCGACAAAACTTTTGTGTCCAAAGGACTGGAGCCATTCTAACTCCACATTGAGGGTGGCTGCACATGTGGACGTATGCCCACGCACAAGTGGTGCTCCATTAGGAGAAATAGATCCTATTGTAATGTGAACATGAAACCCAGCAACTATTTTCCAGGAAGTGCAGTGAGAAAGAAAATGGAAAGGAAGAGTATTTATTGTTGCTTTCCCTCAGGCAGGAGATCTTGCAGACAGTGAGTTATATTTTCTGCTTGTTTTCACTGGTCATCACTCTACTGACTTCAGTGCAGTTCTGTCAATGTACATCAGCAGAGATGTGACCTGCTTGCCTGAAATCTATAGACTGTCCATCATTCAGTCAGTTGCACACTGTGTGTTTTGTGGAGCAACCTCGGCTTTAGTGTATACGCACTCTTTGTCAAGACATGCACTGTTCATGTTCAAAGCAGCCCAAACATGTTTTTATGAATACAGATCTCAGACATTACTACGGCAACCTAATACTGTCAGTCAGGAGTAAATTATTAATGGTTTTCAGCAGCAGAAAATGCAAAATCCTGTTCCTAATGGCTGTGCACTGTGGTGTCATGTGTTTTATTGAGAAAATAGTGCAAGACTTCTGTAGCACTGGGATTTCATAGCACATTATGTAAGCTAGATCTTTTTTCTTTTCTTTATATATTTTTCCTGGAGCTTTGTCATCTACTCTCAAGAGTTAAGCAGCTCTAGCAGTTTATCTAACCATTAACAGACATGCAGAATGTGTTATGTTTAAACATGAGTTTCTTCCTCTGAGATTCAAAATTCCAATTCAAAACTCACTTGTTTTAAAATTTGTATAGAAAATGCCTCCTGACATTTAATAAATTGCTATTTTAAATTTAAATCTGGGTGTTAACTACAAAAATCAAAATTTAGGGGGAAAAATGTGTCTGATGCCTGCTAGTTTGTTTTTTGCAGAAATAGCATGGTTGTAAAAGTATTGCAGAAGAGTTTAAGGTTTTTTTAATACATTCAGTAATCCACAAACTTTTTTCTGACCAATACCTACGTAGAGAAAGACTGTACTGTTCTAATTTTCTAAGAAAACAGAAGCTAAACTGATGAGCTCTGAAATTCTGGTTTTGCACTATTTTGTACTATTTGTTAAGAATTTTTGTAATGGATTTTCCTTGCGCAGATCTACCCTGTCCCCCAACATGTTTCAAACATTTTCTTTTAGAAAATTTCCTGGAAGTTCTTTTTAGGGTTTAGTACAAAAAGCATCATGAGGATAAGAGGGCAAAATGAAACATACCAGTGACATGATTTGAGGGCAGAATATTTTCCATCTTTAACATCAAGATCAGCGTATACTTCTGTGTTCTGGTATTGGCAAAGAGAGCAGCTGTTCTCCAAAGGGTCACACAACTCCTTCAAGCTTACAAAACTGTTTGACACAATGCTTACTTTTTCAACAGACTCTGAATAACTGCTGTTGTTGGACTTTACATTACGGCTTTAAAACTGCTCAAAGATGTGATCCTGCTTATCAATTTTTCTCCTGTATGTACGATCAGTTTTCTTCAGTTATTCAGATTGTCTTTATTCAAAGGATTTGATTGGTGGTTCCAGATAAGAATAATGTTTCTGGTAGTGTTGAATATTTGTCTCAAATGGCAGAAAGTCTTTAAAATGTGATTTAAAAAATACATAGGTATTATCCTCCACTATTCATGGTGAATGTGTTCTAGGAAAATATAGATGTTTAACAGATATACCAAGGGGGAAATTCAGTAGATGTAGCTGTGCTCAAAAATACTGGGGATGTGATCCTACCTTTTTTTTTTTTTTTTAGAAACAACTAGATAATTGAGTAAATATCAATTGCATCATAAATTTTTGCACCTAGAACTAATATGCCCCCCGAATGGTCTGTCACAGATAGGTGAATTTTCATGTTATATCTGGAAGGGTTGTATGCGGGTCTTTCACTACACTGTTGCTTCTGGCTGGAGGGAGACCTTTCTTTCCCAAATGGGTGGCTGAGGTAGGGTGCTGTGCATAGCTTTGCCCTCAATGCCTTGTGAGCAGGGACTTGCATTTTTGGGCCACATTCAGAGCTTGCCGTAGGGCTATGCAGCTTAACCAAAGTCCATGGATGTCTTCTTCCAAGCCCAACTTCTCCTGTAGTGATGGCTGGTATACTCAGACATCACTGCTGTACACTGACAATTATTGTTGTAATCTTTACTAGTGCAGATTTTTTTGCAGCTCTTCTCTTCCTCTCTTTACACACCAGCTAGGCTTTGATATGCAGGAATGAGACCACAGACAGGTTTTATGTGCGGGGTTTGAAATACAAAGCTGATGGTCTCGGACAGATATTATAATCTCATCAGCCAAATAGGTAAGAGCTGTATCTGCCCGGCTGTCCATCACAGGCCCTTAATGAGTCCTTTGGAAAAAAGATAAAACCAGGAAATCAGAGCTGTAGAATGCCTCGCTTTACTGCAACACCTGGCAGGTGGCATTGATCATTTCTAGGAAAAGCAATAAACTGAAGAGTAGGCAGCTTTTCTGACAACTGTTCAAGCCAGATTGAATTCCCCTTCAGTGCAATTTTATAGAGGTAAATGTGTGATCCCATTTCAGAGGGATCGGGATTCCTAAGCTGTTCAGCAAAGCTGGGAGCAGATCAGGCCAGACAGCTGACCTCAAAAGAGTGGCAGCACAGCAGGCTGCTTGGAGAAACTTGAAGTTCAAAGCACAAGCTCTTGCTTTTTGTCAGGTTTTTGTTAAAAGTAAGTTTTCTGCACTAGGCCACTGAAATTAGAGGGAGAAGCAGAGCTAGCCTTTACCATTATTGCCATGGGAAGGAGAAACAGTGATTTTAGTGGAAGTTTTAAGTAAGTTGCCTGTGTTTATCTGAGCACATTCTTCTGCTGGGCTCTGAGCTGAGATGTAGTGCTGCAGGTTGAGACAATTATATGTACCATCACGAAAGGGAGGAAATTAATTTGCTTAGTCCTTGTGAGATACAATTAAGAATATTCAGATGGAAAAAAAACACAGCAAAAATGAACTTGACTTTACTGAAAAAAATCCAAATGTATGCATGCATTTATGTATTAGTGACAAGATTCATTAGACGGTTTTGGAGATTCTCAGAGGAAGTAGTGGAAGATAAATTCTTTAAATGTTTAATGAGCAGGCTGGACAAATCACTCTAATATATCACAACGCACACCACCTGAATTGCCTAGGAAGTGCCCGGATGACCTACTAGATACTTGGTTTAGAGCTTTATTTCAGAGGAGAAAGGCTCTAATGGAAATAAAAAAAATGCAGCCCTCCTTTTTTTACAGTGGGATCCTGCTGTCCTCTGAAGTTTTGAGACCTTCTATCAGATTCATTCTGGACATACATGCAGTGTGCAAAATAGGAAGGAGAGCACTTTTTTTCCTCCAGTTTCTTCATCACTGCAGCATCTGCACCCCTGTACAAAAGCTGCATTTTAGCAGGAAAGAAAATATTCCTTTCCCATGTAGCGTGCAGTCTGTGGTGGGAAATGATCTATTTACTAAGGCCAAGCAATGATCCTGAAATATAATCTACTGAAAACTAGACATCAGGGAGGAAGAGAGGTGGCCTGTGGGGAATGTGCAGGGACATGACATTACCAGTGGGGTTGTCCTTAGATATTTTAACTGTTCAGTAAACCCAGATAGAATAATGATTCAGGAATATTCAAGGCATCTCTCTCTTGCTTGTAACTGAAAAAAGAAACATTACAAATCAGAGGGCAAAAAGGAAAGAAAAGAAGAAGGTAAAAGAAAAAGAAATAATAAAAGGGAAAGAAAAGAAGAAGGTAAAAGAAAAAGAAATAATAAGAGGAAAAAGGGAAAGAAAAAGATAAAGCAGAAGAAAAGGAAAAAATAAAAATCAGTAAACCATCATGAAAATTCACAAGGCTTAGGGATAATATGTATTTTTTGCTGGCTCTGTGTTGATTACCATTCAGCCCATGGGGGATGGCTGTAATAGACCTCCCGAAGGAAGCCTGGTGTGCAGTAGTATACGGGTGAATGGGACGGGCCCAAGCCTTTGATATGCTTAACATGATATGGTTTGAGCACAGTCATTGCTTCATGACTGAGATAAAACCAGAGAATTACCGGAAACCCCAGAAGGTCTGACTGTAACAAGAGCAATGCTGCTTTTTGCTATTCCCCACCCATCCCTAACATTTGTATGTTTCCCTCCATCATGCAAGCCAGCCTATGCAGAAAGCTGATGGCCACCAGGCTCTCTGCAGGCTGGCCTGTGTTAAGCCCTACCCTACTCAGTTGATTTCCCTGCAGATGTGTTAGAGGCATAGGCCAGGGGATTTAAGTGCTGAAATTCATGCCTCAAGAAGTGCAAAATGCTACAGCTAGAGTCTTGTTTATAAGATTTAGTCAAATATTTTGAGAGACATTTACTTACACTTAGGAGGCATTCCACTGCCCAGAGTTCAATAAACATCTCAAGCTGAAGAGTACATCTAGGTGTCATTTCACCAAAAAATGTGACTAACCCAGTGTTTTCTTGTATCTTCTTAGTTCCCTCCCTGAAATGAAAGGAGGATTATTTAAGCATGGGGCAGAAGAGTTCAAGCCTGGTTTTGCAATGCCTGCTCTCATAAGCAGTGCCTGTGAGGTTACTTGGAAAAATAAAGGCTGCATTCTTCCTGTCTGCAGAGCACATCAGGAAGCTAAAGCCAATGTATTTTTTTCTTACTGAATAAAATCAGACTAAGGTCTGTGCCTGAGACATGGTGAAATGAGGGGGTGCCTGCCAGAGCTCCCCCATTTTCCACATGGCCATTACTCCCAGCACAGATTAGGAAAATTTATTTGGTTCTCTATTTCTACCCAGCTGAGAGCAATCCAAGGTCTAGGTTGCCACTTCAGGACAGATTGAATCAGCTATTTGTCCTTGTCACAAATCTTTTGTGGGTGAAATGGCCTTTCCTGTAGCCATATGGCTGCTGTGCACACATGTGTGGATTTCTGCCTCTGGGACCTCCCTCACACTGGAGAAATCCCTCCTAATTATTGCATGATGGCCAAGTGAGCCTTAACGTTTTATGCCACCTGCAATAATCATACCACTGTGTCTCCCAGTACAAGGGAAGGGGACACTCAGAATTAGCAGCTGCAAGTCTGTGAACAGAAAAGAGGTGTGCCTGTCTGTCTCCCTTTTCCTCTCTGTCTCCCACGCTGAGGCTGTGGAGTTGCTAATCGCAGGCTCCAGTAGAAAGGCTTCAAAGACTGTTGATGGCTTTGGCACTGTTTTTATTATGTATTAAAATTTAACAATAACATGTAGCTAAAAACGCACCATTCTGTAAATTGAAATACCTTTCTCCCTCAGCCCTTCTCTTTTCCCAACATGTCCTAGTTAGAGAGGCTAAGATAAAAGTGAGAAAATAGGAGCAAGCACATCTGATGCGTGTTTTCCTGCCTCTTTGAGGTGCAGTCATTAACTGCAGGCAGAGCAGACAAATTTATGTGTTGTAGAACTGCTACAAAGTCCATGGTAAGAAACAGAAGACAACTGTGGTTCCCCCACCTTTTCCAGGCTGCACTAGTACTCGAGGGAAGCATTGCATGCCTTCTGGCTCTTCCCTGTGTCTTTCTCACCCTCTTCTAAGGGTAGATATAAAAGAGGATTAATTGAAAAAGCATTTGGTGTCTTTTTGCAGCTCACCATCAATCTAAGCTAAGATTGATCAACAGATAAGACTAGTCTGTGGTGCAGCAAAGATTAGTCAGGCTTAAAAATAAAACCCTTTGGAAAAAAAGTTCACTAAAAATAAACTGTCATGCTTTTGTCCATGAATAGGTACAAGGACTATAAATAGACACTAGTGCTTAAACCAACATGGAAGCACAATGCAGGAATGAATAAACACCTATATTGTTTTGTGAATTGTAAAATATGAATTTTAATACCTCTGCACTAGATGTGGTATGGTGGTACCCTGGGTTTTTGAAGGAAACAGAAATTCTGCGTTATTTTTAATGGTTAAATTGCCATTTAACCATGTTATTAAACAAGCATACATATAGATGTCAGTGGGAATCTTCCCACTAATGAACATTACTGAAATCTTTGGTGCCTAAAAAGGCCTTGATATTTGGAAAGTGGCAGGGTGCTTTACATCCCAGAAAACCCTGACACCACTGTTTGGGAGTTAGCATGTCAAGCCTGGTTCACCGAGAGTAGTGTGATTCCTCCATCCAGCACAAACTGTTAGTGAAGGACCCTCTTCGGGTTACTTCTGCAGAATGGATGAGTTTTTGTAACACCTAACTTTAGCCTCCTTGCTAAACGTTAAGTTCTTTTCCTTCTATCTATCTGCTACAGCCACAGATAGAAAATGGTTTCTGTCTCATAGAGCAGCCTATTTCATAGTGGAATGCTTTTCTGATCACCACTTGGTGTTATATCTTAGACTCCTAACTTTTTATGAGAAGAGTGGCATTTATTGTATTAAAGCTTACAAGAGATGCAGTCCAGTACTCAGTTCCCACTGTACAACCATGGAATAAAATTGGCCTTTTGTTCCAACCATAATAAAGCTACCAGTCTCTTGGTTTTATAATGTGGTATTTTAATGATGGTTTGGTATATTCAGCATAACCTGTTTCCATTTCACCAGCAGGGAAGATTCAGGGCCTCTCTTGCATACACCTTGCAAAAAGAACCTTTGTTTTATGAAAACTCTACCTTTTTACATCTGTTCAGGGAGCCTACTTTAACTCCGAGATCATAAATGGAAGTTATTTTGCTTCTTACTGAAGAATGTCAGGAAGATGTCTTTGGGGACTAGCCTCAGTTTGCAGTGTTATGCTGTTTATGTGTCTGGCACTTTGGGCCAAATGTACAGATAGCCTGTACTCTGCACCTCAGTGTACACTCCCAAAATCACACACTGGCCTTTGGATATGGAAAAATGAAAAGTAAACAACTTCGCAAGATGGAATCAATTGCACTGTTCAGTGGGTCTTAGATTAGATATTAGGAAGAAATTCTTTACTGTGAGGGTGGTGGGGCACTGGAACAGGTTGCCCAGGGAAGTTGTGGCTGCGCCATCCCTGGAAGTGTTCAAGGCCAGGCTGGATGGGACTTTGAGCAGCCTGGTCTAGTGGGAGGTGTCCCTGCCCAGGGCAGGGGGGCTGGAACTAGATGATCTTTAAGGTCCCTTCTAACCCAAACCATTCTAGGATTTTACGATTCTACAAGTGTTCTGCATGCTCTCATAAGGGAGTGTTGTCATTAGGACAGTAAGGCCAGTGATGTCTATCTTATTTTTCAATATTTGTTTTCCTTCTAGAAAATCTTACTTTATTTGTCCTTCTACATCATAATACTGGCTGCATTTTGAGAAGAGTCTTGAGTTGAAACCTGACAATTCTCATTGTAAGGGTGACAGTGTCTAGCTCAGTATAAGCTTGTTGCAAATTTAGGTGGTGTATTCCACTTTTCTAATAATGTGCTTCTTTTTTGTTATTCTGCTTAGCCACAAATGGGATTTAATTTGCTAGGCTTTCTTAGCTTCCTCTTTGTCTTCCGTCTGTAAAGACACCATTTGGGAAGCGTAATTAGAACAAAATAAGAGTTTAGTACATTGTCTGGATTAAAGCACCCTGCTTTTTGATGAATTTTTTCCTAGAATCTGAAAATAAAAGCACAATGGTTTATTAAGGAAGTAGTAAAGCATGAGAAAAAAAGGTTTAGATGATTAAGCATTGGCAGCTAAGTAAACTAATTGAGCAGACAGCAAAATGCTGCATTGTTGGTCAGTTTAGTTTTATAGCCTTGTAACTCTCTTATGCTGAGTGGTATAACAAATTAAACAGGAGGAATAAAACCTGTGGTGACTCTGGCCCAAGAGTGCTCCAGGACTTTGCCTTAGTTTTCATTTCACGTGCATTGCTACAATGCTGAGAGTCAACCAGTTGATGGTCTACGTTCTCACTGCAGTTCTCATTGACTCCAGTACAAATCGCCTGATGCCAGCATAAGGAGAATTAGACTCAGTAAAATCAGACTTCTCTAAGACTGGTGTAATAAACCTGAGGATCGGGTCATTTATAGACTTTTTCTAAGGAAGATATTTTAAAATGTCATTGTATGAGTGAGATTTAGATGTCTGTTCTATGGAAAATACCTGTGTATTATTATCATTGTAACATAGTTTCTGCAACTCATTTCTCATTTTTATTGGGGTGACTGGGATCTAGCATTCTGAAACATTAAGCACAGGATGGGTTGTCACGAAATACAGTTACTAAGAAGTACATTAAGGTTTGCACTGACTTCTCTGTATTGTATGTAGGACTCTGTTTTGGAAGAGAGCACCAAGAGTAGCTTACATCTACACAGGCAATTATGCAAAGGATGTATTCACATTCACACACTAGCTTACCATACATGAACTTCCCATGTTGATGATCGTTGAGATATAAGGACTGTGAGTCCTAATATTAACTTTGTAAAATAAATGCTGCCTAGAAGCGATGTCAATGTCAAATCCAGGGGAGCAGGGAAAAATTGTTCTTAAGAAACTTCAGAAATAGGCATGTTTAGACATCACTAATGCCTAAGCATTTTCCATACAGATCTTTAATTTTTTTTTCCCTCTCAAGGCAAAAGGTGCATAGCATAAAAGGATTTAGATACAAGTTTGCAGAGATCATCCCTGTGCTTGAAATGAGGAAGATGCACTACAGACTGATTTGCTCTTTGTAAGAGTACCAGGAGGAAGGGCAGGGTGAAAAAACACACTGGCTTTTAGTTTATATAGCCAGAACCATTAAGGGATGCAACACAAGGACCTTGAATATGGTAATGATCAGTGGAAAACAGCCTGCGGAGAGCTCTGGGCTATATAAGGACTACCAAAACAGGTACTTTGTCTACTACCACCAGCCCAAGAGAAAGACTATGCTGCTGAGCTGTGAGGCTTTCTCCTAGGTTTCTCTTCTGAGGCAGTTATTTGTGTGGATTTCCAGGATCAGGAGACTGTCAACGAGCATAAAGCGGCAGAAGCCTCAAGGCTCTGCCACGAGTCTTGCAGTGTTGAGTGCTGCATCAGCTAGTTTGAGTCACTGCATTGATGGGTCTCTGGCGTCGTCCCCCGCCGTGTGCGCTGATGGCCTCTTCTGCTAGGGAGCGGCTTCCCCTGTGCCCCTTCAGTCAGATTTCCTTATCGAAGCTGAAATAAAACAGTAATAAAAGTGCTGTGTTTCGGTAGTGGCCTTCAAACATGTTTCTGCGTCTTAACAACGCTGTTGTGGGCAGCATTAGATTTACTGTGCTGGCAGGTGAACAGAGGTGCAGTTTGGCAGATAACCAAAGTAACAGTGAACCCATGACAGAGTCAAGGACAAGTCTAAAGGAGTTATAACCACAAAAAATGCTAGTGAACTAATTCATCATTAACTAGGTTATCTCCACTAGTGTCTATAAAGCTGAGGTAGCTTACTACACTGTGAGTTTTCCCTTAAAAGTGACAAATTGTCCTAACAGTTGTCATTGTAACTCATATCTTGATTCAGATTCACAGTAGAAGAAAAACACTGATAAAAGAACTGGACTGTATATCTTCCTTTGTCTTTCAGCAGCTGTCTTGTCTCCTACAAAGCGTTTGGTGATGCCTACAATGAATTGTCTTCAGTTAGGCCTTTGAAATACTTGCCAGGTATCATAAAATTCCTGCCTATGTTTCTGGGCCAAGATCACTCCTTCTTTCAAGTCTGCCGCAGAACTTCTTTCTGGCTGGTTGATACTTTTTCCCATGGTCCATCAGTTGTGGGGTTTTGTTGTTTGGTTGTTTTTTTCTTGGGTAAATTTAAAAAGGCTATGCCTATGGGCAAAGCTTCCACTAACCTTAAAGGAAAAAGGATGTGCTCAGGAATGTAACTCCTCTGCAATTTCCTATAGCACTTTTAAAACATGTCCATGTAGAACATGGAACTTAGCTTTTACTTGGACTGATTGCTTTTATCTCTCTTTCAAGCTGACAACTATATATATTTTTAATAATATTTTTTTCAGATTTTCATGAACTTCGTATTTTTTCAATGAAAAGGAAATAAACAAATGCAGAGATCCTGTTTCTAGAAAGTCTAGAAAGAAAGAGCATAAAGAAAGTCTAGAAAGAAAGAGCAAAAAGCTGTGATGAAAAACATTTCTAAAGGCAAATGTTTTGAATAACTGACACACTGCATGTGTAAAACTAAATAGGATCCTTTCACTGTATGTGGCCTGGTAGTAAATCTTGAGGGCACTTTTCTCTTGTTCTGTTCACAAGAATGCCCCCTGAAACAAGGGGACTGATTATTCTTCTATTTCAGCTCACACTAATATTGCATGCTTTAAAAATAAATCTGTTCTTTCATTTGGAGCTAAGCTATACGCTCCCAAAAAGTCAGAGGGTGTTCTGCTTAAGGAAAAAATTAGGTACTTGTTTGACAGTGTTGTATGGAACCCTTTTTTGCCCAAGAGATGGCACATCTAGGCTTGGTATCCCCAAAAGGAATTTGCATAGCCAATAATTTCCATGCTCCAGGTACAAAAGTTTGGAGATGGGAGTATTCTTTGATGGCATTGCACACTCTAATTGCTGAAAAAAAAGATCTGAAACTCCCGTGCACAGTATATCAATATAGAATTTTTTATTATTATCATTACTTGAAAGCTTTACAGCTGAGCTAGAGAAAGCTGAGCTGAGAGTATAGTGTAAGTCTTTGGAAGAGGTGTTGGAGGGAGGGAAAGAATGGGTTAGTATCTGTGAGGTTGCGGGGAACAACTTCCATACTAGACAGAAACAGTATCGCTGCTCTTAACAATTTAGTAAGTCTGCCTTTTTGAACAGAGCTTTATGTAATGAAGCCAATAACATGCAAAGGGGATAAAGAAATGGGATTTTTTTCCACATCCTTATTCTTTGTTGTGTGTAAGAAAGTGCTAAGGCACAGACGTACATTGAATGCAATTGTTACACAGTATTTAAGATGAGTGCAAGAAGTGAGGTGGAGGCTTCTTTGTTCTGTGTACCCTCAGCTTTAAGTGTCGCGTTTTTCATTACAGATGCCAGGCTATTACAGTTGCCATCTGATGTAGCTTACTGAGAAAGAACCCAACTGCTGAGGGTGACAAAATGTACTACAGGGCACAGCCAAACCTCTGAGCACTCTTCACAGCATCAGTTATTCTCTTATGTTCAGAGGGAGAATGGTGTGCTCTCCAGATGTGCTTGCATCTGGGTTTTTTTTTCCACTAAAGCAAAATCTATTGTTGGCTGCATCATTCTGCTTTAGCAACCGAGGGGAGATTGCACGTAAAACCAGGAATGAGTGAATGATATTTATATTTACAAAAGCAAGAACGGGATAGCTTCTTCTTCCTACTCGGGTAAATCTCTTTCCTGACATGCAGCTCAAGATTTTCAGAGAGCAAGGAGGTCACATCCTCCTATCAGGCAGCCTTGAGGTTTGAGTGCTTTCTCTGAAAATCACTAAAAGAAGCTGGAATCCTCCATTAACTTTAGTATGGTTTGGTTCAGGTTCAAAAGCATGGGGTCTTTTGAAGAAGGCTTTTTGAAGAAGAGAGGAGATCTGGGTTTTGTCTCAACTTGTCTAACCTCTAGCAAGTCGCTCACATTAGAGCCCTGAGGCTCTAAGTGATTGTGCAGTTCTGTAGAACTGTACCCAAGGGAAACATGCTCTGCGCACACATGTAGGAGGATGCGTGGTGTGCCTTCTGCACCTGGTCATCTCGGTTGGTATGGAATAATGGGAGCTTTCTTTCCAGTCCCTTTCTGCTTCCTTTGGAGAAGTTACTGCTTGCAAAGGAATCACCTTGTGTAACTTTAGCCTTGGATTTTTCATTAAAATATAATATGATAATTATCATGCAGCTGACTCAGAAGAGAAATCAACTGGGTCATGCAGTGATATGATGTGCCTTAGAGGGAAGGACCATAATACTAGCCCAGGGTGGCATAATTACTATAACTCCTATAATATTTTAAAAGATACCAACTGCTTCAAGTACCAAGCAGTTTTCATTACAATCATTGGTTCTGGTTGTTGTGATTCCCAGTTACTTTTCCTGTCTGTAGCCTTTTTATTGGCTGTGGAAAAAGGGTTCCTGAGTCAACTCAGTGATAGCTGAGTGATCTTTAAGGTAGTTTGGGCCAGGCTAAGTAATCAAACAGGCTGTTTTTTTAAAAAACTTTGGCATTATCATCTCAGACAAGCCCATGAGATCATGACACCATTTCTTGTGTACGTGACCCAGCACTAGGAAGCTGCACGTACCACACAGCCCAAGCACTTCAGCACTTGAGCCTCCACCTGCTGAGCTCAGCCTCTAATCGTTGAGCGTAAGGAAGATCTTCCAAGGTAGCGTTTTGCTCCTTTGCAACCTGATGTGAAACTGTTACAAGCATGAGCAGAAGCATATAAACTACATCACATAGCAAAGGCATCCTTGTAAACATCTATGTTGTCCTCTCTTCATCCTCTGAACAAACCCATGGAAGTCTGGAAGAGCAAAGTATGACAGTCTTAGAGCCCACCAGGTCTGGACTAGGGCAGACTCGTACTTGCAATCATTTGCCATCAGCTCAGAGGTTTCACAGGACCTAGCAAATTCTTTTGAAACAGTTGTTCTCCCCCCTCCATGTTTGTTTTTCCTGCTGTTTGTTTTGAAGTGTGAATCTAGGTTGTACCTATATGTCCATCAGTAACCAATTAAGAGAGAAATCTGCGAAAACCAGCAACTAAGCAGAGAGTGACCACAGCATATTGTTTGCGGTCTGCTAACCTTTATCGTAAGTGCCAGTCACAGATGCAGCTCCCAAAACTTTATTGAAACAGGGTCTGAACCAAAGCTACATCCATAAACAACATTTTGTTCACTCCAGCAATTTTAATTGCACAGTAGTACAAGCTTTGTGCCCTTCAAAGATTTGAGGTTTGGGTGTACACATGACGAAGTTTGCTTTTGGGGGGGATTTTTTTCCTTGTATATTAAAGTCAAGTAAGAGAAAGTGTCCTTCTTCATGAGGTCCTGTCCTTATCTTTAGGAGTTAATGGCTCCCATTACAATTTCCCTCTTTCTGTTTTCCTTGTATAGACGCCTTTTACATCAGAATGCGACATTGTGAAACTGGAGTTAGGACATTCACATGCACTTAGAAAGAACAAAGGTGGCATTAATTCAAGTTGTCCGTGTTGTTTGCTTTCTTGCTTTCTTCTTTATTAATCTCTCACTTTGAATCTTTATCCCACATTTCATACTTCTCTTTGGTTACAGGTTGGTTGGCATAGGTACAGCAAGTTCGGCTGTTAAAAAAAAATAATCCCTCCCCCCCTCTTTTTTATTACCAATTGCAGTAAAAAAAAGTTACCTCAGTCTGTAGGGAGATGAAGGTTGAAAATCTCTAGCAAGGAGCAGGAAGAATTAAATACACGTGCACTGTGAGACAGCCCTTCTAAAGCTTACAGAGAGCGTAGGACTAAACCAGACTCCCGTCTTCCTTCAGACCTATACAGATGCTGCAGCCCTCGCTAGCCATACATGTCCCTTTTCCTGCTTCAGATACCACTCTGTACACTAAAACTGGTCAGGTGAATGAGTCTCACCAGGCATTACTCATGGTTTTAGGATTAAGCCCTAGTAAGAAGGTTAATTTTAAAAGCCCCATCGTGCCTGCTTGTAGGTGAATGGAGAGGGAAGAGGGAGCACAGGTGAGCTGCTGCCCCTGCTGTTTCGTGGAGCACAATGGTGTCTCATGGCCAGTGCCGGACAAGACAAAAGGGAAGACAAGTGGCTGCAGAGGAAAACAGACTTTGCATCTCTCCAGGGCAATACAGTTGCAACGCTTCTGTAACACCTTTCTCACCACTGCCATGCCTTACATCCTCTTCCACCAAAGGTTTTTGGAATAAGCTCCCCTACCTCGATAGCACCTCACACAGGGGTGATGTGAAAAAGCTGAATATTTGCTTGTTGAAAATAGCAACAGACAAGAAATGTCTGGTTATTCCTTCACATATCTAATGATACAATTTTTCTTCATACCACAGGGCTGGAGCCTGTGTGTTACATGCGTGCTGAAGCCATGAGCAAATGAGAGACACGGGCATAGGTGATGTTCTCACCAAATTCCACTTCAGGCATTATGTTATGGTCTATTTTCACAGCACCGTTCACACTACATTAAGAAAAACATATTTAATGTGTGGATGTTTCTGTTGTAAAGGTTCCTCGTTAGAAGTTTTTTCCCTTCTACATAGAAGGGAAGTAAGAGAAGCACTTCATATTTAAAAGAGCCAGACCTGTGGCCTGTAGGTTGGCTGCTGGACATAAGGAGACAGACAAAAGTAAACACTGAATAGCCACATTGAGCTCTGGTTTTTTTGAAACTCTGATTGTTTACATTCAACACAATTTTCCATGTGAATTTCAAGTTACTGGACTTACACCAGAAAAAGCATAGTAAATTTATTAGTATATATTTAATTTTTAAAGCCTAATTGCTGTTGGGATTTTTGTGTTAAGTTCATAATTAGTCTATGGGTTAAATCCACTAAGTAACATAGAACGGATGCAGCATTTTAATGTAACCGTTTTTGGGTTTAGGAATGCTAATATTAATGCTGACCAATAGTGACAGTAACACTTAAGGCTGCTAAAAATTTTTCACTATAACTTTATTTTGAATTATTTTTAGATTTGCTTTTGAGGGGAAAAAAATTCCTAGATGTTATGTGCAACCATGCATATGGTTGCCCATAATATATATATAAAATATATATTTTTCTATATATATTTTTACCTATATATATATATTTTTACCAAGAATGAGCAAAATCAGCAGCTGTAATTTTTTTTGGCTTCAGTAAGAAGATCCACCACACTTTGTCCTTCATCATAATTCATGTGCCCCCTAGTCAGAAATCGTAAATCTACTGCTAATTTAACTTCTCACTGAGGATATACACCGAAGAGTGGTGTTATGAGCATGTCTCCTGGCAAGAAGTGATGACATATTTGTTTTGGTTTTGCATGTTTGCATTTAGTAGACCTCCCGGGATTTTTCTTGCTTATGTTTTATGCAAAGAGTGCATCAAGGGCACATATGTATTGCTTTATTTGTGTTGGACAACTGATGTGGTTATGATTCAAAGAGGAAAGCATAACATTGCGTCAATAATGTTGTAAGTCACAACTAAACTAAAACATAGGGTTTCCAGAATTCTAGGATGCTTTATTTCTTTTATCATAGAGTAGTGGCTCATATCGTCTCAGGGATTAAGAAAATTGGGGTAATTTTGTGAATATGATTTTATAGCAGATGTTAAAACTGCTTGGAGAGTCTGTATGAGGAAGGAATGTGTAGACAGAGATCCTGAGGCATGCTTTCTTTCGCCCCTGTGGAAATCTAATAACTTCAAACGAAACTTGTATCAAAACTACCTTGGCTGAATTATCAAACTGTTGCAATGTGGTATGCGGTTGCTTGTCGTAGTATTTGTAATTTGGGGAGCCAGATGGTTTCCTATTCTTCTAAATAGGCTAGGCTAAAGGTCATATTATATCTTGTGACAGGAGGAGTGAATCACGTTAATGTCCCTTACGCAGATAAAAATATATGGACCCAAGAGACCTTCATTTAGCATATCTGAACTGAAATATTTGTTCTGGGAATATGTTAGGAATTTCTTCTCGCTGGATTTTTCTCACAACCTGAATTTTGACTAAGGAGTTTGAATTAGGAGTAGATAGGCACTCAATTGAGAGACATGGTAAAGTCCTGTCTAATAAATTCCTTTGCATTGGGGAAAGAGATTATTGCAGATTTTTATGTACTCCTCATTGTGGTCACGCATAGAGCTGGGTCTTTCTGTCCCATACACATCTACACAACCAAGAGAAGGAAATCATCTCTTCCTCTGTAAAGTGTCAGGAAAAAAAAGCAACAAAGAAAAAACCCAAGACAATTCATTAGTGGGCTGAGGCCTTAAAAAAATTCGTATAAATTGTATGTCTCTGTCAGGGTGTGAGAGGTGGCAGCTCAGAAAAGAATGAAACATAAGGAGATTAAAGGGGCAGGCCAGTGAGAGACAAAAAAGAGATGTACTGACCTTGGTTAACTTGGAAAAGCTAATTAATAAACAGGAAAAACATGGTTCAGGATTCAGCATGAAGGTGAACTTCTTTTACCTGATGCTTATTAACAGTCTGGGGCATTATTTTACAGGATATTAGTCTGAGGAGCTATTATTTCCAGTAGAAGTAGGCTGTAGGTCTAGATTGTAACATGCCAGTCCAGTGACTTTGTAGAAAACCTCTGAATAATTTTGTTCTTAGACTCTCTTCTAAGCAGAAAAACTTCTCATTGGGCAGTGTGGAGGATCAACCTTTTATATCCCAAGGGAGTTGAAATATGATCTTTGACATACACATGAATGAAGTAAGGGGCTTCCCCTTTTAATTAGACAGTGTCCATCTTATACAGTCTTAATGACAGTAACACTTCTTTCTGTTAAAAATGGAACTGGAAACCATAAGAGATACAAAGCAAGTAGATGTTATCAGAGGTATTGAAATGGGTGGCAGAGGACTGGCTTATACAGAGAGGGTGAGGTTATGTCACAAGGTAGTCATTGTGATCAATTTGCTGCTGTAGAATAACGTTCAGACTTTGGGCAGTGACCCAGACGTAGTACCAGCAGAGAGGGCTGATAGAAAGTGTTGGTGGGATAGCTGGTATGTAGAAGAACTAATAATGAACTAATTTCTATTGGCTATATGCAGTCTAAAGTATAGGCTTTTAGTCCAGAAGATATTTGAAGCACTTTGTTTAAGATGAGCTGCAGTGGCTTTTTGGTTGCACGCTCATCTTGTGGCTAGATAAAGAACTTTGATTTTCAGTGCCTTTCCTCTTCAAATGACATAAAATGCAGTGTAAACAACTTTTAACAAGACTTCTAATAAGAATTAACAGTCATCTGGGGAAACTGGCTAGGGAACAAATGCTCAGGCCATGGGGCACGTTGGAGTTGGTCTTTGGAAAACGATGAAATATGTTGGGTTACTGTTGAAGACAAGGGCGTGCTGGACTTAAAATCTTTCTACACAAACATCAGCTTCTGCTATTTAGCAGTTGTTCTTATTTTTACTGTTGATAAACTCGTCTCGCTGGTAGTCTTACTATATCAGTGTACCACAAGTAATTGAATTAGGCACAATGGCCATTTACAAATTAAACAAAAGGGGCCTCTCTGTAGTCAGCTTTCCTTTTCCAGCTAGGATAGATGCTTCCTTTTGTATAAGAAATCCTCTATCTCTGGTACCATTTAAGAATCTTTTGTGCTTCCAATGAAGAGTCTTCTGGCTTATTATAAGATTACATGTAGCCATATCACCCATAACAGGGAGTAAAGAAAGGATTTAGGAAATGACCAAAGACAGTTTCAATTGTACTTAACACTAAGGAGATTCTCTGAAGCTAGAGTACTTAAAATCGCATTCAGGGCACAGTCTGATCCCACAAAATACTGGAATTTAGCTAAACTCTTTTGGTGCCTAATGGGCCCTGTATTGTACAAATGCATATCAGGGCAGAAGTCCGGATAGCCTTCACAAGATAAATGTACTTGGTCTGTCCATGCCTACTTTGTTCGAAACAGCAGCACCTGCTTAAAGCAAACTGGTTCTTGCTGATTGCGGCAGCAGCTGTTAGCAAACCCAGTACTGAAATCTGGACTCTTGGTATCATGACAAAAGTGGTCTAGGACATGAGAGAGGGGGGGAAACAGCATTTGAAAATTCTTTTTGTTAGGAAAGTCAGAGGTGCAAGACCCAGCAACAATCAAGTGTAAGGATTACCTTTAAAACTTTTGCACTTTTATGAGGTGTTCTGGTTCTTCTGGCATTTAGCAAATCTTGATAAAGCAGGTATCAAAAGCAGATTCTGTGCTCTACTTCTTGCCCAAACTTCTGCAAAGATTTTAATGGTAGTTAGTGTAAAATCAGGGCAGAACCTCTTGGCAAGAATATCTGTGGGGGCTTAGGTTAGCATAGGTTCCTCTACTTTCCATAGTTCCCTGATACGTGGCAACACGAAGTACTTCTGCGGAAGTTTTGTATACATTAGGAGGAGCTCTAATGTATCAGATCTAGTGTGGTGGCGATGCTCTTAGAGTCCACAAAGGTTGGTTGCTGTAGTCCACAGTCAGGTTTCAGGGAATGCACAGCACAAACAAAATGGTATTGCCAGGGTACATCTATGGAGAACTGTGAACCCCGGAATGGTTTGCACCTACCTCACACTAATATAAATGGCAATAGAAATTGTCAAGGTTATGAATAATCCTGCTGGGTCTGTCAGGTGGTTTAGTTAGAAGAAAACTGGGGTGATGTTTGCTGAAGCTGCTTGGTCTGAACCAGCTACTTCAGGCATTGCCCAGAGATTCCTGTGGCTCTCAAGGCTGTCTTCTGGAACCTGGAAACATGAAAGTATTCAAAAGCAAAGAAGAATGATGGGAAGGTCATTCTTGGAATAGGCCTAAAGCTTTGTTTTCTCAGATAAGTTCAAGGCCAGGTGTGGGTTGCAGAGCATTTTCATACCTTCCTTGAACATGCCCCAGTGAATCCAAATGAATGTATTAGCTGGAGAGCTTTTTGTATTACATAGTGAGCAAGATGCAAATATTTGACTATGGAGGTAGAGAGGATTAGTCATGGAGAGAGTAAGATTTTCTGCTTAATGTATTTCTATTTCAGGAATATTTATTCTTTTTCTCTGAGTGGTTTTGGCTTATAACTTATTCACAATGAGTTGCCTGTACCTAAATGGGTGTAGCATGGCCACACCTTCAACAAGATTAGGTTAAGCCACCTTAAGGAAACCTCTGAGCAGGCCCCTGTCAGAACCGAGCATGGTCTATCCTCATCTGGTACAGGGCTGGCCTGTACCCCCAACATATCGCTTTGTACCCTGGAGAGGCCTTAGCGGCTCTCAGTCTGCAACCCAAAGAGAGATCAGGGAAAGCCTAGAGAATTGCCAGCGTTGTGTCAGTGGTAAGGAGGAGCCCGAGGTACTCTGGTGGTCTTGTTTAATGGAGTGGGTTGTTAGCAACCATCCTGTGGCCTTTGACTACTCCGTCGTTAGTGCTAAGCTATTCTAGTGTAGTGGATAGTCAAGCTCCATGTTTCTAGAGATGCATAGCTGAAAGAAGGAGATCCTGAGAAGCACTTTATTTTATAAAAATATACAGTTAAAATGCAAATGTCCTATATTGTCATTCAAAGGTGGGATTTCGTACGTGAATACAACAGGGTAAGGCCTTGTTTTGTACCTTTGCCTATAGCATGTGTGTTTACTCTTACTGGTCACATTTCATGTGTATTTTTAAGCATAGGTGAAGAATTTTTGTATTTGTTGTCTAACACCCATGCTTTCTGTTGCAAATAATCACTTGCAGAACACCTGCGAGTCATTATTTGTGCTACTAATAAATTTGCATGCAAGGCAGTATTGAAATGCATGGAAAATGTTAAGGGTATAAAAATCTTTTGTGTTAGTCTTTGCCATGAAAGGGATCAAATTACTAAAACCGAGAGCTAGAGGCAAAAATGCAGAGCTCATTAAATTGTCCTTCTCACTAGCTGCAGACCTTTGTCACTGCCTGGTTTGTGAAGGCAGGGTTACTTGTTGGGTCACTTGGATTTGTATGACACCAAGAGGTTGTGGTGGTGTGAGGTGCTATCCAGTGCCACTCTGCCCAAGCCTTTGCTGCCTTCTGCAAGTCTGCGCCAGCTCTCAAACCACTATGGGGAATCAAGCGTGGAGGTACATCAAGAAAGATGCAAGGAGTATACCTTCACCATAAATCATGTTTTCTAGCTCCTGTCACTCTAAAAATCGACACATTAGATTACCCAGGCTATTTCAGATCAGTCTTCTTTCCTCTGAAATGGAGCCCTTGTGCTGTTCAGGTTCCTAGAAAGAATCACGTCCTCCTGCTCAGATGAAGATGCTTTTTTTCATTAGATACTTTAAGCTCCAGTTGCTGGAGAGATTAAAGCAGAATAAGGAAGAAGGAGGCAGAATAGGAATAAATCCAAGCTTACAATACAGTGAATTATATTATAACATATGACTTAATTATCACCTGGCAATTAAAGCCCAGAACTGAAAGAAAAATACAGGAAATCCTGAGTGTCCCCAAATTTACATATTTCTGGACCAAAATTCAAGCTCTGTGCAGTCCTTAGGAAACTGGATTTTGGTTTAGCCCAGTTTGCCTTCTTGGACTGCATATCAGTGCATAAAATACTTGTTTTAGAAGAAACAGGTCATTTTTTACCAGCAAAACATATGCCCATTCTTCTCCAACAGATTTCTACTGTGTAGCAAGAGGGAGACAAGATCTTTTTCTTTGTAGGTGGTGCCATGATTGCCAGGCAAAACCCTTCTGAAGACTGCTAGAATTAAAACTTCATACCATGCCAGGAAAGCTGAGGACAGTTTTGTTTCCAATGGGCTTTATCCTTACTGAAGCTGGCAGGAGAGTTCACTGCGGCCAGTTGAAACAAACTTTACTTTTGCCCCTTGAAAAGTCAATGAACCTGTCAAGAAATATAATAAATGTAATAATTACTGTAAGAGGGACAGGGCATTGGTTCTGGCTTTAAATTTCCTAAATGTTGCTCTCATACGCTCCTAGAAAGTGGCTTTTACCTGAGTGCTGGGAAGCCCACCTGTGCATGCAGCATGGCGCAGCTGGAGTTTCTCTGCAGGCAGGTGGCAGGGGACAACAAGCAGTGGGGAATGGCCACCTGATACTGTGGGGGAGGGGAATGGGGACAGATGAAGGGGACAAGAAACAGAGAGAAACTGGTCAGAGAAAATGCTGAGGGCACCTTTTCAAGAAGTTAATCCTCTGGTGTTTTCTCTGGGGCAAACATTTTTATTTTGATGAATCTGCTGCTTTCCACCAGCTGAAGGAGCTTGCTTAATACGCGTGGGGATGACCACAGTGCTCTTGTAAATGTCCTCAAGGACACTTGTGTATTTTGAAACACACCGTAACCAGTGCTATATGAAGGGAGCTGTGACTGAAAGGCGTACAGTCATGGGCCACTCACAGAGCAATGGGGTGGTATTTGGGATGCCCCAACAGCCTAAAGAAGCAGTAACAGCAGAAGAACTGAGTTAAGTGTTTCAAGAATGGCAAGAGCAGCCTGTTTAATTCTGTTACAATAAATACAACCATGAAAAACTATAGTTTTGAGTAATCAGAAAGTAGCGAGGTTAGTGTATGAGACTTGAGTTGGACAGAAGACAACTGAAGAAAAATATGTGGTATGATGCCTGAGGAAAGACACAAAAATACACAATCACAGATTTTTCGTTCCTAGAGCTTTTCAAGTATTTTAGTGGTACAAAGTTTTCACCTTTGATTGATGTTACCTGCTAATTAATCAGGGAGAAAAGTACAAGAGTTTAAGAGACTCATTGTTACTGCAGGTTATGTGCAAAGGGCAGCAGAGTTTTAAAGAGCATTTGAAGAGACTGCTTCTTCAATTAGGTTTGTTAAGCAAAAGAAAGTGTCGTATTTTCCCACTTAAATCTGTATACTAAATACTTAGCTGAAGACAGGCAATTAAACTAGCACATACTGTGTTGTTTGCAGTGACCCAGAGCTAAGTCATGTACTCTGTGGATTTTTAATATCAATTTCTTTGCTAATCTGAAAGCAACATGCAAGTGCTGTAAGGTGCTATAAAACTTTGCATCGTAACTCCAGCACATGATCTTGTTGATGTATGCCTGTTTATAAGTTCAGCCTAACCTGAGCATTATCTTGCCCTACAACATGGGCACAACCATAGCATTACCTAGTCCCTTGTATTTTTAGTGTGTTCGTTTTGGCTGCTTCCCCACTTTGTTGTTTTTGACAGAATAAACTCTGGTGCTGAGGAATAAGCTGTAAAGGTAAATGATCAAAATGTCTGCTGGCTCGCACTGAGGACGCCTGTGGTACACTGTATTGACAGCCAGAGCCTGAGTGATAGTGCCAGGAGTCAGAAGCAGCTGTGATTCCTGCTCACTTCTGGCTACAAACAACAATATGACAGCAAATTATTGTTTGAAGTGTGCTTTGCTATTAAAGGTTTCAAACAACAAAATACAAATGCAGTAAATAAAAGGAATGTAAGCTAAAGCCTCCCATAGTCCTAAAAGTCAGAATTTTCTAGATGATCTGCATATAATGAAAAAAACATCAGGGTCTTTTAAATTAGTACTGGCTTCAAAGTCACTGAGTACTTAGAAGCCTAATATTTAGTCAGCATTAAAAAGATAAGGTAGGATACATACAGCTGTTAGTCAAAAAACTCTATTTCCCTTGATCATTATTTAGGCAGCGATTGCTTTACATTTGCGATTCTACTGTAAGATTCTTTTTACAAGAAACAGCCTAGTGAATTCCAGGGCTGTATCTTCCTGCAGTCATTGATTAGGGACCAGTTCAGTCAACCAAATAAACATATACTTAACTTTAAGGACATGTGTAAGAGCTGCTGATTAACACACAGCTGCGTCCCAGGAGATCACTATTCATTAGATTAAAAGTCCAGAAGACTGGGTTTGGGTGTGACAGTGTGCTGTAAAGTGAACCTCCAGTTCTCTCTATTTACTCTGACATTGGCCCAGGGACAGGCCAGTCAACACTGAGGGGTGTCACCCTTCACACAGTTTTACTAGCCCTTTTCAAACACACTTGAAGACATCCATTGCTTAGATGTTTCATGGTGTGGTCTTTTTTTATTTCTTGGCAGATTTAATCTAAAACTGAATGCGATTTTCCAGAGCTCCAACTTTGGGTGGACATTCAAGTGACTTCAGTAGAAATCTCAGTATAAACTCAGTAAAAGCCTTAGGATTTAGCTCATGGAGTTCATTATTTGGTTTAGACTTTTTATTCCTTGGGCTAAAGCATTCTGCAATACGTCACCATTTTGCTGGAGATTATGTTTACTTAATATGCTTTGGAATTTACCATGGAAAACAGACATAGTAAATGTGGTTGGGGTTAAGATCATTCTGTAATTTATGACTCGGGATGTAACTGAGCATAATTCAAGCTAAAACTCTACAAGCTTTCTAGTTGTGCGGCATATTCTACAAAGATTCCCAGTGCCATCCTGGGCTTGGTCTCCTTAAGCAGTCTGGACTATGTCTCACAAGGAAGAATGGGAAAAATTGCTTTTGGTGTGTGCTTGTATTTTCTCTTTCTAACTTTGTATTGAAGGAGCCATACAGTTTATATCTGGATAACACTTGAAATCCACAACACACAGGCTGATGAATATCAGGACAATACTTTGGGAAGTACTGTGCTACCTGATCATCTTACAGTCATGTCCTGGGTGTCTTGAGCTGGTCACTGTCAGAGATTTCAAAGTGGGTTAAATCAGCCATCTAGTTTGACCAGCTTCAGTCTTCATATTAAAAGCCATAAGGGTGAGGAGCACAGGATAATTTGGAAGATTAATCTCTTTTGATTTCCACTAACTTTGAAAAATTCAAGTTTCCGTGGTTGAATTTGGCTAAGGTTAGGAAATCCATCCTAGTTTTCACAGAAGCTATTACATCCTCATGCAGTGACAGTAGTTGTATCATGCAGAAAACCAACTGCTGGAGCTCAGAGCAATGCATCCTGCTGTAGAGCCTCACAACTTTTGGATAGAAAGATTTGTCTTCAACACATATATTAACTATGCTGCTCTGTCTTGAAGTGGAGCATCTCCCTAAGAAGGCACCACCAAGCAGAACTGAAGTAGTTCAGCTGAGGCTACTCGAAGTGTTATACTACAGTCAAGTGGACAATACTAAATAAGGAGCAAAAATAAAATATTCAAGAAAATGTCTTGCTAGGACAGAGACTTATGGAATGCCAAAAATAATCTTGTTCCTGCCAGCGATGAAATTCTCTCAACTCCTTTGCATCTGTAAAATGAGTGTGAACAGACCTAAGGGAGACAAAGGCAGATCCTTTGACAGAGTGGTGTGTGCCCTGAGGGCATCACATGTATTATATATAAGGTAGAAAACAACCCAATCATCTGTCTTCAGGCCAGAATCCTAAATATACACTTCTTTGGGAAAGCTATTTTGTATTTATGAGCTCCCATCTTAACACTGTTAGTTTTCTGTGTGTAGTTTCCTAGCAGACATCTCTGATGTGTTGATAAGGAGAGAACAATATAAACAGATCCCCTGAGCAGTCTATTTCTCTGAATGTCCATTCCATTTCATACAGCTACTAGAATAAATTACTAGTCCATATGAATAGGAAACTTTTCCCTTCTTTCCCAAGAATGGTGTCACGGTGTGTTTACTACTGGTTTTCATTTGTTTTAAAGGCACAGTATGAAAAAAATGCTCCAAACCTTAATTACGAAGGCACGTGAGAAAATGAAGAAGATGCTTTACACCTGGTGAAAATTATTGTTGCCTTTTATGAGTTCCTCTGTAAGAAGCCTTTTTGGTTCCAGCAGATGGCATGCACTCATCAAAGCCTGTTCTGTGTGATCATAAATACTGATCCAACGAGGATGCTGAGCTGTACAGCTAAAATAATGTCACAAGTGATTCTATTATGCTACACTTGATTTCTATAATCTCTTTAACATACTACAGGAAGTTAATATGTCTTCAAAACTAAGTTTCTTTGCTGTTTCAGGGCTCAGCCCAGGTAATTTTTGTTGAGACTGTTTTCAAGGAACATGAGCAGAGTTTGGCCAAAGCAATTTTGTTGGAGCAATAGTTGTGATTAAAGCAATCTAAATGTCTGGCTATAATATAAGCATATTGGCATAAAAAGAGAAGCAGGGGATCTGGAAAAAAAAAATTAACAAAATGAGCAAGAGAAAAGAATGACCAGAAGTTTATTGAGCAGGATGCATTTTAAGATAGAATATGCCATATGGTTGGTGAGAGAAAAAGCTTAAAATGTCTTTTTCAGCTTATGAGATAACATTGTACTGGTGAACACCAGTCTGTTCCTAATGTTCTGCCACGAGACCTCTGCACTTTCACAGAGGTTTCTGGCATTCAGAGATTGCAGTGGTAAACTAGCTTTATAGTTGTTTAAAATTTCCTTGTAAGTCAGGTTTTGGAGAACAGCTGAGAAACACCATTATCTATAGCCAAGGCAGAATTAACATCTGTTAGGGTATGTAGGAGCAAATTGAGACTTTGAGTTTCCATATACACTAATCCAAATTCTGACATTTTCTGCATAGAAGTTCAGCTGTTTTCTGGTAGTTTCCTTAGTAGTTGCTCTTTGTGCAAACAGTTTCTAACTATCCACAATACTTTCTGGAAGAGAGATTTCCCCCACAGGAAGCACTGAGAAATGTTTTAGAACAGAATTAGTGCTGGATTCAATGTTATGCGCTGGCTCGTTGGCAAACATCCCATGGAACTGAATGCATTTTTTAGTGAATTGGTTGCTTTTTATGAAGGTTATCTGAAGTCTAGTCAAACTTGGATCTATTTGTGCGCTTTGCAGTGTTTAGAGGAAAATACTGAAAATGTGAAAGGTCAGCTATCTCAGACTTTAGCCACTGGAAGTTGGAGAGGAGCTCTGATTTTTTTTTTTTTAGAACACTGTGCACCAATTCAGCCATGAGGGTTTATGTGGCCACTGGAAGCTTGTTCTGTGCAAGTGATGTCGTCCAAAATCACTGGTGTAGCTGCTTTCAGTGACAAAACCTGTGAGAATTTACTGCAGGGAAAAGAATTTAAAGAGCCATCACTCAAGAAATAAATTCATAGGAGAACTTGCATTTTGTTTCCCATTGTGAAAATGAAATTAATTCTTACTATCTATCTCAGAGCTCCTTGTTCAGTCTGCCTGTCTGTGAACTACTCTGAATTACATAAAAAAACCCCACACTTTTACTCTTTTTTGTCCCTAGCCAGCATGTCTAGGAGCTGCTACGTTTCTGGTCTTCTCACATTCTCACTGGCCTAGTATTTGCTCAGAGCCCTTGAAAACTATGTTAATTCCCAGTCATTTCATAGCCTTTTTCTTTGTGCTACCTGGCACACCCTGGGTAGAAGCAAATGCAAGATCATGATTTTACTTGTCATTGAGTTTCTGAGCATATAAGTATAATAATTTTTTGCACAAAGCACATCGTTATTATATCCTTTGCCATAATAATAACATGATTTATCCAGTAATTCTATTACTGTTCATCTCAGCCTCAGTACATAATTCTGGGGTAATGGAGCACGCAAGTTCCCAGGTTGTTATACCACTATAAAGCCCTATCAGAAATTTGTCAGATAAAAACGGTATTCCACGTATGCATCATTACATAAATTATCATCTTTATGGTAGGTATTATAATGTATGGTTAAAAACATAGTTTGTTTCCTTAGGCTCTGGATGATGGATAGAATACAATCCCTGTAGATAGAAATGCCCCTTGTTTATTCCAAACAAGATACAAACCAGCAGCCCTCCTTCCACAAAGAACTGATATCCCTTTAAGGTCTAAAATTTAGAGTAAATCTGAATCTTTATGATGTCATAGCAGGATTTGCTTTTTCAGGTTGATTAGGCTTGAGATTCAGGATCAGAAAAGCAGAGATAGTGAACAGTCAGAGCCAGAACTTCACAGAAATATGTCAGTGCCAAATTTAAAGACTTGTTAAAAAAAAAAGTTCATGTCCAGGTCCTGAGCTGATATGGATCAGAGGACTTGGCAAATTATGGAAGCTTTTTCTTTGTCAGCTAAAATGTGGGCAATATTACAAATTCTGTCTTCCTACAAACAACAGCAAATCTCTACCAAGGCAGTGTTATTTCACCCTGGAGATGTTCACAAGGAGAGGAGTATAAGTCTTGGGTCGCTCACTCCGCTTGGTAGGCTGGTCAGCACATGGAAATGCAAGAAGGACCTTTGGGTCTTTTAGGTATTTCTGTAAGGAGTGGATTTCTGATCACAAAAACTTTTGTCCTAGTAAAGTGCTGGGGATCTTCCTTACCAAGGACCATGGAAGTCCACAGGACACCTGTCTTGTGTGAGGTCTGGATAACTGCCTTGGCTTTGTTCTTAGGAACTGTAACATACTTTGTCATGCCACGAAATTAGAAAGTTAGTTAACTTGCTAATGTGCCTACACACAGGCACTCTGATGCACACTGTCTTTGAGGTGTTAAAATCAGTTTTTCATATGACCAGGTAAGAGATGGCCAAAGACACTCCTTTGTGGGGTCCCGGAGCCTGCAAAAGTTCATGGCTGCCCAGTGGAAGGATATCTGTAAAGCTTCCCTGTGGATCCCTAGCATCAGACCCACCACCTGGTGGGTAGAGAGTTGGCACTTTTGCAATTTAGTACATAAACTTCCATCTCTCTTCCTTTCAAACACCTAGGTGTTATCCTGATTGCTTTCTCCCTTGCCTACCTGACACTCCCAAAGCATTTCTAGTTCTGCAGTTACGTACTGGAATACTGTGTCCAGCTGTGGAGCCCTCAGCACAAGAAGGACATGGACCTGTTGGAGTGGGTCCAGAGGAGGGCCACGAAGATGATCAAAAGGCTGGAGCACCTCTCCTGTGATGACAGGCTGAGAGAGTTGGGGTTGTTCAGCCTGGAGAAGAGAAGGCTCCAGGGAGACCTTATAGCGGCCTTCCAGTACCTGAAGAGGGCCTACAAGAAAGCTGGGGAGGGGCTGTTTGCAAGGGCATGTAGCGATAGGACGAGGGGCAATGGTTTTAAACTAGAGCAGGGCAGGTTTAGATTAGACATTAGGAAGAAGTTCTTTACAATGAGGGTGGTGAGGCACTGGAACAGGTTGCCCAGAGAGGTGGGGAGGGACTCTTTATCAGGAAGTGTAGTGATAGGATGAGGGGTAACAGTATTAAACTGAAAGAGGGTAGATTTCAATTAGGTATTAGAAAGAAATGCTTTACTGTGAGGGTGGTGAGGCACTGGAACAGGTTGCCCAGAGAAGCTGTGAATGCCCCATCCCTGGAAGTGTTCAAGGCCAGGCTGGATGGGCCTTATGGGAGGTGTCCCTGCCCATTGGCAGGGGGCTTGGAACTAGATGCTCTTTAAGGTCCCTTCCAACCCAAACTATTCTGTGATTCTATATGATATGGAAAAGAAAATGAGTCCCTATGGAGAGGTTGCAGACTAAAGTTCACTGTTCATGGAACCCTGCACCATAAACCACATGAAGCCAGCAGATCACATTGAATCACAGTGGTTTTGTTAGAAAGAGGATAATTGTATTTTACACAAACAGGTACAGAGTCATAGAATCATAGAATGTGCTGGGTTGGAAGGGACCTTTAAAGGTCATCTAGAGCAACCCCCCTGCAGTAAGCAGGGACATCTTTAACTAGATCAGGTTGCTCAGAGCCTCATCAAGTCTGGCCTTGAATGTGTCCAGGAATGGGGCCTCCACCACCTCTCTGGGCAACCTGTTCCAGTGTCTCACCACCCTCATTGTGAAGAAACTTCTTCTTAATGTCTGATCTAAACCTACCCCACTCTAGTTTGAAACTATTACCCCTTGTCCTATGACTCTACTCCATGATAAAGAGTCCCTCCCCATCTTTCCTGTAGGCCCCCTTCAGGTACTGGAAGGCTGCTATAAGGTCTCCCTGGAGCCTTCTCTTCTCCAGGCTGAACAACCACAACTCTCTAAGCCTGTCTTCACAGGAGACGTGCTCCATCCCTCTGATCATCTTTGTGCCTGCTCTGCTGGACTTGTGCCAACAGATCCATGTCCTTCTGGACATATGCTATAATATGCTATGTAAAATCTACATTGCAAGTTAATAGGAGAAATCTTGCACAGGAAGAGGCTTTACCCACACACTGCAGTCTGTCTAAAGAGATTATTCAAAGCCATGTATGGGGACATAGACAGGGTGTGTGATTGTGAATAGAAAACAATTCCTTCCTGCCCAGCAGATCCATCACCTTTACTTCTCTTTCTTATTGTTCTGGTGTATTGCTGCAGCCCAGTTAATACATAAGTCAATACATAAATCAATCAGACATAAAGAGACACCAGGGAAAAAAAAAAAAAAAGAGAAGTCTCTGCTCCACTGTGGTAAGTATTTGTGGAAAGATATGTCAAAAAGGGACCATGTGCTTCTAAAAAAATATTTTCCTTTGATCTTGGTTTCAAATGGCCTCTGGACCTAGACTCAGAAGCTGGAGAAACTGTTAAAGAAGGCATTTAGTGAGCAGAAACCTCCTGCCAATTCTAACAGGTTTTTAAAAACGGAAACAAGTGGAGCCGAAGTTCAAAGACTGCAAACTCAGATAATGAAAAGTTGCTTTCCTAAATGGCCTCATGCAACAATATTTTAAAAAATAAGAATAAAGAGATGCATATAACTGCTAACTAATTCGGAGACAGGAGAGGATTCACACAGATCACTCTTCCCTGCAGGTTCAGTAAGGATGCTGCTGGTCAGCTATTTAAATATAGAATCATAGCATCATAGAATCATTGAGGTTGGAAAAGACCCTTAAGATGATTGAGTCCAACCGTGAAGCTAACACTACCAAGTCCATCACTAAACCATATCCCTAAGCACCACATCTACGTATCTTTTAAATACCTCCAGGGATGGTGACGCAACCACATCCCTGGGCAGCCTGTTCCAATGCTTGTCAACCCTTTCAGTGAAGCAGTTTTTCCTAATATCCAGTCTAAACCTCCCCTGGTGCAACTTGAGGCTGTTTCCTCTTGTCCTAACACTTGTTACCTGGGAGAAGAGACTGACCCCCAAGTCACTACAGCCTCCTTTCAGGTAGTTGTAGAGAGTGGAAAGGTCTCCCCTCGGTCTCCTTTTCTCCAGACTAAATAACCCCACTTCCCTCAGCAGCTTCTTATAGGACTGGTGCTGTAAACCTTTCACCAGCTTTGTTGCCCTTCTTGGGATGCACTCCAGCACCTCAATGTCTTTCTTGTAGCGAGGGGCCCAAAACTCAACACAGTATTTGAGGTGCAGCCTCACTGACGCTGAGTACAGTGATATGATTGCTCCCCTAGTCATGCTGGCCACACTACTTCTGATACAGGCCAGGATGCTGTTGGCCGCTTTGGCCACCTGCGCACACTGCTGGCTTATATTCAGCCAGCTGTCGACCAACACCCCCAGGTCCTTTTCCACTGAGCAGCTCTCCAGCCACTCTTCCCCACACCTGTAGTTCTGCATGAGGGTTGTTGTGACCCAAGTGCAGGACCCAGCACTTGGCCTTCCTGAATCTCATACCGTTGTCCTCGGCCCATCGATCCAGCCTGTCCAGAGCCTGTCCCTCTGTAGAGCCATCCTACCCTCAAACAGATCGACACTCTGACCCATCTGCAAACTTACTGAGGGTGCTCTCGATCCCTTTGTCCAGATCATTGATAAAGACATTAAACAGAACTGACCCCAATACTGAGCGCTGGAGCACACCACTTATGACCTGCCACCAACTGCATTTAACTCCATTCACCACAACGCTTTGGGCCCAGCCATCCAGACAGTTTTTTACCCAGTTTTTTTACCCAGTAAAGAGTATGCCCGTTCAAGCCAGGAGCAGCCAGTTTCTCTATGAGAATGCTGTGGGAATCGGTGTCAAAGGCTTTACAAAAGTCCAGGTAAACAACATCCACAGCCTTTTCCTCCACCACTAAGCAGGTCACCTTGTCATAGAGGGAGATCAGGTTAGTCAAGCAGGACATGTCTTTCATAAACCCGTGCTGAGTGGGCCTGATGACCTGGTTGTCCTGATATGATTATGATTAAACTCATTCATATGATAATGTTAAACTCACAGAACGTATACTAAATGCTAACTCAGAGGAAACAACATGATTTTAAGATGATCCAGGGAAAAAAGTTCTTCTCCTATTGCAAAAAGGCAAGTCATGCTTCAGGGTGTTGCTTGTAATACCAGTCCCCAGGTCAAATCAGGCTCTATGGTAAATGACTAAATCTCCACTCAGAATTCATTAATGTCTTACAAATTACAAGAAAAAGTCTACATAATGCAGTTAAAATTCAATAGACGGGCTTAGTGGCAGCAAGAGGCTTAAAATAAACCCCTTGTTAATGCAAACTAAAGCTTATGTTACTCTTGTTTGTAGTAGTTTTGTGTATTTGTTTTAATTTTTTTTTTATTTTTGTGGAGAGGCTGAGCCCTGACCACATATTTTATCGATGTAAAATACAGTGTTTTAACAACTGGACATCGCATCGCAGGAGTGATGCCAAAGCTAATGTATACTTTGCACAATAGAAGGATTTTAGCTGTTTCCCCTGCATGGCCTGTCATATTGTATCTGTATATCATGAGCTTTACTAGCTCCACTGTGGTTTGAAAAATATATCTAATCTAAGAAAATAAACCCCAACACTACAGCACATGCCACAGCACAGTGGAACAATATAGTCCCAGACTGTCTCCCAAAAGAAGCTCAGCAGCTATTGTCTTGATACAATTAATTAAAGCAGCAGACAACTCTATTTCAACTCAAACTAGAAGTTTCTTGTTAAACTGATGCTTTAGCCCTAATTTCACAAGAGTTGCTACAGATGAAGTAGACACTTTCCTAAATATGGGATAGGAGTAAGCTCATCATGTGGGGTGAGCAGATCCATACTCTCTCTTCCTGTCTTGAACATAGCACATGATCTTGAATCATCACGTGTTACAGTCTCTCTCCAGGGAAAGGAGAAGAGATACAACCCTGATCCAAGTCGTGCTGCTAACAAATATTCTTCAGGGCAGATTAAGCTCTCATTTACTCCCATGCAATTCCACTGATTGCTAGGACAAGCTCTGTCAATGAGGATTCACCAAGATTACTATGCACCAAACTTCATAATACTACTTTTTACTAAATTTGAATTTTCAACTGTGACTACATTTGAACCACCTGTCTGAGGTGGTTGTCGAGAAGACATTTGCAGCTCATTCACTTTTTAGTCTGAGGCCAAGAAAGCTAGTTCAACTTCTGACACGCACACACACCCACACACATCCCTTTTTATTTTTTTCCTTAGAAAGGCCAGTCCTCCTAGGCACAACTGAACAAGTACTGACATTTGTGCTTGCTGTTTACTCATTGCTTCACAAGAGAGCAGTGTTTGGTTTGACAGTAAACATCTAACTCAAGATATGTTCTTAGGCTCTGAACTGAAACCTAAGCCAATCTGTCCAAAGCTGTTTTCTCTCTTGCTACTTAGATTGAAGTAATTGCTACAAAACATAAACCAGTGTTTTTTTCAGTCAGTACTGCTCCCAGTGCTGTTCATCAATGACCTGGATGAGGGGACAGAGTGCACCCACAGCAAGTTTGCTGATGACACAAAGCTAGGAGGAGTGGCTGACACACCAGAAGGCTGTGCTGCCATACAGCAAGACCTGGACAGGCTGGAGAGTTGGGCAGAGAGGAATCTTATGAAATTCAATAAGGGCAAGTGTAGGGTGGTGCACCTGGGGAGGAATAACCCCATGCACCAGTACAGGTTGGGGGCTGACCTGCTGGAGAGCAGCTCTGTGGAAAGAGACCTGGGAGTCCTGGTGGACAACAGGATGACCATGAGCCAGCAGTGTGCCCTTGTGGCCAAGAAGGCCAATGGCATCCTGGGGTGCATCAAGAAGAGTGTGGCCAGCAGGTGGAGGGAGGTCATCCTCCCCCTCTACTCTGCCTTGGTGAGGCCGCATCTGGAGTACTGTGTCCAGTTCTGGGCTCCCCGGTTCAAGAGGGACAGGGAACTGCTGGAGAGGGTGCAGCAGAGAGCTACCAAGATGATGAGGGGACTGGAACACCTCTCTTATGAAGAAAGGCTGAGGGACTTGGGTCTTTTTAGTCTGGAAAAAAGACGACTGAGGGGGGACCTTATGAATGCTTATAAATACTTAAAGGATGGGTATCAGGAGGATGGGCCCAGGCTCTTTTCAGTGGTGCCCAGTGACAGGCCAAGAGGTAATGGGCACAAACTTGAGCATAGAAAGTTCCACCTAAACATGAGGAGGAACTTCTTTACCCTGAGGGTGGCAGAGCACTGGAACACGCTGCCCAGAGAGGTGGTGGAGTCTCCGTCTCTGGAGACATTCAAAACCCACCTGGATGCCTTCCTGTGCAACCTGCCCTAGGTCACCCTGCTGTGGCAGGGGGGTTGGACTTGATTATCTCCAGAGGTCCCTTCCAACCCCTATCATTCTGTGATTCTGTGATTCATGGTATTCCAGGAAGAAAATGCTATTTCCCTAAATCCTCCCTAAATACTTTGCTGAAACCCTGACTCTCTACTAAATAACCCTTAATAAACCTCAAAGAGCTATTTTGCCAGGTCCCAAAAATGTATCATTATTCACTGTCCTACTCTAAAATAGCCATTTGCTATGCTAACAAGAACCCCTCCTCTAAACAGCTCACCATCTCCCAGAACTAAAGACCAAATTAATTTCCAGGTAGTACTAACCAAAGCAGAGTTATTATACTGAGAATTACCTTCTTGATCAATTGACACAGCTGAAATACCTTATACAGATTAAACACTGTCGCTGCTAATTTACCCTGTCCACGGCATCTGTTTTCACCATGATCTTTGCCTACATTTTTCATTTAGATGCAAGATTATTTTTTCCCTCTAGTCTATACTCTAGGTTTATGCCAAACTGGATGAGTATTTGAGAGATGCAGAGTTCTTTCCCCATAACTGACTGAAAAGAAAGGGCCATTGTCACTCAAGCACTGTGTATGTAAATTGTTAACCTTTAACTTTTGTGAGGAAAGGAGTTATATTTGGTAACCAAGGAAAAGAAGCAAACAGTTTTTCCAACCTTTTAGGCCTAGTAACTTCAGTGGGAATATGAGAAGGAAAGAAGCAGTTGAAAAGAAATAGAACAGCAGATTTTCCCAGAGGGAGGTAAAATAAAACGTAAGAAAAATGCTTGGAGGAAATAGGAACAAAAAATCCCAAGGATGCTGGTGTTTTAATAACTTGTTTTCCTGCATTTTGACACCATTATGTGTAGCAACCAGCAAGAGAAACAGACTACAGCTTCAAAATTGCAAATTAACTCATATAGCACTGTATATCTCACATGAAAAACTAACTGTAAATATTTAGATAATCTAAATAATAATAAAATTATTATATAATTTTATAATATATTATATATATTATACATTATATATTTTTTATATATATGTATTTATATAATAAAAACCTGGTGCATAGTGTGGGGATGAGGGACAGTGGAAAGAGCAAGTAGCTAACTTCTTGATTATTCAGGCAAGAGGTTGTTTCTTTGCTTAAAAGGCAGTAAAATTGCAGTTTAATTTCTGTTAGTGCACTTACCTAATTGCCTTGGCAGAGTAGAGCATATTTGAAGTTGGTGAAAATACAGATTGTATTCACTTTGAGACACTACGGTACTCTCCTAAGGTGGATAAAAATAAATCTCCTGGGCTCAAAAGGGTTCCTCTCCTTTTCTAGGGATAAGTGCTGCCTCAAAAGGGAGAAGGATAGGTGATGTTGGGCTAGGCAGAAGATCATACTCAATCATTCAAAAGCCACCACATACATCTAGTTCTTGGTATGTGCTGTTTCATGTGACTACACATTCTCCAATATTTGGTTCATTTTTTTGTAAATCCTGTCAGTGTTTTCAAGTGCCTGTAGTTGGTAGAAAATATTATCTTCTTTGAAGGTCTCAGTTCTTAAAGCTCTCTGTGGGCCTATTTTGGAGCTTAACTGTTTGGCTTCTTGTCACTATGACATATGAAAATAATGAGCAGAATTAATTTATATTATCATCTTCTGGCTCCAGTGAAGTTAGACTAAAAGAGGTTTTGGTCTCATGGGTTTCAGATGAGCATTCAGAATGCTTCGTTTGTTTGAATAGCCGTAGAAGTTCAGTGTAGTGGAACAATGATTTATTTAACCAAGGTAATAATTTGCAAGTTTTGAAAGACCGCAAATGCTAAAATGCATTCTGCACGATTTTGTGGTACTTACCTATGCACAGAGGTGCCATTAACATAGAGATTGTATTAACAGCGTTCGGTTGCGTAGGAGGAGCTCACGTTGTTGGTACACTTCTGGCTTTGTGTTTGAGTCCCAGCACTGCACATGAGTTGGGGTGCAGTCAAGCTCCACTCTGTCATGCATTAATTTTTTCCTTCAGCAAGAAAATCTGAAGCACAAGAAAGCCTTATACATATTTAAACTCCTTCCCTGCATGCTTTAACATGGTACTGTGGCTTTCATGGTGTGGGTAAGCTGTGCATGTGAGCATGCACTAATGTGCACTAATGTCGGCAGAGGAGTGGGACACATTCCGGGGAATCTGGCTACATAAGGGCCCAGATTCTGCCCTAACTTACATCTGTGCATCTTCCACTGACTTCAGTAGGAACTTCTTGCGGTTATGTCATTATGTGACTGCAGGTTTCAGGTGCAAAACGTTCTGCATTCTGACAGAGCTAAATATCATTTACAAGATGCAAATAGAGGCACAAAAACAGCACAAGGAGGATGACTCAGTCCATAAGGCACAAGTTCATTTATATGATTCAGAGGTCAAACAGATTTTCATCTTCAAGTAATTAGATAGAAAATTTCTCATGCAAAATACTGGTTTTGTCATGTGCTACACAAGAAGCTTCTCTTATCCTTTGCAGAAGGTTTTTATTTCATTATTGTTTTCCCTCCTCTTCCCCACCACAACACACTCAAAAGCCTGGAACAATACTTTGTCTCTGGTCTGTGATAAAAATCTCATTGCTAAGAGCAGTGCTAACAATGCAAATGCTTAGATTTTTATCCTTTGTGGTAACATTTTTCATGTGGTATTAATCTGTCAACGCTTTTTGTAACAGATCTGCATGGTTAGCATTATTTCGGTATTGGGTCTTTTTCTTTAAAAAACACATACCAAGCAGAATTTCAGTCCATGCTGAAGGTTCACTTACGATCTTGAAGAACTGGAGAGTGTAAAACCCGTATTTTGCACTTGAGGGAAGCACACAATATGGTATTGAGTTCCTGGAAATTTAGGAATGTCCTTAAAGAGTTTCATGTCCTCGTTTCCTTCTCTTCTCAGAGGGTATTTGGATATCTACATTTTACATGGCTGAACTTTTGAAGATGATGGTTGTTACCATGCAAAAGCTCTGTGTTGTTTGACCACATCAGGCAGCACTTAGGAGTGGATGGGAATAGAAATAAGGCTTGAATACAAGAGCAGGACCAGAGGCCTGCTTCTGTATAGGAGGACTTATTTCAGCAATGGTGTCAGTGGAATGATACGCTTCCACTGTCTGTGAATTAGAGAAAAGGCCCGCAGATAGGGAAGCAGGTATTTGTGAGGTGGCTTTCCTTTGGAAGGTATGAAGCTATAGGCATGGCATCAGGTGGGAAAGGGTCCAGGAAACCGGACAAAATGTAGCCCAAAGCAAAATCCTAGAAGGACATGTAACATCATCAAGTGCTTCTGTTTACTGATCCATTCTGGTTCTGCCCAATCATTTCATAATGGCAGAGTCTCTAAGGTTTTCTTTTGAAATTCTTTCAGCTATCCATTTTTCAAAGTTTCAGAGGAATATATAATCAACCAACCTGTGGTGAATAATAGGTCTAAAAAAGTTATACGCTCATCTTCAGAATGCAAGTGAAACTAGATGTAATCCCCGGTTGCAAAGTTTGGATCCCAAGTCCCTTGATTTTGTGACACACTTCCATCAGTAATTTCACGGCTTTGTGGCCCATGTGCGTGAAAAATGCAAACATCTCATCTTTCTCATAATTCCTCAAATAACTGCTATACACATTGTCCCCTGGTTAATCCTTTTTTAACAACCAAATGTATTGGAAAGAAATGCCGTTTCACTTTGAAAGGGAAAATCATGAAATTATTTGCATCAAAATGTCTGAATTCTTGTCACGGGTCTAATCATAACTTTCTGTTGAGAAACTTTATGAAGACAACAAGCTACACTGTATATAACAAAAAAAAAAATTTGATTCCCTGGAAATGATTTAGTACTGAGAACATCGAAACTTTATATAGCTTTTCAGACTTGTTTTAGTTCTGTAGACCTCAGACTACTGTTGTAGAGGAAGATTTGGTTTCCTTTTTCTAAAATCTTGCCCTAGTATGGCAAGATCTCAAAAAATATATTTTCTTGATAATAAAAAATTTGTTCATTACCCATTTCTCATATTTAAGTAGACAGCCTTAACTTTTAAGGAAACTGTGTTTTACTTGTACTCATATTTTTAGTATTTTTTTCAAGTACATTTTAATATTTTGTATATGAAAAGGGAGTCTATTCCTAATGATCTCTCAGGCATTGAGAAAGTTAGAGGCAGGGCTTTCAAAGTCCTGCATTATGTGCATATCACTTACCCAAATATAAAATAGAGTTAGTCAAAAAACTTTTTCCTCTAAACACTGCCAGTTCAATGAAACCAAAGATTTTCTTGGGGAATGCATAGTTTTCTCACTAATTTTCAGTGGCAGTTGTTCAAGTCTCATTAGAACCAAGTTGAAAAAGATTCTTTTGACCTCAGCATTCTGACTATATTACAATAAAATGTTAATATTGAAGTGAAACATTTTGGGAAGATTAAACAAAATATTCTGGAATGCTTTATTTTGCAAATAAATCCTCATTTTTAAACCTTTTCCTGAATTGGAATTAAATAAGGTATTAAAATCTGCATTTTCCTGCTAATAGAAACTGTGTTCTTCAGCCGTCTCTCCTACTTAAGTAGACAGCCATGATCTGTGGGGAAGCTGAATTTTCCAGCTCAAGACCAATAGTTTAGCCCATGAGACAGCTGGGATGATATGTCATTCATTCTGTTTACATCTCCAGCATTTGAGAGATAACCACAAAAAATACTTTAAAGGCAACACCTTTAGAAAAAGAAACTATTGCTGTTTCAGAAACTTCTTCAGAGCAGTAAATATACAGTGTTTGTAAAATGTGGGTAGCAATGGAATATGCATCAGATTCCCCACTTACAGATGATGGAAGTAATCCAGACTTTCCTTTCACTTTTGGCATCTTGTGCTATAACTTTTACTTGTTTTTAATTTTTCATTCTAGTGCCAACAATATGCCTAAGCAAGTAGAAGTGCGGATGCATGAGAGTCATTTAAGTCCAGCGGAGCACAGATCCAGGAACATATGTGTGCAGTTCTGCCAGTCGCTCCACAGGAATCTGCTCCTGACTCTTACTGTATTCGGTAAGATACGTCTGCTGGTCTGGACATACTGTCTTTATCTGTATTTGCTCATGTAGCACCACAGACCCTGTCTGGGGTCATCGGCTGTTCCAGTAGAACAGCCAGAAAGTAAATAGGACTCCCATAGGCATTGTTGCCTTAGTTCAGGTGTGCAGGTTGTTACTGACACAACACAGAGCAACACGCCACTGAGATACATTCTATACCTGGTTTTGATTGGAGTGTGATCAAAGTCCCAAGGCCAGTCAGATCAGTGTCATTCGGTAGAACGAAATACACTACACATTTTTTCCTCTCAGTTACTTGAAAAAAAGATAAAAACTCTTCAAAATTTCTTTTCCTTCATCTTTTATCTTTCAGTTCACACTCCGCTGCTTTTAAGGTTTATCCCCCTCTCTGTAGCTGTAAGCCAGCGCTCCATGATCTCATCCTGAATGTTGCCTCTGGCTTTAGCAGCTTCCAAATATGGAACAGTTTGACATTTTATTGTGGTTTATTGGCTCTTTGCCTGTTTCTTTTTCACTCAAAGCCTAACAGCCAAATGCAACAAATTCATAGACATACTCTATTTTGTTATTGTTTGAAAGACCAGCTGCAACTGGTCTCGAGCTGCAAATTTCACATCCATATTTTTCAGCCTTCAAAACCCATACTGCTGAAGTGTTTAGATAGTATTTGCTTTGAATCATCTTTAGAAGGTGCCTGATGCAGTTCCAGAAAAAGTTTTAAAGACACATATATTTTCCATTGTATCAAACTGATACTTCAAAGAGTTATAGTTGCTGCAAATGGCAACTCAGGCTTTGCTGTCAATTTTTTATTACATTTGAGACTTGGGCTTGGGATCAGAAAAACAAAGACATCCTGAATGTAAACATAAAATATCCATTCACAAAGACCATGTTATGAAAGTAAACATGGCCTTTTTTTCCCTTAACAGCTTCAATCCTGAGAGAGGGGTTTAGGTGTTATCACTGTACAAATCCAAATAAGTGATGAAGGGATTGTTTGCGGTTTGAGAACGTTAGCACAAAGAGAAGGAGGCAGACCATCAAAGGGAAGGAGTAATAAATGAGTTCTAAGAATCAAGTTTTCTTCAATGGTAGGTGCCGTATTCCAGGTCAGGCAGTCCCTTCCAAAACCCCCCCCAAAACCAACCTTGAATCTGTTTTCCCTAACAGACTATTCTAGCTTTCCTGCAGGGTTTTTCTTAGGCTGTAAAATATCTACTTATGCTGACCTTGTTTTCAAGTGGTACCATTCTTATGCTGAGAGCTAGCTACTATGCTCCAAAGACCTGGGTACTAACCCTGGCTCTGCTGTCAGTACTGTATGGCCTTACATAAATCACTTCGACTCTTGCTGTCTCAATTTTGCCAGCTGTAGAACAGTGATGTGAATTATATTTGACTATCCCTCAATGTATTGCAAGGCCTATACAGTATTAGTAAACCTCAATAACATTGTGGCTTGCAGCAAATTTGTATTTGTAGAAGCAAAATAGTACATTAGGTGTAAGCTCAGCTGTCAGAAGATTCTGTATCAGGACTACTTCTCTTAATCATGAGATATGTGGTAAGCACGTTACAGTCTTGTATTAATCAGAAGGCTAAGCCTTCCAAAAATGTGTCTCTCTACCAAAAGTCAGCTGCTGTGTGCAACTGTTTTTCTTTTAGGCTGTTCTTACGTGTAATCAACGTGCATTCAGGTGTATTTATGTTACCTACCTGCTCTCTTTTATTCTTCTTCCAGGTGTCATCCTGGGTGCACTGTGTGGGGGTCTTCTTCGCCTAGCATCACCTATTGACCCTGATGTCATCATGTTAATAGCTTTCCCAGGAGATATACTTATGAGGATGCTAAAAATGCTGATCCTCCCTTTGATTATATCTAGTTTAATCACAGGTATGATCTATTAGCCATAAATACTTTAAGATCCTTGCTACAGATATCGCCTGGTTTGCTTTTTGTGATGTAGGAAGAATAATAGTGTGATTCTGTTAGGGATTTTTCACTTGCAGTGTGTATTTCAGAGTTAATTTCTGATTATCTTCATTGGCTTTGATATGTAGATGGTCAAGTGAGTTTATTTTCAGGCACATGCCCATATACTACCTTCCTGAACATCAGAAATTTCTTACTATGCTGTTTTACTTAATTCCTGGATTGGACCTTGCAAATAAGATGACATGACATTAGTGAGCCTCGCCTACTTAAAGCTGTGGTGTCAGCCAGACTATGACCTGTTTGCAGCAATCAAGGGCAAAAGATGGTATGATATCTTCTCTATTTTTCAATGCCTCCTCTGCAATTAGATGGAATCTTAAATGGTTTTCTTCAAATTAGTAGCACCAGACATTGTTCACATAAGAACTGGAGACAGAAGCTTCAGGAATCTATCTAGCGGTGAGCATATCACAAGGACAAAAGTAGGCACCTGTAGGCAGTCATTAAACTTTGCAAATTATAAAGGATTTTATTTGATGATTATTAAATTGGATATTGAGTCTCAATGTATTTTTTTGTTTCTTAAAATAAAACACCTGCAGGACTGTCCGGTTTAGATGCTAAAGCAAGTGGCCGATTGGGTACAAGAGCCATGATCTACTACATGTCCACCACTATAATTGCTGCTGTGCTGGGTGTGATTTTAGTTTTAGCCATCCATCCAGGGAATCCAAAACTCAAGAAACAGCTTGGTCAAGGGAAGAAGAATGATGAAGTATCTAGTCTGGATGCTTTCTTGGATTTGATCCGAAACCTGTTTCCTGAAAATCTAGTCCAAGCATGCTTTCAGCAGGTAAATACTTCTACTCCTTGGTAAATTTTTTACTTACCAGGGATGTCTATAAAGTTAATGCCATTGTTTAGGTGAATGACAGAAATGATGATGCTAAGAGAAATACAGGTCTTAAGTCTTGAGCAGGTAAGTGAAAGAACATTATTTATAGCTGCTTTGGTTTATGTTGCAGTTATTATTTAAATTCATAACTTTTTTTTAAAGAAGATGGTTTTTAGTTTTTTCCTCACTTTTTATACAATATATGTGGTCATGAATGCTGGCTTGGGCTGAACAGCTGATGAATTATGGGATCTTTCACCCAGGTTGAATTTGATCTTGGTTATTAGTTACAGAGCTGATGGTTCTGCAATGCCCCGTTTGTAATATATGGATGATCTTAATTCCAGCTGGTCGACAGTGGAAGCCAAAACCCAAACCTCTCATAACTTCTATTGCTGTATTAGGAGTCCAGACTAGGTAGGGATAATACCATGAAGTGGCTGACCCACCTACAGGTGGCCCCATCAGGCCAGGTTTGAAGCATGCTGGGAAAGAAGGATGCTTGCACCGTGTGTTTCTTGCTCTGTAGGTAGATATTTTTGTCTAAAAACTTTTTACCAATGCTTAATCAAAACAGCTTCACTTTGAGGGGTAAAATAAATGAAAAATGCATGCTTTCAATTTTCTGTTTAAGCATATTTCTTTTCTGTAAGGTGCTTTTCCATACAGCTAAAGTTTTTGCCAATAATGCAGACCTTTTTTTTATTATTATTATTTTGATGAAACAGCGTTGGTTGCCAAACCTGTTCTTAAGTGTTCCTATGTGAAATTGCATTGTAGCTGGAGCTGGGGTTACGGCCAAAGAATGAAGTGAAGTGAAGGGAGAAGAGGCCATGCAGGGTGGAAGAATGGAGGGCAACCTAAACTGTGAAAAGTGCTTGGATTGCTTCACTTATTCCATGGACTTCCACATAAAAACACATAGTCCTTGGAGGTTTAAAGAGAGAACATTAAAGAATGTTCTCAGTGTTTCCAAATCATCATGGGAATGTCAGTCATGTGATCAAACTGCGGGTGGCTAAACATCACATGTAATGTGAAATGTATTTTTGCAAAACTAAGTGAGGGGAGAACAGGGTGCTTATGTTTTTTTCTTCCTTTCCCTCGTTTGAACCGTGGAAGAGAGGAGAATTAGATTACTGGACGGTTGAAAGTGGTCATATATCTCGACAAAGGGACAGAAAGTGGAAGAAAGAAGAATTAAGCTACGCATGTCAGATAGTTTTCTTGGGACGTTAATATTGCTTTTCCAGGGTGTGATATATCAATGTTCAGGTCACTTCACTAGTTACGGATCACCAATGCCATTGATTGTTTTTTAAACTTAGTCAAAAAAGGTACTGAGCTTTTTGCTTTCCAGTGTGTGATTTTACCAGATTCCAAGCTAATTGCAAGTGAAAGCTTCTGCCACAAAGCCACCTTTCATTTGCAAAGTCATGCTCCTTCCTAGATGGAACTTGTGCCTTCTATTATCCCTTAACTACTCAGTAGAGAGTTAGGCTTTACTTGTCTCTTTATTTAGAAGGAAAATTGACTGCTTTTAGTGGTGTCAGCATATATTTTCTCTTCTCACATTTATACAGACTCTCTCAGTGAGCATTCAGTGTCTCCACGTTGCCTTGGGAGGAAGCAATTTTTTGCAGAAATCCTGTGAAGAATGATTTTGAAGGGTGCACAGCAATGGTACTGTGTAGCCGTGGTCTGTGGGGAAGTTTTCTTGCATTCCCTTTTGACCAGGCAGAAAGCAACGATGAGATTTGCCTGCAATTTTGAGACAGTTCATTTGCAAACTGCACTCTGAACCATCATGGGATTTCAGGATCTCTTGAATTTTTGTGTGGTCCGTGAGAAAGTCTTAATTTATAATGAAAACTGCTATTCCAGCAGAGACCTAAGATGTGCCATGGAAGAGAATGACACTATCGTCTATAAATATGACAGTGACATTTAAATTGTTTTCTGGCCTGAGATGTTGTTGTCAGAATCTAAACTTGCTTTTAGGCTCAGCATTTTTAGTGACTGTGGCCTTGTGCAAAGAAGGGCTGAAGACCTTTGACTTAAGTGACTGTAGTGGAATTTGTGAGTGTGTAGTCTAATGTTATTAATTTCTATGACTCTGTTCTTACAATCTGGATACCTCACATACATAAAAAAAATACTGTGTTGACAGCATCGCTCAGATAAAGTTTAACTCTGAAAATGTGCAGGAATGTTCAGTTGTTCAGGACAACTAAAGAGTTTCTCATACAAAGCTATTTAAGTTTTCTTTCTACATCCCCCTCTCTAGATTTAGAGAGCAGGTTTTGAGAGAAAAGACGTACAGTACTTTAAAATCTTATGGTTTTAAAATATATGGATTGAATCTGGATCATCATCCATAGTACTACAATGTCCATCTCAACAGGAAAGAGGTGCAAATGTTCTTTGAAAGGCTAATGCACCATTTCTGATGCCTTGCTCAAACATGTTTCTAGGAACAAGGAAGGTAGGGAGCAGATGGAAAACCATGGCAAACTGCTCATAGCTTCCTGACTATTTTCCCTGTTCCAGAGCCGTGAAGAAGGGGGAAAGGTTCAAGGTGTGAAGTGAGAGGAAAACATCCCTTCTAAAAGCAGCAAGTCACAGATCTCTCTTTTTCCACTCCTTCCTCCCTTTTTTCCTAGCCATAAACTCAAGTCCATTTCGCTCCCTACCATTCCTTCCCAGGTTTCCCTTTACCCTGCCTTTCATGTGCCAGAAGGGGTCCAGATCCATCCAGATGCTAATGTCTTCTTTTTTGAATTGGCAAGATTTAATAGGTATCTGGCAGCTTTGATGATTTTTCTGTTATCTGTCGCTCATAATTAGAGAGCTCAGGGGACCGTGCGTATTCCATTTTGAGCTCTCTCAGTCACCAAGTGAAGTGTTGGATTCAAGTTAACCATCAAACCAACTATGATAACTTCAGCTGGGCAGACCATCCTGAATAACAAGCCTTACTGATGCTGTGACTGATCTTAGAAGTGCCTGGCTTCTGGTGCTAAATAAATGGTATCAACATGTAACATACAATCTGTGAAGCACCATTTGTGAACCATCTGTATAAAGGGACTAATGATCGGCAAAAGGTTACATTGTAGTTGTAAGGAACAAGTAATTGCCGTTTTCATACTAGAATCATGAGAAATACTCTCAGGACTTTGTGACACTTGGAAATATTGAAAAGCAAACTTATTTTTGGAGGAGGGGGTAAGAGGTAGTGGAATGCATATCTAATCGTTTAAACATATAGTTCCCTGGAATGTCAAGTGAAGACTCTTTTTCTTATTATTTCCTGATCTCCCTTATGGATTAGATTCACTCTGTTTACATTCTCATCCTCCCTTTTTATTGCGTTCAGATCCAGACTGTCACCAAGAAAGTGCTGGTGCCACCACCCATTGAAGAACCGCCTAATGTCACAGACTCTGCTTTTGCTATGATGAATGAGACAGTGCGTGAAGCACCACCGGAAGCCCAGCTGGTCATTAAGAAGGGACTTGAATTTAAGGATGGCATGAATGTCCTGGGTAGGAAAAATTTTTGCCTGTCAAATATGTATGTTATATGTATGACACAGTTTTGGCTGTGACTGGGTAACCAATGTTGCATGATCTGCTCTTCAGTTCAAGTTTAGTCTCCCCAAATAATCATCAAAGATTATCAATTATTGGCTGCCCATTGGTCTCTGAGGTGAAAATCTAATAGTTTTACTAGAAATATGACTGTATCACAGAAACAATCAAGTGAATTATTCTGGATTGGCACCTTTGCAGGTATTAATTGGAGTACGGTGGGGAGGCACGTAGGAGGTACCCAAAATATCCTTTCATCCTGGAAGCAGACTACCTAGACTAATACTAACACATATTGGCAAAACAGTATGGGGGAGAACTTCAAGGGCCAGTGCTTTACCCACCCCCCGACGAATTCGAGCTCAGTTGTTTCCAGTAGGTGTCTCATGCATGGTGAACTAGAATTTGGCTTGAGGCAGAGCCTGAAGTGAGAGGTGGGGTGTTAACTGCACCACCCAAAAAAAATCCCAGAGAGGCTTGACACAGCTCTGAGTCACAACTCCCTCATTTTTTCATCTTGGCTGCTGACCTTTACCAGCTACAAATTATGAATAACTGCCATCATGCCATCCTGTCTGGACAAGCCAGCAAGTGGGGGTGGTACGAAGGCTTTGCCTATCTCCTACCCCTTCCTGAAGCACCTGTTTGGACTGGGGCAGGGGCATGGGGGAGCAAAGAGCTGCCACACCACTTTTATTTTCTCCTCTGTGCCTAGACTCACTGTTTGTCAGCCCAGAGAGGAGTGCACCCCCTCACCTTCTTACTTTCTTGACGTTGGTGAAGTTAGCCATAAATTAGCCCTCAATTTGTGGCCTCATTGGCACGCCTATGCTTGAAGATACACATACGCTGTGATAGCATGTCCAGGCTGACACCTGTGTTTATAGGTGTCATCCTCAAACTGGGACAGTATCTAAACCACTGCTTTGTCTAACCATCACTTTTTAGGAGCAAACGGCCCGTTATAGACTCCTTACAGCTGATGAGCTGCTCCTGCTGACGCAGTGGCTGCTGTGCGGGCAGAACTTTTCCAGGCGTTGGTGGGTTGGTTGGGAGTGGCTGCTTTGCTTATATGTAGGGGAGATAGCATCAGTAAGCTGATCAGGGATGATTTGTTTCTCTGTGAAACAGCCTGATCTACAAGAGCCAGGAGCCACTGTATTCTGTCTGCCTCCACAACTCCTCCTTCCGTTCAACATCTGTGGGCAGAGGAGCCACTTCCTTTCAAAGCTGCAAATTGGCATTTTGCACCCTGCGTGAGGCAGCAGCTCGTTGCTCATGCTGTTACCCTCACCTTCTTTTTTCTCTCCTGGAGCTCTGCTTATGCATGAAAATGAAACAGTATTTCTAATGTGAGAGATGCATTACATTTAGTACTCGACTTGTTTCGTGCAGGCTCTGTCATGGATAAGAAAAGAACTAGAAGGCTGAATACAATTCCTACAGAAAGGGAATACACAGTTTAGGTAGGGGATTTGCTGTAGTATTTTAACCACTGACTCTCAAATGTTGCAGAGTTATTTCGTTTGGTTTGGTGTAGTTTGGTTTTGAATGAAGAAGTGAAAATGTTGGGCAAATTCCTGCAAATGTGAACCAACCCGACTCTTATGACTAATGTAGCAGCTCGTTTGGAATTAATGAACAAAACCACCTACTAACATTTTCTGATGCAGAGTCTGAATTCCAGGAAGTTACTTGGTCTTTGACTGAAAAGCTTCTCATCATACTATGATTTCTCCATGCTCTGCAGCACACAAACATACACTTCACTTCCCTATTCAAGGGACTCAACAAAGATAGCTTTATGCTATAGAATGAGAATGACTTTATATCCAGGAGATTGGATTAAAAAAAAAAAAAAAGGAAGAAATTGCTAAACCCAGTGTGAGGATATGGGACAGCCTGTCTTTTCCCAGAGCTGAAATTCCCTTCGCTTGAATGCTTTTGTGTCCTCATGGGTTTTTCCTTTGGAATTACCCAACTGAGTTCACATTTGTTACTGAACTCATATCATGACTGAAAGTTTAGCTTCAAAGGATGGCTGAAGTTTCAAACAATCTATCACTATCAGTTAATAAACCCACTCTGGGCACTGAAAATTGCCGGATAGTAAAGCTTAGCATTGGAGACACAGCTCCAAAGTAATACATGACAGATGCACTAAATTGGTTTTTCACACTGATAGTCCAATACTCCAGACTTTCACACCTTAGCATTTAAATTTAGGAGCCAAATGTTACTCACATTGAATTCTATGATTATGTATCCACTGATAGCTGGTTTCAGTGTGGTTAGTCTGTTTAATGGGAGTTCTGTGGTTTAGCTTAAAGTGCAATACCCACCTTCTCCTCCCACCCCCACCTTCTTCATTTAACTGGAATACTCCTGGCCTGTAAAAGTTATGTTCTGGGGCAACTTTTGCCTTTCTCTGTACTCCAGGACTGACTAGTCTGTAGGCTGAATCTGTCAAGGGACTTCCGTAAAGCTTGGGAAAAACACTCCTGGTCTCTAGTGACTGTTTTAGCAACAAAGCAGAGTCATGATATGGCGCTGTGCGGCCTCTCCCACTTGCCAGGGGCTATGAGGTTTCTAATAATTGCATAGCACTGAGAAAATTACGCTATAGGTATTTTTTTGATGATCAGATCAATTCAGGAAAAAAGAAAAAAAAAACCATAGTTGTGCTGTGAAATTAGGATTTAGTAAAATATTGAAGAATAAAAGATGTTCTGAATGTGATCATGAAAGCTGAGAGTGAGTCCATATTAAAAAGTCCCAAGAGATGTATAATACACTATAGTTTTGAAAACTGGATTAGCAGGTAGTATCAAGAGATTGACTAGGCACAAAAACATCCTAAAAAACTTGGTTTAACTTGGGGTTTTTTTGTCTTACAATTTTTTCCCAATAGGTTTGATAGGATTCTTTATTGCTTTTGGCATTGCTATGGGGAAAATGGGAGAACAGGCCAAGATGATGGTGGATTTCTTCAACATCCTGAATGAGATTGTAATGAAGTTAGTGACTATGATCATGTGGTAAGTTTGAAGTTCTAACTTTTAGAACAAAAAAAGATTTCAAAAAACCTCATAAAACCCTAATATAGCATATAGTGACCACAGTTTGTTAGTAAATAATGTAACTAAATAGTTCATTTTTTAAAGCCGTGACAGGTATGTTAGAACCTACAGGTATGTTAGGGGCCTACAGGAAGGATGGGGAGGGACTCTTTATCAGGGAGTGGTATGATAGGGCACGGGGTAACAGCTTCAAACTGAAAGAGGGTAGATTTAGATTGGACATCAGGAAGAAATTCTTTACTGTAAGGATGGTGAGGCACTGGAACAGGTTCCCAGGGAAGTTGTGGATGCCCCATCCCTGAAAGTATTCAAGGCCAGGTTGGATGGGGCTTTGAGCAGCCTGGTCTAGTGGGAGGTGTCCCTGCCCAGGTCAGGGGGCTTGGAACTAGATGATCTTTAAGGTACCTTCCAACCCGAACCATTCTGTGATTCTGTGAACCACAGCAGCATTATTTCTATTTGGTGAGGATTATTTAGGACGCAATTTGAAGTATTTCTGAAGGTATTCTGTTCTTTGTTTACTGAAATCCAAGGCATGCAGATACCAGCAAAGGCGTTCAAATACCACATTGATTATGGAAGTTCATTGCATAGAAGGACACCTAAGCAAGCAAGTCCCTACATAAGAACATCTAAATTTTCCTGGGAGGTTTGCATAATCACACCGTATTAGCTAGGAGGTATAATTACAAAGAAGCCTGGAGACACACTTTATTCACTGTCTTCTGTAATAAAAATACCATCAAATAAAATTCCTGTGGTTTTCAGTGACGTGTCGTCCCTCCACCCATAGTTTCTGCAGCATCTGTGTCTTACAGCCTCACTGCAATGGGGTCACTGGAAGAAGGTATCCGTCTTGTCTATACCTATTCGTAATAGCAGTGCCTTCAAGGGAGTGACTTTACCCAATTAAGACTGAGCCCTTGTTTACATTTATGGATGGAAAGGGATTCTCTCTTTTTTTTTCTTTATTTTTTTTTTTTGAGATCTTTCTTCCAAGGGCTTCCCCAGAGCTATTTGTATGCAGTGCCAAGCATGGCCATATCACACAAAACCAGTTTTTCAGAACATAAAAACCCATTGCTATGTTTGGCACTGTACAACTGTGTTTTGTAGCTCCTAGGTCTTTGAAAGCAAAAATAGCTACTCCAATAAAACACACGTATCGTGGCTCATTGCTGCCCATGATTCCCTGGTGTCCCTGGAAGTGATTTCCTGAGTTACAAGGCTGCAGTATGCCTCTTCTCTGAGGCTGTAGATAGGCACAGTTTATAGGAAAGGGAGCAGGGTGCCTGAGGCACGAGTCTTCAGCATTATCAGTGTTTCAAAGGGAGACTGTTACACAAGAGTGATGCAGATAGCAGCAGCGATGTGAAAATGTGTAGAAACCAAAGAAAAAACTTGAAGCAATGACTCTGCATTCCTGTTATGCTTCTGCTTTTTTTGGTAGGTGATCTTGCTGCATAAAAACACAGGGTTTTTTTATTCACTGCTGCTTTCAATAGTTAATGTAACCTGCTGCTATTGACTCTATAGAGAGATGGTGACTATACTCTCATAACACTCCAAGAGCTAGAATTCACTCCTACTTCACTTAGCACCAGTTGGTACACCCAAGACAGAATACCTTGCCTAGAGTATAAATTTTCTGTAGTAGTCAGTGCTGCAATGTCAGGAAATCATTCAAGTTTAAGACATTAACTGTAAATTTTTATTTGTAACTGAAATGCTTTTTATTTCTCTTTTTGTGAGAAAGGACATTGATTTTGGGAATTCCACTTGTTCATCTCTGAGTGCAATTTTTAAAGAATTATTGTGGCCAGAAGCAGCGGGGTTTTTATGTGTGTTTATAAAGACAAATGCACTTCTTTATGCAGTCACATTTTGTTTGGTTTGTGATTTCTCTGCACAGAGTGTTGTAACTCCCGTGGCAACTCCAGACTCTCAGGAGCATGGCATTGCAACACAAAACAAATCAGACATCTGGCTCTGACACCATGTAATTCTTTATAAGAAAAATGCTTCGTCAAGTTCATTGGAACATGGCTTTTTATGATAACTGGTATAACAGCTGGCCTTGCATTTCAAGTGACTAAGGGCTCTCCAGGTTTGGGGCACGTTGCTTGAGAGACCATGAGAGTTTCTTACAGAAAACATGAAGCACTTTTATTCTGAAAGTCAGTTACCTTTGTATTGTCTTTAATTAAGCATCCAAATCACTAATCAGTTTTGAAAATATACATTACCATTTATTTTCAGAGAGGCATTTTGTTTACTGTTTCTCCACATGTTACACACATTACTTTCTCCCAATTTAAGTTTTATAGAACAGATAGAGAAAATTAATGTCACTTAAAATTATTTATACTTATAAGTATAAATATTGTCTTCTGTCTGGCATTTTTCACTATAGCTGATTATTAAGTTTTTTAAATAATATCCCTTCATTTCAATTTTTCTTTTTTTTTTTTTTTTTTTTATTATCGAACTGTGCTACCATTATCATCCTATTTAAAAGTTCCATTTATGCCATCAGGGAATCACATGGCTGAGATGACAAAAACCCTGCCCTAAGTAGGAAAGCACATAATTAATGAAGATTGTATAAACTAAAATGAATTTGTCCAAATTATTGAAAGAACATAATGGAAACATTTGCAGCCTTCAAGATAAAAGCAATTCATTTAACAAATAGCTTAAATGAAACAAGTAATGCAACTTTCTGAAAATGTGTAAGCAACGGTCTGCAAGAGTTATGGATTAAGAACAAATACTACACCACCCTTCATAATGATCCAAGCCTGTGTAACATCTTGTATGATGTTATTTCAGGATCAAAAACTGTTCAGGAAATGCATATTCCATTTGATGGAATGGAGTAAAATGAAGTAGGTGAGGAAGTTGCTGGAGATGGCCATTATTTTGTAAAAGATGATCCTCCTACTCTTCTCCAGTCTATGCTCAATTGAGCACAATTTTTATGAGTACACTGCAGAGACTAGTTCTGTCTATGCTTGTTCTTTTTCTCCAGGTATTCCCCTTTGGGCATTGCTTGCCTCATCTGTGGAAAAATCATTGCAATCAAGGACTTAGAGGTAGTTGCTAGGCAACTTGGCATGTACATGGTCACCGTGATTGTGGGTCTTCTCATCCATGGAGGGATCTTCCTGCCTCTGCTCTACTTTGTGATAACAAGGAAAAGTCCATTTTCATTCCTTGCTGGGATTTTCCAGGCATGGATCACAGCACTAGGCACAGCTTCCAGGTACACTTCAGAAATAACAGCTTGCTTTATTTTTTTGCAGATTATTAGCTGCTGTTTAGAGATAATACATTTGGTGTTCTGACCTTCACTGCAAAATCATTTTATGCCATTGATTAAAAACTATTTTTAATTCAGCCATGTTGAAATAAATAAAAATAACCACACATGTTTGGTATCTTTTAGAGAGGTTGTACAGACAGCTGCAGAGAGTTGGGAGACCCAGTTTTGTTTTCTTTTCTGACATTGGCCAAATGACTTGTGCAAATTGTGTTAACTCTGTACTTATTTCCTCAACTAGGAAACAATGATAACTCTATTTATTTTGAAAGCATGGTAAGAGCAGTCTCGTTGCATTGGGGAAAAAAAATGAAACAGTGCTAGGTTTCAAGAAAGAAATGAAAAAACCTCTCATTTTATTCTTTCATCCAGTTTGGCAGAGTAAGGGGACTTCACTGAAGAGCTGAGCATTTTAGACTCGATGCTAATGCACAGAACAGACTCAACAAAGTGTGTAGGCAGCTCAGCTCTCAGTAATAAATTGACGCATTGCACTGGGGCAGTCAGCTCTTCCACTGAAAATAGTTTTCATTTAAATTTTAAAGATATTTTTTCTTCAATAAATGTTTATTTCTGAAGAAAATTTAATCTTCCATTTTAATTAAAAACGTGAAAACAAAAAAAGCGTAGTTCAAAACTGACCATCAGAAAACTGAGCGGTCTTGATTTCAGGAATGCCCTGAAAGAACTGTAATTAATCTGCCTCTTTGGGTCAACCCAAATGATTCCGCTGGACAACTTCTTCCCTGTTGAACAAGAGACTCTGGGGGGACCTTACTGATGTGCATAAATATCTGATGGGACAGTGCAGAGAAGATGAAGGAAGTGGTGCCCAGTGGCAAGACAAGAGGCAGTGGGCACAAACTGAAAGACAAGAATCCCATCTGAACACAAGAAAAATCTTTTTACTGTGATGGTGGTTGAATGTTGGCACAGGTTGCCCAGAGGAGTTGTGGAGTCTCCATCTGGAGATAAACAAAACCTGTCTGGGCATGGTCCTGGGCAACCTCCCCTATCTGCTCCTGTCTTGAGCAGGGTTGTTGGAATAGGTGACCTCCAGAGGACCTCAACAATTCTGTGGCTCTGTGATAAACAATGCGGGATTATAGGAGATATAGTCAGGCCAGGAGTTTCAATAAACCACAATTTTCCCTAAGGCTTTTGTTCATTGAAGTGTTTGAGTTTCCACTTAGATTTTCAATACAAAATTTACAGTGTCCATACACAACATTTTTTTTTAGCATGAAGTAATGTTTTTCTGCTGGAGTACCAAAGTGGAAAAAATTAGGGGATTCTAAGTGAGTCCAGCATATGGATTTACCTGGATACTAGCTTTACCACCTGACTGCTATCCAGATCTAAATTACTGGCTGAACAGAAGTAGACCGGTTCATAGCAACACAGACAAGGGACCGCATGACAACAGTCATCATCATATGATCTAATGTGGTACCTCTGGAAATTGCAAATGTTTCCTATTCAGGGACTTATTAAAGCTCTTTGGCCAGGCTGAGGAACCATGGAAAGCATCTACACGTTGTGCTCTTCTAATAAAGAAACCTTGTCTCCCTGGGCTGCCCACCTGTCCTTCCTCATGGTGGCAGAGCTGAAGAGGGAAGATATTTGCATAGTCCCTGCCTGCTGAGCCCACTGGGGTTCATTGCAACAATGGTAGTCAATGGCTGGTACACATCTTGTGCCAGTGATCTGATTTGTAACAGTAAAGGTAAGGTGGGACTTGTATTTCTGAAGAAAAAGAATCTTAGCTGACTGAGTTTCAATGTGTGTAAGTGAACTACATTTTTTATTCTATTTTTCTTTTAATAAGATATGGGAATATTTTTGCTGTAGGAGGCAAAGTGATCCTGGGACTGACTTGAAAACTGCATAGTAGTTATTGGTTAATGACTCACTAGATATATTGTACTGTCTGCTATAAATATAGCTGCTAGAGTAACTTACAAGACAATCTACTACATTGTTTTTACAAAGTATTAATTGCCTCTGGTGTGGCTAAACCCACAGAATATTAAGCATTTGATTACCTTTCATTAAAACCATAGTAAAATAAATCATAATTACAAATATATTTGTAAAGATGCTAGAACACAAATGATTGGTACTGTGTATCTCGCTTATCAACATCTGTTAAAAAAATCTCCTCTGTGAACAAAGAATGGTACGGTCATGTGAGCGCAAGGTGGGGATCTAAAAGCTCATATCTTCTAACTCGTGTTTCCATAGATGTGGGACAAGAGGAGTCATTTAGGAAGTGATTCAGGCATCTGCCAGTCCAGAAGCGTTTGAGTTTTCCACAGATTCCATGCAAGATAGGTCAGCCTCATGTGCTTGTTCCAGATATCCTAGGACTTTTATTATGAAACTACATTTATTATGAAACTACATTTTTATAGTTAGGTATCTCAGTCATTCCTTAATCACCGTTTTCCATGGTTTAATTATTGGTAAAATGGAAAGATTACATTTTTTGTACCCAATAGCATCTCTACGGTAGTGGATGAATGAATGAGTTGGAAAGGCCCTGAAGTTGCAAGGCACTAGCAACACTATGCTGCGAATATTTATCTGAGAAAATCTGAGTCGAGTCCTTTAGTCTTCTATGAGCAAGCTAGTATTTTTGTAGGGGCAGTGACACCAGAATTAGTGGGACACAATAGCGAAAACCTTTGAGAAATTTGCCACTTCAGCTGAAGAAAAGCAAATAAACCACAACATATGTGCTCCATCTGCGTCTGTATGAAACACCAATTAAAAGGAATATCCCCAGGTCAGCTTTCTATTCAGAACAGCTTCTCAGGCAACAACCAACTTCATTTTCTGGTGGACTTGACCTCGGAGATAACACAGAAAACTAAGGAACCAAAACATGTTCCTGTATTGGGTTTCATGTTTGTTGTGGCAAGTCCTTTGCCCAAGGCAGGCAGACCTGCTAGGGAAGGGAAAAAGCAGAAGATATTTGCATCAACAGGGAAGAAAGAGTATGTTCTGTTTTCATCAGTATTTTTTGACAAAGGTGTTTTATTTTGAGCAAGTAAATGTAATAGCCTGAAGTATTCCCACGAAGGCAAGTCACTGTGGATCTGTGCAAGGAGCTGTTCCCCTCTTCCATCCGTCTTTCTCATCTTTTCCTGTCCTCCAGCTGTGTTTCATGTCCTTTCCTGTCCTCCAGTATCTGGGAACTCCATGGGTTGTATCTTTTTGCCTGGCATTTTCATTCCTTAATGCAACACTGGTTTGTCCAGAGCAAATTCACAATCAAAGAAATTTAGGATTTGTCTCTACATTCATAGTTCTGTCCATCAGAAAACATCTGGAACTCATCTTTTTTGAACAAAATGCAAGAAATAATTCATAAATGAGTCTGAAAAAAATCATCTATACTCTCTCAAGCTCTAATCCCTACTTTAAGTCATGTTAATGTCTTAGCCTCAGTTCCACCTCCAGCTAAATGTAGGCTTAATTTAAAAATTGGCTAAAACCGGCTTGAATCATAGCAGAAAGTGGAAGTAGGAAATCTAAACAATGATAGCAGAATTTCTGACTTTGCTCCCTTACATATATACATTATATTGTAGTTATGTCTTCTCTACTTTTTTACTTTCTTTCCTTCAGTGCTGGAACATTACCTGTCACATTCCGGTGTCTTGAAGAAAATCTAGGCATTGATAAGCGTGTAACAAGGTTCGTTCTTCCTGTTGGAGCAACTATTAACATGGATGGAACTGCCCTTTATGAAGCTGTGGCTGCCATCTTCATAGCACAGATGAATGGAATTGAGCTGGACGGAGGCCAGATAGTTACTGTGAGGTCAGTACTGTAGGCTTTGTTTCTACAGACTGTAAAATGGGAAACTTCGGCTTGGATGTTTTCTCAGTAGCTGTGGGACTCACTGTGAAATCCATGGATTTCTAATAGTGATATGCAAAGGAATGTCATATACATAGGTCCTTGTTCTCTGGTGACATGCATTTTCTATCATGTGCAGCTTTAGTGCATGTTGATAATGTTTTACACCAGTTTTGCAGTTGACAATACAATGTGAAGTACCACATTCTCTGTCGAGTGCAATGCCTTTTTCAGTATAGAGGGTCGCTACAAGTGATATATGGGGCATTAACTTTTTAGAATGTGTCTGTTTATATACATTGGATGGAAAAACTGTACCTTAAAAATGTATCCATGTATTTATGTTCGCCTGTTCTTTTTCTGTGACTTTGGTGAACAAAATGGACTGAAAATATCCCAGCCTGAGGGTGAGATTGCCTGCAGCATGGTCTGGATACTCGGATTTTTATCTCTAACCCAGCAAATATTAGCTCTGGTCTTTTCATATCAAATTGTCCTACCTAGGACTAAGCTGATTATCTGGAAGGACAAAGGAAAGTACCCATTAAAAACTGATAAGAGTGATTGAAACTTGTTTACTGTAATGGAGTTTTAAGACTTATTAGGTAGGGTGACTAAAAAAAAGCGATGGCAAAGTTATGACTGCTGCAGCTAAAGTTAATTTAAAACGGAAAACTTGATGAAGACACCAGGACCAATATTTTGAATAGTTAAAATGGAAACCACAAGTGAAGGCTGCCAAGTTTGCCTTTTTCCTGTAGTTTTCACCCTCCCACCATTTTTTTTACTAAACCTTTTTAACACTAAAGAAAGTCCTGCAAAGGGATGTCTAATTCTATATTTCTTGCCCAGCTATACTAGTTCCACATTTTCCATTTCTTTCCCTCCTGCCCCAACCCCTGAAATCTTAAAGCCAAGGTTTCTAAAAGGCTCAGGGCTGCTTCTAATGAAGGCAGATGCTAGATCTGCATGATGCATATTTGCTGCTGAGAATGAAATCAGTCATTTCACAGATGCCACATATTAAACTAAATTGAGACCAGGGAAACTGAAGTCAGGAATCAGCTGTTGTCCAAGAGATTTAGTAGGCTTGAACCCAAGTTATGCCTCTTCTCTTCCTCTGAGGGACTGGCCCATTACCTCTTCCTGATCTCACAGTTTCAAATCTGGTGTAGTCAGCTTTGTGACTCACATTTACTAAGCAGGCAGCAACTTTGGGCTATCTGTAAGAAAACCATTAGTTCTTCTTTTCATGAAGTATAGGGTCTGCAGGCTCTTTAGGAAGGACGGGCTTTCCTGAAGGATACAGGGTCATTAGGAAGGACAGGCAGGGGAGACAAGGAGGGGGTGTTGCCCTCTATGTCAATGACCATCTGGAGTGCATGGAGCTCTGCCTGGGGATGGATGAGTAGCCAACTGAGAGTTTATGGGTCAGGATTAAAGGGAGGGCAACGACAGGTGACATTACAGTGGAGATCTGCTGCAGGCAACCTGACCAGGAAGACCAAGTGGATGAGGCCCTGTATAGACAGATAGCAGCAGCCTCATGTTCACAAGCCCTGGTCCTCATGGGGGACTTGCAACCACCCTGATACCTGTTGGAGGGACAACCTAATAATTAGGTAAGTTTCCTGGAATGCGTTGATGATAACTTCTTTCTCCAAGTGATAGAGGAGCCAATGAGGAGAGGTGCTATGATGGACCTTGTTCTTACCAACAAGGAGAGCCTGGTCGGGAATGTGAAGCTGAAGGGCAGCTTTGGCTGCAGTAACCATGAGATGGTGGAGTTCAAGATCCTTAGAGCAGTGAGGAGGGTGCACAGTAAGCTCCCTGCCCTGGACTTCAGGAAAGCAGACTTTGGCCTTTTCAGGGATCTGCTTGGTAGACTACTATGGGATAAGGCCCTGGAAGGAAGAGGGACCCAAGAAAGCTGGTTAATATTCGAGGACCACCTCCTCCAAGCTCAGGAGTGATGCATCCCAACAAAGAGGAAGTCAGGCAAAAATGCCAGGACGCCTGCATGGATGAACAAGGAGCTCCTGGAGAAACTTTAAACTCAAAAAGGAAGCCTACAGAGGGTGGAAGCAAGGACAGGTAGGCTGGGAGGAATACAGAGAAATTGTCTGAGCAGCCAGGGACCAGGTTAGGAGAGCTAAAGCCCAAATAGAATTAAAGCTGAGGTACTCAATGACTTTTTTGCCTTGGTCTTCACTAGTAAGTGCTCTAGCCACACCACCCAAGTTGCAGAAGGCAAAGGCAGGGACTGGGAGAAGGAGGAAATGCCCACTGTAGGAGAAGAACAGGCTCAACACCATCTTAGGAATTTGAAGGTGCACAATTCCATGGGACCTAATGAGACTCATCCATGGGTCCTGAGGGAACTGGCAGATGAAACTTCTAAGCCACTAGCCATCACATCTGAGAAGTCGTGGCAGTCCAGTGAAGTTCCCACTGACTGCAATAGGGGAAACATAACCCCCATTTTTAAAAAAGGGAAAAAGGAAGATCTGTGGAACTATAGGCCCAAACAGTGGTGACTTCATTCCCCTGCAGCTGTGGGAAGGTTGGCAGGAGCATTTCCTTACAGAGCTTGGAAGCAATCACTTACCAGCTCAGGCTGGAAGTGCCTGAGGAGCTCTGGCACCACGTGCAGAGCCTGATGGCAGAGCAGAGCATCCTCCGTGCATACCTGCTGGACCTATCTGGGTATTTCATAGACCAGGTTGCACTCTAACCCAGACACCTGACAAACACACTGCAACCTGGATTGTCTGGGTCAGACCCAGACATCTGCCAGCTCTAAATCAGACTGATATCCTCACAGATTAGTTCTGTGGCTAACGGCCGAGGATTTCCCCCACAGAGACCTTTTTCCCCTACTTCTGTTTTGGAAACGCTTTCAGATATTTTGGGTACACCCACAGAAGTACAACCGTGTTATTCATCTCTGTGTTTAAGAGGACAGAGAGAACTTTTTCTTTCCTTGTTCCTTTCTCTCCATCTCCTCCTCTCTCTCCCTCTCCTTCTCTTCCCTGTTTTCCTCCTCTTGGCTTGTTCTCTGACAAATTTGTTTTCCATTCTTCATAGGATTGCCCAACAATATTGATATTTGTTATAGTCTGTGTTGTATTCTTACAAACATTCAGAGCACAGACATTCACTCTATTGGTCTTCATCAAAAAATGAGAGGCAAGAACAAAGGCAGGTTTGTTTTTATGAAACAGTCAGATGAATTTTGCTTTTTCATCTAGGTGTACCAAGCCTAGATAATGAAATGTATCTAGGCTTGGTACACCTCTGGCTTGTACTGTAGGAATTTTGGATACTAAGACTTTTACTCTTCTGTATCTGATAACAACCATTTTCTTGCAGCCATTACCTCACAATTCAATCTTCATGTAGCATAAATAAACAGAAATGAACCACCCTCAAAATTGAACTTGTAGCTACCAAACTTCAGCAAGTCTGGATGATCAAAACTCGGGATTCAAAACCCTGAATGTGTTAGTAGAGTTCAGAAAACAGCACCAGGCCGAAGATGTGAATGTCATAACCAACTTACAGAACTTAAAACTCTCAGAAAACTCTCTTACAACTCTCAGAACAAACCCCATAGATCTGACCTCCACTAATAAATATTTTTGGAGAAACAAGCATGAAAACTATGGCCTGAGCCTGAGTTAGTTTTCTGGGAAGAACTCGTTAAAAATAAGACCTTCCTAATGATCATATGAGTATGCAATGAAAATGTATGTTACTTTTCCTGCTACCCTCATTTGATTTTTGGTTTTGATTTTTTTGGCAGTTTGACCGCCACCCTTGCAAGTGTTGGAGCCGCCAGTATTCCCAGCGCGGGACTTGTCACTATGCTTCTGATCCTTACTGCAGTGGGTCTCCCTACCCAGGACATCAGTTTGCTTGTTGCAGTTGACTGGCTTTTGTAAGTTGTGCTGACTCCACTGCTCAGTGCAGAAAAAGTAGTGAAGTAATGCTTATCCGTAGTGCTTTTCAGCTGTTGATCTTAAAGAACTATAAGACTCTCCTCTGCAGGTGAAGCTGAGGAGGAAATAGGCTATTTGATGAAGTAGGAGACACTGAAAGGAGCTTCTGAGCTGGTTATAGAGCTACTGAAGTCATTTTCTATGAGCGAAGGATCTTCTGGTAAGGTCCCTGGGCTCACACTCCTATATTTTCCTTCCTAATGATGCCTCTCCATCACAGACATAGCTCAAGAGCAGTTTTCTGATCTTTGCCTTCATATTTCTGTTCCTTACAGTTCTGGTCTAAAATTTAGGATGAATGCTGAAAATGCATGTTCCATCAGGATGTTGTCAGCAAGTTACAGGGTGATTTGGGCATTTGTAGTATCAAATGTACTATGCTCGTAGTGGGGAAAGTCTGTTCTTTTTGTACATAAGAAAGTATAATACTTTGAAGAACGAAACTGTTCTAGAGCAGGATATAAACCAAAGACAAATAGAAAGGAAACAGAAAGAAAGAAGGTCATTCCATAGTTTGATTTTACTGACAGATCCCTCAAACTGGAAAGACTGACTTTCATTTTCAAGGACTTGAGACCGAAGTTCTTCAGTGCTATTTCAGGTCCTTTCACAAGAAATAGCTAACCCAATACTTTTATTCTTCATTTGAATATCGAAGCTGTAAATGTAGACAGAACATATGCCAAGCCATATCCTTTCTCATATTGTCATTTGACAACGTGGATATCTTTCTGTCATCTGCACAGAGCTGACAGGGACTCGGTGGTCCTCTAAGTTGTACTGGCCTCTAGAGGCTTTTACATTGTCCCGTATGGCTGCAGCACAGTATATTCTTTTATGTGGTAAAGACATATGTTTCTGTTACGCCAGTGGTAGTGCCTGGAATGAGAGATGTGAGTACCGCTCTGTACTATTTATGCGTTTCCTCCTAGGCTAGCAGTCTCAGCTGCCTGCTTGTGGTAGCTTTCAGTCCCAGATACACTACTAAAATTATGGAAGAAGGAATAGCAGAGTCGAGAATGTGAAGATAAACTAGAAAATTAATTTTCTGTCATTATCTTTTGGCTTGTTGCGAAGAATTCAAGAACTTGGTCAGTCCTCTGACATGTATCTGCTGTTGCTCTATGTTAGCTACACCTGCTGACGTGTATCTATCTACTGCTGTACTCTGTCTGTTATTACCTATCTTGCCACTAAGAGTGACAATAAGGCAATAAGAGTAAGAATAGCACGCAGCTCTGGTTTCTGCTTCAGGGAACAATGAAAGAGGAATTTACAGTTTGGGAAGGCAAAGGGAAAAGATGACATATATCTTATATATAACTGAATATCATGATATCATGACTCAGAATGGTGAAATGAGGCAGGGTTCAGCAGTCGGAGTACAGCTGGTATAGGGAAAAATGTGATATTCTGTGGGTTAATTATATTTATGAGGTCATGGTTGAAAACAGGAAAGCAGTATATGAATCTGCAGCTGGGAGGAGGAGAGCAAAAGAGAGGCACATACTCCTTTTAAATATATGTTTTTACTGGCTGTCAAAGTGAGGCAAATAGGTAGGTTTCTGCAGCTGGTAGGAGGATGTGCAAAAGGAGCCCATAGTTGGGTTTTTTTTTAGGAAAATGTCATTTTAAAATATTTCTGTGAACTGAGAAGCTCTGCCCACACTATCAAACCTCAGAGCTGTAAGTTTGCTGGCAGTTCAGATCCACTAGTAGGAGTTGCATTTCAGGCTTTGCTTCAGCAGCATTGTTACTGCTGGCTCATCCAACCCTGCTTAGGAAATAAAAATGTCCATCCTGCCGGGAAAGGCTGGAATAGGCTCTCTGTTCCCAGCTGCTCAGCTGAATCCCTGGGGAGAACCATCTTTTGCTTCTGGGGCTATTTGAGGGATTTACGGTGTTGTTCGAGTAACTGATCCCTGAGCCTCAGATGTGCCAGCGATCTCCCGGCTCCATCCCATCACTCCTTTGATTTCCAGCCCGGTTAACTCCTTGTCTCTTTGCAGGATGGTTGGCTCATTATGTATGGAGCTGTAGTGGTGGTAAATGTAAGTATAGGAAGGATAGTACTTCTGAAAGAAATATTTCAAGGTTGTCTTTCCAAAAGAAATGCCAGGCAAAAGAACCTTTCAGCACAAATGGTTGGGTTTGGATCCTTCTGGCCTAGCAATAAACAGTGCAATTGCAGCATGATTCAGAATTGAAAGCTAATGGGAAACGAGATAAAAAAGGAGATGAAAGCTCTGTGTCATGCCACTAGTGCTGCGAAGTTAAGACAAATTTTGCTGGTGGAAGTATTGTGCTAATTAACATATGTCAACAGCTAATAGCTTTATTTTCCATCTTCCAGTGGTTGTATTGTGGTAGCCACAATGATCTAATGAGATAAGGAAAACAATGCTGCTGACACTGCTGATGTTAAGAAAAGGCACACAAGTCAACTTTTTAGCAAGCTTTTGGGCACATAAACCAGACCTAAAGAATATCTGAAATGAAAGTTCATAGAAAGATATTTTCTTTACTTACAAACATTATCTTTATTCATTTCTTTAGATCATCATATTACGTTACAGCAGTATTTTTAATAGACTGTAGAAGAGAAAGTTAATAAAAATATTTAAGACCCAATTCTAGCCACTTTTCTGGAACCAGTGTGTAATTGCAACCAGAAATATTTGAAATAGCTCTTTTATAACATTTCAATTCCAGATAATGAAAGCTTTTAAAAAATGTTGCACTCAATGAGTTTTTCAATATTTCTGATGAAAGAAAATATCAGAATATCAGTTGATTTTACAGTACTCCCATCATCTGAAACTGTGGTCTTACCAAAACCAGTTTTGCACAATTTGGTCATGGTGTAACATAAACCTGACTTTGATTGTCCTTGAACTTGTCACTCTCTCCTTCAAATTGGAGCCAAAAGGTTTCTGTATTGATTTCTTCTAAAGCCCCTCCAATATCTAGAGATTAGGTTCTTAAACTTTCCCCCTCCCATGCGTACATACACAGTGTGAGTTCTTTCATCAGGCAAGCTTCCCAAGATTTCACAACTTTCATAGTTTCTCAGTTTAAAACTAAGCACAACACAGCGCTGACATTTAATAGGACAGTAATTATATGCCAACAGCTGGAATAAAACTAGCTTCTTTTGCTGTAGCCAGAAGCTGGCTACTTTCCAGATGTGAGATTGACAGGCTTAGCAAATATCACAACACAACCTCAAATACAGTGGTATTTTGCAGTGAAGAGAGAGGAATTAGAGAAAATAAGCTTGGATGGCTGATCCGGTATTTAAACCTTCATTCTGTAGCTCAGAAAAAGATTGCTTGAATTCTGACTCTGTTCCTTGGCTTAGATGTAAATTCACAATGTTCAGACCCAGTTGATGTCTGGATAAGGCCTGATGTAAATCCAATTAAGCTATACAAAACAGGAGCTCTTTCCTGTAATGACAAAGAGGTAAGGCAAGTTAAACATGTCACCTGGTCTTTGACTGAGCAGGTGTGCTAAGATTTCAATCTCCTTTCTAAAATCTAGTAAGGTTGATATACTGGGTTCAGGGAACAGAAATAACCTTTTTTCATACTAGCATGCTATATAGGTACTATGACATTAATAACAAGAGAACTTGATTAATTTCTTCTCATTTCTGTTCCTTTCATCTGTATTGTTAAGCTTCCAGTTCTTCTGATTTATGCCAGTTTGAGGAAATTGGGCATTAACACTTACTAGGAGTTAAATTACTTCCCAGTTATTCCAAAGCCCATTCTTACTAGATGTTGACTTGGCTTTTGAGAGAGAACTTGGACTTTCAGTCCCGTGATTCCTCACAGTAGCTGTTATGGACAGCGCAGAAATAGCTGTGTTGGGGCAAGTCATTTACTAGACTGCAACTTTCCTATATTGATTTTGTTTACATCATTCTAGCATAGCTGGAATTAATTGCTCGATTGTTTTTAACAAAAGAATAAGTACAGTCTTCTTGTCTTCTTTGTTCTTCTTGGGGTGTTCTTTAGTCCAAAAGTGGTCAGTGACCCTTTGCTGTTGATTCCCGACAGCCAAGACTTTGTCCTTTCTGTTGTAAGGAACTTGTTTACTTCAGTTCACGCAGTTTAGCATGTTCGGCAGCAGTGTGCAGCTTGCATCGCTGAATCTCTTGGCTAGTAGTACATGCATATGGGCTGAAACATCTCCTCAAATACCCCTTTCAGAATTTGAATTGTGCCTCAATTAGATTTATGTCTTTTCTCCACCTTGTTTTTTGGCATCCTATGCTATCCTTCCATCGTCTGGCATCAGTGAATCCTTTCAAAATTAAATACCGCTCATACAAAAAAATTAAGCAGATGTTCTTTTCGTGGAGCTATATTGCCGCGTTCAGTATATTTGATGATCTTAATTAAAAATTACACTCAGAAAACCATATTTTCCTATCCTGCCGCTCTGACCAGGTTTAAAACACTCTTCACAGGAATGGGATGAGAACTGTATAAAGCATTTCATCTGTGTGAAGCAAAACTGGAAGGATGTTTTCCTCCAATGGGTTGTTAGTTTGTTTGGTTTTTGGGGGGATTATTGGAGGTGGTTTTTTTCCTTCTGGATATTCTTTTGATGACACTGTCCTGCACAACATCCTTGTCTCTAAATTGGAGAGGCATGGATTTGACGGATGGACCACTCAGTGGGTAAGGAATTGGATGGATGGCCTCACTCAAAGAGTTGCGGTCAACAGCTCAACGTCTAAGTGGAGACCAGTGACGGGTGGCATTCCTCAGGAGTCAGTACTGGGACCAGTGCTGTTTAATGTCTTTGTCAGCAACATGGACAGTGGGATTGAGTGCACCCTCAGCAAGTTTGCTGATGACACCAGGCTGTGTGGAGTAGTCAACACACTGGAGGGAAGGGATGCCATCCAGAGGGACTTCGACAGGCTTGAGAGGTGGGCCCATGCGAACCTCATGAAGTTCGACAAGGCCAAGTGCAAGGTTCTGCACATGGGTCGGGGCAATCCTAAGCACAAATACAGACTGGGTGGAGAATGGATTGAGAGCAGCCCTGACAAGAAGGACTTGGGGGTTTTGGTGAATGAGAAGCTCAGCATGAGCTGGCAATGGTTGCTCACAGCCCAGAAAGCCAAACGCATCTTGGGCTGCATCAAAAGAGGCACGGCTAGCAGGTTGAGGGAGGTGATTCTGCCCCTCTGCTCTGCTCTGGTGAGACCCCACCTGGAGTACTACATCTAATTCTGGGGTCCCCAACACAAGAAGGAGATGGACCTGTTGGAGTCAGTCAAGAGGAGGGCCACAAAGATGATCAGAGGGCTGGAGCACCTCTTCTATGAGGACAGGCTGAGAGAGTTGGGGCTATTCAGCCTGGAGAAGAGAAAGCTCCAAGGAGACCTTATAGCAGCCTTCCAGTACCTGAAGGGGGCTTACAGGAGGGATGGGGATGGACTCTATCAGGGAGTGTAGTGATAGGACGAGTGGTAATGGATTTGAACTGAAAGAGGGTAGATTTCGATTAGATATTAGGAAGAAATTCTGTGGCGGTGTTGAGACCCTGGAACAGGTTTCCCAGAGAAGTTGTGGATGCCCCATCCCTGGAATTGTTCAACGCCAGACTGGATGGGGCTTTGAGCAATCTAGTCTAAGTGGGAGGTGTCCCTGCCCGTGGCAGGGAGGTTGGAACAAGATGATCTTTAAGGTCCCTTCCAACCTAAACCATTCTATGATTGTATGACCAAAAAAAAACCGAAAACAAACAAAAAAAACCTGCTTCAACTAAGATATTACTCGACAAACTCCAAATATTTACATATTTGGATGATAATGTAGATAGGGAGAGGATAAAGTTGAAAGGGAACACAGTTTCACAGCTGGGAAAGGCAGGTTTACAGATATTTAGAGCAAAGATGTTAAAAAGGGCTCAAAAGTCTGTATGGCCATGAATAGGCATGTGTAATGAATGTTTTTCAGTTTGGGGTTTATTTATTTATTTATTTCTCAGTGCTTTACAGGAAAAGGAGATGTCACATTAATCACGTAAATGTAGTAGTAGAAATACTAGAAAGGGGTCTTTCTAATTAATCACTGCCACAGGAAATGAGGTCTTACATGCTGGCCTATCTGTCCCTTGGGAAATGTCCACGCTGTTCAACCTGCCCATTTTATGTAAATGAGTCTTCATGGGTATACCTCTGAGAATTAATCAGCGTAATCGCTTCTCTGACCTACTTGACAAAGCTAGACTCAGTTGCTGCAGTAGGTTTAAATTGAAACCCTTGGTGATAAGATTTTTAGGAGTCTTATATTTATTTCAGATAGGAAGAGGCAAATTAGATTCTAAATGATTTCAGTATGTGTAACACCGGCCTACCTGCAGTAGGAAAGACAGCAGGAGCCCATAGACCTGCAGTGCTCTGTAAGACCATCTCCCATTTTTGCAGAATTCTGGGTAGGCTTGTGGCAGAATTCTGAAATCAGGGAAAATCCGCAACCATCAATTCCCTGCTGACAGAGAGCGCCACACTCCAAAAACAAGACAGGAGAAAAGTGGCATGTCTGTCCAATGGCATCCTTTCCAGGAAGTGCCAAAAACCATGTTTCTTTGTAATGAAGCACGTGAGCCTCTGTTGGCACCCTTCTACAAGAGAGGTTCTCATTACTGAAATGCTGTCACAGGGTCATCATTTTGTAGGCCATGACCTATATTTGGTTGGATCATATGCCAAGCTCTGGCGTACAGTAGGGTGAGTAGGCATGCTGCCATGCTAACAGATGACCATCTGTAAAGATGGTGCCAGGAGAGGAGCTTTGATAGCCTGAGCCTTATGGAGATATTTCAGGCATTTTTTCCCCCATAGTTTGCTCGCTGAGAATAAAGCCATTTGTTAATCCACCCCAAAAATGACAGCACGTCATCAGGTCCAAAATCCTTCTCTCTAGCTGCATTACATTCAGTGCTCTGATAAGTTCAGATTAAACAAAGGGCAATGATGTGAGCCTGGCACCCTGACATTGAAACCTCCAGCTCCAGAAGCAGATGCTGGGGAGATCTCAGTTAAGCACAGCTCTGCAGTTCGGTTGTGTCTCTAGCACAAGTTCTTTGCCAAAATCCATGAGTATGAGCAGCTGTGACATGGGAGTTTGCACATCCTCCCTGTCTGAACAAGTCCTCTGGGAAAGCAGGCTTTTTCAATTTTACTTGAAAGCTCACATCTTTCTGTTCTAAAGATGCCTTAAACTTCCTGAAATAAATGCAGTAACTATAACATTAACAGGGCTGTCGTGCCCTACTTTTTCTTCCTGTCATGACATTCAGCCTCTTCCTTTTGCTTCTTTTGTAGGGACCGGATGAGAACGTCAGTCAATGTGGTGGGGGATTCTTTTGGTGCTGGCATTGTCTACCACCTTTCCAAGGCAGAACTTGACACCATTGATTCCCATCATAAAGGGCATGAAGACATTGAAATGACCAAGACTCAGTCAGTCTATGACGACATGAAAAATCATAGGGAAAACAACTCAAACCAATGTGTTTTTGCAGCTCACAACTCAGTCATAGTAGATGAGTGCAAGGTACCTTTCACATTTATGGATATTGAGACATGTATATAGCACTGCATGCTTTATTTTTTTTCATCTTATTTTTTAACCTGCATGTATTTTTCAAATCGTTCTGCAAATAACAATGTGACAAAAACATCCATGAATTCCAGACATTTTGAATGAGTTTGAGCAGTTCAAAAGATGGTTTTTTGCACTCTTCTTAAAAGTTGTCATTTGAGGGGAAAAAATCATGTACATTGTTTACATATCAAAAGGCAAGATGCAGCGTATTATGGAATATGCCAAGATGCAGAGAATATGGCATCACCTTCTATGGACATTTGCTTAATTTTCTATGGCAACAAAGAACTTAATTGCCAACTCAAATGAAGGATAGCTGCAATTCAGATACAGGTGTTGTCATTTGCTGACTGCCTTCCATGATATGCTGTTCCGAGATGGACATGTTGAATGCACTTTAGCGTCAGAATGTTCTTGTTCTCATACAGCATGCTTACGCTTTGCTTCCGTCATCATTCCTGAGTCATTAAGGCACAAACATTGTATTCTGTCTCTAATCCTTGCTGTAACTAACATGGATTATTAATAGTAATGCTAATGTCTTGATCAGAGCAAAGTGAGCTTGAGAAACCCCACCAGTTGAATGAGAAAACAGCTGGGGAGGCTAGTGGTTAAAAGTTTACTAAGGACCCATCGCTAGGACGGGACAGTTTAAAATCAAGAGTTTTTGAAAAAGAGGAGAAAGAGAGCGAAATAAGCTGAAACTTTTAATTTCATAGTCTTTTTTTATTTATTAATACTCTGACTGGATCCTGTACACAGTGAATTTGCCAGTGAGCCTACCTTAGCCATTTAACCAAACAGATTCTCTTGCATCTTCCAGTTCTACAACTGAGCCAGTATCTAACTGTGAATGCCTAATGTCCGTTATCAGATCACCTTATATATTGAAAATAAAAGTCCTATTCTGTCACTTCCGCCTGTCTCCAGCCTCGCTAGAAATATTCTTTAGAATATATTTTATTCTAATGCTTACTTCTAGATAATGTCAGGCCAAACCTGAATTTTCAGGGGAAAAAATAATACTGAATTCAGGAAAGAAAAAAACTTTCATCTTATCCTCAGTTTTTCCCTGAATCTTCCAAGTTTTTAATAAAATGATTTTTTTAAATGAAAACAAACTTTTTGTTCTGATACAGCTCTCCCCTTCCTCTTCTAACACACTTTTTTCCATGAGAAATATTAAAGAATTTTTTTAAATGATAAGAGAATACATGCTTATACAAAAAGAAAAATTGTCATTAATTTGTATTTCTCAAAAAAATGAAAGGACACAGGAGAGGTAAAAATTCAAAGGAAAAAAGAAACTCCCTGAAAAGAAAATATTTTTTTCATTAAAAATAAGCACCTGCACATACACACACCAACACACTTCGGCTAACTTCTTTTGGAACTTTTGGAAAACTGTTTTTCAGTGAAATAGACTATGCTAATTTCAGTGTGTTCAAGACAAATTCAGCTACCATATATCAGCCTGAATCAGGTTCGTGGAACTGAATACTGATAATTTTATATCCTTCCAGTCTTTCAGATTTGCACAGAGATCCAAGTCAGGCTAGAAAGTAGTAGCCCGTTGGTGTGATACTTGTCACGCTTTCTTGTCTCGTTCAGTTTCTCTTACCATCTGCCGCAGTTGAGGCATTAGCTTACCTCAAAAACATGGATTAATGGTGCAGTATTTTATCCTAAGCACACCCTTTAATTAAAATTTAGGACCAGTGATTTATGAGCTAGAAGTGTTTGTCCTTTTTCATTGTTTTAGGATTGCTGTGCTTGTGATCTCATTTTGCACTTTTAAACTCATGAAAAGAGCTAAGGTTTACGGGATTGAGCACAAGACTGACTTTGAGCAGTCACTTGTCTTGTCTGTGGGTCTGTCTGGAAGCTGCCAAAAGGATGTGATGTTACACTCTACTTTACAAGCTATGAATGTATGCTGACATTTGTGAAGCGTTTGGATCATGTTGAAGTGGTCTACAGCTCCCAGTTGTTAGAGTAGCAAAAGCAACAGAGTGAAGATTTGGGACTTCAAAATAGCCAGCTGTTAAATCTGAAGAGACATCTCTTCATACTGTCAAACGCACTGGTGGGTTGAAAAGCTCACTGCAGAAGCTCTGGTCATAATTTGGAAAAGCTAAGCTACTAACATGTCCTTTCTATTTACTTTCTGTAATATATTCCATGTATAATGCTAGTAGTTTATAATTTTGCATGGTCAGTGTATATTTTTAATAAGTCGTTTACCTTTATATGGGGGTAGAGTGGTTGTTATTGCATGATATTTTTGTATTTTTTTATTATCTTATTTCACATGGCTCTGTGATTTTCACTTCTAAGCTGTTCATTCCTGCATTTGCATGTTTCTCCCTTTCAATTATGTAAGAAAAACCTTTACTTTGTTTGAAAAATCAGTGCATTTTGTCATGTTTCCATGTCCCAATGCTTCCATGCATCCAGTTTATCCAGCATGGGGAATTTCAGCTCTGTCTTTAAGTTTACATTTGAAGCTGAGGATGTTAACTTACAAGGTAAGTTAGGAAAGAGTGAGCCGTCCATTTAGAATAAAGTGAAAGGCTCTCTCACAATTATAAAAATCTAGATCACTTTTGTAAAGTTAAATTGACATTTTACCTTTTAAAAATGGAGCTATCTTTCTTGAAGCGTGGGTTTATTTATAGTGATTTCTGTGATGCAACATACTGGCCAGTGTTTACTGTGAGTTGGTAGATCACTACAGGTCTTCTACCGTACTTAAAACATAAAAACTTTAGCACATATCTCACGTATCTTTACGGGCAAAAGTGATGTTTTGCTGTACCTTCTGTGAGACAAACGTAGTATTACTGTGAATTTTTCATCTGACTAGAGTCAAAATCTTTCACTGCATTGTCAGAAATAGCAGTATGATGAGCAATACTTTCACAGCATATCTTTTCCTCCATTTCTTTCAAGGTAGTGTAATTTTAGGTGAGTGTATAGGTATACATCTATGATTATTCTAGCCTTGCATATTTTTCATGTCCTTGCATCAGCTATCCTGCTTTGCTAAGGAATTCGACTGAAAAAAATATGACTTTCTACATTAAAGAAAAAGTAATCTGTTTTTGAAATAATCCAGAGAAATGTATAAGAGAGAGAAAGGAGTAGAATCTGAAATATTTATTAAAAAAACCCCTACAGCAAAGGCTAAGAAAATATGGAACTTTTTTTTTCTACTGCTAATGTTTTCTAGTCAGTATAATAAGTGAACAGGAGTCTCACTATTTGGGAGCGTTGTGAACTCTGAATAAATATATTTTACATGTATAATAAGCCACGGTGTATGTAATTCCTGTAAGTATCATGATCTTCCATATAAAATTCATGACTTTTTGTCAAAGTGCCTTGGCCTTTAAGTTGGTTGTTGATGGTAATTACTTGCAGGTAACACTGGCAACCAATGGCAAATCTGCAGACTTCAGTGTTGTTGAAGAAGAGCCTTGGAAACGTGAAAACTAAGGGAAGAGATTCCTAGCTCCATCTTTAATAAGCCCTGAAGCTATCTCCTGGCAAAAGATACCACGATTGAAGAAGATTTCTCTTTTTTTCTGTTTAACATCTACAGTTCCTGCTCACTTAATTTCTTAACTGAAACTTAGCAAAGATCTCATCAAGTCATTGTAGTGTCTTTGCCAAGCAATGATCCATAACCATCTGTCTCCCTTGTGTTGCTGTTTGGATGATCCAGCTGGAGAATTCTCCATGCAGTGCAATGTGCTCTCACCCACCTCCCCTTTCATTCAAGACACAGAGAATGTAAATGCTGCAAAATGGGAAGATCAAAGTGCCAGTACGGTTCACTACAGGGACTCAGGGTCACAAATACAGGAGAAATATAGTACTACATAAACTTTCAAGTTTTGGTGACTCTTATGGCATACCTGATCTATTTAGCACTGTATGGCTAAAATATCTTTTGAAAATGTCCATAAAGATTTCTATTTGTTGTAATAATAACAAGCACTGTATTTTTGTGCCTAGCTCTACTTTAAACTGAGCTTAGATCCAGGGACAAGATTAATGTATAGAAGTCAATAAATTATCCCAGACATTTTGTTACATCAGTACAATTAATACTTGCCAACAAGACAAGACCTTAGATTTGTATGTGCATGGGATGTATTTTTATCAGCTGTCCCAGGGCAGGTGCAGCCTTTATTGTATGATGGGACTGTGCTGCTTTGTGACCACAATGCGTCATATAATACAAGACAGTATTATTGCAGGGGTGGTCGTTCCTTCATTAAATCTGTGCCTGATGTACAAAATACAGAATACCGTGGGCTCAGTTATGCCATTCTTAATCAAAGTAGGTAGCACCTTACTATTCAGCCTGTCCACTGATGTCAGAGGGCTTCCTTATGTGGATGGGACTATTCAAGTAAGGCACGACTAAGATTGATCACGGATGTCATGATTGGGTACTTGATAATGACTTATAAACAAATTCTGAATCCATTACTCTAAGAAAGGGAGAGTTTTTGAATGTGATCATCAGTTGCATTTGTTATGAAGTGAAAGCCATCTTTCAGGTATGCGTCATATTTCAGAGAATGGCTAAATCCTGAATTCATTGCAAAGCCAAATTCCATGTAAGGTTAATAGAATTTAGCCAGGGTTAGGGCTGAATGAAGAATAAACCAGAATTTCAGGATTTAGATCAGTATATTGAATATACATCTCTCCCTCTCTCTTTCACAGAGTAACAATTCATATAGCTCTCTAATGTCAGAGAAGAGTTTCTTAGAGCACATGGCGTCTGAATTAATGAGATGGTGTTTTGTCAACATAATATGGCTGACTCATCCTGTCAGAAGAAATTACAGTCACAATAATCACCTTGTGAAATGTTTTTAAAGGTGCTTGTTAATACTCAGCAGTTTTAAGACACTGGTGAATGCCATTGTACTATTAGCAATGTTCTGTAGCAAAGCTGAGCCGCATGGCCTTGGGAGGCTCTACCCACAGAACAAGCTTTCTGCATTTTTTGAGGGAGCTCTCAGAGGTTCTGAGAATGAAGCAGAATATGAGCATACGGTGAACTTTAAAGTGGAGTCGAAACATTTACGGACATAGGCCATTCAGTGTCTGTGCTTAGACCTGTCAGGGGTTTAAACAGGAATAATGTGTTAACTGTAGAGTTTGGCTCTGTAGAAGCTATTAAAATATAAATATAAGCTGCTTTTGCTCATCTGCATTCATATAAATATCTACAAAAACGCACATAGACCTGAACCAGCCAAGGCTACTTGCATGATTAATGATGTGAAAGATCAAGTCCGTTGTCAGAGTATCCCTCATTTAAGCATTTGTTGTTCTGGAATATTTTTCTTGCCATTGTATTTTTGTCCTCACTTGCATGCCACGGCTACAATCCTAAGCAAAATGGCCTATATAAATTAACAAATATTGAACCACTGTGAATTCTATGGGCCTCTACCATTTATTAGAGGTGGAGAACATTTCCAGAGGCCTCCTGAAGCATCTTGAGGCTTTTTTTTTGAGGGATGGAATTATAGGATATTCAGAGAAGTGATAGGCAGGTTGTCTTCTCTTTTCTTCAGTAATTGGTATTAGCATACCCAGAGTTAACCTATAGCTAGCTGCTGCTTCTCCCGGTTTGCATTCAAAGACATTTTTACCACGGGGTTATGTGCCAGAAATGTGCCTGAGACGGTGTGTAGGTACTCCAAAATGTTCCGTATTCCGAGAATGCTGGCTCACATTAAGTGAAATTTGCTGTGACTTGGTTGGTAGTTATATCCAAGAATAACACACAGTGTTTACTCTGGTTTATATCCAGCATTCTCGAGCTGTTTCATGGCACAGCTCGCCCACTGATAGGTGACTTTCCATCCTCTTCATTGTAGCAGTTTCTTAGGATTAGCCACACCACTTTCTTGCCTTGAAAGTACCTTTAGAAAACTGGCCTGCACACTTTTAGCTGTCATTTGAAACCATTTAGCAGTTGGAAACAAATAGGAATGCCAGCAACATGTGACTAGGCAGCTCCACAAAATTACATGTTGAGAAACACTTAGCATATGCTTATACTTATCCACTTGGGACGTACTGTCCTTTGAAGAGTGCTTCTTTGGATGGAGACAAGGGGAGGAAGGAATGAGATGCTAGAGAAACCCCACCCACATAAGGGAGAATAAATTTGGGTCTTTTGATAGGACTGGAATAGCAGACTGTGATTTTAAAATAGTAATTCTGTAGATACAGTAACTCAGGGACGATTCACAAGATAATTACAATGGTATTTCTCTATTTAAATGTGGATGTGGGAGAAGGAGAAATGTTGGTTTTGGTGTACTCCTCTGCTTTTAGCCTGAATGAATATTTAATACAGTGTTACTCCAGCGCAGCACTATATTTAACCATCAAAAAGCTTTCAGTTTCTCTGGGAAAATTTAAGTCACTCTTGGCTTGCATTTCTTGATTTGCTCATTCCACATGAGGCTGGGTTGCTATTTAACTAAATAAACAGAAAATAACCCAGGGACTGACCACTTCAGCTAATACCAGGTTTCAGCAGGCAGCGCTGGTTACTGGCCAGTCCCTTTTTAGTTTCACCAGGAGTGTCGATGCATTAATTTGTACCTGGCAAATCTTTTGTATTTGTTCGCAGTGCTGGGGTGGCAAAGTTAAAGGAAAAGCACAGTGGAAAGTGATTTGTTTTCTCTGTAGTTCTAAACAAATTAACATTTCTTTCTACATTCATCTTGTTTGCTGCTCTGTCAGTTCCCCCCACCCATGTCTGTTCAACTGTGATATCCTTTTCACAGCACACTAGCACGTGGAAAAGTCTAGACCAGGCAAAGACTCAGTTAATTGCACGCTTAATTAACTACATGCTTATGCATTTGCTTTATGCGTTTACTGCTGCAGCTAGGTCGGCATGCTCTGAGTATCTGTTCATTGAAACGAAAGCTGTTCGTTAAAACTGTAGGAGAGGGTGGAGCCCTTTGCTACTGAATGTTTCTTCATTGCTTCCCTTAGAAGACAGAGGCTACACCAGCATTATAAGAAGCATGCGTGGGTCTTATACACGAAGGTGCTTCAAATAGGTAGGGGATAAGCCTTTAGAACCATATTATGGGATGTGCTCCTTCCTTTTGAATCAGTGTGAAACTCAGTATGTCTCTGAAAAACTGTGTTTGCTGTAGTAAAACCTGTGCTTGCAATGCTCTGACTACATGAAAGCCTCACTGAGATCTATGGGAGTCACAGGCTTCCAGGAAAGGTCAAGTCCCTTCCTGTCTCTGTCTTATTGTGAAATAAGACATTTCACAATCCTATCCTAGGGAATAGTCTTTGTCTACTATTTATAATGACATTGAGTCTCACATTCAGAAGATTTCTGCCAAGATGCTTCTTTTTTTGCCTAATTTTGTCTATGCTGAAAGTCCAGCAATGAACTTAAAACTCAGCACAAAAATAAGGATCACTATCAGTATGTTTTTTTCCATTTCTTCCTTGAGATACAGCTGATCTCCATTTCTTTCTCAAAGCACATGGAATTCCAAACTTTTTGCCACTTTAAAATGAATGAGTAATAAAGATTTCTGATTTGTTTTCCATCCTCCCAGCATCATTAGTTTTCCATCAGTAGATACTCAGAAGAGCAAACTGTTCATCTGAGAAGCTGCAGCAACAGTGTTTGAACACATTTATTCTGGCAACTGCCTGGATTTTCTTTGCTTCCTCGCCTTCCCTTGTGTTGCAGCGTTGTAGCAATACAGCAGCAATGGCACAATTCCCCAAAACCACAGGCAGTATTAAACCTCACCGCTGACAGTCACTTCTGTAATTATCTTTAAAAGGGCTCTGAGCATTAGTACCACGCTAGAAGAACCCTTTTGTGAAGATGTAAAGGTATAACTGTTTCTCATTTCATTCAGTTCCATTCGTCTATTTTTATTGCTGCATTTGAATTAATTTACAGACAGATAAATAAGAGCACTTTATAAAAATGTACTGTAATATTAATCTGTTATGAGCCAGAAGACTATGCTTGATTTTATTATTGTGACTTCTAAGGCCACAATTAAGATATTTTTCCTATTAGTTATTGTGGTGTATAGTATTAGGTGTGTAGTCCATTGGGACAATTCACCTCGGCTGTAATTCACCATATAAGACTATGGAGAAGCTCCTGTTCCCAGCAGAAAGCACTCTTGGGAAGATGAGTTATTTTCTTCTCTCCAATCATATTGATGACTCTGAAGGAAAAATATGTACCCAATTTCCTTTGTCTGAATAACGATATATAGAGTGTAGCTTCAAGTACTGAAAAAAAAAAAAGAAAAAAAAAGGAATTGCAATACTGAAGTGTCAAAGAAGGCAGTCCAGCTGTAAACATTGTTCAGCTTCGCCTTATTTTTGGAAGTGTTACGTTCTTGCTCACAATTTACCTGAAACAATGTATTTGATGTATATTCCTTCCAAAGTCATTGATCTTTCTTCCCACATAGACACCAAGGCTGTGTGTCTCCGTGGTCCTCAGACAAAGCGCGGACTCTGCAGTTCTGCATACCTAAGGCAGGATTCCCAATAAAGTCCCCAGCAATAGTGCCTGGGAACAGACTGCACAATGGGTGCCTCCCTCATTTTTTCCTCCTAATGATGTTTGATGTTAAATTGAAATCTGCTGCTATGAATGAGTCAGACCGTTGCTGATGCTCAGGTGCTGGTAATTCTTATATGAGTGGGCTCCCTGGCACAAGGCTCTGAGGAACCATCCCTCGCACGTGCCCACCATCCCAGAAACACCTTCCCCCTGCTCAGGGGCAGCCTGGTGACTTCCCACTACTGAGTTTATACAACTGCTAACAGATAAGATGGTTGTGCACTTGCAACTATGAGTTTTACGGAAAACACAGGCTCCAAACATTGAAAAAACCTAGAACATATGACTGAGGCACTGAGTAGGTCTCTACTACTGCAGGATGGAGATAAACAACACGTAGGCTAATGTAGGATTTGGGAAGGCAAGAAGGTTTGTGAGATTTCTCACTTCATCCAACTGTTTCTCCCCTTTTGCTTCTAACTACATTCTGCTGCAGAGCCAATGCTGATCAATGCCAGCGTCCAATCCTTCTAGTCTCATTTTTCAAAATTCAGGAGTTCTGTAATTGTTTTTAATGATGCTCTGTGCTGCACACCATTACACAAAGGGAAACTGTCATAGGCAGCATCACACATCCTGGATTGCCTGGTACCTGTATATTGCTTTCTACATGAATAGTATAGTTTGCAGGGATTTTTGTATCATTATTTTCTAATTTTTTTTCTACAGTTTTTCAAAGACTGTATGCAAACTGTGTTTACAAATTGATTTTGCAGTCAGTATTGTAGATTTTAGGCTTGTGAGTTCTTGTGTACTACAGGTTGTCCTTCCTTCTTAAAGACAATTGCATACACTTCCATCCAATGTATCCTGCTCCTTTCTTAAATATATCCCATTTCCTATGATCTGGTGTGAATTCTAGCTTGTAGAATGCACGAGGACAAAGCTGCATATGTATTTGTATTGTTAAACATTATATGCTCAATACTGATTTAGTCATTAATACAGGTTTTAGGGATTTGTACTTGTTCTCTGGAAACTACAGTGTAGACTGAACTAAATTACCTCGTGCCTGTAATTTACAGACACACTAATATTTTCTTATACTTTTTTCTATATGACCATACAAGGTAGGGGGATAATCCATTAATGATGACCTGTACCTTAGAACAAAACCAGCTTTCTTATAACATTTAGGATTGATGAAATATTTTTGTGTTTAGTGATGAATTATAAACAAAGCACAAAACGTGAGAAGCAAATAGGAGTTTCAAGATGTCCTTAAATGCTGCAGTTCATTATGGAACAGTGTTATAATAATCTGAACAATCTTCTAGATTGACTGTCTTGGACAATCGTCCCTCATTTTTCCTGGTGTTACCTTTGCCAAATCCTGCAGTTCTTTTTTAGGATCGGATCACGCATAATTGACTGACTCAGAATAGAGCTTATAGAAAACTGGAGATCTGGGTAGGCAAAAAAATATGTTATCAGGTACCCAGTCTGCCTTGCTACAATACAGCGTATGTGAGTTCAGCCTGTGGAAAGAGTTCATGATTTGGCCACCTACCTTTGCCTTCTTGAAAAGGGACCAACCACCATGGGACCAGTGTAATTGGGTAGCATCCTCCTGCTTTTTATGTGTTTTGAGGAGAACAACCACTATATTTTTTGACCTGGACAAGTGAGACCTGCTTCTCTATTATGGTCATCTGTTCATCACTGGGCAAATACCCGTTGGCATTAAGGCTGTGGTTATAATAATTTCTATTTAATTAACAAGGAACTGTTTTTAGAGGAATAAAAATAAATTAATATAAATATTCATAACTATTACATCACAAAAAATCTTTTATGTCCTACTAGCTCTTTGACTGTGATTCAAAACATTGAATATCAAGTAGTGCTGTCCCAGTGTGACTGAGTATCTCTTCAACTATTCAGAAATCTATGGGGCCATGTTATTCTGCTGAGGTTTTGGAGAATAAATTTCTAGTAGATATACATGTAGGAAGTGTTGATATATCCTTGTATTTTAATCTCTTTTTTTTGTATTTTAAATCAGATGTACCAGGTATTATCTTAATAGGAACCACAGGTAGAATAGTGCTGAGTTACTAATAGCTGTAAAACCTTCTTGATACTAGTTTTGACAATTTATTGAAGCATGATGTCCAGTGCCTCTCTGCACTTAGTGTAGATAACGTAGCTATCAACATTTTCAACAATTTCAGTGAAATGGTGTATACAGTATGTGTAGCAGTGCTTTAATTTAATTGAATTGCTTTCTGTGTATTGAGCCATAGTAGAAAACTAGACTGTCTTTTAAAGTTCTGTTCTACTTTCTGTTTTTCATTTGTATCTGGATTTGTTTCCTTTTGGCCATTCAACTGATTAGGTTCCACAGCGTAGTAACCGCTTTATCTGTCTGTTACGGAGTATCCTGTTCTGATAACAGTCAGAATCATGTATGCAGCCAGCTTCTTGTAAATATGTTATTTTTAGTTTTCAGCTATCTAACCAGTGTGGTATGTGTTAGTACCTGCATGTGCATAGTTCCCTGGCAGTGAGTGAAAGCGATCCCAGCATAGATTTGCTGCCTTGTGAATGCAGTTGTTATGACATTAAGAATTAATGTTCACCTAGAATGATTAGTTTCTGGTTTGTTTTATTCTTGTCTGCTTGAAATGTTGGAACGCTCTATCACCAGAAGTTTAGTACGTCACTGTTTAAATTGGCAAAATGAATAAGGGGAAATCGATCTAACTTCATTCCCGCTAAATGCCGCGGCTGCTTTTGACACTTCGTGCACCGTGTACCATTCAGCCTTTAGTCACGTCATGGCATCGGGGGATATCTCTGAGTCACTTCCAGTTCCTCCTTGCCACAGACGCCAGCAAAGTGCAGTCACAGGGCTGTGACTGGGCAAGGCTGCAGGCAGCAGGGGGCTGCCAGTTCTCTACAGAGTGCCCGAGAAGTCAAAGTAGGAACCTCTGCTTCATCCCTTTGGCAGGAACAGTCTCTGAGAAAGATGAATACGCTGCTGGTATGCTGTTTCTTTCATTGGTAAAAAAGGGTCTTAATAGTTCGTGGAAATTAAATGCAAAGCTAAATGTTTCTTGAGCGACTGTAGTTGTTGCACAGGCCTGTAATTTACATAAAGCATGTCTGATCATGAAACAAACATATGAACTGTATAGTCAGTGACAAAAATCTGAAATCAGGGCTACAGTTCAGCTCTGTGAGAAAATAAGACCTTTCTGGGGCAAAACCTGAAGGTGGTTCTCAAAGAGCTCGGGGCAGCAAGAAGCAGCTGATTCATTCCTAAATACCCTGGGCCTGGATCTCATAAATATAATCCTCCCGTGTAAGCTGAAAGAGATCAAAATCAGGTCCCAAAGCCCAGGACGTATCCTGCTTAGTGAGCCCCATTACGACCCCTCAGTATGAATTGCACACTACAGTACTGTGCGCTGCTTATCCACCAGCCCTTGCCCCCTCTTGAAAGCGACCAGGCACGAGCTGGATTGTTTTGACATGTTTCGTGTAAAAAGAATAAAAAGGAAGAGGGATAAGGTTGGTCTTTTCCTTACACTCAAAAAGTTCCGCAATTTTGAAATGACAGACTGTACAGTATCTATAGCACAGTTTGTTTCAAAACTAGTGAATGCAGATGATAAAATGTCTCCCAACTCTGGGCTCTGTTCTTGTATATGTTAGTTGGAATGCCTCGAAAACTGAGTCTGTTTTTGTAGTTCAGATCCTTTCCTCTTTAAAACGATTGGTAGTCATTTGTTTTTAATGCTTTCTTACAGTGTGAACAGATTTTTGTAACTTTCATGTATAAAACAAGCTAGACATTCTTTCTATGCTGGAAATAGTCGTGAATATAATATTTCACTAAGTGTTGTACCTCTTATGTACATATCATCAATAAATGTTGATTCATAATTTTCATGGCTTATATCTGTGAGTTTTAATGCCAGCCTGGGCTCAATATGGGAATGCTTTGGGTAGGAGTTTAGTTTTGGGTAGGAGTTCGACTCTCACAGCAGTCTGTTGTGAGAGGCTGCCTCTTCTGAAAACTGCAGGCAGGGTAGAAGATGGACCTGACTTTGCCAAAGCATTAGAAAATCTCACCCCCCACTGTATCCTCCAAATATTCCAGGGTGCTGCCTGCAACTGAGCTCATTTGCCACAAAGGTCAGGATGCACTAACTACAGTTCTGGGCAATGAAGTCTAGAGAAGTGGGAAGAGATGTTAGAAGAAGAGGAGGAGGATACAATGCAATGGTTGCAGTTGCTTTGGAAACCTGCTTCACTCTCCTGGCTGCTAAAAAATAAATCTCTTCCTCGTAGCCTTTCTAAAAAAATAATAAATAAAGCCTGTAGCTGAGCCCTTGGAACACTTTGTAGAGAAATCAACTCTATTTAATACCTGAATTAAGAGATGCTCATGGAGTGCCCAGAGGACTGGCGGTTGCTAGGTATGGAGAGAAAGCTCCAACATTTATGCTCAGAGTAGCACACGGTACAGAAATAGCCTAACTACCGCCGTGGGATCAAGACACGTAACCAAAACCCATCTTGTGAGGTTTAACAGTCTGCACAAACCTGGGCTTACTTCTTTCTAATCTAACCAAGGCCAGCATCCACTTGAGGAGTTTCCAAAGAAAATCCAGGCATGGCAGGAAGTGGCTTTGGCAGCACTTCAGCTGGCGATCTGCCCTCTGAGTCAGTAACGAACCAAGTCCTGATGCAGTGCTAGGAAGATCTTAGGGCAAAAGATAAATCTGAGGCCCTGGCTATCTGTTGCCATTTCTGTACCATGTTGCCGCTTTCTGCCGGAGGTGGAAACTTCCTGATCTGGCCTCATTAACAACAGCTGTTAATAAGTGCATGCTACTGAAGTTTGTTGTGCTCAGGATTCCCCATTGTTTACATATTTTGTGCGCCCTGTGTACATTCAAATTCCTTCCATAAAAGATGGTTATTCTTTTGTTACACATCATGCCAAAAAGTTTGAAATGGAAGGCTTGGCGCTGTGACCTATGTTTGTTGCTTTTTTCAAAGCAATGTTTCTGCAAAAATGACCTAAAAAAACCCCAACACATGCAGGAACCAATTCTGCAGTTATGAGAAGTTGTCCCTTTTGAAAATACCTACCCCAAAGGCTGATCCTCTAAGCCCCCGCAAACTCCTTGTGTTTTCTCTTTTATAAGAAAAATATTATTTCAGGCGTGTCTTTGTATCTGGAATGTGTCCCTCTCTACTTTTGCTATAAGGTGCTATAAAAGGCAGTGAGTCATGAACCATTGGCCCATATTAAGAGATATTTTTATATCCCCTCTCAGGCATGAAAGAAAAAAATGAGAGAACACTTCAGGGCTGCTAAAGCTTAAACAGTCTTCTTTGTATTAGATAGTACATGTAAACAGGACAGGGATATGAAAGAAACAGGTGGCCCCAACTGACAGCGTTTTAGAAGGAAAACAACATTAAAAGTGACACTCAGTTGGGCCAGCAAGAGTTATTTGCAGGAAGCGCGTACACTGCAAGAATGTACAAATATGCCAGCAGGGTTTAGTGCCACGGTGCTGCTGAAGCTCTTCCGAGCTGTGCAGGGCCCTGTGCCGGCATACAAAGCTGAGGCGGCTTCACCGCTTTGGCGGGTGTCTGTCTGCTTGTCGCGGGGACGGCATGCAATGAAAGCACTCTGACGCTACAGCAGGTGCAGGAAGGAAACTAGATTACATGCAAGATCAGGTCTTGCGGTCGTGGGGGCGTTAGCAAGGCAGGCGGGTTCTGCAGTGATAAGCAAAACGTGTCTGTGTAGGCAGATAAATTACAAAGCTGACTGCTGCCCACCAAAACTCACAGGGATGGGATCTGAAGGAATTAAACCTCACACTGTTTATGGTGCTTCTGCAGTACAAGGACAAGTATTTAAGAAAGCAGCCTAAGGTCTGCTCTCCTTTCCTGTAGTCATTTGTAAGACTGATATACCTCAATTTGGCCGTTTTCTTACTGGGGCGCCCTAAGGTGCTCCATCGATCACTCTCCTGTGGTCCACAGACACCATTTGAGAAATGCTGCCACAGAGATGTGCAAGTGAGAAAAGACGGCTGACTCCCAACTCTGTGAAGGGGAAAGAAGAGGGACCAGGCTAGGAAATTCACTCAAAATTCATTCAACTGTTTCACCTTATGCTACCGGTATTACCTAACTTGCCAGGATCAAATAAACCTTTTTTGCATACTTTTTAGCAATGATTTTTGAAGGCACTATTCCACGTGAATGAAGATTGCTCTAAAAAAGGCCCCCTGAGGAAGACCGGCACCTTTGCTGTTAATCAGCAGCAGGCCGACCCTCTGAGCTGTCTCTGAACCTCGTTTCTCCTATTTTTGACTGTCATGTAACCGATGGGTAGGCTTTATATCTGTCCTCTGCGCAGGGAGGGAAGTCACCCTTCTTGAACAAAGGGTATGTTTGGTTTTTAAGTCACTAGCTGAACATACAAGCGTCCTTATCTAGTGTTCATTTCAGACTTTCTCTTGATGACTGAAAGAAACATTAATTAGAAAACGAACCACAAAATAACTGCAGGGAAGTCGCCGATAACTATGAACTTGTCTTCGCTGGTGAACGTAATGACCCACTGCTGCGAACCAAAACATACTTAATTGAGTGGATCATCGTAAACCAGTGTTACAGTATAACAACCCCCATGTACTTGCACACCAGGCTACAGATAGAAAGGCAGCAGTTAGACGCAAGTTTCCAGTGCTTGAACAAAGACAAAACAGTCAATCATTTGGAGATCCAAAAATCAAAACGCACCCAATAACTTTTTGGGTTCATTTTAAGATTTTAAAGAAAGATCTTGAAGATTTTAAAGATTTTTAAAGACTTTTTAAGATTTGCTGTGAGGCTGGTATCATTGGCAGTTGAAGTCCGGAGCACTCACAGAATACATTTCTCTCCCCTGTTGTGCTGTTGTCAGCTGAGATTCCTGTGTCTTGGATACCAGACTCAGCGATGACAGGCTCATCTTAGAAAAACTCAGGCTGAAAGACGGGCTCAGGTTGAAAGCTACTCAACACTGACTCTCTGATCTCGTTACAGGAAGGGTGCTGCTACCAATCCGCAGCAGCAGCCCTGGACCAGGTGCTTGTTACTAAAAAGGGGAGACTGATAAAAAGTGGTGAATATAAACTCAGACTTAACATCCAATCATGAGGCAAAATCTACCCAGTTTATTACTGTTTGTTCTGGGTATAATGAAAGCATGGAGTCTCAATTCCTGCGAGGAAAATGTGGTCACTGAAAATGATCCAAGCTTTTTTTTTTTTCAGATTAAGCCAGAGGAAAAAAACAAAAAAAAGCCTTTTGAGTATGTGGTGCCAGAAGCTAAAGCTTGATGGCAAGTAAATTTAGATTTAAAGCTAAAACTCTGCTGTAACCAAGCCATTTATACACTGCAACATGGGACTAGCATACGGGCATTAAAGCTGACCCCACCCTGCTGGCCTAAGGCAAGGCTTTCCGGCGCCGGCTACAAAATGTACAGCCTCTGGAGAAGGGATGGAAAAACGCCTTATCACACCCTTCTTTGTCGTGGGTTGCTCTGGGAGTCTGAAGGAGCTCAGGACTAAGTCAGCAGACCTGGAACCTTGAGCCCCCACTGCCATATGCTGATTTTTCCACTGTCAACCTACAGGTCCCTAACTTCAGCCGTGCCTTTGGCATCGCTTACAAGGCGGCCTCTTGCCTCAGCCTTAGCACCGGAAAAAAGCTGCTGGTGAGCTGAAGTCTAACTTAGGTGAGCGTTTCAGAGTGAGACTTCTCCCTAACATTCTTAAAAATGCTTGAGGGTTTTCCAATAGATGAACTTAAATTTATGTCAGATCCCATTCGACTTGACAGATCCTATTTTACTGTAAGTTTACAAAGACATTTTTTCCAATGGAAAATAAATGACTTGTAAGAATTTTATTTTAGTACAAAGGGAAAGCTATATTATGTATTAGGCGTAGTGAATCTTCCAAAAAATAAAGTAATTTTGCACAGCTAGATCTTCTATCTGGGATATTAGAATTAGCTAAAACTATGTCTATTTCTGAAAACAAGAAATAGTCATCCTCTCATTTCACAGTCTTTGTGGACTTCTTGTGATCCAAAACGTCGTCATTTTAATTTTTTTCTTTTTTTTCTGAAAGAAAACACAAAACTCATTACATTCACATCAGCGTTCAATGCACAAGTTTGTGTGGCAGAGAATGTATGACCATGGGTTTCACCCACCAACTTGTTCATCCAAAACCCTGTAGAGTAAGAAGTTTTAATAAAACGTTTGAGACTCCTGGAAGGTATTGCTCAGGCAAAGCCTTTCTAATGCTTGCTGGAACCATCCAGACAAAATTGAAAGAAGGGTGTGTTTGAAGTACATATGAAGCTTTCACTGCCTCTCCTTTACTTGCGCTTTAACAATAATCAGCACCTTTGAGGTCAAAGGGGCTTCTTTGACAATGGATCTGCTGCTTCAATTTCAACTTTTAAAAAAAAACCCGTGCAGCAGCACAGTTGACCTACGTGGATGCCGCTGTAAGTCTGGTACTTTAAAAACAGGAAGATGAGCAAGAAGAGAAATCTTCTTGAAAACTTGCTGTTGCTAACCTTACTCCAAATGGGTGAGACAGGAAAGACAAAAATTACAGTCTCTGTGCTGTACAAAAGACACTGTTACTCATCTCTGCTAAATTTGCGCTTTGCCTCTCGTTTCTTATGGTCATAGCTGCTTACTCTCAGCATGGTGTTGGTGGGTGCCACATGCAGCATGGCACAGTAATAATGAGAAATAAGCTACCAGGAGAAAATTATTCAAAATCAGTTTGCAAATGAGGTGCTGAATGTAGAGGGTGACTTGGAGGTGGGGAGTTCACAGGAAAAGGCCAACTCTTTTTTCTTTCTCAGAGCTGTGAAACATTCAAGTGCCAAAGTCCTGGGGGTGTTGAAGGGACTTTTGCAGCAGAGCACAGAAATTTCACTCTCTTACTTCCTCTTTCAGCGACTGCATCCTCCCCCCACCCCTAATTCCCCTAGGTTCCCACCCCCAAAACACCTTTGTACAATACTTGCCAGCCCCCTAAGGAATGAGAGTTTTGTCACCCACTGCCACACAGCTGGAACTGCACCCCAAGCAAGAGCCCAGAGCAGCGTTTTTCCTGCCACCTTTTTATTCTTTTCCCCTCCTCAGAGGAAAACCAGTCAGTGCCTGTGGTTATCCAGAGGGTTTGTATTTGACTAATCAAATCTCTTACAACCAGAGAAGTCAGAACCTCGAATTGTTTAATAAGGCTAAGAAATAATTGTTGGCTAATGGCCTAATATAGCATAAAATAAACTACCGGCTTACAAAATACCCTGATGTCTGTGTATGCTGAGGCAGAACAAAGTTCTCAGAGGATTTGATTTCTTTCCTTCATTTACAGAAAGAGTAATTAGGATCAGCCCTATCAAGGATGACCTCTGTCCCTGCCTGGCATTTTTTCTATATGCTAAAGATGCACCGGGTAACTGTCTCCTAATAATATCCCAGGTAACATGCTTTAAACTACTTGGTACAGAGGCTATTATTGTTGACAAAGGACACACAAAAGACATCCCTATCATGAGAAAAAAACTGTGCAGAAATACAAGTTTGGAACTGATGTTGTAGAAAGGGTTTAAAGCATCCGCGTAGGCAGACGTGACGGCCACATATCCTATCCCTGTTTTAATCAAACATTCCTTGTAAGATCTTCAAGAAAATACAGGTGAAGCAATCACCCTGGATTGTTTGATGAAAATTTTACATTTTCCTAAACGATGCAATCCCTCTCTTAAATATGCTTGCTGCTTTAGACAGTATTTCCATGAGAGAGGTGGTCTGGATTACACATTTATTTAAAACTCTTCAATACAAAGGAATAACACAAGCTGATCATGGGGTCTGTTCTAGGTCCAACCTGGTCTCTTCAGCATTTTTAGGAGAGCTCTTCATTCTTCCCAGGAACCAAGGGTAGACCTAGATCCAACTTGTCTGTCAGCACCCAGAAGGAAGAACTGGATCTTGCAGGGCATTGTGCTCTCCCAAATGCCGTTGGTTCCGGAGTAGCCATCAAGATCTTACTGGGTTGATCTTAAATTGGACCAAGTTATCTGCTTCTAGAGGGAAACTGAGTTAATTGCTAACTCCCAGAGCGCCTGGGGAGCCTATGGGAGGCTGACAGAGCAGACAAGGTCAGGCAGCATTCAGCTGAACCTGACTTAGAGTTTGCAAGCACAAAAAATGACCCCTGGCTCACCGGTACCAAACACGAGTATCCTGCTGAATATTTCTCTCCCACTAATAATGCTGGTCTTACTTTTTATCCTCAATGTGGAATCGAGTTTATTTTTGGAAGGTTATTTTACAGTTCAATGTGGTTTTAGCAATACTATTTCTAGTTACAATTTAAAGATGATATTTTCTTTCATTCTGATTAATCTGTTAAATAAATATGCAAATATATCAAGAGCTTTATATAAAAAATACATATACACAACAGACGAGCCCTCAAATAATAAAACCAAGATTGATAAAAATATGTACTATATTACACATATGAAATGGCCATCTAGTTTTGAAACTATAATTAAACTTAATTACACATGAATCACACGATGTCTAAAAAGATTCAGCATATATAAAATAATGGCATTGACTCTGTAAAGAGAACTTGAGCATCTCCCTGTTTGAAAATATAAAAGAAGTCAACCAGTGACATTTGATAAATTAGGAAGGAGTTTGTGGATTTCTCCATTAAACATCTGAATACGGAGATAAATAACCTGCCGAAGACGACTTATTTTCTTTTAAAGAAAAATTTAGCCTTCAAAACAATGAAATATCTCCTTTCTGTTGAGACCTATATTCAATTAGGATTTGAAGAGAGGAATAATTCTTCCTCTGAACGTCCATACTTAGTGAAATGAGCACATAACACCAATTTAAACACAGCCTTCAACAGACCATTTTGATTTATAATGACAAATAGAAAAGCTTGCTTAAAAACATTACAGGAATTAAACAAAAATAAACACACGGAGTAAACAGACTTCCCACTGCACGGTTCAGTATTAAAATACATGAAGGATGGAGAAGTCTGACAGCGGACCACAAGTACCGATAGCGTAAATCACCTTGACCTCAGGCTTCACCTTGTTTAAACACTTTCGGACCGCAGGCTGCGTGGCTCTTCATAAATGAAACATGCTGACCTACCTAAAGGCAGAAACCATCCTATGTGTTCTTTAAAATCACACCTCATCTTGGGACCTTTTGCCCAGGTGTAAATTGCCCTTGAGATCTGCCTGCAGATACCAGGGCACTCAGCAAGTCGATGAAACACATGGGGAACTGCTGGAGGGCTGTGACCGAGAAATACAACCAATAGTCTTGTACTTTATGTTCCAGTGAAGATCAGCGCTAGCTGATGCTAGTATTTAGCCAGCTGAATACTCAACCTCCAAATTGCTTCAGATGGAGAACATAACATGTTTTAGCAGAACAGTTCTGAAGACAGGTGCTATTTCCATTGGACAGGAACGCTCTAGTAACCCTGCTATAGTATATTCCCGACCCCACAACTGACACAGACCACTGGTTGGAATGACCTTATACTGTTTTTACTTGCATTTTTTTGAGGCAGCCCAATTAGAAGTTATTATTCTCCCTCCATTCCAATATGCTTTCTTAAAAATGGCACAGACCACTGGCAGTAAATAATTTTCTTTCTGACAATTCATATCTATATAATGCACAGCATCATAGCTTAATACAAATACTTTACATAACAGACACATACGGACAAAACAAAAGCATGTAACAATGCAGCTACTTTACTGTATTACAGGGCTGGGAGAGTTTCCTTTAATTTTCTTTGATCTTTTCTGTAGAATTTAAACTCCTGGTACCAGTAAGCAAGCAATGTTTCTTTTGGTAATTTTAAAAAGCAGAGGGAAAAATGTGGGTGAAATAGAATTCAGAGGAAGTGAGCGAGATCACAGAAAGGCAATTTTTAAAATATCAGCAAACCGGTGTAACATAATACTTATAGGGAAAATAAGTTTTACTAGGCTCAGCATCTCCTAAGTGAAATGGAGCAGAAGAAGATAGAGACCTATTCTTCAGGAATAAAATACTGATGTCTTCCCTAATGATCTCCAATTGTTTGATTTGTGCATGTGTGATAGAGCTGGGGTCATTCTGTTTTATTCATTATCCTAACTAACAGACTCATTAAAAACATGCACAAACTATGACCAATGAAAGGGGAAGAGCAATGAACACCTCAAAAACTCAAGGATAACTGTCTAGATTGTTAGGATAATAAAGTATCAGCTCATGTTTTCATCTCTTTATTCCCCCTGCCAAGAAGACTTGACCACAGATGTTTTGTCCTTCCGGGTTTCCCTCATTGCAGACCAAGCCGGAAAGCATTATAAAATGTCACTTCTTGTTTATACTGGCAGACTCTTGATTGCACCTACTGCTTTTCCTGGCTGAAAGGCATTGCTGAAGGATTCTGATGTTTTAGACATTGTATAGGAGGCCTTTTTGGTTTAAACTTGATTTTTGTTCTTGACATTTGTTCCTCACTTACTCTTGTACCTTGGCAAGTTTAGTACCTTAAATGCCTGTAAGGTGGAGTGACTGGATACTTCTGGAGCTCCGCACAGCAAAGACTCTCCATCTGGGGAACAATGACATAAACTTCCTCCTAACACCCAGGACACAGTAAGTGTCCTCTGTGGAGGAATGGGGAACTGAAAACATTATGCAACTCTCGGGGGCTGATTTCAGAAAGCAAATGTCAATTTTGTAACTCAGACATTATTGTAAAGTGATTAAAAATGAATAAAACTTATATTTAATTATGTTCAAAAGACATCAGTAGCACAGTGCATCTGTGAATTCCTGTCCAAGTTCCATGTGATTTTGATTTCCCCAGCTCTGATCTACTTGTCAACTTGGTACCATTACACTCCACTCTTCATGTCAAGCTCCTGATGATTTTGTGTTTCGTTAACGGTCAGGAATTCATCACATGCTCCTGTTGGGTCAGTTGATGGTTCTTTATGAACCAAGTGCACCATTTCTTGTGATTTGCTGGCATCTCCATTTAATCCACTCGTCTTCCTGTCCTCCACTGCCCCTTTACCATTGTTAATCACGAGCTTTTTCTTCTGCCCACATCTAGAAAGAAATAAAAAGAAAGTAAGTACTGTAAATGGAGACTATCAGAAATATGAAAAAAATTGAAAGTCAATATTTAGGAAAAAGCACCTGGAAATGAAACTTGTCTTTGCCAGTGCAGACTTATACAGCACTAAGTGTAAAGTTTCTCCATATTGCATATTTTATTTTTGAAAGCATCCACCACCATATGTGTAAAATTTGGCAGGAGCTCACTTATTTGTTTTGTATCTATTGTTACTACAGATAGGAATAACATGCATTACTCAAAGCTAGAAAATATTTTCTAACATTTGGATATATCCACATTTATGAACTTTGCATATACCCCACTATAAGGGCAGGGTCATTCTAAAACCAGACTTGGGACCACAACTTTGAAAATGCTAAAGTCCTTGAGATATCAGAAAATTTGGATCAAGCTCTCACCTACAAGATAACTTTTTCTTCTTTGGCATAGGCCACTAGGCATTTCGGGCCTAGAAGCCTGCCAACAGCAAGGAAATCTGGAGAACTTTTCTTGCTACTATCAACAGCACAGCTCCTTATGATATTAAGGTAGGAAATAGCTACTGTGCTTTTACACACTAGCTACTACCCTCACTGCAGTGCTGCCCAATAAACTCTATATGTAGCTCTGAATGAACACACACTCTCTCTCTTTTTAAAAGTCACCAGTCCAAAACTGATGCTTGCTGGTCAATGTGGGCTGGGTATTCCTCAGGGTAGTAAAAGAGTACTCGTTACACAGCTGTCAGATTTGCCCCAGACTGTTAAGATGGTTCTCTGGCTACACAGTGCTGAACACAGTGACAAAGGATGAGGAGAAGGCTGAGGTACTTAATGCCTTCTTTGCCTCAGTCTTCAGTAGTATAACCAGTTGTTTGTGAGCACACAGACCCAGCCTGTATTTCTGCTTGGGATTGCCCTCACCCACATGCAGGACCTTGCACTTGGCCTTGTTGAATTTCATGAGGTTTGCACAGGCCCACCACTCAAGCCCATCAAAGTCCCTTTGGATGGCATCCCTTCCCTCCAGTGTGTTGACTACTCCACACAGCCTGGTGTTGTCGTCAGACTTGCTGAGGGTGTACTCAATCCCACTGTTCGTGTCACCGACATAGACATCAAACAGCTCTGGTCTCAGTACCAACCCCTGAGGATCACTGGTCGTCACTAGTCACCACTTGGACATTGAGCCATTGACCCGCAACTGTTTGAGTGTGGCTATCCAGCCAATTCCTTATCTACCGAGTGGTCCATCTGTCAAATCCGGGTCTCTCCAATTTACAAGGATGTTGCGCGGGACAGCGTCGAACGTCTTGCACACGGCCAGGCAGTAGATGTCAGTTACTTATCCACCAAAGCTGTAACCCCATTGTAGAAGGCCATGATATGCCTTTAGTGATGCCATGTTGATTGTCATGAATCACATCCTTATTTTTTGTGCCTTAGCATAGTTTCCAGGAGGATCTGCTCCACGATCTTGCTAGGCACAGAGGTAAGACCAACCAGCCTATGTTTCCTGAGGTCTTCCTTTATTCCCTTTTTGAAAAATAGGGGTTACGTTTCCCTTTTTCCAATCAGTGGGAACTTATGACAAACATCGATTTAAAAAGAAAAAGGAAATAATATAGCCAAGTAATTTTCTATTCACTGAGAAGGGCCAATTGCTTGTTTGAAATGCTTGAATTCTATGCCATATTGAATCCTAACTAGAAAGGTTAAATCTATTGATTTCTGAACCAGGAAGTTAACTACCTTGAAACCAAGGCCTGCCCTTCATTAGGCTTTTTTCAGACAACCTGAAGGAGGCTGAAATGAGGATGCTACAGTTAGCATTTGTTTAAAAAATGGTGCAGCTGACAGAAAAAACTCTGAACGTTCTTAGTTTTAAAATAAAGTAATGCTTGAAATGTTCTCAACTGACTGCTCAGCTAACACTGAAATGCTCGATCCTCCTTTCTCAGCTATCCAGTTTTCTTACAGCACTGCTGCAGTGTTAGTTTCAGGTTAGTTGCCATTCACGTGCAGTCTGCCGACTGCACAGTAACTACCTCTCTATGGATTTTCAGCATATTATCACTTAACAGAATAGATGAAGAAAAGATCTGTGACTTACTCCTGTTATCATTCGGATCCTGATAAAGTGAAAGAAAAATTCCACTTATTTCAAGCATACCAGAGTATGTCCCTGCTTCAAAACGTTTTCCTCACAGTGATTAACACATATTACTAGGTTCTAATCTATGCATTTGCAGACATACGTGCACCCACATTCTCTTTCTCTCTTTGCGACTCACTCCCAGCTGCACGGAAGCTCTAAGTAAAAGATATGTTTTCCATTCGTGGTACAATTTACAGCTCTGAGATTGTTTCATTTCTTGTCAGATGCAATCTATAATTAGCCGTAGTGGCCCTGTTTGTCTGTTCCTATGGTGACGCTGGGTTGAGAGGGAGGAAACAATGGCAGTATCTACTTTTAAAGGCACAACAGAGTAACATATAAATAAATAAGCCATGCTGTTTGGGCTATGTACCTCCAGAATCACTTCACAGAAAGAAAGTTGTAGAGTTTTCTGCCTCACCATATGCTTGATAGCTTTCTTATTTCAACAGGTCTCCAATGATACTGTCAGAGAAGCACCAATACTGTGGATACAGTCACCGGGCAAGCATACCCAGTGGCATCTCACTACTGACTTCAGCAAAACTGCATCAGTTTGCTCTGCCTGACAATTTGGCATTTAGCTTGCACGGTTTTGTGTCATAGAAGCCTTCTGTATGGGCAGGGACTGCCTGGGTTGCTCCCTCACCATGGTGGCAGTGCTTTATTCTAGCACTCATGCCACACTTTAGAGGACCTTGACACTATTTCCCAGAAGCATTAACATGCTCTTTCCTTCAGCCCACAGACTAGGAATAAATTCGCTCACTGCCTCCTCAACAAAAATCTCCACATATTAATCTCAACATATAATACAATCTATTGTATTCAAGTAGAAAATAGTTACTCCGTCACAGTGTTACTTTACCATTCAAGTAGCAAAAAGTTGTGTAAGACAATTGAGAAGTAACCTCAGAACAGCCCCCAGAGAAAAGAAAGAGTTAAGAACATTACAGCCTATTCGCGTTTCCTGGCTAACTTTGCTCTCAGATCACTGCAACTTTCTATTCCTCAGCTTCTTCATCTGTGAAGTGGAGTGAATGAAGCTGTTGAGTGCTCTGATAGCAATGTTAGTATACATCCCTCTGACTGCCAGCTGTGATACTGCCTTTTCTTTGCAAGGAACAAATTAATCCTTTGACAGAGATTGTCTAATACAGCCCTTCACACTGTACACAGACACACTGTTAATGGTGGAAGATTATACCCAGCTCATCCTGTAGTTGCTACTGTCTGTGTCCATCTCACATAGTTTTCACTCCCAGCGGACAGGATTTTCCTATTAATAAGTAATAGTTAGAGAATAACTAATTCTCTGTGACCTATATACAGTTAGTTTCCGTTTACAAGTAAAGACCAAACGGTTAATACAGCTACTGACTTTGCATGGTTCCATATGAGTGTGAAGACTGAGGTGTGACCTGGGCCTTCTCATCCCAAGTCACACAGCTTGGCAGAGAAAGCTCTTTCCCGTGTTACACTACTCTGCTCTTTCACAAAGCTTTGAAGCCTTACGATGAAGAAAATAGCAAGGTAGTTTGTTTTGAAAAAGTAAAGGGGCTGCCTTACCTTCTCCGACTGTTAACAGCAATGCACACTGCAAGAATCAACGCAAGTGCCACAAGAGCAGCAACTATGATCAGCCATTCTGTGGGGAGGGTTGAGAGAGGGGAGGAGAGTGTGTTAGCGTATCTCATGTAGTTTTGCCGTTTCACACAACTGTAAGAACACAAGCTCTTTTATATTCTTTAAGCTGTCAGACTTTTTTCCTAGCTTGCATGAACGTTTGCTTTACAAAGTGCTTCTGTGCAAATCAAATACATTTTCATCGTTCAGCTATATGTAGGCCAGCTCAGATGAAATACCCCATCACTGTTAGTACCTATAAGCATGGTACTTTGGTGGGCATAGGCGAAGAGGAGTTGTATCCCCGATTTACTCCAAGAGCAAAAGAAAAGACTTCGCAATGAGACACCTGCAATCCTAGGCACAAAAGCAGGATGACTTTCAGGTAGAATGAACTGTTCATTCTTTTAATTTAAAATCTTACTTTATTTTGGGGGCAAACTCTGAAAAAAAGCGGAACTACAAAACTAGACGGGACCCTAAGAGGTCATGTCAGTTCATTTCACTCCAGTGAAACAGGGCCAATAAGAAGATGGCTGAGGAATATTCCATTTCTTTTAACATTTTTAGGAAAGGAGATGCCACAACCTTCCCAGTGGCCTATTCTTTATGCTGTCCTACCATTATAGATAGGTATCCTCTTCTAAGAGCTATCTATCTCCTTTATTCTGTTTGAAACAAGTCTCCCTTGTTTAACAAGTTTCCTATGTTTTATTTGAAACAAATTGTTTCTTCTAATTTGTTAATTATTATTACTTCCTGGTGATAAACAGATAAGCATTCATTTTTTTTAGCATAATTTTCTCATATCTCCCTTCAGGTTTCTCTGAAAATGATAAGTTCTTCAAAAGGTGCTTCAAAGTTACCTTTCCAAAATTTTCTTTGTGCTCTTCTCCATTTTTTTTTCTATGTGATTAACACAATGCCTTGAACTGAAAACAGAGCTTCAGCTCTGGACTTGGTAGGCCTAAGTAGAGTGGGATAATTACCTTATCTGTTCTATGAATTACTTTACTGCTAATATGTCCCAGAATACATTTGCGTTTCTTTGCAATTGTGTCATGGTGTTGGCTTCTTTCTATTCCATTTTAATCTGCAAGATTTATTCTGCAACACTCAGGTTATTATTTTCAGCAAACATTCTTGTGGATATGATATTTTGCATATACCTTTACTGAATTTTTCCTGATTTCATATCAATTTATAAAGGTTATTTGGATCTTAGTCCGGTTCTCCAAATGCATGATTTCTCTCATCATGATACTGATGGAAAATTATATGTATTACAACATGCTCCATTTTTCAGACTACTAGTGAAAATACTGACTATCATCTGACTCGGAACAAAGTCTGAACAACCGTACCAGACCTACATTTTCATCTCTTACTTCAGTTCATATTAATACAATTCTGTGCTTATATTGTTAAAACATATTACTTCAAGAACCTACCTGGTACCTGGGCTGACCTTTGTTGTGAAACTATTTTTGTTGTGGTGGTCTCTCCGGGGAAAGTAGTGGATTCATAATGTCCCTTGTGTGGTCCTTGATTACCATATATACTGGAGGTAGATCCTAAAGAACAAAACTATCTGTTAGGCCAAATACACTTAGTGAATATTTAACAGTGAGGTACAAAGTCTATGACTTTTGCAATTAAAAAACCATATTCTAGAAAGTTCATGCTGAAGTCATTAAAAAGTATTTATACCGAAAACTATTACATAGACTATAATCATCATACTCATCTGAACTATGGCCAGTTTTAGCTTTGTGAATAACAAAACTCATGCTTTTCCCCTCCTGTCTCTCATGTGTTTCAGTTTTGATTATGCTATACTTTTGTGAACCAAAATGCAATTATAATTGCCTAGAATTTTTCTGGAGAACATGTAAAGACATGGGAGTGTTGTCAACTTTTTGAAGAGGCTTTTGTCATACACATCAAACATGTGTGTTCCATGGGGAAAAGAGAGTGAGAATAGAAGAGAGAGAGAGAGAGAGAAAGAAAGAACGAACTTTACTTTTTTATCTGAACTTAAAATGACCAATAGGGAGAAATCTTGAAACTTTTAATTTTATTCCTACACAGGATAAAACTGCATTTCAAAAACTCTAATGCTTTCACAAAATACAATAGTTCTCTGAATGGTTTTAAATTTGATAGCTATGAATAGAGTGGGACTTTAAAAATTCAAAATATTTTTCCTAACAGAAAAAATGCTCTTTGTAAACTTAAGGATGGATCCCCCTGTCCTTTTCAATAAGTTGTGTAATTTGGTTCTAAGACGGTATTAAATCTTAAATCAAAATGCATAGTTCCAGACTTAAGTATTTGCTATGCTGGCCATACCACTTGAACTTTTACGCAATTACATTTCTGGCCCACACTGTTGCCATACTGGTATCCCAAGTCTAAAATTACCAGCTGACTATAGATATAGTGATTTTGTTTGGGACTACTGCTTCATTATCACTACAAAAAAGATGTTAGAGACCTCCACCTCTCTGAATTCTTCCAGACTCTAACAGAGCAAATTAAGCACTTACTTACTCTAATCAGCTGTAAAGTTCTTTTTCTTTAACACACATTGCAACTCGTTTCTAGCCAGCATTTCTGATCTCATTTCCTAATAGCAGCTGGCAAACACAAAAATGAGAAGCACATTTTTTCCCTCTGTTAAGCTTAGCCAACAAGTAGTTAATGAATCTTTCAGATGTTTTCATTATTTTTATTAACAAGAAACTTACTGACTGGTGAGTTGTTTTGTGCTGTCTCACCACAAAGGATGGAGCACTCATTCAGCAGCTAAGGGTCCTCCTCTGGCCTCCAAGAAAGCCGACCACGAGGAACATACTCATTTGTCTACCCCACATACCAGCAGGTTTTTTTTAAGGTGCTTTATATCATCCTTGAGAAATGCCAGAGGTTTTCCACCACAAAGCCCCTCAGAAAGACACTCAGACATTTATTGAAATTTATGCGCTTAGAGAACTGCTACATTCACCCTTCCCCTCCCCTGAGCACTGAGAAGCAGCAGCAGGATTCAGGCATGTCCCCTGCTGTTCTGGCTCTGGGGAGGTGCTTGCAAGTGAAAGGGAGGGATCCTCAAAAGCTCATTTCATTCTGATGACATACTAGATTTCTTTCTTTTGACAGTTATTTTTTGGGTTCCTACAGTGGACTGATTTGTTATTCCATGGACGCTTGGACAACAGGTCAGTCATTAGTGTGATGTCAGACCACAGCTTAAATATTGCTGTAGAGAAAAAGGAAGTGAAAGACAGCATTATAGTACATCAAGCCATTCATTTGTTCAGAGAAAGCCTTTAACTATACTCTGCCAACACATTCATGAATCTTTTCCATTCCTTTACAGCTATATGGGGTGACATTACAAATTAATGAACCCTTAAATAAATAAACTATTTAAGATGATGGTAGTGTCCCAGTGATTCCCTTGTACTAGGTTTTTTAACAAGCGCCAAGAGAAGATAAATGAAAAAAGGAAGAGTTTTGGGAATATGGTATTATGAGCCTTTGCCAGGGCACTGACAATGCAAAGATTTGATGCAGACGTTCGCCTTGAAAATGATCTTCAAACCAGTTCTTACAGGTTTTATCTGCTCAAAACAGGAAGTAGCAAAATTTTTTTCATAGTGTGTAATGTCTGCACATAAAATTAAGGAGGCAGCTTGGATTAGTTAAATGAAAAGGGCAGCAAAATCAAGAAATGAGTTTGTTTTAGTAGGAAACCATTATTAAAAATAGATTTATCTTTTCAATAAAATTCTGTCAGATACACATGTTGCACTTGTATTGCTGTGCTTATGGCAAAACACTATAACTCAGGAAATTTTCATACGGTTGATTTTATGGGGTTTATATAAAATTCTGAAAAAAAAAGAAAAGTAGGCCAAATTCTACTTGACAATGTATGAATTACATACAGAAGTTGTGGATGTCCCATTATGAAGGTGTTCAAGGCCAGGCTGGACGGGGCTTTGAGTAATCTGGTCTAGTGGAAGGTGTCCCTGCCCATGGCAGGAGGGTTGTGACTAGATGATCTTTAAGGTCCCTTCCAACCCAAATCAATCTATGATTCTATGAATTAACAGATATTAATTAACTAATTAGCAACAGAATTATCTTTAAAGTGTTTGCTGTATAATGCCATCAGAATATTGGTACATAATCTTGCTTATGTGCAAAGTATGTCCACAGAGCATTGGCCAAAATCTACCCTGGGATGGCTTAGTGGACTAACCAAGAAAGTGCATGAAAATAGTATTTGAATTAGTGTGCGTGAGAAGTAGCATTTGGAAAAAACCTTACTGTTAGGATGATTATTTGTATGGAAAATGCATTTGGGTATAAGGAAAAGTCCCTTCATTTCCCGTACTATTAACATGTGACTACATACACAAAAAAAGAAAGGTTGTATATAGTGTAATAAGACTTTTACTGTTAACTGCCCTAACTCCCTCAGAAGAATAACCCTTTAAAAAAAAGTTGTTCCCAACTTCTAATGTCAGTAATAGCCCAGTAACATAGCTATAATTAATCACCCGCAAGATACCAACAGCAAATACACCTAGGAAAAATAAGGTTTCACAGAGAATTACCTTTCTTTTGATACATGCTCAACCAATGTAGTGGGAATACAGATGAGGGGAAAAGTGACTGACAGTTAAGTGTTACATAGCTATCATTTGTGCCCAGCAAAAAAAAAAGACAACGTGCTATCACGTATGTATGGGCATGAGGAGAAAGTTTACACTTGCTCACTGTAATAGTTGTGTTACCACATACAGATAACAGCATATAAGAAAAGGTTATTTGGAAAACATCATTTTCAGCCTTTTAGCAAACGTCCTCTGCTTTGCATAGGAAGAGATGCCCTTTAATGACTTCTTATAAAGAGGTTATAAACAATAATAAAACCCCAAAAGGAAATAATAATATGACAATAATTTACAATTATGGTTAGTACACATGATTTTGGACCATCGCCATTGTACAGAATAATAACTGACTGACGGAAAAATGAAAATGTTCATAATTTGTAGTTCTTACTAGTAGGAAGAGAGGTCTGCAATTGGTTAAGACGATCTTCAATGCCTGGGAAAACTCCAGGTATCCAACTGACATGGGAACTATCTGTGGTGTTTCCTTGTTCACTTTCACTTCCAGATGGAGTGGCAGGTGCCAGTGGTTCCTTGGTTGCTTTCTCTCGGTTAACATCATCCACGGACTCTGTGATTGCCATGATGACGGCATGATCAGCTTTAAAAGTGAGCGCTCACAACACCACCACCCACATTATTTCCCTTTCCTGTACCACAGCAAGCCAGAAAGTAAGTTCATTTTCTTCATTCAAAGCGCAGAAGGAAAGAAGACATGAAGGCTTCCCCTTCTTCCACACTGTCACTGGCTTCTGAGAGACCCTTAAGCACCACATACATACTCCCCGTGTTGGAGGGAGACATTGGCTACATACACAGATCCCAGTGACAGATGGAGAGGGAAGACCTTCAGAAGAAGAGACCACAGTAGCAACAACCTGACCCTGTAACTCAGGAGTGAGCGGCCATACTGCAGCCAGATCCATGGTGGTCTTGCCTAGAAATCCGCCGGTGAGGAGGAGTAAGGAATTGAAAGCAGAATTTATGGGACGTAATTCTTCTATGTTTGCCCTGCCCTCACCGCTGGGAAAGCACTTCCCCAGAGATAGGGCTGCTGCTGAGTCACAGGAACAAGCCATCTGATTAACCCACCAAAGCACCTCCACCACACCAATGATGGGGCCAAAGCATATCAAACCAGATCCCACTGATACGCAAGAAAGGAAGATGGGGTTGGGGATTCAGAATCACCAAAGCATGTGTCTTGCAGAACAGTCAGGAGGCCACCAAGGAACATGCTTCAGCAAAGGATAGAAACTGCCAAGTGTACCAGCAAGGACTCCCTTATGCTTTGTCCAGAAGGTAATTTTATCAACAGCAAAAATCCTACCACAGCAAATCCACAGTGAGAATGTAGACCCCCAGGATGAGAAAGATACTGAAAGGAGTCAATTTCAGAAGAAATAAGGTCTCATTTCTCACCAGGCATGAGAAATGTGTATGATCCGTTATTCTTACTGGTACTCGTCAGAGGAGAGTCATCACCAGCTTTGTTTGTACTAGCTGTGGTCCTGGTGAGGACCTCATCCCCAGGGGCATCTCTGGAATGTGTGATGCCTTCAGTGCCCTGTCCCGGTTCATTATCTGAAGGCAGAGATGGCTGAGTCGGGTCTTCATGGTGGTCACGTCCAGAAGAGGCAACAGCTGTTACCATGATGATTTAATCAGATGATAATTCCACGTGTGTACTGCCGTGCCCCTCCCATTCCTACCAGGTTCAAGTCTCCTGTTTGCTTTAAACCACTGCTACCCTTTTCTCAACACAAAAGAAGAGAAGGGAGACCTTCTGTCCTCTCATACATCATCACCGCTCTCTCAATATATTGATCAGATATTTTCATTGTCTATTCTCATCCACTTTTTTACTTAATTAAAAAGATTCCTAAGGACAGTGGACACAGGGATAGGACATAGAGACAGCAGTCAGGAGAAATCCCTGACCTGTGTCTGATGGTGGCCACAGATCCTCAGCTTCAGGGACTGTCAAATGCTGCTACAGTGGGTTTTATGTTATGTCAGTACTGACAGTAAAGAACCCTTTCTACAGGCATTGATTCCTCTTTGTTGCTCAAGACTCTGTGAGTGGTGACAGGTTACAGAAAATGGTTATAATTCATTGTTCTGTTCATGGCAGTCATAAGACTAGCCTTCCTCCCAGAATCAGCTTCAAATTTTGGCATTACTGAAGGATTTTACCTGTTAGAATTAATTTGTGGTGTGGTGTTTACTGAACCCACCACCCACACTGTTCTTCTCTTCTTTATATGCAGGTTAGACTTTATGGTTTTTATTCTAACTGGATCATAAAGAAGAAAATTAAATAGGGTTTTCTGTTTATTTTCATTGTCAGCAGTTTCCCAGCATTGTCTGTTTAAGAAAGGATTAAAGTTACCTTTCCTCTTATTTCAGGAATAAGTCATGTGTTTCTCATATCATGTTTTCAGAACATTTTGATAGTATAAATGGTATGTGTTATATGTGACTGCATCATGATGTTGTCATGACAGTTTTGTAAATGCCTTTCTCTCATCATTCTACGAACCAGAGGGACAAATGTTTCAATAAAATCTATGAAAAGAACACTCTTTCCCAAGATGAATATTCACAAATTAAAAGCATTACCCTGTTGATGCATAAATATACTTAAGTATGAATTCAACTTCACGGTAAAAACAGTTTGTCAATACCAAATAATATAACTTATGTAATGAGCAAGACGCAATTCGATAGTCATGCTTCACTAAGGAACAGAAAGCACTAAAAGTGGTATTGGTAAGTAAAAAATAAATGTTTTATACAGAGCTAAAATTGAAAACTTCTATCTTACCACCATGCAGCCAGACCACAGAGAAAACTAATGACCCTATAATTTATATCATTGTCTTAAAGAGATCAGTAAATTACTCTTCTCTACAAGTTCGTGCAATATCTTTCCAGGCCATCTGAGAGGCAGCAGTGATGAAATGTACATAACTGACATTTTTACTAGTACCTGTAGTGGAAGACTCTTTTTGATGATTATTCTCTCTGGAAGGAATAATTCTATCCGTTACAGCAGGTTGTGTGGCATAGTCCTCTCCCTTGTCCCAACCTGGATACACCAATGGGTCTTGCGCTGAGTCGTTCTGTTTGGCCCCATGGCTGGAGGCCGTAGCTGTTATGATGATGGTGAAGCAATTATGAACTCAGTATATAAAGATCCATTTCTTATATTATTCTCCTCTTCAGTTCTTGTCTCTATGACAGGCCTTGCTCACATGTCTACTACATTTAATGGCAAAGAGAAGTAAAGCGGATTTGCTTCTCATGCTGGTTTATGTTTAGAAAAGCTGGCTGCTGTCACCATTACGACTGACTCCTTCCTCAAACTGAGCATATGCTTTTCAGAATCAAGATATCTCATTGTTTTTCAAAAGTATTTCCCCGAATCATGCTGTTGACTTTGTATTTGTTGAATATCAAACCAATATGCACTGATGCAGAATTAGGAACAACAAAGGCAGAAATAACTGTAAGAATACGATCAATCAGTAAGATTTTAATCACAGAATTTGAGTGTATTGACTATATCCATTTTTTACCCCCTCAAAATTTCACTGCTTTATTAGTCGCAGCGTCTCCGGGAAAATTGACAAGGAAGTCTGACAGAGGGGAAGGCTAGCACATGCTGCACATTTATGAATGGTGCACACAATAAATAAGACGGCACTCAAATGGAGAATATTTGATATTGCAGTTATTTAGAAAAATATGATATTGTCCATATCAACCAATCTGCAGCTTTTATTAGACAGTCACAGCAAAAGAGTACCCAACGTAGCATAACCCTCCTTAGCACCCCCCAACCCAATCAAAAAACCCCAAGAAAATCGCCACTGCATGTTAAAATTTTAATTGCGACTAGGCCAAATCATATTATTATAATAGTATAGTATTTATATACATCAGTAATATATTGCACTGTATCAGCATATTTTTAAAGGATGTTGATGAAACACATGGGTTTGATATCTTAGAGGAACGTGGGCTTAGGGACTGCTGAAGCAGTGAGCTACTCAAAACTGCTGATAAGATTACATTTAGTTGAAGGAGTAGATTCATATTATACAGCATGTCATGATATGCTTATCTTCAGTGGCCTGTATTTGACAATCTGCAAGAGCAGATGATGACTGTGTTAAATTCACTGTTGGCAGTGCTTAGTACAGCACATCAGTCACTAACTAGTAAATTTCGTATGCTCCCAGGAACAGAAACTAATATCTGTCAATTTTTAGTTACTACCTTTAGAGTATAATTTGATCTTTTGCATTTCAATTGCTTTGACCAATGGAAGAGAGAAGCCTCTCTTTTATTCTACGCTGTGCTTGTTTTCTTCCCTTCATCAGCAGTATCATCTTATCATAGTTGAAAACTGGGATGAGTAGATACTGTAGATAAAAAATTTTGATATAGTTGCCATATTAACAAAAAATGAAAAAAAAAAACAAACAGGTCCAATAATGACTTGCAGCAGGGGAATGAACACAGCTCCCAAATATGTGAAAAGTACAACAGACGTGATTATTTTTCCATTTAAACATTCACTGTTTCCTACAGATACAACCCTGGTAGATAGCCTGTTAAAACCTTGTGACTGCATGACACAGAACACAAAACATAGGAGACGGTTCTGAAATTAATCTACTATAGGTCTTGGCAAGCAATTCAAATAGGAGAGAAAAAAACCCCTACAGGAATAGGTCTGAAGAAGACAATAATTAAAAAAAATAATGTAACATCAGAATTGCTCAGGTTGATTCACAGAACCTCTGTTACGGCCTCAGAATGCAAAATTGTTAATAAAAAAAAATCCTAAAACTAAATCTTTAGTAAACCCTGATGATTTACTAAAGCGTGACCTGTAATATTACCTGTATGAGAAGATTCCTTTTCAATATCATTTTCACCTGCAACAGTAAATTCACGTTGTTCAGTACTCCCAGTGGTAGTTGCAGGATTATGTTCTTGACTGATCCATCCATAATGATCACTGTGCAATAGTGGATGTTGGGTTGGTCCTTGACGGTCTCCGTTTTCACTTGTAACCAGTGCTGATAAGATGATGATTGAATCAATAATGATCAAAATACCCAACACCAGTCATAGTCTCATCTGCATGGTCTACACAAGAAGTGTGCTTGGCTTTTGTGTTTTGACTTTTTTCTTTTAATTGTTGCATTTGAAGTGAAATGGAAGATGAAAGAAAACAGAAGTCCTTTAAAAACCCCATCACACAAAAGCATCACCAGGACTGGAAGAAGATTTAAGTGCACTAGAAATTATCCCAATGGCCAATGGCAGAGAAAAGCTATAGGAGAAGCAGTGACAGAACACATAGAAACAACAGCTTGTATCTCTAGTTCATGTTTACTAATACTAACTTAACTGTTGAGTCTGTGTATTCTGCCTTTTTAAAAGTGAAAAAGATGATGAACTTTCTCTTTCGAGTTAATAGGTCAATTACACAATTACAAGGCTGGCTCCAAGGAAATTGTCATTTCTTCTGGAACTGGATGAATGAAATAAGTAGGTTCGTATCTTCAAAGTTGAAAAGCATACTTGTTTTGAACTCAGTAATAATTAAAGCTCTTACTGATAAAATAAATGAATTGCTCACTCTTTAATTTGCTGTTGTTTACATCGCAGAAGATGCAGTCAGAAATCACCTGAAGTACCACCACCACAAGAGATTTTCTAATGAACGTTAAAAGGCTTAGAAAAGATATGCCAGAAAAGAAAAGAAGAAAGAATACCTATGACACTAAGATGAGCATTAGAACTCGGTTTGAAATATATTTGCCTTAGGTATCGAATGTTTCGATGAGTGATATATTAAAGATAAAGCAAAGGTTCTTAATCAGAGCATGCCAAGAATGAGGTGGACCTGTTACATATGCCATAAGTCACCATCTGGAGAAACCAACGCTATTTCCCAAAAAGAGCAAAACTGGAAGAATATTTATCTTCACATTCAGGCAATTAAATGTTCATAAAAAGGGCACTCGTGCAAATGTAATTAATTATTTTTGTAATTAAACCAAATACGTATAGAGTATCTTGTAAAAAAAAAGAAAAGTTAAAATTAAGTAACTTATGAATACAACCAATCTAACAATACTTCAGAACTAAAAGATGATTTTGGGGTGATTATAGTACCTGTTCTGATGCCAATCGTATAAACTGTCAGTGTTCAAAACAATCTTGGAACCAGAAAGACAGGTATCTATCTAGCTATCAGAGACAGATTGTATAAATCCAAAGAACTACTACAGGATGTAGAAAATGATTGTTTTTACAGAGGTATAAGAAGGTTTTCCACAGGGTCCAGTGAAATGTATTTCTTTTCAGTAAAATCTAATTTTATGCAATTACAAGGCTGTCACCCAATCAAGCCATACCTCCAGCCATTCAGTTTTGAACCTCTCCTTAACAGGGTAAAGCCGTGCATTATAGCCAAAAGATCCTAAAAACAAAGCTCATAGCCAGTTATGCTTTTAAAAAAAATTTAACTGGAAACTATTTAGGTACACAGCAAAAATAGCTAGAGAATGCACTCTGTAATCCTTTTCTTATAGCAGTCTTTAGGCTTGAAAAATCATGAGCACACTTTCAGTATCGCAGTTGGCTACTGGCACTAACACTGATAGGAGAATGTTTGCATTCACCTGGAGGTAGTATATTATCCTTTGTAGCACAGTTTCATGTATTTGAATCGCTAAGTCCCTTTTTTGTCTTTTGTCTTCAGATTTTACAATAGAAATTTTGAAGCAGATAAAAGGGAATATATTTTTCTCACCAAGGTGGGTCACTAAATGTTACAATCTGCTCAGTTTTATTACACTACTGGTAGTGCAAGTTTAAAAATCCCAGAGACGTGAGGAGAAGTGGCAAGTAATGAAGACTACATGCAAAAGATAGACTTGAAATGACAGATTAATGTTATAGATGCCACCTCTGAGGGCTCTACTACAAAGGTATTATACTGAAATGAGGCTAACGGCATGGGAATTGCAACCAGCTGCACCATAAGAGTGTCATACTTCACTGAATTATGTCACAAATTTGAATATTATCTGAAATGCTAAATTGCTTTACCCCTGCCCGCAGAGCTAGGATACTGCTCCTCTTCGTCTGTATAGGCAGGGTTCCAATGATCTTGTGTGGAGATTTCCAGAAGTGCTTTGTGTTGTGAATCCACAGCTGTTAGGACAATGGAGGATTCAATGCTGACCATGCTTTACATCTTCCACTATTACTTTACTGTTAGCGCGTGCCATAAAGGTGATGGAAATAGCTTAACAGTAGTCTCTCCATTCTTCTTATCAAATCCCTTTACATCAAACCAGTTGTTCTTTTCTTTGCATTTGGACAGATGCAAAGTTTCACAAGAAGAACGGGGAAAACAAGCAATAGAAGAATAACGTACAGCAGAAGTAGTGCAAAACGATTACAGCAGTTATAGACATTTAAAGTCAAGTTTGAAGAATAATGCTGGATCTAAAGAATATGGTAGATGTCTGAATACATGTAAAACATGCTTGCTAAGTACTCAAGAGGTACTCAGATTCATGTTAAAATATCCACCACTGAGCTCAGAAGCTACAGCCAGCAAAAAACCAAAACCACCTTGACAGCCACCAGGAAGCCAATATTAGTCAAGAAAGTTATAATACAATTGAACAGATAAAACAAAACTTCCACAAGAGTCTATGATTAGAGACTGTATACATTTTCACCCATGGAGCACGCAGACACCACTAGGCCATAGAAGGTAGGTGGAATGCAATGCAACACACAGAATAAGTCACCCATGCTGTCTCAAAGATAAATACATTAACACCAGAATACCCAAAACTTAGGCAAAAGAATAAAAAATCCCAAAGCAAGATGACTTGCTCCTTTTGTATTTTCTTCTAAAAATGAAGAACACTGCTGAAAAAAAACCAAATACTCCACTATCTTCAGAAAAAAATAATAAAATGCTTATAAATAATTATTTATAAACACTATTCAGTAAACAAGTGCATAGAGAAAAGACATATTAAGATGGGATCAAAATAAATTAAAGTAAATTAAATTACAGAAAAGGAACGGATTATTATTTTTGTATAAATAAGAGTGTTAGAGTATAGTCATTAATGGCAACATCTATTCCAAAAAAAACCCCCAGGACCGGGACCATTCATGGGTCATAAGGCCAAGTAGCAGACTGCGTGCTTCAGTGACACACAGCATTGGGCTTTGATCCTCATATATGGTGGTTTTCTGGTTTTGAGACAAAATGATTTTAGGTATGGATGGCTTTTTTAGCTAAAAAAGAGCTATCAGATGATCACTGTGAGACTATGCATGTCAGAAAAATAAGGCTATGTATTAAAATATCTGAGTTATGGTATTGGATCATGCCTAAACATCTGAGGCCACAAAACAAATGAGATTATGTTAGAAGACTGCATGGGAAGAGCGTGGAAGATAGTAAATATGAGGCTGTTTTTCTGACATCTCCCAAAGAAAAGGCCACTTGGGGTTTGACCTCCACAATTTGTTCCTGTGTCTTCTTCCACATCCAGGAAGATTACTATTATATAGATGTAGATTACAAATAATATGAACTGGAATTATTTTAACACTGTTTTTCCAAAAAATAAAAATAAACTTTTTTTTTCTTGGAAAATCATGGGTTAATCCATGCATTCAAATAGACATGAAGCAGGGAAATGAAGTTTAAGTAGTGACAGAAGAGATTTTCATTCTATCAATATGGACCTCATATGACTTCTCCTATCATAAGAGAGACATTTTTTAAGAAACAATTGATGAGGAGGGCATCCAATTTTCACACAATATATGTGTGGCAAAGGAGGAGGAATATTGGGTAGGAGAGGAAAAAGAAGAAAGAAACCATCCAAAGAGGAAGGAAGTTCCTTACTAGTACTTGGAGCATACTCATCCTTGGCCACACTCCTGTCCCAGCCCGGAAACACTGTTGGGTAAATCATCTCCTCCGAAGAGTCTTCATCATCTGAACCATTGCCACTTGAGGTCACATCTGCTGTGATGATGTTAAATCTGCCATGAAGCCCCCACCCACAAGGTATTCTGCTGACAGCAGTTATGCTTTCCTGTGTTCTCTACATGCAGCCTTATAGCCACAGAGGAGAGTGTGCCGCACCATGCTGCCCACGGTCCATATCTCCTCCTGGTTCTTCTACCCACAAGGGATTCATCACTCTGCCATGGCCCTGCTGAAGCTGCCCCGACATGGCTCCTGGCCACACTTCAGTGCCCTACGCATGCTTGCAGCACTAACCATATTCTGCCCTCTTCTAGCAGAGTGAGCATAGTGTTGAACTATTGAATAGTGAACTATTGCATAGAGCACAGCGTTGAAAACATTTTCTTCCTTTCTCCCACAAGTCCTTCTCACTGGAATAGTCTACTTCTAAATTGCTTCCAAACCCGAAAGAAGAACAACCCAAGTACATCCTTTATAAAATGACTCACATACTCATCCCTTTCAGACAAACAGAATACTTCCGCAGTACATGGACAATGGGGACAACTGTTCTATCGCTACTAAATGTACAGTCAGTGAGCCATAGCCCAGTACTTTGCTTTTCCCAATTCAAACACATGGTAACAAAAAGCAGTGACGTATACCACACATTCAACCCCCTCCCCAACACTTAATGCTTCTGAACCTTGCCGCCCTGGTGCTCTGGTTATTCAGCCCCTAATCAAAGCACCCTCTTAGCATGACATTCTTTACCCTTGGTGGCTTGCGTGGGCTCTTGCATCTTCTCTCCAGGATTTGACCACCACCAGTGGTTTGAGAACGGATTCCACTGAGCTTGGGTGGTGGCTTTCTCCAGGTTGTCGTGATGAGGCCCTGGAGCTGTTAGGACATGGTTCATTCAACCAAGATCTTGTTACTATTTCTTGAGAAGCATTTTTCTCCAGCAAAGACAAGTCCACCAGCACCAGCACCCTGAGCATGCTCATGCCACTGAGGTGGATGTGAGTGCAAGGCAAATGTATGAACCCATGGCATCATTACATTCCTCAAACACTTAGCCAGATGCAAGCACTAGTGGCAGTCACAAGAAAGAGCATGGTCCCTTGAGAGAAGCTTCAAAAAGCCCTGGGGTCTTTGCTAGACCTTCACATTCAACAAGGTTGATGAGCTCCTCACAGGGTTTGCCAACAGGAGAGATCAGATAGCCTTAGATAGACTCCAGAATGAGGAACATCCACCAAAACTAAATAAAATCACGTTCAAAAGGTGAAAGAAGTATCCATGACAGGCAAAACGACACCCAGAGATAAGCACACCCATTAGTTTAGCCTTTTCTTCTACTGACAACCCCATGAAGCCAATGCTGCCAAGTGCCTGGGTGCAAAACTACAGCCATTGCATTCAAAGACACATGCACTCCCCTTGGCCTAATGCTGTCAGGAAAATCCACACCAGAAACACTTTCCAGTTAGGCGTCAGCATAGCATGGAGAGACAGGTGCAGCTTTACTCCTATCACATTACAAATGCTCAGTATTTTCTCAGAACATAGCATTTCACATAGTAATGTTCCATAGGTTTGTGACAGGCATTTGAGGATAGAAAGAGATTTTTGTTTAGAAAAATTCCAGGAATCTACAGTTGCCTTCTCCACTGTTCTAGGCAAGCCAAATAGGTATTGCCATGCCAATAATTGTGACACTTGTCTAGAGGTTGGAAACTCCCTCCAAAGAGGAATTATTCCTTGATAAACATGCCATGAGGGAAGCCCACAAATCAGACAGGAACGGAGATAAAACATCAATTCTAGAATCAATGGAAGATGATGCTTCTAAGGATATGGACCTCACAAGATCTAAGTGGGGTTCCCTGTTGGAAAGGGAGACGTGTTTGAAACAAGAGTTGATGAGGAGGGCATCCAATTTTCACACAATATATGTGTGGCAAAGGAGGAGGAATATTGGGTAGGAGAGGAAAAAGAAGAAAGAAACCATCCAAAGAGGAAGGAAGTTCCTTACTAGTACTTGGAGCATACTCATCCTTGGCCACACTCCTGTCCCAGCCCGGAAACACTGTTGGGTAAATCATCTCCTCCGAAGAGTCTTCATCATCTGAACCATTGCCACTTGAGGTCACATCTGCTGTGATGATGTTAAATCTGCCATGAAGCCCTCACCCACAAGGTATTCTGCTGACAGCAGTTATGCTTTCCTGTGTTCTCTACATGCAGCCTTATAGCCACAGAGGAGAGTGTGCCGCACCATGCTGCCCACGGTCCATATCTCCTCCTGGTTCTTCTACCCACAAGGGATTCATCACTCTGCCATGGCCCTGCTGAAGCTGCCCTGACATGGCTCCTGGCCACACTTCAGTGACCTACGCATGCTTGCAGCACTAACCATATTCTGCCCTCTTCTAGCAGAGTGAGCATAGTGTTGAACTATTGAATAGTGAACTATTGCATAGAGCACAGCGTTGAAAACATTTTCTTCCTTTCTCCCACAAGTCCTTCTCACTGGAATAGTCTACTTCTAAATTGCTTCCAAACCCGAAAGAAGAACAACCCAAGTACATCCTTTATAAAATGACTCACATACTCATCCCTTTCAGACAAACAGAATACTTCCGCAGTACATGGACAATGGGGACAACTGTTCTATCGCTACTAAATGTACAGTCAGTGAGCCATAGCCCAGTACTTTGCTTTTCCCAATTCAAACACATGGTAACAAAAAGCAGTGACGTATACCACACATTCAACCCCCTCCCCAACACTTAATGCTTCTGAACCTTGCCGCCCTGGTGCTCTGGTTATTCAGCCCCTAATCAAAGCACCCTCTTAGCATGACATTCTTTACCCTTGGTGGCTTGCGTGGGCTCTTGCATCTTCTCTCCAGGATTTGACCACCACCAGTGGTTTGAGAACGGATTCCACTGAGCTTGGGTGGTGGCTTTCTCCAGGTTGTCGTGATGAGGCCCTGGAGCTGTTAGGACATGGTTCATTCAACCAAGATCTTGTTACTATTTCTTGAGAAGCATTTTTCTCCAGCAAAGACAAGTCCACCAGCACCAGCACCCTGAGCATGCTCATGCCACTGAGGTGGATGTGAGTGCAAGGCAAATGTATCCAAGGCTTTTAGTGTAAGTGAAGTTCGAAACATTCTAGTAAAGTATAAGATTGTGTTACCACCTCTGGAAAGTCCAGTAAAGTCAATGAATTCTGCGCAGAATTGTACAAGTGACAGATCAAAATATGTACTGCATTTGAAATATGCCCCAATATTTTGTCAAAAAGCATTCAAAGCTAATAGAAGCATGCACACCACAGAAACTGAAATCCCTCAAGCAAGCCAGTTGATAGTTTAACCTTTCTCTCTGCTGTTATTCATCAAGCAGAGTTTGCAAGAAAAGCTGCACTTCAAGTCATACACATATTCAACAAAAGAGAGCAAAATGTACTTTAAAATGTTTCTCTGGAAATATTTTTATTCTGGGAATTCCTTGAAAGCAATATTTTTATCAGCTTTTAGACCATCTAACTTCTATATCTTGAAGATGAAGATATCATGGACTCTCTTTCATTAGGAAAAAAAATCTTTAAATAATTAATGCAGAAAAATACCTTGAAGACTTACATCAAAGACAAGAGTTTTGATCAATTTTTGTGCATTATATGAATGCACTGGAGAGTTGCATACCTATGAATCAAAGTTCTAATGATCAACCAGGATAAACTGATGTTCTCCAGTCTGCAGTAGTTATGTTTTGCCTATCCGTAAGCTGCAAATTGTACGAAGTGTATGGAATGAAACTCAGAACCACACCTTTTTCAAAAAGTGAGCTATTTTGGCAGCAAAACCAAACAGATTTTGCCTTTGTGAAAAGCAGTCCTTGACTGAGTAAGTATTTTCTCTTCTCACAGTCACAAATTGCTCCTTAATCTTAGTACTACTAGTACTACTCTGGCACTGGTGTCAGAAAATAGGAAAGTTGGACATTCAAAATCTGACCCCTGAGCAACAGACCATCAAAACCCAAGTGGTCTCAGATTCGGAGCTTTGGGATGGAACTGCGAACAAAATGATAATGCCAAAAAATTGGTTAAGAAGAAAATAACTGAATAACTAAATAATTGCCATCTGACTTGCTGTAATCACAGCAAAATTCAGACCTCTACCTGCTTTCCACAACAAGCCTTAGGAGCTCATTTTCTGAAGTGACGAATATGTATTCATGGCTTCCTTCCACGTACAAAATACCCATGCAGATGCTTTCCTGTCAGATCAGCCAAAGTATGGTCATAAGACTGTTTTCATTGATGAGATTTTTTTTCAGGGAATGCTCCAAACCAAATAAAATTAAAATCTACAAAGGCATAAAAGCATCTATGGATGAACAAAACCAGTTGCAGTTACTTGCAGTTACTGTTTGAGTAACTAGCTCTGGTAACTTAGGGAAGTAGCTCATCGATCAGCAACAGAATTTTATGACATCTGATCCATGGCACATCTACAGATGAATCATAACTTGTTAATAAAAAAAAGCAAAACTGTTTCAGCCAGGAGAAAAAATCAATGGCAAAGCCCCGTCAGTGTATTAATCTGGACCATGAACTTGATGGAGAACATCACCAAAAATGTTCAAACCCAGAGCAATAATTAAAGGGAATCATCTGAATAAAAAGGAGCTGTGGCAGTTTCCCACTTTAAAACCATATCAAAGAAGTGTTTTGATCAAGCTAGATCAAGCTTTTCACCAAGCCTTAAGTTTACAAACTGTGTGTAGTATAGACGGAAAGCCACCAGTTTTATTTCTCACTTTCACACACTACAGAATTACATAGATGCATTTTTAGCCATCTATCTGAAGATCTGTGTTGAATAGTTTTCTTTACATATTTCTTAATTTTCTACTTTCCTGTCTGTGGGATTTTTCTCTGAGAAATTCAATCATGGGCAGGATATTCCAATGAACCTGCACTGTTGCACAATGTAAATAGCAGACATTAGGGCATGGCTTTATCTTCTTTTTTGTTTGTTCTCCATGTAACTTTCACCTATGCTACTAAATATTTGATGATTTCTCACGGAGATGCGTAGTTTATACTTAACTTCTGAAAGGAGTGCTAAATTACTCATTCGTTTGTAATGCAGTAAAATTAAATGAAATGGGTCTGTTTGGCTTTAAAGTGATGTCACTGAGTAATAGCTAAAGCTATCAATAAAGCCCAGGTGCAGTACCTTCACAACCTTTTTTTCCAGAGAATCAATCTATCAACCCTAAACCAAGAAGAAATCATGCCAATGTTATCACTTCTGTCGTACACATATATCAGTATTGATGTATTTTATTACATAGCTCTGTAGTTATTTTGATGTTTTAAAATCTTAAATAACACTAGCTTTCCCCCTGTAATATAGTCATGCCCATGAGAGAGAGATCTGTTAGCAACAGGAAGGGACATATGTATTTAGGATCAATACATTTGATAATCAAGTAGTAAAAGGAAAACAGAAAGCTTTACTGCCTAGAAACAATGCACAAGTTTTTGCAATGGGTACAGAAATATCTGTACAAGGCAGCACTAAGTCACACGTGCATACAAAAGCAAATAAATATGAAGGAAAAATCACCACCAGAGTCAACGGTACAAACTCCCCACTGTTACCAGGTGGGACTCCCCACCCGCTACCCCACGCTTTCCAGGCAGTACTTTGTAGCAAAACCTTTCACTCAAAACAAGCATCAGGAAATTCTCTACTTGCTTTCAAGGTTTAGGGGAAAATGAACCGGATATTTCTTTTTTCCATCTACATATTTATACGGTGTTACTAACCTTCACATGCTCTGAGACAAGATGCTTGGTTGAATGATTTGTCTTTTAGTGAAGTTTTTGCTAACTGTGTAAGAGTTCTTACTCTTACCCTATGAGTACTGTAACAAAGACACCATCCCTCAAAGTCACATAGACCATTTGGCCATCTATCAGCAACCAACAAACAATTAAGCAAAATGCTTACTACCACAGGCTTCCATGGTGGTAAAAAAAAGAGTCAGCAGGAAGAAACTTTCATTTCTATCAGTTCAGTCTTTACTACATCATGCCTCTGTAGATCTCCTCTGTATAATTAAAATGCTCGCCCTTTAGTTGACTTTAATTTTTGGGGCAAAGATCTTTAACAATCTAAACTTAAGAACTAGATAGGTACGGTTCCACTTTAAACATGTAAGATGACTTTAAAAGTTTTTCATTTGCTGTAGCTGCTGTGCACTCCATATTTGAGAAAAACATCTCAAGCAATTTTTCCCACTCAGTACAGCTATTTAAGAACAAAGCAGAGAAAATGGCTACTGTTCTTTGGAGCCCTCAAAGCCTGTAGAGCCACCACAGGCCCCAGTTTTTTCTCACACATATTGCCAACAGGAAGGATGAAATTAGTTTTTGCAGTGCACAAGTGGCTTGGCAATTGGAACTGATACTTAAAGCACTGCTTTGGTGAGCGAGGCCATGGGTTTGGCGTGGGTTGCCCACATTCACAACCATAAATATATTAGAATCACAGACACTTTCATCACAAATTGACAAAAATGTCCTTTTCTACATCAGAAATAAATTGACTTCAAGTGATAACTGGTTGCACTAATTTGTGGTGCCTCATGGAGTAAATGTGATAAAAAAGCAGTGAGAAATACAAAACAACAGCCTTTCTGAACTCATATATAAGCATTGATGTAAACATACAGTAAATGTTTTTGCTCCCCTTGTCCCACAGAGTGAATTTTATTTCTGACTTACTTAACCAGTCTGGAAAGTACTGCCTTTCAACGTTTTTCCAAAATTGCAGGTGATGTATACTTCACCACTTACCAGAATGCTCTGCTGTAAGAATAAAGCAATTTTAATGCAATCTATATTTGATGTAGTTATTATAATACATAAATCTTACTAGTACTCGCAGGATATTGTCCACCATCTTTTGCAGGAGAATTATCAGCTGCTGTCACCAAAGGGATGTCAGGTGATACAGGAGAAACTTCGTCATCTGTATGGTGATGGATGAATAATTACTATTTCATTAGCTGAATTGCTACTCATTATTCACAACTACTTTGATTATTCTATACTGCAAGACTATTCTATACTATTCCTTCATTTGTTGGTCCAAGAGAGAAGAAAGATACAGACTAGGTTCTTCAAATAATTCAGTGCCAAATAGCCTTACTTCACTAAATAGTAAGGATATCGCCAAAACAAATAATTTCAGGAGGGAAATGTATTAAAATGGTAATGAACGTTCTGGCAATGACCTGTTCATGTGATTCAAGCTCTAATTGTACCTGTATACCAATCCCCCATCTGGACAGGGATTCTAGAACAATGAGTGGAGTTATTTGTATTCCCCTCTTTAATGAGATATATTCTCAGTTTTAGTCCAAAAATCTAAACTCCGCATCTAAGTAGAGTTGATAAGAGTTGTCACGGCAAGCAACTGAAACACATGGCATACAACTTGGGGAATGGCTCTGACCCTAGTTTGTTAGAACCAGAAAGTTAGGATTTACCTTTTTTTATGCTAATTACATGGAAAAACTAGCATAACATGTCATGAGTATACCACAAATGAAAAGTAATTTTATAATCCTAATGCTTCTCCTCAATCTTTTTTTTTTTTTTTTAAAGTCAGTATTTATTGAGGATAATGATGCAAACTACAGATATCCTTCACTGGAAAGTTATTGGTGATTTTTGGTGATTTGATAAAAAGCCCGTAGTAAGAGGTCACGCAGTAAACTTTACTATATTTAGAGGATTAATTATATTTGTATCCCTTAGGTTCAATGGGAGCTAGTCTTTCAGACCTCTGATAATTTCAGCCACACAAGTAACATAAAAGATGAAATAAAATACATGCCACTTTCACAAGAAAGCAAGATACACTTGCAAGCCACTCTAATTCACTAATTTTCCACAGTGCAGAGTGCCCTAGACAAGCATGTGGCATTTGTATTTGGTAGGGCTTCATGAAAATAGAATTTGGGTTTACCACCTAAAGGAAGAAGATACTGATAACATTTTAGTTTGACATTTTCATCTCTCTATGCATTCTGTAATATGCTGTAGTAAGATGTCCTAAAAAAACCCCTGTATTTGTACAAAGAGAAATCACTTGTACTGTAAACTCCTTCTTGTTCTTATTACCTAATGTCAATTCATCCTTTTAGAGAGCAGATAAGAATCTTTGATCATTATCTTTATATACCCATACCTTCAGCCTCACTAACCTCTCTGTGTTCACTGCTAGATATGGTTTTGAGCCTTTAATGAAATAAATATTTTAATAAGAACAAGAGCAAATTCTTAGAACCGTCTATTCTCAACATTCTGGCAACCTCTGATATGTGGCTGCTTTGTACTCCCATGCAATCAAAAAAATCCTTAGAAATCCAGAATGCTTCTGTTTTCTTTCAAAAATACACATTCTCCTTTTACTTCTGCAGGATACAAATTAGAGATGATGCTTCTCCTTCCCTCATGATCTCCTTTAACCAGCAATGTAGTCCTTCACTCAGTTATTATAAAGAGAATATAGTGGCAACCTACTGTCCTTACCAGCGTCTTTCCTAGGAATTTCTTTTTCACCCCCTCCAGAAGAATGATCTGGCAGCTGTGAGACTGGAGTAGCACTTCCATAATATGAGGAGCTGGATTTCCCAATGGAGGTATCCATGGGAGTTGTGTCATGTGTTGATCCACTACCTACGTTTTCATCATCTGCACCTGAGGTTGAGGACTCTCCGCTATGACGTGTGCCATCTGCATTGTAACGTGAGCCATCTGCATTGTCAATGACTGTTGGAAAGAGGAAATTAAGCAGCTGATAATATGAAGGAGCTACATAGTTATATTTCAGTAACGCTAAACAGTTTAAGTCCTACAACAAAAAACTAAAGAGTTGTGGATTAGTATCAGTTCATCCACTTTTGCCATGCTATCTAATGCGTCTAAATCATACATCACTAAATTATGTCTAATGTGTATATGCTAATGTATATATTTGTCCAACATATAGGGCCTACTCTGCATCAAATATTTTGATATTTTGATCAGACAGTTTGATTTTGAACATAAAATCTTGGCCTCTGTTCAGTCAATCAGAATTTTAGAATTGGGATAAAAAATTTATTATGAGAGTTTTCTTCCAATTCCAGCTGCTTTTCTAACCAGCAGCTCAAATGAGATGGAGAAAGGTTGCTGTCTTAAGTAAAGTTGTATATGTCAAAGAAACATTAGCAGCTCTGAGGTGCTAAAAATGACAAATACCTATATAAAAAATGTTTGGTAGCACCTCCAGACAAACCAAGCTCCATAGTATTTAGGGGAAGACAAGTGATCAGTTGCTTTAACTGCTGTCAAACATCTGTCTACTTCTTTTTCCTATGCTTGGCTTGATTTTTAATATTAGCAATTGTTTCTGTAAAAAAAGATAACCAGATCCTAAAAACGAAACAAGTGGCAGGTTCTTCTAATCAATACAGTACCTATTTCACCCTGATTATTGAGGAAAGAAGTATCTAGGCTTTCAATTGGCTCGCATGCTTTGTCCCTCGTTTCTGTAAAAGAAGGAAAAATAGAGAATATCAATTTGAGAAAACTGAGAAAAAAAGTCACATGTATACCCATAGTAACTGTATATAATCACAAAATGTCAGCTTCGGATGTGGACAATAAAAAACAAATTTCCAAATCAAATGTTATTCACTGATCTACCTGTGTTCCCTTTTCGCTCCTACCCAGGCGAGCCACTTCAAGATTGTTCTGTCAGCTAACGATGAATTTCTCCATTTCCATAACCATTCCAGAAAATGGTTGCAATCAATGTCAGTTAAAATAGCCCGATGATGCAGTTGCAATGCAGACAGTCCCACTGTCTTGGCGGCAGTGGCAGCTCTAATCATTTTTAGCTGGAGGGACCCTGTCCCCTCCATGGAGGGCTCTGCACGGGCAGAGGGTGCCCTGGTTTGGTGAGCACTGCTTCCTCCAGCGGGCTGCATTGCCATGCTCGGGGCCAGTGTGTGAGCCACCTGCTCACAGTGCCAGAAGGGAATCAGACTCGTGAGGAGTTATAAAGCTCTGGTGGGGATGGACATCACTGTAGCAGGAGAAGAGTCATCTGTGGGTGACAGGGGATGGTAGCTCACATAATACCATGCCAATGCAAAGATGATTTTTAATGATATGACCACCACAAAATCAAAAAATGTCACTGTCACTCAAATCATCAATGACTTTTGCCTACGGTTTTCCATAAGGTATGCTTCCACTGTGAACGTAAAAATCTACTGAAATTGAAGACACTTGAACTTAGTCCAGATTTTATCTTCAAATACTGTGCTCAGCATCTGTCACAAGATTATCTACATTTTCCTAATAATTTAGTAAAATATTTCCAACAATTAAAAAGTTCAAAACCTTAGAAGAAAGCAGTCTGCTTCCAACATGCATCACTATCTAATTGCCTAATGTCTGAACGGAGATTTGCCACAGAGAAAATACTGGATGAACCTGCAAACAGGAGAGCAGCAGCCATGTCCGTGGGCCCGGGATGGCCACCCTGGGGCTTGGAGCTGCTGCAGGTGGCAGCCCTCCTAGAATCCCTTAACACAAATAACTGCTGTTCACCATAAAAGCTCACGCGTGCATGAACAGAAGAGCTGAGTGCCATCGCCTACAACAGTTGTCTTTTAGATTCACTGCTGCAGTGGTTCACTGCACCAAGCCATTATAATGAACCGTTCTGAAGCTACTAATATAGTTCCAAGGGCAGAAAAAGGTTTAGTTCAAAACACACTAATGACAAAATGGGTCAAATTCACTGCTGATATTACAGATACACTTCCAGAGCCTGACAAAATGTATTTCTTCTCAGCTGAAAAACAGATGATATTTAACATAGAAGCCCTCACACCAGTACCTTAAATAGATTACGTACGTTATTGTTAGTTAATCTGTATCTGAAATACATCATAAAGCATATACATACCTGTTGCATTGTAACAGTATGCATCATACCGACCAGTTGTGTTCACTGAAAGTTTGTAAACGCCAGTGTGATTTGCTGCACAAAGATGATAGGGATTGATTCGTGGGATAACAATATGCCCCACTACAAAACCATACCTGTGATAAACAGAGGAAAATACATCTTATTACATATTGTAGCAAATGGCATAAATGTTCTAGATATCTCAAACATGAAAAAGCTATGAAGAAGCCATTCTTTTCATCTTACATTATTTTTAAAAAGTCCATGTGTTTATGCATACTTTTTGTATATGAAAGGTGTTCCTTTCTCACATCAGTCATTAGACTCCATCAGACTCACATCAGACATCAGTCTCCAGCCACTCAACACCATTTTGCATGTAATTTCTAGAGCTAAACCCATTTTAATTAACTGAACATCTTATTATCTAGGATGATCGGTTCTAGAGCAAGGCAATGAAAGACTCGGAGGCAAGTGCACTTTTTATTCAGTGTGAGATTGTATCACCTGACACTAAAGACCTGGGGAAAAGGACTTGGGGGTACTCATGGATGAAAAGCTGGACATGAGCCAACAATGTGCACGCTTGCAGGCCAGAAGGCCAATCGCATCCTGGGCTGCATCAAAAGAACTGTGGCCAGCAGATGGAGAGAGGTGATTCTCCCCCTCTGCTCCACTCTGGTAAGACCCCACCTGGAGTACTGTGTCCAGCTCTGGAGCCCTCAGCACAAGAAGGACATGGACCTGTTGGAGTGGGTCCAGCGGAGGGCCACGAAGATGATCAAAAGGCTGGAGCACCTCTCCTGTGATGACAGGCTGAGAGAGTTGGGGTTGTTCAGCCTGGAGAAGAGAAGGCTCCAGGGAGACCTTATAGTGGCCTTCCAGTACCTGAAGGGGGCCTACAAGAAAGCTGGGGAGGGGCTGTTTGCAAGGGCATGTAGCGATAGGCTGAGGGGCAATGGATTTAAACTAGAGCAGGGCAGGTTTAGATCAGACATTAGGAAGAAGTTCTTTACAATGAGGGTGGTGAGACACTGGAACAGGTTGCCCAGAGAGGTGGTGGAGGCCCCATCCCTGGAGACATTCAAGGCCAGGCTTGAGGCTCTGAGCAACCTGATCTAGTTAAAGATGTCCCTGCTTACTGCAGGGGGGTTGGACTAGATGACTTTTAAGGGTCCCTTCCAACCCAACACATTCTATGATTCTTTTTTTCTTCAGGGAGTCACATTTTCTTGACTTTAGGCATAATGTACAGCTCAGTGATGTTTCACACAGAAATTTTGGGGCTCAATTTATAGTACCTGAGCAAATTTAGAGAATGATTCTAAGACACATCGCTTTCTGTAAAAGCTGACAGCTTAGTAAAATATTCAGATACAACACTCATTCATCCACAAATTCTTACCGTATCTTTCAGTTGAACAATGTGGCTATTGTGTATAAAGCTTACACTTTTCAGTGACGACTGTGGTTAACAGAACTACATAATGCACAATGTGTTATTACTGTTTTGCAATCCTGTAACACTTGGTTAACTCCAATGTACTTAGCTGGGAGGTGTGATAGAATGGTAATGAGAACTGAGGTTTGGTTTGGGTACAATTTATCATGGAGCAGTAAATTTCATAGCTTTGCAGTTTTTTATCTGTGGCCCCCATTCCAGTTACGTGTCTATTGTGCAGATACTTGCAATTCTGAAACTCTCTTGTAAGTGGAATCATAAACTGCTTTACTCACAATTCCACCTGAGCCTATGATGTTGACACTTAATCATCCATTAATCATCACGTGTTATGGTCTGTTGATTCATCTTATTCATTCACAATTCTACATGTATTTTGATGATTGCATGTAGTATATTTTTTCTCTTCTACTCAAGCTCGGTAAGAGCCTAGCCTTAATGACACGGACTTCTAGCACAGGATCAGCAAAAAGTAAGAGGGTGGAAGGGCTGACCAGAAGCAAGGGAGAAATAAACCCTATCTATACGCCTTACCTGTCCAAATCTGTCGTCTGCTAAAATGTGAATTAGGGAGAATTGTATCATTAATGAAAAACTACAGCTCCCCACTGCAAAAAACATTTCCCTCTACCTCTTCTTTCAATTATCTTTATATTTCAACTTCAGAAATTACTTTCCATATTGCAGAATGAGCAATTAGCAATTAGCGACTGTTAATTGCTAGCACTAGAAATCTCTACTGCTAGGCATTTAGTTAGGGTCCTTAGTCTCTGCTTATTGTGTAGTGCTGGACAATTCAAAATTCTGAGTATGTTCATATGCTAATGTTAGAGAAAGAACATGCCTACTATGTTATGCAGGACTTCTCCCTCAGAGTAAAGAGTAAAGTCTTTATGAGGTACTATTTTAAATGACATTCCTACTTCTCATGGAAGGATCTTCTGAGAATTATCTCCCTGGCACTATTGTCCACCTCTTTCACCACTGTGCAGGGCATAATGCTTGTGAGAGTGAATGTGCCATACGCCGTCATCAATGGCAGCGCATGGCATTTATATGTATAAGAAGGTTTTCAAGGCACTGCACATGCACCTTTCCATGATTACAAATTCTTTGTATGGATCCTATTAATTTGAAAGGAGCTTTATTCAATTCTCATAGGCTTGCAAGTCAGAAGGAAAGAAGATGTGTGCATTAGGCATTAAAGAAATAAAGCACCACTGACTAAACTGAAATGAAATTCAGTTACAGCTGGGGTTACAACATTGGTGGATAACAGAAGAGCAACTGACATCATCCACCTGCATGCGACATCCTTATCATGGATTTGACAGATGGACCACTCGGTGGATAAAGAATTGGATGGATGGCTGCACTCAAAGAGTTGCGGGTCAACGGCTCAATGTCCAAGTGGAGACTAGTGACGAGTGGTGTTCCTCAGGGGTTGGCACTGAGACCAGCGCTGTTTAATGTCTTTGTTGGTGACACAAACAGTGGGACTGAGTACACCCTCAGCAAGTTTGCTGATGACACCAGGCTGTGTGGAGTAGTCAACACACTGGAGGGAAGGGATGCCATCCAGAGGGACTTTGATGGGCTTGAGTGGTGGGCCTGTGCAAACCTCATGAAATTCAACAAGGCCAAGTGCAAGGTCCTGCACGTGGGTGAGGGCAATCCCAAGCAGAAATACAGGCTGGGTGGAGAACAGATTGATAGCAGCCCTGACAAGAAGGACTTGGGGGGGTTGGTGAATCAGAAGCTCAACATGAGCTGGCAATGGTTGCTCGCAGCCCAGAAAGCCAAATGCGTCTTGGTCTGCATCAAAAGAGGCACGGCTAGCAGGCCAAGGCAGGTGATTCTGTCCCTCAGCTCTGCTCTCGTGAAACCCCACCTGGAGTACTACATCTAACTCTGGGGTCCCCAACACAAGAAGGATATGGACCTGTTGGAGCGCGTCCAGAGGAGGGCCACAAAGATGGTTAGAGGGCTGGAGCACCTCTCCTGTGGAGGCAGGCTGAGAGAGTTTGGGTTGTTCGGCCTGGAGAAGAGAAGGCTCTGGGGAGACCTTATAATTAAAGGGGACCTACAGGAATGATGGGGAAGGACTCTTTATCAGGGAGTATAGTGATAGGACAAAGGACAATGGTTTTAAACTGAAAGAGGGTAGACTGTGATTAGGTATTAGGAAGAAGTTCTTTACTGTAAGGGTGGTGAGACCCTGGAACAGGTTTCCCAGAGAAGCTGTGGATGCCCCATCCCTGGAAGTGTTCAAGGCCAGGTTGCATGGGGCTTTGAGCAATCTAGTCTAGTGGAAGGTGTCCCTGCCCATGGCAGGGGGGTTGGAACAAGATGATCTTTAAGGTCCCTTCCAACTCTAATCATTGTATCAAATAATTCACAGGAAACAGCTGCAAGTAATATTGATGCTAGTACTATTTCTCCTGGTACCAAAATGAAAGTCTTAAAATTTTTGAGAAATGTCCACTGAACTTTTCCAATACAGTCAGTTAGAAGATAAATTCCATTTCTCCACAGTTGCTGTTTATTTTAGATTGTAATAAAGTTAAAAATCTACTGAAATTTATTTCAAATCTATTATGGTTTACCAACATGCATCTATGTCATTTTATTGAAAAAAATAAAAACACAACACAAAAACCCCCTTCAAATTTACATCTCCTGAGTTCAGTCTCTTTTCTGCATAGGAATGTTTAGGATGACTTGCATAATAAGTGTATCGTGTATCTTGTAAAGCAAGATCAGATGATAATCTAGTCTGATATATAGAGAGACCATAGGACTGTCCTGACTTGAGACTTGACTACTGTTTGAACAGAGGTCATCCTTGGGGAAAATATTTTATCTTGATGAAATTTTGGTGTGACAAAGAATCTACTACAACCCTTGTACGTTGTTTCAGCCAATAATTATTATTGTATCCAAAATACAATATTTTGTTGTATTAGTAGTCACTTAATTTTCTGAAACTTATCTTACCAATTTATCAGTGATACAGTATGATCTGAACATCTTCCTGATTAGTTTATTAGTTTTATCAATCTTTTGTTATCTTTAGATTTTAACTGTAAGAGGTCATGATCTTTTAAAGATAATTGGTAAAAAGTATATGCAGTCAAGGACGTAGTTATTACTGGACCCAGTGCAAACATGCACATGCTCAAAGATGTTTTGCTCATCACAGAATACAACTCACTTGAGGACTGATATGGCCATCTAATTAACAGATATATGAAGTCAACGGTAATTATTACACTATAGCATGGATGGATGGACTTGTAATGATACATTATTTTTTCAATAATTTCTTTACCTGCAAGTTTCAAATCCAAGTTCATGAGCTTTCTTCAACTGCTCTAGTGTTGACAAGGTACTATTGAGAGCTCTACAAAGTTCGACTGCTTCTGATCGTGTGAGACTGTAACGACCGTTTTTCTCAACATGAAAAACTCCTCCATATCTGCAACTTACATTGAATTCTGTTATTGAAAGAAAGGGAAAAAAACGAATTACAAATTGTTGGACTTAATGCTTCGCTGAAGACCTGGAAATTATTTATTTTAAACTATAGTGCTTTCAATGCAAAAACAAGCATAAACAAGTAGCAGCTACCAATTCATTCAGAAAGAGAGCTAGCACTTTCAATCGCCTTCTTCATATTTCCTTCTTTGGGGTGAGACACAAGCCAAATCTTCAGCCTTTCCAAAAACAGCAATACAACACACTTTGAGGTATGTAACACTTTTAACATATCATTAACAATAACACGCAGAAGATGTAAATACACTGTGACAGTCTCAGAAGCCACATTACTGCAAAACTAACTGAATATTCAAGTGTATTTTGAAAACAAATGAGTTCATTCATAAAAGAATTCTTTAAAGATGAAATGGTGTATAATCAGAGCCTATATGATCGTAAGGCTCCTTAACTATCCCACTGTGATCCCTTCACAGTGAATCCTTTTAAATGAATATATATATCAATCTCCAGTTTCACAACTAGTTTAAGCAACATGTTCCTATTATTAGCTAGACAAAAGCAGAAAGCCTTCATTGGTTTGATGTTGCATGATATATCTGAGACAAAAACTAAGTAAACTGCACATATATTCTGAACTAGAACAACATTATGCTGTTAAATACTCCCTGAAAGATAATCTTTAAGCTCATCTTATTCAACCTGCTGGGGCAGATAGAGAAGCATGCAATACACACTCTAAGCATTCATATGGATGAACTTCATGCTCCCTGATCATTCATCTTGACAATATTTCCCTCCATTTTGAAAGGCTTCCTCTTGCTGAGCTCTCACTGACACACAAGCATCCTACTGCCAACCCTTGTCAGAGTTTCAGTATGTACTGCAGTAAACTTATTTAATTTTAAATGAAGCCATAGATGGATTTTAATTTAATAATATTATAAAGATTTGCACATGGACATAATTTCCATTGGCAAGCAGTATGAGGATAAAAATAATGAACAAAATAAAAACAAGTTAGATGCCACAGTTATGTTGTGCAATTTGTTTTCTGGCCTTCAGCCTGGGAACCCTGAACAAGCAGTACATGCAAAGCTACATTCAAAGCTAATTCACTACAGACATTGAATGAAAGGTACAAGGGCTAGAAGCTCTGAAGAGATCATACCCCATCCATCTTTATGTTGGAAAGGTACTGCCTACACAACGCAGCAGGTATAGTGGGAAAATACTATAATCCAAGGACAGGCTGTGACTCAGTAAAATGAAAGCAAAAACCCCCATTTGTTTATTTTATTTTTAACAGAAACAGCTGAGAAAGAGAGAAGGAGAAGAAGGAGGAGAAGGAGGAGAAGGAGAAGGAGAAGGAGAAGGAGAAGGAGAAGGAGAAGGAGAAGGAGAAGGAGAAGGAGAAGGAGAAGGAGAAGGAGAAGGAGAAGGAGAAGGAGAAGGAGAAGGAGAAGGAGAAGGAGAAGGAGAAGGAGAAGGATTATCACGTGTGGAGAAAACAGGGAAAGATCAGAATGTTTCAAAGCGACACGAAGTTAATTTTGCTCCTGCCCCACCTTTCCCTCAAGAGAAAAAAGTCGCTGCAACTCCAGACTAGAATGACAACTGCAAAACACAGTTAATTGAAGTAGCCTATTATCACCAGTGAAGAGAGAAGTATGACTCATTTTTATCTTAACGGGAGTTCCACGTGCAAGAAAGAGAAAAACAGACCAGTCTTCCCCAAATATTAAAAGGGGGTGACTCTACTATCTATTTGAAATTAAAGATGCCATATAATTTTTTCCTAAAAGACACAAAATAAAATTAATGCACATTTGCAGTGACACATTTTATGTGAATAACAAGCAAGCTTCCTAATGTCATTTTGGCTTGACATTCTATTTTCTTCTATAGTATAGATGTGAAAAAAAATGATAGTAATCAAGGCGTGCACTCTTCCTTAAATCGCTTTTGTTCATTGGTAAACCGAGGTTATTCTATCTGCAGTGTATCTATTCAGTGTAAACTGCAAAGAATGTTCCTTTCCACAGGTAAAAGGAAACAATCAAGGAGATAAAATATGAGATTAGATCCAGACTGTATGGTGTGTGAGAAGACAACCATTATTCACAGCATACATAGGAGTCCAATAGTATTGATGACTGCTTGTCCTAAGGAACTCAAAAGCTGTGCATCCAATCTTAAATACTTTTACCATAGGCAACAGAATTAATCATTATTGTTACTTGGATTGCCTTTCCACAAAAAGCACGTAAAAAATATCTCTTCTCCTACCTGCCCCACCAATTATTTAGGCTGACAAAAACATTTAACGTAGACAAAATCAATATACACTGCATAGCTGTTTAACAGTTTGATGATTAATATTCTTATTATTCTTCTTCTTAATATTTTTCTTATCATGTTATAAAAAAATACCAAGATGGCATAATTTTTAGTTTTGTAAAATTTATGCAAGACTAACATGTTTTCTCAAAATACATTGATTTTGACACAGCTGTTTTCTTCCGACAAAAAATACTTCTATTAAAATTTCTCTGATGACAGCCATGTCTTGAGAGATTTTGAAGGCAAGAATGAGGAACCTGTGTGGAAGAGGACACCAACAAACGCATTTTTTCCTGGAGGACTTAATGTCCTGCTGAGTTTCACAGTCCGAGGAGAAGTTAGTGGATTAACAGAATGATAATCTCAGTAAGTTCCCATACACGATGCTGAAATAGCTGCAGTGCTTCCACAAGTTCCAGCCGCAGACACGCACAGCACTGGTCGTGGGGATAGCTGATGGACTAGTGACCTTCTGTGGCCACACCCCACACTAAATAGTACCGCGTGCTCAAAAGCCATTGCCACATGTACCTACAAGTCACAAATATAGTCAACAGATATTCAGGTTGCAGATCCCAATAGATGTTTTCCTATGACAGCACAATGCACAGTTACTCTGCTTGGAAGGGAGTGGCCCGTGACTACTGCTGTGGGAGGGAGCTGCTCCAACAGCTGCCACGTTAGTGCCTTCTGCTTTGGCTCCGAGTGTTCCATATTGAAAGCTTGACATTATTGTGGAAGTCGTCCAGTGAGCAGCTATATTAAACATAAATGATCTAGGCAGGAAAAAGTCTCACCTTTAATTTTCCCCTCTTGATTCTCTCTCCCCTGTAGAAGAAGGCAGGCCTAAATTTGTTAATAATTAAACATACTCTGTGAAGCCCAAGACTTCATACTAAATTTGGGTATCAGATCACAAAGATGTTTAGGTTACTTAAAAGTTACAGTGATTTTGGAACTACATTTGTCTGGAACATCAACATCTTTTCTGATCGCCTTGGGCTAAATTCTGAAGAGCTTTCTCTATGAAAGCCCATACCTCATCCACTTGCTTTGGATTACATTTGAATCTTGCAGCCTGTCCCAGATGCACTGAAATATTAAGTGAAGTTCACTTTTGTGAACCCATCCATGGTTTTAAAACACTACAATATGTGCTCCATTACCACCCAGAGATCTAGTTGTAATCAGAATCCCACTTACTGGCAGATTCCTTAAACTCCAACTGTTGAAAATAAACAGGCTTATTTACACAAATAGGCTTAATGGAACTACTTGCGGGTTGCAGTTACGTGCATGTACATTTTCCATGTAAATGCTCAGCCCGGCTCTGCAGCATACATACTGTACACCAGAACACTTCTGGGAAGTATCAGGCTTATTGCACATGTGCTGACCAACTGCACTACATGCTTATACAGAAGGGCCAAAGTTCCCGGGAAGCCTTGCTCATGCAGCGGTGGGAGATCACGTGGGTGTCCAGGAAACCCCGGGTGAAAGTGTGGCAATCCACTTCTCAAAACTGGTTTTGAAGCCATCCAATTAGTTGGACTTTGCCCTAAAGTAATGTTGAGACAGCATGCTTTGTTTTTATTTTGACGATATCTTCTACACCTACTTCCAAAAATGTTTGCAATATTGCTGTAGTGTATAAACTCTGTTCATGAAGCAGTGAGTGCAGAAAAAGGGCTACAGCAGTACCTAAAACTCACATGACATTTCACAGTCTAAGCAAATTGCGTAAATCCACCAACTCCTCTATGAAGACAGTAATTTTCACATTTTAAAAATGCCAAAATATAGATGCAGAGCATACTGCCCAGAGCTGTAATGGAATCTGGAATTTTTACTTTATGGTCTCGTATTCTAACTTCCAGACAATGGGGACCCTTAACTGAATTAATGAAAATATTTCTAGTCATATCAATACAGAACTTATAAAAAAAAAAAGATGGGGTCTAAACTAAATTAACACCTTAAATTCTTTTTTCCATGCCAAGGCTTATAGACTAATTTTGAGTTAAGGAAGAAACGTGATTGACAAATCCAAATCTAAACACATATTCCACCTTTTCCCATAGTGCAGGAAGGTCAAATCCATTAAGTTTATGTTGATGTTACTTAGCTGGCTTTAACACAGTTACGCAAAAGATGGATATTTTTCCTCTGTTTCAAGAGACAAGGCAATGCAAAACTCATACTGTGTGCCAAACTACTACTGATCCCTTCAAGCCTTTTTTAAGTTTCAAAGGAGCTGATTCAGAGTGGATTCACAATGGAATCACAATCAGCACCCAAAGCTTCCCTTCTGCCCCCTCGTACAGCTGGCAGGCTTTGGGGGCTGACAGGCCGTATCTTTTCCCGAGATCCACATGATTTGCTACAGCTGAAAGACAATATTGTTTAATAATAGCTTTTAAAAAAGGCAAAAAGTAATAGACATGCCTGAATTGTCATCATCATTAATCTCATCCAGACCGTGAGACTTGGGTGACTCATCCCAGAGCGATGGAATGCCCCTAAGCCTGTGCTGAGTTTTATGAGCATGCAGAACATCAACTTTCAGACAGGCCATTTCTCCCTGTCTTTCCTGGGCTTTCTGGTGCTCTGTCTTAAACAGCTGCATGCAAGCTCTTCTCTGCTATTGCCATTCACATATCTAAACCAGGCTTGCTTAATATTTTTCAGCCCGAATCACTAACTCCAGTTCCACGATTTGCTAGCTAGAGCCCACTGGTGTGATAGAATTGGCTGAGACTGACTAAAGAGCATTGTCCTTTCATGAAAGTGTGAGTTACACCCTGATTATTTACATTAGAGGCTTGTTAGAAGCTGTTACAGTAAGAAGCCAGGTGCAACCTCCATCTCCACCCTGGTTCTGCAACCCTTACACATATTGAGTAACACTGACTCATGCAAACTCTTCCCATTGGAGTTGATTTTCCATAACGATTTTTGATCCACTGTATGGCTGTTTCATGCACTGCTCCCTGCTTTTCATTGTTGTCAAGTCAATACCTAGAGGTTTCTTTCTCAAGGTGGATGCTGTCTTATATTTAAAAAAAAAATATTTTAACAAGTGCAGAGACACATCAAAGCAAATGAAGTGTAAGATTTGCAAGAACCCTGCCTCCCTTAAATGAAAACCTGTAGAAGAATACTTAGACACTTAGTTTGTTAACAGACTTCTTGGTAAAACCACAGTCTGCATTGCATGGCAACCAGGAAATGTTAGTGTGCTGTTCTCATGGGGATTTTCCTTGTCGGTTTGTGGTTCAAGATGACTGATAGGTCACCCGGATGTGATAAACTGGGGCTGAAAACAGGGACAGAACAAGGGGTTTGATGGTGCAGATCGTTTTCATTCTCTGTTTGCTTTAATAGAACACAGTTTTTACATTTATTGTAAGAAGTTTGTTCTAAATTTATTAAACAGATTTCAAACTCTAGGCAGATATCTGTGGGCAAATGTTTCTTTATAATCACAGATTATTTAATCTTGTACCGACACTCGCACTGATATCTACATTTTGAATATTAGAACCTGCTTTAATGCGTGCTAGTAATGAAGTAGAGAAAAGTGGGACACTGGAAACAGATTAACATCTGTTTAAAGAGACTCATAGTAACTATGGTTCCTGTGCAGGCAAATTTAGAAATTGGGCCATATAAATCCTAAGGTCTGAGAAGGTCTGGACAGTTCAGATCTCAGTTCTCAGTTCAGATCTATCTCCAGTTGCTGTCTGGTTTTTCAAATGTTTCTCAGGAAAACTTCTTCATGGATAAATAAGAACGCATATTTTACTCCTGACTAAAGGAAATGCCCTCTGAATACAAAATTTCATATGGGATGGATTAATGAAACATTTCAGGATCCAAGACATTTTGTCAACAGATATACTAAGCCCAACTACCGCTATTTTCACATCTGGAAGAACTTGAATGTGCAAAAATATCATTCAGTGATTACCTAATACACTACAATACACATGGGCTTGGATAGCATTATTATTTGCTGAGTATTCCACTATTTGTTTAGAGGCTATTAGTGAAACTAAAGCAATTCGTAGCCCAGACAACTGTAATAGGCTTTCACCTTTATGTCAGAAGTTGGACTAACGCCCAGGTCAGTACTGATGAAAACCACTGGATAGCTGTTTGCTAGGTTATGTAAAATGATTCATTAATCCCAGTCCCAGTCACTAATAGATACATGTTGACATCATTAAAACACACCTATACCTGAATCCCTCAGGGCTTGATGTGGAAAGTAAAATTGTGCTGGGAAAATTTGACTCTCAACTGGGATGACTCCACACTCATCAAAATTTAGAAGTCAAATTCTGCAGGATCCACCTGAGTTAAGCAAGTATGTGTCTATGAGGCTGCAGTCCTTTACCATCACAAAAAAAAAAGCGCCAAGGATCAAGCGACATGTATAATCATTTAGTGTGGCTGGGTGATGTTTTTCTGTTCTCCCAGTTATGATATTCTTGCTCTGCTAGCCACCATTCTCTACAGAAGGAAGAAAAACAAACCTGGAAATAAGCCACCTACACCATAAGCAAGGCTTCTCCAAATAGTGACAGTGAAAGTAAGTCTTTACAGACTCTTGGGAGTTGTCAGATGAAATACTTCCCTTGGGTTATTGCCAAGCTGTGAAATTTAAAATGATTTACAGGAAATACATTTCCAGATTTAATGGGAATAAATCGTATTTTCAGTTTTCGAAGTATCCCTTATGGATACTTAAATAAAGCAAAACAAGGGTTTTGTTTTTCAGTTTGAAACTACCTTTCATTTTGAAACATAATTAATTAGCTTGCACAAAATAAAATAAAACAATTTAAGAAAGTTAAGTTTAAATGTTCACATGGTTGCAATACAAGTAGATGGTTTAAAGAACCCAGTCCAAAATTTCCCTGTAGAATTTTTTAAAACTTCATATTTCATTTCAGACTGGCATAGGAAAATATTAGAAGTCCTGAAAAATTTCATGGGAGAGAAAAAAGAACATAGTTATAACCCTAATAGATTGACGATACTCAGGGGAAAAAAATTCTCTGCACACCTGGCTTTTTAAAGACAGTAAAGTCCAGGGAAACACTTGAAAAGGAATTTACCTGCATATTGCAAGGAGTGCCTGCTATAAATAGAGACAACATACTCTTAGTAGTTGGGTGAGGTGACAAAAAAGTGAAGATTTCTCTCCATAGATCCAAAAGCATAAAGTCAGACCTTTCTTTGAAGTTGCGCCAAAGCTGTTCCTACTACCCAGTTACATTTGAGTACCTAATAATTTGGGCTGAAAAGGCAAATAGGACAGTAGCTTCCTCACTCTCCTGTACACTGTTAACTACATAAAAGTCATGACATAGCCATGCTAGCCCTGGGACACAAGTGGGCTCGAGTGAATCTCTGAAAAGGAGAGATGTGGCTAGGGATATAGACAGTAGCCAGGGAGGGATACACTGCAGTAGGAGCATCTCCTTTCTCAATCAATTGTTAATAAGTATTCCTTACATTTCTGTGTTACTTCAGTAAGTGCACCCTGGAAACAGGGTGTGGGACAAAGCTCAAGCTGTTTATTTCCTTCTAAATTGTTCTTCTTAACAAATCTGCCTACTGGCCACCGAAGCCATTGTCTCTGCATATATTTACCAATGGGCAAAAATTTTCAGTCTCTTAATCTGATAGCTTTCCTCGTTACTAATTTTAAAAAGTGGGTGTGGGAGTGGCACTATTAATGAATCAAACATTCATAGAGTCACTCAAAATGCAAGTAAATACAAGAAATATGTTTCATTCCTCAGCAGTTGCTGCGGGAAGAAAAAAGTCTGCTAATGTGTCTTCCAAACATACTTTATCTGCTTGGCAACTGTTGCTCTAGTAAACATCCTGAGTGAGCCTATACAGTGTCACCACTTACGATAAACTTCCTTGCTGCTGACATTAATATTATACTTTTTGTTCCACCCAATAGCGCGCAGAAAGTTTTCAGACTCCACTAGAACATGGTACAGCTGTGCGGCACCTCAGCGGAAAAATTACAGGCAGTGAAATCACAGTCCTGGAATTAGACAGTTATCAGATATGCCCCCCTCGAGATGATGAAAACATAATCATCATTGTCGATACTAGGAAAGCTTCAGGCTGTACAATGTGTAGTGTAACCCCAAAGGCTGAGTAACAGATTGCGAAGCAAATCAGTTGGGATCCGTTCCATGCAATCCAGGTGAAGAAACATACATGAAACAAAGCTGGCGAAGAATAGCTGGAGTCTCATTTTCGTCGCTTGACTGAAAGCAAATTGTTTAGTCATTTGCAGTAAAAGCAAGTGAGACACAGCGCTGCTCAGCAGACAGATCCCCAGCCTGGAGCTCAACGGGCCTTATGCCTGGTGCCTGCTGTTATTTACCTGCCGGTATAACCTGGATAAACCAATTCATCTCTCTCTACCTCAGTTTGCAACTACAACTAACCTCCTTAAAGTAATTTTAGATTTACTGATAAAGAATGCTGTAAAAGCAAAGAACTATTACATTGTTATTTTATTATGTTCTTACAGCTTTTACATTTGGCCTCCACCTAAGCTTTGACAAGTCTCAGGAAGTCAGATTTTAGTTCTGTGGTAATTTAGATAAGAAATTAATACAAAATCAGACCTATGATTAACAAGTCCAATTAAATGACAGATCTTGAATTTTAACTATTTGCAGTATGCTACTCAATAATAATACCAGGTGTGATTTGAAACTATTTTTCACATTATATTGAATTTTTTTTTATTATTTTTTTGGTAAGCAATTTCCAAACTAAAAAACTATGCTTTTTATATTTCCTCTGCTCCTCTGAGTTATACAGAAAACCCTCTAGTAAGTATTCTCAACACTTTAAACTCATTTGTAGATTAAGTTCATTACAGAAAAGCAAGCAATGACCAAAACTGAAAAGGAGAAAAAAAAAAGTTTAATAAGAAGTAGAACATCTATTGACTTTAACAAGGCCACTTCACAAGAAAACAACAGAGAAAGGAACCCCAAGAACATTTTTAAAAGCTCTGAAAGCCAGCCAGTTAAAACAAAGATAACATTAGTCTGTCAGACATACTAAAAAGAAGGCGGCTGCTTAGAATATACCGCACAAGGGAAGACATGTCAAAGGACAAGTCACCCATGCAGACTTCCTAGGAACAAATAATGGCAGGGGAGGACCACCCAAACAGGAGACATATCAATACTTATTCCAAACTCAGCTTCGCCACAAGGAAGATAAACTCGTGCCCATTTTCTTTCACAACTCCTCCCCATGTTTTTTCAAATGTTTTTGAGGAAGTTGCTCATACAAACTTACAAGGAGGTACCTTACAGAACAGTACAAAGTAGCACAATATTAAACACTTAAATCAAGGATCAGAGTTGTTAATTGCATATTGATTAAATATACCGTCCAATAATCCATTGAATTTGGCCTACTGGACATCAAACTACAGAACTAAAACCTCCAGTGCAATGCATGACTTAATGACTCATACCAAATTCAGATTTCTCAGATTAAGAATATAGCTGTAACATTTGTATGTAACTTTGCAGTTTTAAATGCGGATAAAACGCTACTTCTGAATATTTGTGATTTTCACAAAAAAGCAGAATAAGGTATAGTATCATCTGCATTCTGAAGGTATCTAGAATATGGAAGGTTCTAAGTCCTAAAAAATTACTGAGTGAATGAATGATAATCAAATCAAAACCTCAAGAAAGTTACTTATTAGAATCAATGGTTAGCAAAAGGCAGCTGACCTGCTTTGTATGTTACACTGAAACCCTGCTTTATTTCCACAGTGGGATTTTGAGTAACTTCTGCTAGCAGTGCTGTCTGGTTAGTGTTATGCACAAGACCTTACAAACTCTGTGATTTGAAGAGATCAGAAATGCTGGATATGAAAGAGAAAGTAAAAAAACAACCTTGGAAGAAAGAGTTCTCTGAAGAACAGATCGTGGAGAAAAGCCTGAAGAGCTTCGTTCACAGGCAATAATGAAAGATGAACGTTGAATATCCAGTACAAGCTACTGCAGTTTCAGAGATGGAGAGTGGGTTGATCTCAATGTGTTCCTCTCCATAAATACCCCAGAAGTACTCAGCCATAAGTACATTTTCAATAAAGCAATGGCAACCGTGGTATTCTTAAAAGCATTGGGAGGCATACTACACACTACTGAAAAAAATAAAACTCATGAAATGCACGTTTCATTTTCAGTTGCTGAAGACCTTGAAATTTTAGTCTGGATGTATTGGGACAGACTAAGTGAAAAAAAGCCCTATCAAACTTTAGATTTTCATTGTCAGAAAGACTTGGCTTGGGATCTGAAATTAGTATGGTTCAAATAGGAAGCTACCTTTGGAAACGATCACTTTGTAAAATCATGTAATGATTAACACAATCTACTTAATCAAATCTCACATAGAATCTACAGGAATCAATGGGAAAGGTCTTATGCTACCTTAAATCAGCGCAAGCTTCGGATGATGGAACAAAACACTGTCACATCCACTGCTCCCTCTGCTTTTTCCCTAATAGCAGAGAGGCAGGGATCCCATAGCCTGTAAACAGAATGGCTACGCCAGCAGGCAACTTCTACTGGAATTTTTGGTGGCAAAATATTTCCATTTTCTGGACTCGGTCACTCTATCCATCCATACACTTCAGTTTCAAGTATCTTGAGATTTATACTGAAAACACCGACTAGCAAGAAACTTTCCTAAGATGCATGCAGGTTATGTGTATCCCAAGCTAGATGTTCCGTTAAATTTCTTTAATAATTCTTACAGCCTTTGTTTCAGTAAAAAGGTATGTTTAATAACTGGAGTTTGCAATTAACATTAGTATGTACACAATGCTGTTGCTATCACAAATGTAGAATAATTATATGCCTTGGGTTTAATATATTTTTTTCCTATTTTAAGAAAAAAAAGTATATTTAAATTTAACAATTCATGAGAGGCAGTGAAGATTCACTTGCATGAGGGAGGAGTGGGAAAGAGGCATTGGCAGCATGGCCTTGATATTCTGTGAACTCAAATACTACATTAAATCCTACATATATTTAGGCAGTGGAGATACGTAAGGGCAATGCACTACTGTTTGCATGTAATCATCCTCAAATATCGAAGAATCATTTTGTCGCAAAAATGCTAGAATCATTGTGAAGCCAGTGATCTTGCTGTGATACTCGTTGATTCTAGTAATCTTCCATTTTAATGAGTTATAGCTGGATTTTATAAAAAGATCCAGAATTAAATCAATGTTTGAACAGCAAATGATACGAGCAAAGACCTCAATTCAGCTACTGTGAGTTCCATGGCATTGGAAAGCATCATGAAGTCAGATTCGCTCTAAGCAAGAGTCAATTCAAACAGCAAAGCAGGAATAAGCCATCTCACTAAACAGAAAATCCTAGATAGGTAGTAATTTATTATTAATAAAGCACTGCAAGATATACCCCACCCCACCCCACCCCGCCCAGGAAATTACTTATATTCTTGAAGCAAAATTCATTGAGTTGTCTGTCAAGTACACTAGACAAAGCAAAAAACTGACCCTGTGCATCCCATTATTACCATGTTGCAATAAGTATTAGCTGTAAGCTATGTAAAGTACAAAAGATGGATTGAGACCAGTAAGCTTCTAACACAACTGAAAAGGAAAGCAAGCCAGTAAAGGACTCAGGTTAGAAGTGAGAAGATCTCATCACGTACTTGCAAAAAATAAAAGCAGGAAGTTCTTTAAACAAAGCAGAGATCGCTCTCAGGATTAGCAGAAGTAGCTGACACAACGTGGAACCACTTTTGCGGATGATATGCTACGAGTCATTGTGTATAAATCCCATTTGTCTTTTTTGAACAGTCTGAAAGCGTGTCTTAGACACACCTTACTATATTGATTCCTGATACAGTGCTATTTCAGCTGACTCTTGAAGCTATTTGCTCTGGAAGGATGGGAGATACTGGGGTATCTCCCAATATAGCCATTAATTCAAGATACCAAACCAGTAAGTTAAAAAGCAAAAGGCAGACTTACATTAGGACTTGAAGATGTTGCTATGACTATTATTGTGGATATATTTGTATCATGTTAGGGGTGGAAAAAAGGTGTTAATACGTTGCCTTGCAATTGCTGTGAGTCAACAGTAATATGATTGTGACTGGTGTTGATAAAGTGGCATAACCTGAGCACTATGAGTAATAAAGTCAGATAAAGTACTTGACTGAGACTGTTGATAAATTCAGTGTAGGTATGCAACCAATGGGTTGTAAAGGTGTTTCAAAAACTGGGAAAATACTTAGCTCTTACTCATAAAGCGTATTTTCTCACATGGATTGTCTATCTGAAGTAAGGATTGCATAGCCATGCTCAATGATGGATTACCAAACAGTTAGTAACTGAAGAGAGTTTCCTGGTTTTAAGATAACAGCTTTCCAGAGAATGCTCCGGTCCTCTGTACTCTTGTTCACTTCTGTACCAGTAGAAGAATGTTTGCACAAGTGCTTTTTTCTTATGAATAACAATAATACATATTTCTGCTGAAATAGCCCTGTATGTGAAATCATAGCTGCTTTCTGAAATTCAAGTGAAAGAAGCACTAATCTTGTTGATGGAATACCAGGCTGGGATTTAGGAGAAAATGTTACAGCTGCGTTGCTGGGTGTCGTATTTTGCTTTCTCTCTGTTTCCCTACCTGTGAGGTGGGGATAAAATAACTGACTTCCAAAGGGCTACAAACCCCCCTAGTTATTATTGTCTGCTATCAGCATATTTGTCAGTTCACTTCTTTCTCATGAGCTAGGACGATATTTACTCTGGTAAATGACACCAGATCTAGACTTAAAATTTTAAGTTCTATGATAATTTAAACACATTCAGCCTGATTCCAACTGTACTGAATGTGTTGATGAAACACACCAGACAAGACAGTAAGCCTCTCTAGAACAAGTGCTGTAATATTTATGTGAACTCCATGTAATGCAAGAAAAAGAAACACTACGCAGAAAAAAATTCCATCAGAGACACCACCCATTTCCGAAGTCACACGTTGAGAAAGCATAAGACATCAAATCTCTTTCAAGAAGTATTCAAGTTCTTCTACGGTACTTAGAAGAATACAGCAGAGGATAAGTGGATGGAATACATCTTAGACATATGTTGACGTCCAAATATTCAAACGTTTAAGGTGCTGTAGGATATACTGAGGAGAGACCACTGCATTTTGTTACTAATCCCCACCTTGAGCTTTGAAGATGTGGATGTGTATCATCAAGTAGATGTTATCCACAACACTGTTGTAGGTTATTAATGGATATAACCCTTGCAGGGCCCAAGACTTTCAATGCTGTGGCTATGCTATATTTTTTAAATTGAATTGTGACAACACAGAAGCAATCGAGGAAAAAAACATTGCCTATATTTTATTTTGAAGGGTAACCTAGTCAGGTAGAGAAAGTTTTTTGAACTTTTCCTCCTTTGCTCAGCAAAGGAAATAATTAAAGAATTAATTCATTTGCAAATACAAAATTTTGGATAGAAATTTCACTGATCTTTAAGGGCACTGTTGCAACATTTTACCAGTCTTGCATTGTTTTGTATGTAATATATTGTGTACTCTGCACTAATTTACCATAGGGCTGTCCCCCACTGGCATGTATATAAATAATAGGCATTGTTAGGCAAAATAAAAGAAGAAGAAAAAAGACCTCCAGCTCCAAAAAGAAACACAAACTACTTGTTATATGAACTACCTGGATAAAAATATACTCTCAGCAAAGTGTTAACAGAAAACAAATTTGGATTCAGTCATTGGTCTTAATAATCTCCAAGTCACAGAACATGCATGGATGATCGGGTTTTTCTCTAATCCACATGAACCCACAGAGACAGAAAATACTGTCTAGCACTTATGCCTAGAGATGCTCTGAAAAAAATGAATAATTGTGCTGGTCTCACCGTTCCGTGATGCTCTAAGATTGCCTCTGCTTCGCTGTTTTAAAAGTCAGTAAATGCTGTTCTCTGTTCAGTGTGAACACAAAATATACCACTACTAGAAAATGTGTGAGACTTGGCAGGTCAAAGAGATGTTGAGAAAATCACAGAATGGTTCGGGTTGGAAGGGACATTGAAGATCATGTAGTTCCAACCCCCCTGCCCCGGGCAGGGACACCTCCCACTGGACCAGGCTGCTCAAAGTCTCATCCAACCTGGCCTTGAACACTTCCAGGGATGAGGCATCCGCAGCTTCCCTGGGCAACCTGTTCCAGTGCCTCACCACCCTCACAGTAAAGAATTTCTTCCTGATATCCAATCTAAATCTACCCTCTTTCAGTTTGAAGCCATTACTCCGTGTCCTATCATTACGCTTCCTGATAAAGAGTCCCTCCCCATCCTTCTTGTAGGCCCCCTTCAGGTACTGGAAGGCCGCTATAAGGTCTTCCCAGAGCCTTCTCTTCTCCAGGCTGAACAACCCCAACTCTCTCAGCCTGCCTTCACAGGAGAGGTGCTCCAGCCCTTTCAGCATCTTCATGGCCCTCCACTGGACCCGTTCCAACAGGTCTATGACCCTCTTGTGCTGAGGACTCCAGAGCTGGATGCAGTACTCCAGGTGGGGTCTCACCAGAGCAGAGTAGAGGGTCAGAATCACCTCCCTCAACCTGCTGGTCACACTTCTTTTGATGCAGCCCAGGATGCAGTTGGCTTTCTGGGCTGCAAGAGCACATTGCTGGCTCATGTTGAGTTTCTTGTCCACCAGCATCCCCAAGTCCTTCTCCTCAGGGCTGCTCTCAAGCCATTCTCCATCCAAGCTGTATTTGTGCCTGGGATTGCCATGACCCAGGTGCAGTACCTCGCACTTGGCCTGGCTGAACTTCAGGAGGTTTGCACAGGCCCACCTCTCAAGCCTGTCAAGGTCCCTCTGGATGGCACCCCTTCCCTCCAGTGTGTCGACCGTGCCACACTACTGTGATCTTTTCCCACCCCAACAAGCAGCCAGGAAATACAGCCATAAGAAAAAAGAATGAATAGGAGTGATCTAATAGAAATGTCAGGAGACACACGTGAGCATCTGAGACACCTTTCCATGGCGGCTGCCTAGAGGGAAGTTTCTTTCCTGCTTTTGTGGCTTGCTTCAGAAAACCCCGGATCCATTTGCTCTCTGTTGCGGTGATAAATGACCACCACGGAAAGGTGTCTCACATCCTCACAACATCTGCCTGTTACTGCTTTAATACAAGAATTGTGAATGGGATAGCTGCCTGTCTAAAACCTCAGCTATGCCCGTTCAGTGGTGAACTGGAACCACCAAGTATCTGTTCTCTGTAGCCTATAAAGTAATTTTGTATTCTGGAAATGAGGAGTTTAAGAGTTTAGAGCTCAACATGAGATTTCAAGAAAAATATTTTTATTTTGTGTGCCAGAAGAGTTTTTGCTACTCCCAAGAAGGCAAAGTGACTCTTGCAATATAAGAGTAGTATTTTTTTAATACCAGTCTTCTGATGTCACTGGATTCTCCTGCCCTTTTAGCCTGATGTTGAACATAATGACAGTAAGTCAGACTTGCCAGCACAGTAGGCTGAAATCAAAAGAAAACCATAAAAAATACGAATAAGAAAATTTTTTTGTAATGTGAGTCTTCTCTGAGGCCTGTCTCTTGAAAGAAGAACTTGGTCTTTACATTTCAGTTTGCCTGAGAATGACTAAGCTATTGAGCAGAAGTTTTAATGGATCAAATGGATTTAACCTTCTATCCCAGACGCAGGCTGCCAAGAGTCTATCAGATTTATTGGACCGTTTCAGACAGATCTCCCAGAAGGACAGAGACAGATTAGTGGGGAAAAGAGTAAACAGGTGTGAGAAAAAGTTGTTCAAAAGAAAATGTGGACACTTAAAAGATCTACCTAGGTACCACCTGGATATACATAGTTGCTGCACAGTGACATTCAAACTTCTCTGGACTTGTAACATTCTCGCCACATGGCCTTCTGGCATTGTGACAAAGTGGCCCACCTTCGGGTTAGAGGCAGTGGATCTGTTCTTGGCTCCTCCTCTGACTTGCTGGGTCATTTTAGGTCCCTCGGCACTCAGCTTTCCCAGAGTATCAAGCCTTTATGTGGAAATATCCCCCAGGATCTCAAGAAGCTAGCTGATAGTTATCACTAGGAAGTATTGCTTCAAACAGGAGAGAAACTTGACTAAATTTAAGACATCATTCTTCAGTTAATTATTAAATCAATTTTAAAGTTCTTGAATCTAAGAAGTTTGTCAGTATGACAAAAGATTTAAGTCAGTTATCATTTGCCAAACAGCTTCAAACATCACTAATCATAAAATGATAAGTCTTGATTAAGAACTTTTTAAGAAAAGTATACTTTCTGTTGCCTAACAGGAACCAAGCCCTACTGAACTGAAAGTAGCTGCCAGTCTTCAGTGTGTGTATAGATAGCATGCACAGAAGAAAACAGGATAAAATTGTCAGACCGACAAAGAAAAGTTTTATCTGATTTTTATAGCACTGCTACTGGAGAAATTAATTTGAACAGAACATATATTATTTCACTTCCATGTTCTGTGTTCCCATATGTTGAATTTATACATAAGCGACATATAGGAACAGAAAATAAACTCCTACATTTATAAATATGAGACTCATTAGCAAAAGAGGCGTTTTTTCTGCACATACATGCCTGAGTGGTGGAAAAGGGAAAGGACATGTAAATTAATGGAGGACACCTACTCAAGCAGGAGGAGGAAGAATAGTGCAGTGAGTGAATGTAAAACTTTGAGTTCAGGCCTCACTCTCAGTGTCTTCGTTATTAATGAATCATGTTTCTTTATAATTGGCAAGTACTACTTTCCCTTGAACCTGCCCAGTTAACTATTCCATATTCCTTGTGCAGAAGCACAGCTTCACTCCGAGCACTGTGACGGAGTTGGGAAGACCTGGCTACCCCTAGCAGCGATGTACTGTATCACTGCCTCGGTGTCCTCATCCGCAACAGGGATACTCCATCTTATCTACAAGATGGGCATCAGCTGATGGCAAAGCATAGGTAAACAACTAATCACTACCATCACAATCACCCCTCCAGCACCGTTGAACTATTGCATTTACATGCTGTAGAAAAAGCAGCTGCCAGCTTGCCTAGTCTGTTTTGAGCGAGCACGTGGGGCTCTACCTGCTCTCTGAAAATGGCTGCAGCCATGCTGCTCTGGCAAGCGTGATACGCTTGCTGATAAGCCTCACTGGCGGCAAGATATTTTCCTTTCAGAGAGGCTGCCAACTTACGGCTGGTGCTTGACTTTTAGACCCTGATTTGGATGGCAGCTTGCTTGCTGCCCGGACAGAGCTCACGCATATCTGCTCACAGAGTCCTGGGTGGCCATAGACCATATGCCGAGTTCCAGTTAACCTCTCATTTCTGTATGAGAATGCTGCAAGAAACTATTCATTACATCTACCCACACATACCACACCCTGTTTCTCTACAGACACCTATGCATTAACAAAAATAACAATAAAAAAAAACCCTAGGGAAATACACTTCTGAGAACCTGTTTTGCTGTGGGCATTGCTAACATGCTGCCACTGTCAGACACATATATTCAACAAAAGCTATGTCACAGAAGATTTTTTTGCTATTATACATTTTGTCAAGGGCAGCTTCTTATTTACAAAAGCAGGTATTTAGTAAAACAGACATTAACTGTGTAGTTGATGGCGGCTGACTAATGTTGTTTTGCTAGGCAGCTGTCAGCCTGTACGCTGGCAACCTCTTTTATAACCATCTCGCATTGCTTTTGGAATGGTATCTTTAACAAAAAAGGAGATGGAAGTTTTACCACAGCTGCTGCATGTCTGACTTTTTTTTTTTTTTTTGCAAAGACACAACACAATCTCTTAGAACTTCCAGCTATTGACCCTATCTCAGTCATAAACAGAAGCACAGAAAAAAGTGAAACAATGTATTTTTCAAACTGAAAATGTAAGTAAAATTCAGGTCTTCTCTGTGATTTTTACTTTGAATTGGCATGCTCGAGCTTCCATGTTAGTAATTGCTAAAATTGTAGGTTATTCCTCAACTCCTTTATGTCTTGTCTTCTTTTTTTTTTTTCCTGTTTCACAATGTGAGGGTTGAAGGTTATTGTACTGAAATACGATTGCTCTGCATTATATAATGCTGCCAGTGTTGTCATGTAGAGGAACTGGAAAGTCCCAAAGCCAGTGCATACAAAAGAGTTCAATTATGTTCTTAACTGTAAGCACAGACTCCAAAAATTACTGCAGGTTTTGTTGGGCAGGAAAACAGTCACGGAGGTTTGAACTTTAAATTGCGATTAGCTGAACTTTTGATCTGACTGAAAAGATTCTCCAAGGAAAACCCCTCTTTCTCTCAGTTGCCATTTCGCGGTACTGCCTGCAGACTCATTCATATGACGAGCTGCTCTGTCGTCCCTTGGGTGGGGTCAGCTCTGGCAGCCACAGAAAGAGAGGAAAATCACAGCCAGCTGCTACTGATATTACTGCTGGTGCCACTGTATGGAGGCCTGTGATTTGGTGGGGAGGAAACTGATAAACATTCAGGACTGACACAATCCTCTCTGCCACCAGTATAAGCAGCAGCCATAATGGTCACTGATAATTACAGTGTGTGATGGCTTTGAAATAATTATTACCTCCCTGCGAGTGAGAGACAACTGCTGATAAACTTCTGGTCTAGTCTGGAAAATGACTAGCAGCTATGCTAAACTGGCTTCATGCCTACAGTCGTCAATAACCCATGGAGAACAGTCCAAACCACCAGATATATCACAAAGAAACCCTTACAGGTAAAGCCAAAGAACAAACCAGACTGTGGATGTGGGATTTACTTGGTAGCAACCATGATGTATGTTATCAGAGATGTGCTGGTGACAAACCTAACGTCTGTCCTGATCCCCTCACTTTGCTGGCCTTCAATTGAAAGTTTGAACTTGTGGGTGGGGGAGTTGAACTCTGAACTTGCGGCTGCCTGGTGGGGGTTAAACCATGACAGAGCTTCTCTAGTCTAAGAATGCAATTTAGTGTTGAAAAATGAAATTTGAAAAAGCATGTTCTCAGGTACCAGCTGATGTTAAAATATCTCATGTTTTGAACACTGTGAATTGTTCCAGTAGAATGTTGTATTGTTTTCAAAGTAGGCACAATTAATGTGGTGGGTCATGTTTTTTCATGATTACTTTCTCTATGAACTTAGAGTTGACAGGTAACTGTATATTTAGCCTTGGTCCCGGAAAAAGCAATTTTAGAGGAGAGTTTGGTAGAGCACCTTCCCTCACTCTCCACCATAGGGTCCTCTTCTAAAAAAAATAATGTTTTGTAAATAACGGGACACGTCATATGAAGTTGAGAATTATCATCTTCTATCTTGACTGTATTTTCAAACACTTATCCATTAATGCAGGAACAGAAATGCGAGGCAAGAAGACCAGAAAGCAAATGGAGAAGGCTTCTTACAGGACCTCTGAAATTCCAAAAAACTTTTAAGTTCTTGGGCTGACTTATCCTCTCCATATATAAGAAGCTCTATATCATTTTTTCTCTGCTTCTCTACAATGTATTTCACTACCAGTCAACTACATTCATAACTAACATTATCCTTTTATCAAAGAAGAAACAGTTACCAGAGGTCTTTTACTCCATCTACTTAGCCAGTAGCACAATCACCAATACCCAAATTGTCCTTTAAAGAGGTTTATCTAGTCTGTCCTTATCTAATGTGTCCTTAAAAACAACGTCTCTTATCAACCTATTTTCAAATCTAATTACTACCACTGTCTAGCCACTCCCTCTGAATACCATCTCTTCTCGGGCAAGAACATTGCCATCTTACATCGCTTGCCCTTTGCTTTTTAATTAAACCATGTCCCACAGAGCTCACCAGAGCTTTTCCCTCCACCATATCAGCAACACAGTTTTTAGTTTTCCTCATTTTTCACATTTCTATAGGTTCCACTCCTATTATACATTAACTTGATCGCTGCTGTTGCTATCTTTTTTTATTTCTCATTTATTTCCCCCTGTCCTGACAGTTGCTATCCAAATTAGTGGAAACGTCTGCAAGGGTTTACACTAGGTTCTTGCTTGGATACATTTCCAATTTCTTCTCTAACTTAAATTCTTTAAGACTTCATGCTATTAGATTTCATAACTGGTTTTAGTTGCTTCCTGCAACCTACCGTGCTCCTTACCGTACAACCAAACATCCCTTTGAGATCTACATTTTTCCTCGCTATATTTTCCTGCTCTCTTCCATAAGTTCTCTCATTTGAAATGTCAGTTGACCTTCAATGAAATAACTTCTTTTACCCCTTCATTAAACTATTGAGAACCCATCCTTTCTACAATTATTTTAGCAGTAATGAGCTGTTTATACCTGTCTATCAGCATCTCAGGACATCTCTTCCTGCTGGCACATTCTTGCTACAGCAGAACCTCATGCATGTTTAAGGTGCTAGATGAATAAATGAAATATTAATAGTGTCTTCAAGCCCTGGCCTATGAATGTCATGGGAACTGTTCTGGAAATAAAGACACACCAGGTATGGAGGAACATTTCATTTAACTTTGGCTAGAGCTACCAGTGGTTTTAAAAGCATTCAGTTTAAAAAGTTCTTCCTCAATTGTATGATGTTATCTTTCCTCATTAAGCCTTTCACTGACTTCCTGTTTTCAAGGTAATGGTTCTGCATTGTGGTGAACACCAGTAACTAAAGAACCAACAAACATTTCTCCAAAAACTGCAAGACAATCCTCTGCCATGGTTTGTTGGCTCTGTGCGTGAGAGTATTTCAAGAGCAGGTATATAACCTTTACATTAAATGATGATGGAAGTTCAAGTGAACTTTATTAAAGTCCAGTTATTTTGCAGCTTTGGGGAAATAGCCAAGATACACACTGTAAGGACTAAGTGAAAACAAACTAGCACAAAGAGCTTCTTCATACTGTTTTATTTACAAATTTACATGATGGATATATAAGCTGAGGCAGGCAGGTCCCTTCCTTTGTGACTGACTGATAGCTGTAGTAGCCCTGTCTCAGAGCCTTGTACTGACAGTCTGGCAACCTCTCCAGTGCTGATAGCTAAGCTCCTTCCTCCCACTAGTGGACTCATTCTCCCTCCCTTCATTTCATCTTTACTACTACTTCTATTCCAGCTCCTTCCAGTTTGGGGGTCAAAATTCTAGGATTTGCTTTGTGTTAATCCAGGAGAACTTTGAGAGAAATATTTTTACATATACATTATGCTCACAGGGGAAAATCTCCCCCAGAATCACCATTAACCGAGATGTCGGCATCTATATACTCCCGGATCCAGACTCCTTAGACAACAAAAGTCGCATCAATTCCATAATATACCTCACTCACATGCCAGTGACAGTATGATCACAGTGGCACAGAACTCAGGATGAATAAGTTTTTCAGCTGCTCTCTATATCTCATCTGTGCTTTAGTAATCATATTAACAGTAACGCCAGGTCTTTTCTAATTTTGCCAAATTCTGTACTAAAAGTATCAAAATTCCAATTTAGGAGCAGATCTGAATTTTGTCTTCAAGCAAGGTGTTTCCCAACAGCAATGGCACCTACTCTATGATACGCAGCAAAGTCACAGGTTTACAAAAGAAAATAAAACCACCATTAACTGCTTTTTTGATGTCATTACTGACTACAAAGTCATGCTGGAATGTACCACATACCAGCTAAAATATGTTGTAGCTATAGCCTAATACCTTGCTAAGCCATTAAGAAAACTTCCCTGTGGGGCATATGGGAAGTCTGGCATACTTGCTGAAGTAATGTAACTATGCTGAAGACTAGATGATAGGGTTTTCTGCTATGTCTCACTGTAAAAACGCATTACTCCTAGAGTCAGTGCAGATCCTGCTTCTTTAGGACACTCCTGGAAGCTCATAAAAGGAGAAATCAGTTGGGTGCATGGTAACCAAATGATTATAATACTTACACAGCACACAGACTTGGACCAAGCCAAGGTTTTAAACACATCTCTGGCATACTTTATTTGCCTACGGAATCTCTGCCCTTTCTCTAAGGGCTTTATCCATATATCTGATCTTAGCAAGAGTGTTCTGGTACAACAATTTTAAAAAGAAAAGCAATGAGGGTGCGTCACCTATCACAGATGCACTGGGAAATATTCACTCCAACACACCCATTCATAGCCCAGCAGTGCTGCGACCATTACAGAAGTATCCTCTGCTGCTAGAACAAATGATATATAGAGAGATATATATTTACTATGAACACACACACACACACAGCCTTTGGGTGACATTGGCCATGAAAAAAAATGTATTTTGTTAGACTTTTGGCACTGATGAGTAGAAAAATAATGTAGAAGCATATTTGTTATCCCTAACCACAAAACACCTTGAGGCAGTTTCTGTCACAGTGAGAGTCTGTTAAAAGCGTGGCCATTTCCCTCAAACGCGGTTGAGCCTGCACTATGTGAAATTTCAAAACCATTTTGTCATTTTGGACATGCAATTTTTATTTTTTTTTCTCTGTATTAACATTTTGTTTAAAAAAAGAATATTTGAAACAGATAACCAAGGTACAGAAAGTTAATGGTAAACAACTTTGTGGTCACTTCTAACCCCCTTTGTTCCAAAGCCTCATCAGTCAACCCAAAAGAAACCTTAGGAAGTCAGAAACAAGCATGCCTGGCATAAAAGCTCTCCAAATTTCAGGCACAGATCACTGCAGTTTTGCTTCTGTTCAGTGAGGCTGTGTCCAAATGCACTATCTGTGAGCTGTTAGTTCAGCCCATGTAAACTCAAGAATGCAGTTGCATGCTGCTGGGGGTGTCCATCCTCCCATCCCTCCTCTTTTCTCTAATGTCTGAAACAGAGCCGGGAGAGCAAAGCATGTACGTAACAGCAGTCACATCGCCAAACCAAGCTTTACCAGAGCTATTATAAATTCCCTAATGTACTCCTGTTCTTGGTTTAAACTTAACTTTTATGATCTACAGTTCACTTTTTATGGATCTGGAATTGCCCTTTACAAGCAATACACAGCTTTCCATGATCATACAAACCAGCACAGCTGAGGTTACAGTTCTAAGGTATTTCTGATAACTCTTACAAATAATAAAACTTTATATAGACGCAATAAAGCTGTTAGCCATCTAGCTGACGAACTCCTGCTGTCTGAAACAAACTTATCAGCAACCATAAGTGTTTTCATTCATAAATAAAACTTACGCGTTTCTGCTAGACAAAGCTTCAGCAAACATAATCCAATAGTCGCCCATAAGGACAAGCTGGTCATTGTTTTACCGGAACTGTTTTGCAAAAAACAGAAATCCTTTCAAGCTGCAGAAAGAAAAAAAAAGAAAAAAAAAAAAGCCCCGATGCTTGTTAAGCCCGTAGTCAATGAGTCTGAAGTTTGCTGCACTTTTTATTCTGATTCAAAGGAACTGAAGCAATGACATAACTGGGAGGGGGAGCTCATTCAAAGTCACACCCATATTGCAAGAAAGTTAGCCAGCAGTGGCAGGAGGGGGGGGGAGCTAGCACTGACTAAGCAGCCACACTCGAGTTTTAAAGAGGCACTAAACCTCCTCTTCTTACACAAGTAGCATCGAAAGTTATACTTGCCGTGCCTGCAGGAAAATTTGTGTAATCTTCATGATTAGCTCAGAAAGGCGCTGTTTGTTATAAGCTTCCCCTCCCGAATTTAAAGTCTCCTCCTTATCACAAACCAGGTGAACATAAAGCACTGGAGTTTCTGAACCCCAGCAAATCGTCTACAACTGCATGAATGTTTCCCTGAAATATTTTGCTTATTTTGTCCCATTTGACTGTTTTGTCTTTTTGCAGTTCAATTTAAAACGAGCAAAATGCCCACTCTGCAATGAACCTTTCTAAAATGTTTCTGTTCATCCCTGGAAGATAACCTCAGGCAGAAGGTAAGCTGAAGCAGCTCTGTCTCCCACAGCCCACTCTACCCTTGGCTTCTCTGCGCAGGCTGCTCCAACAAAAATGGTAACTAATGCCAGTGCCAGCAGTGATCCTGAGGACTAAGGCTGATATTTGATTGTATTGATGGTGTGAGGTACAGAAGGAATCGTTCTTCCTACTTCTGATTTGCAAAGCAGAGAAACAGGATGAGAACGTGTAACAGTCTGACGTTCAGACAAGGTCTCAGTTCCTAAGGTACGTATGTTCATTGCAGTGTGGGGTTTTGTGTGAATCCAGATGCCACGTGAAATTTCTGGTGAAAACCTCAAAGCCTCTGTAGATAAGCGAAAGGCAAGCCTGTTGTGTGCCTTAGCAATTTCTTGTGGTGTTTCCATGCACTGGCCTCTCTTCAGAGCTGCAGAATTGCAGCAGTGGTTTGTGCGCAGTGGAACGCGGGGTTGATCAGGGATCAGCAAAGCCAGTACATCTCACCTTTAACAGCCAACATGTGGCAATGACTGACATCCAGTAATGCTCCGATTTCAGTTTCGCTTGGCAAATTTGAAATGAATAGTTCTATATCAGATTACCATTTTGTCAATCCTCCCACTTGAAAGAATTTTCTCATTAATTTTTAATCTCTGTTAAGACAAACAATGGAAGAATACAGGCAGGTCTTTCCAGCCACAGCCACAAGAACATTACACAAAGAGGTTTTCAGGACTTTGCCTTTTCTTTGACATTTGACTTAGAGACAGCTAGCTATCCTTTCCCTCAATCAGCCAAATTTTTAGCAACAGGTTCCAACAGGCTTTTCCTACAGGTCTAGAATATCTAGGAACAACGTGAAAAAACTTTCCTTAAACCAGAGGGGAATCTTTTTATTAAGAACCTAGCAACTTTGAAGTTACAGATAAAATATGTTTCAATGAGTGAATACGCTACTTTTTCTTTTGAAGCAAATGGCTTTAAAAGCAAGGAAAAAACAATCTCCTAAACACCTCACTGTGTATAGTAGTAGAAAAGAAATAGTTCTGTGAATTCCTGTACATTTATAGCTATGCATATTTTGGCATTGAAATATATGAATGATGTTTAGTAGGACTTAAAATGTGCACAGTTAATGCATAAGTTTACTAAGCATATCTTCAATTGCTAAATGACTTTTAAAATTCACACCTATGGATGAAACAAAAGAATGGAATATTTGATTGAAATTTATGTAACTTTGAGTCTTATTTTTTGATAAATATAAAATACTTCTCTGTTAACATCCTATATTCACAATTATATGGAAAGAAAAAATGAAAATAAGTTTTCTTTGGCACAGGTAAATGGAGAATAACGTCTATTCCAGGGATATGGGCAAGCGTTGCAGTTGTAAAAGTCTTCTTATACCAGGGGTGGAAATTCCTAGTCTCTTCACGGTCTGAAGTTTCTAATTCTAGCCTTCTGACTCAGATTGTGAACAGGTTCTTTTCTCAATACTGAATATTATTTGATATGCATCTTAAACTTCTCAGTACTTCTGTGTGAGATGCTTTTGCAGGAATCCCCACAGAGGTTGAAATTCCGGCCTAGCTGAAGTCAAAGGCCAGAATTTCACTATCAAATGGGAACAATTGAAAGGTGGTAAGAATGGAATTTTGTTTCTCTCAAAATAGCTGGCATTTCTATTGTAAAAATACATAAAGTTCCAAAAAGGAAGCTCCTAATTTGAAAAACATTTTTTTCTGATTATCAGCAGAAAGATTTTTATTTTTTTAATTAAAAAAATCCTTCTCTGCACATATTTTGGTGTAATTTTGAAGATTATTATGGGAAGTTGAAGAACATAGTCTTGGTGAATATAAAAAGCACAAATCTCGTTAGGTAATTCTGGTCACAGCAGCACACATTTTGCGCAGACCACAGCTGGTCTGTGAGACTGGCTGTAAGTCAGTGTCAGGGGCGGTGGGAGGATTTTATACACATTTAACTGTGATCTCAATAAGATATGGTATTTTTAATAAGATTTCCTCCTATGTCCCTAGACTACAATCTCATTTCCTGCATTTTGGACCAAGTCTAATTTCCACGATCAACCCTGGAACCAGGTTTTGTAGTGGAAACGGTTGTAAAGGCTTCAGCGTAGAAAATCCTGTACTGCACACTTTTCTTGGTCTCTGAGTGCTGATGGGAAGGCATAAGAACAGCCTGTGCTGGTTTAAGCCAGAAAAGCTACTCTTTTGGCTGGGGGGCAAAGCACTCCCTTGGGAAGTTGGGCACCCGGTTCTACTTCCATCAACCTTTTGTTCCTAGATGTAATTTACAGTCTGTGTCCTGCACAGAGTTAGGAAGATGAACAACAGCTCTTAGTTGTTTACTTCTGAAAAAGGCAACAACCCACACTGGCACCTACTGCATGCATTCATCAGCCTGTTTTACTGGTTTGCCCCAGATCCCTAAACAACTCAGTAATCCAACACAGGCAAAAAATTTTAACAGCCAGAATTGCTCATGTAGGCCATAAGAAACTCTCTGCACCAAGGTTTCTCCTCTGGCAGACCATGTGGCCCTATCAGCTTTCTCGTTCCTAGCACCGTCCCAAAGCACTCAGTCGCTGGCTGACTCTCATGGCTCCCAGCAGCGCGCAAGTCACAGTACCAGTCCCAATTCACGACTTTCACACCACGATACCCAGTTAGTGACTGCATCGCTGTGGAGACGGGCAGGAAACCTGCACACAGCAGCTGCCACCAGATGTCCAGGCATTGCAGCACAGACATACTGAATGCATCAGTGATTACTCGAGCCACAAGCAGCTGCGTAGAGGCCTGGCGGGTGGGGGGAGTACAGAGGGAACTAAGGGGAGAAGGAGAGACATTTTCTCTATAGGTGGTTTCGGTCTGTCTCTGACCCTCCTTCCCCCTTGTCAGCCCTCCCAGCACACACCACGCAACAGGAACCCAGAAAACAATGCATCAGAGCATGAGCTGCCATCTTTGCTCTAAGCATTCTGTATTCCCACTTTCGTTTCTTTCATTTGCAGTTTAACAATAGGTAAATCAAGTTTATACTGGCTCATCTCCAGGATGTGCTCTTTCTCGTCTCACTCACTCTCCTCCCCACTGTCTTTCAATTCTCTTCCTTTTGATTTTGCTTCTTGACTTCTACCTGAACTTCTCTATGTCGTCTCCACTCATTTCTTCTGTTTCTTGGCTCCCATCCTTTCTCATCCACTGTCCCTGCTATTCAGCAAGTTGGAATAATTAAATCAAACATTTAAGGCACCAGAAGAGCAGGTGAGCTTTAAAATGCAAACATTCACACAACTCAGGAAACACTTGATATTTGCATAAGCAAACACTTAACTGTACCTACAGGTAAATCTTTAGGAGCTTGTATGCCCTATATGGACCTGAGCAGAGCCCTTCAAAGTCAAGGGAAGTTTTCTACTGATTTTGAGGAATTTTCAGTCAAGCCAACTGTGAACCAGGTTTGGTGTAGTCCCAGTATCTGTATTATGATAATTCTGCATAGTGTGTTCTGTTTTTTTCCCCTGTATATATGTATAATCTGAGAGGACAGATTTACAGGCACTGATAAAATGTTTTCCTGTCTAAAGAAAGTAAAAACCAAGTTTTAGTTGTATTCATTCATGGAACAATTTCTGTTCACACCGGGTCTGTTTGTGCCAGACTTGCCATAGCCACATATAACACAGCCACGTTTAGGCTGTGCCCTAAACATAGCAGTGTGGGAATGAATAGTTAAGCCTGTCTTTTCCAGTTACGAAGAACACTAAAACCAGACCCGGCCTGTATATAAACAGAAACTTACTGAATTTCAGCAGTCTCCCTGTTAGTCAGTTTATAACCCCCGTGAAAGGTGGAAGGGAAGGAAAAGCATCCTAATTTTAGGCCATAATAGGCATGTTTGTTTTCAGAGACAAAGATAATAGCTGGTTCCAGTCTGGCTCTAGGAGGGAAGGTGCAGGTGCGTGCACATCAGATGATAAACAGGGTGAGGAGTCTGACAGGCATAGCAATGCTAGGTTTTGGACTGCTAAATTTGCTGGGTAAAGTACACATCAAGCAGCGTAACCCTCTTATATGGCTTTAGGTCATGCATTGCTACAGCAGTAGCATCTTCTTCCTCAAACAGGCGGTCCTTTTGCTTTATTGGATGTGCAGACATCAGCAGCAACTATCATTTCCCCCTTCCCCTACCCCCCCACCCCCCCCCAAAAAAAATAATTTTAAACCTTGTTTAGTTCTGCAGGTTACACGATAAACATAGTCAGGAATCAATAAACTTGTCTCCTCCTGGTCCAACGACAGTAGCTTGCTTACTGAGATTTGATCGTTTCTGCCTGGGCATACCAAGACAAAGCCAGGACAGCTGTCTCCCTGAGCCCAACTGTAAAATAGGGAACCCAAGGAAGTGCCTCAAGTCCAAATGGCACTAGGTGCCCCTCCATGGATGGAGAATGCACAAGGCAGGAAACCTCCCCAGTCTGCCCCTTGGAGCTCACTCAGAGCATCTAGAAGTGACAGTTAGGAAAGCATTGCTCATTTCTGAGCTCTACATAATTTTTGTGGGAATTATCAAGGACAATAAATGACAACTTCTGAGGGAAATTGCTTTCTCTATATAAATGTCATGGTTTGAGCCGGACTGACCACTGAAAGCAAAAGGTAATCCTGGGTGATTCTACAGGGAGGAGTTTTGTGTGAGGCTGGGACAGAGGCATAGAAAATAGGTTTCATAAAATTAGTGAGACAGAAACTATGGTTTTGCATGTTTCCATGTTCCAGAATTTCCAGTAGAACAATAGATAAGGGAGGAGCTGAATGCTATTACAACACAGTGAGTTTATCTTAGAATTCAGAATTGTCACACTAGACCACACATCCACTGCCCACTTAACAACTTGGCATAAGTAACAATGAAAGCCAATATTTTAGAAATTAAAAATAAGCACTCATTTGGGATATTATTACATAGCTGGTAGGAGTTCAATTATGTATTGAGGTTTTTTTTCCTCTCATTACGTACCTAGAATAACACGGCTATGTTTGAGAATGCATTTTTCTTACTGACCAAAAGCTGATATTACTTATGGCTTATTTGCTTTATCTTTTCTTTAGTAACATTGAGTGACAAAACTTACTGAATTTAAGAAAAAATTATTACTTTGAATATGATTTTGAAAATTTGCTTGCATTCAGTTGCAGTCCGTTTGTGTTGCCTGTTGAGGGATGTCTGAGGTGACAGGATCTACCAGCAAGAGATTTGAGCCGGATAGAAATTCTATACAGAAAAAAAGAAACTAAATGTCTTATGCAACTGTAAATTACAAAATATGCACTATGCTGGTGATTTATATAAATACACTAATCATCAAATGACACAGTATCACATGATCATCATTGCTAACCAACCCCATATAATTTTTTGGTTCCTGCGTACTACTTTTTCAATCATTTGTGATTCGTTGGTAAAGAAAACTTTTGTCCAGGAATTTACTGGATTCTTCTGAATAATGCATGTCTAAAATATTTGCAATATGCTCACAAACATTTAATTTGCAGAAATGTACAACTGCCAATACATAGCATATTATGAGTTCACCTCTAAAACATTACTTATATATGCTAAACATTTTATTGAAGTGTTGGAAGGATTAAATAGGTCATGCCTGAACAGCACTTCGAACAAGTCAGATCTGGAAAGCTATTAAGACTCCTTGAGATGTTAAAGTTTCAGCCAACTTGCACTGAATTTACGAGAAATGATCTACGTCTGAGTCATCTGAGATTTCAAAGATACGATAAAAGAGCAAATGCAGTGATATACAAATGGATATAGGAACTAGCAAGAGAGTCTGCAGTTTATCTGCTGTTCATTGTACCTGGAAGTCCCATCAGTAAAAAGCCCCTTTTCCTACCTTTTGCAACGTACATTAAGATAAAGATACACATAAATATTTAACTGAGATTCAAACTTGACTCGGTTTGCTTTCTATAACCAACCTTTCTTTAATTGTTACAAGAATTTAATGAAAAGTTTCCCTAGGGGAATGGGTAGGAGAGGCAGAGATAATAGAAGGAAGAAAAACTGTCCTGTTGTTCTGATAGGTCTGGTATGATAATAAACTGTGCACACCACTGTCTAGCAAGCAGGAACTGCTAGCCAATACCACAAAATGAGTATCATACTAAACAGGCTTTTGAGAGTCTCGGGACAAAATGGAATCTGTGAAGTGCACTCATGCAAAGCTTCTTTCCCTTATACAGGAGAAAAGTCACTGGTATTAATTAGCTCAGAAAGACCAGACCTACATCAACATCAGCTCTTACAAATGTATTACTCCCTAAGTGATAAATTATATGAGGCATATCTCAAGGGGCACAGATGTGAGATAGAGAGGCTATGAATGTTCAACAGTCTAGTTCGAATAAAGATATAAGGGTACTAAAGCTTATCTCAACTATTTAAGGATTCCTTTTTAACTTCTCCCTCCCATATTCAAATTAAGTTCTTCAATCCCAGCCTGGCTAGTTTTTCCTCTCTTCTTCATCACATATTTCTCTGCAGACTGGTATCTGAAATCCAGAGTTCACATGGCCCGGTCTCTTCTTAATTTAGCAATTCCAGAATATTTGCACTTTTTCTAACTTAGCCCATTAGAGAATAACTGAAGCACTCATAGAAAATGAGAAATAAAAAGGTAGAAATATACCATACACGGCTAGTCACATGCAGACAGAAACTCTTACTGAATGTCTGAGGAGGTTCAGATTGCATCTCTGAAGAGATTGCTCATTTCCTTCCAAAATATGGTTGCATCACGCAGTGGGCACAGCAGATCCTTTGCACAATATTGTTAACTATGAGAATTTCAGAGGCTAGAAATATCAATTTTCACTAACTGCAAATATAGGTTACAGTCTAAATTATTCAGATTGTGATTATCTCAATTAGAATGCACTAAACACACTGCACACACAGAGTATTTGATTGTACGGTTTGGGGTTTTTTTGGAAGACAAGGATTCAAGTCCTTTATCTGCTCTGACCATTTCAATCACAGCTGCTCTCACAAGAGCGTGCACTAGCTATGGACAATTTGGTCCTCCTAAAACTGTGTCTCTCAAGCGTGCATGTTGAAATAGCTCCATTTGGCTTGGACAGTTAGGGAGGCCAGAGAGGGAAACCGAACCTATGGCTGGACGGCTTTGTTTGACACTCTAGTGGGAGAATCAAGGTCCTCTTACTTTCTCAGCAAGTAGGCAGTTTAGCATGTATTTGCACATCTGCATAGCAAAGAAAGCTCTAGCCTGCTGTCACCTGAGCCTGCTTCAGAGCTGAAAACATTGTAGCCACAGTTGTATGGCATTGCATATGAGGTAATTAGCCTTGCAGATAAACCTAACTAGCTGGGACCAGCTACATTCTGGTAGTCATCTACAGCTTTTAGGAACTCAGGCTTCTACACAGCTTGGCATTACATCATGTGGAAGTACCAGCTGGGTACATCTCTTTGCTCTCTCATCCTGTACACTGGTCATGTCCCTAGTCCCTTGAGGTGAGCTTACCTGAAGAGCAGAGCACATTGCAGGATTTAGCCATAAGTCACCAGTAACACTGTTTGTGGCCTTTCAGATAAGAGAAGGGATATCTCCCACTGAAGTCTGGGGCAGTTTGTCCTTTCCCCACCTCCCTTATTTTTTTCTTTTGCAAGGCTCTGCAGGACTTCAGATTCTGCTGATATGAATTTAGTCTGAAGCAATAGCCTATTCAGTAACAGATCTGGGCCTTGTGAAATAAGTTTTTTGCCAAGCAGGAAGTCTGGCCAAGCAAGAGTAAGAAAGTCTCTTACTCATCTCCGTGTGACCAGAGCTATGAAGGATGACAGCGTATGAATTGTGCTGTCAACTGAGAGTCAACTGGAGTAAGCAATGAAATTCAGACAGGAGAAAAACTAAGCTGGACATTAGGAAGGTCCTGCTATGATACCAGCTATATAGAGGAATAGCTTCTGAGAACAAGCTTATCCTTGCTGAATGATGGATGGGATGACTAGACCTTTTTAACCATGAGTCCGTGATTCATTTAAGAGGAGCCCGCATCTCAAGTGCTACACATGAAACATCTGAACAGTCACTGAAACCAGCAATAGGAATCACATCATGGTGGGATTTGCCACTTCTCAGAGACTTTACTGCAGGCAAGAGGTGCTTTCAGTCACACAGCTTTCAAGTTGAAACTCAGCTAGTAGCTTCCTCTGTTTCGTGGAACATAAGTTAATTACTTTATGGGGAAGAACTTCTGTATTTTAACCTCTCTCATCTCTATTCATATTATTGACCATCTCGCAGACATCCTGGATTTTACATTCCTCAAGAATACATTTTTATCATGTGGATAAATGATCTCTGATGGATGAGAGATTATCAGTAGATAGCCAGTTACTAGGTGAAAAATGAGGAATAGTCTGAGTATGAATTTATGAGATTCATTCTTAATGGTCTTTTACTTTGTGCTCCAAAAGAAACACCAACTTATCTACACTTTCTTCCACTCAGTGCCTTTGTCACGGGAAGACGGCACCATGTTCTGGGCTGTGCAATGCAATTAGATTCTCACAGGATCAAGATCTTACAATAATTTCTACTGCCTCATAGATTCGGTAATTGCTTTTACACAGAAATTAGAGAAAAAATATGGTTTGATGCTGGACTGAATTGAGAATTCAAGTCACAGGCATTGTAAAGAAACAAACTATACAAAAAAAGAGTTCTCCCAAAGAGACACACAGTGATCTTCTAGGTCAAGTACACTCTCATTGTCATGCCATTACACATTCTTTAGTGTTTTCCACACCAAGATATTTGCAAATAATGGTTGCTTTTAAGAATGGTAGGTGGTGCTAAGCAATATTGGAAATACTAACTGTGCAGCTCCGACTTGTTTCATAAATTCTTATGAGTGGAGTGGTACAGAGCGAAAGAAATCTAGAAAAAAAGTGACACAGGATTTGAAACATGGGTGCCAGGACTGGGCTAAACGCATTCTTTTCTGGTTGGCATTATTTTAATGTGGTCAATGCATCATTTCTGAGCTGCAGCTCAGAAGCATGAAATATATAATGCCTTCTTCCTATAAATATGGTAGTAGAGTAAGGAACAAGTATAAGATCTGTCAGGAGATATGTTCTTTGTCACTGAAAATATCAACTCTAGAGAGACAGAGATCTCAAGCAAAATGTAAAAAAAGTCCTTCAGATGACTCTTTACAATGCTCATTCATGTGCATGATTTTAGCCATGCAACACTGACCATACAAGCAACACTAAATCTGAGAGCCACGAGACAAGTTATAGAAAGCTGGGGAAAAAGAGGGGAGTTCCAGCAGAGTGTCACATGGTGATGGCTCCTTTTCGTTTCTGGGGCAGAGCTGAGTTGAGATGGACACACAGGGCAAGACAGCAACAGCCCTTCTTTCCTACAGGCAGAGACTCAAATTCACCAGAAGCTTTGGTCCCGGCAGAGCTTTACACATTGTTAAATAATCCCAGAATGAAGCTATGCAATGATCATGAGCAATAGCTTGATCCTCTGTATATTTAGGTTTTGGCCTCTTGTCATGGATGTAAAAACTCTAAGATGGAGTTGGCCTCTTAGAGATGGAAAAGTAATTTCTTGATCTGAGTAGAGAATCCTTTCCTCTATCATTGCAAAAATACTTTTTCCCAATAGAAACACAACTTTTGACAGTTTGAACCCACTCAGCATTTTGAGATCTGTCAGCTAGTCTACAAATTTCTGTGGAAAGCAGCCTGAATTCAGATGTTCAGTCCATATTCAGAAGAATTACAATCAACGTGCAACCCAAATGGCACTCAATGACCTCAAACATAACAGTACAATAAAAGGAGAATAAGATACAAAATGAAGTCTTAGAAATTTGGTCTATTCCATGCTTGAGGTATTAAAATCAAGGAGGTTGATTTCCCCATTTTGGTTGTAAAATTTAGCTTTAGTTAGGAATCAAAACCTATCCCTAAGGCTGAACACTTACAAATGCAGGATTATTTCCAGTAAACCACTGTCTCACTAGGCCAAATACTATGTTGACTTTTCTTCCTATGCATACCCTAAACCTCAACAGATTTTAGAGTGGAAACTCCAAAGTCTCAAGAATGTCTATAAACCTCAGCTGCCTTCTCTGTTAAATCAAAGACACACCAGAATTTGCCTCTCTGATGATTGCTATGAGATGGAAAGAGGTGCAAACAGCAGAGAAAAGGTGAGCCTAGAGAGAATTCACAAACCTGCTTTAAACCTTAATCTCAAGTCAGATACAAGCTTGAGAAAGGACACACGAGCCATGATATGGACAGAGACCTCATTTCCACCCAGCAATTAAGACTGTTGTCTCAATCAGTAATCATTTGCACATAATCACCACCTACTCACACTCATTCTGGATAAACAGAAATTTACTTCACCAAACACATTTGTTTAATTACTTTCAAAAGCTTTTGAAATGGAATCAGAAGACATTTGTGGTGTTTATAAATAAACTCCAGTTTCCAAATGAACACATTTTTCTCAACATCCACCTTAGTCCAATCATTTCTTTCCTCTGCACGTGGCTTCATGGCCATTTACACACTTTGTTATGCTGGGTGGGTTTTTTTGTGTTTTGTTTTCTTCAGGGGGCATGGGGTTGATATTTTTGTTTTGATTTGAGGTTTTTTAGTTACAATTTATTTTAAACTTACAGAAATCCTCAACACCCTCTTAAGGGAAATAAAGGCCTCAGCTATGCAAGTAGATTATAGGAAGTACCACACTGGCATTCAAGGATGGCTTGGTTTAACTATTCTTCTGTATTTCTGCACAGTTGTTCTGCTATTTGGCTTTCCATGCCAAATGGTGTTAGCTTTTGTGAAGACATTTGTTTTAAAGAGGAACTGTAGCAGAAATATAACTTTTGATTTGGTTGTAAGTGTCCATCACTTTAGGTTCTAAGTATGCTTTTAAAAAAAAGTAAAAAATATAGTTGTGATATCAGGCTTCTTTGTATCTATTTTCATTTTGACATGGAAATGAAGGATGAAACCTACACAGTAGCATGCAGTCATCCAAAGATGCTTCTTTGTAGTCTTGTGTGTGTAAAACAAGAAACTTTATGAATCACCCATCACAATTAATGAACAAAACTACAAGAATACATGAAAAGGGGATTCCTAAAGTACTTCACTAGAATTCAGCTACGGCATTAACCCAAATCAGAGAACCACTTCTCACTTCTGTGATTTCCTTCGGACTCTTAATCCTGATCAGGTTTAAATAAGGTAGGTACTAAAACTGTCAGGTCTTTAAATGCAAGGGAAATTCCACTGCAAAGTCACTACTGCTACTACTGACCATATCTTAAAAGAGAACAACCCAGTTTGCTCTCTTTGGTGTGTGAGAGTAGTAATTTATTCTTTCACATACTGCTTTACATAGGTAACTTCCTACATACTTCTGATGTTAGATAACTACATTCAAGCAGATGTTCAGAGCTGTGATGCTGGGTGAATGGAAATATTTCCATAGAAAACTGAGAAATCTACTTAAGCCTCAGAGGAATGTAAGACGGGATTTTAGAAACAGCCCTATTCCTCTCAACATTTGCTGTTGTAGCCATAGGAAATGCCCTTTATAGATTCCATGTAGAGATACTTGACTTGTCCACTCTATAGGGAACTCCAGATGAGCTTCTGACTTCTATATGGGGAGCCATAGGGCCGTCACATGTAATTATTAGGTATTCAAGTGCTTTACTGGATCTAATCTAAAAAAGTACACTCCTCAGTGTCATGGTTTGGGCCAGGTTGGCCAATGACAAGGCAACAGACGCTCTTCCCCAACTCTTGCTCTAAGGAGAGGAAGAAGAGAGATGGAGAGATTTGTGAGTTTAGCAAAAAACTAAACTACTTTAATAATTATAAAATAAAAAAGGATATAATGAAATATATACAATATATTCATATATACACAAAACTGTATCACGCTCCCAGTGAGATGACACTGGCAGGCACTGTGAAAGTTCCAGACTGGACTGAGTGACAAATGGGAACTGGAACACACTGACCGGGATTAAAAGGCAGATGAGCTGACAGGGTCCTCCTCAGACATCAAGTCATTGAAGAAAGAGAGCCATTAAAGATGCAGTCCATTGAAGAAGAGTCCACTGGAGAAGCTCAGAAGATAAAGAGCCCTTGGAAAAGACTCATTATAAGAGGAGCCAACCTGATTCCTCTGATCCCTCAGCTTTTATACTGAGCATGGCAGATGGGATGGAATACCCTATTGGTCAGTTTGGGTCACCTGACCTGTCCGCAGGTGTTACCCTTCCACAGGGTAGACAACCAACTTGTCTGATCCTGGCTGCCAGAGCAACAAGTATAAGGAAGAGCCACTCTCACTGAACAGAAAGTTGGCTCTGCTTCACCCCAAACCAGGACCAGGACGCTGAAAAATTATGTCAGACTTGTTTCAATGGGACTATTTGTCCCATTGGTCTTATATTTGTGAGTTTAAATATCTTGCTGAATGAGGGAGCTTGTGTTGCTAACTTATCACTGATTACCACAGAGACATTATTATACTCCAACTTTTTTCTTTTTATGTTACTTATAACCAGACAAAATTAATTTGAACTGCTGCCATTGTATTTGTTTATCACTGTGCACTGCTTTAAATCCCCCAAACTGGCTACTTAGGATGGGAGGCAATGGCAAAACAAATTTTCTGTGTTTTTTCCTGAAGTCTGTAATCTAAATTTTTCCCAGGCAAATCACATTTTTAACTAATAAGATATGGAAGACTGATACGTAAGATAGCAAATTATGAATTAAAATGAGATTTCTTTGATGTTTTGCGGGATTATCTTCCATTTTTTTCCAAACAAATTCAGGAAAGACATGAAAGTTTATTACAGGGAATACCAAGGAAAGAAACATCAATCCTACATTTTTAAGACATGAAAAAATTAAAGCTTTTATCATATTTAATGTGTATTGTAATTGCTTTATATAATCCTACATTATTCTCAGCAGACCCACAGTATGTTTTGAAATGTATAGTTATTTGACCAAATCATTAAAATATTCTTTGATTCCTGACAATTCGTAAATGGAATGAAAAGTTCATGCTTTCAGCTCATTTCAGACCTCTGTAGCTCAAAACTGTAGCCAAGTAACGATAACAATAATGTCTTTATTTCTGCCAATGACTCAGAATATAGTAAAACACGTTTTCCTCTATAACACCGCATTATTGCATTTTCCGGCAGTCAGAAACTGAGTGTCAAGCACTGAGAGGCATGAAGAACACCTTGTTTTGCTTAAGAAATATCAGATAGACTGTAGCAATGAAGAGATGGGGAACTGAGCTAGGAGGGAGCAAAGTAAACCGCTATTTAAAGAAAACAGGAAAACAAATTGTAAATAAGGAAAGTTAACTTAAAATGTGATTTCAGGTGAACATTTCAAAAGATAGATTTACCTGCCAGGAAGTAAGACAGTTGAATTTGTGAAAAAGATTCAGGTGTCTCAAGGTCTTGTCTCTGTCTCACTAGAATCTATAATGCCACAGTAATGACACTAACTACAACAGAAGCACATGTTTGCTGGTTTTTTTCTTTCCTTTTGTGCAGTGTCTCCTCTGAACAACTCACTGAAGAAATTTCTGACATCTCATTATTTTAATATTTGAACTTCCCCTTTCTACAGTCCCCAGAGGGTCCCATTTCAACCCTGCTACAAATATTCTCACCTATTCCATCACAAAAAGTACCCAACATTCTTAAGTAAACTTAAGAAGTAGGCATTTCACATTTTTTCAGTCTTTAACTAGGTTTTACAAAACTCTTGTTAAACCAGTTTTTCTCTGGCAGGATGTTAGGTAAAAAATTGAGGCCATATAAGTTCTCTTCTAAAGATTCTTTAAAATTTTAAATAAAAGATGTGTATGACAGTGATTTACCCATGTTCTCTGTTTGGTTGGTTTTTTTTTCACATAGTAAGCAGCCTAACTTCAGCATGTGGTAATTCTCAAGATATCTGTAATGACTGATAGCACATGGTTGAAGATACTGGATACAGAGACGTGTTCTGTCACATTCCCTCTTGAATGCAAGTTCCTGTGGCTCTGTACAGTCATTAATGGCTCATTATACTGGCTCATCAAGTGCCTATTTCATACTCCAGGCAGCTTCAGTTATTCCTAACTGCTGCTCAGAAACTATAGATGACTGCACATTTTGTTTGAAAGTTTTGTTTTGTTTGAAGTCCTCAAGACAAAAAGAAATTCCCAAAGACAAAGAAAATTGTTTACCTGCTAAAGAATCTCTGAAACACAACTCTACTAGATTTCATAATATCACCTAGTATAAGAACTGTTGACCTGTACTACGTGCACTCAACAAAAAAACAATTTTTTTTTATTCTGTTTTACTCATTGGACTAATGAGAATTATGTCAAAAGAGAAGAGGAAAGTTGTTGAATTAAATTTTTAATTCAGAGAAACTTTCTGCCCGGTCTGTTGCCCTTTTGTCTTCTTGATTAAATAAAAATTAAGATGAAGAATGTTCTTATGTGCTCTCACTTTTTTTTAAAGATATACATAAGAGTGTATATTTATGACTCCTGACTCCTGTCAATATCGTTGCATAGTATGTTATGAGGTTGAATCACTTTATCACCATGTTCAAAATAATTTTTTAGAAAGACAGCTTTTTTCTGCACTTTCTCACTGCACTTCAGAGCATCCACATTTACTGTATCTGTGTAGAATACATGGGCAGCAAGGGAAGTACTGATACTAGTGAGATTTTTTCCCCTACATGGTTAGCAGACTGTAAGATGTGCTCCTGCAGCAGCAATGACTGTCAGTTTTTCTACCACCAATGAGATCACAACTAGAATTATAGAATTTCCCCTTCCATTGCATGTGATGTTCTTTCCTTTCTTTTTATTTGATTTCTTCCCCAATCCTTCTGCCCTAAAAGACAAAATCTGAGCATCTACTTCCCTCAGCACTTTAAGCAAACTGGTTATCATCCCTCCCAGCTCTCAGGTTAGAAGTCTGTATTTTAAAGAACTTTGCAATTCTGACTTAGAAATTGACTTGATTGCATGTTTATAAGAATATGTGTTTACATTTATGTTCTCATCTATGAATATTCCGATCTTAATAGAATAAATTATTAGATTAAGCGAGAAAGTGAAGCAGCGCTAATCGGCACAGAAATGTTTGTGTTGAGCCTAATAGTTTCTCCTTCAAAGGGTCAAACTACAATGCAAACAAAACAGTTCCTCCAGAATGGATATTTGCATTTGAAGAGATGAAATTAAAATATTTGTTCATCAGTTCTCTCTTACTATGTTGTCCAAAGAAAGTAATTTATATTCTACTGCAATTAGAAATAACAAGATAGGTCAGTGTTGCAAAAATCCTTCACAGGTCTCTCTTACAACAGCACTTTAAAGAGGAGAAAATAAATGATTTTGTGCTCTAAGCTGATGTATGTGGTCCATTGGCTTGAGAGGGAATGCACATAATGATGAGAATTTTACAGCATGTGAGAAAAAATTTCTAACAATGAGGCTTGTTTTCCTATACAGTCAGTCCCAAAGGGAATAACAATAATAATAGGGCTCAGCAAAGCAGTGTGTAACACAGAATATTGAAAATATTCTTCTTTGCCAGGACCAACAGACTAATTTGTATGTTTAAGCCACATTCTTTTGGACTTATGGAGATGTGTACAATTGAAAAATGAGCTTAAATAGATACACTACTTCACTGAGAGGATTTGAAGATGCACTGGAGTACTCATAAAAATTTTGCATGGTTTGTGCATAATTACTTCCATGGTAATAAAGAAAATATTTGTACAGGGACAGAGAAGATCAAGGGTTTATAAAGAGACAATGTATCTGCCTAAATATTAATGCAGTATGACTTTGACAATCTTCATGCACTTTTCCTACCAGCCTACATTAAGTAAAGCCCTAAATTATTTCAGTGACCAAGAATGCAGATATTATTTAGAAAAAAGTCTCAGGAACATACATAGTACTTCCACAATAAGATGTCCTTAGAGTTAGCTGGTATTTTTTCTAAATAGCAAGTGTCATCAATGATTCAAAAATCCAGTATATTGTCCACTGATGCCCTTGATAACCTTTCTTACGTTCATTTAATGAAGAACAACGAAAAAGTTTGCAAAAACTTGCTTAAGTCCAGAATAAGCAGGTTTCACAGGGAAATTGGATACCTGCACCAATTACATCACACTTTTGTGACCTCAGAAGTATAGTGGTTGCCATCCAGAACAACTCCTTTTTAATATATACATCCATCTGGGATCTTGAATCCCAGCATCCAAGCTTCACATGATTGTAGTCACAAGATACTGAAGTTACCTCGAAGGGCAGGAGCAGCAGAATTACCGCCTCAAAGTACCTCTCATAGTCGATATAGCTGTATTTTTCTTTCCTAATATGGTGTTTAGCACATATGTGTGTTTGGCTAAATAATGCTTATACAAGATACTGACACATACAGTGTCAGTGGCTGCAGTGACCATGAGATGGTGGAGTTCAAGATCCTTAGAGCAGTGAGGAGGGTGCACAGTAAGCTCCCTGCCCTGGACTTCAGGAAAGCAGACTTTGGCCTCTTCAGGGATCTGCTTGGTACAGTACTGTGGGATAAGGCCCTGGAGGGAAGAGGGGCCCAAGAAAGCTGGTTAATATTCGAGGACCACCTCCTCCAAGCTCAGGAGTGATGCATCCCAACAAAGAGGAAGTCAGGCAAAAATGCCAGGACGCCTGCATGGATGAACAAGGAGCTCCTGGACAACCTCAAACAGGAAAAGGAAGCCTACAGAGGGTGGAAGCAAGGACAGGTAGGCTGGGAGGAATACAGAGAAATTGTCTGAGCAGCCAGGGACCAGGTTAGGAGAGCTAAAGCCCAAATAGGGTTAAATCTGGCCAGGGACGTCAAGGGCAACAAGAAACACTTCTATAGGTATGTGATAAAAGGAAGACTAGGGAAAATGTGGGCCCTCTCTGGAAGGAAACGGGAGACCTGGTCACCCGGGATATAGACAAGGCTGAGGTACTCAATGACTTTTTAGCATCGATCTTCATTGCCAAGTGCTCTAGCTACACCGCTCAAGTCACAGAAGGTAAAGGCAGGGACTGGGAGAATAAGGAACCACCCACTGTAGAAGTACAGGTTTGACACCAGCTGAGGAACCTGAAGGTGCACAAGTCCATGGGACCTGGTGAGATTCATCCACAGGTCCTGAGGGAACTGGCAAATGAAGTTGCCAAGCGACTATCCATCATATTTGAGAAGTCGTGGCAGTCCAGTGAAGTTCCTGCTGACTGGAAAATGGGAAACATAATCCCCATTTTTAAAAAGGGAAAAAAGGAAGAGCCAGGAAACTACAGGCCAGTCAGTCTCACCTCTGTGTCTGGCAAGGTCATATAGCCGATCCTCCTGGAAACTATGCTAAGGCGTAAGGAAAATAAGGATGTGATTGGTGTCAGCCAACAAATCATGCCTGACAAATTTGGTGGCCTTCTATGACTGCGTTACAGCTTTGGTAAATAAGGAAAGAGCAACTGACTTCATGTACCTGGACTTGTGCAAAGCATTTGACACTGTCTCGCATGACATCCTTGTCTCTAAATTGGTGAGACATGGATTTGATGGATGGACCACTTGGTGGATAAGGAACTGTCTGGATGGCCTCACTCAAAGAGTTGCGGTCAATGTGTGTATGTCCAAGTGGTGACCAGTGATGAGTGGTGTTCCTCAGGTGTCAGTACTGGGACCGGTTCTTTTTATCATCTTTGTTGGTGATGCTGACAGTGGAATTGAGTTCACCCTCAGCAAGTTTGCCGACACCAGGCTGTGCGGATCAGTCAATGCACTGGAGGGAAGGGATGCCATCCAGAGGGACTTTGATGGGCTTGAGTGGTGGGTCTGTGCAAACCTCATGAAGTTCAGCAAGGCCAAGTGCAAAGTCCTGCATGTGAGTTGGGACAATCCCAGGCACAAATATAGGCTGGGTGGAGAATGGATTGAGAGCAGCCCTGAGGAGAAGAGCTTGGGGGTGTGGGTAGATGAGAAGCTCAACATGAGCCGGCAATGGTCACTCACAGCCCAGAAAGCCAACCGTATCCTGGGCTGCATCAAAAGAAGTGTGACCAGCAGGTCGAGAGAGGTGATTCTGCCCCTCTACACTGCTCTGGTGAGACCACACCACCACTGCATACAGCTCTGGGGTCCCCAACACAAGAAGGATATGGACCTGTTGGAGCGCATCCAGAGGAGGGCCACAAAGATGGTTAGAGGGCTGGAGCACCTCTCCTGTGAAGGCAGGCTGAGAGAGTTGGGGTTGTTCAGCCTGGAGAAGAGAAGGCTCCAGGGAGACCTTGTAGCGGCCTTCCAGTACTTAAAGGGGGCCTACAGGAAAGATGGAGAGGGACTCTTTATCAGGGACAAGGGGTAATGGTTTTAAACTGAAGGGGGTAGATTTAGATTGGATATCAGGAACAAATTCTTTACCGTGAGGGTGGTGAGGTACTGGAACAGGATTCCCAGAGAAGCTGTGGATGCCCCATCCCTGGAGGTGTTCAAGGCCAGGTTGGATGGGGCTTTGAGCAGCCTGGTCTAGTGGGAGGTGTCCCTGCCCGTGTAATCTTTAAAGTCCCTTCCAACTCCAACCATTCTATGATTCATTTTCTCAGAAAATTATTGAAGTTACAAGTTTAATCAATTGCAGTAATTGCATCATCTTTGCTTTCAGTAAGGTGAACTGTAGTAATTTTAAAGAACATATTAGCAATAATGAAATGAGATAATGCATAAGGTTTTCTTTAGTCATTCTAGCAGCAGATCTCAAAGGAGTATGAGGATGTATCTATTTGAACTTTAAAATAATGTGGATGAAAATAATCTCTACTTACATGCTTGATTTCTTCAGATTAATTTATGCTACCTTATTTATTTTCACATCACTTGCTGCAAACTGGATGCATAATGTATTGTTCCTCGGTCTTGATATAGAGATGCTGATTTTCTGTCCCTCCTTAATTATATCTGTTGATCTGGGAAAACATATTATATTAGCTTACAAAATTTGGAAATTTGTTCAGCTTTACTCCCACTGAATTAAAATTTGGGGCAAGGGAATAATTTTTCATAAAACCAAGACTACTGACAGCAACCGCTCTAATTGTCTTGTTACATGAGAAGAAGAAAACTTTTTTGCAAAAGCAATTAAACAGCCTCTTCTCATGTTTTTGGTTTAGAAGATCCTATTATCAAATCAATAGGAGCAAAAAACAGAAAAGAGAAGAATAGTTCAGACATAGATGTGATCTAAGATGTAAATATTACCACGGGTGTACAGAATCTCATTTCCAGTTAGTTATCAGTCATAAACAAAAAGAAATACACGTGGCTGTTTGCTCTTTGCGGTTTTCAGTTTCCTGCCTAGTAAACCGTTCTCTGCTCACAGGTTTGAAATATTGCATGCAGCTGTACTAAAATACAAGGGACAGGCCGACCATATGAACTAAACTGCTATGTATAACTGATCTGTCTGACCATTTTTTTTTACTGCACCGTATTTTACAGAAACCTTATTGGAAATTACTTTATATTCTCCTACTCATTAAAGAGGAAGATATTAAATAACAAGTGAGGCAAGAAAACAGAGACTCCTCTAGAAACTTTTCCATACACTAATGATTTCCTTTTTACAGTCACTTTTTTCTGATCTCTCAAGTAGTCAGATTTTGTATAATTTTCTGGTATGACACTGATTGAACGTGTAGGTTTTCTGTTAGAATACCCGTGTATACAATAAACATACATATGCTGCATCTAAGTCCGAAATCGCTTCTGTCATTTTCTCCTTCGTGTTCCACACTTTCACTGAAGTGATTCATACAGATTCTCAGCTCTGTATGCTTTTATGCTGTTCCTGCTATTGTCAAAACTCATTACCAGCTGCTAATATATGAAGAGCAAAGATTGTGCTCAAATTTTGTCAAAGGAATTGAGCAATCAGTTTGAAAATCAACATTGGCATTAAAACATTGTGATATTCTAGATGAAAAACATTTTTAAACTTTTTTGACTCTTTTCTATGCTTTCAGGCCTTCAGCAAGTTCTCAATTAAATTGTCCTTAAACACTGTTTATGGGAAAGTAATGCAGATAATTTTTTACCGTCAGCTCTTAAAGCAAGCTGCTTCATTTATATAATTCATCAATTGAACTGCAACAGACATTATTTAAATAACACTTTTCCTCTTTGACTGATTTTTATGATTCAGTTCCACTCCTTTTCCTCCCCCTTTTCTTATTTGTTCTCTTCAATTGTTCAATCCACTAAAAATTTCTTGCAAGAAATGTCAAACTTAGTATGTGACACAATTGAGGAGATAATTCAGATATTTTATTTACACTATTTAGTTATGTTTAATATGAGCTCACAAAGAACACTCTTATCTTGAACAAAGAGGGCTCAGATTTTCGACTTCCCATTCTTCAGCTGAAAACTTCTGTGGTTTGTAAGGCTGGACAGAAAGATCCAAGCAAAAGGAAGTTAGATTACATAAAGGCCATGTGCTTCCACTATAAAGGAAGCCACGCAAGGGAGGGAAAAAACCCATGAAGTTTCCTGTGAAGAATCTACCTTGCCATAGCAACCAAAGGTTTTTTAGAGCTAACAGATGAAAAGGTCAATAATCCCTGATTCTTGAAAATACGGGGTTTAGTTCCTATCGCCCTTCTCATGTCTCTACACCAAAGCAGCTCTAGAATTCTTGTTTCTATTTGATTCAAATGCTTAGCAACAACTTTCAGATGCTTACAGCAGGCAGAACAATACTGACACTCCTGAAAGTTTTTCTCCTAGATTTCTATGTAGAAATGCAGTAGGTATGTAGCGGTCAGAACCATATCACTGCAGTCTTTCTCATCCTGAGAACTGACAAATCCCTTTTCCGTGGAGCACTAGTCGGGGTACAAAGATGCAGCTGAGATTTAAATAATGGAAGATAATGATCCAAATGAAGACAGAGAATGTTCCAGCATTCTCTCAGTAGTCTTTCCATTTTCACTCCCCAAATGCATGAAAGAGTTGTTCGTTGCATCAGGTGCTGTGCCAAGGAAGAAAGTAATTTATGTTTTTGACCTTTAGTGGTTCATAATACTTATGCTAAATCTCCCCTTCATCACATCGCTTGCCTCCCATGTGCTACCTAGAAAACACTGAATCTTCAAACTGTATTTTCCTGTTTAGTTCAGGAACAGAGAAATACTGCGGAAGTTGTTCCTAGATAGAAATAACTAGTGAAGACTGTTACTGTCTCTATCAGGTCTGATGAAATGGTATTAGATTACTAAGAAGCTGACAAAGGAAAAATAAAGCTTTATGTTGCATTTTCATTTGTACAGTACAATCTATGTTATCTTCTGTAACCGCAAGCTGGTTTAGCCTCACACTTAAATTGCCCTATATTAGCCAGATTTTAATGGCTACACTTGTGCACTTCTCCAACTACGAATTGTTTATCCAAAAATATAATAATCTATATAACCTAAAGAATGACTATCTCAAAGAGGAACACACTGTACTGTGTTCTTTGCCACAGTCGCATTAAAATCAAAAAATCTTCCCCTCTGTCCAGAAACCCACCCAGAAACAACAGAGGGTTAGTTGCTGAATTGTTAGCGTGTTTGTTTACCAGATCTGTTAAACTAGTGGGGAAATGTCCAAAATTCAGATATGTCTTGAATTCCAATTAATAGTATTCCAAATGCTATCCAAATAGTATCCCAAAATGTTCTTTTGAAAACTATTGCAACTACCAAAAAGCAAAGTTGTCATGCAAAACTCCTCCGAATAAATTATATTAAAGATTGGGTACAGATCAAGACAAGAAGCTGTCTGAAAGCTCTCCTTTAACAACTGTGGAGGAACATAATCTGGAAATTAGGAACCACTCTCCCTTCTGGCTCAAATCCATTGCTGTCTTTTGAGTTATTCCAGGCTGATCTCAGACTTGTAAGAAGCAGGAGGTAGCCTTAGCTTTTACATTTCACTTGGTCTGTTCTGCTGGATTTTGGGGATATCTACACTGCCAGCTTCTTTCAAGGATTTGATTCTGTTGCCTTTGTCTTCCATACCGCACTTAAGCTCCATCACTTCTGGGATATCTTTCAAACTAGGACAATTAGGTTTTTGCCCAACTCTGTTCCAGTAGGCAGTTTGAGTTAAGATCAAGGCATGCCTTGCTCTCCCTCACTGGCTCCCTTCTCAACTGTTAATACATCCAATCTTGTGCCTAGCTCTTTATGCCATATCTCCCTGTATGCAAATACACACTATCAAAGACATGTTAGAAGAGCAAAGATAAGGTGGGCAACAAAGTGGCCCTACAGTTACCTTTGGTTTCTTGTAAAGAAATATTAATGGTCACTTGAAATTGTTTAACATTTAAAAATGTTAAAATGCCTCAGGCTCGACAGTAGGTCAGAGGGAGAGGTCTTCAAAACCCAAGTGGACAACCTGCTCTAACTGACCCTGCTAGAGCAAGAGGGTTGGACTAGATGACCTCAAGTGGTCTCTTCCAATCTCAACCAGGTTTCTAAAAGGACTGAAAGTGCAAAACTTGTAGGATACCAAGCCAGAGATGCACCTAAATGTGGATTGTGCCCGATTGTCCTAGGTTGAATGACCTGGAGAACAGGCACCATCCACAGAGCAGACCAAAGGTACATAATCAGTAATCAGATAGCATTTAACCAAGGCAAATTTAAACCTGGATTTAGAAACAGGCTCATCTGACATAAATAGGCCAGAAAGGATTAATTTTTATCTGTACTACAGAGAACTAAGGCAATCACTTTTAAAACAAAACCAGCAAACATTTTCTTGTGTGAGTGCAGTGCAGCAGCTGTAAGTATGTTCAAATCCTCCTGCTATGCAGATCCATGCAGAGAATTTAGACACTATTTATAAATATAAAACCACTGAAATTCCCATTGTAGCAACTTGTATGTTCACAAAAAACCATTTCATTTATTTTTGCATCCTTCTCACTCAATACAGTCCAACTTCTTGCTCTCAATGAAATCATCTTGCATAAATATTAAAAGCAACTAAGTTGAGGAGGTTTTCCAGAAAAGGAACTGAAATTTTTAATGAAGAGTAATATAAAATGAACAGATTGGAAATCTTTCTTACTGCATCAAATCATCTCCACTTCGAAAAATCTGAGAGAATCAGATGCATACATCTGCAAGCACGTCATTTTCCATTCCTCAGTTTGTTGCCACACCTCTGTAGAATCACCATCTGGTCCTACCACTAGACTATTTACTAGAATGGTAATCAGAGACAAAAAAATGGAAACACTGTTTTTTGTTCCTGCCTGGACTGCTACCTTTATTTCTTCCACTGAAGCTTACTCATCACTGATCCCCTGTGAATACTCTTGCACAGGACTTTGCATCTATCAAAGCAAGGCAATGTGTAAAATAGTACTTTCTGGAATTTACAAGTTGACATGGGTATGTTCCTTCCAGGCAAGACTTATATCGTTTTAGCTGATATTATGCATTCTTGCTACAGGAAAGTTTCCCATAGACAGAAAGTTGATGTCTTAGATTTATCATTCAAAACCTCTTAAATGGCCACATTTTGTGAATTTTCCAGCATTTTCCAGAAGATTTTTAGTAGCTACATGAAAAATGATTTCATTTTCGACACAGCTTTTCTCTTTTCAAACATATAAATTTAATTATTCCTCCTGTATGAAATTTATTACACTGAAACCTGAGGAATCTCAGGGTTTTCACTTTCATAGAGTGAAAAAGTCAGTTTTGTGGCAATTCATAATCTTTATGAAATGACAAGACAGTGAAACTGCAAAACTTCCTGCAAGCTATATTGTGTTGTTACTTTTACAGAAGTAAAGTGACAGTGAAGCTACTTCCTTTTTTCTTTTTTTTTTTTTTTTTTTTTTAAATAACCTTCACTTTGAACACTGAGCTGAAGACATCAGCAGTGAATTGGCACAATCTCTCCCGGCACTAGGACACATAAAGTGAAATATGAGAACAGGTGAGCCTGAGTACAGTGTTCTGTACTCCCTTCTGTTTATCTATCCCGCTTATTTCAAGCCGTCTCACAACCATCCTAGATTGTTTCCTTTCCCATTGATTATATATTCCTGCATTGAAGGGACCAGATAGAACCATACAATTCTACCACTTTCTCATTTTATGTCACACACAATTCTCTCCCCTATTCAACATCCCCCACAGCAAAACTCAATTGTGGCTAATAATGCATGTCCCCTTTCTGACGACCTAATGCACTGATAATCTGGAATATCCTGCAAGTTTTTTTCTTAAGTGAACTGCAGTGCAATAATGAACAGAAGTTACTTTATTAGAGCAACAGTGTATATATTTTAATATTTTATATATAACGCATTTTTGTATACGCTATTTACACATCAAAATTACAGGCCACTCCAGATAGGCCATTAACTCAGATGCTAAGACTCACAAACTGTCTCCAAGTGATAATGTACATACCTACACTTAGCAGGCTAGCAGTTCTCTGAGGAGCCAGTACTTTGGTGGTTTATAACATCTAAAATGATGACAGGCTATTTTAACCTTTTAATCTTACCTCTTGAATAAAGTAAAAGGGAAAGGTTTTTTACCCGCAGGCGCTTCCATAGATGTGACAGAGGTGAAAAAAGAGTAATTTTTTTCTCCTTGGGTACTATTGGAAATGCTACTTAACCCACTCAATGTGTGATTAAGTTCACAGCTGCGTTCAGAAAGATGAGTCTTGGGAATCGTTTACTGAGAAGTGTGTTTGTATGGAAGAACTAAGTAGGTCCTGCACTGTGGATTAAGGGAACAGGAGTGAAGAACCAGAGACTAACTGTTCACAAAGACTGAATACACATTTAGACTGTAAGTTTGGAAAGATTTTCCAAGATCCCCCAAAGCAGTCCAAACAGTCACCTAGTCACAAAAGTGACTTTCTGTGTTACTCTGATCTCTTATCTTAAAAGTCCCATGAATACTATGGACTATTTCTAATGGAGGGCTCCTCCAGAGCCTTCTTGCTCTCATTTTCAGACTCCATACAGTCACAGCACTTCTATCTGTTTGTACTTGTATTCTTTGGTTTAAGAGGTTGTCTCTTTGTAGTCCTCCTCATTCATGTGCAGAGAACGGTATCATCTTTTCCACTTGCCTTTCTAAGCCAAACAATTCAAATTTCTCTTGAGTGTCTCCATTCCTTTAATCATCGTACTTGTCCTTCTTTGCACCTCTTCCAACTTCAGTCAGTTATTCACATACCCACCATCTCCACTAGAAATGCTTTGACTGATAGCTCTCAGGACATTTATCTTTTCCCATGGATATAAATCTTGTTGGCGACTAATAGTTGTCCATTCTCTCACCCAAATTCATCTCCTTCCTAAGTTGCCTGCCCATGTGGTAGTCACAATTCATAATAGTTTTGTGAATATTCTCTCCGTTAAGTGCTTTTCTCTACTTTACTGCTGAATTCAATCTCATTTCTATTATTCTAGTCCTCAATGTGCATTCAAACCTTCCTGTGTGATGATCCAGTTCTACCGTGTGATGACAACAGATTATCATCTTTGTCATCATCAGTCCAACCCTCCACTCCCAAGGTGTTTCCTTACCTCTCTTCTGCTTTCCCAACTCCTTAACACTTTACGATTCTTGCATTCATTCCCTTCTTAATTGATAATTTCTAATGTGGCCCTATATATGAAGCATTTAATTCAAATAAATAAGATCTTCCCCACTGCCAAATAATGACCTGATTTTCTAGAGAAAGAGATTCATTGTTTCCATCTTTGAGTAATCCTGTCCTTCAAACTTGCCGTGAAGGCTTACTTCTCTTTCAGGTTGAACTAATGCACCTGCGGATATGCAGATATATACCTTCCTCTGTAAGTGTTGATAACACATTTTCTTTTCTTCAATGTTAATCTGAGCACTATAATAAATAGATGCAATGGCCCCATGAATTTTTGCATGCTAGCTAACTTTGAAACCTGGGAAAGAGGTTCATATCGATTTGCGTTTTGCATCATAACAGATAAATATCTTTACTCCCAGTCACATCCTCACTGCACTGAATATATTTTTCCGTATAAACTTTTTGGTTTATATGGCTAACGGACCTTTGAAATCTTTTTAACAAGGTCTGTCTGAACGAGGTTTCTGTTGATTCTTACTGGAGCCATACGGTTCATGTCCAAGACATGGGGTATTTTTGGTAAGCAGACAATTGTCCATTCATTCACAGCCCTCTACTTATGGTAATATCACTCTGGAGGTACCTATTGTCTATTTAGGCACAGAATGCCTTGAATAAATTTTCCCTTGCATGAGAGAGGAATTCCTAATAGCTCCGCAACATTCTAATTAAGCAAGTGCCAGTACTGTCTACATGCAAGCTTCTCAGCTTTCCTGCTCAAGTAACTTGTCTAATCAATCCCCATCCTTTATAAAAGAAAAGGATTTGTTTTTCTCTCTCAAAACTGAAAGCCTTATTCACGGATCTGCTTTTGGTTATCCTTCCCTTGATTTATAGTGGATCAAGCCACCATCATTGAAGTCACAAGTATTTTCTGTGGACAGGTCTTCTATATCATCTTTGTAGCATGTCTTACTACGCACCTAAATCAAGCTAAATATCATCACCCTTTTCTAATTCAGGGAACAGTCCATGAGGAAATATGTTAACTATCAAATATGGGTATGTCTAAGGCTCATCATTGTAAGTGGCATTTCTTTTCTAACTCTTATCAAGAAAGCTAAAAATCTCACAGTCATGCAATTCCCAAAAGTAGTTCCTAAAACCATTAGAAATCTGAAAATATCTATACAGTTTTCAGTATTGTCCTACAATAACTTATTTTACTATTCTTACCTAGATTTCTTTTTGGGCCAAACCTATGCTCAAGCCGTACTACCTCTTTTTTGTTTGAATTTTTTTTTTAAGGTTTTTTTTTTTGTTCGTTTATGTCTGATCATATTGTGAATGTGTTGCATTAGCCAACTGCCTTAACTCCAGCTAAATGTATAAACAGTTTTTCTGTATATGGCATACCTCTCAGTACCTACAGTCCAATCGCAATTCTTCCTTATTCCACCATGTTCCTCTTATCCCCACCCTGTCTAGTTTCATTTCCCCTACTAACTCAACTTCCTCTGGTGTGCTACCAGACTGTGGTATTAGTATCTAAATATTTGATTTCTCACTGACCATACCCAGTCTCTGAGATGAGGTGTAATTACTTCGGTACCTATCGTGTTCCCTGTTTTCATCTACATGATTCTCTTCGCTGTCTTTCTGTCCACTGAAAATGTTCTTTTGCGGTTTGTTGTATACTTATTTGTCTGAATTATGGTCTTGGTGAGCAAATACTAAGCCTTGAAATCATACAAGTGTCTCCCCACCTTCTTCCCATGTTCCTTATTTTAAAATTAATATGTCTCATTATCATTGCAGAGATTTTTTCAGGTAATTGGATAGAAGATAATTTGAAGTAGGTCATCCATTAGGTCTTTACCTTTTTTACACGTTATCATAGCACAGTTCATAATCAGTAAGAATATATAACAGTCAGAAATGCAACATACCACCTCCACGTGAGTGTTGAGGTTACCGGCAGAAAAGTATTATGGTGGAGGGCTGGGATATAACAGTATATTATATCTATATCTACATATCTATCTAACCCAGTTCCAATGTTCAAGCTGGTTCCTGCACTATATTTTTAGACATTTGTCCAGTCTTATTTTTTAAGTCTACTTTAAAGCATTTTGCAGTCTCATAGTTATACTTCCTCCAAATGTTTCATTAATTCTTGTGCACTTCCTTTGCATCACAGTAAATTCCTCTCCTTCTTTGGCATTCACATACTTCAGCTTTTGCAGACTGTTATAACAATTCCCTGAGTTATCATTTCATATTTTCCTCCCAAGTCAATATTTCCAGACTTTAATCATTTTGCTGCCGTGCCTTGCTCTATAATCTTTGCAGTTTATCAACAGCTTTTTATGTGAGCCCTCAACTTACACAGAATATTCATCCTGCCTTACCAAACATGCATTATCTAAAAAAAAAACCTGAATTTTTTTCCACTGTCATATCTATGATTTACAACGTCATTACTGAATGAAATAATAGAATTATAATACTTTTCATGCTGACAAATAACTGCTGCTTGATCATTTCTCCTGGATTTGGTCATGCTTTGTCTCATATCTTGTAGTACACCTTTTGGGGATGAGGAAATATCTTTTTCTACAGTCTCTGGGCAGCACATCATAAACTGATGCTTTGCTACATGAGGTGGATCAGCATTAACCACGAAAGAACATATAGAGACTACAGCCCAATATCTTGTATGAATATAGAACATCAAACACTGGGTTTTGTTCTTGAAATGGTTTGGTTTTTTCTTTTCAACTCCTTGGCATGGAAAAAGGTAGCAGAGGTGATATGGTATCTGTAGAAACCAAGAAAATACGATGAATCTTGAACAGTTTGTTACAGTGCAATTATCCAAGGTTTCTAAATTTGCCCTTCAAATCTCAATTTGAATACGACTGCATAAATGTGCATTCAGAAACGAAAAATTTTGACCCTAAACTTGTTCTTATCATGAAGTCTGAATAATTATCATCATGAAGTTTCAGGCACAAATACTAGGTATTTGAATGAAAAGTAAGTCACCACCGTTGTGAGAAAAATGCCTTCAGCGGCATTTGACAAAGACCATTGGGCTCACAAAAAGAGGGCCTATAGACTTGCATTAACCTCCAATTGCAGTGTTGATTTACAGAGGAAACACTCTTAGTCTCAGAAAGCAGACTACAGATTGCAATTATTTTTCCTTTGCAGAGACATTGGAAGAAGGAGAGTATTAGAAAGGGTCTCTGTGCTTTTCTCACACAGCATTTGACATTATGAATTTCCTTGCACTTTTATTACTGTGCACCCAGGCCTGGAAATACAGATCCTAACACACTCAGAGTGAAGTGTGTGGTCATCAGCTGTAAAAATACAAATGTAGCATTATTACCTTTTGTCTTCCATTGAGTCCAACTTTTCCTTCATGGACATGAAAACAGATTTGGCATGTGCCTCTCTGTGAATGTAATGGAACAGAATATAAATCCTTCAAGAGCCCTACATGGGATTTTTGCAGGGTGGAGAGTTGGGGCCGGGGGCAGGAGGGGACGTCCCTCTTTTTTTTTTTTTCTTTTTAACAAAGAGGCAGTCTTTTGGCTTGCAAGTAATGGCATAGAAACTCAGCAACTATGGTTCAATGTGACTAATAAAAATTAGTTATAGAGAGGAAGCAAAGAGTTGTGGAAGAGAGAGAGAGAAGATAAAAAGGAAGAAATGTATGAGAAGAAGAGAAGGGAGGGAAAAATGAAGGGGAGAAAGAGTAGAGTATAAAATCTTTCCAGTGAGTTCTGATACTGAAGAACATGTACGTACAAATAACTGTGTCACAGATACCAGAGCACTAGCACTATTAGCACCACTGTATATTTGACTTTTTTTTTTGTTGTAAGAGCGTACAGCTCCCCCTTGAAGTTACTTCAGGCAATTCAAAGGAAACATTAGCTGCTCACAGAAATCCTAAGAAATCTGGAGAAGTTCCAAGATACTTTTTTTTTTTTTGCCAGCCATTTTGAAACAAAATCTACTGAAGGAAAGTGAAATCTGGCTCATTTCCTCTGCCTGTATGTTCCAGAGCCCCACAAAAATGTTTCCTTTTTCTTCCTCCATTCAGGGATCTAGCTCAGTTTTTCATGAAGTATTTTTAGGTCATGTTTTTATGAAGAATGAACAGCACTAAGAAAATGCCAAAGCATTATGAAAAGAGAATGGAAAATTTTATATGCAAGGTTTATCTAATAGCTCAAATATCCTCCCTACATCTCTGTCTTTTTGAAAGGATGCCAGAAAAGGCTTAATTTCATTTCAGTATCATAGATCAGGAAGAACATTTTATTGTATGCGGGAAAGGGGAAGAAAGGAGGGAGAGACTGGCTATGTAGGGAAATGTCTTCTAGTGAGGAAAGAAAATCCTTAAATAAATCAGTTTCAAAGCTCTGAGATTGGAAATAAAACGCACAGTCCTATCATTTTAGATTGTTGTTTGCGTTCCAGGTCAGTCTTATGTAGATAGAAACATACTTCCATTTGCTGGTGGTTTAGTAGCTGCTATTGGTTGCTCCACCTATTAAAGACATGTAATAATATCTGTTTAAAAAACGAAATTTTAAAGGTCTGCTAAATTTTGAAACAAATTTTTTCTGTGTGTCTGCTGTGTTAAGGTAAAATTAGTTTTCGGAAAATTTCAACCAGAATAGTTCGGTCTTTTCAAAACATAAATTAAGGATATATTGTTTTATTCAAATATCCAGACTTCTGAGGCTTTTTTTTTTTCTTTCAATTCTTCTAACACCCACATACATTACAGTTTTACGTGGTTGCTGCATCAGGAGCATGCCATATTCCAATATGAGTCCTGCTAAAATTCTAAGAGTAACCGCATCTCATATAGTGGCTCTTTGCAGCTATGATTATCAAATATTCCACCTCCACAGGGCATGCCCAAGCATGAGGCTAAGCACAACTGTCCTTGAAAATGCCAAATTCCACGTAGCCACACAAATCACAGAGAAATAAAGAAGCTGTCAAAGTCAAGGAGAGGACAAGACTTGACCCATATGCAAGTGGACTGCAAAGGAAGCCTGTTGAAAGACTGGGCAGGGAGAGAAGCAGACCCGGTGTGACTTGGTAAGGAGACAGGCCAGAAAGCAAGAGGGAAATTGCAGTGTAGAACAGAAGCAATAGAAAAGCTCGGCTTTGTGTTGAAAGAAATAAAAATGGCATCCATCTCCACACTGATACTGTTTCTCTCAAGACGTATCCCTTCCTCCTGCCAGGAGCATTGTCCGACTGGATGTACAGTAAATGCATTCCAGAAATACGGTCATTCCACACTAGAGCCTCACTGTCATCTACATTTTTTTTCCTCTAGCGATGGTCTAACATCACAGTTAACTGATTCAAAGTGTGATAACAACTCAAGATAGTTCTCTACAAGGCAGCACTTCTGGAGCCTTTTTTTCATTTAACTTTTTGAAAACCAAGCAGGCTGCATAGAACATCTCTTTTTATTGTTTGCAAGGTTAAGGTTCCAAGATGAGGAAATACCAGCATTCATCACTGTATAATCATAATTCAGTCCTGTTGTATGCATAAGGAAGCCAACTTCACGATTTCACAATTATGTATTTTCCTCCTTAGCAAAACCTTATTCAGCATGCATGCTACAAAGCACTCTGGGAGGGCAGGAAAGCTCTGAAGTAAAAGTGATTATTGTTGGTAGCACCCATAATCTTCAGAGAGACTGGGAGGTGTATAACAGTTAGAATCAGGGACTGCAGGAGAAAAAGGTGTGGTCAGGGTTGAGGTTAAAGGCTCAGCTGAATTCCTCTCTCTGCCATGTATTTTCTACCTGAAACTGGAAAAGTTACTTGAACCAATATTTTATTTTTTTTAAAACAAGTGAAGGCTGCATGTTAACTTCTGGGTGTCTGAACTCAAGCTTCAGCTCCAGTAAAAGAAGTCTCATTGATTCACAGCTGTAAGTGAAGTCAGGACAAGGTACAGTTTGAAGATATGAAGTTCAGTTCACTCCTACGTATTCTTAAACGTGATTTCCTGCATGTCACATTTTTGTCAGAACTGCACAAATAGAACTGTTCTGTCTCAAATCAAGCTAATTTTTTCTTTTAATCATAAGACCTCCTGGAAGTGATATGATTTGCTTGTTTCAGGGGCCTTCGTAAAGACAAACTACGGCTTTTGAAGCATTCAGGCACTATAGGAAAGCACAAGTCATCTCAAAGCGCATGGCTTCTTGGTCATCAGGCACAGTCCCTAAACACCAAACACAGAATAATGAGGCATAAACAAAACACTAAAAAGGTGCTCATTAAGTGAGCGCTGTCTATGTCATGCACTGAGTCTGGAGTCCTGGGAGGGTGAGGAGAGGAGGAAGCATGTGATCATGCATTGAAGAAAGCATTGCAATAAGATGTATAAAGAAACCAAAATCATGGAAGCACAAACAAATCTGCTCCTGCTATTTCCTACTTTTTGAATGTTTGACTTTGGGACTGTCATACCGTTCTTTTTAAAGTGTACAACTATGTTAATTGAAAATCTCTTGATCTAATTGTTTCTTATGATACTTAGTGAGGCACCTAGGGATAGCTATCACCAGGTTAAAGACAGTGGCTTTGTGGGGAAGTGAGCAAATAAGAAACAGGGAGAGGGAGTACTGAGTGTTAAGCTAGTGAGATAAGCGTATTCACAGACGACCTAGGGTAAGGAGAGAGAAAAAAACCCTCACCCCAAACCAATTTCAAAAACTGCCGGTTGCCATGCCATTTTCCCTGGAACTTCCTGATTATTTACCAAGCTCACATATGACAAAAACAACCTATACCAGCTAAAGCGCCTGCATCCTCTAGAACCTCAGCGCTGGCAAAGACAGAATTGAACAGACACCACTTTCTTCCTTTGGAGCACCTCTCACCAGCAAACCTCTTATCTCCCCCTTCTTGAGTATAGTACAACCTCTTGACAAAGGGCTAAAGCTGCTCTGCTTGCCCTCAACCATCTCCAAGCAAGCTTAGAAAATTCTGCTGTGATTTTCTCCTGCAAAGAACAATTTCACTAGGCAGAGTAGCAGAGACCCTTTTAAATTAAACTGCAACTCTAATATCTCAGCTACAGCTTTTTTAGACAATTTCTGGGCTCTTTAAAATATAAATCCAGTAAATGTATTCATCCTGTACTGCTTAGTATGAGGAAATCCTTGCCAAAGAAAAAGACCCGTGCTTTGAAACTCCTGGAGCTCACTGTGGGAGATGTTCCACTCCAGTCCCACAGAGGACGTTTTCCAGTTCCAGTCTCCAGTATCAACTGGGGAATGGCCTGATACAACCAGGGGGAAGCTTAATGTCAGGGAGTCACAGGGAGACTGAAACAGCAGATCACATGCGGTAAGAGAGAAAGAGAGAGAGAAACTAAGGAAGGCTCTGTAGACTGTTAACAACATAATTTAACCGAGTGCAGATCCAGATAATAGTTACTTACCACATGAGATTGTAACCAGCATTCTCTTAAACTGAGAATGGGAAATTACACCAGACTGGGAAAATCTTAGCTTCTGCAGGTGTTTTGAATGTTTTTCTCCTTAATTAGCATCCACTAAAGGCATAGCAAACATGTTATTTGTTGGTAACAACCCACCCAAAATATGAACTAGTAAAGATTCCTATGATTCAGACATACATGGGCTTTCAAATAAAATCCTGAAGGGGATATAAACTTTGGAAGTTTTAAAGGAATGAAGAAATTAGGCTAGAGGACTATCCAGTGTAATATCTTGTCCTTGAGTGAGCAAGATGTGACATTCTAATAGAGAAGAGAGGAAAACCTGGCACCACACACTCTTTCAAGTACCAGGATCAAGCTATTTATCTGTTCTACTTAAAAGAACTCAACGCAACTCATCTAATGCCACTCCTAAACTATTTTTCAAGTGCATGTGTTTTTTTTTTTCCTTAGTTAAAAAGGCCTTCATATTCCAAGCTGTGAATCCAGCATTATTCAACAGAAACTTGATTAACATAGTAGCCTCTAATGGTGAAGTTCACTTTTCTGTTAGGTTTACTTTCCGTTCTAGCAACATTTTATTTTGTATTTCCTGAATGCTCTGTTCCAAGCACTGCCAGTTTTGCCTCTTTAAGAGACAGGAACTTTGTTTTAGTACCCTTCCTATCTGATAGCTAATGTTTCACATGATTTTGCTGTTATCTTTTGACTGGCATGAAACAAATGATCTTATGATGCTGTGTGGCTTTTGTGTCAGATAATGCTGCACAATTTACATCTCAACTTTAAAACTACTAAGTAAAATGCAAAACACATAAATTTAATTTCTCCATCCATGAATTTTACACAATATCTGGTCAATGTTTATTATATGGGTACTTATAATGGGCAACAATTGCTATTTATTTAGCAGTCCATCATCATCAATTGACTCTAACTACAGACTACATTTAAGGATAAATTTGTCTGTCACTGCAATACAGCAATTGACTGAAAGCGTATTGTTTTGACAGTTGTTTATTTCAGATAAATACATGTGAGAATTTAAGGAGGAAAACCACAGTGACTTGGAATCTAACCAGAATTCTGGGTCCTGTTCTTAAATGCAAAGGAACCTTCATAGGCATAGTTACAGTAAGGCAGTCATCAGCACTCTGCAAGCAGTCGATTTAATCCTGACTAAGGCCAAATGTATAGCCAGATGGGTGAAAAAATGGAGAGCCCTTCTCAGAGTCATGGGCAGGATGCAGAGAATGAAACTAGGTCCCCTGTTAGTCAGCTGCACCCCAAAGCTTTACTGCCCATTAGTCAACAGCTCCTTATTCATGGGTGGTGACTAATACATTTCCGTGGCACAAACCTCTTCTCAGTCACACCCTGAGCTTTTTCTCTCACCCAGGAAATAAGCCGCAAGAAGGTTGCTTTGCTGCTTTTCTGGTTCCAACAGTACCTTCTTTTGTAATGCATTACTATGATCATTGCTTGTTTCTGGCTCTTCCCGTAATAGTTTTCCAGCTAAAAATTTTTTCCAAAACAAGTTTATGATATGTTGAGGGGGCAAAAAGAGAAAGTATGTAGGAAACAAGTGATTATTTCCTCAAGTCCTGAAGATCCTCACTGGTCTTTTTCTGCTGCAGAATATTTTAAAATAAAGTTTGCTTTGCAGAAATACAAAGCAGCCCCCAGACACAGGCATAGACAGTTTGGTACCTGTAGTCTCTATGCTATTTTTTTCCAGGCTGTTTCTGTGTTCTCTTGTAGGCTTGTACATCAGGTTTTGGCTTTTCTCAGCAGAGTTCAAGCACGTGGTACCCACATCAGAACAAAACGCAGGGTGATGTAACTCTTGCTTTGCTCTTTCAGTTGCTCTCTGTCCAAACGCCTGCCAAAGTAATCAATCAGTGCCTAGAAAAGCAGAATCTTAGATAATGATTTGCATACAAACTTCTCTGGAGAGAACAGGCATAATATATGTTAAAACAACGCGAATAAATTCAGAAAACAATTTGCAGATGTGTCTTTCATATACAGTTGGAGATAATATTTGAAAGAGTTTGATCCAGTGAATTCACATTTCAAAAACTGCTGGTTGCCAAAACAGCGTACATGTGTTAATTAGGCCCTCTATGTTGGTTTTTTTTTAATCTTCACATACCTGCAGTGTAATGCCAGGTATATATCATATAACTGTGTGCTGTTTGCAATTTCTGTTCTAGTTTGCACAGCTGTTTGGTTTGTCTTATTTTGCCTAAAAGCAAACAGAGAACGGTGTTAATAAAAATATGCAAGTGTCCTAGTATAGAGTAAGAGCTTTAAAGATTGAAAGTCTCTATGTCAATGTCTCCTGAATAATTTCATTACAAAATTTATGAGTACTTTATTATTAATCCAAAGCCCAGAATGCTCCCATTGGCTGCAGCAAGGGCTGCCTTTGCAAGCAGGAAAGTAAAACTAAAGGCAACCGAGCTAGTTCAGGCTTGTTATTTCTTATGAGTTGCTTATGGTGATCCCATAAAAGTAGAATTAATAACCGAGAAGTTATTATTCGGCTGCCTCTGCCTGCTGTGACGCTGAGCATACCTCCTACTTTGTAACTCTCCACTCATGTCAAAAGAATGTTTACATGGCTGGCAACAGAGCAGGCTACATGTAAAGACAGCAGTGGCCTGCTAGCCTTTAAGCTTGCGTAACTCGATTTTCCAGAGATGGGTGAGATGATATTTTTAAGCAATTTAAGTGAAGGAATTCAGTGTTTCTAAGTTAACAAGCACCAAGCCTGGGAAATCCCTGCTGTTCAGTTTCCATCCAGTAACTCTCACTAGCTTCAAGACAGTCAAGAGCCGTTTCACAAGTACTTAGGCTGAGATTTACCTGAAACTGAGAGCTAAAACCAGCACTGCCTGTATTCCTCTTGAGCACACCATGACTGTAGTTAACAGACAGCATTTTTATTTTTTTTTGCAGAATAGTTATGTCAGTGACTAAGCCACAACAGTATTTAAAAACTAATGCCTATGTTCTCCTTACAGCCATTTTAAGAAAAGCTTTATTTTTTTATAAACCTAGCTCTGCATTGCTCTAATTTTCCTATTTTCAAGTGACAAGGGTATATCATTGTCCATTTACACAGAAATCATATGGACAGTATGCAGACAAGATTTTTTTCAACTTACCCAGCGTTTTTTTTCCTTCTGGTTTATATCAAATGACTACTGCAGACTTCGCGTTTCACAAACAAGAAATTCTGTCTCTTCTATTAAGTAGCACACACCTTTCTATTATAAACTTTTACAGTAAAATTATACCTAAATAGAAGGAGATATAATCCTGATTTCTTCTGGTCACTTTGGGTAAAAATCTCTAGTTAAGAAGGTTCCAGAAATTCAGTGAAAATATCTTGGAACCATATAGTCTAAATAAAAATAATTTTGAAATAACAACTTGACAATAAAAAACATCACCTTTTTATTATATCAACATTTAAAGTCCTCTAAAATCTTACTACTAATGATTTATTAATTGTGATACAAAGTTGCTTTTTCATAAGGTGTTGTTTGTATAACACAAAGAACTATTTGGGCTTTGTTTATGGAGTTATTCTGTGCCAATTTAAGAATTATTTTTGCAAGACCGAACAACTAGGAAAGTCCTCTGAGAAAGGGGAGTTACCTTAGTATGCATTCTTCAATTTACTATCAGAAAAAATATTTACTGGCTTGATAAATTGCTCTCTTTCTTAGATATTATGTGTATGAATAATACTGGCATGACATACAAGCCATGTGTTAATTCGGGGTATTTTCTGCATGTAGACACGCAGACCCCACCAATAGTTACTCAGACTCACTTTCTCCAAGCTTACTCAGAAGATACCCAGGTACATTTCAAAAAGAAAAGACAGTTAACTGACTCAATGAAAATGATCAGATTTCCAAAAGTTATCCCCCTGATGTAATAGAAAAGTCTTTAAAAGAACAAATGAGTCACGTTGCCATAGCAGGACAACGTTTGCATGCATTGTAGCTATGCAGTATAACCATGGAAAAATCTGGGACAAGGGGATAATCATGCTTGTGTAACTCATGCATACAGGCTTTGCTATTATCTTAGACTAGCTCGACACAATTCAAGACTTCCCTTGTTTTCATTTGCTGTGAACTCTTACACGCTGTATATGACAAATTCCTTCACTGGCACATACAGCCAGGATTATTCCACCCAGAAAGACAGGCATTGTAACCGCAGTGTGCTGCAATTCCCTTGGCACTTTCAAATGTTAATGTCTCTTAAAATGGGAACACCTGCAGAGAGTGGTATCAATTGTTTAGAAGACAGCACTTTCACCTTCTCCCACCAAGCGTTATGCCTGAAAGGAAGAAAAGAAGGTATTTACACCTTTCATTTGCAGGAGACATCACTTCCATCTGCAAAACGCGCTGCAGGCAGGAGGGTTATTTTGCACTGATAAATGTTTGGCCTTTCCTTTCTCTGAGACTTGAAAAGGCAGAGCACTGATTCATTGTGAGACAGCAATACCAAGAAATGGATGCCTACAATGAACCACACCAAAACGTGGACTCACACATACCTCACGGAAAACCAGGAAGTATTCAGGGGGTCTCAGCTCAAGGCTGTGGTCGTCACCAATCTTGTCTCAGCATTTTGATTCCATGTAGACCTATGGTTTGTGTCAGTAAAATGATTTTGATTTCTGACACCGAATATGCTTTGAAAGCCCAAATGCAAAATTCACTAGGATCACATGAGCTAAAAAGTGTGATCAGATTTCTTAGCGTTCTTAGGAAATAATGATTACTGTTCACCTAACAATGAACAGTAAGATAATCTTTATTTATGGGAAGTAATAATTAATAGGGCATAGACTTACTCCTGAGAGCTGTGACTCAGGACACCCGTCCGCATTAGCCTCTCTGCCCGACTGTCTTTGCTTTTGAATGTTGTGTTCTTGGCTACATAGTGGCTCTCTCTCATGACATAGGTAAAGATAACCAGGTGCCAGTTTACCCTCTTGTCTATCTATCGCTTTTTCCCTGGAAGGGTGAACCCTTGTCAGAGGAAAGCACTGAACCAGGGTCTTATACTCTCTGAGTAAGTCTAAGTGTCAGACTTCCTTTCAAGAGAATACACGCTAAAAACTCCACCACCACTGAGCCAGCATCCTGACTGAACGGACAAATTGGCCTCTGAACTTTAGAAGGGGGGTTCTTACTGGGAATTTCAGGTTTTCATATACCTCAAGTCATGACTAAAGAAGAATTCGAAGCCCAGGAAAAAGGCCAGATTTAAGAATTACTCCTCTACTGGCCTCTATCAGTCTACCTTGAACAACCAGGCTGGATTCTAGCCCCATTCTCCATGCATTGCAAGGTGCTTAACATCCAGGAGATCCTTTTCAGTAATATTGACAGTCTAAAAAACTCAGAAATCCCAGGGCATGAATTAGGGATATAAATTCTGGTACTGGGACAGCTGTGTGCAAAAGGTATGTGGGAAAATCTCTCATAAAACCATGCAACAAAGTTTCTCAGTCTCTCTCTACCTTCTGAAAGAAACAGTGAATTGCCCTGTTTGGAAACATATATTGTCTCACAATCTGTAAGGCAGAGTGTTGCAAATCAAGAGATTCCTCATTTGCCTCCTCATAATGTTCAGATGCTGTCTGCCAAGAAAAAAATATTTATGAATTTAAACTTCACTGGGCAACACCAATACAATCATTAGAAGAATCTGATGAAAACATGTATTCTTCTGTCATGCGTAGCTAACATTTACTCCACAAGATTTCATTGGAATGAGAAACCTCCTTGCATGCACCTCTGATCACAGAGTCTGGGAAGCCTCATGTCCGGTTCTCCTCATGAGGGCTGGGTTCTTCCTCTTTATGTCTTTGAGAAGGGAAACAAAACAGAGTTTCTGAGCTTTGTCAGCTCCTATACAATACTCTATTTCCCTCTTGGGTTCATATCCACATTTACTAGCAGCTTCAGGTGAGAAATCATATAATATCACGAGAGCATGATCTCCTGATTATGACCTGATAGGTGTATTATGGCAGCAGAAAGCACAATATACATGCAGACAAACATCAGCAATTACTGTCCACGGCTAAATAACTGAACTGAAGCAGCATATCTCATCCTGGAAATGTAAGACTCCTGTTTGTTTAAATGCAGCTAGTCCAGCATGACATTAAGCCATCGGAAGTATTAACTCATCTCTATTTCTGTGCCCATATTAATACTGCGCTACAGTCAGCATTTCAAGTAGTTACTTTCAAAGGAGATGTGACATGCATAAAGAGGAACTACTGATGTTCTACTTCCTTTGCTTATAGCAAAACTTATTGGTTTCACTCAGCTTCCCTTCCTACCTAATTTTCATGCCATGCCAGGGTGAGGCCTTTGCTCTCAAAAAAGTAATAAAATTTTTCCACTAAGTCTTTAGAAATGTGTCTAGATGATCAAAACAAATACCAAAAAAGAAGGTCCTGAAAATTACTTTACCAAAGAGATCTGTAGAGTTTGATGTTGTCAACTGATGACCTATTCTGTGTACAGAACAATTTATAGGCTATATCACCATGCATGAACACCACAATTTGCTGAATCACTAAAAACCAAACCCAAATTTAGATGACAATCCAAATAATTTCCAGACAAAAAGGTTACACTGGTGTTCAAAAGAGTTTTCACCGTTTAAACTAGTGGTTGTGGTAATTCTGTCTTTTCTCATACACTGCCAGAGATTTACATAGGTAAATTATGGGATGAGGGATCACATCTGAACGGGTTTACTCTGAAAAAGGTGTACTTTAAAGATACTACGTCATAGGTTGGAGTGTGAGCTAGCGACAGTATGTACAAGGTACGTACTGAAAAGGAGAAAGAAACTCCTATAGCAGATGCAACCATCAAACCACTTGAGATTGAAAATTCAGTTGATGAACATGGAGTTTGATTCTCAGAGCCAGCTGCATTTAGGGAAATATGACGTTATTCACCTTTGGAAGAAAATTATTTGAGAAACTCCCTGAAGTGGAAAGAAAGCCACCCACCTCTCCAGAACTAATCAGAGGAGTTAGCTATGCAAACAAATTTCATTAGTTATCAGAAGGTTTTGGATTATTAAATCTCATGGGCCAGGGTGTAATCACTGGGAAATTCCCACCCTCTCCCCAGGTCTGTGTATAACTTTGAATAGATTCCTTATGTGTCTTATTCCTGTTTTACTCTATCTCTTCTATCATGCAACACTACTGAAAACAGGATGCACAGGTGAACTGTTATCTCCCATGTTAAATTGTTAGACTGTAAAGAAGAGACTGGAGCTCCTGTCCCAGTGAACTTAAACTCTCTCTGCCTGAATATTTTTGTACCCTGAAAAGACTCTGCAAAGATAACTTAATTTAAGTTTATGCTTAGAGGCTGGGAGCCACAGGAGGAACTAGACAGAATATTGGTCTAGTGTCCTGTAGGTGAAGGTCACCCACAGTTTTTGATCAGTCTGCAGACCTGCCAGCAGACCAGCATCAGACCATTTATTTGAACAAGTCTAAAAAAAAATAGTAAAAATAATGAGTATAAAAAAGATCATACTATGCTTTCTATATAATGAGATCAAGGCAGTGGCTGGATACTACAATCTGGTTGTTATAGTAACAGGTGTTTTAAAAATGCATAGGTTATATGTTGCAGTCTACACGCATTGCTTTACCAAGAAATCTCCAAACTATATTTTCATGCTAATAAATAGCATGTAAGCAAATGTCTGTTTAGAGGAGAGAGGGCAGGGTTGCTTTGATTTGGTTTTAAGTGCATCAGCCTCCACCATGGATCTCAGCAGCTCCTCAACAGCATGCCGTAACATGGCACAATAAGTTTGAAGAAATCCAAACTGAAGCTGTACAAGGAGCTTTCTAAAGAGGCTGGAGACAATTAGCCAACGTGGAAGATTTCCCACAATGCAGTTCACTACACAGCCCCTTTCCAGTCCTCTGCTTATTCCACTATTTTGCTGTGACTATCTTTGTTAACTTGCCAGCACATTCTTAATAGCTAATCACTGCAGAATATTATACAGGCTTGGAAACTATTCAATGAAACTATTTGCACAATGCAGAGAGAGAGAAAATTGCCTTTATTTTCAGATGGGACAGCGCAGTTAATATCTTGGTCAGATCATAGAACAGTTTGAGTTGGAAGGGACCATTAAAGGTCATCTTGTCCAACCACCCCTGAAACGAGCAGGGACATCTTCAACTAGACCAGGTTGCTCAGAGCACCATCCAACCTGACATTGAATGTTTCCAGGGATGGGGCATCCACCGTCTCTCTGGGCAACCTGTTCCAGTGTCTCACCACCCTCACTGTAAAAAACATCTTCCTTATATCTAGCCTAAATCTACCCTCTTTTAGTTTAAAACCATTAGCCCTTGTCCTGTCGCAACAGGCCCTGCTAAAAAGTCTGTCCCCGTCATTCTTATAGGCCCCCTTTAAGTAGTGGCAGACCTCAATAAGGTCTCCCGGGAGCCTTCTCTTCTCCAGGCAGAACAAGCCCAACTCCCAGCCTTTCTTTATAGAAGAGGTGCTCCAGCATTCTGATCATTTCTGTGGCCCTTCTCAGGAACTGCTCCAACAGGTCCATGTCCTTCCTGGGCTGAGGGCTCCAGAGCTGAATGCAGTACTCCACGTGGGGTCTCACCAGAGCTGAGCAGAGGGCCAGAATCACCTCCCTTGACTTTCTGGCCACACTTCTTTTGATGCAGCCCAGGATACAGCTGGTCTTCTGGGCTGCGAGTGTACATTGCTGGCTCATGTTCAGCTTTTCATCCACCATCCACCCAAGTCGTCCTCCTCAGGGCTGCTCTCAATACCTTCATCCCCCAGCCTGTACTGATACCAGGGCTTGCCCTGACCCAGGTGCAGGACCTTGCACTTGGCCTTGCTGAGCCTAATGAGGTTCACATGGGCCCACTTCTCAAGCTTGTCCAGGTGCCTCTGGATGGCATCTTGTCCCTCAGGCATGTCAACCACACCACTCAGCTTGGTGTTGTCTGCAAACTTGCTGAGGGTGCACTCGATCCCACTGCCTACATCACTGATGAAGACAGCAGACAGTACCGGTCCCAATACGGACCCCTGAGTGACACCACTTCTCACTGATGTCCATCTCTATATTGAGCTGTTGACCACCACTCTCTGGATGCAACCATCCAAACAATTCCTCCTCCACCAAATAGTCCACCCATTAAATCCACACCTCTCCACTTTAGAGAGATGCATCTCATCAGGTCCCATAGAATTCTCTATTTTCAGGTTCCTCAGGTAGTCACAAACATGATCTTCTCTTACAGCTGGAGGGACTTTGCTCCCCCAGTCCCTGCCTTGTGGTCCACCTACTTGAGGGCTGTGGGGAGAGAGGTTGCCAGTGAAGACAGGTTGCCAGGAATTTGTCCCACCAAGTTATAGGAATGGCTATTAGATTGTAGCTTTCTAGCAGCATGCTGGCTTCCAGCTCCTGCTGTTTGTTGCCCATGCTGCGGGCGTTGCTGTAGAGGCACTTCAGCTGGGCTGTTGGTCATGTCACCTTCTTACAGCAACACCCCTTAATTCCTCTGAGGTATTTCACTGGTCTTTCCCTGCTGGCTCCTATTCCCTCAGGAGGCCCTGGCTCATCTCTCTAAGACTCATGCTCCAGCATAGCCAGCCCATCTCACAGTGACAGGCTGAGGGCCCTCACGAGTACCCCGGCCCCTCTAACCTTGGCATGTCATCCCACAGCTTGTCACAGGCAAGCCTGACATTATTCCCCTCCCCCTTAACTCTAGTTTAAAGCTCTGTCAATGAGCCCTGCCAGCATGTGAGCAAGGACCCTCTTCCCCCTTTGAGAAACGTGAATCCCATCTGATGCCAGCAAGCCTGGTGCTGTGTAGGCGACCCCATTATTGAAAAACCCAAAACTGTGGCAGTGACACCAGGCACAGAGCCATGTATTAATGGACTGGGTCCATCTGTTTCTTCCAATGTTGCTGCCTGCAACTGGAAGGAGAGAGGAAAAAATAACCTGTGTTCCAGATTCCCTTACCCTGAAGTTCCAAGGCCCTGAAGTCTCTTTCGATCACCCTTGGACTATGCCTTGCGGCTTCATCTCCACCCACATGGAAGGGCAGGAATGGGTAATAGCCTGAGGACCGTACCAGCCTAGGAAGTTTCCTAGTGATGACAACCCAGGCCCAAGGGAGGCAGTGGACTTCCCTAAGAGGAGGGTTGGGCCAACATATTGAATCCTCCGTTCCCCTCAGAAGGGAGTCATCTACAGCTATAACCCGTCTTTTCTTCCTCATGGAGGTGGTCATGATACATGAAAGGCGGTAGGCCTTTCTGACCTTGGCAGCACCTCTGGTGAAAATGGACGGTCATCCACATCATCCACTGACTGGCCTTTCACATCCAGAGCCTCATACCTTCTGTACAGAGGCACCTGGGAAGGCAGGGTGGGACACCTGGGAATGTTCAACTTGGAAGTGATTTAAAATTAACATTCAAGTACAAAAGATCTAATAAGCCATGTAAAGAAGTGGAGAGAAAATTACCATTATTAAAATGTCAGAAGAGCCAGTGGTAATTATACTTACTGTTGACATGAGTGAAAGATCACTTGCTTCCATTCAAATACTCTCACATTTCATACTTTTCATATTTTCGATCCCACAGGGACTGAAAACAGTGGCCAGAGCCAGATGCTGCTAATGAGGGTTTACTGACCCTCCCAGGCAAGGCAAGTCATGACCCAGGTACAGACTCCATCCAGGGATTCCAGTCAGGAGCAGAAGATGGCCAGAACCAAGACCATCCAAAGGGTCTCTCTGAGGAGACAAGCTGCCTACAGCCAAGGTCTGGTACCTGTAATTGACTTTTCTTAGTAAATGTCTTTCTGTAGGCTGCAAAGCTTCATGAAGAATATGTTATTTAATATGCATAATTCTGGAGCTATTCCTCCAGGTAAGGACTTTACTCCAAGTGACTTGCCCAACAGGATTATTTTCTGCACCTTCTCTTTATACTGACTTCTTGGTCAACCTGGGGAAATCCAAGGAAGTGTACACCCTTAGAAATCCCATTTAAACACTCTGAAAAGGGTGGTTTTCCTTAAAAGTTCTTTTCTGGACAGGTTTATAAGGATAATGTCTTCTGATAGTGTCTGCTAAGGTCTTTAGCAATATTGCATTTATGATTTACCATGGCTCCGTTGAAGGTACTGTGTCATCACATAAGCATAAGATCCAGCAAGCAAAATGCTTATAGGTGCTACAACAGACAAAAAGAAGAAAACTGCTTCAAGGGAGCAGGGCAAGGGAGAATGAAACTACTGCACTAGCAGGAAAGAGACATGAGAAAAGAAGACCAGGTAGTCTAGGAAAAAAAAATAAAACACTGGGTACACAAGGCTTGCTGGAACTGGAAAGGCCAGCAACAGGAATGACAGGGAGATGCTGTGAACCAATCTGCAAACAGAGGCCTTATGGATAGTTCCATACAGATGAAAAATGAACCACCAAAGAATCATTCTCTGGTTGCTTTCAACAGAAATGTGCCCCTTGTTCTGGCTTTCTATCCCTAAACTCAATGACCCCTGAGTAGAAGATTGACTTGATAGCTCTTGCCTTATTTTAGTTGTAGTCAACAGTCGCAATGCTGTGGTTGATCACCATATGTTTACCCAGCAGGCACAGCAAAGCAAGCTTCTGGTCTTTCTGGAGTCTATGAAAACTACAGGGAAGAGCCTGGTGTTCATAGGTCATAGTGCATTTGCCTTCTTAGAAATCAGAAATTGCTGGCATGCTGCCAAACACATGGGCCTATTGTAAGAATTCTGCTGCTGAGACAAGAGCAATGACAAGCACTTTCCTTTCTTAAAAGCAAACTGTAATTAATGACTCAGTGAGATGCAGTAACACTGCAATAAAGAGTAGAGATGAGGCCTATTAGTTATGAAGCACAATGGAACATGTCTCAAGACGAAATAGCAGTGTTTGCCCTCTCTCTAATACATTGCTCTTTTTTCATTAGCTTATACACTGCCATAGAAATGAACGTGCTGCTTTAAAGATAACAGTTAGTTTTGTGATTTGGCAGTGGATCTAAATGTCAAGGATGGAAATCCTGAATTTCTTGAAGTTTAAAGATACTAAGTGTTTTATTCTATTATGTGCTGGAGATAAAGGCCTGTGGAAAATTCAGGTCACAATAAGAAGAAAGTTTCTTCCAAATCTAGGGGACAGTTGTATTACAGACTTTGATTCCTGTTTCCTTCTCCCCATACTGGAACTCGAGAACTTGTGAGTGTGTTTTATATGCCCATACTTAGTTGCAAATATTCTGTTCTGCATCACTCCAGCTGTTACAAGGTAACACAGTGTCTTAATATGTGGATTTTTTTAATCAGTCTTTGGTATCAGCAATTCGCTTCCTCCTGCATCACTCTGCCTTCTGTCCCTAATGCAGGCAAGTTTGGACAGTTTTCCACACCCTTTGATGCATTCTAGAAAACACAGCTCACTTTACAGTAAATTGAACTGAACTTGCTTGGTGATATAGATGCTATAGAATATTTTAACATCAGAATGCAAAGGTAAACCTGCTTAAAATTCTGACAGATTCATGGTAAACAATGCACTGTGAAAATGCAGCCTGGAAAGTTACAGCTGTTTCCAAAGCTCCAGAAAGACTGACCAGTCATACCTTACCCTAGGGATGATGTACAATAACATGTATTTAGTTATTATATGAAAATCTTCCCTAAGATGCTAAAGAGCAATAGCAATTTTATAAAAGAATCTGCCATACAGGGCAGGAGGGATGTCTGGAAAACAGATTTGACTTTCTGAAATATCAGAATTGAATAAAATTGCTGGAGAAAGTAAAGGCAGAATCATTGAAGTACCATGTTCTCATGGTGAATACACAAGAGAACTTGTTTAGGTTCAGTAACTGTAAAAAATGGAAAGAGAACGATGAAAATAAACCATGGTTTTGTTGTCTATAGCTTGTTTAAAAGGGTTGCAAGAGATGCTTACTTGGGAGAATCTTTGCTTCTTAAACCATGCAAAATTGTGTATCAGAGAAAGCATTACATCTGTCTTTGCAGGTTTGTCCTCCAGATGTGGTGGGGCGATGTCCCATACTGCAGAAATCTCAGAGTGGAAGGCAAAAACTATACTCTATGCTGAGAGAAACTGAAGAAGCTTCACCAAGAGACTGCCAAGCCTCATACAGTCCTCTGACCAGTATCCACTGCTGTTGTTTCATGTGGGCACCAGTGACACGGCCAGGAGCAGCCTGAGGAATATCAAGAAGGATTATAGACCCCTGGGAGTGGTGGTCAGGGACTCTGGAGAACAGGTAGTTTTTTCATCAATCCTCCCAGTCAAAGGGAAGGGGTCAATCAAATCTGGCAAATCAACAAATGGCTACAGGACTGGTGCCACAGACAGGGGTTTGGTAAAGACCATGGGACTTGCTTTGGGGAATCTGGTCTACTGGGGCCTGATGTGGTCCACTTGTCAGAGAAGGGGAAGAGTATCTTCCATCAGAGGCTTGCCAAGCTTGTGAAGAGGACTTTAAACTAGAGTTGCTGGGGGAGGGGAACCTCAATCCATCCCACTCCTACCAGTATGATGCCAATGCCAGTAATAGATGCCCAAAGCCTGGAGAAGGGTTGCAGGTCAACATGAGAGCACCTGGAGGGCAGAACAAAGGAATACCAGCCACTCCAGACAATAAGTTAACTTCATCAGGAGCCCAACTTAAATGCCTCTATGTAAACACACATACCATGGGGAATAAAGAGAAGGAGCTAGAGATGTGCACATGCTTGCAGGGCTATGATCTTATTGGCATCATGGAGAATCATAGAATGGTTAGGGTTGGAAGGAACCTTAAATATCATCTAGTTCAAATGCCCCTGCTGTGGGCAGGGACACTTCCTACTAGACCAGGCTGCTCAAAGCCTCATCCAGCCTGGCCTTGAACACTTCCAGGGATGGGGCATTGACAACTTCCCCGGGCAACCTGTTCCAGTGCCTCACCACCCTCACAGTAAAGAATTTCTTCCTAATCTCCAATCTAAATCTACCCTCCTTCAGTTTGAAAATGTTACGCCTTGTCCTATCATTACACTTCCTGATGTCTCCTACAACTGGAGTGTTGGAATGGAAGGCTCTTCAGGAAGGACAAGCAGGGGAGATGAGGAGGGGGTGTTGCCGTCTATGTCAATGACCAGCTGGAGTGCATGAAACTCCTGGGGATGGATGAGGAGCCAACTGCGAGCGTATGGGTCAGCATTAAAGGGAGGACAGGCAGATGATGCTACAGTGGGGGTCTGCTAAAGGCCACCTGACCAGCAAGACTGAAAGAATGAGGCCCTCTATAGACAGATAGGAGTAGCCTCACGTTTGCAAGCCCTGGTTCTCATGGGGGACTTCGACCACCCTGATACCTGTTGGAGGGACAACACAGCACAAGCAATCCAGGAGGTTCCTGGAATGTGTTGATGACAACTTTCTTCTCCAAGTGACAGAGGAGCAAATGAGGAGAGGTGCCATGATGGACCTTGTTCTCACCAACAAGGAAAGGAGGGGCTGGAGCAGAATGTGAAGCTGAAGGGCAGCCTTGGCTGAAGTGACCATGAGATGGTGGAGTTCAAGATCTTTAGAGCAGTGAGGAGGGTGCACAGTAAGCTCCCTGCCCTGGACTTCAGGAAAGCAGACTTTGGCCTCTTCAGGGATCTGCTTGGTAGAGTACTGTGGAATAAGGCCCTGGAGGGAAGAGGGGCCCAAGAAAGCTGGTTAATATTCGAGGACCACCTCCTCCAAGCTCAGGAGTGATGCATCCCAACAAAGAGGAAGTCAGGCAAAAATGCCAGGACGCCTGCATGGATGAACAAGGAGCTCCTGGACAACCTCAAACAGGAAAAGGAAGCCTACAGAGGGTGGAAGCAAGGACAGGTAGGCTGGGAGGAATACAAAGAAATTGTCTGAGCAGTCAGGGACCAGGTTAGGAGAGCTAAAGCCCAAATAGGGTTAAATCTGGCCAGGGACGTCAAGGGCAACAAGAAACGCTTCTATAGGTATGTGGTAAAAGGAAGACTAGGGAAAATGTGGGCCCTCTCTGGAAGCAAATGGGAGATCTGGTCACCCGGGATATAGACAAGGCTGAGGTACTCAATGACTTTTTAGCATCAATCTTCATTGCCAAGTGCTCTAGCTACACCGCCCAAGTCACAGAAGTTAAAGGCAGGGACTGGGAGAATAAGGAGCCACTCACTGTAGGAGAACAGGTTGAAGACTGTCCTGGTTTGAGCAACACAGGATTAATTTATCTTTCACGAATTTTACTTACTGGTAAGGTCTCTTCTAATCTCATTCTCATCTCTAAACCGCATTTTTAGAAGACTCTAGTGTGTCAATTTGTGAAAATATTTACTTTATAGCCAGCTATGGTATCTGGGTTTGAAGGTCTTAGTGTTTTTGAGCTAGCCAGGTGCAGAGATGAGGAGGAGTGAGACCCAGGCTCTTGACACAAACTGGACAACAGGATTATTTCATACCATGAACATCATATTCAATATAAATTAGAAAGTTTGATGAGGAGTTTTCTTTCTTCATTGATGGCTGTGATCCTAATAACTTCTTGCCCTGGTGCTGGACCCCTGAGGCCTTCCTTCCTCCCGAAGCCATAGCGCTTGCAGTGTCCAACATTTTCTGTCCACTGCTGGGAGTGTACAGCTTCCTACTGATATAATTGGCTGAGTATAATCCTTGTATATTTTATATTGGTATCAGGATCAATATTGGTCCTTTAGTATTATTAATGTTAATTATTTGGTCTTATTCTATTAAATCTGTTTATATTTCAACCCCTGGGTTTCCTTATTTTTTCCCAGTTCTCCTTCCCGGGTGGGAGGGGTCATCAGGTGATAGAACAATTGTCTAAATTACAATAAATTGTTGTGGGTTTCTCAAAATATAACAGAGACCGTCTAAAGAACCTGAAGGTGCACAAGTCCATGGGACCTGATGAGATTTATCCATGGGTCCTGAGGGAGCTCGTGGATGAAGTTGCTAAGCCACTATCCATCATATTTGAGAAGTCATGGCAGTCCAGTGAAGTTCCCACTGACTGGAAAAGGTGAAACATAACCCCCAATTTTAGAAAGGGAAAAAAGGAAGACCCAGGGAAGTACAGGCCAGTCAGTTTCACCTCTGTGTCTGGTAAAATCATGGAGCAAATCCTCTCATGCTAAGGCACGTGGAAAATAAGGAGGTGATTGGTGATAGCCAACATGGCTTCACTAAGGGGAAATTGTGCCTGACAAATTTGGTGGCCCTCTATGACTGCGTTACAGCTTTGGTGGATAAGGGAAGAGCAACTGATGTCATCTACCTGGACTTGGGCAAAGCATTTGACACTGTCCCATATGACATCCTTGTCTCTAAATTGGAGAGGCATGAATATGATGAATGGACAACTCTGGATAAGGAATTGGCTGGATGGCCTCACTCAAAGAGTTGCAGTCAACAGGTCGATGTCCAAGCGGCAACCAGCTCACCACATCACACATGTACAAAGGTGTCATGGTTTGGCCTGGACTGGCCACTGAAGCGGACAACAGATAGACTGTTATTGCTCATATCTTTCTAAAACATTTCATCCAAGTGATATAGGCAAAGACAAGTGCTTGTATCTCTTGAATATATCTGAGGCATAAAGATGTGGCCTGATTCTTCTGGGATTTTAATTGAAATGCTTTGGAAATATTTTCCTGTTCATTTGCCCACAGAAACAGGCCCATCACATCTGGAATGAGTAGTATATGTTCATGGCAGTGTTCAGAGGACAAGGCATCTCAGGAAGTTCTCTACTGATTCCTGGAGGAAGTTACCTTTTGCCCAATAGAATACTTAATGCCTAATGCATTACACACAAGGCACTAAAAGAGCAGAAGCGTATCAGCAGCCAAAAAAAGAAAAACTGCAAAATAACAAACCATTCAGTCTAGATTGGGTATCTGCACTTAATAACTTGCCATTTTCCTCCAAGCCATATCAAAGTAACCTCTCATAATGCTCTATAATGTGACAACAGAGGCCTACAACACTCACACAGTGACACCACTTTATGGAGCAGAAAAGAGGTGCAGAATCAGAGCTATTTCGTTTGGAAATGAAATGGTTTTATTTTTATTAGGTAAATTGTAGTCAAGGAGGCATTGTTTTCCTTTAACATGAACTGAAAAAGTGCCTGGCTGTCATCCCAGGCACAAATTGTCCTTGCTGGATACTTGAACTATGTCAGATAAGCCACTGAATAACTCCATCTCTGTCCTGCAGATCACATATGCACTCAACAGAGTCCAATTAAGAAATCTCAAAGACTTATTGCATTATATACTCACAGTTGCTGGAGTGAAGGCAGCTGTACAAATGTTAACTCTTACTGTGGATAAAAGCCCATGACGCAGCAGAGGTACGGAAGGTAAGTGCTCTGTTCTGCAGCTCACTGAACAGTTCCTGAAACAGAGAGACAAGATTGTCTGTGAGTCACTGGACAACTAACTTCTTTCTCCATTTACCAGACTTGCTCTGCTTCCTACAGTGCCAGCCAGTGCTGCATCTCCATTTTCGATATCCATCTTTAGTCTTTGGCCTATGTTCCCTTCTTGGAAACCCCATGACCCTCTTCAGCATGGCCTCCTTCTGTAACATTCTATCTCACCTTATGGCATGTACTCCCCCGGCAGACAATTTATCTTCCTTGGAATATAATAGGAAATGCATGCTCATATTTTCTAAAAATCAGGCCTAATTACGGACTTAATTACATGACTGTTTGTATGAATTACAATCACGTCAATTAATTATTAATTTTTATTCCAAATAATCAGTTGGAACAGTACTGGAAAGAGTCAAGGGAATGGCCTTTAATAGCGATTAATTTGCCTTGGTGTTTGAGATCAAAGGCATTGGTGTGATAACGTCATGCTCTTGGTTTACGACAACAAACCTAGTGTGTTGTAATCAGCATCAACATGTACCAGCATCTCTTGCTTTTTTCCCTACTTTTTTCCTGATGTACCATCAGCCTACTATTCACTGAAGAGATGTTTTATTGTGTATGTGCAAAGTGTCTAGAAGATGCCGACCAGATTATTCTTAGGTTTTGGAAAGTCATATATACTGGGAAAAGTCCATATCCCTACAGTAGGATTTTATTCTTTGTTTACGTCTAGGTTGAGGGCTTTTTCATTTAAAAAAAAAATTAAAAAGTATACAGAGGAAGTAACTATATTTCATATTAATTTATTATGTAATGAAGTTATCCTGAGGAGCACTATTTATTTCTACTCCAAATGCTCAGTAAAGGAGTCCAGCTGGCTTCTTGGCAGGATCTGTTGAATATGAAATCAGAGCACTCTTCTAATTTATTGTTTCCACACACCTTACCGAGTTTTAGTAACAGTTACATGTTTTTCAGTTCCTCATTTTAAAAAGTTTCTGTGTTTTCTTTCATATGCCTCAGTAAGTCACTTGATAAGCACCTGGTAAGCAGGCAGTTCTTGGAAATCGGGGGTGAGACACTGTTTGCAGCTTGGAGTTTCCTGAGAACTTACACTTCAAACTCAAGAGTCATCTGTAAACGTTTAGTTTTGTGCCAGGAGTTACTAGACAGAACTTTCCTCCTCTTTGATTCACGATCCAAATCTCCAAGTTATAAGTAGCAGTAGTTCATGCTGAAGATTTAGTCAAAAGTGAAATTAAAAGTGTGTCTTGAACTTCAGCTCACTGCTATAAATGATCTGAAATCTATCAGAAAGATAATCAAATCAAGCTGTTCTTCAGCACGTCCTGTTTCTCAATGTGAGAGTAGTTTGCAAGCTGATTTCTTACCTGTGTATGAGGCAGCTCTCTGTCAGGAATGCAGAAGTTGCGTGTAGCGTGTGTATCTTTATCTTCAGGACGTGCACAGCGACTGATGTGGTTAGAAACATGTCTCTAAGTCTAAGGAAAAATTGATTCTTTATATATCATACCTTGCAGTGAAAGTACAAAAGGTCCTGTCAAAAACCAAACATTCAATGAAAAAAAAAAAAAATTCAAGTTCATTCTCTAGGGAAACAAGAAACAGCAAGTCAAAACCTAACAGTGGTTTCCCTCCATGCTTACTTGGTGATGTAACTCAGTGATGAGAATTTGCTGTTTACACGCAAGCCTCGGTGCTATTTTAGACACCTCTGGATACCCCACCTGCTCTCTAGCTGTCGCTCCTGAAGAGCAGCTATTGTCCCCTATTGTTTTAACTTTTTCTTTTTTTTTAAACCAGGTGTGTAAAGGGCCACTGCAATCCCAACATGCAACTTGGGGGGTAAAAAGAATTAAGAAAAGCAAATTATAAACATGCTACCTTCAACAATGGTGTATTTTATATAACTCTCAGTAAACAGCTTCTAACAAAGTGATTTGGCAACAGTTATAGGTACCCTGCTCTAAACTCTAAAATACAGTATGTGCTTTACATTAATGAATCCTACTTTAGTGAATCTTGAAGAATTAAAACAGTTTAGCGACAGACAAAGAATTCTTTAGAAGGGGTTGAAAATCCTGCTGGATTACTGGTAGTGTTCAGTTTACAAAGGAGGAAATAAAGTAATCTTAATTAAATTCTTCCTCTTGCTTCACAGGCTTTCAGTAATTGGCTCAAAAGAAACTATTCAAACAGTTTTCTGGACAGGCAAATGAATACAACATTCAGAAATGCACATGTGTGTGTGTACGTGTGCCTCACACATTTTTACTTAAAGTCTCAGCTTTTCTCCTCTTGCAGAATCTGTGAAGACAAATATCAACCAGTTCCTGATACGTGGCTGGTAAGCATAGAAGACAGCTTCAAGGAGAAGCAGCACTAGCAGGAATTATTCAAAGCCAGTGGGAAGATGAGCTAATGACTGAGAAAGGATGGTAATCCAAGTTTACAAAAAAGGAGGCAGCAGAGCTGCAGGGTTTTTTTTGCTTTAAGCATATGATTCACAGACTGGCTGAGATTTTGAGACTTCTAACAAACAAGACCAAAGTGCCTCTAGAACATCTCTACCACAGTCAGAATAAGCTCCACACCACGAATACCCACATTTATGGTGGTGGAGAAACTGTTATCCTAAGTGTATAGGGACACTGTTGAAATCATCACAAGGAAGATGTAAAACTAATTCTCTGGTAAAATTTCTCTCACTTTTAATTTCTGGAGTCTTTATAATGGGCCCAAGTAGCTAAACTAGATCATGGAATCACAGAATCATTTAGGTTGGAAAAGACCCTTAAGATCTTCAAGTCCAACCATAAACCTAACACTACCAAGTCCACCACTCAACCATGTCCCTAAGCGCCATGTCTACCTGTCTTTTAAATGCCTCCAGGGATGGTGACTCAACCACTTCCCTGGGCAGCCTGCTCCAGTGCTTCACAACCCCTTCAATGAAGAAATTTTTCCTAATATCCAATCTAAACCTCCCCTGGCGCAACTTGAGGCCATTTCCTCTTGTCCTATCACTTGGGAGAAGAGACCAGCCCCCACGTAACTACAATCTCCTTTCAGGTAGTTGTAGAGAGTGGAAAGGTCTTCTCTCAGCCTCGTTTTCTCCAGACTAAACAACCCCAGTTCCCTTGGCTGCTTTTCACAGAACTTGTTCTCTAGACTCATCACCAGCTTCATTACCTTTCTTTGGAAACACTCCGAATCTCAATGTATTTCTTGTAGTGAGGAGCCCAAAACTGAACACAGTATTTAAGGTGCAGCCTCACCAATGCTGAGTACAGGGCGCTAGTCCTACTCACCACATTATTCCTGATACAGGCCAGGATGCTATTGGCCACCTTGGCCACCTGGCCACTGCTGGCTCATATTCGGCCAGCTGTCGACAAACACTCCAAGATCCTTTCCTGCAGGGCAGCTCTCCAGCCACTCTTGCCAAGCCTATAGCACTGCATGGGGTTATTGTGACCCAAGTGCAGGACCCGGCACTTGGCCTTGTTCAACCTCACACCACTGGCCTCAGCTCATCGATCCAGCCTGTCCAGATCCCTCTGAAAAGCCATCCTACCCTCAAGCAGATCGACCCTCTCAGCTAACTTGGGGTCATCTGCAAATCTACTGAGGCTGCACTCAATCCCCTCGTCCAGATCATTGATAAAGATATTAAACAGAACTGGCCTCAGTACCGAGCCCTGGGGAACACCACTCATGACCAGCTGCCAACTGCATTTAACTCCATTCACCACAACTCTTTGGCCCAACCATCCAGCCAGTTTTTTACTCAGAGAAGAGTACACCTGCCCAAGACATGAACAGCCAGTTTCTTGCAGGATAATGCTGTGGGAAATGATGTCAAAGGCTTTACTAAAGTCCAGGTAAATAACATCCACAGACTTTCCCTCCATCACTAAGTGGATCATCTTGTCATAGAAGGAGATCAGTTTGGTCAAGCAGGAACTGCCCTTCCTAAACCCATGCTGACTGGGCCTGATCTCCTGGTTGTCCTGTACGTGCCATGTGATGGCAGTCACAATTATCTGCTCCGCAAGCTTCCCTGGCACTGCAGTCAGACTGACAGGCCTGTAGTTCCCCAGATCTTCCTTCCAGCCTTTCTGGTAGATGGGCATCACATTTGCTAACCTCCAGTCAACTGGGACATCCCCAGTTGGCCAGGACAGCTGATGAACGATTGACAGATGCTTCAGCTTTCTGCTGTATGGTCAGTAGTTTTCTTTGTCTTCTTACAATTTGATTGCTTGAAAGAGATGAGACTCAGTGCCAGGAGGCCTGAGACACATGAACACAAAGGGCCGTATGCTTCCTCACTGATATTTCACAGTATTACTAGAAGCCAAAGACAGATTTTTAAGATGTAGTTGGAGCCGCTATCCTAATCTTTTCAGTCTCTCAGCACCTCTGTGGACAGTACTAGTAGTATTTTCATTTCACAACTCTGGATTCTATTTACATATAAGCAAGAAAACAGCTACTAAGGAAAGTCAGAAACTCTCAAAAATCTTAACTCTTTCCAATAAAGTTTAGTCCTCTCAGACTTCAAAAAAGTTTCCTTTCAACTCCAAATATACTTTCATGGTAATCAAAAACATTTTGAAAATTATTCTATTCAAACTTACAGGTTCTTTAAAAGGTCTTTTTTTATAAGGATTTCAGAGATAATGTAAGTTCTTATCAATTCGTGGTGAGCCAAGGCTTTCTGGGCTGGAAAAACTGATTAAGCATTGCCAGATAAGAAATTCTTCAAATGATTTAAACAACTGACACATACATGGCCTCTTATTTTAACAAGTGGTGGTCAGTACTAAAATAATCTCTATGCATATTTTATTATTTATATAAATCTACATCTAAATCAAAACTTATGTAAATGAACACCTTTGAAGTGTTCATAGCAATTCTAATGAAAACATTTTTAACTATAGATATACATCCATAGTTCTGTGAGAACATCAGCATTATAAATGTTTTTGGTAAAGTAGGCCACTGATTCTTTCAGTACATTGAAACTACTTTTAAATGGAAAAAAAATGAGTAAAAGAAAATTAGATGTATTAGATATTGTTCGCACCTGGCTGAGATCCTAGAAAAAGGCCATCTTTACATTTCTTACCGTTGGCGACACGGAGATCTACTCCAGAAAATTTATCTAGCGGTTGCATACCTTAAGCAAAAACATTTGCAATCTATAATTGTTTAATCTGCTGTTCACATATGAAACTCTAATCAAGCATTCTAAATAACCACAAGAATAATAGCAAACCACATGAAAACATTTATTTTTAATACATATATAAAAAAAAACTTCATAAGAAACCCCTAAAACTTCCAGAGTCAGAAAAGGAGATTCTAGAGTTTGCAATTAGAACTTGTGGCTGGTGTGGCAAAGAATTTTCTGTATTAAATTAATCTGAAAACTGAAAAAAAAACCAAAACAAACAAACCTCCTCCCAGTCTTTAGGTATGGAAGAATCCAGAGTTATTTTGCCACTGAGTTACTGTTTTCCTGTCCTAATCTCTCTTGTTTTCTGTCACTTGTTAGGCAAACTATTACCCCAGGGGAGCAAACACTGCCCACTAATATCGCTCTTCAGTAGTTGGTTTTTTTTTCTTTGTTTGTTTGTTTAGCATGGCATTTCCAGTGGCATTGATGCTTATCTAGTCAATTCTGAAATGAAAATAAATGTGTAGTTACCATCCATGGCTAGTTACTTTGATATAAATGGTATACACACACACACTACTGAGGTGGCTATAGTACACATCCACAAGCAGACAATCACCACATTAAACAGCTTAAAAATTAAATAAGGCTCAGGTTTAGAAAAGCACAGAGAAAAAAATGGCTTAGCTTTTACCTAAATCAGTCTTAATACGATGTGATCTCTAAAATATCCCTGTCTGGATTCATAGATTTCTCAACAAACTTAGTAACATATTTGGCAACAGTTGCGGGCTTTGCTTGGTTAGTTGATTGTCTTTTTATTTTTTAACAAAAATAAATGTTTAAAACCTCTCCACAAGCACTAGACACATTATTCCCACACAAGATAACTCTTTCCACCACCACATTCCCCCCAAATGCTGTCATGAGGTACGTATAAGGGATCGCTTCACAGATTCTTCAGGGTATCTCTCTTAGCCAAGAGTATTTGCTCCTCGCTATCATTTCAACTGTCACATCACTTGTGTTTGAGCAACAGATGCAATGTTGCAATTACTTCCTTCAAATGTAATCAGGGCAGGTTTCTCTTAGGCCTCCCCCAGTGTTGTACCTCAACGCCCATACATTGACATACATTTAAGCAGAAATGTTAGCCTCAGCAGCGGAATTCAGAAGCCTGTCTCTTTCTTCATCCCGTAGCCTGGATCTGAAAGGCTTTAACAAGTGTGGTTGAAATAGCAGATGGCCCTCTTTACTAGTCCATCTCAGCACATACAGAGATACACATGTGCACAGGCACACATGCAAAGTATGCACAGATGCTTTAAAAGAAGGTCCAAGAAGTAAAATTCCCTTTCTTAAATTTGTTATGGAACATTAAAGTTTTGAAGTATTGTTTCCTTCAGAGTTTGCTTGAGACAATTGCGTGGTCAGAGATCATCTGCTTACGCTTTATGGCTTAAAAAACCCCCAGGCATTCCTTGATAATCAATAAAATCGATATAATACTACACAAAGTAGGATGTTCAAGTACAGGTGAAAAAGACTAACTTCTTTTGACTTACTTTCATCTTTTCTACCCTGCCCAGTAGGGATTGCCTTCCAAAACAAAGAATACAGCTAAGGGTGTCACAGACTAATGATTAACACAATCATTATGTCAACACACAGTACCGAAAAGCTGTCGTCTTTGAAAACAAAAGTATTAACACAGCAGCAGTTCTGTTGTGGTAAAACTGCAACCCTCTGCTTTGACTTTGAGTCAGTGAAACCAGCTGCATTGTAGCTAAAGGCATTGGAATGGAACTATTAACAAATTTTTTTTTGAAAAAGAGCCAATAATCACATTTCTTCTCCTTTATTAGTATTGTTCATGTCAGTAAGAGGGCCTAGACCCTCTGTTTGTGGCCTTCCTCTGCAGCTGTCAGAGTGGTTGAACCCTGTCAGACAGCATACAAATATAACGCACTGTTTAGGATAATTTAGCACATCCCAAATTGTCCCTTCTCTTCCAGGCTGGGAGTCACTCAGAATCTTTAGCCCTTGTTATTAGCTTGAGTAAGACATCACCTACTTAGCAGTCTATGGTAGCTAGATTAGGTTCAAAATAGGAATGGACAGATGAAGGACTCCTAATCTGCCTTAAAATTCTGTGACTCTTCTATAGATGTCAACAGGGAAACGCAAGATGATATAACATCTGATAAATTTCTGTAGACACAACCAATTCATTTTTGAGTTAACTTCAAAATAATTCTGTACGTAACGTGTCTCTCTAAGTATTCATGTGGGGAAAAAAAAAAAGCATGACAGTTATTTCATTTGAATCTGTGTATTGCTTGTACTATGAAGTGAATAGTAAAAGTGCTCTAGAATCCTTGCCAAAATGAGCAAGTGAGTAAGCAATGTATTGCACTCAGAGTATTTGGTTGAAATTTACACTATAAGACAGAACTTTCACACTTCTGAAGAGTGTAAGAAGAGTTTCTTTCTTGATCAACCAAGGGATTCCTTATAGCTCCTATTTTTCACGCAAGGAAGAGGAAACAGCGTGATGCTGTCTGCTGAAACCTAGAAAACTCAGTGCACACTGCTAACGGAGACTGGGACATGACACAGCAAGTACAAGCATCTGCACAAGCAAACAGCCTCCATGGATATTTGATCTTATAATTTATTTGGCAGGGAAGAAATTAAAAGCACACCTGAGTTGCCAAATGCAACACATTTTCTTAAGATAGGCAGCTGAAACAGGAATTGGTTGATGACTAGGTTAACAGAGCGTATCCTACGACGTTCAATTGCTCGTATCCCTGCAAAGCAAAGCGAACAGCAAGTGGTAACGAACGCAACATAGACAGTGCAAAGATCATGAAACTGCAGGAGAGAGATCTGCTGCACTAACAATTCAGTATATACTTCATACAACAGTGAGCAGAAATAAAAATGTTCATAGCTGCCCTTTCTTCCTATCCAGGTCTAGGCTACGCGAGAAGAACTTTTAAGGTATGAAAGAAAATCTTCTCTTGATCTCTAATCTGTGATTCATTGACATAGCATGAATCACTTTCCTTAGTACAGCTAATGAACAAGAAGTCTATCATTTTCCAGCCAGTTATTTCTCATAATGACACAAATGTTTAACTTGCCAGGTAAGACAATTATTGTGGAGAGAGGGAAGAACAATATGGTTATTGTATCTGAATAATTATCCACTGTGATACCTACAAGACAAAGCAAAGTGACATCAAAGGGAAGGAGTGCAAACTGAATTCAAGCAAACAGCGATGGCTTTTCACAGATACAAATTAGGCAGATTTTGTAAAGTAACCCTGCAAAATAGCCAGTCAAGGCTCCAGTAAATGATTTGCACCTCAGTTTTATCAACACATGGGTCTTCACTCAAATCCTAAATTTCTGTGTTTCTTGGAACATTTACTGGTTAGCATGTTTCTACAAATCTCCAGCAGGCTACCATGAACTTCCTCCTGCTTTACTCAAGCATGATTACAAAGAAAGAAATTACAAGAGTTGTAAGTTTAAAACTTACGCTTAACTAAGCACATATTGAAAGCTCCTTTCAACTGATCAGTTTTTTCTCTATTTAATCTATAACAGATGTAATTGCTACACTGACCTGGAGGAATCTTCTCTCTATACCTTCAACATTTTAGGGATAAATGGAATAAAACATCATTGAATACGGCTCAGCAGTGTGCCCTGGCAGCTGAAAGGGCCAACCGTGTCCTAGGGTGCATCCAGCTCAGCACAGCTAGCTGGTCAAGGCAGGTGATTGTTCCACTCTACGCTGCACTGCTGCAAGCTCAACCCTGAGTACTGTGTGCAGTTTTGGGTGCCTCAATATAAGGACATCAAACTATTGGAGTGTGTCCAGAGGAGAACAACCAAGATGGTGAAAGGTCTCAAGGGTATGACTTATGAGGAGCAACTGTGGCCACTTGGTTTGTTCAGGTTAAAGAAGAGAAGGCTGAGGTCCTGCAGTCCACAACTTCCTCAAGGGGGGCAGCAGAAAGGGAGCTGCTGATCTTCTCTCTCTAGTGACCAGCAATAGGACATGAGGAAATGGAATGAAGCTGCATAAGGGGAAGTTCAGGCTGGACATTAGGAAAAGATTCTTCAGTGAGAGGGTAGTCAGACATTGCAACAGGTTCCCCAGGGAAGGACCAAGCCTGACAGAGTTCAAGGAGCATCTGGATGAAGCTCTTAGTTATATGATTTAGTTTTAGGGAGTTGAACTCGATGATCCTTATGAATCCCTTCCAACTTGAGATATTCTACGATTCTATGATCCAGTTCCGCAGGAAGTGCCATACACAGACCAAGGTTTCCATCTGATCCCAATTCCAACAAATCAAGGCAAGTTAGTGTTTACTATTCCTTCTTTATTCATGTCAGGTGCTTTCTGAAACACTTTAAAACCAAAGAGAGCTAGACCATCAGAAAACCGGGCTGCTCAGTCTGCCCTCTGCTGGCCTTTCTGTATTTCAGTATTCCCTTCAAAACAGTCTTTCATTGACTGAAATGATCAACAACAGTGGCACCATCAAAGCTTATACCAAGAAAATCCACCGGTGAGGAGCACATCAGAGCTGAATGATGAGTCAGTGCTTAAGAATGATTCAGTGAACAGCTCTATGTGCAGAGATAATTAGGCTGATTAATACATTTTATCGGAAAAAAATTTTGGATAAGATTTTTCATAATTTACAAAATACAGCAAAAGACAAAAGCACACTTCATGCACTTTCCTGTAGAACGTTTCATTTTTCATGTTACATTACTACAGTCAGAAAGAAAACTGACAGGAGACACACTGAAGATACTTCTTTACATTCTTTAAGCTACTGCAGTAATGCTCATCTTCCTTGCATCTTGAGATCAATGTCATACCTTAGATATACTCCTCCTTCTGCAAGAACAGTATATAGCTATCATATATTTTTAAATGACTGCCAGGACTTCAATTTAAATGACACACTCTTAAAGGGTTTGGCCTTGCCTCTTAAAACCAACAGAGAAATCTACTCAATTCTGCCATTCGCCTGAATTAAAAAAGGAAACATTCATAAAATAGGTTTCTAAAACTTAACCTAGTACACAAAAACTAAAAGGTCAGAACATTTAAATTACTTAGGAAGGGTTATCAAAACATTATTCTCATTTTATTGGACTATCTTTCATTGGACTATTCTTTCGTTATGTATTTAATTGGACTATTCTTTTGATTTCAAGCTAACACTTGGAAGCTTTAAGGAAAATGAAAAACCATCATCATTGTAAGCAAAAAACCAAGAACATACACTGAACAACCATATTTTTCCACCTTACTTACTTACCAAAGCACGATGTGACTATTCACATGTAATTCAATACCTCTTTAAACCAAAAAAAAAAAAAAGAAAAGAAAATACAAACAGCAGTCTACAAATAGATATTGGGGAACAGGAAATTCCAGGTGCTAGGACACTTCTTAAATGATAACGCTTAACTGCTTATAAGCAACCTTCAGGGTAAAGGAAATAATAGCTATTTGTTTCTGACCCATGATGCACTAGGTAAGAATCTCTACTGATCTGGAAAACTCATAAAAATATTAAGACCGGGTAGTCAGCTAGTTAAATTTTATTAGTTGTGCCGCAGTACTTTGTATAAAGTGAAGTGATATTTTCTTTCAAAGCCTTGGAAAAAAAAATAATTCTCTAATTTCAAGAACAAAATAGTATGAATCAGAGCAGTTAAGGCAGATTATCCATGAACAAGAGGCTGAAAAACAGCCCTTCCACAACATAAAAGTGGTACGTTGAAATATTACCTACACAAAAGGCAGAAAAACTTACTCTCATCACTAAAGTAATTGGTACAGTGATCTAATAAATAATTTACTAATCTTACAGCAGTACAAACAGTAATGAGCTTAAGCTTGAATTTAACAAATAGCTGAAGAGTACATACAAGTAGAGTAACCTTCCTCCAGTTAACCCGTATCTGAAACTGCCAGGGTAAACTGAGTGGTACTGAAAGGGGCTTGCAATGAGTACTTCTGACAGAAAGAGACAGACCCATCTGAACATCTGGCACTGGTCATTGCACATCCATTGCTACTATGTGTGTTATTTCCACCACTTTCAAAAAAATTACAATAATATGCAACATTTTCAGTGGACTTTAGGGAGGAAAAAGTATTTGTTGTGGTCTGATGTAATCCAGGACAAAAACTCAGTGGAAAATGAGAAGTCATACAATAAAAGCCAAGAAAGTAAAAAATAATGAAAAAAATAGAATAAATTTCAAACCTACAGGTCATCACCATAAAACTATTACAAGATCAATCCCAATGTCATCTTTTTCTTCATTTTCCATCACCTTCTGGCACAAATTATTGCATATGAAAGACACATCCAAGTATGACACTTAGTTCCGACAATTCTGAATTAGTTTCCCCTTTACTCACTCTGCAATTGCATATACTTTAATGTGATCAATATGCAACTTTCTGTACAACATAGCACATAAAAGGACATGATCGGGCTTTGTTTCTTGGATTATTTGTCATATTTATGGCTCCCTACTCAACTTTAAAGTTCTATTGTATCCAGTGGGACAGATCATCAGTAGAAGTAAGGGTGTCTACTGTAATGTGTATGGATGGAGATGAGCATGTGGACAAAAGGATTAGGTGAAAACAGCACTGAGCATTCACTTTGCAAGAGTCAAGTTCTTTCAGGAATTACGTGTAGGAAGATTTATTACAGAAATTTTATTTCATAAGGAATACATTGCAGGAAAAACGTCAAGTACATTGCAGGAAAAACGTCAAGTACGTAACAGTTATCTATGTTGTCAAAACAAGCAGCAATCTTCACTGAGTTTAACACAAGGCAAGTCGCATAGGATTCTCTATGTTGGCTTTCAAGGTCTCCAAAAACTTTGAAGCCAGCCCATCATCTACCACCCGACCATCACTTGAAAGAGTCACTGTCATGAGTTGATGCTGCTTAAGTTTCTCATTCCCTTCTTCATCTTCCACAATCTTGAGTTCTGCTCTTGCTCGGCCCACAGCGAGGATGCAGGCCTGCGGAGGGTTTATGACTGCAGTGAAGTCATTGACACCAAACATGCCCAGATTGGAGATACTAAATGTAGGAGAAGAGAGTTACCAGTAATGTCAAAAGTTATATATCCCCTAGAAGAAATAATATATATTCAATAATTACTACGACGTAATTCCCTCCCAAGTTCAAACCTGTTAACTTTAAAAAAGATCTGAATTGGATTTCAGTTGGGCAAATTCAGACTCTCAAGAGTTTGGGATTTTTGAGATTACAATTAACGCACCTTTTTAAAAGCCCCATTTCTTTACAGTAAGATATCCTTGCACTGCATGCACTAAAAGCAGAGAGTAGGACAGGAAAGTAGTATCTTCAAAAAAAAAAAAACACCAAAAAAAAAAAACTTTGGCGGCCCCTGTTCAAAGCCAAATGTCTTTTAGATTGAACCTCACGACTTTTAAGTTACAATGGCTGCTGATAACCAAGTGATACGATTTGGGCATATAAACATCACTCAGGCACAGGAAAGCCTCATCATGCCTTTCTCCCTTTAACATTTTTGTCTGTGTCACCAACTGGGAAGTGGTATATTAGATAAGACTGGGACTCTTTTATGACAGACTGTCTATAGAGAAGCTGACCCATCATCTCGCCCTTTTTCTTATAGTTACAGCAAAGAGCAGAAAAGAGATTAATCTGTACAGAAACATAGAATGGTTTGAATTGGAAGGGACCTTTAAAGGTCATCTTGTCCAACCACCCCTGAAACGAGCAGGGACATCTTCAACTAGACCAGGTTGCTCAGAGCACCATCCAACCTGACATTGAATGTTTCCAGGGATGGGGCATCCACCGTCTCTCTGGGCAACCTGTTCCAGTGTCTCACCACCCTCACTGTAAAAAACATCTTCCTTATATCTAGCCTGAATCTACCCTCTTTTAGTTTAAAACCATTAGCCCTTGTCCTATCACAACAGGCCCTGCTAAAAAGTCTGTCCCCGTCATTCTTATAGGCCCCCTTTAAGTAGTGGCAGACCTCAATAAGGTCTCCCGGGAGCCTTCTCTTCTCGAGGTGAACAAGCCCAACTCTCAGCCTTTCTTTATAGAAGAGGTGCTCCAGCATTCTGATCATTTCTGTGGCCCTTCTCAGGAACTGCTCCAACAGGTCCATGTCCTTCCTGGGCTGAGGGCTCCAGAGCTGAATGCGGTACTCCAGGTGGGGTCTCACCAGAGCTGAGCAGAGGGCCAGAATCACCCCCCTTGACTTTCTGGCCACACTTCTTTTGATGCAGCCCAGGATACAGCTGGTCTTCTGGGCTGCGAATGCACATTGCTGGCTCATGTTCAGCTTTTCATCCACCATCCACCCAAGTCATCCTCCTCAGGGCTACTCTCAATACCTTCATCCCCCAGCCTGTACTGATACCAGGGGTTGCCCTGACCCAGGTGCAGGACCTTGCACTTGGCCTTGCTGAGCCTAACCAGGTTCACATGGGCCCACTTCTCAAGCTTGTCCAGGTGCCTCTGGATGGCATCTTGTCCCTCAGGCATGTCAACCACACCACTCAGCTTGGTGTTGTCTGCAAACTTGCTGAGGGTGCACTCGATCCCACTGCCTACGTCACTGATGAAGACAGCAGACAGTACCGGTCCCAATACGGACCCCTGAGTGACACCACTTCTCACTGATGTCCATCTCTATATTGAGCTGTTGACCACCACTCTCTGCATGCAACCATCCAAACAATTCCTCCTCCACCAAATAGTCCACCCATTAAATCCACACCTCTCCACTTTAGAGAGATGCATCTCATCAGGTCCCATAGAATACTCTATTTTCAGGTTCCTCAGGTAGTCACAAACATGATCTTCTCTTACAGCGGGAAGGACTTTGCTCCCCCAGTCCCTGCCTTGTGGTCCACCTACTTGAGGGCTGTGGGGAGAGAGGTTGCCAGTGAAGACTGAGGCGCAAAAGAGTTGTTGCGTACCTCAGCCTTCTCCTTGTCCATTGCTACCAGTTTGCCAGTCTTGCTCATCAGGTGGGCCTATGCTTTCTTTGACCTTCCTTTTCTGGCTGATGTACATGTAGAAGCCTGTCTTATTATTCTTTGCATCCCTTGCCAAGTTCAGCTCCAGCTGCGCCTTCCTGACCCCATCCCTACACAACCAGGCAGGGTCCCTATACTCTTCCCAGGATACCTGTCCCTGCGTCCACTGCTTGTGCATTTCCTTCTTGCCCTTTAGTTTGACCAGCAGGTCTCAACTCAGCCATGCCCGTGTCTTGCCTTCCTTTCCTGATTTCTTCCATCTGGGGATCGAGAGCTCTGGCACTCCATGGAAAACATCCTTAAAAGATCTGCCATCTCTGTTCTGCTCCCTTGACCCTGAGGGCAGTTTCCCAGGGGGTCTTATTGACCAACTCCTTGAAGAGCGGGAAGTTTGCTTTCCTGACTTCACTCTTTGCCTGATCCACATCCCTCAGGACTGCAAACTCCACCAGCCCATGATCACTGCAGCCCAGGCTGCCTCCAACCTTGACGTCACCAATTAGCTCACTTGCACTGGTGACCAACAGGTCCGGTATCACATCCCCTCTGGTAGGGCTGTCTATTTCCTGGCTCATGAAGTTATCCTCAGTGCATTCCAGGAGTCTTGTGGATTGCCTACAGCTCACCATGCTACTTTTCCAGCAGATGTCGCGGTGGCTGAAGTGGACCATCAGGACGAGAGCCTGCGAGCACAATGTCCCCTGTAGCTGAACTAAGAAGGCTTGGTCAATAGGCTGCCTTTGATCGGGTGGCTTGTGGTAGACGTCAACCTCAAGGTTCCTTTTGTTGCCTCGGTCTCTAATTCTTACCCATAACCTTTCAGCCAGCTCGTGGCTATTCTTCAGAGACACCTCTTCACACTCTATCCATTTCCTGATGTAGACGGCAATGCCTCCACCCCTCGTTCCTCAACTGTCCTTTCTAAACAGACGCTCTCCAGTTGTGGAACTTGTCCCACCAAGTTATAGGAATGGCTACTAGGTTGTAGCTTTCTAGCAGCATGCTGGCTTCCAGCTCCTGCTGTTTGTTGCCCATGCTGCGGGCATTGCTGTAGAGGCACTTCAGCTGGGCTGTTGGTCATGTCACCTTCTTACAGCAACACCCCTTAATTCCTCTGAGGTATTTCACTGGTCTTTCCCTGCTGGCTCCTATTCCCTCAGGAGGCCCTGGCTCATCTCTCTAAGACTCATGCTCCAGCATAGCCAGCCCATCTCAGAGTGACAGGCTGAGGGCCCTCACGAGTACCCCGGCCCCTCTAACCTTGGCATGTCATCCCACAGCTTGTCACAGGCAAGCCTGACATTATCCCCCTCCCCCTTAACTCTAGTTTAAAGCTCTATCAATGAGCCCTGCCAGCATGTGAGCAAGGACCCTCTTCCCCCTTTGAGAAACATGAATCCCACCTGATCATCTACAACTATAACCCGTCTTTTCTTCCTTGTGGCGGTAGGCCTTTCTGACCTTGTCAGCACCTCTCTCTATGTCTTTCTCAAACACCCTGATGCTCCTTACCCTTTGTACTTCCTCTCACAGGTCTGCCACAAGGCTGAGTAAACCATCCAGCCGTTCACACCTGACACAGCTGTTCTCATTACTGCGATCTGTTACCAGTGAAATGTCCACAGTTATTCATGCTCAGGGGCCATTTTGTTGATGAACACATCCAAGCCTCCACTGCTGCATTTCCATACATTTTTTTCTGCTGAAAGGCTTAGAGATTTTTTTGACCACTCCTCCAGCATGAGCACCACATACTCCAGACAGCTGCAACCCAGGCACATATATTACTGCAGTATTTCTGCAGAAGTTTGTATTATTACTCTAATCACGAATTATCTACTCTAGAAGATATGATTAACATAAGCATTCAGAATTAGCTTTTAAAAAATTGACAAAAAGTGAGCTAAGCTACAGTTAATAACAAAAAATGTTGCTTGATGATACTGTGTCATAAAATACAGTACACTAAAAATTTTAGAAACTTGGGGAGTGTAAAAAGTCATCTGAGAAATTAATTGTGCAACTTTGTCAATACATTTATGCTGATGTTTTACACATGCCATTTATTTCTCATCACTGAGTTCACTATCTCCTTTGGCGGAGTACACTTCATAGAAAAAATATTTACTAAATATATGCTACTACTTAAAATTGATCTACTCAGTTTTTAATGTTTCAGTTTAAAGTAAACTGTAAGAGTTAACACCACAACTTTGCTGTAACTTTTCTTTTGCCCCCTAGACATTCCTCTGCAACGCGAATTGAAGACAAACTAGACATCACTGTCTGCTTCAATATCTCTGCCAAAAAACTCCTTTGAAAATATTTATTTTAAAACTATTATCAATGGGTTTTCTTAACTACAGAATGCAATTTTAAAAAAAGAAAAAATAAACTAAACCAAAAAAACCCAACAGTCTTCCGCAACTGGGAAAAATTAGGTGCAAAAATAAAAGTCAGATCAGTGTCGGTATGAAAAACATGAATTTCACACCAGGCTCAGATGAAATAAACCTGCACCAAAATAATTGTTTCCCCTGATACAGAAAACTCAGCTTAGGTTTGGCCCTCAGAATCATCACATGGAGTTTCATCCTAAATGGAGCGAGATTTTAAGAGACAATCATTAACACACAGCAGAATAACAGGATAAAGTAGTTCTGAACCTGCACTGTATGTATTAAATACTGATAGAGAGTTTTACCTAAAAGATCCTCCCTGGTATTCTTCTGGTAACAGTTTTCCATCTCTTGCTTTCTTTGCTAGAGCCTAAGGAAAATGAAAGAAGAAAAAGAAGAGGAGAGAAGAAAAAAGTGTTGTAATAGACTACCTCCTTTTAACTCAGTAAGAAATTTTAAGTACCATATAGCCATTAAAAAGTCATCTGCTTTTGGAATTAGGCAAGTACGTCAGCAACATTGTTGTTGTAGCTGCAATGATTTGGCAAAGAGACTATGATGCAAAACTTCATTTTCCCAACAATATTGGCTGTTCAATAAAAGCTGTTCTCTCACCTTAAAAACCTTACTTCAGTTTTCACAATGGAACCACCATTCTCCCTGGTGTTTTTAGATGCTAAAAATAGGTAGCAAAATACTGATGAGAAATTCACAATATTTTTCATAACACATTTGTTTAAAGAAATTGCCATGTACCACTTCAGAACTTTCTAGCAGATTGAAAGTACATATTTCTTCCAGCTAAGCAGTCAACTATCTCAAAACACACCTTTCATGGAACTGCCATTTCATTTGTGACACTTTTCTACTTCTAAATATAAGAAAAGAAGCTGTCCACAAGTTTTGTTCAAAATACAGCCCAAGAAGTTCATACTACATTCTAAGATAAGATCACAGAGAAAAAGAACTTTATCCCCACCTAGGATGTTTCTACCTCAGAGGTCTCCTCAGATGGAAGCAGCAGGAATCAGAATGAATAATTCTTACAGTAGTGGTCACATAAGGAAGAGAGAACTGAGTGGACCTCAGGAGAAATGGCACTCATTGGTGGGTCAAGAATTATTCAGCCACCAGCTTGTTCCTAACACCCTGTGAATACCCAATGAAATGTTGGTGACTTTAGTCACCATTAGTAGCAACCTTTTCAAAATAAGGAGCTCTTCAACTGACAGCAAAGACTGAAGTGGGAATATATGCAGGACAGATATCTATCCTACTCATACGGAATACATTTAATGTTTTTGGCTTGTATCATATTTGTTCCACAGGTGGAAAGTGCATGGAAAACGTTACGTTGTGACAATTGTCTTCAAATGTCATAATGCTGAAAAAATGACTGTTTTCAAAAGTACAGTCATTTTATTTTTCAACTTCTTCAGTGAATTATTGAAATAAATATATAGCTGACATGCACACGTGGGAGGCACAAACTGAAACTGCAGCTGCAGTATGTTTAATAGAGCTGTGACGAAGTAAGCATTCTCCTTTCACTTCAAATGAGAAATAAGACCCAGATCAGACAGACTGATAAAAGCAACACAGTCTCTATATTTTCCTTTTGCTGGTAAAAATAATAAAACTAATGATAGTTTCCAATCATTTAATTATGTTAGGGAAATTTTGGTCAAGTGAATAAAAAAATAAAAAAAATCTACTTTCTCAAAAGATGAAAAAGCGATATACCACATTTGTGAAACTTTGAGATTATTCCATGAATTCCCTCTTTTTCCAGGAGGAATTTCCTGTTTTCCGGGAATTTTCTACCCCCTTTTTAGGAATTCTACTACTTTTTTCTGGTTTTCTTTCTAGGAATTGATTTATTTTTTTCCCCTTTTCTGATTTCTAGATTGCTTTCCAGGAATTGCCCATTCTGCTTTCCAGGGTTTTTCTATGTGTGTTCTGTGAATATCCTGTCAACCACTCAATTCAATCTACCAAGAGGTAATTTCTATGAAAGCTCACCCCTGCCTTTAAGGACCAGAGTCAGTGAGTGGAAACTATGATTGAATTGAGTTCTTTCTGTTTACATGTGGATGGAAACAGAGTTATTACAAGATTAAGTTCTACACAGATAATGTGTTGGTTAGAAGTTACAGTTGTGACATGGATTAATCCCTTTTCATGTTGTAATATAACTCTGATGGTCATGGTAAACAACTGTCTTCCCTGCATTGCATTTCTAAACATCTTTCAAGCAAGTGTTCTGAAAGACCATGGTAGTTTAACAACTGCAGTGACTTAAGCTTAGAAATAAACACCAAGAAGTTTAAGAGAATCTCATTCTAATGAATCACCCACTAAATAATTCAAGGTTACAACAAGTTTTACAAAACTTTGACACCCTCATTATGAATTTAGAAGTTAAAAGAATACACTGAATTTTATTTTGGGCTTTTATTCAACTCTGAATAATTAGTGATCCAGACGACAATAGCCATGAGAACAGCTTTCACACAACAGGGTCAATATGAGCATAATGCATATGTGCAATTGCATTATTTGAATGATGAAAATACAGTATTAGGATGCACATGACCTGGACAGCAATTAAAATTAACATGCAACAGAAAGGGACATATGCAATCTACACAAAGAAAGCACCTGCTAAACTACAGGGAGACTGGTAGAGAAGCAGCTGCAGTTTCAGTTTGTGCCTCCCATATGTGCATGTCAGCTATATATTTATTTCGATAATTCACTGAAGAAGTTGAAAAATAAAATTAGATTCCAGGTGTCCACACCAACATATGTGACTCAAAGACTTTGATATTGAGTAGTGTGACCTATGTTACACGCATTCCATTTGAAGTGAAAGGAGAATGCTTACTTTGTCACAGCTCTATTAAACATAATGCAAGCACACATTCCCATCATGGGAACTGGAGGACGCTGTGATTTATAGGAAAAGAGGTTTGTAATACTGCATCACAGTATCACAGGTATTGGGGATGATAATGAAAGCACAAGCTATACTTCACTTCTCATACTGCTGCTCTTCTTGTTGTTCTATCATAAATCATAGAATAATGTAACAATCTGAGCTGACCTTCCTCCTTGGCTGACTGTTATGTTAGTGAAAGGATTTGCTTTCACAACACATTCATCATGAAGTAAGAAGCATCAACTGTAAAAAAATCTTAAAAGCGTCCAATTATGAATGTGTTGTGCCATGACACGCCTTTTTCTGCTACAACTTTGTTGGTCATTCCCTTCCACCAACACAGACTATTATGATTCCTGTTGTTTTGAGGAAGACAAAAATGTACAAAATGCAGCCTGTGTCTGGTTTTGTGCCCTAGCAACTACTTCCATTGTATTCCTCAGATACCGCAGGCCTTTAATTAGTACTCATTAAATGACCGAAAAAAAAAAGGCTTGTATTGGTGCATTTCATCATTCATTGTATTTTTGCCTGCCACAACATAGTACTTCTATGGCTGGCAACAACTGCCACAGATTCAAGTCACTTTAACTGTCACACGGTCTACACAAAATACTGCTCATTAGTCTGAGGAGTTTAATGTTATCTTTTGGGTGACATTCTCAACTGAACAGCATATTGAAAAAATGCAGACAGAAATAAGTGCCATAATGTAACTGCACATAGAGTAACTCAAGCAGCTACAAGCAAATTTCTCAGAAACAGCAGAAAAAAACCTCCCAAGCAAAAAAAAAAAAAAAAATCTCAAATCCAAAGACCAGAAATACTAAAGAAATTAGCATTATCTAGCTTTCTCATGAGGATTAAAGTAATACAATTATATTAAATTGCAGAAGTCTGTATAGCTTTATTTTTCAAACAGGCTAGCCAGCATGCAACTAAATAACATGATGGCTAAGTTATCATTAATTAAAAATGAACAGAGCTGCAAAATTAATAATAGTTTGAAGTCTAAGGAATGCTGAAACTTGTTTTCTTACTACTGATGTGTAATGGTCATGCTACATTTTCTGCTACAAAAAACTATATAGCTACTATATTCCTCAGCCTACTGTACATTTAAGACCTACCTTTGCAGAGGCAGCAATTTCCTTTATTCCCTTGGCAGCAGCATCTTTTATGATCGGTGTAATGAGACCTCGGTCTGTTGCCACAGCAATAGAAATGTCAATGGACTGCAGCTGCCTGCAGACTTCTCCATCCCAGGTTACATTCACATCTGGCATTTGCTAGGAGAGAGGGATTGAGAGAGTAAAACACACAGCTGTTAAAAGAATAATGGTGCAATCAATTATCAAGAAAAAGGAAAATCCTTTAAGACATGTAGCTACATACAGGCATTCACCAAATTAATTACTCTCTGTAAATGAACGCAAAAGAACAGGTCACATCTGTCATCAGGACTGCCACAAGCAAAATCAAAAAAATAATCATTGTGAGGGTCTAAGAATAGATGTACATGATTGGCTTGCATTTGTTTTATTTTATTTAAACTTATTTTGTCAAAAAGCATGAACATATGCTCCAAGAACTGAAAATGGCAGGGCAGCCAGAAGGTTTTTTGGTGCTGCTGGAAAAAAATTAACAAAAGCCTACTTCCTTCAGGTGTCACTGATACCATCATACAGATGCCCAGCAAGCAAAGCTACAATGCAGTATCATTTATGCCCAAAATAAATCACAGAATATTGACTTAAAAAGCATGGAAATGGACATCCTAATATATCAACATGTTGTTTTCCACTTGTGTCTCAAGGATGACTCTCAACACAGGAAGCTACAACACATTTACTCAGACGAGGTTCCCCTAAAATGTAAGATTTTTGTGTGTGTGTGTGTAATCAATTAAAATTGAGATAACGTTTACTGATAATTTCAATGAGGTTTCTTGAGTTTTACCATATAAAGCTGAAACAGCTGGACGGAAAAAAATAACCCCAACATATAGGTGAAGTCTCGGGTAACTGGTCACAGAAACTGTGAAAGTACTATTTCCAATAAATCCAAGATTAGTATTTAGTCTTCACTGTGGAGAAGGTATTCCAGGAAAAAAGGTATGGAAGAGACATTATCTCTGTCTAAACTAACTCTGCTCCTAGAAGAATAAATAAAAAAATATTGTGTAGAAAAATAAAATAGAAAAATAAAAAAACACGGTGTAATACTCCTCTTTGCAAGTCAAATAAACTTCAGGAAAGTCCCACAGTATACACAGCTTTTATATGCCTTCAAATGGGTGTTGTGCATGTTAGACTCTCTATATAAGGTATCCAAAGGAGATGGTAGGGAAAAGGAGTTTTTCCTATCAACTTCAACATGATTAGAACAGTTTTAATTTTGATGTAGACCAGACAGTATTATTTCTCCCATTGCTTCAGAAATTAAATACTGTTTATTTTTAATGGACAGCTGATATAGTGGCTGTTGTTACTAAGCCCAACCACTTGTGGATGTCAGCCTGGAAGCTTTCATTCCTTCCTCCAGCCTTACTCCTCCCTCCTTGTTCCGGAAAGCCTGAATTGTTCTAATGGGCTATCATCTGGTAAGCCCACTGGCACATTCACAAACCTCTGGCAAGACCAAGTCAAAAAGTAGAATTCATAACTGGACCTGTGGTCCTAAGAACTGTGAAGGAGAAATTTAGCATGTTAAAGAACTGATATAAGCAGCATCTTGAGGTGTTTGCCAACCGATCACAAAATGTCAAACCAGCCACTGTCAGTTCATTCAAGCTAGAAGAGCATTCGTCTTGCACTGTTCAGAAAGAAAATATTAACAAAATATGATTTGAACAGTGTCCAGAAGAGTCAGTAAAACTGCCTTGAATTTAAACTTGCAAACGTATTCACACCACTGAATTTCAGGGTGGGGAGAAGCACGTGGAGGTGGGTTTTCTTTTTAGAACTAGTACTCCACATATTTTCCTGAAAAACAAACAGAAAGTAGTTGAGACATAAGCTTGATCATGAACTTATTTCCTGGTATACTGGGTTAAATCTGTTTTGTTTTGTTTTTTTTTAATTTATTATTTTAATAGTCAAACAAATGCTAGCATAGATTTGTAACAAAGCAACAGAATAGGCCCCCTTTAAGTACTGAAAGGTTGCAGTAAGGTTGCTTCCCCAATGCTTCTCTTCTCCAGGCTGAACAAGCCCAACTCTCAGCCTTTCTTTATAGAAGAGGTGCTCCAGCATTCTGATCATTTCTGTGGCCTTCCTCAGGAACTGCTCCAACAGGTCCATGTCCTTCTTGGGCTGAGGGCTCCAGAGCTGAATGCAGTACGCCACATGGGGTCTCACCAGAGCTGAGTAGAGGGGCAGAATCACCTCCCTGGACCTGCTGTCTATGCTTCTCTTGATGCAGCCCACAAAAGAGTTGGCTCTCTGGGCTGCGAGCGCACATTGCTGGCTCATGTTCAGCTTTTCATCCACCATCCACCCAAGTCCTTCTCCTCAGGGCTACTCTCAATACTTTCATCCCCCAGCCTGTACTGATACCAGGGGTTGCCCTGACCCAGGTGCAGGACCTTGCACTTGGCCTGGCTGAGCCTAACGAGGTTCACATGGGCCCACTTCTCAAGCTTGTCCAGGTGCCTCTGGATGGCATCTTGTCCCTCAGGCATGTCAACCACACCACTCAGCTTGGTGTTGCCTGCAAACTTGCTGAGGGTGCACTCGATCCCACTGCCTACGTCACTGATGAAGGCAGTACCGGTCCCAATACGGACCCCTGAGTGACACCACTTCTCACTGATGTCCATTTCTATATTGAGTTGTTGACCACAACTCTCTGGATGTGACCATCCAGCCAATTCCTCCTCCACCAAACAGTCTACCCATCAAATCCGTCTCTCTCCAACGTAGGGTGAAGGATGTTGTGAGGAACCATGTCAAAGGCCTTAGAGAAGTCCAGACAGATGATATCCGCAGCTCTTCCCTTGTCTGCTGACGTAGTCACGCCATCATAGAAGGCCACTAAGTTGGTCCGGCAGGACTTGCCCCTGTTGAAGCCATGTTAGCTGTCTCAAATCACCTCCCTGTGCCTTAGCATAGCTTCAAGGAGGATCTGTTCTATGATCTTCCCAGGCACAGAGGTGAGGCTGACAGGTCGGTAGTTCCCAGGGTTCCCAGGTTGGAATTTCTTCTAATCCAATGCACAAAAACTTCAGCTTCTCAGAATCAGACCTAGAACACCAACTCATAACCAAATATGCACTGATTTCACAAAAACGTATGCTTTATCATTTACTAGGTTTGTCTACTGAATTTCCTTTAAAGTTAAAAATGACACACTATAGATGATTTTCTCATGTTTGCAGCATAAAACTATCTAATCCTGAAGTTCAAGATGCAAATTCTGTATTATATAAGGGTCAGCTGAGAATACTAGGAAAAAGAATACAAATCTAATCACAGATTAAATATTTTTATTTGTCTATCAGAAAGAGAAATCATATTTACCTAATTAATTGGTTAGGTCATTTTGTGATGGCAGATAAGGAAATCTTGTTTTAAATTCTGGCAACAAACAACATGCATAATCCATAAGTGTGGTCCTTCAAAGTACAGTAAAGCAGCCTAATAGTTAAGTGCACAGGAAGCTACTTGTCTTTTAAGTTTCAGGCAGCAATTTAAAAATCCCTCAAAGAACAACAAACAACTTTTATTATATAAGCAGAAGCAATAAAAAGTACATTGAATGCTTGTATTCAAGTCATTCTTTCACATATAGATGAATTGTACACTAGGATTACATCCCATTATTTTTCTCAACTGGCCTTTTTGTGTAGAGTAGAAAAACACAAAACCTAATCTTTCATTCCTCTCTCTGTCTCCTGTTCCTTTCACCTATTCTCTGGTGCAGAGATTTGTTAATCCATGCTCGCAGCTAGCAAGCAGTTCACAGTCATTTTTGGATGTCATTATTTCCTCGTGTAAGATGTCATTAGGCCACAAAAAGAAGTTTCTTGCTATGTTCACATCTAACAAATGCATAGCTAGCATATTTAACTCCTCCTTCTGTTTCTGGTATAGAATAATTTAGGAAGTTTTTTTTCCAGTTTATCCAATGACTAGGATTTCTCTCAGGCACTTGCTTATGAAACTGCCTAGAATCCTGTCTATTTTCTGACAAAATCTGTAAGTCTTGCAATTATACATTAATATTTAGATCATGTTTGGCTAGTCAAGTCCATTCCAGTGTAGTGCTCTCCCTTAATTCCATATATCCATGGGAATAGTTCCCCAACTTACATGTAACTTCCTGCTTCAGCTTTTGAATAGATAAAATCATTTTGGCAAATAAGAAAAGTGGCTGTCACTCCCTTTCTGATTTTTTTTTTTTACTGTTGTGAGGTAATGCAACTAGTCTGGATCATTGTTCTGCTTTATCTTGTATGTCTGTAGTTTTTACATCCCGCTGCTCAAAGGAGGAAATGATATCAGAAAAGTTTAGCTTTTCAAGACATTTAGAGCTAGAAGGTGCGACCATTGTGCAATCAGGAAGGTATAGGTAACAAATCCACAGCAATACCAAACCACTTCAAAATCTGCATTCTTTCATTGTCACACGAATACATTGCCTTGATGACAAGGGCAAACTCCATAGCATAGTTTCAGGATCAAGCATGTGTCCCCCTTAATTATCTTTCTATATCACAGAGATCTTTTCCAGCTGTTAGTGATCACTAAAAGACACTATTTCCTCCCAAACCTTAAAAATACTGGCCTTGAGGCTGGTTAGAACTCCCACCTTATTCTAAAATTAAGTGCAAACTGAATTTAAACCAAAAACACTCCACATCTAAAGTGAAATCATCACACTTCTTGCTTTTCATGAGTTTGTAAACAAGATTAATTTCACATTATGTATTCCAAATTATTATATCTGAAACACTCTGGATTAAGAGTGGGAGAGTTCTCCTAAAGAAGGATTTCTGAAACCTTTTAGTTTCAAGAAATTAAGTGGCACTGGGAGTGTTTTCCAAGCAGAACAATCAACACAAACTGGAAGGCAATGTATCCAGTTCTACCCAGAGAACACACAAATTGCTTATGGAGACTGTCAAGCCTCTGTAGTTTGGCATGGAATATGTAGGCCCTAATGAAATTTAAGGTCTTAACTTCAGGATGTTTTGCAATCGTTTAACTTTTACATTGACAACGGGAACAATGACAATTCTTAGCAACGAGCAAAGTTTGGTTGCCTGAAGAATTTTTAATTCCAAGCAGAGGTCACTGAATATGCCATCAGAATACATCTAAGGTAATACACAAGATTGGTGTAAGACCTGGATAAATATTTGTTTACTACTGTAAGAGAAAATGAGATGCAACAGCAAAGAATAGAAGACTTATCTTGCCAATTGCTTCAGTCTGCTGACAAAGCATCTACCACTATCTGCAGATGATAACTATACTAAGTGGATCTAAGAAGTTCTCACTTGTACAGTCCACAACACAGACAGTGCAGAGAATTCTGCCTGTAGAGCATTAAAAAACCTGACAATAAGAGATAAAGAATTACAGGCTTTGCTATTATTGCATTCATAGCTCCATACAGACTCACAAAATACTTCTCTTGTCTCCTTGGGAGTTTACTATAAAACTTTTTTTTTTTTAAAGCCAATTATTCACTTACCTTCAGAGTAACTGCAGTTGCCTTTATTATAAAGTCATTTACAGATACTTTAATGTCATCTGCAAAAAGAAAAAAAAAAAAAGACAATCATTGCTTATATGATTTGTTTATCAGCATTCGTGTGATGACAAGATTCCAGTGATTCAGCAGACTTGCTTCTTTGAAATTTTGCCAAAATGTAACTCATCTTCAAACTACATCATAAAAGCAAGAAAATGTTTCCCCCTATTGAGATAAAAGGAGTATCACCAAGGAAAAGTCTCCTGACCAGAGACATTTTTGCTAGCTGTTACTAGAAGGTCAAAAAAGCTGCAAACTTGAGTATTACTCCTCATTCTTATAAGTAGCAGCCCATATGTGTTTTATGCTTTACACATTTACTGTCTATGTAGAAATCTATTGGATCTAAATATACAAAGACAATACTGGAGACTACTATTCTTTGTGTAGCATGATGCATTACAAGGAATAATTGCAGAGGTCAGCTTTTATTCAGCTGTAAATCAGAAGTACGTTATTCTCCAGTGATCATTGGGGCTTTATAATGTAAGAATTAGCTAGGTGAAGGCATCTGTCAATCCTTAAAATGGGCTAACAATATATTCTAAAGCAGGCTACAAAATAATACGAGTGACAAAGTTGTTAAATTAAAAGCAAAGCTACCAACAAAAAGAGGCAGCATTAGCCAGAAGCAGATAAAACAGTCTTGAGAGGACTGGATTTTTTCTGATGTGAGCCTAAGAAATACTGCATAACACTTTGGTACATTTGCTTCCTTCCCCCAAAAGCTTGGGAGATCAAGAGATGAAAACAATGGCTATATTTGCTCGGTATTATTTTTTTTCCCCGAGTTTTAGGACACCAAAAGTACTAACTAAAATCAGGACTAGCAGCAGCAGACTATAGATACAATGCAGAATATGGCACAGTTGCTGCAAGATTATCCTGAAGATGCATTATGTTTACACAATACTAAATGCATCATTCTCACAATATAAAAGCTACGTGACTCTATTACCATCCTCCAGTACAGGAGTACTCTACGCTGGGTTAAAAACTGGCCGGAGGGACGGATGCAAAGGGTGATGGTGAATGGAGTTAAATCCAGTTGGTGGCTGGTCCTGAGTGGTGTTCCCCAGGGCTCGGTATTGGGGCCAGTTCTCTTTAATATCTTTATCAATGATCTGGACGAGGAGACTGAGTGCACTCTCAGTTAATTTGCAGATAACACTAAGTTAGGTGGGAGTGTTGACCTGCTTGAGGGTAGAAGGGCTTTGCAGAGCGACCTGGACAGGCTGGATCCATGGGCCAAGGCCAATGGTATGAGGTTCAACAAGGCCAAGTGCCGGGTCCTGCACTTGGGTCACAACAACCCCATGCAGCGTTACAAGCTTGGGGAAGAGTGGCTGCAGAGCTGCCTGGCAGAAAAGGACCTGGGGGTGTTGGTCAACTGCTGGCTGAATATGAGCCAGCAGTGTGCCCAGGTGGCCAAGGCGGCCAACAGCATCCTGGCCTGTATCAGGAACACTGTGGCGAGTAGGACTAGCGAAGTGATCATCCCCCTGTACTTGGCACTGGTGAGGCCCCACCTCGAGTACTGTGTCCAGTTTTGGGCCCCTCACTACAAGAAAGACATTGAGGTGCTGGAGTGTGTCCAGAGAAGGGCAATGAAGCTGGTGAGGGGTTTGGAGAACAGGTTTTACATGGAGCGGCTGAGGGAGCTGGGGTTGTTTAGCCTGGAGAAAAGGAGGATGAGGGGAGACCTTATCGCTCTCTACAGCTACCTAAAAGGAGGCTGTAGAGAGGTGGGGGTCAGTCTCTTCTCCCAAGTAACAGGTGATGGGACAAGAGGAAATGGCCTCAAGTTGCACCAGGGGAGGTTTAGACAGGATGTTAGGAAAAATTTTTACACTGAAAGGGTTATTAAGCATTGGAACAGGCTGCCCAGGGAAGTGGTTGAGGCACCATCCCTGGAGGTATTTAAAAGACAGGTAGACACAGTGCTTAGAGATATGGTTTAGATTAGCAATGGTTTTTGTCAGTTAGTCTGATGGTTGGACTAGATGATCTGAAAGGTTCCTTCCAACCTAGGCAATTCTATGATTCTAAGACTTATCATCACTGCTGTCAGCTGAATAGATGAAGAAGCAAAACTGCTTCAAGTCCAGCTTATGGCATGTAACACACATACCTTTAGAAATGCTTTTGTAAAGGGAGACTTATTTATAGACAATTATAATAAGTGAAGTCTTCTAAAGTGATCATAAATTTGGAGGAATGAAACAAGTATCTGTTTACCACACAACTGACCTGCAACATTTGCCATGATTAGCTATCTATGTATAAGAGGAGAGACAGAATTCTAATGTAATACAATGGAATTAGCAAGTACTATGGTGCATTGACAGAATTTCACATCAGACAAACCTGTATCTTGGTCATTAAATATATTTTGGTATTTTATATTTTGATTTATATACTACACTCCTAACCCTTGGCAAAAATGTCACTATCCATGAGGGGGGTGGGAATACAGTGAAAGTATAAGAGTGCAGGTAAATGAAGTATGTCTGATAATATTTCACCCTCAATCATTGAAGTTTAGAGTACAGATAATTGCTATATTTTACCCCCAAAACAAAGAAGTTTACAGTAAGGAACATTACATAAAACTTCCACATTACATCTCATCATGTAGTAGAAATCACTATCATTTCCATCAGAAAAAAATCTACCAGGATCATCTCTGCAAAGACATATGGCTCTTTCCCACACCTACATTTTTTAAAAATATTCACTAAGAATCCACAGCAGCAGAAGTGAAATGTTTTAAATGAGCATTCCTAAGACAGTTTTTTACTTCATTTCTTATGACCTGCTACTGTTTAAAGAAAATATCAACATCATAAATTGTCTTTGACATTAACTTGTGAATAAGATATCATTTAAAAAATCAGGTAGAAAAATGACCTGGGTACTCTTGCATTTAAAAGTACCCATTCAATACTCCAGTGAAAAGAGAAGCAGCTCCCGTATCATCATCTAGAAAATCTGGACACACCAGTCTAATTCAATTTAGGACCTCACAAATTGATAAACATGCATGGGCTAGTCACTGGTACATAACAGTAGCCCTACAATGTCAGCATTCTAGTTCCTAGGTGTACAGCTCTGTAACACTAAGCTGAGAGAAAATTCACTCACTGGGTGAAGCCTTGGGAACAGCAAACGACTATGAAGTACCCTAACGCTCCTGGAGGATTTATGTGCTATAATGCCACATCAGAACATCCCTATATTGTGATACCCCCAGGAAAAACAAAACAGTCTAAATTGCTAGAAATACCTGGTTGCAAGCAGATCTTCTGTTATATCAACAAAACCAAAGACTATTACCTTCTTTGTCAGACAGGCATATCACCACATGAATACTTATTTGTGTTTAAAACCTAGCTAGTGCCTCCATATACAGAACCTTTCAAGGCTAATTTCATTAGATTAACCTTGACAACCCTTTTCTATACATCCACATGATAACCCATTCATGTAAAGAAATTTAACTCGGTACGGTGATTAACAACAAAGCTGTTTTTTAACCTTGCCCCAGAGGCAAAGCTTTCAGGAAATAAAGAATCCTTCTACTGTTGAGCACTAGCTGGAAGAGATGCCACATATAAAAGCTACAGTATCATTCCAGAGGGGATGGGGGGAGTGGGGCAACAACAATAACAACCCCACCTACCTACAGCTGTATCTGGCATAATATACAGTGAATATTGGATTCCTGATGTGCCTGCCTTCCCTTGAAGACAAGAAAATTACTCATTTGAGTTACGTTGGTCTTGTCATACAAAACGTTTACAGATGGGATCAAGAAAGCTTCTGAAGACCTAGGTATTCTGTCTAGGGCAACTACAATACAATTTTTTTCAGGTAACAAAGAACCAACAACCCCCCTTCCCCCAAACCATAAAGGCTAAAGATATCTTTTAACTCTTGTTCTACTGCTCTTCTCCATCATGCTAGAAAAACCCCAATAAACAAACAAAAAAAAAACCCTTGTAAGAATAAAGACAGGTAAACAGCACCAAGAATGTTTTGGTCAAATCACTGAAAGATTGTCATAATTTGCTTGAAGGACAACTGATTGCTAATCATCACCCGAAGCTACAGTAATAAAAACATTACTTTGAGACTACCAATTCCCAATGTGTCACTGGTCAGAAGTTTCCATGTGACTTTGGAGTTTTTAAAACTTCAAACTGTTGACTTAAACTGACAGTTGTCTCCTGAGTGATAGAAAACCATATTTTGCTCTCTAACAGATTATTTATTACAGAGAAGTTATTTAATGCACATTGTTCTATGAGTACTTTGTACCTAAGAATAAAGGGGCACACAAAATTGTGTATCTCCCTGGGATACCAAGAAATGCCGACTCTTACCTCCCTGTGCATTTGTACAAGTGCCTTATCAATGAAAGATTCACACCCATCCATTTTCCAAAGTTCAATACCCAGTCCTTTTCTTTTAAGAACTGAAAAGGGATGTGATATCAGGATATCTATTAACAAAACCACCAACTGTTTTACTACTGCTCCCTTTCTTCTCTTGTTTGGCATCAGTCCAAACTGAATCTTGCTACCTCTAGGATGCTCAGATACATATCAAGTTGCAGATACTTCAAAAAAATCACCTGAAACACTATTTGGACTCATCATTTCTCTGAAACCAACATGTTTTCTTTCAGATTTGCTTTAATTCATTTCAATTACCAGTAAAGCTTCAAATGAAAAACAAGTTGTATTTTTACAAATTATATTGACAAAAATACTGTGTTTTCTCTTATGTACAGAAGAATAAAGTTAATATAAAAAAAAGTCAGATTTTAAATATACATGATACACATTTTTTTCCAGGCTGTCATATAAGGTTTCTCTAAGACATTGCTTAGCTACTGCAATTTGACAGAACCACGTCAGGGGGACCACACTCTAGAACAGACCTCAAAAACTGATTGTGGGACCCACCAAATTCAATCTCCCAACTCCAGAACTACTTACACTGAAAGACCTCCAAGCTGACATCTCTTCTTTTTTTAGTCTCATTTCCTCCTCATTCTATTTTCCAGAAATGCAGCCTCCAATACATTGTAACAACTCTTATTTCCTTTCCTGTCAATCTTTCAGGCTCTCTTCCTTGTCAGCTTGGATTAGGTTATTCATCCTTTCAAAAGTTTTGTTAAACATAGCCCTACTTACTATCTAGAAAACTTAAAGAGGTCCTTTTACTCTTTCACAACTTTTCAAAGTCGTTATCATATTTTGCTTTGAAAGTAATAACTGACTGATGATAACTAATGTCTCAAAACCAATGTAAATGCTGAAAGTAATTTAGAATTCCAAATGGCGTTCCTTCGTATTACTATCCCATGCAGCCTCTGAAAAAATTGTTCAGTAAAAAGTTAGGACTCAAGTTGAGTGAACATGCAGTAATTGATGATTAACAAACATCAAAAAGCATTTCTCTTTTTTCAGCCTGATGATCCTTGTGATTTGGAGTCAGTTTTCAAGGCTAGTGTTCGGATCCCTCTAACTGGCCTGTACAAGTATGAAGATATTTGTGGCCTGATTCTGTAAGTAGTATCTAGGTTTCACAAACTTCAGTTAAACCTTAGAACATGCAGCATCTCTCAGAACTGGACCTAATTAGTGCAGATTAAATAAAGTCACAGCAATGTCAGCTATAGGTGGCCCCAGCTTTCACACTCTGCTCTGAATGCTTCGATAAAGGCAAAGAAAGCACTCAGTTTCTCAATCAGTACAGCAATAAAAGTGTACATTAAAACTATCCTGCTCTGCTATACTGAGTGCAGAGTTCACACGGCTTCAGAAAACTATTATTTGAACCTGAACCTACAAGCTTTCAAACCGTGATAGCAATGATGAAGCTTTAAACCAAAACTTGAAGTGTCACATGTCACTGCCTTAAAAACATAAATATTCACTTTTCATTATTGTGGTAATGTCTAAAACAGCACACACTATTAATTCCATTTCTACTACTCTGTGTAATAATAAGGATACGCATATAAAAGCTAAAATATTGAGAACAAATTATTTAAATGGTACCAGAAAAAAGGACTAATTCAACAACACCAAAAAGAATACACGTGATATTGTCTACGTACCTTCCTCTTGTGTAAAGAGCTGTATTATCGCTTGAGTATCTTTTTTTTTTTTAAGACCAAAGTTTATTTCTAAGACTAAAGTTTAGTAGAAAAAAAACCCAACCAAACACATTTCTCCTCATTATAAATAATGGGCCTTCTGAATTTTTTATCCAAGTGACAGAATTATTACCAGGCTATGTGTGCGTGTCTTCTTTAGCAAACAGAGCTTCGCTACTTGCTTATGCAGCCTGAACAGTGTGGAAAATGAGATTTCATAAAATGGAATGAATGAAAACTAAATTTATAAAGTGGCAGAGATTAATATGCACACCTGGAACAGTATCCAAACTTTGTAGGTATTGAAAAGTCAAGTTTTGTGAACAAATAAATGATTCTTTTACCGGCATAATTAGCTAAGCCTCTCAAAAGAAAAAGCAATCAGTTTTTTCCCAATTTGATTTGAAAAGGGATCTCTCCTCTAAAAGAATGAAAATTAGTTTTAAAAGCCATGCCTAATTAGTTTGGCTGCAACTGATAAAGCAGACATCATCTGATCTCAACTGATTCCCAACACAACAGATGTCATGTAATTTTAGGCAGAGATAAGATACTGACAATTCACTAAAGCCTCTAGCCTCAGACACTAGAAATAAATATCCTTTGTGAAGAATATTCCACATTTTCTAGAAAATAAAGACCAGAAGAATCACTTACAGATATTGTGGTCAAATCATGATTTACATGATCTTGACTAATTTACCAAGTCCTGCCTTAAAACCAGATGGATTTCTGGAGAAGGCTACTCTTCCTGGACAGCTGCATCCAAACCTCATTTTTCAATGTATTAGAATTAGAGCTCTATAAACAAGCAGGAAAATGAAGGCAGGCATTGACCCCACCTGGGCCTGTCTCCCTTCCCCTCTCCTACTGCTTCCTACTTTGCAACATCACCTCAATTTTGCCTGAATAACTGTTTTACAGGTCTGATGCCAAAGTGTGTCATGTGGATTAGAACAGCTTAAAAGAACTCAAGCTTTGGCATCAGAAAGGATGAAGATACTACAGAGGCACAAGCAGCACTGGTTTTCAACTGTTTAATCCAGCATTTCTGTGAAGAAAAATATCTCCCAAAAATTGATAACCTCTGCAAGTACCTTAGGAGATAAGTGAAGATGTAAGTTGCGACTGAAAGGACAGGGAATTCATTCTTTTTTCCCCCATAGTTTACCAGATTGGTGACAAAAATATGACCTTGCTGAGAAAAACAGTCTTATAGCACAACTACTCAACAATTCTCTCTCTGATCTTACTTCATTACAGTCCTTTAAATTCTTGCTCAAGATGTGCATTTAATGGAAAATAGCCTTATAAGTGTGATGGAAAAAAGAAACATTACATTAAAAAAGAAAATTTTTCCTCAGGCTTAAATATCTCCAAGTCAAAAGAAAATTTTTCAAAGTCCTCTAACTTAAGGTGAGTTACTGAAGAGCAAGATGCCCTAGGTTAATACAAGTCTAACCTACTCAGCTGTAAATCTGGCTTGATCAAATTAATTTACAGCTGTCAAAGCTTTATGAAAATGTATGTTTGCATATTTCTGACACTGGTATTTATAAACAGATTGCATTTTGTTGGTGTCCTCTTTACAAAATATTAAACAAGCTACCAAAATTAATAAAAAGAGAAGAGAGAGGGACAAGTGAGAGGGAAAAGATGAAAAAGGAAAAAAAAAAGAAGAAAGAAAAAAAGAGAAAAAGAAAAAAAGAAAAAAGAAAAAAAAAAAAAAGAAAAATGCTAGTAACTAAGGCAAGAACTGACCTAATACAAGCGACTTCCTAAAGAGCTTCCACAGGTTTTGGTTTCACAAAGTATCAAATTGGAGCCACTTCTTGTAGATAACATTAAATCCATACATTGATCAAATATTTCTAAATATAATAAAATTCATTTAAATTAAGAAGATTATGATGTCAATGTAATGAAAATTTTCTTTCACGCTTTTTACCCAACTAAGTAGAAGTCCTTAAACAAAAAGATTAAAGTAAGACGCAAAACAATACTTTTGTGATATTTTGCATGAAAATGAAGTTTCTGCCTGAAGAGTGTTCTATTGAAAAAATCCTCTTGTTTTTTTTAAATGTATATCATACACATTTTGTTGAACTAAGATGTAGGAAAGAATATTCTAGTCCGCATAGTTAATTTTGAAACTATTAAAACATCCTGTTTGCACAATACACTCAACTGATTTTAGCAAAAATAAAAAAAGTTTTAGCAAGAACAAAGCAATCTTTGATTATGACTTTAAACTTCAAGAACGTTTTCTAAATAAGTCACTTCAGTGAACAGAAGTTTAGACAAAAAGGGACAATTTCTTAAATCTAATACATAAACATTTCTGTGTAAGTAAGACACAGTGAAATGAAAATTGGGATTTACACATACACAGAGAGATTTATAGTTTTTAATCCAATTCTTAATGTATATTTTAAAATTATCCATTTTTCTGTGGGACAGATTTCTATTTCAACAGCTTAACATCGCTTTAAGCATATATATAAGTTTCAGTGAGAGAGATAAACCCGCCTCCTTCACATTAATACCATTAGATTGCCTTCCAGAGGCATCTACCCTGCACTGGCTGGCACATGCTAAAAACTCACTTTCTTTCCTCACCATGGCTAAAGTCATTTTCACCCAGAATTTGAGAGGCTGAGTTAGCTTTCCTTTTCCACTAAATTCAACAAAGAGACCAGCAAAACTAAATTTTAACATTGTACCTAGAAGGACAGAGCATGTCTCTATTCTAATATGAAGTTTCCCCTATTATCTTTCACATGAATAATTTGAGATTTTAAACATCAAGAAACTAAACATTGCCACATCTGGATGTAAGGAGACAGAAAGCATAGCCCTGTATTAAACTGCAGTTGTCTACAGAGCATTGTGTTAGTTGCCAGGTAACACCTCTGTCTTCCTCTATCTTGGTAAATCGCCCAATTTAATAATCAAAGGCAACTACAGCTTGAGTCCAACATACAGAATGCCAAAAAGATTATTTAAATCCACAGTGTTCTGCCTCCACAAAAATCTACACCTCCTGGGCAAGACATGTAAACAAGACAAAGTACACGTTAGTACCACGTTATAGTAATTCAGTTTAATCACTAACCTTTGGCCAATTCTTTTCTTAATCGCAAAATAGCATCAATATCACAGTCAGCAGCAGCATATGCATGAGGTATAGTAGTTTTAGACTCTGTTAATCTCTTAGCAATAACTCTTCGGATGTTGCTAGCTGGGATTTCTGTGAACGTGCCCTGAAAGAAATCATACGTTGCATATTAAATATCAAGATGGAAAATATTCTTCCCCTTTGCAACAGGACTCCATCATGGACTTGTTATCATCAATGACTCCTGCTCACTTCAAACGTCCCCTAGATATCAAAAAGCGATACATTCCAACTACTGAAATTAATATGATTAAGATCCATTGAGGGTTCTAGTCTATTCCACTTAACTTGGATCAACACAATGGGTTTTATAGAATAAAGACAGTTTAATTTTACAGTATAGAATTAATCCTACTATTCTATCAGGCTGCTAAAAAAAAAGTATTTCCAAATATGCAGGCATTAATTCTCAGCCAGAGTATATAAGCACTGTTCAATCTGTCAGACCCGGCATATTGCTCAGAATATGCTTTGTTCCATTTCAGTAACAATGGAATATTTCCTCAGTAAGCTATTGCTTATGCAGTTCCTCAAGTGGTTGCTTAAGACAAGCTTTACTGCATATCTTTTTTGTTATTCTTCTCTCTCCTTCCAGATATAATCAGTAATCTTTCAGTGCAGAAGTTTTCTCAAATTCTTCATAAAAGCAAGTCAACTTTCAAGGAATCTCTTGAAATACCAGAAACTACAGAAAACAAGAAAATAAGTGATTCTGTAAAACATTATTTTGTATACCTCATGTATAGCACGTATACTACATACTGACTAGTACTCAACACAAAACAAATTGCAATATGTATGCTCTGGTGCATTCATAGAAGCATTTCTTTCTGTAATAGAAAAATATCGAAGTTTGAGCTTTCTGTGCTCTTTGGTTCTTTGTGGCATGAAAAAAAAGCAGCATTTTCTGAAAATTAGGAATTATAGCTACTTTGTAAATTTCAGCCTGTAAAGATATTTCAAATTTAGTTCTAGAGCCAGGAAGTTCCCTGCCCCATTTATCACAAAAGCTTTTCAATTTCTACTAATATGCGTTTATTCTTTAAAAAATAATTTCTGGTATTTCTAACATTCCAAATTAACACAGAAACTGTATTTAGGCACTAGAGTTTGCAAAATTACTCTTCAAAGCAACCACTAAGCCCTTCCCTTCCTCATTTCCTCAACTCATCAATGGATATTTACATATACTTATATTGCAGGAAAGCAAACAAATGAAGTACAGTAAAAATAACTCATGATTCAAGTTTCTCCTAGCTTGGAAATACATACTGACATACTGATCCTGCAGGGATTGAAGGAGAGGGTGTATTGTTGATTTCCAAACTAGCGGCATCTTCTTATTTGGGGACTGAAATAAAACTGCTGCCTCTCTAGCTTTCCTCTTTCCAAGGACTGCAACATAAACTTTTTCATGGCTTCAATTTGCAAGTTACACAAAGTAGTGCGTGGACCATAATTTCAAGAGCTCTGCAGTTCGAATTACGCTGCCTTAGAATCACTCAAACATACTAAAAAGTGCACATACCTGGACTTGACATCTGGGAGGCCTTTGTTTTCTTGTCTCTATAGTTCTGGAAATCTCATATAGCTACTTAAGTAGCCATGGCTATACTTAACTGCAGTAATGTTGAGGACTTAACAGACATCTTACCGGTGCAGCAGGTTGTCCTGGTGTGGAAACTAATGGAACTGCCGGCCTTGGATAAGCAGAAGTCACAGCTGTTGCTTGTGAAGCAGAAGGCACCACAGTAGGCTGAGGAAGAGCTGGAGAAACCACAGGTTTCAATTCACTGGGTTTGCCCTTGTGCTTCTCTTGCAGAAGTTTGAGAGCATCCCTGGTAATTCAACACAGTGAAACACTAACAACAAAGAAACTATTTCAAAAATTCCCAAAGTATTACTATTCCATCACTTATTTTAATTAATTAGATACTCCTGTGCATTTAAATTTATTGCCAAACCAAACATTAAGAAGGTGATTTTTATTAACTAATATGAATTTTGTGTCTCTTGTGATATCTTTTTAGTAAATTCTTATTAAGTTCTGTGAATAAAAGGACTTGACTATGTAGTAACAGAAAACATTTGTTTTAGTGAAGCATAACATTCATCATCACTAACTGTGAGTGTACAAAGTAATTTGTGAATTGCCCTAGCAATTCTTCTAAATAAGATGTCAGAATACACTGACTCGGGCTATAAGGTCTCAAATAAAAGCTGATTCATTATATTTGTAATCATTTGAATTTAATGTAATTAATTAGTGCTCACTGAAAATTGAGTAGTACATTTATCATTCAAGTCTCTGTATCTTTCTGACAAATATGCACAAACACGTGTAAATAGTATACAAGTCCATACTTCATAAGCAATTTGAAAGATAGCACGACACTAAAGACACAAAGCCAAAAACTGAGTAACCAAGCATTCTCCCAGGGTCCTTATACTGATATAGCTATCACCACAAAACTTCCCTCTAGTGGGCACAGTATGACAGACATAAGTCATACTTACACACACCATCTTTAAGCTATAATATTATATCCACCCTAGGTGCACTGCATTTATGAAGCAACACGCTAAAGATTAGCACCTCTGAGGCTAAACAGAAGACTGCATTTACACCATCACTGACAATTGTAAGGGAAATAAACTATAGTAAAATTTCTGTTTTGCAGTTGTAACTGCACCTATACTTAGCAACTTGTTAAAAGAGCTGTATCAGTCATAGATCTCCTCTCTTTATGTTCCAGATCTGATAACAAAAGTCTATATCTTATCTCTATCGCTTTAAAAGACATCACCACAGCATGTACACAAAGGTTTACGTACACAAAGTTTTATTACATAAACTGGCAGAGAAAATTAGAAATAAGTGTAAAAGTCAGACTACTGAAAACCACACCATGGCTTCAAAACATAACCCATAAACATTAAACAACAAAGCTATCTGATTTCATTAGATTACTGCTTGAGTGAGAGTCTATTCTTGAGTGAGAGTCAATGCTTTGTGTTGCTAATTTTTTGTAGAAAGGACAAAATCTCAGAACAAAATTATGCATTCTTAGTTCTTCCTAACAAAGTAGCACTCCAGAATCACAAACTGAAAACTGAACACTCTGTATGCTGTATATAATGCCTTTTACTGATTGGTGACTTGCTTCAATTTATTTTTAGCTTCAATACATACTCCAGGAAATTATATTAAAAATAAAAAAAAATGTTTAAAATGACTGAATTCAGGATGTAAGTTTGTCATTATTAAAGTTGTTACTTGTTTTCTCAAATTAACATGTTAGCCAAAACTTGTTTTAAAAATAAGCATTTAGTATTTAACCGAATTACTGTATCAGGGAAAAAATTAGATTTCATTGAATGAAAATCATCCCCTAGCATTACAATTTGTCAGAAAAAAAAATAACTGCATGACATAATACAACTTTTCTAGTTAACATATTAGAAGCTACCAAAAATTACTGAAGGGTTTTAACTTGGCAGTCATAAGACAGACCATCTGCTCATTATACTCTATAATACATAAAATAGAGCTTTTATAAATTCTTATATATTTTAAGGCTAAGGAAATGCTTTAAAATTACTGCCACATACTATGCAAATGACAAAAACCAGATGGTCCTACCTATCATAGCCAAGTCGAAATGCTTTAATAACGTTGGTGGCTTTTACTGTGTTAACTGAAAAATATATTGCCAAAATTGAGCTGATTTTTAGATTGCAAGATTCACTCAGGAGTTTCTGAAACTCATGCATGAGTATGAGATACAAAAACTATAAAATATACATATATAATATCAAATTTCATAGAATGGTTTTGGTTGGAAAGGACCTTAAAGATCCTCTAGTTCCAAGCCCCTGCCGCGGGCAGGGACACCTCCCACTAGACCAGGTTGCTCAAAGCCCCATCCAGCCTGGCCTTGAACACCTCCAGGGATGGGGCAGCCACAACCTCCCGGGGCAACCTGTTCCAGTGCCTCACCACCCTCCTAATATCTAATCTAAATCTCCCCTCTCTCAAGTTAAAACCGCTGTACTCCCTGATAAAGAGTCCCTCCTCATCTTTCCTGTAGACACCCTTTAAGTACTGGAAAAAAAGCAGGCTTTTTAAATAATGGAATAAATAAGAGAATATGAGGTTGTAGCTTTACTGAAATATCTACGTACTCTTTAGTGAAGATTCCTCGAGGCCCAGAAGGTGTAATATTGCTTGGATCTAGTCCATGCGTCTCCACAATGTTGCGAGCTGCGGGACTTAAGCGAACCCTACAGAAATAAGGAGAAAAACAGACTATTTAAACAGTAAGATTAACTTATTTAATTTAACGTATATCCAAAGAAACTACACAATATATGCTTCATTGCAGACGCAACAGCTGGGGAAGAAAACAGAGTTCTGTACAAAGGGCGTGATCCTAAAACTGAAGGCAGGCTGTGCCCCCTCACTAGCTTCACTTGGCTAGCTGTAATTGCATCATTAATGCAGCTTAGTTCTAATTTTAACATCACCTTTGCCCTAGCTTCAATTTTATTTTATAGGACTGATTTAGTGAAATGGCTACTTTTTGGGAAAGCACAAGCCATACAGATGTAGTTGCATAATCAGTGTCTGCTTTAGAAGCCCTCCCACACTCAAACATTTTAATCACCATATACCTAAGATACACTACAATACTAGTAAACCTGTACCTGCCATCTTGGCCTAGACGGAGTATGTCCAGTCGTAAAATTTCTGCCTAGTAACAGAAACAGTGATCAATTACAAAGCATGGTACATAGCTACAGAGTACCCAGTGCACCTTAGCATGAGTTGCTTTCTGAAAAAAGCAAGAAAAAACAACACGTAGAGATTTCAGAATTCTTAGGTACAAAAGCAGCATCATTTTCATAAAAGAATAAATACTTGGTTTCAAGTCATTCCACAAAATCTCCAATAAGAACTGTCCTCAAGCCCTTGCCAAAAAAACCCATGTCATAAATGATCACTCAATTCCAAAGATGCCGATACATTTTTAATTAGGAGTTGCAGTGAAACAGAGCACTTCTGACCTTCTCTGGTACTAAAACTCAAGACTTAATCCTTTCAAGGATTCTTTCCTCGAAGTTTGGGCAATGACCTCAATTAGTTGCCTTTCATTTGCATGAGAAGAGCCTAAATGCTGATAGCAAAAGTAAACCTAGCAAACCGATTAGAAAAGGTAATGCGGCTTTTTTAAAAAAAACAAACAAACAAAAAAACCCCCCCACACACACAAAAAACCAAAACCCAAACCAGAAAAGCAAAAAAACCTGAAAACAATCAAAACCAAGTAGTTTGTGTGGCAGATGCTACCAAAATTAGCTTCCTATTCTTTTCCTTAATAGGTTGCAATTTTACAGCTTTTGTGTTATCTCAATTCACTCCAAATAAGGAGCGATACCTCCAAATAAGGTACATCTTGTGACACAAAACACTGATTTATAGATTACTGTTACCTGACTAACACTTTGGGGTTAATTTACTCTCCCTTTAAGATGTTTGCAATGCTTAGGGTACCCTAACAGATCAAAACAAAACTATCAAAGAGCACCTAAAAGCACACTTTTAAGTTTTTCACATTCCATTGTTATGAAAATAAGACATTTTTTCTAATATTAAGAGTGCAAGAACGTGGAAGGGTTTTGGAGTATGCCATTAGTTTGTTTGGTTTTTTTATCCTAAAAAAGAAATACAGAAGTTACAGGTAAACTGAGCATCTGATGCATAAGCATTAGTGTTCATCGTACATAAACACAACTTCTTCCTAATCTAAGCTTAGAATTCTTCATAAAGGAATTGAATGTCAGAATAAAAGAATAAATATCCACCATAGAAGGTGTTCCAATAAAACTATGTTGTTCAAATTGACTTACTGGGCTTACAAGCAAAAAAATATTCTGGCAAGCTTTACCACCTCACACATATTAAAATACTCAAACAGCTTAATATTAAGTAAAAAGGGACAAAAGATTCTTCTTGTTTCAGCCCTACTGATTCAGCTAAATAAGAGTTCCATTTCATAACAAACATAGAAACTTACAGCAATTTTCCAGGTTCACGGTCCAGTTTAGGAGGGGATAAAACTGAAGGACCTGCAGGTGTTGAGGTAAGCGCAGGTGCTGGTGGAGCAAGAGAAGATGGATCACTACCATCAGCTGGTATTTCAACTTGCTTCCAGTCCTGTCCTTCCTCTACCAGCAGACAGATTAGTGAGCCCAAGCGTACATTTTTGCTTCCTTCTTCCACCTAAATTTAAGGCAACGAGAATATTGTTACATATTGCGCTGTGAAAGTTTCAGGCATATTAATGACACTTCATCAAGAAAATATATTGCATTTTATCCCTACTATTAATAAGATGACACATGACTGAAATGAATTACCGTTGCTCTTATAAGGAGAGGAATATTAACGCATTCCCCAAAATCCCATACATCTGCAGTTAGCATTCAGAAATCAAAGTAAGGAAGTTACAGACCATTGAGTACCTCCAAGACAAGGCAACAAAAAGAGAACAAATCCCACAACTACAGTAGCACCCCATTACTTCCTTTTGAAAAAGACAACATTCGCTTTCCACTAACTTCCACCTCTAAGTTTGTCTATTTTAACATAACTGGTGCCAAATAACTAGTCTGTCCACCAAGAAAGTAAAAGCACTTATGCAATATGTAAACCACCCTTTCAAAGAACATCTGACAAGAAATCTTACAGAAAGATAAATATAATCTTATCTAAACGTAACCTAATTAGATTGGATAAAGCCAATCTATTCTAGATATTCCCTTTAAAATGAAAAGATATCTATATCACAGTCAAAATATCTCTTTGATGCTTTCACAGATAAAGGTATAGCAATCATGTTAACTTAACAACCTAATGAAGGCTGCCTCCTACAGTCTCTGAAATGGTTACAGAAGTACAAATCTTCAGGTTTTCAAAAGCAATAACATTTTCAGGGCATCAGGCCAAATGTAACGACAGACCACAGGTAGCCAAACACAACTTAGACTGTACCAGCCCAAATACAGTTTATTTCCTAACAAAGGAAATGGACATTACATTTCCATCATAAAGCCATACTGCACATACATTGCCTCAAGTGGAGCTTGTATACATCTGCAATGCTGACATTTTGCCCAAGAAAATGCAAATCACTGTCATTTGAAAAGTCTAGAGACAGACTGTCCTGGTTCTGGCGGGGATAGGGTTAATTCTCCCCAGGCTCCGGCAGGGACACAGGTATTCCATGACAGGTGAGCCATGCCCACTCTGAGCTGCGGTGGAGGGGAATCACAGCTGCAAGCAGGCTAGGGCATCCGGGGTGGCTAGGGCATCCGGGGTCCAGTCGGTGAGCGGCGGTTCCATAACATTCCTCTGTCTGTGTTACTGTTGCTGTTTTCTTGTTCCCTTTGCTGTTCTGTTAATCTGCCTTTGTCTCAACCCACAAGTTTTGCCTTTTTCTTCTGATTCTTTCCCGTATTGGGAAAAATTTGAGAGCAGCATGTGGCTCTTTGCTGCCATCCGAGGCCAAACCACGACAGACACACAAAATAAAGTCACACATAGTACCAGGTATCATAATTGTGTTTTCTAGGCACTTAAACACTAATAAATAAAACAGAATGCTGTAAAGACTGTACTAGGCAGATGCAACTACTAGAATTGTTATTACTCAGATAAAATTGTTGTCTGCACAGTTAACTCCACTGACAGAATATATCAGGTTTCACAGGATTACTCACCTCTGACACTAGAAGGACCAACACTCGACCTATGAAGGAACAGCAAAGGCGATTTGTTCTCAGTATGTTCTGATAAAACATCTCACATTTACAGTTTTGCCAGTTTACTTCTTTTTCCCCCCCGTATGAACATTAGGTAAATTCTAGTGTAATACTTCTTTAAGAGTATTTATTACATGAAAAAAATTATTTAAGACTCTGTTCAGTATTTCTTGTTCTGATCTCTTGATGCATTCTTCTCCATTAATATTCTGAAAAGCTTCATTTTAGAGAAGAAAGTCTGAAGAGTCCATCAAAACTTGATCATATTTTATTTTTACTGAGATGACTTCAAAGTACTCGGGGATGACAGAATGCCATCCAAAAGTCCTGAACTGATTTGTCTAAGGCTGAAAGATCCTATTGAAGGCCCATTGATAAACAGATTTATAGAGCTATGTTTAATTGCAGTGTTACAATCAAATAAACGCAGCTTGAAGCCAGTACAAACACAATCTACCTAACCTAGTCAATGAAACACAAAAAATAGGAAAAAAAAAAAACAGAAAACAAAGCTACAAACATACAAAATACTGAAGTTATTCGCTTTAATAATTTTACGGCGTTATCACACTTAGCACTGAATAAGGTATTTAGAAAAACTGTTTATCAGCATAATACTCAGATGTTTGACCCATACTGCCGTGGTTCAACCCCGACTGGCAACAAAGAACCGCGTGGTCCTGTTGCTCACTCCCCCCAGCGGCAGGATAGCAGAAAAATTGGAAGAAAAAGGCAAAACTCGTGGTTGAGATAAAGGCAGTTTAGCAGAACAGCAGAAAACAACAACAATAATACTGACAGAGGAACTTACAAAACATTATTAGTGTACCATCGGTCACCGACCAAACCCGGGATGCCCCAGCCCGCTCCCAAGCGGTGATTCCCGCCCCCTCCCCCGGCCAGCCCCTCGCCCATGGCCTGGGCATGGCGGCACGCGGTACAGAACAGCGCTTTGGCCAGTTCGGCTCAGACGAACGCCCCCCTGCTCCGGCTGTGTCCCATCCCAGCTCCTTGTGAAAATTAATCCTATCCCCGCCGGAACCAGGACACACACCAATGATGATGCAAAACAGGCATGTCCCCCCAGGTTCAAAATACTCCCCACAACATATTACTATGCAGCAGTTAACCTTTTTCTTTCTAAAATGAGTAAACCAAATGTTTTTGCACGTCTTGTCTTTTCTTTACAAAGGCTTGCACATATAACAGAGAACCCTTTTATAAGCAGTCTACATATTGTAACTGAATAGACAAAAGCAGCACTGCGACACGGTTGTGGTGTCAAGTCCTTACCACTATTTTGGTGTCGGAGTGCTTTAATGGTGCAACAACAACACATGCAGAAATCCAACTGGGATGACTGAGCCTTCAGAAACACAACACAATACTTTAAACACTAGTTAGGCTTTGTGTATAACTCAGCATTATATGAGCATTCAAAGCCATCAATGTTGTCAACTTTAACTCTTCAAAGCAAGCCAAATGTGTTTTTTCTTTCGTTCACCACTCCAAGAGAGTTATGTGAAACTCCAGCATTCCTTATTTTCCAATGCAAGTGTCCAGCCCAGATGACTGCAGAGTTTATACTTTTAAAAAATGTATGCATGTATTTTAAAAAAAAAAAAAAACGTTTTTAAACACACAACCTTTGCAGTTCAGAACTAGAATAGACAAAGAAAAATTGTTATTATTTTGCTTAACTTTCCATCTCCTGGATTTTTGAGTCACTTCTACATTTTCATAATTCACAATACCAGAGAACCTCTCTGCATAAATCTCAATGAATCACAGAATCCCAGATGCAGAAAGAGCTGAAATAAGCAGTTTCACAATACTTCTATTACTTTGTGTATGCATAGCCAAGAAGAGTCAAAAAGATCCTAACTTTGCTGACAAACCAACAAAACGCAGATGAGACATGACACCGAGAAAAAAATTGGAGATTAGTGCACAGAGGAATAAAGTTCCCTCAGAGCTGTTGCCACTGCAATACAGTGCTTTAGTCACTAAAACACATATACCAAAGTAGAAGTTTATTTCCTAAACTGGGATGAAGGTGGACAGAACTTACGCTGGCTCACTCCACATTGGAAGTTTCAGTTCATACCAATTCTCATTAGGTCACAAATAAGAAAATTATAATGGATATTAAATCCTGTTCTTAAACAATCAATCATCACCTGGTCTTGGTCCAAAGTGAACTAATAAGTATTTTAGGCAAAAAAGTTACTGTTAATTTAAGAAGCAACTCTACTGAAAGAATAATCACCATTCTGAAACAATCCTTCTAATACTTTCATTCAGTCATTTGATCTTTTACTGCATTTTACACTGAATCAGATGCGATCACTAGAAGACCTACTCGGACAGAATATAGGTGTATCTGTTTTACTGTTAGCCTGCTCTTTCTTAAACCATACATGCTTTCATTGTACAGTCAAGAAAAAAAAAAACAAAACAAACAAGCAGGGTTACAGAAGTTGAATTCATTTACCCTAATGAACCTTCTATCTTTAAAGGTAAAAAACAAAGTGCTAGGCATATACCATGTTTATTTGACTTGGTTTTCCATACTGAACTCAGTCAAGATCTAGCAGAATTGTAGTTGGCATCAAAGAACAAAGAATCAGCGAATGGTTCGGGTTAGAAGGGACCTTAAAGATCCTCTAGTTCCAAGCCCCCTGCCCTGGGCAGAGACACCTCCCACTAGACCAGGCTGCTCAAAGCCCCATCCAGCCTGGCCTTGAACACCTCCAGGGATGGGGCATCCACAGCTTCTCTGGGCAACCTGTTCCAGTGCCTCACCACCCTCCAAATATCTAATCTAAATCTCCCCTCTCTCAGGTTAAAACCGTTACCCCTCATCCTATCGCTACACTCCCTGATAAAGAGTCCCTCCCCATCTTTCCTGTAGGCCCCCTTTAAGTACTGGAAAAAAAGCAGGCTTTTTAAATAATGGACTTTCCAAGTTTATGAAGATTCCTCTAGGTTCAATGGAAGAAATAAGGGAATGGTTGCCTCATTTCTTTCAGGAAGTGAGTAACTTCAGCCAGATGCTGGCAACTCAAATGCATCAAACATTCCTAATTTCCCATCGACTACATCACATCTGAAACTTCTGAATGGCCTTTGGAAGCGCAGTCTTTTCAATAAGAAATCACCTCACCATCCACAAACCTGAGACAGCTTAATGTTATAAACCTTACACAAACATCTACTGAACACCCAGTATAGTGCAGAAATATCCACAGGATACTGCAGAAAGACTACTAAGGATCATACTTGAGCTAGGAAAACAAACAGTCAGAAATTTTCTTATTACTCCCCTATTATTGTCTAAAACATCAGGTTTCTTCTGTACTTGTAGGAGACTAGAATGAAAGCCTATTTGTATATCTATTCTGTACTCTATTACACTATTTCTAGATTACAAAAAGGGTGATTGAAAGAATCCATTAAAGACTGGTTTGCATAATAACCTGTTCATGTTACTCCAGTACAGCTGCCTCTCTTTCCTTAATCTGAAAGACATTATAGTTATTTTCCACCTCCTGGCATCTCCTTCTCAGACTCAGCTCTTGGTCCATGATTGTTATTGGATGATGTGGATATCTTGGCTAAGGCTGTGTGTCACTGCTCCATGATAGTGATATCATGTAGTTGCTAAAAAGTCTGGTTTTGATCTATCAAAAAACGTGCCACAACAGCAATACACAAAGAAATTTTGGAATTTGGAACGCATTCAGAATACAAGACAGGAAAAACACACTTTCTGAAATATTAATGCTACCTGTAGTCGTCATGAATTACTATTAAAGAAACTTGAAAAAAATCAATATTGGAGTCTGCTATTCTTGTCTTAATGTCTCTGGGAATCACTCTTTAATACTTTTGAGAGAGAAAATCCCCTTATCTCCTCTTCACATAATCTAACAAAGCAGTACCTGTAAATGCAGAATAGATACTTCATATTAAAAAAAGTAAAGAGGTTGCATAAGTTTTTGTCAAGACAAAGTAAGATGCAAATTAGATGCAAACTCCAGACAAAATTAGATGCAAAAAGATTTTCAGAAACATTATAAATTGAAGAGAATTAAAAATAGTGAAAGCATTACTCACCCAGCAATTATGAAAATAATTATATGCAGACTAAAAACATATCTAAAAATATGTCCGATGTGAGATTTTGTCCTGGGATAGTGAAGAGTGAAGAGAAGAAAAGTCAATGAAGGAGCATCTCCCTACTTCATCTTAGTGAAAACCTATACAGTAAATTCAATTTTATTTATAGTTCCATAGAAATTACTTTTGTCAATTAAAGTTTCACATTGAAGGCTGGATCTCTCAGTTGGGACTTACTGTTGATACAGGAGGGGCTTTTTTTTTTTTTTGTCAATACAGCTTTTCACTAGGGTCATGGATCTATTCTACTAGTGGATAATTCTGTAACTGCGGTGTCTTTACTCTAAACCACCACCTCTGTTCAGCAAAGAATTTTCCCTTTCAAGTTCAACTCTTGTTTAAATTTTATGTTTCCATCTCAACATTTTTTCCACTCCCTTCCCTCCCAACCTACCAATTTGAACAAACACTTTGACAGATGACTAAACATTTTGATGTAATTTTGACTAAACACTTTGACAAATAATCTAGTACACATATAGCAAAACAATTTCTCATAATTTTTTATTTATTTTATTCAAAGTTCTTCCAATTCACCCTATTGTTTAATTATTGTGGAGGGAGAGAAGAAAAAGCTGCAATACTCAACCAGCATGGAAATAAGACTGTTCTGAAAAATTCAAAAAGTGAGGAGTTTGGGAAGACAAAAGCATAAAAAAAATGAAGAAACAAAATTTTAGTCCTCCCCAGCAAACCACAAGGATGGAGTCTTGTGAGAGTAAGGAAGACAGACTATCATGTACATGTCTTCTTTCAAGTGTGGCACAGACTAGCCTATAAGCACCATGAAAGTTTTGAAAATGTGGTTTGCAACAAAAAATTAATTACAGCTTTATTAATGATTTCCACATACTAGAACAGCAAAAGACCATTATTGTATTGCTGGAAAGTCAAATTTTCAAACAGCACAATTTCTATATACGTATCATTTAGTCTTTAATAATATGCTTTCTTGTATTTCTTCTATTTTCAATGAAGCTATATCAAGATGTACAAATATGTACAAAGAGATGAAGTTTCATCTCTGGGCCATTCCTGCTTCATCATTTTTTGCGGCCTTTCATTTATGGTTGGGGTGGGTTTTTTTATGATATAAAAGATATATAAGGAATGAGACAAAGAATTGAAAGGAAGTATCAAAGACAACTGAATCTTGTCCTGCAGAACTGAAATTTAGTCCTTTCTGATACCAAGTTCCTACACAATACAGGGGGAGTAATTTTAAACCAGACTGTTCGCATGAACATTAATGACGCATTCTTTATATCTTGAATGCAGGAGTTGAAACTCTGTTGTACAAGTTGAAGTATGAAAACTTGCAGTGGAAGCTACAACAGTATTTAAATACAAAGCCCAACTAGACAAAAGCCCTCTACAGTCACTGTAAGAGTAACGTGGCAACAGGGTGGCACCACATAGCTGCGTAGCTGTGCATCCCCTCTGTACCAAATCATGCTGGACTGCACATAAGTAAAGGCAAACATCCACGCCTGCTGCAGGGTGTTCATTTCACACCAGGTTCAAGAGCACTTTGTAGATGCAATTGGTTGGCCAAGAATCCAGGTGGTATGCAAGGGTAAGGCCCCAGAGGAAGGCAAACACTACAATGCTGGAAACCCGAGTTATTAAGCAATGCTTCAAGACACAAAGAAAGAATACAAACTAAATTAATAACCCTGGAACAACCAAACCTCATATACTGCATACCAAGACAGTCAAAGTGTCTGTCACACACTCTTAGAGTTCAGACAAAATAACAGTACTAATATTCATTTTAACACGTCTACCAACAAAAAAAGCTAAGAAGCTGCACAGTGATTCAAGTACATTTCTTCAGTATCCTATGGTTTGAACATTACAAAGTGTTTCGTAATTCTTCTTGGAGACACTAGAACATAGGTAGGATGTTTAAGTGTGATAAGAAGCTCTTTATATATCAGTATATGCCTTAAACCTGAGAAATATTATGCTGCAGAATCTTTTTTTTCCATATAGCTGCCTATTTGACTGCCCAACTAGTTTTTCTACAATTGTAATTAAGCTGTTTTATCTTAACAAAATTGCAAATTCACTGCAAAATCATCTTTAAGATTATCCATGGTTATCTACCTAATTTCTAAAAGGGACAAAAAAAAGATATCAGTCTTTTTCTTGACAGTACTAGAGGCTAGCTGACAGTTTAAGGCTTCACAGGATAAATAAGAGAATTCCACAGATCAGGATGTTGTTTGGGAAAAACTTCAGAAAAAGTGGTAAATATTGAAAGGGAATCCTTTCCTTGTCCTTATATAAAATTAATAACAACTTTGCCATTATACATATTTAATGGACAAGATAGTTTCCCTTAATTTTTAAGCATCAAATAAGAGCTTTCAGAAAATGTAATATTTACTTTTACACAGAAGCAGCAACAGAAGGCCTCAGAATTACAGCCCCACCCTTCTAAATTCTAAGAAGAATTAACATGAGGTCATTTTGAAATAAGAAACATTTTTCAAAAATGTTAGAAAAGAGGAAGAGATACAGAATTTGACTTGTCTTTTTAGAATACAGTACGTATCGAATAGCACAGGACTGGCAAGCAGACCTTAAGCAATGCAGGGTTAGAACTAAGTTCTTCATCCAGATCTCTATAGTCCAGTTGTTATTGCTTCCATCTTGGTACAGAACAGGATTTAAAAACAAACACAAACAAGGAACCCAAACAAACTGAACATTATGTCTCATATATGCACATACAGGCAAATATTCCAAAATTATGTTCAGATAACTTCACATTCATCCCAGTTCTTGTTCTTCATATTAAGCCTGATCAATCTAATTTTAAGAATACAGGAAATTAAAAATTCTAAGAATTGTCATCTGTGTCAGTCCATCTTGTATAATGTTTCATCTTCAATGGCCAGTAGAAGATAATCTAGCACAGAGATCACACATCCTGGGTAAAATACCATCCAAAACACTGTATTCCAACTAACTGATTGTAACTTGTTTTTCTATAACTCAGAGTAAGATATGTCAACCTGCAATGTTTCATGAACACAATTCATAAGGTGCAAAACACACAAAACAACATAATTCAGTCAGGTTAACTGAAAAATCAATAAAACATATAGAATCATGTACCATGTACCAGTAGTCTGGTAGATGTACAAAATAAATATAGCAATTAAGTGCATTATTTTGAAAGCTTAGCAGAAGGAAATTTAGCTAAATAACCTAGGTTTTGAGGCAATATGCTAAAAACAGTCTGACTAGAAGTTACATCATCCTACTCATCCCTACCAGTATTTTAGCCAATATGCCATCATCACTTGATTCCATGGTAACCACCGCTTTGTCTGTTTCAATTTCACACAGTGCATCTCCAGCAGTCACTGTTTCACCTGCAAAACATAGCAGAGCTTAAGAACACTTAGCCTAAACTTCCTTTCAGATCTATCTAACGGTAGAAGACATTTATACATATAATACAGCCATTTTACAGTCTTTAATACATTCTACAGCTAGTTGATCCATCATCATTTATCATATTGTATCTTTCATTTCCAAATAAAACACTAAGATTCAGAGACACAAACTGCTGTAAGCAGAACATCAACATGTTCCAAAGACTGATGTTTACAGTTAGTTTTCCAAGAGGAAGTACACACGCAATGATGTTTATTTCCAGAACAGCATTCCTCAGTAACACTGCCATGAATAAAATCTTGAGCCTTCCATATTTATTGCTAGCCGTAAGTCAAAGCAAGCTATTTAAAACTAATTTTTTAAGACAATGGCCACAGGCAACATCATCTTTAACTAAGTACCACAGTTCTCTAGTTTGTATCTACACTATTAAAGATAGTCAAATAAAAACCTCAGGCACTTTAATCACTTTGAAAAGCGTGCCTGCAAGTTTGTTTCCTCAATCTCCTATACAGTTAAAAAGAGTCTTCTAGGAAAATACTTACTTTGTGAAACAAAAAGATGCACAAGTGTTTGAAATTGTTTTCGCTACATTACACAAATCCATGATTAATTTTGAAGTATACTCTTCCTCTGCTTTTGAAGAATATCTGTATCTGCTAGCACCCAATAAAGATATTATGGGTCTGGATTTTTTCAAAAGATCAATACTGACTAGATGGCCAACATTAAAATTGAAGTTACATTGAAAAACTTCGAGGTAGTTGAATGTTTTGGCCTCCAGCAAAATATGATACCCTTTTCCTTATAGAGCGCTGAAAAACAGGGACAATACATACAAGCTTAACACATGACTACAATTTTTATATAAAGTAAAATTTTAATACTTCCCCAGTACCAGAAATGCTGCAACAGTATTATCTGTATAAGCATTTAATTCTTGATATCACACTCTGTTGTACTTCAGCATCAGAATAAACCTAGTGCAGGTTACCACCTGTATTGAGGTAAGAGATAAAACACTTTCTTTTTTCTTTTTTGTTAAATAATTACTTCCTGTTTCAGGACTACCTGAACTGAAGGCAAAAATTAAGTGTTGTGTGATCCTTGTGATCTCTGTAGTAGTAAACAATGGAAACATTCAAAGCTCGGGCACTTATATAGTCTTTTAAAGTCATAAATGTTCCTATTACCACTCTTTGCAAATCAAATCCAAGTTCACAGAGCACAGAGACAAGTCCCTGGAGGTGATGTCTCAGAAGGCAGCAGTTACACCGCGTGAAGAAACTGCTAGCACTGTTGGCTATTCTGTTTCCTGCCCACAATAACAAGAGGATTTCAGTCTCCTGGGCTATCAGTCTATCATCTTTCATCAACATTAAATTCATACATAATACATATATGTATTTAGAAACACAGTTTTATTTTTATGAGAACAACTTTTTTATCGACAGGAATCAACATGAAACTGCATTAACAGTGAGAAAGAAATAGTGAAGCTGTCAATTAAATTCAGCTTTTTTCTTTCTGCAGTACTGAAATCATCTGTCCATCCTGTGAAACCGTAAAATGGAAACATTTGATATTTATATAAAGAGCAGAAAACCTATCAAAACAGTATTCTACTGAACCCTGCTGGTTGTACAATGGAAAAAACATTTCATAGGCAACCATCAGCTTTCTTCTGTCAATTATTTTAAAATATTTATTTTCTTGGATATTTGATTATGAAAAATTTATATTCAGTAATGCCACTACATTTACATGGCCAGATCACTGGAGGATTACGCAGTTATGAGCATCCCTTGCAGATAGGAATATAAGCATTAAATCACTTTGCTTTTTTCTTCAAAAGTTATCTTCACTTTTTTTAATGTTGTCATTACGTTTATTTTCCGGACTGCCAGAGGGGAAAAAAAAAAATTAGGAATTAATTATGGTCACAGATGTGCCAAATAATATACTATATTCAGTCTTGGTCTTGTCTCTAAATAGAAATTAGAGCAATAAAAGTCCTAAAATAGTTTTCTCGCAAAGGCCAACCATCAATTACAATTTCATTTTCATTTAATTAAAATAGGTGTGGAGCTTTTTCTTCCTTTTGTGATGGGGTGGAAGTGTAGTGGAAAGACTGACAAAAACCATTGTATAGCTGTTGTGTCCTAAGACCTTTTTGTGAAAAAAAAAAACCTGATTCATTCATGTTGCGGAGCAAATCCTATTGTGCTCTCTTCTTTGCTTTCTCGTACAATTTTGAATGCTATATTTATTGTGAAACAGACTACTGTTGATTTTTACTGTGTTACAGTTGTTACCAAAGATAGGTCTCTGTTTTGTTTATAACCATATGCTAATTAAAATGTTGTTTGTTTCCTACTAACCTCCTTACTCTGTGAGAAAATAGCTAATTACTGACATTACTGTGTGAGAAAATAGTTAGTCACTGAGATGGTGTTACAGATAGTGATAATGAGGAGACAGCCAGAAGCAGCTAATCACCAAGGATGGGATAACAAGAAGTAGTTAATCACTTCAAGGTTCTTTTATGGGTCAAGTATGTACTCCTATACCAATTTGGATAGAGCTGTGGCTACTTCAAGGAACATCCTTAGCATCCTCAAGAAGTTGGCAAACTTACACTAAACTTTTACTGTCCTGAGATGTCTCAATATCTTAAAAGGATAATGTGAGGAAGGGTCTCCTTCCACAAATGACCACTGAGAAGCTCACACTCATGCAGAATTGTTTTGCTGATGCAGCAAAATTTAATATGTGTGTGCAAAAAGGCTATTCAGTCATCCAAATGAATATGTAAGCCTAGGTGGAGTTATGTATCAGGTCGGTGGAATTATGAGAATCTTTTGCGTATAAGTAATGGGTCAGTATCCCCGGTGAGGTGTGCTCGATTTGTGGGTTGTCCCCCTAGCACCCGACATCAAATAAAGCAATATCTCCTCTCTAAACTACTTTTGGTTTGGGGAGCTTTTATTTCAGGTAACACAGTTATTGATAACTAATACATAGAAAAAGGACTTTGGATCTTTCTCTCTTCATAATCTTGGACTTGACTAACTGAAGCTTCAAGTTTCAAGAGCATTGGTGCAATTACTTTCTACAGACATAGACTGACATATTGTTCCTAGAAAATTCTGCAAAAATTCTTACCAGAAGTTTTACAGGCAGAAGGTCGTCTCCACTACTGGAGCAACAAGTTGCCTTCTGGCCAGAAGAAGAACAGAAGCAAAGAACTCCAGCAACACAATGATGGAGGCTTTATCAACACTTAGACAGTAAGCCAAAGGAAATGGCTTATCTAGGCAGAACAGTCAAAACACACGTTTAGCTCACCAAATTCTGTCTGTCGAAGACAGTATGCTTTAAGAGATTTTCTTTTCTCCAAACATGTTCATCTCTTCAGAAAATGTCTGAGAACAAGATACGTTCCTACAGTCATCTAAAACCATGCAACACATCCTATACCAATGGACAACTGCTACCTAGAATCCAAAACTACAGTCCAAATCCAGTTTTAATACTAAATTGGAGAGGGGAAAGGGTAGGAGGAGAGCAGAGAAAGGTCTCCTGACACAACAGGGACTGCTAATTCTTCTGCAGATTATTTTTCATTTACATACAACCTATGTGAAGACAAAACATGCACTCAGACTATTTATCTAGCTGCTCCAAAATACTTTAACAGAAGTACATTACTTTTCAGTTGTCAGAGCACAGAGAACCTAAGATAACTAAGGCTATTACGGCTTTTTTTGGAGAAGCAGTTTAGCTTTTGTTTTGGGGGTTTGTGGGTTTTTTTTTTGAAAGAGATTTCCCCATTTGGAATTTGGGTTATGAAAGTAATTTACATTTTTCTATCGGCTTTAATTGTGGACTACAATGTAGATATTAAAAAACTAAGCCCTGAATAGCAACTATAAAAATACCACCTCTTTCATATTATTTCGTAACACAGCGAATAATGACACAGAGACTCTCCCCAAGTCAAAGGCCCTCAGACTTCCAACATTACAGATATACATGACAACACTGGGAATTAAGAACAACACACACACACTTACACCTTGGAACATCCTAGTGGAAATTCTCCAAAAATATGAGCAATGCAGCCATTTGGAAGACAACTACAGGAAAAATGTTTCAAGAATCAACAGTTTCAAAGCGGGTATTGTTTGAGACGACAGCATCCACATACCAAACATTTTGCTTCAAAATACTAAGGTACAACCAGAAAGAATGATCTTATTCTTACAGAATAGATTTATATAGCTGAAGAATTACAACAATTGTGTGCACAGAAAATGCTATCTTACCTTCCTTTTTTAACCATTTCACAATGTTTCCTTGTTCCATTGTAGGAGAAAGTGCAGGCATGAGAACTTTAATACCAGGTGTACCTGTAAAACAAGCACATGATTATCTAGACTAAATACTTTTTGAGTATAATTATTTTTTCAGTTAACTGCTTAACACAAATGAAACTTAAAGTGCATAAATCTGAAAGACAGCTGAACAAAGATTCACTGTGATGATTTTTTTTAAGCTTACAACCAAGCATGCACTCCCAAGAGCACGAAGGAAAACAAGGCACTAGCTATAGAACCTGCATGTTAAACAGAAAACACCACTAGCACTCGCTAGATACTCGCACTGCTTCAGCTTTGATTCAATTGATTTTTAATGGAAACTTTCTCCACGACCAAATATTGGTGCATTCTTTAAAAAATACAAACTAGTATTTCAAGTACCCCTCAGTTCAGCCTGACCTACTGAACAATCCTTCGGTGCATGCAAGTGAAACAGGGTTTTATCATTTTTGTCCAACAGGAATGTAAACAGAAAAAAAATCTGCAACTTGCTTAGATCTCCAACTACTCACAAGCTATTGTGTGGAGAATGAAAAAGCAGCTAAAAAAAAACATTTGAGAAAAAAAATCAGCAGCCAGCATGAAGCTGTGATTTATTTTTTTTAATTCCCCCTCACCCCTGAAATGCCATAAATTTCAAAGCTGAGCCAGCTAATATCCCCTGCCTCTTGTGAATCAGGGGCATGTATACTAAATCAAATCACATTTCCATTTTGGGGGGCTTTCCACACATGGCCCTGCATATGCTTAATTCTGCCCCTGTCAGGGTTCTTTGAGCAAAACCCTGGTTAAAATGCTGTGCCACAGCCTCCGATTTACTCCAAGACACAACTGAATGAGACGAGTCTCAAAGACTTGTCCTCTTATTTACTGCTTGCTTGGTAGGAAAGGAAGTCTGAATGTAAGACTTGTCAGCAAGCCCAGAGGAAAGAACACACACACAGACAGGCATGCACATGTATCTCAGCCCTTGAGACAGGCCAGAACTGCTGCAATAACGAGAAATTGGGTAAGAGGTATTGATACGTTCCCTGCTGATGAACCACGATGTGATACAAAGGATAGTATACCTCCACCCACAAATTCCTCGGTAGTATTTACCATAGTTTTTCTTCCTAGTTATGCGGTATGTCAGCAGTATGATTATGAATGTATGACCAGAGTACCAGCCAGGCAGGCATCTTGTCTTCTGCCTTAGAGCACTTACCCATCCTCAGGCTTCTAGTCACGGGCGTGTAAGTGTGAGGACAGACTGGAGTGTAATTGTGCTGAACGTATCTAGCCCACTGCTAGAATCCTTTCCAACTCTTGACCTAGAGCTATATAAGCTAGATACTTAAATATTTTGATTATGACCTCAGTCTTAATGCTGAACTTCAATATTAAGAGCACACCAAGGCCAAGCATATAATCTCATTTCCCCAAAGTACAAAAATTTAAAAAAAAAAAAAAGAGAGAGAGAGAATTCAGAGTCCTGAATTGCTAGACAGGAAGTTTCATTGGTCTTACCAAAACCCACCACAAACACTGTCTCTTCCTTTCTCCTCTCCTCCTGCTCTTTGCTGTGGAATTTTTTCCAGATGACAGGTTAAAGCATATCTTTAAAATTAATAAAGGTCCCCTGACCCTAGTACTCGAGATACTGATGATCTACCTCTTTCACAATGTTTATTTATCCTTTCTGCTAGGAAACTATATGTATTTTGCAGACTAAAATTGCCTAATCTCAAGTTTCAGTGATTGGATCTTACGCCTGTTAAAAAGCTTGAAAGATTTCTCATTATAGAGATCTTTCACATGGGTAAGTGTCTATACATAGAGAGCAGGTAAATTCTTAGCCAAATAAAAAGATATGAAGAGTCCAATGTATTTAAACAACACAACACCACAACCTCTCCGGCCCTGTAACACCACATACTAGACACAGCGAGGCAGCAAATCACTTCAGTCTGCCAACTTAGTAAACCCATACACAGACAGAAGTGGCCCTGCACAGCAGCAAGCTGTATGCTATGTGAGATTCTTCTGAGGACAGGGCTCATGATACAGCACATTCCTTGGTTTCAGAGCGCACTACCTCTCTTGTCATTTGACCCAGTATACCAAAGTAGTATTCTGACATACAGCTTGTAATAGAAGAGATACGAGAATGCTTCTCGTTACTCCTTACTTCCAAGTTCTAAGAGTTCCCATGATTAAGATCTCAGAGAAGACAAAAAAGAAGTGAAACTTCAATTAATATACAATGATTTAAGGTAATTAAAAGTGCCCACCCATGTCCTGTATATTCATTAATGTTAATACATCCAATAAATCTGACCTTGTCTTTCACATTGCTACAGAATTACGAAAGAATAAACCATTACACTTGTAAAAGAATGTAGGTATTCAACCATAAATATTTCAGAGGTTCAGTAGAGTTAAAAACTTTACATAGCTCTTCAATTGTTTCTATTATTTCCATTATTATTTAATCTCTATCCCCACACCTCTCTAGCGGATGAGCCACAAGGCAGGGACTGAGGGAGCAAAGTCCTTACCACTGTAAGAGAAGATCAGGCTCAAGACCACCTAAGGAACCTGAACGCACACAAGTCTGTGGGACCCAATGAGACGCATCCCAGAGTCCTGAAGGAACTGGCTGATGTAGTTGCCAAGCCATTCTTTACACATTTGAAAAGTCACAGCAGTCAGGTGAAGTCAGTGGTGACTGGTAGAAGGGAAACACTGCACCCATTTTTAAAAAGGGTAGAAAGGAGCCCCTGGGAACTACCAACCTGTCAGCCTCACCACTGTGCCTGGGAAGATCATAGAACAGATCCTCCTTGAAGCTATGCTAAGGCACAGGGAGGACAGGGAGGTGATTTGAGACAGCCAGCATGGCTTCAACAGGGGCAAGTCCTGCCGGACCAACCTAGTGGCCTTCTATGACAAGGGAAGATCTGCAGATATCATCTATCTGGACTTCTCTAAGGCCTTTGACATGGTCCCTCACAACATCCTTCACCCTACGTTGGAGAGAGACGGATTTGATGGGTAGACTGTTTGGTGGAGGAGGAATTGGCTGGATGGTCACATCCAGAGAGTGGTGGTCAACAGCTCAATATAGAGATGGACATCAGTGAGAAGCGGTGTCACTCAGGGGTCCCTATTGGGACTGGTACTGCCTTCATCAGTGATGTAGACAGTGGGATCGAGTGCACCCTCAGCAAGTTTGCAGACAACACCAAGCTGAGTGGTGTGGTTGACATGCCTGAGGGACAAGATGCCATCCAGAGGCACCTGGACAAGCTTGAGAAGTGGGCCCATGTGAACCTCGTTAGGCTCAGCAAGGCCAAGTGCAAGGTCCTGCACGTGGGTCAGGGCAAGCCCTGGTATCAGTACAGGCTGGGGGATGAAGGTATTGAGAGTAGCCCTGAGGAGAAGGACCTGGGTGGATGAGATGTTGGACATGAGCCAGCAATGTGCATTCGCAGCCCAGAAGACCAGCTGTATCCTGGGCTGCACCAAGAGGAGCATAGACAGCAGGTCCAGGGAGGTGATTCTGGCCCTCTGCTCAGCTCTGGTGAGACCCCATGTGGAGTACCGCATTCAGCTCTGGAGCCCTCAGCCCAGGAAGGACATGGACCTGTTGGAGCAGTTCCTGAGAAGGGCCACAAATACGAGGAGAGGGACCTGTGTGGACAGGCTGAGAGAGTTGGGGTTGTTCAGCCTGGAGAAGAGGCAGCTCCCAGGAAAACTTATGGTGGCCTTTCAGTACTTACAGGGGGCCTACAGGAAAGATGGGAACAGACGTTTTTATAGTATCTATAGTGACAAGATAAGGACTAATGGTTTTAAACTAAAAGAGGGTAGATTCATGCTAGATATAAGGAAGAAATTTTTTACAGTGAGGGTGGTGAGACACTGGAATAGGTTGCCCAGAGAGATGGTGGATGCCCCATCCCTGGAAACATTCAATGTCAGGTTGGATGGTGCTCTGAGCAACCTGATCTAGTTGAAGATGTCCCTGCTCATTGCAGGGGTGGTTGGACAAGATGACCTTTAAAGGTCCCTTCCAACCCAAAACATTCCATGATTTGTTTAAAAACATGTACTGGAAACATTGTAGCAAGCCTCCAATAACCTCAGCAGCCATCAATGATCTTGACACTTTAAAATGTACCAAGAGCAGAGAGCAAATTACGTATTCCTTCAAGTCCCCAGGACAACACCACAATCAGGGTCATGCTCCCCAGAACACTTCAACTGTGGAAGCGAGCCCAGTGTATGCTTAGTTCATGTTCCCAGAAAACTGCATGAGCAAATATACATATTTGTCTCAGCCTTCTATTCCCAGGTTAATTTTCCTTTTCCAAATCAGTCCGAGAAATTAATATATTCTTTCCATATTTAGAAATGTATCCAGACAGTGTTCCTCATCCCACTGGCAATTCCCATTTGAATCACCTCCAAAGACTTTCTTTTAAAAATTTCTTCTTGCAACCTCTCACCTTGAACCAATACACACATTCTGAACATAGTTCATTTTTCTATGTTATTCTGTGAATGTGTATCTCTCTTCATTTTCCAAATCATGCTTTGTCTATGATAATTTTTCAAGTACCACAAATTAAAGCATGGGTTCAGTCTTCTTTACTCTATATGTTTACTGAAAAAAAAAAATTTACAGCAAGTAGAAAAATAATACATTACAGGATGCAAAGAAGCATTCTCCATTTAATTTGTCTAACTTGACAGTCAGCTTTGACAATCAAAACATGATTTTGAAGTCATATCCCACAAATATCTAGGACTATATAAAATTAGTGAGTCTAGGACTATCTAGAACTAGTGAATATACTTCATTGAAAAAAGTGAAAGCATTCCACGTTTCTAATGAGGAAAAAAAATTAATGTTTAAACACAGTGGTTCACATGTTTCACTTCAGTAAAGAGTCTCTTGAACCATTTCCCAGAATATGTTCCATACTTTGGCATAAATACAAAATCGATCAACACATTTGTGCCACTACGAGCAACCAACACAAAACATACAGTCCATTCTGGTCCTTTGATCAAGTTTGGAGAGAAGATCCAGCAGCAAGTACACATGAAGTGTGTTTAAAAAAAAAAAAAAAAAAAAACAAACCAAAAAAACCACAAAAACACACACCCCAAAAAAACACCCTCCAAAACAACCAACACACACACCCACAAAACCCACCACAGGATACAAAGCAGAAGGAAGAATACAGAAATCAAGGCACACGCCAAATCCAAAAGAAACTGCCATTTTCTATACTACTGTGCCTCACTGCAAGAACGTTAACAGTAATTGAGAAGCAGCACTCAAACTGACCTTAGAAGGTATATGACTATACCTAATAGCCAATCCAGTAGGCTAACAGACTTCTCAGGCACTTAATGACTTAATGCTAAGTCACACTAAAACAAAACCACACCACACATAATCAACCCACTTGCCACTAGATAAAAACTCCTTCATTCTTCCCTAGCTTTCCACGAGGAACACAGAATATTTGACTTGTAAGGCCTAGGCAACTAATAAAGGCTTGTTAGGAACTTTGCTGCTACCTGAGAAAGACCAATATATCATATAGCTCAAAGGAAAATTATTTTTTGGAAAAACCCTACAGTGTTCTACTACTCCTATTTGGGAAGACATGGGGAGCCCAAGGGCTAGTCATCAGCTTCAGCAGGCAAGGGAATATGAACCCTCTTAATGAGATAACATTATCTCCGTATCACTGATGTAAATCCAAGTGCTAGCAGAATAGTTCACTCTGCAGCACACAGCAGAAGAGTAAACAATGTCCATCTTTCCATTTCTAGTTCCATGTTTTATGCTGTATATAGAGTATTAGAACTCAAATAGCGTTCTTTCCCTTCTTGACCTATGGAAACACTTCAGTGTAATTCTGTCCTCACAAATCTGTACATATATTTAGAAACTGTAAGAAAACTAAAGTTTGAAAACTATCCCTATGCTCCACTTTCTTTGAAGATGCTAAATACATGATCCTGAACTCTATCATTTCATGATCACTACAACTTAGGGTGCCCCCTACCTTAATGATCTCCACCAGTCCCTCTGTGTTTGTCAGTACCAGGTCCAGGAGTGCTCCTCGCCTTGTTGGCTCCTGCACCGCCTGTGTCAAAAAGTTATCATCCATGCACTGCAGGAGCCTCCTGGACTGTGCGTGCCTGGCTGTGTGGTCTTCCCAGCAGATATCATGCTGGGATGTGGGGAGTAATACATATTTTTAATCTATTTTATTGTTTGTGGTAATTACACCTGAATGTTGATTATTAAATAGCAACTTAGGTATATGGCATAAAGCTAGCATGAATTATTTAGAAAATTCATTACAAATTTCTAGTCAGCTGTAGCAAGCAAGTTGTTCAGAAAAAACACACGTAAAAACTGAATCAGCAGAGAGCTGAGAATCCCTACACTGGAAAACCACATGCAGGTTTGTCCATCGTCCCCCCCACCTCCTATACTCATCAGCAAAACTTCAGATCTATTTCTAGGCTGGTCTTGCTGATATATTGAAGAAAGAAAAATATTCCTGACACTCTCAGTAAATTTGTTGGGCAGAAGACTTGAAAAAACACAACACTAAGAAAAGTAATAAATTTTCTCAAGACATTTTAAAATTGAGCTATCTAGGGAAGAATGTTATCTTCAGAAATAATGTTGATTAACACGGACAGCCATGTCAGCAAAAAAAAGTAGACAAAGTATACCAACAGATTGCTTTACTTGTATTACTTTTCACAGAACTTCCTTTTTCTCACGACTTCTACGCAGCCTGATCTGAATCGTGCAGAATTATATAACAAAATTATAATAGTTACAGCAGCCATTACAGTAATGCACAAAAAAAGATTTCAGCAGACTTGTCAATGCTGTCGCACTGATTATAAAACTCAATTTCTAATTACTTTCAGCTGTCTGGAGGTCAGATGCAGTCAATAAGTTCATTGAAAAACTTCACAGAGAACACATTTACTAACATTACTTGGATGCTTTAAAATAATTTCACAGCTACAAAATCAAAGTGCTTTTTAAATAAGAAAAGCATTTCTTCTCTCTACAATGTATCAGAAATCTAATTTTGCAAGGCAGCACAACGATCGCATTTTGAATGGGGCCAATTCAGGCAAAAACTTTTAAGCCATGCCTCTTGTTCCACATTAACTTAATATCAATCCATGATACAACCAAAAGGAGCTGATCAGTCTTCTGCTCCAATTGCTCATGTTCACACTTTTATTCATACTACCAATAGTACTAATACTCATGCTGGTGCCCAGTTATCCAGATTGGGGAATGGATTTTGCTGGAAGTTAACCTGATCACAAAAACACAATTTCAGTCAAGTTAGCTTCCTGTTCTGGCTCATCATAGAGCAGTACAAACAAAATCAACACCCAAAATGGGCAGTGGGAACTAGGACAGAATTTAAATTGAGTTAAAGCAACTATGAAACTACAATACAAATGCTTATGCAAAGGAAAGGAAAAAAAAAATGAGGTGCAATTCAGCTCCATTTTCTCCACTCCAGTCTCACCAACCTATCCATCCTGTGTGCGTGCATTTAATGGTCATACATAGAGATGTCTGTGTTCAGAGAAGTTCAGTAGTGTTGCAATTAAGAGACTTTGTTCAGCAACACAAGAACAGTTGCAAAACAATGGTCTCCTTTCAAAGCTATTTTAGTCACTTTTCAGTTAATGATCATACACATCCAAAAACAGGCTTAAATGTGTCTCAAAAAAAAAAAAGTAATTTTACAATGAACAATTCCCTTCATCAAATAATATTTTCCCTTGTTAAATCAAGAAAAACCTAACTGTGCTAATAAAAGGAGCCATTGGATTCATATAGGTTAGTTGCACTGTACGGGCAGTCCTTACAAGCACTCTAGGAAGTAAATATCGTTGCTCTTTCATTATGTGTAAGGGAAAAGCTCTGACAATTTTCCAATACAGAGCTCATGTCCATAATATAATTTTGAGCCATGAACATATGAAACTTCTGAAGTCTCAGTCACCATCCATCAATTTTACTGCTATCAGCTGTGTTATTACATATCAATTATCTGAATAAAAAAGGAGAAAGACTTAGAAAAACTTCACATAAACAGTAGCTGCTATTTTAAAGAAAACCATCTGCATATCCAAAGAGAATTTGTTTCGGTGACACATTTTAAGAATCGAGTCTGGGCATGACACTTCTGTCTCCTTACTTCTCTTCCATTAAGAGATTCTATGCATGTTTAGGCTGTGTATCAAGCAGACTAAAGATCAGGGGTTTAAGAGAAGAGCAGACCATTAAACTTCTATAGTATCCTATTAACTACAATCTGAGAACCCCATTGAGAGCAAATTTTGTACTTAAACTTACTTAGCATAACACAGGTTCACTGCCTCTTTTGGACCTCCTTTGATATGGAAACAGCTACAGCATTGTCAAATCATAATCTCATAGGTTGATTTCTATGAAATCCAAACTCCATTTAAAAAAAAAAAAATTTCTCTTTCAGTACACTTACACCTAGGAAGCACTGAACTATTTTCAATTGTAAGCACTTTTTTTTCTTATCCACAGCATTTACATATTTGAAGGCCTAGTCTCCCATCAATCTGTTTTCCTCTTTAGACTCCAATTCCTTCATTTTTTTCTCAGTGACCACATTTCATAGACCTTTAATAATTATCAAGCCTCTCTCTCAATTATTTGCCATTAGCTACACCCTTCCTGATGTATTTCTGGAACTTCCGGAGACCAAACGGCACCCTACCAAACTAACCCATCTCCGCAGCCTCTCATCCACTTCCCAATCCGTCATTGCTACCCGGTTTCTCCTACTCAGTACATCAACGCTCCCTTTCGGCCCTGCCACCCACCTGGTTAACACCAGGCACTCGCACCTGCCCACCACCTTGCACAGCCTTTACTCCTCCCCAGTACCACCTACCCTCATCCCTTACTGAACGTCGCAGCTCCTCCGCAAGCACCTGCAGTAGGCCAACAGCACAGGGCCCCGACTAACAACAAAGGGCTGATCCAACCCATTACTCACCCCGTAGCGCTCTGGTCTCGTGCAAGCGCCCCCAGCCTCCTTGAGCAGGGAAAGACACGCCGGTGCCGAGAGCTGGCCGCCCCCTCAGCAGGAGCCTAGCCACCCCCTTGCCGCCGCAGCTCAACCGCAAGGAAGCTGCCATCTTGCTTCTCCTCTCTTCCCTGCCCTCCCCAGGACCGGGGCTGTCTCTCTCACTGCCTGAGCAGAAAAGAAAAAAAAAAAAAAAAAAAAAAAAAAGTGACGCGCAGCACGCGGCAGCCAAGCCTCCTTAGCGCCGAGAAGCAGCTTCACTAGTACCCCCTGCCCTGCCCTGCCGCCGACCACCTGCACCTGACACAGCGGCAAGCCCTCCTGCAGCACCACCCGTAGGCGCTCAGCCACTCGCCTGCTCGGGACTGACGGCCTCTATCGCCACAGATAGAAGCAAACACCTACCACGCACAGCCCCGCGCTCATCCTAGCCCTGCCTGCCCGCCCCCAGGGCGCGCCTGCATCTCCTCTCCAGCTGGCCCTTTCCTACCCTCCCGACCCGGTGAGTAGCAGAGGAGGGGGCTAGCCTCTGCACCCCACCCCGGCCGTCCGCCTCTGCCTTGGGGCAGGGCCTGCGCCGCCCGTCAGGGTATCGCTTAGCTCGATGCCCCACCGCCAGCGGTAGGTAAGCGCTCGGCAGGCGCCCGCGCGGCCGCACCCACAGAAGCTCCTGAGAAAGGACCCCCACGCTCGCTCCCCGGCCGGTGCCATGGCGGCTGCTGCCAACGACTGCGACGCCGCGCAGGTAACGAGGGGCCACGCGCAGACCCCGCGCACGGCGCCTGGCTCTGAGGCCGCGTGGGCTGTAAAGGGTCGCAGGGCTTGGCCGCGGGACGGGAGCGTTCCCTTTAGGTAGCCCAGCAGCGGGCGGCGTGGGTTCGGCTACACCCCGCCCAGCGCCCCAGGGCCTCCTGCGCCTGCGAGGGAATCCTGGAGGCCCGAGGCGGGACAGCGAACCGGCAACGGCTCTGCCGGCGTGCCCGGGCCTTGCCGTGGCCACCCGTGCCACCTCTGATGCTGGGTCAGCCCGTCGCCTGGAGAGAATCACTTTGGGGCAGCGGGTGCTCCAGGATAGCAGTTTGCAATTGCAGTTGTTGAGGCTATTTTTGTAAACTTAGTAATTATCTAGTAACTTTCATAGTTACTAATTAACAGAGAGTATAGAGATGTTATGAAATTTACAGCACTTTCCAAAATGCTGCCAGCTGACAGTCTGACTGCAGTTGCAGGCCTTTGGGCCCTTTTTATTTATTTGTTTATGGTAACTGTTTGTTACTGTAAGTCGGCACAACCTGAATGTGAGTCAGTAGTGTTACACTTCATCAAACGAAGCAAACATTGTGCTAGAGTGTATGGGAGCATCACCTGGATGAGGCTTGAAATACTTGTCCTTGTTTGTATGTGGAACTGGTCAGGAGACATCAAGAACAGTGTGGACTGACAACAGAGAGATGAGAATCATCATCAGAGTAGATAATGTGGCCTGTCAGAAAAGAGGGAAAGAATCTGTTTAGTCAAAAAAAAAAAAGAAAAGAAAAAGAAAAGGAGCAATTGGAGTTGTTGTCTTAATATGTAAAATGTCACAGAGATGAAAGGGAAGAATGTCTTCTTTATGCCCATAATTGTTTGGTAAGAGATAACAAGCTTACATTTCAGCAAGCAAAGTTTAGGTTAGGTATTAGGAAAATACTTCTGACCTGGGACAGTTTTCCTTGGGAGTTTGTGGCTCGCTGTCATTGGAAGTTTTAAAGATGAGGTTAAAGTAGGAGCTTCCAAACCTTGTCAAACTTGCTTCAGGCTGCCGTCTCCATCGCTTCACCTTCTCTGTCTCCTGCCTCAGAACCACTGCCGCTGTCTTGCACCTGTTCCTGTTTGTCCCATGCTGCTGCCACGGCTTCCCCATGACTGATTCTGCAAGTCCAGCACCAACTGCTACATTTTCCTGTAGCAACTGCAACAAGATGCAAGTGGTCTGTTCAGAGGAGCTGCATTAAACAAAGCCTTTGCTTGCTGTGATTCTAAGGGCTAGGAGACAATCTTGAGGGGCTCACAAAATCCCAGTTCCCCTTTGCTTAAGTCTTATGGTCTTTAGACTGTCAAGGATCACTCTGCAGCTTCAGAGACTCTGTGGTATTGGGGTCAGGGGAGAGAACAATGACAACAGCACTCTTTTGCTTATGTTTCAGCAAAGGTATTGGTACTAAGTAACTACCTGCCTACCAGTTTTTGTATGTGGTTAGTTTTTGCTTTTCTCTTTATTCTGTGTGTGTTAACAGACCTCCCTAATGTGGATTGCTGCTGCTAAGCAGATGTTTCTCTTGGAAATGGCTTTTCATGGGCATAAATGACGTTAAGCTGAGCAGCTGATCACTTGTCATTTTAAAAAAAAAACTATTAAAACTTCTAATTGCTGCAATAAAAAATTTTCAAAACATAAAAAAGGCATAGCATAAATGATCAATTTCATTTGGATGTCTGTACTTGCTGTAAAAATGCCAGAGACTTTTAAGCAGAGTAGGAGCCTCACCACATTGCTTTCCTGTCTCTTCCTTACAATTATTTCTTTTTCTCACCTAAAAAAACTCCCTTGTGCATTATAGAATCCATGTATGGTGCTGAAGGTGTTGTAGAAAATAAACTTTTTTAAAGGCTCATTACGTTATTTTTGCCACTTTGGTTTATTTGATCCATTTTTATGCTAAAGAAAGATTTTAAACAGAACTCTACCAGCTTATTAATGGTACTTTTCTCACTTTATGTATACAGTATAGCACAAACCTATTTTACCACATCAAACTTATCACTACATGGCTGTTCAAAGAAACCTCATCATGATTTACTACCCATCGGTCTGCAATATCAATGGTATTATTTAATCTATGCAGTCTGTTCTTATTTCTGAGGAAAATGTATGATTTCTGAGCAATTTATGGCAGGGAGATATGTATTTCAGACACTGGTTATTTACTGTGATATCTTAAAATATTCACATCGTAGTTCAGTTTTACATCTTTTGAAAATTATCCCCAAAACCTTTACAAATGTGTTCGTTCTACAAATAGAGTGGATCCACCTTGTTTTCCGTTACATTAGACCCACATTGTTTTCTGGGTTTTTGGGGTGGGTGGGTTTGTTGGTTTTTTTGTGTTTTTTTTTAGTAATGTTAGGTACAGTAATTTGAATAAAATAGGAAAAAGCTAATTTGCCTTGAGCAACCATAGTCTTGCAGAATACAATAACAATTTTTGAAAAAGATTTGACTGCTGGAAATATTCTAAATTTTCAGTGAATACTTTCAGTCAGCTCCTGTTTAGAAATTTATCAGCCAATTTGTTTTCAAAAGAATAATTTAATGGATTGAAAAATTAGTCACTTCTTTTAGTTTATGGAAATTTGTGGAGTTTTCCTTTGTATCTAACAGCGTGTAGAAATTTAGGCTAAGATATTAGCAGCATAGCAGCAAAGAAGCTGAATTGTTCGTGTTAGCTGTATCAGAAAACTAGTGGGCTGGGTCCTGATTTGGAGATGTGAAGGAAGAGATAACCAATGGCATCTGTACTTCAACTTAAAAATCAAATGTAAAAGTACTGCTAATTGAGATTTGACAAAGAGTAATCGTGTTGAGTTGCCTACTGCTTTCACACATGTTCACTCCCAGACTTATTACAGCAAGTACTGTTTTTTAGTTATGTAAACAACTGTCATTTTTATAAAAAATAATTTTAAGCAGGAAATACAGTAATATTTTTATTTAGATAGTTTATAGTCAGTATCCACTGATCCTGGAAAAATACTCTTAAGCTCTGAGGACTGTTTTATAATCCTGGCATTTTTCAGAAAAAAATAGTCAAATTCCTTGATCCTGGGGTCTTTTTCCTTCGTGTACTCTTGTATATGCTGTTCCGTTTGTTTCAGGTAATGTGAACTGATGATTTTTTTATGGTACTTTAAAAATCTTAACTTCTTACATAAGTTTCTAGGATTGCTGGTTAGAGTCTTGTTTCTATCACTTGAAATATATAAACAGTTGATTTTTTTACTATATTAAAAGAGACTGTAAATAATAGAAACAAAATCAGAGCAGGCAGGAGTAGCATCTGAACTGAATCCCAGTTCTTTAAAGATAAGTGCATCAGAAACAAGTGCCATTGAAGAATATGGTGCTGCACTATTAAGTTGAAGTTTGAAGTGTAGTGATGGGGATTAATGCATATATAAAAAGAATTATGTGAAAGTTGGCTGCAGTAGCAGGGAACTGTATTTGGTGACCTAAGGGTTTAGCCTTCCCAAAGCTAATCCTTTTTTCTGTTGGAAACAATGCAAGGAGCACATCTGTTGTGCTTAATTGCTGATTTCTGTCACACACCGATATATAAGAAAGAAAACTAGCTGTATTACTGTGGTAATGTAGGTGGAAATCTTACCCTATCCCAGGGAGATAAATTAATTTAAATAAAATTAGTGCTATTTCTCTACTGTTTAATTCCTTACCCGATGGGTTCAGTTATACAAGGATCTTTGTGAAAGCACATAGATTTTTATTTTTACACTGGTAAAACGGGGAAGACTTTAGCTTTTGCTTCTCTCAGATAAGCTAAAAGAAATACTCAGGACAACTCACAGTTTTCTCTATGTACACTGGTTATATTTCTCATGTAAATGATTCCAACATTCAAAATTTTTCATTTTCCAATGTAATACTCACTTATCAAAGACTGCTACCTGTTAGCTACAGCTTTCTTAGTTTTATATATTCATTTCAGAGTAATATTTAGGATTTCCAATAAATAGTTCTGGCTTGTATTGTAAAGCGATTCTGGTTTAGATTAACTATGAATGAATCTCTGACATTACAGATACCTTTGGTTAATAGATAGATATAGATGTATTTACTGATAAAATAAATAATGGAATATGGAAAAATTTAAGAACATTTCTTCCTTCTGAAAGAAATATTAAAATAATGCAGTTTGCCTTCTGCATGTGAGGTAACCTCACACTGTAAAAATGTAGGAATGTGAAGTTCATCAAATAATTTGCCTATGTTTTCTATGGTATATTCGAATGCTATGTAAAAATATTATATAACAGAACTAATAAAGTCTGTGCTGCTGAAATTTGTAAATCAAGCAAAATAAACATACAGAAAACTGATTCAATAGGAAAAGTTATTAGTTGAGCTTTTAAAAATGGATTATGTTAGATGCATTCATTTTTCTATAACTTAGTCTCGCTGTGGGGCCACTACACTTGAATAAATTTGAGATGAGGCCTTTTCTGTGAAGGGTAACTAGAGGTGAATTTTATTTGGGGGTTTTGTTTCAAGGTGCGAACGCAGTCGTTTTGTAACTGAAGTTCCTAAGCATAAATTAGGCTGTTGTACTGCAGTATGAAAGTTCTACCCCTTTAAACTCAATTTCAGAATTGAAATTCTTAGGTTTGTGATGTTTCTGATGGCTTTTAATTTATTTCTTTATTTTTAGGAGAAGTTACATCCAAGAAATCTTATCCCAGAGCTTTGTCGACTGTTTTATGGTTTAGGCTGGGTAACAGGAACTGGTGGAGGAATAAGCTTGAAACATGGGTAAGTGAAGGTGGAAAAGAAAGAACGTGATGATTATAGAGAGAGAGGGTGGCTGTGTTTAGTAGTTGGTGAGGGCATTTCAGTTCCATGAAAAAAGTTTGAAAGTCAAGAGTGAGCGAGAAGGTAGAGGGAGAAATGAACAGTATGCCAGATTTAACCATGTAGAAGGGAGGTGGCTTGTCTGACTTAACCATTGCAGTCCCTTCAATGGAGAGAGTCAGCTTCAGAGAGTGACTTTTTTCTGTCCTTTTCCTATCTTTGCTTAAGGTAGATAAATTGTCTTTCAGAAGCAATGTATTCCCCCTTTTTCGTTTCATTGACTATGGAATTTAGGCACACAGCTTTCAAATGCCTGTGGTTAGATGAGATGAATCCCACCCTAGATATTTTGCAAGCAAGACATTTTCTTGAAGAAGGAAATTACTGTTCTACTGAGATATTTCTAAGGAGATGTTCTTAACATGTAATTAAAGCAGGACAGGTAACAGCAAAATAATTTTTGGTGTGTATCCACTGCTAAGGAGCACCACTTTGCTTTTTAATTTGCTCTATTACTTACCAGAAAGGTAAGGATTTCCAGTCTCCCCCTCTTCATGCTTTACAAGCTTTAAATGGAGACAGAGCTCCTCTCAGTGGCCACTGAAAAAAGAGAAGTCCTCATTCTGCAGAACACCTTGCCCAGTGCCTGCAATTCTGTCCCCAGTCACAGGGTGTTGTGACATTTTAACTTGAAAGTCTCTGATCTCTCATTTTTCTGACATACACTTACATGCAGACACAAGCAGCCATTGCTATTCAAATATATGAAGAATTTATATGTGTGTGTGTATGTATATATATATATGAAGTAAAGGCTCTAAATGCTAATGTTTGTGCTGTTCTAATGGCTTTGTGCAGGTTGTTTCACTTCCCTGCTTGATTTTACAAGCAAAGCAACAGCAATAATAATGAGAGGAATGATAAGAGGGTTAATTCTTGTTTTTAAAACTCTTCATCTCTGTAAACTAATAATTAGTCTAGCACTAATTTCTTATCAGTAGCTAAATGTAGCCTATTTTCTTTGCCATTTCAGTGTGATTCATGTTGGTTGTGGCAAGACAAATGGTGTCAACAGGGAATACACCAACGTAGTAGTACAGTTTTCCTCAGCTGTTGTATAACTTGTTTGCTCAGACTACACTGAAATACATGTTTGAGTTGGTACCAATGTTGTCTAGTCAACAATACCAGTCATCTATGTGGCTGTACTGTTTAATAGCTACAGTAACAGTTAGCTATGTTTCAAAATTAATAGCTGTGAGGCAGAGATCAGACTAGCTTAGAACTGTTACATAGGAAATAGTGAAAGAACAGCTGAAATTTGATTGAAATTCTAACAAATGGTCTTAAAAGCTAATCCTAATCAGCATTACTCACTGTGCAGTTCATATCAATTACTCAGAAGAAAAATGCTAATTTGGACATGGGATAGCATATTAAAAATGGATCTCAAATTCTTTGTCAGGTGTCCTGTATTTCAAAGTCTGTATTTCATCATCAGATTTTGCCTCTGTGATTAATTTCTAAATAAGAAAAAAATTTGTTTTAAGAAAAAATGCATGTCTTTCATTAGTAACCAAATTACCACTTGATTTATCGATCATTTGTACTCTCAATCCTCTTGCTCATGCAAAGGAATTAAGACTAAATTAATGCAACGTTGGCAGTGTTAATTCATGAATGTTAAAAATTACAAATATGATAAAGCCACATTTTGATGTGCTTCACAGCTGTTTTACCCTTAAGATCATTGAGTCCAACCATAAAGTGCCTAAGCGCCGCGGCTGCATGCCTTTTAAATACCTCCAGGGATGGTGACTTCTGTAGGCAGCCTGTTCCAATGCTTGACAACCCTTTCAGTGAAGAAATTTTTCCTAATATCTGATCTAAACCTCCCCTGGCACAACTTGAGGGTGTTTCCTTTTGGCCTATCCCTTGCTACTTGAAAGACAAGACTGACCTCCACCTTGCTACAACCTCCTTTTAGGTAGTTGTAGAAAGGGATAAGGTCTCCCCTGAGCCTCCTTTTCTCCAGACTAAATAACACCGCTTCCCTCAGCTGCTCCTCATAAGACTTGTCCACCAGACCTTTTAACCAGCTTTGTTGCCCTTCTAAGTGCTCTTGTCCAGAGGTATAAACATCTTGTGGTCCTTAGGAAATGTGTCTGTAACGTGACTAATTATTCACTAGATGTCTCTCTGCTTCTGAATTTAGTATGTTACTGTTGAAACCGAATAGTGATTACAATTGAGAGAGATAATCTGATTATTTTTTTTGCTATTTTTGAAAATGTTTCAGATGCCATATTAAAGTAATTTTAATTTAAATCAATTTTTTACAGTCTTTGTTCATGTAAACCTTGCAAGAAGTGATGTACTTCTACTTGAATTTCAGTCATTTAATTGCATTGAATTAGTGTTATATTTTTATCGATACAAATAAGTATACAAATGCATTAAAAACATGTTTACATGTTTTTGACATAGTTGTAAAAACCCCAAAAGTATTTACATTGTAGAATACTATAGATAATTAATATTGTTTATAGGTAGTCTGTGTATTTTTAAGTAATAGTTTTGGCACCGGTTTTGTCATAGATCAGTATCTGCTTGCAATTTCTCTTGTTCATTTTTATTGTGAATTCTGAGTTCAGAATTATTGCAGGGGGAGGCTGTGTGTTTTTCTTTGTAGGAAAAAATAAGGCTGCACTTTCTACATGTGTTTCAGATCTCTTCTGGGGTTGGAGCTGTGGTTTCGTACCCCTGCAAGTCAGAGATTTCATATGCCCTTGTATGATTCAGTTCTATTTTGAAAACCATCTACATGTCAATCTATGGAAGGAGCAAGAAAGTTGTTGAATTTTAAGGGGCTAGATTTGCTATTTCCTTTTCAGTGGATTGCCCATGCAGTTGGAGAACCTTGTGTTTATCGATTTTCTGTGTCTGTAACTTTTCTTAGGAATGAAATCTACATCGCTCCTTCAGGAGTCCAAAAGGAAAGAATACAGGTATGTTGAATTGTATTTTTATCTCAGAGCTCATCTTGAGATGGATGAAAGTACCTTTGTTTAGAGTTTAATTTTTCTTTCTGTAAAGTTAGAAACTTGGATTTTGCCCAGTACTCCACTAGCATAGCAAACCAACATGTGTTTCAGTGGCCAGTGTAGATTAGTCTTGATGATCTCTTTGCTTTAAATTAACACAGAAGACTGAGATTTGAACATTAGTACTAAAGTCCAACTTTATTCTTTGTGAAGCTTGAATGGCTCTGTAGCTGTCTGGCTACAGTTTTAAGTTACTGTGGCACATACGTAATTAAGCGTTAACACTTAATCTCTATTTATTTTCCTTTGAGTGATTACAAATCTTTGTCTTGACATTCTCAGTAAATAGATGGGCTCTCTCCATGAAAAGGTTACTTTGTCTACCTGTTTCCTTTCCAAAAAAAACCCAAAATATAAGTGGAGAGGAGAATGGTAAATGATAGCTATTTTATGACAGCAGGAACTCCCCCAGAATAGAATAATATGTGGAAAGAATTTGTTGTTTTATGGATCTCGGGGTAAATACAATGAGAAGTGAAAGGAATCTCTTCACTGGCAGAAACTTGGGGTGTCACAGCAGTGCTCACTGGGGATGTTAGCAAGTAAGGCAGACAAAGGCATAACGTGGCAAGACCATGATGGTCTGTTCTTTGCTAGCAGTAGCAGTGGATTGAGCCCAGTGAATAAGGAAATATCTTGCAACTGCATTTCCTGATGATTTTTAAAAAAACATTAAAGAAGAAGGTTTAATTGCTGCCCTGAACAATTCTTTGTACTATTATGAGTAGCTGATTGATGCAAAGGTAACATTCATGTAAAGCTACCGAAAGCAAAGTTTAAAAAAATAGTTCTACAAGTTGAATTAAATCTACACATAATATATTTATGTCACTTGTTGGTTCTTTAAGGTGGGGAAGGAAAAGTACATCTACATTTCTTTTATTGAATCATTTACTACTTTTCCTTTTGATCTATTGTCTGTTATTTAGATACAGGTTATCTTCTTTTTGAGAAAATTTTAGTTTTACAAATATCTGCTTCGCAGCATTCTGAATAAAAACAGTACCTCATATTAATTCACGTTACACAATGTCAGTAAATAGTATTAGAAGCTAGAATAAATGCGGTGCTCTACAGCACTTTTATAAAGTTAAAATCACATTTTATATTAAATATGTGGTGTATATATTTGTCTCCCTAGAAGGAAAACAAAACTATTAGGGTCATCACAGTTCAAAATAATTTTTTCTTTCTTACAGCCAGAAGATATGTTTGTTTGTGACATGAATGAACAGGACATCAGTGGTCCTCCACCGCACAAGAAACTAAAGAAAAGCCAGTGCACACCTCTTTTTATGAATGCCTACACTATGAGAGGTGTGTAGCAAATGTTCAGTGATAACTGAAGTGCTGTATATACACATCCACAAAATTGAAACTCAATACCACATTCTTTATACATGGAAGTTACAGTGAAATTAACATGAAAATATAAAATAAATTAAATTCCAAAGGAATATGTACAATGAAAGGTAGTCCGTGGTAACATCCTGTGAGTTTCATTTACACTTTAGTCTTCTAATGTAGCTATACATCATCTTTTTGGCACTAATTTTTAGTGCAGTATACTAGTAGATTGCGGGAGCAGCTGGGGGATTTACAGCAGTCTTATACCAGCAGTTTTGCCTGTTCAGCAGCTATGTTTTACAACCATTGGCTGTGATCAAAGGTTCTAAATTATGGATAGGTGAAAAAAAAATTATGAAACTTTTCTTTTGTAGGTGGACAGTAATAAAAAGCTTCTGCTGTTGTGTAAGATTTATATCTGTTACTTTATAAAGGATTTAGTGAGTCTCTTCTAATCTTCCTGCACAAGAAGCTTATATGAGCTGACAGAATTGGCTGATGTAGTTGCCAAGCCGCTCTCCATGATAGTTGAAAAGTCACGGCAGTCAGGTGAAGTCCCCAGTGACTGGAAAAAGGGAAACATTGCACCCATTTTTAAAAAGGGTAGAAAGGAGCACCCTGGGAACTACCGACCTGTCAGCCTCACCTCTGTGCCTGGGAAGATGATAGAACAGATCCTCCTTGAAGCTATGCTAAGGCACATGGAGAACAGGGAGGTGATTTGAGACAGCCAGCATGGCTTCACCAAGGGCAAGTCCAGCCTGACCAGTCCTAGAAAGAAAAAGAAAAGTACTAGCATAAAATATTAAAAAAAAAAGTAAAAATTTTTAAACATTTATCTCACAAATAAGTTTGGGAATTCTTTAGAATCTCAGAACTCTGATTTGTACTACTAATTTGTAGAGTTTTTCAGGCATTGCAGTATGTAAAGAAATGTACAAGTAGTGTTTCTCCTTGAATTGGGCAAGTAGTTTTTCTCCTGCAATTTGTTACAGAATCACAGAATGGTAGGGGTTGGATGGGACCTTCAGAGATCATCAAGTCCAACCCCCCTGCCAAAGCAGGTTGACCTAGAGCAGGTTGGACAGGAATGTATGTAATATCTCCAGAGAAGGAGACTCCACAACCTCTCTGGGCAGCCTGTTCCAGTGCTCTGTCACTCTTAAAGTAAAGAAGTTTTTCCTCACGTTGAGATGGTGTTTCCTGTGTTCCAGCTTGTGCCTGTTGCCCCTTGTCCTGTCACCAGGCGCCACTGAAAAGAATCTGGCCCCATCCTCATGACATATTAGATATTTATAGACATTGATGAGATCCCCTCTCAGTCTTCTCTTCTCCAGGCTAAACAGACCCAGGACTCAGCCTTTCCTCATGAGAGGTGCTCCATTCCCTTGATTGTCTTCGTAGCCCTCCATTGGACCCTGTCCAGTAGTTCCCTGTCTTTCATGAACTGGGAATCCCAGAACTGGACACAGTACTCCAGATATGTCCTCACCAGGCACAGTAGATGGGGAGTATGACCTCCCTCCACCTTCTGGACATGCTCTTTTTAATGGACCCCAGGAGACCATTGGCCTTCTTAGCCGTAAGGACACATTGCTGGCTCATGGTCAACTTGTTGTCCACCGGGACTCCCAGATCTCTCTGCAGATCTGCTTTCCAGCAGGTCAACCCCTAACCTGTACCTGTAGCCTTGTCACTAACTAAAAGTTGATACTAGTGTCCTAAGACATTCCCTAATTATCCTTTATAGATAAGTAGTTATGTCATATCTTTGTTTAGTTTCCCATATGTTTTTTCCACTAAAACAGTAGATCACCATTTGCTAAGATGCCTAGCCAAAGGAAGTGAATCAAGTATGTGAATGAAATTGATTCTAAAAATACATTTTTTTCTTCTTTTTCTCTTCTTAGGGGCAGGTGCAGTGATCCATACTCATTCCAAGGCTGCTGTTATGGCTACCCTTCTTTACCCAGGGAGCGAGTTCAGTATTACCCATCAGGAGATGATAAAAGGAATCCAGAAGTGTACTTCAGGAGGACATTACCGGTACTTTTCTATATTTAAGAAAAGAGGCATGCTATTTGATCATTTGTTTTCAGCAATATAAATAGATAACGAGTTGCTTGAGTTATGTGTGTCAAAGTGTGTAATGTGAAGCATTAGGAATAAGAAAGAAGAACACCGCTGGAATAAATTAGTCATTGGCTTTCCCTAGGAAAATCTCAAGCCTATGGAAGAGATCTGAGATAAAATCTTGTAATGTCAAGTCTACCGTGGTCTGTTGAGCTACAGAACACAAACCAAATAAAGAGCTGTGTCCTGACAAATATCTCAAGAACACAGATGTTAACACATCTGTACGATATTAAACTGAAACTGGAGCCAACCAACATTAGGTTGGGTTGATAACGTACAAACTACATTTGGGTGGACTTCGCGTATCACTGCCTATGCTAGTTTAGGGTATTTTAAGAGTGTAGAGGATTTCAGGTTTTACTTGACAGACTTTGAAAGAAAATTCAGAATAAACAGCTCATTAAAGCTAATGTTACTACTTTTTAAGGATGAGCTCTAACAGTGCCAAATGTCCCAATCCTCCTTCAGAAGAAACTCTTAGGCAAGTTCCACTGAGTAACATGCATCATCTTGTCTTTGGAACTGGGGTTCTCAGGCTCTCTTAAGATCACATATAGCCCACCAATGACTCCATCACAGAGAATTTATTTTTCATATGTTGACTCTACTTTCTATTTATATGCCTTAGCAGGACAATCTTATTTCCAGGGGGTTTTGGACTACCTAATTTTTTTCTGCTCTCCAGCAAACAGCTTCATTTCCTTCTTCATTATGTGATTCTTTTAAATAACTTAATCTGAGATATAGCTTGTAGGTGATGCCAATACAGGATAAAGAGAGTCTGAAAAAGTTGCAAAGGCACCCAACTAGAAAGCGATACGTGAACAAACAGCTACACCTAATACATTAAATCATAGAATCATAGGGTTGGAAGGGACCTCTGGAGATCATCTAGTCCAACTGTTATTTTCTTTTTGTGCCTCAAGGGTCGCTCAGGTATTGCCAGCATAGGATACGTTTGGGAGTGAGAGACGTTCCTGAGGGTTCTTATATTACAGCATTACTCACAAGAGAAGAGTTTAGAATCACTAGTGTTGAGAATTTATTAACATCTTTACACAGTCAAAGGAGGATCTCTTTCTTAGGGAAAAGTTTCGTACATCAAAACACTACAGGTTTTTTAAATACGTGAACATTAATCTTTCTTTTAGGTATGATGATACACTAGTGGTTCCCATTATTGAGAATACACCAGAAGAAAGGGATCTCAAGGAGAGAATGGCACGTGCAGTGGAAAAATACCCAGACTCTTGTGCTGTATTGGTCAGACGTCATGGAGTTTATGTGTGGGGGGAAACATGGGAAAAAGCCAAAACAATGTGAGTACAATTTAAGAATATGGTATGTTTTGCTATTATACCTCAAAATCTTAATGACCTTAATGTCATGCGTATTTGCAATCCATGGACAACGATTCATAACATTAAGTTCTGGCCTCACTGAATGTATGGGGAGCTTTTGGGAATGGACTGGCTGATAAGGTTCCTAACATTTTCCTTTTGTATGGACAAGTTCCTCCTCATACGAAACCTGCAGGCAATCTCTGCTTTTTTATGACACCTGCCAGTGCTGCTTGTGTAGTCTTCCCTAGTCTCATTTTTGGAATTTACTTCTTTATTTGCTGATGGAAATGCAGCAAATCAGGATCATGTAGCAAAAATGCTGGGAACGTTCCATACCACAGTCATGGAAAGAGATAGTAGAGCCAGTCAGACCGTCGCATTGGTGATGTAAAGCTCAAGGAAGAAAACTATTTATTTTCATAAAACATGGTAAAACTTAAGACTTACTTTACATTTCACTTTTTTTTTTCCTTTTAATTTTAGGTGTGAATGTTATGATTACTTGTTTGATATCGCAGTGCAGATGAAGCAGCATGGGTTAGATCCTTCAAAACATCCAGCGGGAGAAAATGGGATCTTATAAATGACAACAACATTTATATTCAGGTGTGAATTTATCTGTAGAGATGATCTGTTTGGAGGGAGAGACTACACATGACACCATTGCTTCAGTCTGCTTTCCCACTGGGGAAACTTTAATATTGCATATTTCCCCCATCCATTCCATTACCACTGCAATGGTATCTAATGCCTAAAATAATGCTCCTTTGCCACACAATGCAACAAAGAGATACATATTAATAGTTAAGTGTGTCCTGTGCATATTTTAGCACCTACGTACAGCATGGAGTGCAATTGCTTTTTAAAACTAAATTGTATCAAGCATTACCAGAAAAAGCCAATGGAGAAAAAAGACCCCACGTAAGTAAGCTAATCTGTACAGAGATGCTGAACACCCACTTTTGTTCTTTAGCTTGCAGGATCAGGTTTGATTTCAGTCCATCTCAGTGGTATTATTTATATGGTGGGTTGTTTGTTTATTTTCCTTCAGCAGAAATGGCTGGTTGCAATTTGGTTAAGTTTCATTGATTAGTGTCACCTGTGTACCTCATACAGGAAATTACCATGCCTTTCTGTTTTCTAATGTGGCAATAATCAATGTTTTGAAAGTTCTCATAACAAATATTTTAAAGTAAAAGCATGTAGATAATGTGATCAGGCAGTACCTTACATGAAGGGTCCCTGAAACAATTATCACGTAAGCAATATACAGCTTGGTATGGCAAAACACAGTGGTCGCGTAGTGTTTCACAGTCTGGGACGTTGCTCTAGCCAGTTTTAAGATACCAGTACTGAGATTATAAAGGAGTTGCTCAGCCAAAGTGGTGGTCTAATTAAACAGGGTAGGCTAACTTGTTGCACAGAGTTGGCCCATCAGACAGTCCTCTACAGCCACCACGTTTGCATCAGAAGAGATGACAAATGCAGCATAAGCGAAGAACAGGCAGGTACTTGGATCACTAGCCTTTATGCCCACACTAGGGGAGGAAGCAGTGGAACAGGAGGCTTGCTGTCAAGTGGCTCTCTGTGTGAACAGGTATTTGGAGTGCTGCCTCACTCCACGATGTGATGAAGTCACAGTGGCTACCGCACTAGCACAGAGCTACCTCATGGTCCACAAGAACCTTTCTAAAATTGCTCCTCAGCTCCTGCAGTCAGATAGGTTGGGCCAATATAGTGGAATTAATATTTCTTTGCCATTTTTTACGAGTATAAATACCTAGTTTTAGAATATTTTCACTTTTGCGTTGTTTCTCCTATATAGGTTTCTTACATGATGATGGGAGTTCCAGATTCCACCTCACGCTGTTAAAACCACAAGGGGGTGTTGTTACACTCGGCTGACTGACAGATGTTGGCAATCAGTTTTGACTGTTAAACACATCCAAGAAGAAAAGGAGAGTTAAAAAACAACAAAAAAAAATAAGATGAACAATCATTGCATTTAGAATCCTGTCAAATGCTACAGTAGGAGCAATGAAAATTCAGATGCAAAAAAAGATTTTGAAGAAAGCTACGGAGAACTAATGTGACATTTTGTTTGTGTGCTTTAAAATTTCATGTTTCAACAACCTGCATTTTTGATCCTGCTCTACTGCTACATCATTTAACTTGTTCTAGGTCTCCATTTCTCAAAGTTATAGTAGCCTTTTTTGTGGGGGAAAAAAGTAAGGACAACCCCTTGATCAGAAGTTAGGAATAAAGTTTAAAGCATGGTTTGAACTGTTGATTCATTCACGACATGTTAATAAGTGGGGTTTTTTTAAATTAAGCCAGCAGCTTATGTTTTTTTGAATTTTCTTAATTGTCATTGTAGTGATTAGGAAACACATAATTTTGTAGCATGCATTTGGAATTTGTCTTGTCTGGGTCTTATCTGGTTTCTACCTCTTTAAATTCATTCACCGTCAGTAAGATTTTGTTTTTTACAACTTTAAAACAGCTTTTTATGACCTATGATTAGCCAGCCTAAGGTAGATTTAATCAAACTGCTCTGCTTTCAAAATCTCCTGGCATGGCCCCCCAGTGGCATCAGTCTAAGCCTTGATTGACCAACTTTCTGATTTGAGTATTGAGACTCTAGTCCCAAGGGTGAATTGAGACGGGGTAAGCACCAATTGACCTTGTTTTCTGCTAGGAGCCATGCATTCCCAGCACTTCCCCTTGCATCATCTCTGGTGCTTTTTTGAGCCAGAATTAACTCTTCAACCTAAGAGAAAACTACTGCAGAAGTAGGGGGAAGAAAATTATTATATTGTTTCCTAATAAGCCAATGTCCATAAAACATTGAATCAGCTCAGAGGTGGGTCCACAGAAAACTGGAGCTGGGGCAAAAGGGGAGATGGCTGAAGCCAGAGACTGCAGACAGTGCTTCCCCCATTTCAGGGGGATGGCTGTTCAAACTTAGTTGGCTACGTGTGGACAGGCATTTACCGTGGATGTTCTGAAGAGTTCAGAAAGAACTGAAATCTGTGGAAAGTATTCTGCTAAACCAAGAAGTCAGGAAGAAACTTCTTATATTTTTCACTCATTAATGAGCATTTATTTTTCTTTAGTTATGTGTGTCAGGCTACTGATTATAGCACAACCTATGCCATTGGTCTCCCTAGTTACTGGTAATTGCATTGTGTTGAACTTGCACGAAAAACATCCTGCTTTGGCTTGGTGGGTATTCATGCCCCCATGTAAAAGTCTGTCACTGGGCTCTGACAAAAGTCATTTGCAGTAAGGCATCGTGGTATAATCCAAGCACCTGCTGACCTGGTCCAACCTGCTGGGTACCAGCTGTTTCACCTGTGCCATGACAGCCTGGTGTAGCTCCAGAGTTGCTGCTATGCTGACAGTTTGTCAGCAACCAGATTCCTCTGATCTCCACATCCTTATAGCAGCTATAGCCTGTCTTTCTGTGCTGTACGAGAGAGCATGTTGAGCATCGGCTCCTACCAGACCAAAAGCAGCTGTCAAAGTTGACATTGAGACCTCAACTGATTAAGTTACCACTCCACAGGATTTGCTAGCAGAAACTTGCTGAGTACTCATCTGCTGAGATAACATAACTTCACCTCTCTGGGATGCTTCAGATTTTCTTGATAGGAAATACCTGAGCTTTGCTCTCAAATTTTCCTGTCCCTGTCAGTCAAATATCAACTGAAGAGTTGTTAAAGGAATTGCCATATAGTTCAGATAGGCCTCTTTTTTCCCCCTGATGACTGGACTGCAAGACTCACCAGCATCAATTACAAAATCTCTGCCATTCTATTCTTACATTAAAGAAATAGCCATATTTAGTTCTTTTCTGTATTTCCTTACACATTTTAGGAAAAAAAATAATAGCATTGACTGTTTTGTGGTTTACGTCATTGGCTTGATTTCTGAACTCCCTTCTCAAATGCTTGTGCTACCTAATAATTAAAATTTGTAAATAGTAGTGGTGCTATGCTGACAGACTTGCAGGTTGCATTAAGATTGGTGTCTTGTGACTGTTCAGCGCGTTTGTCCTTCCCTATTGTACATAGTGCTGTACCTGCAGTGTGCAACATTTAAACCTTGGGGGGAGGGTGACCTTAATTATTGTGAAATCGTGGTTATCACTAAGTTACCACAGGTTGTTGACTAGATGTGTATTGTTTGGCAGTGTCAAATATTTTGCAGTGACTCCACGTCTTCTGAGTATATGTGGATTGCAGTAAGAACTTGGATGAAAAATGTTATTTTTTAGATCAAAGATTGACTTTGGACAGGCTGCATATTCCTCTGCTCCACTTAAGCACAAAACATATCTCTTGACTATTTTCAAGACTTAACAGGTACAAATGACATGAAGGGAAAACCGACTGTATTTCCATTAGCTTTTCTTCCCTTTGGGCATGCTAATGAAAATACTTCTTGATGTGACAGTCCACTTACTTAGTCTTGAAATCTAGTTGCCATCTATTGATTGCAACCTTTAATTCTGTATTTAAACTGCTATATTTCTGTAAATATAGTAAGTAAAAAAAATAAATTCCTGTGGTATTCTGATGATGCTGTCAGAATAGGACATATTTGTATCATTCCATAATACTTATGTTTTCTAAGGATAAAGATAATTTTACACTTGGTGGTGTTTTGTTCAGCATGTGTCATGATAAACTACAAAAGAATTCTCACAAGGAAAGCTATTTTTTGGCAGAATATATTCTTTTTGGGTCCTGTTAATTACAAATATTCACTTCCTCATCCAGCTACAATTTACCATTCTGTAGTCTTTCTAAAATGTGTGTGAAATATCAAATTTCTATAGTAGTAGTGAAATTCTTTTGTATTACGAGATTCCGAGATTTCAATTCCGAGATGCTCAGAGTCTTATTCAGTGGAATGGCAATGAGCTAAGTACGCTCTTCTCAAGTCTGTTTGTGTGTGAACTCTCAACAAAGAAAGCAATGACTTCACAGCTTTGGTGGCTTCATAAACTTGTGAAATGATTATTGTTTCCCCAAGAGTTCAGAGAGCTCTTACAGTTCAGCTCCAGTTATGTAGAACAAAAATATGAAAATGTCCTATATGATTTAAAGCTTCTAAACTCTCTTTTTTAAGTCTAGATCATTTTCTGGTGTGAATTGTAGGCTAATAAGCCGGCTAGATATTTTTATACATTTGCAGCAAATAATTGATCTCCACCAAAGCCTATTATTTAGGTTTAATATCACCGGACAGGCTTACGTAAAAATGACATAATTCCCATTTCAAGTGGGTCATCCAGAATACTGTATGCTGTAATGCCTGAATGACTGGCACCCTATTTCCTTTAATTCTGAAATCATCATTTAAAAATTAACATCTAAAAAAGCCCATCAACTAGTGGAAAAAAGCAAATAAACCAGTATCCTTCCTCTGAATTCTTTTTTGCCACACTTTTTGGCAAATATGGCTGTAATAATTTTTTGCCATATTACAGGAGATGGCAAATTGGCAAAAAAAACCCCCACACCTGGAGCACTTAAGATGGTTTACTACTGTATCAAGGAACAGATAATACGGGGTTTTAAATTGGTGCTTTCTTAATTTCAAAATTGTTTAAAAACCTCTGAGCTGATTTAAGTTAAGGTATCCCTACTGAAGGGAGTTATCGGTTCTGTACTCTACAGACTTCATAAACAATAAAGAAATTAGGAGAATGCTTCATTTGTGAAGCCACTTTGGATTTGCAGTTCCCTTTTGTCATAAGGGGAGGTGAACCCTTGCAGACTTTGTTTTTGTTTTCTTTCCCTACACGTAAAGTGAAATAAAAGTTGTGCCTCACAGACCAAGGTTGTGTCCAAGGATGGCCCTCTGAGCTGAGGTAAGTCTGTTACAACAGACTGTTGTAACAGAGAATATAGAGATGCCTGTGATTGTGCTTTGCTACCAGCTCTCAAAGCTTTCATAGAAGTCGGTGAATCTGTACGTTTGGTTTAATTTTAAGTCGGCTTAATGTTAAAAGCTTAACGTTACTCTAGAAGAATGCTACTTGATATGATTTTTAAAAGAGCAAATTTCTAAGTCTCTGAGTCTGAAAAAGAGCTCTCAGGCATTTATCCTGGTACTACCCAAGTATTCACTACATAAATCAGGTGATAAAATCACACTCTCTTTTGGTTGACATCATTAGCACGGGGACCTGTTTCTGCTCAGTTTGAATCCTAGTGGTTCAGCATACTGAGCGCACCATTGCAAAAATATTTTGGCAGTGAAACCTCTAGCGGAACTACAACAGTTGGCTATTTCTTAGGATATTAATCTATTGAAAACAAAATCAATTCCAAAAAGTAATTGTTAAAATTTTTCTATATATCTTCACACTTAATCTAGCATCTGCTAGATTTTGCTAGAGCAGTGAGACAGAACAGACTGGCTAGTACTGAATACTAAAAATGGGCTGAGTGTGTTTGACAAGATGGAATTTAATGGGGAATCATGGAAAATCATATTGTCTGAATAGCATTTGTAAACACCCATTCTCTCTGTGCTTAGGTATGCGTGTTGGGTTTTTTTACTCTAAGGTGCTATGCTGTTGTACTAGCAAGTTTCTCGCATCTATGACAGATAAAATCCGTCACAGATTTTGATCTCCAGAAACCAGATCAACAAGAATTTATTTAAATAGTTGAGCATAAATACTCACTCCTTAATGACCCTCAGATTAGCTCTGATTTCTCTAATGGTAATTTCTGGTAATTACAGAATACACTGGATGTGGAAGAAAGAGTAGGTCTTACATTTAAAGCAAAGAGCTCTAAGTCTACATTTTGGGGCTGATTCAAGTGTTACCTTAAGGTCATGCCTTGAACACTTTGATGGGAGTTTCAAAAGAGCTTGAATGAATCAGATACTACCCTAAATCCTATTGGAGAGTTAGGTGCTTAATTTCATTAGGCTTCCCTGTAACTCCAAGGATTTAGCTGTCTGTGTTTCAATCGGGGGGTAAAAGAGAAAAGGGGGGTGGGAGGCACCTCGAGTACTAGCTGACAATTTATCACCAGTGTATCCCAGATTGACATCAAAAGCTTAACTGGCATTTTTTTCCTAAAAAGAAAGGTGACCTCTTATACTAGAAACCCTTAGTTTAAGAAAAAATGTTACCTAAGATAATTTCACCTGGCAGAGATTTACAAAATCAAGAAATCACGAACGGAGCTTTCCCGCTTACTCAGAGATGTACATTAATACTGCCACAAGTAATACAACACAATTTTTGTGACTTCAGTTCAGTCCCTCCCAAAGGATACCAGCCGTCTATCTTTCCAGATGGAACATCTGATTCCCATTCTTAAGTTCCTGTTCTCCAGACAAAGCAGGTTACCCTCACAGTCCCCGTTGTCGTGCAGTTCCTGAAAACATCACCACTGCAGTAATTTAAGTGCATCTATATGCATGAATGATGATGTCAGACTACCTGGGCTCAGCAGGTTGCTGTGCATTTAACAGTAATGATTACATTTCTTTTGTCTTCATGCTTTGTCTCATTTCCATGTTTTATTCAGTTTTAATCCTGCTTTTCTGTAAGATTTTTCTTGCTCCCCTGTTTTCTTTACTATCTTTGAAACCAAATGTAAACTTAATACCATTTGCATTCTGGTTGAACATTCAAACCCGGGAATATTTTTGTGTTAGGAAACTTATCCTTTCCTGATTCATCTGCTACATCCCTGGCATATCCAAGCATGCCCTGTTATTTGCATGTTTGCAAAATTTTGGCACTTAAAGGGTTAACACACCTTTTGTACCTCAGACACACTAGGATTTTGCAAGCAAATGTCTGTTGGTTGCAAGAACATATGAGCAAGTATGAGACTAATTTCCTGTTAAGGAGTCGCTACATTAAAAGGATATTTGCATAATCATAGACTAAGATAATGTAGGGAAAACCCCAGAGATCATTCTGATGCCAGGATTAAGCCAAGCCCAACATGTAATTTATTTGAATGCATGAAAGCTGCTGCTTATCATTCACTTCTATCTCAAGTCCCCGAGCACTTTAGTTGGCAGCAGCAGGCTCTAACTCCTCCTGGCTAATTCATTATCCTCAACACCTTTTAAAAGGGTTATTTTAAGTTTAACTTAACAGTCCCTGCAACTTAATTCACACAATAAAAAAGTTATTCCTTTTATGACTTGTGTCACACGTTCAAAATAAAGCTACCGCAGCTTCTCATGTCATACCTTTATTTAATGCCCTCACCTTCAGGTTATGGTAATTTCTGAAATGTTGCATGCACCACAAAAACAAGGGTTCGGGACTACACCTATGAAAAACATAGCCAAAACCAATAAGATTTCATAATGCAGGTAGTTTTTTCAACTTTTATATGTAAAAATGAGTGTCCGCATCGGAGTTTAGCAGAACGGCCTCAAGAGAGAGTACATTAGCAATTAAAAATCAAGGCACTAAGTGTTTCTGAACAGATTAATACTTAGTCAGGGCTGGAAGTCCCTGACATCCATTTTAAATCCAGTTGCAAGCTGTAAATTTTTATTTGGAGAATCCCATTGCCAAAGCATTTGTCACACTTGTCACCTGATACTTCCTCCACGTAAACATGCTTAGAGGCTTATGGCTGGTGTGCCGTAGAGGTGTCCGCAAGGTTTTTTACTTTTTACTCAGCTTGGCTGAGTAAGTTATTTGAGCCCAAAATTCCAGTTGCCAGAAAAAAAACAAACACACAAAACAAAACAAAACAAAACCTAAGGCTGCTGTCATGCTTGCCTGCCGTAGTTAAAACAAACGGGGATACCAAGACATGTAGAAGCAGGAAGAGGGCAGCTGCTGTTGCTGAAAAGCAATAGAGGGGGGAAAACCCATTCAATAGCATCTCAGTGACAGCTCAATCAAGCCTCAAGCCATGGCATAAAAGGGGAATAATGCTTCAAGTGAGGGAAGGACAAGCATTATGATAAATTTTTTAATTGTAGTAAAGGGAAGAACAGAAAATATAATTAAGGTCTCAGGCACCTAAATAAGAAAGCATTCAGTAGCAATGGTAGCAACATTAGCAGATAAGCACAGTTAAATGAATAGGACAATGACCACTGTCTATCGCAATTGAAGCACTAATAAAACACTTTCACTGTATTACAAAATAGTACCATGTTTTACTGTACTTTAACTATGATTAAAACAGCACAATCCCAGTAGCCAAAACAGTTGGTCCAATATTATTAATTAAAAAGTGATATACTAATGTACATTAAGATGTATTGTCCAGTTTGAAATTTCTAGTCCTCAGTAAGGGAGACTGCTATATTGAAAGAGGAAGCTCTAGACATTTTAAGTAGCTAGTACAACACAGATATCTCCTAAATTCTGGAAGTGTTAAAAACAAAACTATTGCATACTGAAGATGAGGGACTAATTCTAATTAGACCACAAGAGGACAATGGCCTACCAAGTAGACAATACTTGATAACCTAGTGTAACCTGAAACTCATATTCCACAAAATTAATTACCAAATAAAATGAAATGACAATACATTGTAACCGATTCCCATAGGGAGACAAAGGATGGGAGACAGGCATCCCAGCTATATTTAAGTTTAATGTCTCTCCATAATATATAGTCTATGTTTAACTTGATAAAGTTCCCAGGCCAAAAGTTGAGACCAAAGTTGTGGCGTTATGCCATATAGCAGCATTATGTAAGTCATGAGCTTTCCCTAATTTATGTTTCGGTGTATGTGGAAATCTACGCAGAAATCTATATGAAGAAATTTATCAGAAGGCTTAACTGCTGGGAAAAAAAAAAGTTTTCCCAAAACTACTTTGCTTACTTCCTTTATAATTAATGATAGGCCACTCACAGCTTCACTTCCAGAAAACCTCCAAAGCTCTGGAAATCTCTGCATCATTCCTATCTACCTTACTCACCTTTACAGGTCATTGATTTTTTTTCCTCATACCATATTCAAAATTGATCCTAACAACACAAGGGATAGTTGTACAAAGAGTTCTCCTTGGAAGAAGTGTCCACACATGAGAACTGCTTCAGGATGAAAGAAGGAATAGAGAATATTCACATGCAGTAAGGTTTCCATCATGAGCACAAGGAATGAGCACAGAATTCTTGAACAGAGGAATATGGTGCAGAAGAACAGGAAGGAGAAAGCTAAAAACCATAGGGAATGGATGTTAAAATCCCAAAAATTCAAAGTAGCACACCAAGGAACGTAACATAAAAATAATCTTGCATGGGAAAAAAAAAAAAAGTTGACAAAGTTAAATAGCTAAGTGGCCAGACTTCGTTTTGTGCTACAGATATCATCTGGGTCAAAAGAAGATTTCCCATTACAGGATTAAGTTTATCACACAATAAGCTGTAAGATATAGATGCAAATTTAACGTACTCAGAATCAAGAATTTTATGGTCCATCCCATGAACATCAGCTTAGTTACAGTTGTAAATATCCTCTCCTTTAAAAAAGGATACTAATAATTGATTCAGGATATTTCTCATTTGCATGTTTTGTTAAAATCCTTAAGCTACTTATTTGTATTACAGTTGACTGAGACAGATTGATTTTTATTTTTCTGGGTTTTTTTTTTTTCTGAGAATATTTTCATCCTGCTTCATCCTGAAGTATCAGTCCAGTGGAAATGACAGAGCTCAAATTCTGCAAATAAGAAAATAAACTTGCTTTCAAAAAAATAAACAAAAGACAGACAACTGTGGTGCAGCAGTGATCACTGAAGTGCACTTAGACAGGAGAGGTTAAAGTCAGGATGGTGTCATGAGTTGTAGTTTCACACCTTGTCAGCTGCACACTGAAATTGTACTTTTTAATCTTACTAATGTCTATAGAGTAAATTCTCACTGTCTTCTATGCTCTTTACTTTGAGTATAAAGACTAACTTGTCAAAAAGGCTAAAATCAGGCCAGAGATAATTTCACCAGGATGGAGATTAACGTAAGCAACTGAAGCCTTCCTTGCAGCACTCTTGCAAGCTCTCCATTAGGGTCTGAGCATAAAACAGTGATTTCAGGAGCAGAGAGCACAAAACTTCCTCAGCATTTGTAGATGTCCTTGGAAATTAGCTTCCATAACCCACAGAGTCTTTTGGGACTATCCAAAATATCCTATTTGGTCATTTCAGCTTCAAGTGAGCACAACAGCAGTATAAAATCAAAACATCCCCCCACAAACTATGACTTCCACGCTTGAGTTCTTAGAGGATAATGGTGTGCTTTCACAGATGGATAAAAATCAATTCCTGTTCAGAGAAGTAATATCAGGTCTTTGACCACCCTAAGGTCTGTAGAGGTTTTATACTTCCTTATGCATCTTTCAAGCACTTAATAGCCTGAAAGTGCTCTCCAATAAAAGGAGGTAGGTTTCTGATACTTGTAATGGACTTGACAGGCTGGAGAGGTGGGCCCATGCCAACCTCATGAAGTTCAACAAGACCAAGTGCAAGGTCCTCCATCTGGGTCAGGGCAATCCCAAGCACTGATATAGGCTGGGCAGTGACTGGCTTGAGAGCAGCCCTGAAGAAAAGGACTTGGGGGTGCTGGTGGACGAGAGGCTCAACATGAGCCGTCAGTGAGCGCTAGCAGCCCAGAAAGCCAATCGTATCCTGGATTAAAACTAGAGATGGGTTGATTCAGATTGGACATGAGGAAGAAGTTCTTTACCATGAGGGTGGTGAGACACTGGCACAGGTTGCCCAGAGAGGTGGTGGAAGCCCCATCCCTGGAAGTTTTTAAGGCCAGGCTGGACGGGGCTGAGCAACATGATGTAGTGGGAGGTGTCCCTGCCCACGGCAGGGGGGTTGGAACTAGATGGTCTTTAAGGTCCCTTCCAACCCTAACAATTCTATGATTCTATGATTCTATGACTTCCTTGTAAAAACTTTTGTATTCAAAGGTATAAGAAGATTTATATTTTTTAAAATACAAGCTGTGTGTGAAGTAGAATAAGCAACAAGTAGCAAACAACGTGAATAACAGCAGGCCTTTAATCTTTACCCATATCTGGGTGTTAGACTGAACACAGCAGAGGGGAGCCTCCTCCTACTTGAGAAATCTCAGCCTAGAATCCATTCGTAAAGATGGATGCCTAAGCAGTGTCTTTGAAAAAAATGTGACCAGGAATTATGAATTTATTCCTGAGGAGAAGGAAATATCACCTCCTTCAAATTGTACCCAGGCAGTAAATGGTCTCATTCAGAATGATGAAAACTTTTTCCTTTTTGTAATGAGGAGGTGAAACCAAGTTTCTCCCATCTCCTTGAAGAGAGCTAAAACTTCAGTTATTCTAAATTTGGAGGGAGTACTCTCATTTCTTCTTGCTGGAGATGTTGTGATTCACTGGCTCAGAAAGAGATAGCAGTGGGCACCCATGAATCCTCAAGGAACAAATAAATCATTTAAATGGGGGAGTCTTGAATTCTAATCTGTGTTCAATTTATAGATAGATACTTGAATATGTGTTCCACTTTTTTTAGCTTGACCTAGAGAAAGGTGAGTCAGCAGACGGAAGTTAACATACTCAGCAAAGCTTTTGTCATAGGAGATGCAGATATGAAGACCTTCCAGCAGAAGAAGGAATTAAAGTGTATCGGAGATTTTTGAATGAGTGTCATTTATATAACATGGGATATGAAACGCTACTTTTCTGTCACTTAGTTGTGAGAAATATTTTATTCAGAGCCTGACCCAGATGTGCTCATACCTTCAAAGATATATCAAGACTGGTTCCTGAAAAGGCTTAGGTTGGATGTAGGTGCTTGGTTACTTGAGGCTTTTAGTGACTGTACACAATTCTAGGAGAAATCTAGACTTATGGATTTAAACCTATGGATTAGATGCCTCTAACAGAAATACTTAAGGATCTTGAGAATAGTCCTTCATGCTTGTAATTGAGGGTTGAATAGGCACTTTTGAACAAATCCAAAGAAATGAGCAATTACAGCTTCCAGGCCACCCTTTTAAGAAAAAACTCTTTTGCATTCCGTAATTCTTGTAATCCTCTTTCGGTCCTGAAATGGATGACAGATGCTTCTACCAATCATTCATCTTGGCAAATTTTTCATTTTTCAAATTAGTAACCTTTAATAAACACACCCCTGTAATTTGCATCGATAATCCTTTTCCCTAGAAGAGTGGGTGTTGCTGCAGTAACATGTCCAAAGGTTGCTCTCCAACCAGATACTACTGAAAAAAGCACCATGCCAGTAGCTATTATGACTCAATAATAGATTGAAATCTCTTGTTATGTGTTAATATGGGATAACAACTCCCTTAGAATTTCCATTAATAATGAAGCACCTTAACACAACACAGACAGAACAAAAGCTGCTGTGAACTTCTAGTAGATAAAATTTCTGCAAGATCTCTGTATTACACTAGCAGTCAAGACACTGTATCTCAGTCTTCCAGACACCCAGGAAAAACAGTCACAGGCCCAGTTCAAATGCTGACATACATACGAGTGAGTAAAAGCGATTTCAACACAACACAACAACACAGATATATTGTGCCTTTGTGAATATGGTAATGTTACTGCATTAAATAGTACGTTGTTCTGACTATAAAGTGATTAAGGTCAGCTTAAACAAAAGCAGAAAAAGCCTCTTTGAGTGTGTTGTATCAAAGGAATGGAGTTTGTTGTACCCATGTAACAACATCATTGTAATTGGTGGAACCTTCTAATCTAAAGAAGTGACTTAACACTGGTAAGTTTTTATCTTGGAATGGGAGTATCCATTTTAGGACTTGAGTCAATAACCCCTTATTCATGCCCTACTTTATTTTGATGTTGATCCTTATGTACATCGACCATGGTTATTTCTATCCACCTGCAAACATGGATGCTAAAATCCATTTGGAAAACCTATTGATTCAAAACTTCTTTCAAGAAAATTGACCAAAAAATTGTTTTTTCTTTAATTTTTATGAAGTCTAAAGTTCAATTTTCTCTTTTATCAACCAAATATTCATTTCCATGTTAAAAACTTAGAATTTAATTATTATATGCATTGGTTATTTAATTTCCACTCCCATTAACAGAAACTGATTCTATCTTGCTCTTAGAATTAGTTTACATTTGCAGAGTTAGAGGTAGTAATAACTTAAAGTGACAGGACAGTAGTCCTTCTGCTTTGTAAATGAGATAGAGCGAAGCATATATTTCGCCACGTAACTCAAATACCCTTCCCTCTCCCAGAGGATTTACCACAGAGGAGGACAACAAAACCAAAAGACTATTTGATCTTCATTTATACGTGTCAATCAAGTACCCCTTTTCTTCCTTCTATCTCCAGTTGTGCACCTTTCCCCATTGCCCTGCAGCAGAACAGGGGTGGAATACAGTGAAGGCACTTACTCTGTTTTTCCCCATTTATTTTTCAATAAGCTATGATCTCTTGTCAGTGCTGTTTATGGAGGTAGTAGGAGTAATTTTTTCTCTCTGTGTTAGCTTAGGATTCTATGTGCAAGCATTTTTCAAAAAAAATGTTTTGTTGGCACACCAGTCAATTGCATGATTACTGGAAAATAGCAAGCACTGAAAGTGTTATCTTAAGTTAAGCAAGCAAGTTACTGCCATTGCTGATAAAGTCACTGAATAGTTACTACCAAATAATTAATTCTTTTTTCCACAGTAACTATGCAATTAACTTGTGTGCCTAGTGTTATTTCAAGATGGGTGTACAGTTCAACTTACTTGAGTTATGCAATACAGGTGTTCTGCAGTTGATGAAACATCCTGTAACCTGAGATCATTTGGGTGGAAAGATATCCACTCAGCAAAGTGGCCAAGGGTTAGTAACCATAAAGAATAAACTGTTCTCTCTGGAAAAGTACAAAAGAAAAGAGAAAAGAGAGAGCACACAGAGGGAAAATGTATGTTAAAAAAAAAAAAAATTATTATTGATAGCCTTGTACCAGTGGGACTCACGAAAATTCCAGGTTTTCTGGATTTTAGTAAAGCTTTTGACACTGGACAAGTTGTCCAGCTGTGGGGTGAGTAGGTTCGTGGTGTGCTGAGTAAAGAACTGGCTCAATGGCAGAGCTCAAGAGGTTGTAGTAAATGGGGCTACATCTGGCTGGTGACTGGTCACCAGCAGTGTTCCTCAGGGTTCAATTCTAGGGCCAGTTTTGTTCAATGTGTTTAACAATGATCTAGATGCCGGAGTTGCATGCACCATTAACAAGTTTGCTGTCAACATCAAGCTGGGAGATGCTGTTGACTCTCTTGAGGGCCAAGAGGCCTTGCAGGGGGATCTAGATAGATTGGAGCACTGGGCAATGATTAATGGCATGAAATTTAACAAGTCCAAATACCAGATTCTACACCTAGGATGGAGTAACCCCAGGCACAAGTATAAATTGGGAGAGGAGTGGCTGGAGAGCAGCCCTGCAGAAAGGGATCTGAGGGTGCTGGTCAACAGCAGGCTCTATATGAGTCAGCAGGGTGCCCTGGCAGCCAAGAGAGCAAACTGCATTCTGGGGGGCATCAAACACAGTATAAGCAACCAGTCAAAAGAGGTGATTATCCCACTGTATTTAGCATTGATGCAGCCCCACCTTGAGTAGTCTGGGCAGTTCTGGGCTCCATAATTTAAGAAGGATGTTAAGGTACTCGAATGTGTCTACAGAAGGGCAAAAAAGCTGGTGAAAGGGCTGGAAGGAATGTCCTATGAGAAGCAGCTAAGGACTTTAATTTTGTCTAGTTTGCAGGAAAGGAGGCTGAGGGACAAACTCATTGCTCTCTACAGCTTCCTGAGGAGGGGAGGCGGAGAGGGAAGTGCTGAGCTCTTCTCCCTGCTATCTTGTGATAGGACACGTGGGAATGGTTCAAAGTTGTGTCAGGAAAGATAAACCCTGACTTGACATTTGGAAGCATTTCTCTACAGAGAGGGTGGTCAAACGCTGGAACAGGCTCCCTAGATATGTGGTCAATGCCCATGCCTATCAGTGTTTAAGAAGCATTTGGACAATGTCCTTAAATAATTTGCTTTAACTTTTGTTCGGCCCTAAAGTGGTCAGGCAGTTGGACTAGATGATCATTGTAGGTCCCCTCTAACTGAAATATTCCATTCTATTCTAAATGGTCTCAAGCCTGAAAGCATCTGGCTTCCTTACACGGTCAAGACACTGACTGACCAGAGACAGGTTTTCCTTATCTGTGAAAGGAGGATAAAATTCCTTTCCGCTATGCTTTGTGACTACCATAAAAGACCTCATGCTTAATTGAGACTGCTTAAGTGCAGTTAATAAATAAATATAGTACTGAGGAAAAGGGGGAGGAATATGCAGGAGAGAATAAAGGAAAGAAAGAAAATGAAAAAGGGAAAAGCAAGCCTCATGAAAAAGACTTAAAGATATCAAGGGGATATGAAGACATACACAAAAATGAAAATATTAGAAAAAAATATGGGACAAAGGATTTAGAACAAGAATTTCTAAAGGGCAGAAAAATAGCAGAGCTTAGAAAAACATTTACTTTCTAAATATGGCTGATAACAGAAAAAGCAGTGGCTGTGTCACAAAACAATGAGTACCCTGTGGCAGACCATCCATTTGCCTCATGCTGGAAGAACAAGTTTCTTTCCTCTTTAATTGTTTGCACTTCTCTGGGGTCAGATGTCCTGGACTGTTCTGAGATGAGAGCTCCACAGTGCAGAGATCCCCAAAGAACAGACTGTGTGCCTGTGAATCCAAAATACTTGCAGAGAAGTGTTACTAATAAAGTTGCCTTGAGGGCTAGTAAGTTTAGCACTAATTAAAGTGTCTGATTAGCAGATTTGAAATGTGTGGTTCCAGTATTCCACAGGATGGTCAGAGATGACTTTTACAGTTTGTTTCTGTGCATGTGGTACAGCTAGCACATCATTCCTGAACCCCTGGAGCAAAAGTAATTACTTTTCTACCTTTTCCCTCCCTATGGAAACTTCTGAAGTTACCAGTTCTATGGAGTTTAGGCTTTTGTTGGTCTTCTGTTATTCACCTGTACTGGCCCACATGCTACAAAAGAACATCAGCCAGCAATGATTGAAGTGGTTGGTTTTGACTTTCATTCTTAACCTTTGTGTTGATGTTGACTCAGCTCATTCATCCTCCCTCATGCATTGTGGCCTTCATGCTATTCTAAAAAATCCCGAATAAACACAGGGAGATGGTACCAGTTTGTCACCAGTTCTTGAGGTAGAGAATGGCCAGGGGCTTCCAGCTCAAGAAATCTGTAAGAGCTGTAGGAAGAGAGAACAGAGAAAAGAGCCAGCTTTGGGAGAAAGGGCAGAATCTGTGAGAAGTAATCTGCTGGAAAGTCTTTTCGTGCCTGGATGGGAATTAGCTACAATTTTGATATGGAATTATCTCAATCTCAACAGGATCCTGTTGTTTTTGATAGAAAACTGATGGCAATCCAAGGAATTCAGGTTCAGAACATTATAGAGAGTTGTTGGGTTTTTTTGGGGCGAGGACGAAGCTTGGGGTTGTGGGTTTTTTGGGGGGGCAATTAAATAAAACAAAGAATCCTATTTTGCAGAAGAATAAACAAAATAGTTGAGGATTAGCTAGCATTCCCCCTTCCTCAGGGGAGAAATTACTTTGTAATAATTACATTGACTTCTACTTTTATCTGCCCCTGTCTCATTCCTCATGTCCAGTGCCTCTGTTAATCCACACAAATTCCTTGGTGCAAAAACTACACATGTGAAACACATACAAAAATTACATGTATGTTTCAGTTCAGAAAGTGATCCAGTGAGGCACTGTCTCTAATAGGTTTCTTGAAGGCAAAACACGAGCTTCAGTCAGCTGAGTATAAAAGGTTCAGTACAAATTCTTTTTTTCATCCCTGGCAATGGCTAATCAACAGCCTGGAAGCAAAGCCCGGGCCCTGACTTTTTGACAAGTCCTATAAGACTACAAGATGGATTAATCAGGCCAGCTAATTTAGGAATACTGATGTCTGGAGTGAGGAAGGATGAAGATCTAGACTGTGTCTGGAAGATTGTATTAAGTTACTGCTGCACTGTGCAAACACATCTGTATCTTTCTCCCCTATGTTAGGCTAGGGAGAAAGGTGACCCACAAGCATTAAGAGAGTGACTGTCCTCAATTTGTGCAAACAACTAATAGAAACAGGCCTATAAACTGGGATAGTCATGTACAGCATGCATGGATTTTTCATATAGGGCAAGTGCATAAACAAATTATTCCTTACTTGACCTAGGGAAACACCATGACCACTCTGCACACAATTACATCTTTTATGTTCTGCATGAAAGAATACACTGTAAATGAATCTTAGTACAAAGTTTAAAAAAGAACTACCAAGTAATAATTAACCTAGTCTGACACTAAGGTAAGGTCAGTTTCCTTTAATGCTTCTCATAGAATGTACTCATTTTAGAACAGGTATGACTACTTACACAGAGGTCTCAAAAGATATTGTGTTCTCCTCCTGGATTAATGATGCACTGTGTATTCATTTTTGTTGCTAGTTTTCACTCAATTATTGATATCACAGCCAAGGTGACAAGCTAAAAGCCAAGTCACCCACCAAGTCACCTGTAACCTCTCCTGTAAGGTTTAACTAAGGATCTCTTCACTTCTGTGATGAAACACTTTTCACTGTGGGACAAGATACGTTGCTGTGGTTCAAACATGAGGACTCACCAGTTACATTTTATTCCTAAAATCTATCAATGTGGGAAGCTTTTTGTGTGCTGGTGGTCAATCAGAGGTTAGTTAACAACCAATAAATCAGACCTAAGTATGGAGAAAATAATTTGCCATGTACTAAAAAAAGTCTTACAGCAGAAATACTTTTTGTTCTAACTTCCTAGGCTGGATGGTGTTCTAAGAGCAAGCTATGTAGACTAACACATGCACAGCTCCCCAAATCTATTAGAGCTTCTCCACATTACTGGGCAGTATTAGTCTGGTGACAAGATTCTGTTGTGGCACCCCAGAGCCTCCTCCACTGCTTAGTTCCTCCCAGTGCACTGCAAATCACCTACTACTGGAATTTTATTTTCAGATTTTTGGGTTAGAGATAATGCTAATCTTACAAAGTTATTATTTACTATTTATATTATAGTTGCACCTAGAAACCCCAAATAAAAGCATTGAAATTAATTAGGTGTTTTGCAAACAATAATAAGAAAGAGTTCCTGCATCACAGATCTAACAGTGTTATCAGTGGGGATAAAAGCGACAGATGGAACAGATAAACCACAAGGTAGGATTGGGTTGGAAAGACTGAATAACTGTAAAGCAAGCAGCCTTCACTACATCTCACTACTTGCCTAATCGATGGGAGTGGCTCACAAGCACCACAGCAGAAAAAGGTTTTGAGAGGGATTTTGGCAAGGACTGGTTTCTGCTGCTAGGTACTGCAGAAGAGAAAAGATTCAAGGTTTCTGTCTGTCTCTGAAAAAAGCACAACTGCTTAAGAAGTTGCACTAGGTGACCACCCCTTTAATAAATTAATTGCTATAACCTATGGTGAATGATGTTTTTACTAATTGACTCGAGCCTGTTAACATCTGTAAACTGGAAAACAGTTTTAATTTTCATCTCCTGTGAGTACTTATAATTACATCCTCTCTTTGTTTTTTATCCTGAAGTTGATCCTGCTCCAATAAGGCTGGAGTCCAGAAAGCATAACTGTATGTTGAAATGCAAATTGCACAATAACCATCATCCTAGAGACTTAAAGGGAAAATTATGAGATTTGTGTTATAATCTTGTGTGGCTTTACAGGACTTTTTAAACTAAGAAATTAAAAAAAAAAAATTTTTAATAGAAAATATGACTGCATTTCACAGAAAATCTCAAGTCTTTTCCATTGTGGGTTGAACAAGATTGTTTCTTTTCCACTTCTATACTTTGAGTGGAGACAATTGCAGTCTATGTTAAATACAGTTATTTGGGAGCTGATAATACCATACTATTATTAATGTTATCTGATTTATGTTGCATTAAACATCTAAATTTAAATCAAATTAAACTCTTAAGAAATAATAAAGTTCTCCTAACATTGATATGTGTGCCGTTGTCAGCTGTAAAACCTTTCTCACCCTTCCGTGCCCCACTCTGACTGACTCTTCAGGGTCCCTGGATGCTATTCCAGGTTTGACTGTTCATCCATTAGCATCCATCTCCTCCCCCCCGACACCCCTTGTTTACATCTAATCTGTTCCTTTTACATTTTGCCATGCTTTTCCTACTGCTTAGGTTCTGTCATCAATCTGCCACACACTTTCCAACTGATTAATGACTTGTCCATACAATATGCACCCACGCTAGCTCCAATCATTGTCTGCACCGTGTGTTCATGCCATAAGAATTCGAAGGCCATATTTGGTCATTTCCTGGCTTTCATGTCCTTATTAAAAGGCAAATACAGACCCTTTGATCGACTACAAATAACCTGCTAAATCACCTCCTCCCTAGCTAACCAGTCAACCTCTTAAGCATCCCATTACTTTAGTTGCACAGTTCCAATATTCATCTCCTATTTTTTCTAGGCCTCAATTACATTCTTTTCACTGACACCTACAAAGTCTTATTTCAGGAAACAGGAAAATTAACCACAATCTTTATTTATTTACATCCATATAAAGTGAAACCTAGCTAGAGTTGTTAAAGCACCTGGCACAGGTTTAGAAACATAATTACAATATCATAGAATCAGTCAAAACACCAGCTGCTCTTTCTCTCCTGTATCTCTTCCATCAGCTACGTGTCTTTCACTATTTAGTGAGAAGATTCAGTAAAGATTAAAACTCGTCCTAAACCATATCTATTATACAATCATATCTTTACCTTGCTGCTATAGCTAAGCATCTCTTGTACAATCTTTGGAAAGAGGCTATGGGGAATAAGTAAACAAATAACTTCTAAAAAGAAGCAGTAATGTTTTGTTCTATCACGTAGCCCAGATTATTGCACCCATGGCACAGGTCTGCCACTTTTTTCTATTGCTCAGAAACTACTTTTATGTAATTTTGAGAAATGCATTGGATAAGTCTACCCTTCCCCCCCAAGTTCAAAACCAAAGAATTAATCAACCAAATAAGATCTAAAGTAATTCTTACTATATACAATATTTTGATAGGTAGAAAAATATATTTTTAAAAGTAAATAGTGATTTGGAATGCAAAACTAAATACTGATTAATCAGGGTAGGACCGGTAGTTGATGCAAAAGCACATTAAGCACCTAGTGCTGTAAATAATTACTATTTTTGTAAATTTGACGTACATGAGTACGGCAAGAGAAACATATGTTCAATAAACTGGGTCATTTTTATGTACATGGATGAAAAATGATGCAACAGTGTTCTTCCAGGCAGTCTGGCAACTGCCCATGTAACAGTTGGGGGTATAATTCAACAGGTAACCTTACGGTTTCACCTAGGATACATTCAACCCAGCCAAGATATTCCTGCTGATCCAATCTGGATTTGTATCAAATTGCATTTTGGCTGTTCTATGTTCAGAAATGCAGGAAAGCCACTACAAGATTTTAATTGTCAGTTAAATACACAAGGAGTTTTCTAGGAAAGGGTATTCTGTATGTTCACTTTAGATGCTCTTCGTAGGGTGGGAGGCTGGGAAAGAACTCCCAGGTTAACATTACACTAGCAGGACTGAAAATAGGAATGATGTATTGTGTCAAAATGTATACATGAAAACATCAATGCAATCCAGAAACCTTAGTAAATGGGTGCTGCACTCAGAGTAATATACCAATTTTCTGTGATATTTAAAAATCAGCACTTTCTGAAATATCGGATAGATCCAAGTATGCATACTGTTATTATTTCTTTTATTAGTAACAATTTAGTCTGCAGTGGGATTAGTTATAGTACTTACCTGTAACGTACTTTCCGAACTGGCTAATCAGTCCCTGCATCAGCATGAAAGGTTGCTGTATTTTCTCCCCATTTGGTGGTGGAAAAATATGTGCAAACATTTCTCAGTAACCTTAGTAAAACCATGAAGCCTTGATGATTGGAGTGCAAGAAAGACTCTCCAGGCCTGCACTTAGACTGTGTGCTCCAGGTCCTCTCAGGGAACTGAGAAATTTTATTGATCGCTTGGCTGGCCATTTGACTTTTCCTTTAAAGATAAAGTTTAGCTACATCTCTACAAAATCCAAGATTCCCCTCCTCCCACTTTCTTTTTTTTTTAAGACAGCTAAAAACTGATAAATATCTGTCAAAAAGCAGTTCATCAAATAGCAATGTGAAGCTTTGGTATATCAAAGGGCAAGAGATCATAGAACAGGCATTTGTCTAAAATGTAGCCAGATTTTCCAAAGAGCTCAAGGATAATTTTTTCAAGTGCTCGGCATCCACCTCTATAGGCAAATTTTCAGAAGTGCTCAAAGCCATGCATGCTAAAATTCTCTAAGAATGCTGCTAGTTGTTTTGGTTCTTAAAAAGAAGCCAAGCTTTTTGAAAAGCCTGTCCTCTTTGAAATATTTCTGCTAAAGGATATTACAGCATCCCTGCATGATTATTTTGGGTTCTATATGTATCTGTAGTTCTCTTCAAAATAACCTTATTGTAAACCCGAAAATCAAACGCAGTAACTTTGGAACATAAGTTCTTTATTTTGTTATTTTTTTAAATGGCTTCCTAAGCAGCCTTTGTATGAAATACTTCGTCACTGGTTTTTGGAAATTTTATATCATAAGGACATGTCATTTTTCTATTACATCTATTTACAAAGCAGACATTCTATTTTGTTCCCTTTTCACATGTATCTCTTCCTAAACTAATGCCTGTTTTCCCCACTACAAATACCATGACTTTTACAAAACAGAGTTACATCTGATGTGTTAATTAAATTGTTCTGTTGTTTTTTTGGAGTAGTGCAACTACATTTGCTAGACCCTTCTGAATAAAATACAGAGAACAGTCTCAGAAAACAGTGCTGACTGTTGTAGTTATCAATAAGAAAATTCAAGAAACTGGAAGGAAAATAGAATACAATTTAATAACAGTGTTGAACAGAAGATGCTACACTTACACAGATGTGTTCATCTGTACAAAACCAGAATGGGGAATGACTGTCCAGAAATTGGTTTTGAGTACATGGAGGCAGGGGATCTATCTGAGCACAGGATGCACTTCAGTAAACATTTTTGTGTTTCGCCACAACAAAAAAATGAGAGGCTGACATCACCCTTGGATGTGTAAAGCAGAGCATAGCCTGACAGACATGTGAAATATCTGTTTTCAGCGTTAGTAAGACTTTAGCTCAAATACAGAGCCTAGGACTGGGAACCCCACTTCAACAAATATGGCACCTGGAAGTGACACAGAGGGGAGCAAGAAGGGGCAAGGGTCTTCAAAAGACTGCAAGAACTAGAGCTTATTAGCCAAAAAAAATAATAATGAAATAGATATTCATTACACTTGCTGTTGTAAAAAGGATGGGTATCTTTACCAGTGACACCTCCATCCAGGAGGAGTGCAATTCCAAGGTGATAATCAAGTCTGTCAGAACTATCAAGATATATCGATATATTTCAGGGAGCGGCACCAGTAGGTGGCTGAATTATCCAGTGCCAATGGAGATGAAAAAAAGGAGAAAGTTTGCACTAGTGAGATGGAGCTGGCGAAGGCTCTCTGCCTATTCAGCAGAGAAAACAGAGGGGCACTGAGCAGGAATGAAGCATGGGGTCATGGCGACAGAGTTAGTTGTACCACCAGGGTCTGAAAAAGAATCCCCTTAGGAGATGTCACTGAGGTGATCTGATGTAGGCACCATGACCAGGAAGAAGGGTATTTCCTGTGGAAGATTTCACTTTTCATACACATAATGCAGAACAGCTGCACAGTGTGACTACCAATGGTCATGTAATGTTAGGTATTTCAACAAACAGCAGAAACTTTTCAACATTTTATGAAATGGCTCTCATAATATGAAATACAAGCCCATTTTAAGCATGCCTTCCCAAGATTCTCAGGTTTATCATTTAAACAAATTAACAATGGACAGGAAAGCAAAACCCAGAGAGGGAAGGTAACTTGACAATGTTCTTCTGACCCAAAACTGGAGAATTCTATGCTGCCTTTAAAAATGCATGAGACACTTTTCATGCTGCCACCTTTCGCGGCTGCTATTTCTGCCGAAATGCGTACATCAAATGTAAAACGAATCCCAGAAGACTACCAAGTATAAGATTACTTTCTGACTGTATATAAAGAAAAAAATATTTCAATGAGAAGATGGAGTGTTCAAACAGGTCACCAAGAAAGGTTGGGGAACAGGTGTCCTTGAGGGCTTTCGAGACCCAACTGGGCAAAGCCCTGTACACATGGTCTGCGTTCACAGTTCACCCTTCTCCATGATGGGGGTCAGACTAGAGACCTCCTGTGGTCCCTTACCACCTTCCTGATTCTATGCTGACCCTATGAATTCACCATTCCTCAAGGCTTCCAGCCTTTGAGGCGACTTTTCTTCTAACTCTAAAAGAAATCCATTTGCAAGAGAATGCTTCATCAGTTGGTTGATACCATGGGGGTATAGTCCGGGGTAAGCATTTCATGAGTACACATGTCCCTGCACATGAGTAAACCATGTGTGTGTCCATGTGCAGACATACATGTGGACACAGGGCAGTGACCAGAGGCTGTGTTCAAACTTGGAGACTCTCCAAGGCCCAAATGTCCGTCATTTAAATAGACTTTGATGAAAGATTAAACAAAATACTTGTGTATTGCTTGGCTCAGAACACCCAGTAAGGAGAGGAACTATTCTGAATTGCCTGCAGGAGTTTGCAACTAGGAGCAATGGGGTAAAGTCAGGTAAAGAAAAACAGTTTGAACATCAGTAAAATTTCCTAACTGTGAGTGTTATTAGACTGGAATAATCTCCCCTAAGGGAAGCAATAAAAACGACATCATTTGCATCTTTGCGAACGAGACCAGACAAAGCACTGGGAAATATACTGTGGAGAATAATCCTGTAAAATGATTGCACTAATTTTTCCCATCTATTCTTTCTTCATAGGGTTGCTTCATACATGGAATGTGCCATACTCTTTTTCCTGTTACTTTATTCCCTTTCCAGTGGGCTGAGCGAAAAAAAAACCCTGAAGGAAATGATACCGTTCTCAGTGAAAAGTAACATATTAAGACAATTGGCATGTTTATTTAAAAAATGACATCTTTTCCCTTTAAAATACAGCCAGTGATAGACACAAGAGCATATTCTCTAGGATAATGACACACTGAAATTAATTATTGTTTAACATACTGCTCATACAAAGACTCTGTGTAACAGGAGGAAGTTAGTTTGACCTTAATTATTGCCTGTAAATAATCCTTGAGTTGTAACTAAGTAGTGCCTTTTAAAATGTAATTGTTATAGTACCAGAGTTACAGATCTCATTGATTTATAATTACTTAATTGTTTATACCTATTAAACCACAGCTGTGATAGGTTCATCATGCCTATACGCACTAGCCTGGAAACTGATGAAGTATGGCCAAGCACTTGAGCAAACGTTATCTCCCACAGCTAAACGGCTAAATAATCATTCCAGTCTAGTCAAGGTCAGTAGCGGTCATCAGATGGCTCATAGACTGTGAGAAATGAGCTGGTCATTTCGGTACACATCTTTCAGAATAATAAGGAGGGGAGAGGGGGATACAAAATGTAAGCACCTCCAGGGTCCTGAGCTCTCACCAGCTAATTCAGACAAAAAGCTACTTTGTGAGTCTGATTTTTCACTTTTAGGGTCATATTGTTTAATGCTCTATTGGAAGTACTGGCAACTGTGCTACCGTGAAGCAGAATACCCATGTGATTATGAAATTTTCTCTTCCTCCTAAACACAGCGTGTGTTGTTGTTTTCACACTTGCATGCAAAAGGAGAGACTGCCATTTTCCTTCTCATACCTCGCACCTTAACATGGTAAGAGCGGTTCATGGAGAGAGTTCAAGCCACACACATGATCCTCTTGCTTGAATATATGCAGTTCTTTCTCTGCCACTGTCTGGTAATCAGCATCAAGACCTCTCTGGTGTATTACATGTATTTCTCTATTGTGAGTGGAAAAAAAGGAGAGATAAATAATAAAGCAATTAAAAGTAGTCAGCATGACATACTTTCACTTAAATGGTAAATCCCACCTCTCAGAGGAGTGGAAAAGCCAACTTCTTTCTCAAATCTTAACTCTGAAATCCTATTATAAAGATCCTACTATATTTTGCTCACAAGAAAGTGGTATTTATAAATCATCTGTGTGGTTTTTATAACATTAGAAGTTTGACTTGGCTCAAATAAGCCTTCGTTCAAATCTTTTGCTGTCTTATAGTCACCAGCTAAGAAGCATGTGAATTCTGTGTGTTACAGAAGTAGACCCTAGAAGGAATGGTAGAACTATGAAGTGACCACTCAAATAACCATGCTAGCCATACAAGTATTCACAAAGCGGTCTCAGGAATAAGAGTTTATGTATGTCCTCAGTATTCATACAAATTTTTATGTATTTCTTAAAAATATAATATATTTTGGAAGCCTGAGAAAACTTGTTCTGTGTTACACCATTAAAGAAGATTCTACTATGAATTTCTTCAGAGTACGCCCTGCAGATGAGAATTAAGATTTTTGTGCAAGATGTACATATAATTTAGGGGTTAAAGCAATTAACTCTTTAAGGATTTGAAGACCCTGTTCCAATCTCATGCTTTCCTAGTCTGAATAGCAGACTGTATAGCAGGAGGAAAAAAAATACCAGCACCATTTGTCTCAATTTCTGAACTCCTAAAAAGGGAATATTAGTCATGTAGGTTCACCAGTCAGGTTACATCTAAATTCCCCATGGTAAATGAGACTAAAGAAATGCAAACTATTCTACAATCCAGATGGAGTGATAATGCTGTGCTTGTTATTACCAACATTCCACAGCCATTAGGGAATTGCAGCAGAATGCTAAATCTATGGGAAGAAAATCAGATTGCCTCAAAGTGTGGTCTTGTCCCATCATGTGACTGAAAATGTAGGATTAAAGGAATTGCTCTCAGTGTTTCTTGAGCACTTTTTAGTTTATAATTGAAAGCGTTGTTTTTTTCAACCGTCAGTTATGCAAATACAACACAGGTCCTTGCCCTTCTGTGTACCCTCACCAGTCAGCAAGGTTTTGAAGCCAAACTCTGCTACCAGTTTTACCTGCACAGACCTATTCCTTTCCGTCTTTCTGTGACACTTCAACAATAGGCAAAGAACAACTTGCTTCAATTTAGCAGCTAGCCGTTCCTGAGTGTTGATTCCCTTGGAAAGATGATAAGCTCCTCTTACTTATTCTGCTTTTTCAGATACAGCATGAAGAAAAAGCAGAAATAAAAAAAAAATCATTCATTCACAAAAGTTTCATTTCTCTTTCTTAGCTGCAATGCCTACTGAAGAAAATAATGTTTACATTGATGGCATCTTTTGATTTTCTTCTTCTGTGACCAGCTGGTATTTCTTATCCCAGGCTTAGAATATAAACTCTCTAGTGTAAGCACCATCATATCATTCTGTATTCCTCCATCATTATAGCCAGAGCAAGAACAGTAAGAAATAACTTTTTTTTTTTTTTTTTTTAACATAAGTATTTGGAAGACTAATTGGTATGTGAAGTGTATCCTGAAAAAGTGGAGTATTATATAAATAATATGGACAGCTGGACTTTTCTTAGCTTCCAAAATTTTGATTTTATTTCCTATATTATTTTACCCTGGCAGAGTGTAGCACTTGGCTGAAATGAAAGGAACTTTAACCAATAAAAGTAACTGTAGATCTGAAAGCATTAAATTCTAAAGGTTAAAACTGATATCAAAGTTACCCTGTGTAGGAGGTAACAGACCCAAAAAGTAAGCAAGTCAAAATACAATAAGACAACAGGGGGAAAGATGCAATTGTGAAGAACTGGTAATTAATCACTATAATGAAAAAAAGAGTTACTTTCCTGACATTCAAAGGACCAAAGGAAGGAAAAAATAAAAACAAAAGTTCCTTATTAAAAGAAACTGACCTGATTCTGTGCTGGTAACTCAGGGACTGAACTTCTGATAAGCCCAATGACAAGAACAGCAGAGGTTATAGTTTTGCTTCACAGCATCTGGCAAGTTTACAGTATTGAAACAATCCTCCATTGATGGCAAAGCACATCCCTAAGGGACACGGCTCCACAGAGGGGAATCACGCAGCGCAGTTGCTAAAGGAATGTCTGCAAGTGCAGACAGAAAGGACAGTAAGACCATATAATACAGTCATAAGCTTGTGCAACGCAAGTCCTAAAGACACCTGCTCATTCAAACTCATCAGCAGAGGCTTGCTTTGTCCTCCTCCAGTACTGTATAAACTCACTCCATTTTTCAGAAACATTATCTATATATAAAAATGACCTGTGCACAAAAAGGTACTAATGAAAAAATTTGAATTATAGTAATACCAACAAGGTAGGGCCTTAGTTTTTTAAAGGATTTATGTACAAAGCAAAGAGTCAGCCCCTACACACACACACACACAAAAAAAAAGAGTATGAACAAAGCGTATGACTAACTTAGATAATTGACAGTCTTACTTGAGGACACCAAACACCAAATAAATAGAGACACGTCCCTGTGTTTCACTCCTCACTTCATCCTCCCAGAGGGGAGGTTCTGCAGGCATCATGCCCTTTTCATACAGACCTATTAATACAGGGCTTAGAACATCTTTATCCCTCTTCTAATTGAGATCCGTAAGTAGTAAAATACAGATTGGTGTTTCTCCTAATTAAGTACATCTGTTTCCACCCAGGGCACTTTTCTGTCAGCTTGAAGGAACACCCAGGACTGAGAAAATAGACACCTTGAATTAGCACAGAAGTCATACATACTGACATGTACAATACGAGCAGATTGTCCCCCTTTTCTATGCACTGAATTCTTGTTGCTAATCTAATTAATAATCCCTGATTATTTCAAATGGTCATTTGGCAAGTGATAGCAAAGATAAAATGCTCGAGTATTTTGTGACACACACCCGTTTTTTGTCTGCCGCATTTCCAACACACTTTTCTTTAGTCTGTTCCTCTCCTTTATTTCCCTCTTTTCAGTTCACCCGTTGCAAATGTGATGCCTCTCCTTCTCAGCTTTTGGGAGCAGTATTGAGATACAAAAGCTCTCTTTTCCCTACATTTTTCAATTTATTGCCTCTGTTCTTCTCTGTGTCCCTTCCCTTTTTGCATCCCTTCTCACCTCTCCTATCGCCAATACTTCCTGCTCCTCACTTTGCCTGTAGGCTGCATGCAGCCCTCACAAACTAACCCACCACCCACCAGTGCAGTGTTGATCTAGAGGCCACAGCTAGGGCTGAGGGCCACGCTGGGCTGGGTATAACCCACCGAGGAGGAGGACAGTCCTCACCTGGAGATCTTGCAGACTATGTATTTGAAGACACAAGGAGTGAAACAAACAAGGTGGATACAGATTTGGTACAAGGTAAAATATCTATGTTTACTATGTGTTCGGACATTTTCATGTGTTATGGGAACAAATAAGAGGCACTCAAGGTGCAGGGTAGTGGCTCCTTTGCTGAGCACAAAGGGCATATTTTCTCCTCCTCATTCTCCTACGACTTCACCTCAGACTGAGGCTAAACAAAGCCATGAACAACCATGGTGAAACAACCAGAGTTTTTGGATTTGTGATGATCTGGAAGTTTTTATTTAGCGTTGACATATTTTCAGTAATAAAAGCACACACACACACACACACACACACACAAAAATAAAAGTCCTTCTGTCAAAGAGCTCTCTTCCCAAGAGAAGGGATACCAAACAGCAAAACTCTGATTGTAATCCAAGAATTATAGTTGTCTAGTACGTGTACACATGCTAAATCTCATGGAAGAGGCTCTCTTAGAGGTACTTGGAAACGGTGCTTTAAAAATCATAATGCTCATTTATGGGGGAAGCAAGAAAAGCTGCATGGACACTGGAGTGTGGGAGTAAACAAGATTGTCTCTGCAGAATGGATGGATTAACGAAAAGCTAAGGGCATAGCAAAGGGAAAGGGTGAATGGATCAGGGCTCCTTTGAATGAAAACCTAGTGATTGTCAGCCTTTTATATCCACCATTCCTGCACTCCTCACAAGTGACTCATCTTCTCCATTCAGAAAACACTGTCTGTATAACAAACACCATCCTTACAAAATGTCTGATCCAAATTCCACCAGTCAGCTGGAAATAAATAAAGAAATTATGAAGACGTCCCAAAAAGTTAAACAAGGTCCACTAAGGGAGTGCAGGGAATAAATCCAGTTACTGTATATTTTAACCTGAATTTCAAGTATTCCCATGGCAAGGAAACAGTCATAGTATGACTAAGCAGGTTTGTATGAAAACATAGCCTTTGTATTATAAAAAGGTCTTTCCTCATTTAAAGAGGACTAGTATAGTTGCGCATTTTCTTTTATGCAAACCCTACGCTAGTAGAGCAGAATTCTTTAACAAAAATGGTTGAGAGATAAAACCCAAACTGTACCAAGCCCAATATTTCACAAAGCTCTTGTTATGTTGGAACAATTCAACATACTGCTGGCAATAAATACAATAATTGCATTCAGTCAGACAGAAAAAATAAAGACTGAGGACCTGAATTCTTTGTTGTCATGGATTTTCTATGAAATCAAAAACATTCCCTATTTTCTCTTTGGGAAGTCACTAGAGGGCATCATCACCTATTCAATCTTGCCTGCAGACCAGGTCAGAGCATTCACACCCTACCCTCCAGAAGCTCAACAGGGAACAGGTTGGGTGCACCTATGCTGCTGCAGAGCTCTGAAAATTCAGCTTTCCAGTTGTTCCCACAGCCCTAGCAGAGGGGAACCTGCAGGACACCATGAAAATGGCCTGCTTTGGATCACAGCAGAGAGGAGAATTCAGGACTACTTGGCTCTCAGCACCTTTTAGCATTCAGCACACACACCAGAGGAGCCTGAAGCACTCACTCCTGGTTAGAGCCATCATCTGATTCACAACCACCCCTGCACAGCAGCTCCCTCTCAACTATCTCTTAAAAACAGCACTACTAAACAGAGATGTCCATCAACGGCCTAACACTCTCACTTCTTTGTAAAAGTGTAAAAAATCTGTAAAAGAAAAGTGCTTACATTTCCAGATTGCCCTAGCAATTTGGAAAGATGAAGTGCTGAACAGCCCATGAGAAGATGATTAGCTTTGTTAGGCCAAGGACAGGAATCGTCTCCCACAAATTCCTCATAAATGTTTCTACTATGAAGCACTCATACCCAGGTCCCATTTTTCCACTAGCACTCTTACAATGAGCATGCCAGTGGAAAAATCTGCGTATGGCATGAACTACAAACACAGGGGAGAAGGTCCAGCCACTGACTTGAGTATTTGCACACAGCTGCTTTACCCCTCTCTATCTCTTTCTCTCCTGTTTCTTGTGCTTCCCAAAATGTCCTAGGTAGGTCATCTCCATGGCTTGGTATTCGTCACCATGAGCACAAGCCCTGCTGTCCTAGGATTCCTTAATAACATTACTACTTGGACAGTATTACTGAAAGTAAATCATGCACATACAAACTGGGAGTCACGGAGATTCTGAGCCCTCGAATCTGATTAAAGACACTTCTGCGTACATACAAATTCACACCAGGTGAAACCCAGCTACATGCCGCCCCCTGCATATCGCCACCATGTCGCAGTCCCACAGCCTGGGAGTGGGGCCGTGGAACTTGTGTTCCCCTGTCTGCTCCCAGGCATGGCACAGGAAGCACCTGCTCCTCAACGAAATGCAGGGCAGAAGAGTTTTCTCTCATGCCTCACTACCTACGTTTTCCAAATTAATTTCTTCTGAGGGTGGAAAGCGATAATGTCTTGAGAAAAGTCTTCATCCATCAGAGGACTTGGAAGGAAGCACCTCTTTTTTCAGGAAATGACGAAGTTCAGAGAGACGGCGACAAGTGACACGATGGTGCGTGGAAAATACACCTATGTCTCACAAGGGTCTTCCAAGAGCAGCTTTGGACCATGTCCAAAATCTGGAGAAGTGCAAAAAGCACCTGAAGTTCCAGTGTCGGAAACACCCATTATACAAGGAATAGGTCTACAGGTCATAAAGAGTTTGTGGCATTTTGATTTTTACCTGGGATTTTCCCTTCAAAGGGTGGGTACCTGGAGCTGTTTTATCCAGGCTGACTCCGAAGTGCATGCTTTAGTTTGGAGGGAATAAATAAGCAGTGGGTGTATACCACCCTTGCCCTGCACTATTAGCACCGGTATAGCCAGTATAATGTGCAAGAGAGCAGCTTTATCAACTTGTTAGCAAAATAGATCGAATGTGGGAAGCACAACAGGAACAGGAGGAGGGGAGTTGCGGGGGCAATGCAAGTAAGGTGGGTAGGTAAGTAGGTAGGTGGGGAAGAGAAAAATGGGGAAAACATTGGAACTAGATCCCAATTAAAGGGGTAATATATTCAGATTGGGGCACAAATGTTAGTTGCGTTGTCTGAGGCCTGGAAAAGATGACATATTTGCATTAGAAAAATCAAGGAAGCAGACTCAAGTGGGGTCGTAAATCTTAACAGTTTTGGGTATCAGAAACTCAAAACCTGGTTAAAACCTCTGTGAAAATTTCATGGAACTTTCTGTGATGAAAATTATTGATGTTTTCATCGAACACCAAGAAAAATTCACTTCAGAGCAAAAGCTTGTTTTTGCCTTTCTCTACTGGACTGGGAAGAGTGGCTCCTACCTGTACGTTTACATACAATGGGAGGATATTCAGTGATTATTATTCACTAAAGCTCCCGTACTAGGCAAAGCTACTGTCTGAGTCACTCTAACAGAAACCCACCCATTCCCAGGCTTACAGCACTTACTCACAAGCCAGCATTTAGATATGCAAATAACAACATATTGTTATCAGCAGCTTGTCCAATAATATTTCCTTTGTTTCATCAAAAAGGCGTATCAGTTTTGTACAGTTGGCAGTGAACATGCAAAGAGGAATTTGAAAAAGCAAGACCAGCCAGAACAGCAGCCTCTGCCAGTCTGATTGCAGGCATCGCTGATGTTCAGATGATGCATCAGAAGCTTAGGGTGCTAATGACTTGTTGATGTGTTTGACATTATGCAGCTATCCCTTAGCAGATATTTTCATGGTAGGTATTGCTTTTGTAGATGTTGTTGTATTACTCACAAGCTGGAAGTTGCAAGGGAAAATTTTGAAAACAGGATGAAAGCTTGAGGGGACAGGGAAGAAGTGAGATACAAACCTTGTCTGAATCCTCACCTATACCTTCTCCAAAACACAGAAACATGAAATACCTTGCCCTTGGTCACAAGCCTATTACAGAATCAGAAATATAGGACACCTGACTTAATCTTCTCAGCTACAGTCATTTGTTTATACTCATGTATACATACATAATAAACCGTAGTCCTTGAACAGATGTTAAAACATATTCAAAAAAAGAGGAGAGAATTTAAGTAATAGATGTACCTAAATTATCATCCTGAAATAATCCGTCTAGTTTATCTTCTTTGGTTTTTTGTTCTTCTTTCCTTTGGAGATTTGCATGACAATTGTTAGAGCCTAATGAACTTTTTGTACAAAGATGCACTCCTTTCATTTTGGAGAATTAATCACATTTAATCTGCAGACACCAGCCATTATAGCAAATCTGTCTGTCCACTGTGACAGATAGATTATGAGAAAATAAATGGAAAGTGACATTCACATTAGCCCGAGAGTGTTTTTGGCAGACATGGACTGGCTTTTCTAGTTACTATGACTTTAACCCATCATCACTTTTTCATTACAACTACCATATTGAGTAGGTTAGGTTGCTAGGTGGCTTTTCCAGGCATTTATTATGACAGTAATGTTGTTTATGTTTGAAGTTATCAAACCCCTTCTGAGTGAATTGCTTTCTGAAACATAAAGTATCTTGCTGTCAGCTAGAAACTGGCTGTGTGGGGCAGTTTCAGAGTTAAAGCTCTTTAGGGATGAAGGAGTGCAGATCCAATTGCAAAAAGGGGAGAAGAATTCATTAATGCATTTTGGGCTGCATATCCACGGAAATTTGTTCCAGTAGTGAAGGTGCTGGAAAAGATGACATATTCTTACAAGGGACTTGGCATAAAACAAAAATGCGTATACCTAGATAAGAAGGCAACTGAGCGAGAATACCAATGCAGTGAAATATGTCTAAGAAGGAGCAGGGGGGGAAAGAATGAGGTCTTTCTAGATGAAAGGATTAAGAAGTATGGAAAAGATTTCTATAGCCGTGCCAAAGAAAAAGAGATACAGTAGTTGTGTTTTGCAGTTCGGCCAGAAGTGCATTCAGTACTTTGTAAAACACATGCAGAAGTAGGGCTGCTTAGGAGACCATGTCTTCTAGGGTGATTTATATCAGCTAAATAAAGGTAATTAATGATATAAAGGATCGAAGCAGTAAAACCAGGACTGAGCTATTTAACCAAGTGTGACAGCTTTGCATGACTGATTATTCATGAACTACTCCTAGGTAGTTAAGAAACATAAAATGTGATTCATTAGCTCTAGAAAGAAAACAAGCTACTTATTAAGAAATATAACATTATGATGCTCCTAAAACTAGTATAAATATTTATATATTCCTTTCTAAAAATTTTATTAAAAACATGAATAAATACACTCATTCACATCATGCACACGTATACATATCTTTCCTAACTGGTAGTTAGAAAGTAGGCACTGATGTGTGCAATATAAATGCATATTCCAAAAGCATTACGCAATTAGCTATCGTTTCTACCAAATTCTTACCATGTATTTTTATGGAGATCAACTCCATCAACTAAGGAATGTTAAATAAGCAGGCCCTTCAAAAAGAGAAATGATCCACAAAACTATCCTCTGATAGGGCTGAAAGCTCCTCTACACAGGTACATAATTGAGTAGTACACTAAATGATGACTGTAGCGTGTATTAACAACTCTTCATTAACTCTTCACATGCAATTATTGTAGCTCATTTACACCATCAGTTAGCTGCTAACGCTGACTGTACTGCAAGCATATATACATGGCGGGGTTAACACTGCAACACTACCAATTACCAGGTCATTGCACAGCCCCTAGGGAATCCATATTTACAGCTCACAATTCGGTAATGACCAAACATATATAATTCTGCAAAATAATCTGTTAATGAAAAAAGAGGAAAGTAACTCTTTATTCTTTTATTCATCTGGACATCACAGCAGAAAGAGTGATAAGTGTTCATTTCCACGTGATTTGGAGTTTTTGTTAAATATTTTCTTTTTTTAAAATATAATTTCCCCTACTCATTCTGCTGCTAAGTATGACTATTTCTCTTAGCTTGTTGGGATTTTTTTTGCATTTGGTGAGATACAAAAGAAGTCATGCCATTATGAACATGCTTTATTATGAGCCTGCTTTAAGGTAAACGTAAAACAAACACCAAGGAATTGCTATCAAAGGTAATTGCTATAAAATAATGTTGCTTGACTATCAGATTTTGTAGTTGGATATTGCTACAGTTACCAATGCGTTTGTGGTTGAACTATTCAGGTATTATGTGGAAGTAATTTTCCTGGAATTTCCATCTGAATAAAACACTAAATTTCACAGATTAGCTTAAACACTGACATTCCAGCTTTTCTTTCAGGGTAAAATCATGTCACAACTTCTGCAGAATCTGTTTTGGAATTGCTGCATTATAGTTAGTATTTCCTTCGTCCTATGTTACTCACATTTATTGAAGAAGAAAAAGATATTTTTAATGTATGCAAGCACAACCCCCCCCCGCCAAACCCCTTTCATATTTCTTTCTACAATTATTTTCCATCCTGTACTTCATGAATAATTTATAGTAATATTTCTGACATTCCTAGATTTGTTCCGTTTTGATTGCAACTACAAAGTTCCCTGGAACAAATCAAAGCTTATATTTGAAAATCCTTTATGTCATATGAATATAGAAGATACTTTTAAAAATACTGTGGCCCTTTATATGGTTGCTATATCTGACTCCACTGCAGCCTTGCTTGCTTTGCTTTTCCACCAATTAACAGTTGCAGCTAAAGGAAAAGGACAGATTTTGCAAGGAATCTGTAACAGGATGTTCACCTTTCTCTCCTTTCACTGGCTAAGGTTTTTGTTTCTCTTATTACAGCCTGAGGATAAATAGTCATAATAAAGGCATATATCCTAATTTTCCTCCTAGAAATTCTGTAGAATTTCATGGCTAAGGTTTCTGTAAAGATTTAAAAATTCTATGAAGCTGTGCTACCGCAATATCATTCTTTTAAATTCAGTAGGGTGGATTACAGCATCCTATAAAAAAAATAGATATATGTATATATATGGCCTGAAAAGATTTCTACCAGACTTTGCAGGATTTTCTCCCTTCATCTTTGCAACACAACTTATCTGCAGTGCTTAAATGCAGTTTTGAATCTATGTCCCTAAAGATATTAACAGCTGTAAAACAGTATCAGTAAAATAAAGGGAGACCTACTTCCAGGAAAACATGCACAGTTATGCAAAACATAAATTAATTATATGCTCATAGCATCAGATATGGAAGATACTCATGAAAGTTATTTAAGCTGCCTATTTATGAAGCCTTGAAGAGTCTAGAGACCAATATAACCAATAGCAGAGCTGGTAACCTCATGTGGTATACGTTACTCGGACAACTGAGATTCCCATGTACTGAGCACCTGCTCTGAATTATCCTCCAAACCAGCTTTGTTTCAAGAGGCCTTTGTAATAGCAGAACAATTAGCCTTAGTGTTTTCATACTGCAACATTGTCAGCCCAAGACAGGAAGATACACAATGCAAATGATGACCCGAGGACTCAGGAATTTAATAAGCAAAAACACCACATGCAAACTCTGGTGAGTAGAGATTCCTCTAATATGTATGCATTGGTTTTAGAGTGAGATGGAGTGATCTTGCTGGAATAAATTGTTGCATAAGTGTCTTTGACCTGCTTGATTTGGACAGCCCAGCTCTGGGCTGACATGCTACGCTCTGACTCCAAAGTTATTCTGAGGACATTTAGAAATACTTTGGAAAAAAGCCAATGGTCCAGTTTTTAGCTGGAGTCAAGGCATTTAGGTTGTATGACTGTGTGAGCCGATGCAGGTAGGATGCAGGAACAACCACAAACCACGGATGGAAAGCAAAGAACAAATTTCATCTCGATACCTCACAGACTGGGGAATCTCCAAAGCAACGGAGGCACGCAAGGCGGGGGCGCGGGCACTGCGGCACGAGAGAGAGTTCATGTTAGCAAGAGCCCTTGGCAGCAAGAGAGTCCTTGTTAGCAAAAGCGCACGTGGACTCCCTGTTATTGCTGGTATTCAAAGGGTTCAAACAGGCATAGTTTTCCCACTGTGCTTTGATCTACAACAACAGGCCAGGATTCTCAAGTGGCTAGATAAGGTATCCCTGAGTCCATCGCAGACTTATGTTATCTAAGTGCAAGTGTTTTTCTTGCAAGCACATGAGACTGAATAACAATTAGTATGATATACGTGTTTTCCAGCACCCCAGGTGCAAGTCACTTGAGCGTATTTACAATGCTCCTTGCCGATCTTCCATTGCTTTCCCACAATGACATAACCATTTGCATTGCATGATAAAATGTGTTTGTGGCATTTAGTAAACTCATTGTCTGGTTCAAGTAGGTACTCACTGCTGTTACTGTTGTGGCTAATAGTAGCACTGCTAATATCAGAATAGCAACTGCCAGTCTCAGGAGGGACTGGACTCTTTTTATAAATTAATTAAAAGACAGAATCAGTCTCAAGGAATTTATGCTGGAAATAACATTTCAAATTTTATTTAGCTGCAGCTGAGGGGTCATGAATCACTGCCACACACTGCCAGCTTTCATGGCAAAGTAAGACAAACCAAAAGTGAAAGAGCTCTTTGTGTGCATTTATCAGCCTGTGACCTAGAGAGTGTCAGGAGCTGATACTCTGCCTTGTCGTTGCCCCCATTGCAGGGCAATAACCCATGGCATACAGGTGTGACAGCCCATCATGCTTCTAATCACTTCAGTCACCCCAGCATGAATGTGTAGAGCTCATAAATCAGAGTCCAAAGGGTGGGTGTGAGAGCATTATCTTGCTGCTACCTAGAGAAATGGAGCCAGCAATTCTCTTGTAAAAAGGCCCATTTCCTCTGTGTTGGTCCTTGCCCTCCAGAGTGTGGGGGCATCCTTGGCTAGGAAATAAAAGGAGCAGAATAAATTCATCAGGAAGGAGCACGAAGGAGCTTTGCACTTTGCAGGGGAAATGAACCTCACATTCTTTCCATAAAGGCCAAAAATCCAATGCTGCAAGCTTAGCGAGGCCTCAGCTGAGAAGGCAGCCTTCAGCGTGGGGAGCCCAAGTGCCAGCTGGTTTTGTCAGCCCTGCTTCTCCAGGACTGTGAAGCCCACTCAGTTTGCAGATCCTGCCACTATGCCCCAGCAGGCAAACTAAACCCTGCAGTCGCTGGGGCCGTTGGACTTCCTCACCCCATGCAGGCTGCTAGCGGGGAGCAACTAGTCCTAAAACATGCTGGGAACTGCTTGAGAAAGTAGCAAAACATATGCCAGGGATGTTGTGAGAGTGTAAAGGCATAAAAGATCAAGTGAGGAGTGTTTCTTCACTGTTTAATTTAGCAGCTCATCTAAAGCCACAGGGGCCATAAGCATTTAGTTCCCATCAGAGCTTCCCAGAATAATTATGTCCAAGTGCCAGCTTTGTGCAGAAAGGATCAAATCCACCTCCACTATCACCCCATTCATTTCAGCAGAATTGTAGGAATTTGCTCACATGAGAGAAACACTGCACAGTTCATGCAGGCTGGGAACTGTCCCAGTTTCTGAGACTTTACTGAAAATACGCACTGGGAGAGAGACCAGCTACTGTAAAATTTCTCATCATTTTCTCCTCTAGCCCTGGTTAGATGTGCTTCCTGAAGGACTTCCAGGCAAAAAATTTTGCTTTTTTGTCATTACTGTTTTGCTTCAGCTTAAAATTTAAACTGAAAAGTTAAAAAAAAAAACGTTGTTTGCTTCTAGAAAGAGATGAATGCATAATGCTTGAATGGGTGAAGAAAGAGGGGCTTTTTCCTTATTATCATCTTGCCAAAATATATTTTGCAGTGAAATTATTCTTCCTCCAATTCTGCCTTCCCTTCTTTCATTAAACTCACAATGAAATAACACTCTTAATCCCCAAGAAGCATCAATATTTTTGCTGCAAAGTGTTGCACAACTTGTGGTATGGACTAATGCCATGCATTAGCCATGAAGCAAGGTTTGACGTAGATAAAGAACATCAAGTACAATACCACATTTTATCAAAACCAAACAGCAGAACAATGCACACAAGGCTCTCACAAATATACCAGACCCATCAGATTTCTATCTGATAAAGTCAATAGAGAGAAGAAATATAGGGTACAGTCTGTCTCCTTTAACACAGAAATAGGCCCAGCAGTTCCACTCTCCCTCTGCACTGTGCTCTTAACCCAACAGACTTGGGGACCAGCCTCTCAGGCTGAAATATTTGGAGTCTGGAGTTTAAAGATCTGTGCTTTTTTCACCAGAGTGCACTGACCTCTATCCCCAGCTCTGCCTGCAGCTAAAAGGGAGGCACCCACATGGGTAATCAGTTAGCCAGCAGAGGCTTAACATCCGCTATATGGCTTACCGTGGTTTAATGTGCTGCTTCTAATGAGGAAGAAATATGCTAAAGAAGAATGTGGGGTGCACCACAGGGAAAAGATGGAGAGCAGCTGTAGAGCATTGGGCTGAACTATGGCCATTGGTGTTGAAGCAAGGTGGCTCACTGCACCACAGCTGTTCCTCACTTTCCTGCTGTGGGTGTTAGAACCAGGACCACCAAAGACACTGGGGGTGCATCCCGAGGGCATACAGCAGGCAGCACAAGGGAGGCAGACCCCAGCTGCTTTCACCAGGAGCTTGCAGGTCTAGCTGTGGTTGCACAGCGTGCTATGTGGGCTAATTGCCCAGGGGATTACCCCATTTCCCAGGCAGGTTTTGCTGTTGACCACACACTCCAGTTCAAATGCCACCAGTACCTGAGCAGGCTAAATGAAAGCTACCTTGGGTCTGTCTGCATGCTGAGCTGACATATTCTGTTATGACACGGGTTGCCTACATTGGCAAATTAGGGGAGTAATTGTCCATGTGCCTTTCATTGTCCCATTACAGGGAGAAGAGATCTGATCAGATGGATCAATTTGTCTGTCAGAGTGCAGGGCAGCACCACGCAAAAGTGTGCAAGCCAGTCCAAACACCAGAAACAACATCACTGAGCAACAATCCACCTAACAATGTAAAAGCTGAACCATGCTAATTAAGGAGCTACAACAATCCTGGTCAGCAAGTGTAAAACCATATGGGATGCATTCGCCCTGCACTGGGCACTGTGCACAGGCAGTTCAGCTGAGGGGCTGTGCTAATTTTGTGGCTAGCCTGATTCCAGCACCCAGCCTGGCTGCACACAATGACCCATGGCACCCCAGTGCTGCATCCTGCCCTGAGCCACACCTGAGCTGGACCTGCTGGCTCTGACGTAGGGAGAGCCTCAGTGCACCACAATGCTTTTCTTAAAAGCACAACTGTTGCCAGCATCACCAGGTTCCTTGCTCACTTTTTCTGCTCATTTTTGGAGGAGATGTACGGGGTGCATGTTGCAGAGGGGCCCGACTGCACTGCATAGCCTGGCACAGTCCATGCTGGGCTGTGCTTCTCTTTGGTGGAAACCAAGGGGTTTGGGTTACGTACCCTAGAGCCCTGTCTTTATGGCTTGTGTTCTGGTTCATGCCTCCGGTCCAAGGCCTAGAGGGAGGAGAGATGGAAGGAAAAGCATTGACTCCCAAGGCTGGATCCCAAATAATGTAACTGACCATTGACACATTTAACAAAAAAATACAAATCCTCAATTGGTATGTTAGTCGTGGTGATTGGAAACGCTGAGCAAAGTGAAGTGCTAAAGTGGAGATAAATGAGGAAGCACACACTGCTGAAACTCATGCTATAACTTGTTTACAGCAGTGCCAATGTTTTGCTTGGTTCAGTAAATATCCTAATTTAGACACCAATCTCACCAATAATGAGGCACGTGGAAATCTTGCAAAAAGAACCTTCCAGTGCTCCTGCCTTTGGAGAGTTTGAAAGTTGTACTGCAGGAGTGATTTTCCCCACCACATTTTCTCTATCATGACTGAAGCCAGATAACACAAAAGGTGAGTGCAAGTGTTTTTAAAAGGAAATTTCTAAATGTAATTATTTTTTAAAGAACAGTGAGGGAAAACAAATACAATCAGATCATAGAATCATGGAATCATAGAACAGTTAGAGTTGGAAAGGTTCTTAAAGATCATGTAGTTCCAACCCTCCGCCCACCTTCCACTAGACCAGGTTGCTCAAAGACCCATCTAAGCTGGCCTTGAACATTTCCAGGGATGGGACATCCACAACTTCTCTGGGCAACCTGTTCCAGTGTCTCAACACCCTCACAGTAAATAATTTCTTCCTAATATCTAATCTAAATCTACCCTCTTTCAGTTAAAAACCATTATCTCTCATTCTATTGCTATACTCCCTGATAAAGAGTCCCCTCCCCATCTTTCCTGTAGGCCTCCTTTAATTACTGGACAGCTGCTATAAGGTTTCCCCAGAGCCTCCTCTTCTCCAGGCTGAACAACCCCAACTGTCTCAGCCTACCTTCATAGGAGAGATGCTCCAGCCTGCTGACCATCTTCGTTACCCTCCTCTGGACATGGTCCAACAGGTCCATGTCCTTCATGTGTTGAGGGCCCCAGAGCTGGACACAGTACTCCAAGTGGGGTCTCACCAGGGCAGAGTAGAGGGGCAGAATCACCTCCCTCAACCTGCTGGCCACTCTGCTTTTGATGCAGCCAGGGTACAGTTCGCTTTGTGGGCTGCAAGCACATGTTGCTAGCCCATGTTGAGCTTCTCATCAACCAACACCCCCAAGTCCTTCTCCTCAGGGCTACTCTCAAGCCATTCTCCACCCAGCCCGTATTTGTGCTTGGGATTACCCCAACCCATGCCCAGTACCTTGCAGTTGGCCTTGTTGAACTTCACGAGGTTCACATGGACCTACCTCTCAAGCCTGTCAAAGTCCCTCTGGATGGCATCCCTTCCCTCAGGTGTGTCAACTGCTCCACACAGCTTGGTGTCATTGTCTAATTTACTGAGGCTGTACTCAATCCCGCAAACCAGCCAATTCCTTGTCTGCTGAGTGGTCCATCTGTCAAATCCATGTCTCTCCAATTTAGAGACAAGGATGTGTGAAAGACTGGAACTTTAAAATAGTTGTCTCAAAGCTTGCTTAAGCTTCTGCAAATCGATGGCAGGCTTTTGGGCTGATAAGAAGCTTGCTTGTATCTATTTAGCACCTTCTGCAGACCATCCCCTTGCTTGCCAGTCACCACCCAAGGCTGCCATCAGCTGAAGGGGGTGTGCTGCTCCCCCAGCTGGAGAGGGTGTAGGCCTCTGGCTCTCAGAGTGGCCAGGCCCGGCCTAGCCTGGGGCCCACCCGAGCCTCTGTTGTTAACTCCAAAATTGCTGAAGCACAATGACTGCACCAAGCGCTGCCCAAACAGCAAGGGGGCAGGAAAAGCTTATATGGCAACCGTGTAAAATGACAATAAGCTGGGCAAAGGCCACCGTCACGCTGATTGGTCAAGCTGCGGACTGACCTGGGCTACCTGGACTATAACTGGTGGGGTGACCCACTACAATTTGGGACCGAGACCCCCACCACCACCAACCACGGATCAAGGGGATGCCGCTGAACTTCTGGAGAACTGCTGAGATGTCGTCAGGCCTGTGGTGGTGACTATACTCTTGCTACGCTCCGTAATACTGCTTCTCTTTTCTGCCTTTCCTCTACTTCTGCCTTTACTCTATCACTTGTCTCAGTGACTTTTGCTGGGGAATAACAATAAACCTGCAAACCTGCAGTGAGCGGCATCTGACCTCGTTTGCGTCTTAATTTCACACTTGGAATCGTTGTGAACCTCTCCCAGGCCTGACGTAGTCGGACTGGGACGTAACAGGATGTCATACAGGACAGTGCCAAATGCTTTGCACAAGTCCAGGTAGATGACATCAGTTGCTTTTCCCTTATCCACCAATGCTGTAAACCCTGTCATAGAGGGCCACCAAATTTGTGAGGCACAATTTGCCCTTAGTGAAGCCATGTTGGCTTTCATGAATCACCTCCTTATTTTCCATGTGCCTTAGCATAGTTTCCAGGAGGATCTGCTCCCTGCTTTTACCAGGCACAGAGGTGAAACTGACTGCCCTGTAGTTCCCTGGGTGTTCCTTTTTTCCCTTTTTAAAAATGCGGGTTGTGTTTCCCCTTTTCCAGTCAGTGGGAACTTCACCGGACTGCCACGACTTCTCAAATACGATGGCTAGTAGCTTAGCAACTTCATCCACCAGCTCCCTTGGGACCTGCGGATGAATCTCATCAGGTCCCATGGACATGCGCACCTTCAGGTTCCTTGGATGGTCTGGAACTTGGTCTTCTCCTCCAGTGGGCAGTACCTCATTCTCCCAGTCCCTTGCCTTTGCCTTCTGTTAGATAAACTGACTCCTTTTGCAACTTCAGCATCTTTTCATTAAGTTTGCTCTAACATCACCACATGTAACATAAAGAGACAAGAAAATTAGAGATACAAAGAAAATTATTTTACATACATAAGTAATATATTTTCTTTATATAAATATATATTTATTTTATGTATAAAGAAATTATTTTATATACAGAAACTAGAGGGGATGGTTACTAGGGGACTAAGGTTTACGTCCCAGGTTCTTGGTTTAGCACCCCCATTTCAAGGTAACCATTGGGTTACACCACCAGCCACCATTAAAGCAGTGAAACATTTCACAACTTACATGGAAGGAAACACAGGGTCTGAACACACGGGACTAAGAAGGCAAAGCCATTAGCTATGCCTTCTGCACAAAGCTGTGCCCCTTCACCACTGAAAGCATGCGTGACTACAGCTTGTAAACCAAGAGAAACAAAGTCAGCTCAGGAAAAAACTGCAGCTATTTTTGGCTACCTGATTCAAAAGTGACCATTGCATTGCTGAACAAACACTGGGGAAGAGGGACAGCTTGTGTGACCTACAGGGACCCTGCAGCAAATGCCATGGTACCAGCAAGCGCCCAGCCTCCACTAGGCACTCACTCACTGCTGGGATTTTGTTCAGAGGTAGCTAAAAGGCCACAGAGATACATGTGTTATTCCTGGGCACCTCCCCTGTGCTCATTTTGCAAAATCTTTCCTCCTGGTTTGCTGACATTTTCTTGTGAAAACCTCTCAAATGCTTGATTGCCTGCATTTATTTATATAATTCTTCCACTGCTAGTTTGAACGACCTCATAAATTTCACCCATCTGCCAGATTTTTGTTTAAACTGTATTCTTCCATACGATGAACAGAAATGTATCAGATTAACAGTAAGAAGCCAGAGGAACGTTGTCGGTGTGGTGCTGCCTGGTGGCCCGGGACAGCCCCTGTCCTCTCGTATACAAACATGCGAACTTGCAGATCTGCCATCAGTGAAATACATTGTTGTCTGCCAGGCTAGGCTCAATGGGTGATGGATGCTGTGATGATAGCCATGATGTGCTCAGATCCCAACTATATGGGTCACTTCAGGGTGTTTGCTTTAAGTTTAAGCATCAAAGCACATCGCCTGTCATTTCTGTGTGCCCCTTCTTGTCAGTTTCTGGGAAAGGTTTAAGGTTTCTCTTGTGATGACTGATTCTCCACGTGCCTCTACAACTTCATTTTACAACACCAAAGTAAATCTGTTATCAGTTCATAATTAAATAAATATTAATCTGAAGCACTTCATATGAATGCAAATAATTGTGAAGATTTCTCCCATAACCAACTTGAAATGCCTCTTAATGCTTAATAACTCTCTCAGTGTAAAAATTTTTCCTAACATCCGGTCTAAACCTCCCCTGGTGCAACTTGAGGCTGTTTCCTCTTGTCCTATCACCTGTTACTTGGGAGAAGAGACTGACCCCCACCTCTCTACAACCTCCTTTCAGGTAATTGTAGAAAGCGATAAGGTCTCCCCTCAGCCTCCTTTTCTCCAGGCTAAACAACCCCAGCTCCCTCAGCCGTTCCTCATACGACTTATTCTCCAGACCCCTCACCAGCTTCGTTGCCCTTCTCTGGACCCGCTCCAGCACCTCAATGTCTTTCTTGTAGTGAGGGGCCCAAAACTGGACACAGTACTCGAGATGGGGCCTCACCAGTGCCAAGTACAGGGTGACGATCACTTCGCTAGTCCTACTCAGCACACTGTTCCTGATACAGGCCAGGATGCTGTTGGCCGCCTTGGCCACCTGGGCACACTGCTGGCTCATATTCAGCCAGCAGTTGACCAACACCCCCAGGTCCTTTTCTGCCAGGCAGCTCTGCAGCCACTCTTCCCCAAGCTTGTAACGCTGCATGGGGTTGTTGTGACCCAAGTGCAGGACCCAGCTCTTGGCCTTGTTGAACCTCATGCCATTGACCTCGGCTCATCGATCCAACCTGTCCAGATCGCTCTGCAAAGCCCTTCTACCCTCAAGCAGGTCAACACTCCCACCTAACTTGGTGTCATCTGCAAATTTACTGAGAGTGCACTCAGTCTCCTCGTCCAGATCATTGATAAAGATATTAAAGAGAATTGGCCCCAGTTTTTACTGACAATTCAACTGAAATCTGTGCTGAAAAGTTACATCACATCTTAGATTTCATGTGAATTCCCCGTAAATGCTAGGGAAAACTTTAATCAGGAGAAGTTTCCAGTTTCTGTGCCTCAGTGAATTTACAAAGTTCTCAAAACACAGCTGAACTATTTGGTATGACATGAGGCAATCCTATCAGTTCATGGTTAACAAATTGATTCTCTTTCCAGAGAATCAGGATCAAAATGTGTTTTTATTACAAATTGAAAACCTTGGGTGTGTTGGATAGCTGAGCAGTGAGTAATTTGGATATGGAGTCTTTCATCTGCAGCAGTCAACTCCAATTCACCGCTTGTTTTAGGAATGACTAAAACTTCTTGTCAGATGGTGCCAGTGCAGTGCCATCATTCCCGGTGCACAAAGACGGTGACTAACAGAACCACTGTCTCCAGCACCATCTCTCCAGCCCTCCTCCTGTCTCCTGCAGTTGAGGAGGGATAAGGCAGGAAGTGATTTTAAAATTATAGAGAAATCATAAGCAAAACTTCACCTTAGCAGTTTCTAGAAATAGAACATTTCATGCCAAAATATCATGACTGCTTCTGGTCTGGAGCAGGGGACGAGAGGGGTATTCACAAGCTATATATTTTTTCCCAGAACGTCAGATAGCAAGCAACAGAGTCTCAAAGCCGTGAGGATCACAATTATAAGCAGATAATTCTGCCACCTTTCCTACATTGCTGAAATCAATAGTCTACTTGTAAAGTGAAACAGCAGTTACTGTGAGAAATTATATTTGGTGATTGCTTTGCTTTCTTACATCTTTTAAATACTCTTCATTCACCCTTCAGGATTTCTGTAACATTTTTGGCAAGAGTAAGCATATGTAAATGGTTTTTCTGCTCTATTTCTTTCATTAGTAATATCTAACTCTGCAGGCTTATGTATTTAAATCCCCATCCATAGCGCAGTTTGTGGTCAAGATGCCAAATGTTCTTCCACATCCATTTAATTTCCCTGGATGAAATGCTGATTCAAGTGGACCTAATAAAGATGTAAATCGTTTAAGCATGGAAATTAAGCTGTTGCATGTGAGGGATCTTCTCCAGTCATCTCATTACTGCATATTAATGGTGCAGTTTAATCTCTACATCTTTCGTTTGGTCTGATTAGTCATATTCCGGTTCCTATTAGGCATCAGGAAGAGAGCAACTTATCCTTAGAAGATAGCAGCGTGAAGCTCAGTCCTTGCTTCCTGACACACCCAAATCCCACATCAGTCTATGTGCCTGAGGATGACAGTACCAGGTGCCAAGTCATTCTAGATATCCAAAATCCTTTTTGCTGTGGTCTGGCAAGTTCATTAAGACATTTTCATCTTGTTAACACTTGGGTCATCTTCTCTCTTTTGATTTTGTGCTGAAATTCTTCAAACACCAAGGTAGAGAGAGGTTTGTCCAAAGTAGTAGAGTCGACTAACTTAGCAATACTAAGTAAATTAGTTGTTAGCACTTATCTGTAGTTGCTACAAACTGATCTGGTCCGACACCAGAGCCGGCATATTTGGTATGCTGGCTGTTTTGCATAGGTTTTTTACTCCTCCTGTGCAGAGTATGTTGCTTAGCCACGATGAGTTTGTCTGCTGACTCTCCCAACACAGGCATCGCATATCCTGCATGTCCCAAATCCAAATGCAAGCACAAAGCTTTCATTGACTACAGACGATCCTCAGATGATTTGTCTTAGTAGGCTGCAGCCAGCCTTTTGTAACTACCTTCCTAAATACCAAGCATTACTCACCTTAGAAGATTGATGATAGTGTATTTTCTTTGTATCAGCTGTATTCTGGATGTCTAGGTCTCCTTTTCTTGTTGTTTTGTTGACAGTAATATGGAAGTTCAGCAGTGGGTAAGATTTCTTGGCTTCTTTTCTGTTTAGCTCCCTATTGAGAACTCAGATGAAGACTGAAACCAGAGAATGAAACCAGAAAATGAAAGTGTGTTGCAAAAAAGATGACCTACATGTGGTATGTGAAAAGAAAAAAATAGCATAAAATCCTTTAACTGTTTCTATTCCTTTGTCTCCTGCTGGTCAACCACAAGAATGAGATTGGCTAAAACTTTCCTTGAAAAAAAAGCCAACTTGGCAGGCTGATTAACCAGATGGATGGGCTTTTCGGTCAAACCAGAAAAGTCTCTGTTACTTTACATTTTTCAGGTTTTGTCATATTCTTTTTATTATTATTTTGCTATAATCTTGCACTACTCATTTACCGCAGTCCATTTTGCACAGACTGGCAAGTTTTCATAAGATTTTATTTTTAAACAAACAAACAAAAATAATCAAACCTTTTTTTAACACTTTCATCCAAACCAAAAGAATTTCACTAGAAATGAGAGTGCCTCTACTAGGCAGTTTAGTGGTTCATGACAGCTAAATGAAAGGAAAGAACAATCCCAGTGCAGTGCAGTGGCCTGTGTCTGGCAGATGCGTTTGCATTCAGGATCTCTCCATTTCTATGTCTTTGAGGAAGTTGCTTCACTCAAGTCTACACAGTTACATAAGCATCTCAAAACCACCATATAGATGTTGACTTTATTTTCTGTGTATAAATGATGTGTAAAAAGAGGGTAGTTGTACTGCTGTTTCTGACAGCAATATTTCAAGGACAGGATGAAAAGTGTTTTAGGATACTATACGAGGATGGGCTATATAATTGTTAAATGCATACAGGAAAATTTTTATCTTATCTGTTTGTAGATAGAAAGGCAGTTACACGATGCTGCCAGTGAAGAAGTATAGACCAATCTAGGTTAATGCTCCACACAATCTAATGACATCAACAACCTCTCTTAATTCCTTTTAAAACTTGCTTTATCACTCACCTGCAGGGAAGCAGTACACAGTAAACAATTACATAACAGGTTAGATAGGTGAGGCTCAAACATAACTCAGAGTAGGTCATTGTGATCTTGTTGTGGTTTAGACTGGGCTGGCCATTAAACGAACAACAGATCCGTTCTCCTCCTTGTCCTCTGTGGCCAGTTTGAATTTTGCACATAGTCTAATTTAAATGGTATGTCCGTATGCTACTGTTCTGTCCCAGAAATGTCTATAATTTCTTGCAGAATATAGAAACAAGTGACTGAATACAATAGTTAAATCTTAGCAAAAGGCAACTTTATAAACTGTCAATGCATGCAACTTGGCGAAAATATTTTGAAAATGTATTTTTGAAAAAAATATTTTTTCCATAGAGATGTTCTTGTTTCATCAGAATCTGCATGACTTGCAAAGACATATTGCAGATTCATAAAAAGCCAAGCTGGAAGAAATCCAAGATCAAGCCAGTCCATCCCTCACCCAAAGGAATGATCAGCTGCACTTATAAAATTCCCTAAAGATGTTGGTCTAACCTGTTCTTATAAATGTCTATTGTTGGTATTCCTATCTGTACCATCACAAATCTCTCACGTACATCTAACTTGAATTTCATTTGCTATAGTTTAGGCTTGTTATTTCTTGTTTTGTTTCACTGGAAATGGGGAAAGATTCATCTCCTTTCTGGTGACTTTTTACATGTTTGAAGACTGTTACCATCTTTCTGTAAAATAACCCTGATATTCTCATAAAATATGTCTACAAGATCTCTAGACCTTCTTGCTACACTACCAGGTTCCTGGTTTTGTTTTGGGGTTTTGGGGGTTTTTTCGAAGTACAGAGCTGAATGTGATATTGTAGCTAAGGCTAGTCTCACTGCTGCTGAGTAGGCTGAAAGGGCATTGCTGTTACCTCAGAGTTGTCGCACCTATTTGTAAGTTCTCATCTATTTTTTCACAACAGCATGGTGCTGCCAACTCACGTTTAACCTGTGATCCACTGCAATGTTACTTTTTCTACAAAACAACCACCCAATGGTTGGAATGGCCTTTTACTTGTTTCAGATCACTTCTGTAATGTGTCATCGTAATTTTGAATTTTCATCCTTTCTTTCAAAAGGTTTACTGCATCTCTCACCTGGCATGACCTACAATCTCAGTAAACTGACTCTCTTTTTTCATGAGCAAAGTCATTAATGAAAATATTGAATAGTACTCGGCCATGACAGATCACAGTGGAACCACATTAAATCCAACTTAATGAATCACTAATAACCACTCTTGGTGTACAATTTTGCAACCAGTTTGCACACAGTTTGGAGTAACTTCATGAAGACCATGTTTCCATACCTTGTTTATGAAAGTATCCTATGAAGTATTATTAAGTTGAAAGCCTAGCACATTGAACCAAGAACATTTTGTCTCCTATTCCTAAAGAAATGCCAGCCTGTCATTCTATCACAGATTAAAATTCATTGGAATGGTGCTTGGAAATCCATTGTGGCTTTTGTATGTGTTTTTCAAATAGATTGATTATTTGTAGCAATAGTTTTGGAGAAGCTGAAGTCACACTTCCTGACTTATATTGCCTTGGTCATCTTCTCACCACCCCCCCCTTTTAAAGTATAGTTTCTGTATTGATATCTTTCTGTTTACCAGACCTCTGCTTTTCTTTTTTCAACGTCATTGTTAACAACTTAGAGATTGCCTCTGCCACCTTCCTAAGCAGTTTTGAATGGATTTCGAAAAGATCAGTTGATGTGAAACATCTAACTCATATTCTGCCTTTCCAGTCTGAAGTTTATTCTTTTTTGCTGACGTTAATTTGTGTGGGCAAGCTGATCAGAAGTCCAACCAAGGCCAACCAAGAAAAATGGAAAAAGAAAACAAATCTATTTCAAACTGAAAAATAATTTTTTTTTTACAGTGTAATACATTTTTAAAAATATGTTAAAAATTTAGAAGTTATAAGTCATGGCTGCTTTTACTTATTTGTAACATACCTCCTGAAAAAAAAAAAAAAGTTTTGATTAATTTAAGAAGATTAGTTTTTCTTTTCTGTTTTTCCCTGGGACACACATCAAGGAAAACTTTCTAGCTGCAATTTTGCTGTTCCATACCATGCTACATGTACCAAAATTTAAAAGGTGTTTTAATTTACATGCCTTTCATAGTCAGTACCTGGGCTATGATTTCTACATGGTGAAATAAAATTGACAGGCCCAGAGTAGAGTTAAACGTTTATGAGCAAACAACTCCAGAGACCGCTACCCGAGCTGTCTCATCTGTGGATTATACTGGTTCTCTTTGTCAAAATATAGCTGTCTATATTAGTGCAGAAAATAAAGGCGCATAGTAAAACAGAAAAACATTAATCTATTTTATTTTCAAGGCATTGCAGAAATAATCTTTTCAAGCATCTCACACTCCAGAAATAATTTAGTGTGTCTAGATGTTGCAGCTAGATCTCTCACATCTCACACATATACATTTCTCATAAGTCAGCTTCCTGCATGCAGTGCTTCAGCTGCAATCACTTAAAGGCATTGAGAAAGATTTGTGTCTGGAATACAACATGGCATAGTGATAAACAGGAGAGTCTCTGTCTGAAATGGCTGATACCATCCACTGCAAGATTCCTCCAAGTGATCAAAACCAATACAGCACATTTTATGCTTCTTTGCACACAAGTCCCTTAATAAGTAACCACATAGCAGTTCACAGAAGTATGAACATACTACCTTGCTTATCAAAAGCAGGATCTATTTAGGAGAAATACATTTACAATTACACTAAAGGAAAAAAGAATGAAGCCTCCAGCTCCATTACCTTAAGACAACAGCTGGAGACAAAAAATTAGACATTGTCAATGAGAAAATGATAGGACACATGCTGGTTTGATTAACAACTTTGGACTTCATAGTTTAGATAATCGTCTTTTTCTGGGAAACCACTCACGTATGATCACATGAGTATGTTTTCACTTACAGGTAGTGATCCAGGTCATATTTACGCATTATTGCAATTCGTAGATAGAAAACAACATAGTCAAGAGCATCTTAAAATAGTAAAACTTTAACTGTTTTAATGCTATCCCTTTCCACTGCACAGCACTCTCAGTGCACTTGCCTGCTTTTTCACCAGAATGTGGCAGACACAGGAGGATTGATGCTGTTACTGCAGTATCTCAGCCTCCCTAGCTATAAAGAGGTTCACTTTCTGCTAACCAAACATTTGGACTATAGACGTATTATATCCTTTCAATCTACCTTGAGATCCTTATGTAGGGCTAGATTGAAAGGATACTTGTAGCTGTCTTGTTCAAAAAAACCCCTCAAATTCACTTAGTGACAGTCGTATTTTCTTTCCTGACTTTTCCTGGAAGCAAGCAGCACCTTTTACCCCTCACAGGGCACTTACCACCTCCCCTTTTTCACCACCTGAGACAGAGAAATATCTCTATGACTCCAGCTGACCCGCGCACCCTTGCTCTTGCGAAGATGTGTGCAGAACAGATGCCTGACCCAGGCACCACATCTGAACCCAAACATGTAGCTGCTGCTCAGCCTTAGGTGGAAGATGCTTTATTCTGCCTCACTCCTTTGGACAGATGTGTAAACCCAGGGAATAATCTACCCAAAGAAAATAATTGTCTATAACCAAGCCGTTGCAGTGTTGTGATGATCCGCTCCACTTGTTCTTTCTTTACGTTTTTTTTTTTTCACCCAAACCCTTTCAATAGGCTGGGAAATGAAGGTGTGGGAACTTACTAAGGAATAGAGCTGTTTAGATTGATCACACAGTATATTTTATTATTTTAACTAGCATATCAGGTGAACACATACAGACAAATCATAAAATTTTTTCATAGGATAGGTGATTGCTCACTATATCTGAAAATCAGGCCCTACTGGCGCTCAGTGATGGGGCCTCAACTACTTCCCTTAAGAGACGTGAGGTTTTTGTTCTCAGATATGAATATGTAAATGCAGCATCCAGAGTTCAAAAGGACTACATGCATCACACTGCAATTTCCGTCATTACAGTTATAATGGTTTCTAATTCTGATCACACACTGCAGTATGGTGAGCACAGTGCAGCTCTGCAGTCCAAGCACCTCCAACTACACAACCAGCCCTTCAGAAGGACAAAACTGCAGGGTCAAGAAGTAATTCACAAAACTCATCTTCACAGTTTCTCCTTTTCTTAATTATATTCCAACACTTATAACACATCTTTTCATCTTAGTACACTCTCACCCCCGCAAAAAACCCAAAGCCATTTATCAGTAGTTTTGATCCACTTTCTTCCCTTATTCCCTGAGCAGCAGGGGCCATACATACCCTCACAGGCAGCACGGATGTCAGAGTTTCAGAGATCCCTGTGACGTATATGACCTCCTCATCATCCTATGAGGACATTCGCTTGTGGGAGGTATGTTACCCAAACTAACACCCTGTGTTACTAGCTCCTCAACAAACTTGTCCTTGCTGCTTAGCAGAGGAGACTTGCAATTTTCCTGGAGTCCCACATTCTGTGTTAAGTGGTGGGGCAGGGGGACAGTTCCCCAGTTTCACACTCTAGTCTCACCAGTCCCTGGAGAGACATGCTTTGGTAGGCACACAAAAGCGCTCTTAAAGCCAGAGAAACATCATGGCAAAAGTAAACTACAAAATTATTTTATTACCATACAAAATTTAAGGAAAGGGGTTGCTATATTTATCAGAGCATTATACACCTGCTAGGTCCCACCTGGTCCTCTCCATGAAGCAGGTGATCAGTTCAGGTTTCACAAATTGTTTTATACTGATCTAATTGGAAATGGCTGATAGAGGGGTAGGAAGTTATCTCCCTCTCCTGCTTCTCTGTCTGCAGGTTTCTACATTCTCCCTTGAATTGTGCCTGATGATCCCATGACCTCAGGATGTGCAGATCCAAAGAAAAAAACTTATCCTTTTTCATTTCAGACTACTTTTGGGATCTATCAGTGAGGGGGGCCAGCCCAACAGGCACAGAGAAACAAGACAAGTAGGAGCCAGAGCTGCTCTTTCAGCAGAGATCTCAAGTCAGCTTAAACAGGCTATGACTAAACTAATCTGCAATTAAGCTCAAGGTGTTTCACATGGTGGCTAAGCTGGGACATAAGCTTCTGATGAGGCCCTACTTCTAGCCTTGCCTTCCTCCAAGCTGAGGAAAGGCTTGCTGACGTACATCCTTTTTGAGGTGGGGGATCTGCTGAAAGGTTCTTCACCCACAGGTCCCCTGTAACTCGTAACCTTGGTGTCTGAACAAAATATCAATTTGTAGTTTTTCTCCCACAGTGTTGCTGGCTATTACAGTGTGACTTTTTCTTGAAACTTAAAGAGGCTTTAAAACTGCTGATGGCCCCTGGGTGTAGCCACATGGTGTTATTATCTTGTGAAACCATTTATTAAAGGTGACAGCAAAGCTTATTAGCTGGCTTTGTTCTTAACTTGAGTATAAACAAATGGGTTATCCATGCATAGTGAATTAAATTCTTTCTGTGCACCAGAAAAAAAGGCGTTTAAACTCCAGCACATAACTTTTCATTGTGTGTGTATTGAAAAATTACATCTGATGGAAGCCAAGATAAAGGGCAGGTCTCATTTCAGCTGTTCACAGAGACCAAACTTCGTGGCAACAAAACATACTTGGGATGAGACAGTGCTTGCCCAGATCCCGGGACACCGACAATGGGTCTTTGTATTCTGCCACCTTAAATTTGATAGCACTGCATTGCTCCTCACCAGTACAAGCAGACAGCCCAGTGTGTGAGTTACTGTCCTTCATTGAAGTAGTGAGAGCAGGTTTTAGGGAGCCAAAGAGTGATTGTCAGCCTCAAAATTTATGCAGTCTCCCAATCTTCCACATTTTAAGCACTATCAACGCTGGTCTCTGTTTTCATAGCAAAATTAAAGAACTGCTCCATCTGACATGCTGCCAGTCCTTTGCAGCTGCTGACAACGGCAGCTATGAGGGCGGTTGACACAATGGTGTGGTTTGCTGCCTCACCTGCGCCAGCTCAATCAGAGCTTTACAGAAGAGCATCATCTTGCAGAGCCTTCAGGCAGCCTCTCATCTGTGGATCAGTGTGGCTGGGCAGGGGTCACAGCAATGGGCAGGAGCCAAGCTGCACCAGGCATAGTCTGGGGAGGTGGAATTGTAAAGTGTGTCCCTTCTGCAGTGGCAGCAAGGTAATAGATTGGATTAGCTTTATCATCTAACTCTAAATTTCCTTGAAAGCAAATATAACTTTTATTATTCCCTCACTCCCAAACCTACTGGAAAAGCAAAGAGTGTCCATAAGCTGTATGTGATTGTGTGCCAGCTGCCGAATATGCCATGCATCCCTGTGCAGAGTGCCCTTCTCCATTAGACGCCTCCTGGCATGCCAATGATTTCAGCCTGAACATGCTGAAATGTTTCACTCATGAACTATAAAATAATGAAAAATATTGGTTTGGCATGAATAACTGGTGAATCATCAGCATTTGTAATTGTTTGGGAGTATGGAGGTAGTCTTGGCTTATTTATATTCTGGTTTCACATGAGAACATTGATATGAAACAGCAGTAATTGAATCTGATAAGCTCCGGTGAGGAGGTACGATTTGGAGAGAGATATAAGAGTACAGAGGGAACTCTAGGAGGGTGCATGGAGACTTGCAGGTTGCCTCACATTGCAACTCATAGATTTCATATACTCCTAAAATGAGTGATCATCATTTCAGGCAAAGCTAATTATCTGAGACATTGTGATTGTATCTTCCATGAGACGGATGAAATTCAAGGCATTCCGCCCTTCTCCTTTTTAAAAAATTAATTGGCTGTCTACTTAAAGATTTCTTTGAAAATACAAGGATCTTAGACAGCATAAGACTGCAGTCTGTGAGTCTTTGGTAGCAAATGTTGTTTCTCTGGCTGTCAATGTTTGGGAACAGGCTTGGTGGGATGACTGTGTTGAGGAGAAGTACAGTAGTCCACAGGAAACAGAGAAACATCAGACCTGTGGTGTGATCCTCTATTCTCTCAGAACTGCAATGACTCAGTAAAAGAGCCCTTGGTTGTAGATTTGGTTTGCTCTTTTAAATTTCTCTGACTTGGCAAATTCACAGCCTATAACCGTGTGAGCTAGAGCCAAAGGGCTAGTTTGGTCTTAGCCCATGAAAGCCGACTCAACAGATGAGGGGGCTGACAGACAAACTCTTTACATTCCCTTCCAGGGAAAGAGCAGTTTCTGTGGGTACAGCCAGCAAGGTTATAACCACCCCACTTGGGAAAAGAGAATGGGAGAAAATATTGGAGGCAGGAGCTGACAAATAGTGAGCAAAAGTGGCAAGACTTGAGGGATAAGTCCACTTTCCCAGAGCACTTCATGATCTCCAGTCAAGGGCTGTATCTCAGCATCCGCATGGCAGCATCACCTCCAGGAGCTTCGACATTCCCATCAATCTCCTGAAATTTCTGCAACGCTCACAGTCACAGCATTTGGGGTGCTTCTTCAGGAATATTAAAAAACTTCAGCCTACATCTGCCCGGCACATCCAAGAAATTCAGGATCCTCAGCCTGGGAGATGAGTGTGTACGGTGGCACTAAACCTTTCTACATGGTGAATCCTAGTCTCCAGAGGCTGCAACCAGGATAAATGCAGCACTATTCCGCACCCACAGGTTGCTATGGAGCCATCCTGAAGCCTTCCCTAGAGAGTTGTGAAGCACAACAATCTCCTTGCCACACAATGCTGCAGGTCATGTTATTGCCCAAACTTTTCAAGATTCAGAAAGGAGCCTTAAAAAGCAGCTTATAAGGTATTGCGTTCAGCCCCTGAACACCCTCAGTTCAAAGAAGGAGGCTTTCAGAGACTATCACAGTCTCTTCACCACTCTTAGAGGAGAGAGGGGAAGACTCCTCTGCAAAATTCATGAGATGTGTACTGATACTAAAATCATCGTTTAAAAAGGCATTCATCCTCACTGAAATACCCATAGCCTGAAATAAGGAAATCCTGGTGCAAATCATATACTGATGTAAAAATCTAGGATCAGTCAAGAAGCGTCTGCCAATGGAAACAAAGTGATTTTCACAATGAGTGATATTTGCAATAAATAGTCCACCTGCTTATTTCATTTTGTGATCTGATAGACTTACTAAACCACTTGAACTAGACCACTGGAAGAAGAATCTATCTCAACATCCAGAGCAGCATAAAACTGCAGACTCAGATACAAATGAAAAATCAAGTACAAGACATACATAAAATGTATAACACCAGTTGACGAATATTTATGAAGCATTCCTGTTTCCCCAGGGTCAATAAGTAGTGCATATGGGGCAGTCTTTTTTATAAAGGCATGGGGGAAAAGCATGTTTTGTGTTGTTCTTGAGCAGGCCTTGCAGGTCAGCTCTAGGAACAGAAACTGCGCTTCTGGCACAGCCTGTCTACCTGTCCCTTGACAAGATTTGAGAGGAAAAAAAATTGGCATTACTGAGATTTTTGTAGTTGTGTCCAGATTTTCCCACTTCCCATCTAGCACTCGAAGGAACACTTTAGATCAAATACTCTGCATGCGTCAGGAATGAGAGTGAAATGTGATGGAGGTCCTGTAGTAGAAAGAAAGGTAAGCAAGGTAACAGCAATGATTCGTCAGGATGTGAAATTCATGGGGCAGATCCTTAAATAGCTTAATTTTAATGAAAAAATATAATTGTTTATGTCAGATCTGCTGTGTTCACAGCAGATAACATTCACATAACACTTTAAGCAAAATATAATTCCAACTTCCAGAGGCAGTTGATTTTTACCCAGAAATTTTCATTAATAGGGTTGTCCTAGAAAAACTTCAAACTGGAAAAAACTTTCCAGTGAGGAGCAGCTGAATGCTGAGGTACTGATACAAAGACAGTGAGCATGGGATTTTAATACAGTCTCGAGCTTCGTGATTAAAGTTGATCACAAGTCTGTATAAAGTTACAAATCTTTGTAACTTCTAAAAACAGGTGAGTTACTGAAGAAGCACAAAAGTGTCATCAGCAATTCTCTTGGACCTTCCTTTGAGGACTGTCTGCTTTTGGGGCTTTTCACCAGCTATGAATTTACATTAACATTGCTGAATGGTTTGCTTAACAGATCTTTAGTCAAATCGTATTGATGTAGCAGTTTAAGAGAGTTAGTCAAGCCAGTTCCTGTGGGAACATCCTGTCCAGGATATGTCGGCATGCACATATCCCAAATGTATGTGTCTATTTTACAGAAAAAGATATTTAGCAGGTGCTGTCAGTAATTAAAATTTCCCTGTGTCTTCATCTGCTCGGTAGGATACAGAAAATCCAAAATATTTTTTAAAGGGTGACTCTATTCAGTAAATCAGATTCGTTGCTGGTGTAATAACTATAATGTAAAAGGCAGAAACAAAATGATAAAAGGAAGGTTACTACATAAACTTTTCTCAAAAGTTAAAAATAAAATGGCAAAAAATCTCCTCCTTATTTATTTTGTGTTGTTTATTTTCCTGGTATTTTGGAAATCTGTTTGGTTTTATAAAACAGAATTTCCCAATGAGAGCTTTTGAACTTGAAAATACTTTTGTAAAATGTATTTTGGTGTTAGGCTTTTCTTGCGGAAACAATAGAGTGTTACTTAAATTGAAATGTAAATACTTGAGTGTGTTTCAAATTCCTCACAGAAATAATTAGCCTCTTTACACCAGATTTAGCTATTCAATTTAACAGTCTCATCTCAAGAAAAATAATACTACATGTTATAGTAACTGATTGGGCAGATGCGTTAGAACCTCAGTTGTAAAAAAAGAAACATTTGCAATCTTAAGAATAATTTTATTTTTCCTTTTCATTTTAGTGACATCATATATTTAGACTACATTTATCCCCCAACCTCACACAAAGCACCTTGTTCCCAGGAACAGTATAAATGCTGAATAAGGAACCAAAAAGATTAGGAAGAAGAAGATCAGTATGCCTATTTGTTTCGCAGTACCTGCTACAGCATTAAAGATCATCCATCTCCCTCTTCATCCCCTGTGTTGAGACTGAACCTTATTGCTGAAAATTCAAAACAAGATGAAAGCAAAGAAGAATATCACACCATTCTGAAGACAGAGGGGGAAAATTCTTCAGCAGAAATAGTGCTTTGCTCATATTACTTCCATAATTAAATATTTTTTTTAGGGTCACAAGATTATGCAGTGCACATCAGCATATTGCTCTAATTTCTTGCTCTCCTTACAGTTGTAATTAGACTTGTAAACACTAATTTATGTTTAATTTTTGCAACCAACCTCTGGCGGAAAGACTATAAATAGACTGACTTGGATGTCATCAACTTTTTTTGTGCCTACAGCCTTTGTATTTCCACACAGAGCTGTTCAGTGCAGTAAGCTCTGGCCATCTACTCAGTCTCTTTCTCCTGCTTTTTTTAGTTTCTTTCCCTATTATTTTCTCTAACATTTTCATGTGTTGAAACAGCCTCGTGGCTGAAGGAGCTAAATATCCGGGGAAAGGCAGCAAGAGTTGTTGTTGGAGGAAATTGTTGGCTGGCACACAGCTCAGGACAGACTGCATTTTGCAAAGCTCCATCAGCAAGGGAGCAAATGCTGAAAACCCAATAGATAATGTATCTTTCAAATTATTATAATTATCCCACATACACTTCTTGGAAGCTATTAGTATTGGTAACTCTTAGTTGCTCATCTTTCTGCAGGACCAGATTTCACTTACCTGAAGTAATTCTCACTCGTCCTTGATGCAGACATGCCCACAAATTTGTATCAGATTTAGATGTAGCTTAGCACAGACTCTGTTTACAGTACTCCTCTTACTTATTCTCAATTTACCTACGATTTGCAAACTCTGAATTTTGCCTTGAATTTTTATTTCATATGGCCTTAGAATGCAGCTGAAAGATGAAGTTTTGCTTGATTTTAAGTCACAACCTCAGAAGAGATCTGGTTTTTTTAAACGTGCGTGTTTCCAAACAATATTTTCATTTGTTTTCGTATCAAATATTGTCCTTAGATTGGTTGAAACAAAAGGCCCAACCATTTACTGGAAAACCAGCTGTGTGCTTTTTTAAAATTCAGTCTGAACTTGCTTGAAATATGGTTACAATTCCTTTTGAAATCTGGCTTGGGACTCCCAAGCTCTGTAACTATCACAACCCTTTCAGGGCACTGGCCTGTTTTTGCCTGCTAAACATGGGGGTTGTACCTGTGATTAAAATTCAAATATATTCTCCTACTTAGGTGGACATAATTCTGCAGCCCCCTGAAATTCTGTGTTTTAGTATAGTCTGATTTCATACAATCATAGAATCATAGGGTTGGAAGGGACCTCTGGAGATCATCTAGCCCAACCCCCCTGCCAGAGCAGGGTCACCCAGAGCAGGTTGCACAAGAACGCGTCCAAGCGGGTTTTGAATGTCTCCAGAGATGGAGACTCCACCACCTCTCTGGGCAGCCTGTTCCAGTGCTCTGCCACCCTCAAAATAAAGTTCCTCCTCATGTTTAGGTGGAACTTCCTACGTTCAAGTTTGTGCCCATTACTTCTTCTCCTGTCCCCGGGCACCACTGAAAAGAGCCTGGCCCCATCCTCCTGACACCCACCCTTTAAGTATTTGTAAGTGTTGATAAGATCCCCCCTCAGCCGTCTTTTTTCCAGACTGAAGAGACCCAAATCCCTCAGTCTTTCATAGTCATTCAACATAGACTAAACGCTTCTAGAGCCACCATCCTCAAACATCCATATACATAATTTCAAATGCAGTGGAATCACTCGCTTGCTTAACATTAGGAATGTTTGCAGGTTATAGAGCATAATGGAGTGAAGCTCCTGGTTTGAGACTCAAGCCCAACTCCAGACATGCTGGCACAGCAACAAAGCATAGGTCACCGCAGCAGGCAGCCCCCTGCTGCCAACCAGCTCAGGATACCCAGCGAGACAGCGGCAGAGGCTACAGATTGGCTCATTGCAGGTCCATGGAGTGCACGTTCTCACCGTACTGAGAGGGCCACGGTCCCCCACAGAGTGTAAATGCCATACAGGCCCACTTTGGCTTTCTCTTCATTTTAGAGGTTTTCAGTTTTTTTCCTCAAGTTGCAGACCAAATCAGGAGACATGTTCTCTTTGTTCACTGAGTGGTTTTGTACCCACCACTTAGACTGAAAAATAACACGAAGGGTAGGATTTTATAGTTTTAGCTGCTTTGATTCAGTAAAGGAAATGCTTAGTGTGAGTAATGTCATCTTTAATCGGCCTAGCCCTTGCACACACTTCAAAACACCTTGAAGTTAAATCAGTGATGAAGTAAGACCTTTGGAAAGTTTAGCAGCCGAACAAGAAAAGCAATCTATCTATGTCAACATAATCGAGTATTCCAGCAAGGCCTGTGAGACATAAAACAGGTTTGGAAATCTGGTATCTTCACCATAGATGGGCTATTCAGCATATTAGTAAATTTAAGCTATTGGATTTTGTGGTAGTTACATCAGTCCTTTCTCCAATATTGAAAGAGTCCATATTAGTCACTTCCAATCTCAAGACATAACAAAGTGAATTCATCAGAAAATTTCTTTCATGAATGGTTTATTTGAATTTATATCATATACGCAAAAATAGAAACAGTCTTTAGAATCATTTTGTGATACATAGTCTCCAAGCTGAGATTTACAATGGCAACAGTCAAATACCTAATGTGGATTTGTTTCCATACATATACATTGAAGATGAATCTGTGAGAAGCAAGCAGGAATTATGCAATGTGCTGCAGAAAGAAAAATGAAAATGTAACTAAACATTTTAATGTCTTTGTAGTTCACCAGCCTACATGCAGTTTATCAGGATGTTTTTAGAGCATGTTGCTTTAATTTTGTGCAGAAAATATAGTTTGAGAGTGCTCATGCCAAACCTTTGACATTGTGATTTGCATGTAACTATATAAATATAATATACTTTCCTATTTAGAGCTTTATACATATGAAAAATTATGGTACAATAAAAATCTATACACATGGTGCTACCAGTTCAGCAGCTGCTAACTCAAAGAATACATCTAAAAATATGATTGCTCAGCCTCTGAAATATAAAATAAAAGAGCAATCAGAAATGCATTTTGTTTAAATAGTAATTTACATAAACATTCATCTCTTCATTTTCTCCATTTGCTTAGGTCTGGTAAAAAGACTCCCTTTGGTTGGTTGCATCTGTCCTTGGCAAGAACTGTAGTTTTAAACTACAGTCCTTTTGTTTGTCTAGGGCTAAATTTAATATATTTGTAAAACAGAGTAAATGTTGGATGGCTTCTATTCCAACCTTGTGCTATTGTAATTCTGAATGACAAGTACCTCGTCTGAAAAGTTCTGCAGAGTGGGAATAGAAATTTGCATGATTTCCACATGCTAAAAGACGTGACAGTGAAAGACTGGCATTTATACTGCATACCAGCGTAAATCACCCTCCAGATTTATACAGTATGCTTCTAAATAAAGCTTTATCTTTCAAAACCTTTAAAAGCAGGTTTAGCTGCTGCTTGGTAACCAAGTGGTGTCACGTGTATATCACAAGTTCATTTTATCTCCCGAGAAGTTTGGTGAGAGAGCTGTTAGAAAGCAGCTTTATGAAGGCATTACAATCAGTTGCTCTAAGATGTATGCTAACCTGAGATAAGGTATAACAGTTTTGCGGATTTGTGACGGTACCACTGATTTCAGGTTTTCACCCAATGTGTGGATTCGGGGTGGGAGGGGGAGTATGAAGAGCATGGAGCAAAGGACTGCAAATAACCGTGGGGTGGTGGGAAGGAACTGTCTTTGGAGTAAAGTGAAGGTGCTCTCCTCATCTGGTGGCCTGGTTCTTATTATATGAACTACAAAATGATGGTGAAATAAATGGAATGTAGCTAATCAAGCTTAAAAAAGGAAATTACTGAGTTGCGTAAAAGCAGGCAAGGCTAACACAGTCAGTCAAAAATAAATAAAAAAAAAAAGACAAGAGAGAGAGAAAGACCGAGAGAAAAAAAGTCCTTTGAAGTACAGAGGCCTGTTATTTGATTTGTAAATAAGATAAACGTCTCTCCACCCAGGTTATGAAAAGTAAAAATTGTTATATATGGGTAATTGATAGTGACAGTTCTGGCATACACAGCGTAGGAGGTGGTGCTATTGTTTGACATGCCCTACATGTGTAGATAACAAGTTAGGCCCTCATGTTTGCCTACAAATTGTTGCTAAGCACATTTTATACCCTTTATATTGATACTTCTGTTGTGTCTTGGTTTCGTCTCTGTTTCCTTTTAAGACAAATGAAAAATGGAATATCATACAAACTCCTTGGTTGCACCTTCCTGCATTTCAAGCTAATATGGATTCAAAACCAGGGGACACCCGAAGAAATGGGTATTGGATGGATTTAATATTCTTAACTTTCTTTTTTTCTTTTTTCTTTTTTTTTTTTTGTCCTGGACTTCTCAGCCCCTGTTTTTGTTTTCCAAATTCTCCATCCCTGAAAAAATGAGTTGGAATCAATCTTGGTTTCACTTCTGTTAACATCACCAAGAAAACTTTGTTTCTCAACTCCCACACCTCATGTACTCAGTGACCTGGTGACGTGCTGCCTCCTCTAGCTTTTATTTCCTCATGTTCTGCATGTGCTTGGTGCCAGCAGGAAGCATTTGTGACTTGGAGAAAGAAAAAAGTTGCCAATGAATCTTCAGTCTCCACATAGCACTGCTAAAGATGAGCCCAAAATACTGACCCAGATGTGAACGTCTCCAAAACCTCCCTGTCTTTCTGTTGGTGGGTTTTTCTCCAACTAAGAATCCCAAGCACGGTTGACAAATACAAATACAATGTAGAGTTAGACTTGAGAAAAGCAAAGGGAATGAATATTTTACATGCAATGGAGCTCTGCATTTCTGAAAGGTTTTTTGAAAGTATCTGTCCAAGTGAGACTTGACCTGCCAAGAGGACCATACTACTTGAAGGAACAGGGAAACTGCTTCCTCCTGCCATGGGATTAATATATGTTCTGCTTCCCCACCTCCTCACTGCTTCATATGACATGGTTTTGAATGCTTTAATTAGGAATATAAGAGGGTGGGAGAAGTATTAATATTTCTACTGGGAAATCGGTGCCTTTTAGTAAGTTTGCCCAGTCAGAGAACAGTAATCTTCCTTCAATACCTTTTGGTCCCTAAGATTGACTCTCTTCCTGCAGCTCACCTCAAAGATGTTAGTTAAAAACAAATATCCCTTTTCCTGGGATGAGCTGAATGCCCTTTGGAGATTAGGGAAGATACTCAGTACCAGGCAAGGTCAGGTCCTAAACTTCTGCCTACAAAAGAAGGTCCCAGTGGTGGAGGTAGCATGGGTTCTCCAAATAAATGGTGACAGCCACCTTGCAGAGCCACTGCTTTCTGTGGCTGGAATAAGCTAACTGAAGAGGAATCCACTGTCTGACTCAACAAAAGCAACTGAAAGTCAGCAAAGTGTTTAAACACTCAGAAATCAGAGGAGGGAAGGAACAAGTGATATTGGCCAATGAAAGCTATAAACCAGCTCACTATGGAAAAAGACTACTTGGCTCAGAGATGCTTTACTGTTTCCTCCACTTGTAGTTGCCTTCCAAAGTGGATTATCATACTCCCAAATGCCCTAGTATTTCGCTCCTTCCCTTTCTTTGTGTGACTCACAGCATTGTCATAAATCACATTATGCCTGTATGATTTTAAAAAAAAAGAGAAAAAACTTCACAAGAAGGGGAAAATAATCATAATTCTATAATATTATCTTATACCACAGAAAACTGTGTACATTTTTTCCCCATACAGGACATACTTCAAATAAAATAATTTTAACACCAATAATGATAATGTTCCTTCTTCCCAACAGAAGTAGAATTGGTTTTTCACCCCAGTTTGGTACATAAATATAAGAAAATAGTCTTTGAATATTTACATCCAGGTGTTCTAAATGTTATTTGTTGACATATTTAATTCTCATTTTCTCTCCAGCCACGGGCATTCTTTCCAAATTTATATACTAATCTCCGACCATCTACACGCTCCAGGATTTCTCTTTTATAATAGTATCTGTTAAAATAAAAACATAGAAAAATATTTAAGATCAAATTCACCTTTGGTCCTAAAAGGTCACCGGCAATTATGCAATCGCTCAGCTAGCTGAAAAGTCTTTATTTTCTATTGATATGTATATAACACCAAAGATTATTATAACTGAAAGACAGAAAAGAAAAACTGATGTCTTCTTTTTACTTTACATTAATTATTTTCTGGTTTAATTTCACCATATTTCAAGTCATAGCATATTGCTGTACTTATCACACACTCTTATGAGATTTTATGGGGTATTTTCCAGATTTGCCAGGATCTGAAATCAGACCAGGAAAGGATCTCTACTTCCATTTAAAAAAAACATTTTGAACTTTCATATATTATGGAAAAACACTCAAAATGTTAAAGCAAAGAATACAGAAAATCCTCACATAGGATTTGTAAATCTATTTTAAGATAACGGTTGGGGGGGTATGTCTAGTTTTTGAACATATAAGGTCTCTGGCCATTCAGTAGCACGTGAACTTTCAGCCTGCTACAGCCATGTTTCCTTTCTACATTGGTTGGTTGAGTGGACAGCAACGGAATGTATGTTAAATATATATAAAATACATATGTATGTTATATATATTATATATATTATAGAATACAGAAACAGGAGGGGAAAGAAAAGACAAAGAAGAACATAAGGTTACAATCTCAAAATTAGCGGGAAAGACTCAGTTGCCAAAGAAAGCAATTGGAGCTGCTGACAATTCATTTTTAAAAGCCAGCCAGATTCTCCATTCAGGTAGTCTCTTTACATGCCCTAGTCTTCTACAGCAATATATCAGCTCACCTCATAGCCCGGCTGAGTTTCTCATAAGTCATGCTGCTGTTGTTTTTCTTCTTTCCCCAAAGCTGAGCCACAGCTTCGGATTTTAAAAATCTGAAGACACCTTCTGACCGATCTTCCCATTTGATTAATCCTGGGTTTTTCTCAGGATTGAGAAGAATATCTCGAATAAATTCCCAAAGATGAGTTCCTCGAGGGTCTGAAAGAGGAAAGGGGGCAGGAGGAAGGAGTGTCTAGAAAGCTTTCTGGGCTATGCTTACCATTTTTATGTCACATCGGGTTGAAAGGGACGTTAAAGATCATGTAGTTCCAACCCCTCTGCCCTGGGCAGGGACACCTCCCACTAGACCAGGCTGCTCAGAGCCCCATCCAGCCTGGCCTTGAACACTTCCAGGGATGGGGCAGCCACAGCTTCCCTGGGCAACCTGTTCCAGTGCCTCGCCACCCTTACAGTAAAGAATTTCTTCCTGATACCGGATCTAAATCTGCCCTCTTTCAGTGTGAAGCCATTACCCTGTGTCCTATCATTACACTCTCTGATAAAGAGTCCCTCCCCATCCTTCCTGTAGGCCCCCTTCAGGTACTGGAAGGCCATTATAAGGTCTCCCTGGAGCCTTCTCTTCTCCAGGCTGAACAACCTCAACTCTCTCAGCCTATCCTCATAGCATAGGTGCTCCAGCCCTCTGATCACCTTCGTGTCCCTCTGCTGGACCTGTTCCAACAGGTCCATGTCCTTCTTGTGCTGACGACTCCAGAGGTGGGGGTCTCACCAGAGCAGAGTAGAGGGGCAGAATCACCTCCCTCGACCTGCTGGCCACCTGCTGTCATATTTTCACAGTGTGTCACCTACAGATGGTGACCACTCAGTAGGGACAGGCAGGTTCCTGGAGCACAGGACCCCCACCTTGGAGATATATAGGCAAAAAATGCTGACAGCCTTTACACTGAGGCTGGAAATGAGTGTCAGCCTTTGGCAGTCTGAGCCTCATGGCAGGCAGGTAGGAGTCCTAGCAACCAGGGGAAGCAGAGTCCAAACCACCCACTGCTTCCTTCTGCCTTTCTGCCCTCAAGATAACATTTTTAAGTTTTCCCCTCATGTCATTGGCCCATTTTTCCTGATATTCTTCTACAGCATGGCATGTAACCTGATATTACAGTGTGGTAAATGAAACAGCCGAAGTAATTGTGAAGCAGGCACTGAATCTCCATGCATTTAAAAGACAGACAGAAGGCAAAGGAAGTGAAATGACATTCCACATCAACGAGTCTTTAGTCCCAGGTCTCTTAGGTAGACTTAAAGAAGTAAGAAGGTGCAGAGTGGACAGAGAGATAGTGACAAAACTGACTAGGCAAAATTGTATGGGAAAAGGGTATAAAAAAATTGGACTGTGATATCAGAAAAGGCAAAACCAAATTTCTAAGTAAGTTCAACAGGTAGACCTTCCAGTTTAAGCACAAATCTATCCCACAGTTACTGCAGAGGTGGTACCAGAAAGTCCAGGTCAGAAAGAAAAAAAAGATTAAATAAATCCAAGTCAGATGTAGACTGACTGACTGGACGAAGAATAACAAACACAGTGACAAGGTGGGCCAGAAGGACAGCAGTCCTTTGGTCTGACTTCAAAAGTATGCAAGAGTTTAGACCAAATTAAGAAGGAAACAAGCTAGTCAAACATGTCAATAAAAAGGTATACAGTGCAACACAAGTAGAAGTAGATTTCAGTCAACTAACCCAGTATTTCTCTTTGTTATTATAATTGTTTTCTAAAACCAACAAAATGTGGACCCAGCCTACCTGGACACCAGTAATATACTCAATAAATCTTGACACAGAGCGGGACTGAAGAAACTGGAAACATGGGGGATTAGCCCAGCATGGCAAAGTGACCGTTTCTATATGCCAAGGCTGTGATTGAGTTCCTAGAATCATAGAATATCTCAAGTTGAAAGGGACCCATAAGGATCACCAAGTTCAACTCCCTGCTAACGGCACTACCTAAAACTAAACCATATGACTAAGAGCTTCATCCAGATGCTCCTTGAATTCTAACGGGCTTGGTGCTCTGAACACTTCCCTGGGGAGCTTGCTGTAGTGACCGACCACTCCTAGTGAAGAACCTTTTCCTAATGTCCAATCTGAACTTCCCCTGACGCAGCTTCATTACACTTCCTCATGTCCTATCACTGGTCACCAGAGAGAGATCAGCACCTCCCCTTCCGCTGCCCTCCTTGAACAAGATGTAGACTGTGATGAGGTTACTCCTCAGCCTTCTCTTCTCTAACCTGAACAAACCAACTGACCTCAGTTCTTCACAGGTCTATCTTCAGACCAGTCCTATCTAATCCTTTCATTAGCAACCTTGAGACACAAAAAAAGAAAGAAAATATCTTTGTGCAGATAAAAAGTCCAGAAGTTCTGGTCAGGTAAAGTCACAGAGCAGGGTAAGATGAAGAGTCAGGAAAACACAGATAATCTGGAGACCATATTGAAACAGGATGAAAGGAAATACTACAAAATGCAGTGAAGAACCAATATTCAGCTTTGCTATTGTAAATAGGGAATGACACAGGATGCAAAATACATACACAAGATATTTTCAGCATAAAAATCTCAGTAAAGTACATTAATGGGACTATGGTCAGAAATCACAATTATGGTAACTTGTCTTCAGAGTCAGGTTGACTCAAAACTAGCATAAAAAACAGATGAGGGGAGTGGAAAGACTGAGAGGAGAAGAATGCGGCAGGACTGAGGGGCAGGTGCTTGCTTGTGGCACCGTACACGAGAAGCTCTGCAAGGAGACGCTAAGCAGGATCTCCGATGCATGCTGCACCCAGCAGGCACGGGCACGATCATGGCCATGCCCACATCTCCTTCATCATTCCTTTACTCCAGACCACCAGCCCAGCTCAACGCAGGGCAGAGGCAACTGTCTTCTGGTTGCATCCTCATGAGCCCTCACTGATAAAAACAATTTGAAAAGTGTAACAATACTGACTCAAAAATAACATAAGCAAACAGTACTAGAAACAGTCAGGTCCTTGGAGGACTCAATCACAATAATGATCTAACCAGTTTTGCTTTCAAAATGCTTCCTTTTCCTTCCCGAAGGGGATTTGCTTTTAATGTGTTTCTGTTCCTTCAGCTAACCAACCATTATAAACACAGATGTCAACTTACTGTGCTTCTTGGTGTGGGACTTTGGGGTATGATCTTGCATTTTTTTCACGTCTGAAGAATCTGCAGAGAAGGAAAATGAAGCCTAATTGTAAATTTGATTAAAGGCTTTCCATTGACTAGCAGGTTGAAAGAAATAAAACCACAAAAAAGAACAAATATCTCTTTTAAAGATAATCACTTTTCAGAAGGTAATCTAAGTGAGGAGGAAGGGAGAGAGTTTTGTTTTCTGTACTATATGTTAATCAGCACACTTCACAAAGAGACCATTGATGAATAAAGAATGAATGCAGAGATAAACATTTGGCTTTTGAAACCTAAATTTGATTAACAAATACCTCACCTCATGTTATGTGTGAGAGAGAGAAAAATAAGACGATCACGTCTATAAAAGGAATCCTGAATTGTCGCATTATGCCTTAGTCTTTGCAGAAGCATGTATCTTTGGGGGCTTATTTGTTTCTGAAGAGATGATCTAATGTGAAATGTATGCACTGGTACCAATGCACAGAATACTTACCTGACTAAAACATAATGAACTGGCACGGCATTATTGTTTAGGGGGGTGGAGGGGGTGGTGCAGGGGTTGGGAACGGGACTGTGCTGGTAGGAGTTTTTGGCAGCTGGACATGCATATATTGTTCCATGGCTCAAAGCCATAGAAACAAGCCATTTCTTATCAATGGTACTTTATCACCTACAGCCAGCCAGAGGAGGAGTAGGGTTTCTGGCACAAGTGTTTCTTCAGAACTGGAGAAAAAGAAAAGTTCCCCCTGTTTATGACTGTAACCTACCTCACAGTCTGCACGTTCAACCCTCCTGCCCTCAAACCACTGCAGCCTGGCTCTGCTTTAATGAATAGCTTTCATCTGATCACTCCAAGTCTCACAAAATCTGTGGGATAGTCCTGAGAGGGAGCCCCTTCTGTGTTTGCTTTTCAGAATACTTCGTGCCTGAATTCAATAAAGCAAAGCTTAAGGTCCCACGCACGTTTTCCCAGCTTCTATGAATGCGTGATTATCATACTTTTAATGGAAACCAGGCATTTGCATGGGAAAATGACTCACAGGAAATATTCATTTGCATAGAAACTTGTTGGAGTTGCACAAGCAACTGCAATAACTGCATGTGAAAAGGTGGATGCAAACATATTCACACACTTGCTTTCTTCATACATAACTGGAAACATAAACTGAACAGGTCAGTGAGGATAAGCCTAACCTCCATTATTCTGAGCCTGACATAATTATTGTCCTTGACCCCTAAGCAGCAAACGCTTTCTGAATCATTTTGCCTTCCCATTCTCAAAGAGCAGGAACTGGCCTGAACTTCATTCAGCTTGGGGGGGCGGGAGGGGGGAAGTAAAATGGGGCTTATTTCACTGCATTTCCTCAGATTATGATTCCCTTGATGTTATTAAAAGTCTGTGGGAACTCCAGTCAAGGACAGCAGGACCCATTCTTTTATTTGTCCTCTTATATAAATCCTTCTTGTTTTAAAATCCCACAATGCACTTGCAAATGTTTATTATTCTCCGTTTGGCTGGAGATTTATTCTTGGAAGTTTAGTTGCCTTCTGCCTGGCTGGTGATTTATTCTGGATTTCAGCTGTGTAAATAGTCTCCCGCTCTCTCTCCACTCCTACGTGGAGACCGGTTTCAAACATGCCATGTTAGGAGTCTAGGGCCTGACAGATGAAAAGAGTTATGATGCAGTTTCAACAAAGCTGTCTTGCAAAACTTTTGACAAAAGGTTGCGCGGTATTTGCATATGATTCAGGAATGAGCCATTTTTTTACGGGATATACAAATTCAGTTTTTACAGGAGGCTGTGCCCTTGGCGTGCCACCCTAGCTCTAGGCTTAAGCAGTCAGTGGGTAAACACACTAAGCCAGGATCTTGACAGGTCCCCAGTCCTGTCAGAGAGCTCTGAAATCCTGGTAGCCATCTTGTGCGAGTGGGCGGAGGTGACAGAGAAAGCAAACAGAGAGCTTTAACGTTTGGTGGTTTTCTTCTTCTGGTCAGGTTTTTTCTCTCTCTTTTTTTTTTTTTTTCTTTTATTTATTGCTGAGTGCGTTAGTTTAAACTGCATGTCACTTGGCAAGTCCAGCTGTGCTGCAAGGCTGGGGAATGCAGCAAACAGCAGGCACAGAGGCTGCGACTACTCCTGCATGCGGAGGCACAGGATTGCCCCCAGTGCAGAGACAGCACCTGCAAGGCTGCATCTAAAGCAATGTGCTTTCCTGTCTTGTCCTCCCATGACATCCACTGCTTTGTCCCTCAGGTCTATTTGCTTAACAGCCTTCTAAGAAAGACCTGCCCCCTTTCCCTCTCCCCTGCCATCTCTGCTCTCCTCTTTTTCCACTGCTTCACTCCCTCACCTCTACCCCTCGTGCCTGCCCCTGGGACGTGTCCCACAGAGCGCCCCTACACGTGTGCCCAGACTGCACTTTTGCTGGGCACTGCGGCACACAGGTTTGCTCTTTCTCCTGTTCATTAGCAGGCAGATTGTATCTCTGCCTCATGGAAGCACCGTGGAGGGGTCGAGAGGCGTGTAGTGCCTGACCTCCTGCCAGCCGAGATAAGCTCCAGAAAGAAGCCCTTCTGCTGGTTCAGTTGGGCGGCGGGCGTGGTGCCTGACCTACGGTTCCCCCAGCCTGACCCCAACCTCAGCCCCAAAACTAGAAACCTACTCGGCATGAACCACTGGCTCACTAGGGAAACACAGATGCTTCTGGGGAGGAACATGGCACTTGTTTGCCCATGCCCAGCTATGCCACAGAAAAGTGTGGTGGAGCTGGAACATCGCATCGCTCTGACGCTAACATTTTCCCCTTTGACTCAGTCACTTTAAAAGATATGTGGAGATTGCAGATTATTTGATCTTCTTCATTTTGACAGAGAGAAGAGAGAAGCATTTCTTTAAATCAAGCTATTGTAATAATGATAGCTAAAAGAGCTGTCAGAATCAGTATTGCTTGGTTTAAAATTACTGGAGGCTCAGATTCAGTCTTACAACAGAACTGGACAGACACTATTATACGTCGGTAGCTCTGGGACAAGTGACAAACAATTAACAATATAATTACAAGTTCCTTACCAGGAGGTTGGTGACTAGGTGTCATCATGGAAATCTGAGCACGACAGAATGTTTTACTGTCCAATAGCTCTGGGAATTAGAAAGAAGACGTTTAAAGTAACAGACTCAGATAATAATAAAACCATCTCAGAAATGCATGAAGTATTGTGGTGTTAGTTACCTACGGTGCTACCATAGCCACTGTCATACAGGTAATTCTCTTCTTTCCAGGACACCATTAATGACGGATCTGAAGGTAGAGGACAAAAAGGAAAATCAGATCACTAAAAGAACATTTTTTAGCACAGAGTTGAATATTGAGAAAGGAGCAAATAAGAAATGTGCAAAAAAAGAGCTGTGAAGGGAACCAAGAAGTGAAAGGGCTACGCATGAAATTATTTCCTTTCACTCAAATTATGGATGGGATTTTGCATACTCAGGCAAATGTACTTACACAAAGCACTGACTTTTAGGAATAATGTAGTAGGCTTTTCCTTTTCCTGGCTAATATATCATTTATGTCTGCCCTTGAAGGAAGTTTCCTATGCTAGATCAACTCTAATTCTACCCAATCCAGTCCTGAATTCTCAGCCCTTGCTGATTATCGCAGCGCTTTGGTGCCATAGAGATGAAAGTGTTCTCAAATATCTAGTAAAAGAGGAGGATGCTTATAATTATTATAATAATTATTTCTATAATGGTAGAACTCAAAAGTTCCCTCTGAAACGTAGCTTCATGTTTAAGCACATAGTGAGAAACATCAAAGCCTAATCCTAGATGAAGGGCCATTTTTTTCCAGGCACATCAAGTCCCCATCCTTAACCTAAAAAAAACCCTTCACGGTTAAAGAGGAATGATGTTTAGTAACCTTCTGGTCAATGTATTCAGAACAGAAGCATCGCCTTTATGACCTGGACATTGATCAGGAAATTACTCTCTTCAGAGTGCATTTTTGAGGTCAGAAGCCTTAAAAAACTCCTTTTCTTTTGAATCCGGGTCAGAAAGGATGAGATATAAGGTTCAAATCTAGGTTTGACTTCGTTTTTTTTCAGCTTCATGCAAATGAAATAAAAACTCCCCAAAATTAGTTAAAGCTAAATCATCACGTTTGGCTGAGTTACCACTTATGACACAGGAATTTAGCTAAGCAATAGCTGCATGTTTGGGCACCCAGAGCTCGTGTTCCTACAAGGGCACACACCCTTTGCTTGCTTGGACACTTGATCTGCCTGATGTTGCCTTTGAAAACAGGCCTTACCTAGCCAGACAACGGGGAGACAGCTTGTCTTCTCATTTTGGCCTTTTTCAGTACCCATGTCTTTGCCATTGTGACGGTCTGCTAGGATGAGGCAGGCTTCCCCTCTAAACAACCCGCCTTGTCTCTGCTGGCTCACAAAGAGTCCCTTCCCCAGCAGCCCCAGTCTGCACCATTCCGCCCCATGCAGACGCTACGCCCGCTCCCACCGCCTGCGGTCAGCGCTGCCAGAGGCCCTCCACACCACTCCTGATTCAGCACACCTAGGAGAACCATCAGTTAGTCCTGGGCTTTGACCTTTTCAGGATGTGCAGCTGAGGTACTTTGCACCGCGCTGCTTATCTCTGGCGGGAAGAGAAACTAATATTATACCAAGATCTCATAGATCAGGACTTAAAGGATTACTGTAGTTTCCTATATGGCAAGCACTGAGGCTGCTGCATGCACATCACCTGCACTACAGGTTCACGGGCAAGGAGTACATTGCAGACCGCAATGCATGCCTGCTGCAAGAAGGTGAATAGTGTCCCTGGCTGGAGAAACTGGTCTCCTCTGGGTTAGCTGCATAAACGGGCTGGCAGTATTTGTCAGAGGCACCACACGCCGCGAATCTGTATTCGTTCTGCCAGGAGATATTAAAACATCGCTCATGAACAAACCCATATACAAAGAGATGGGGACTAGTGGGATAGAGAGTGTTGGGATATAGACAGAGGTGATCTGGCAAAGGAACCAGGAAGACAGTCGTGCCTGAAGAGGAAGATTGAACAGAGATGAAGTTCTCTTCTTGGTGAAACAAAGTCTTGGGAGAAAAGGGACGTAGCTATGAAAACACTGAAAAAAGGCTGCCACAGGAAAAATGCAGATTTGGTCAAATACTACCTGAAATTCAGTTTCATTGAAACATATGAAGAAATTGAATTTTTTTTCTCTCAACATTTTTTTTCATAACGTTTTTTTCTCTCAAAGTTGGGGTGTTTTTTTGGAAATTTCCTCATGTTTCAAAAATTAAGAGCACTTCTCAAGGAAATATTTTTTCTCTCTTTTTTTAAAGCTGAGAATACTGTGAAAATAGTTGTTTTGAAATCTGCTGAATGAAGCATAGAATAAAATCCTCTACTAAGCTGCACTCGCTAAGCACTGCAAATTATTCCAACTCTGAACTTCAGTGCAGGCTGCTGATCCTGCAGAGTCCTCACAGGAAAAGTGGCCACGGGCAAACTAAGATATGGTGGTACTACTCAAAACTCGAAAAAGTAGACATTGACTGATATTTGTGTTACCCCTTTTATTCTGCATGATACACTTTCTTGGAATGGGCAGCTTCCCCTTTTTGTCACCATCACAGAACTGTTACTCACCTGTTTGCTCTGTCTTCACAATGGCATTATGAGATTGGTACATGTCACTTCCACACTGGCCTGCAAGAAAGTATATGACAGATACGATGTATGACACTGAGCACAGAAGAATCATAGGTATTAGCTCCAAGCAGCAACTGCTACAGCTGAGCCAGAGGGCTCATTTTAGAGTGGGAAACATACCCTTCTCCCTGGTCCTTCAGACTTCTGCCTTATGCCATACCTAGGCAATTTAGCAGTACAATGAATGCAGTATAAGCAGTATAGCAAATATAGTAAAACAGGTCTGCCAGGTAGGTCTCTGGGGAACGTAAGCAACTTCTGAAGATCCCCGAATTCAGACCACTGTACATGTGTCTCTGCCTAACATCTATTTACCATTCCATTTTAGGTGCTGAAGGTTGCTGTAAAGCAGTTGCCCTGCTGTCCCAGCTGCCTGAGTGAATTCCTGCAGGCTCATACTGCACAGGTGTTCCCCATTGATATCAAACTCCTGGAAGGGTATGCAGTTGGCATCCAGTTGATTGGTATCAAGGAGATGCTGCAGCCACTCCCAAACTTGAAACTTAGTCCAGTACTGCGGATGTATTTCATGCCACTGGGTTCCATAGAAGCTGCTGGACACTGGAAAAGAGAATAGAATCATAGAATCATAGAATTGCTGAGGTTTGAAGGGACCTTTAAGATCATTGAGTCCAACCTTTAACCTACCCTGACAAAAGCCACTTCTAAACCATGTCCCTAAGTGCCCCATCTACCCTTTTTTTAAACACTTCCAGGGATGGTGAATCCGCCACCTCCCTGGGCAGCCTATTCCAATGTTTAATAACCCTTTCAGTGAAAAAATGTTTCCTAATATCCAATCTAAACCTCCCCTGACGTAACTTGAACCCGTTTCCTCTCGTCCTATCACTTGTCACCAGGGAGAAGAGGTAAATACCTAAATAGGTATTTACTTTCTCTGTTAGGACCACAGGATTATGTCAATGACAAAAAAGATCTATAGCTAAGTTGCATTCTCTGGAAGTCCACAGATCTATATTCTTTTCTCAGTCCTTAACACTAGCTCAGTAGCTATTGGTGGAGAAGGTAATGGGGGTTTTTTGCTTCAGTTTTCCAATAAAAACTGGGAAATATGACATTTCACCTCTCTTGGCAGATCAAGTATGTAGGAATTAGTTTATTAATGTTGGCTAAATACACCAAAATTCTTTGATGGAAGATACCTTGCAGAAATACTGTTGAAAACATATATTGATCCTTGTGTGGGAAAATAATTTTAGTGCATCAGAAAAAGATGGAAAAGCCTTGGAAAATTCTCATAATGTGATGTGGAAATTTTCTTTGAATAAGGACTTAATAAGGACTGAATATGAATTGTGGGATTCAATCAAAGAACGGTAAAAGCCAAGGCACTCTCATATTGCTTCACAGTAAAAGCCTATCACTATGGCTCACAGCTTCATGATAGAGCTCGTTTTCTGATTTCTGTAGTCAAATAAGGTGATTTCTGAATGCATTGTAAAACTCATTTTTAGTTACGGAAGCTGCCTAATTTTCATGCCAGGATGCGTGAATATTTTCTTGGCAATCTTTTAAGTTGCTCTCGGTTGTATGTCATTGCACGACAATCATTTACGTGTGCAAATGAAAGAAGTTGTATGTGTGGATAGAATAATTATATAAGATAAGAGCAAAGGCAGGACTGCTTTGGTCTGCCCTCACAGAAGGGCTGGCAAAAGGAGTTCAGTGTAATTTATTGCTTGGGAAAGGAGGACAATGGAGTATTCCAGGCAGAGATGGTGGTGTGCTAAAATGCTCACAAGCGCATGAAGGGTTTAAGGATGAGGGAATGAGAGACTGCAGAGGTGGTTGAATTATGGGAGGAGAAAAGATTGCCATGGCCTAGGTCCAGGATGTGGCACCAGTCCATTCTCAGTTGCCCCAAGAAGAAGATCACCCACACAGCTGTGAGGAATACTGACAACAGTGGATGTTGCTAGAGGCCCACAGCCAACAGAGCTGGCACATTTTAGGAAATCACCTCCCCTCAGGTCCCACTAGACCTCAGGTCTTTTTGGTTGAGATACAGTGCACAATGCTAGTTTCCAGGTAAACACAAAAAAGCCCCATAGTCACTTAGGTTTCTTTATCAATATTGGGCAGCAAGGCCTGCGTCAGTGCCTTAGGGAGTTTGCAGGACTGTTTCTCATCCTCCTGTTGAAGGATTTGGGGAATGAGTGTGGAAACGGTTAAGAGTGTGGTATGTCAGAGAATAAAGGTTTGATGGAGAACGTCAGAGTATGTCAGAGAATAAAGGTTTGAAGTATTCCCTGAAAAGGAGGTTGGTATGTATTCCCATCACTTCAGAAGGGTAAAGGAATTTCAGAGGCCGCTAGACGCCTAGTGTAAATGGAGAGCCTTTAGTGAGAGGAAAGAGTAGCTAGGTAAAAAGAAGTGAAGTGGTGAATGGTGGTAGAGGCTTGTCTGAGCTTTCGGCTTCCTGTGCCTCCAAAACATAAGTGAATCCTGAGGAGTTTCAGACTGGTAACATGAAAATAGACCCCACCGTTTCCCTTCATGGAATTCTGTGCAAAATGAAACTCAGCCAGGATTTTTTTTCCCATGAATCTGTTACAGACAGGTCAGCACATTTATTAAGTGCACTCTTACATATTCCTGTGTATTTAGAAATCACACATAAAAAAGATCAAGAGTTTCATTGAGTGGGAATGTTCATTGTAAGTTTTGTTGTGGCATTATTTGGGTTAAAAGGACGACGGCAGTGTGTGTTTGTCTGTTTAGATTTTAAAGATCGAGTGATAAAAAGAATTTTAAAATTATATCAAACACTATATATATAGATATGAATAATTTGTGTATATATAGCCATATAATCAGAAAACAGTAAGAAATAAAAGAAAAGTCCTCAGATCACAAGGTATCTAGTCCTCTAATGCCGGTCTAATTAGAAAGATATCTAGTAATTTGAGCTGAGAAAACAAATACAGTAAAGGAGCAAAGAGACTATTCCCTTGTAAAGCTGGGGGGGTGATTAGCATTGAAGAGTAACGTTGGTTCAGAGAAGGCGAGAGGGGTGAAGGTAAGAGAGAGAGAATTCTGGACCGAGGAGAGGGAACTTTTGGCACTTTCAACACCACTAGATTCATTTTAAGAAAAAGAACCGGTAAGGAAATGAACCATAAACTTTCTGAAACTTAATGTTGCGAGTTCAGCTTTTTACAAATAAAATAAAAAATTGAAGTTTTTCTCACCAGAAGTGAAACTCCTGTACATTGAAAATGTACATTACTGAAAAATAATACTTCTGCATGCTTAAAGGTGTAGTAGCCCCTTTCCCCCTGCATCTCCCCCAAAACCCGTGGTTCAGAGACGTTGAATTCGTCCTACCATTGCAACTGGAATATCCATCTGTCCAGGAAGGCTGCTGGTGGAGTAGATTGCTGCTGGAATTGATACTCATTCTGCCAGCTCCTTCCAAAATCATGATCTGTAGGTGAATCAAACACCTTGCTTAGTGAGTGGTGTCTAGTCCAAGAGGTAAATGTCAAAAAAAAAAATAAAATCCACTGAACGTGAAGTGAGGAAGCCAATTCCATTTGTAGGAGATACAATTGAAATCAAAAACATGTTGCCACAACCCCTTTTCCACTGACACAAAATCTTATGATAAACATTACCATGATTGATTTGCATATACAAGAAGCAAGTTTCTACAGCTGCCCATCCATAAATGAATAATCTGTAATCATAAATGAAACTGAATGAAAAGACAAGGCTCCTGACAGAGTAATAGAGAAAAACTGCCAAGCTCTGAGAAATTACATACTAAATAGTTTAATTTTTTTTTTTCTAATTTAAAGAGAAATGTGGTTTAAACATGCTTAACTTTTTTTCCTGTCTGTTTTCTTGTCTAGGAGAGAGAAAAGACATCTCAATAATTGCGAATGAAACCATACAGTTGACAACAAACCATGGTCAGAAACTCCCTCACACAGAAGGACCCACATGTTAATGCTACAGGGAGGTAACGTTCTAGGCAGTATCTTGTCTGCTGACCCAGTTTCTTAATCTGATCTGTGTCAACAGTGTCCATAACACTTCTCAGTAATAAATATCACGGATCATACATTTCACACCACTGAAAAATTAAACAGTCAAAGATCTTGTAAATGAGTCAGCTATTTTTATAACAGAAACAGCATTTTGGAGGGATACCACCCCCAAGACAGCATTCCCTCTTTTAAGTGACACAGATTTTCCTTTCTATTTATCTTAGCATTAGCCCCATGAGTAAAACTGTCCTTTATTTTATTTATACTGTAAAAAAACCCTCTACTTATATGATATTTTAGAAAAATGTCACATATTTATCACATGCATAATCATTCCAGTGAAGGTATACAAAATTCCCCAATTACAGGTATTCTTGATACTTTACATTATCTTTCAGTGGTTTGAAGTTGCAAAGTTTAAAAATATACATTATAACTATAGACATTCTTCAAGAGTTTGGGAAAGTAATCTGTTAGATATTATAAAGGCCTCAGATTGTTATTCTTACAGAAATACACAGAAAAAAACCCCAAACCTGTTTTCAAAAATATTCTAAATCAAAAGGCCCAAAGTCTGTAAAAATGAAACTTTAGACATCAGGGTGCATGCAGACAGACTTCACAGAGGAATTAAAAAGAGGATGAAATACAAAATGGAGTTGTGAAAGTTAAAGTCACCGGACTTGGCTGTTTACCCACTGAGGCCGATGAGAAAACTTCCACTGAGGGCACATCCTGACCCCCAACAAGCTCATACCAGCAACCTTTTTGGTAGAAGAAGAGTCGTCAATAGAAACACTCACAGCATTGGTTTTAAAAAACAGCCTGAATATGATAAAGTTACAAGTCTCAGTCTCTTCTCTCACCGCCAAATATATATATATACTGGAGAGGGGTGGGGGGAGAGAGAGAGGTTACTGAGAATTGCTTAAAAAGCCAAAGCCCTGGGAAGTTTATTACAGGGAATAGTGCTTTACAGCATAACCTAGTTCAGGGACTTTTTTTGTAGCTATATAGAATGGGAAAATCAAACCCTGGATGTTTTAACAGTGCTTTTTGCCTCTTAATTCTATCCAATCTGTAACCACCGGTAAGAAGAATTTAATTTCTCATAGCAAGTATGTGGGGGTATAAAATATTAACAATTAAGAGAGATACCTATTGTCCCACTCTAGCCAAATAAAAGATGACAGTCATATCAGTCAGTAAATTTTTGCAAGTTAAAAGAGAAGACATTTTTTAGTCCCATGTTAAATCAAAGTGACTTAGTATTGTGAGGGAGAAAGTGTAAGTAAGCATTTAAATTTATTATACTGGTTATAAGGAAGTTCAGTATGTAACATGAATACAATTTATCTCATATACTTGATATATAATAACTTTTAAGCAATAATGCATGTTTGACAGTCAACAGACTTCTGAGATTATACAGGTTGATGATGTATCAAGTTCGTTATTCAATTTGGGTTTTAATCATTTAAGACAATTAGGTATGAATGAATGAAGCATTAATGATAAAGACCTTATTACAGTATCAAATAGAGGTAAGGTAGAATACCAGCTATTCTGGGAAAACTGTAAAGCTTGAGGATTAACCAAACACTCTTAAGAACTTCGTTTGGTAAATTCGCTTCTTTTAAAAAAATTACAGTATGCATTTAATATTGAAGTTCAATTTATGGATCCGAAGTCACATTTTGAGAAGCCATCTCAGAATTTCAGGGACTGCGTTGTGTGGTTTTGTCTTCTGCAACTTCTGCAATTTCTGGTATTCTACATAATTTTTGTGCCTGATACTTGTGCAAATAAAAATGTGTCTGTGAAAATGTGTGCATATGAACTGAAATGATTTATGTGTTCACACTCCTGTGTAATTTTGCCCTGAAAATTCAGTTCAGGTAAACTCTCATTTTTCCTAATCAGGTGACTAACCAGGCGAATTTCCAACCCACAAGATCCTATGACACTTTGGTTTATCAACTGAAGCTATGGATAGTTAAATAAAACAAATCATGTGTCTTGCATAGTTTTTCCACCCCAGCAGTAACCAAAAACAATGCACGTTAGAGATCTGAGAAGAAGCACTCTGACAGCCTTTTGCCTAGATTTGGATTTCAGTTATTTTCCTTTAAACTCTTCTTCCTCTGTCTAACAATCTAGCATACAATTACTCTCTACAGTATCCCTAAACAACATAATAATATTTTCAGATAGTGTGGATGGAACTTGCTACATAAATTAATCAATCAATACATCCAATTTTTGAAAGCTATATAAGTTATCTCAAACAGAATAACTTAATTAATTCCCAATATCACCTGTGGGAACAATTGTGCATAAAAAGCAGACATTAATCACAGGAAGAGCGCTTAGCTTTGACCCAAACCTTCCCAAAGTTCTGCATATTATTCAAGGTACTGGTTTTTTGGTGACTTGAAAATTTTCAAGTCACCTCCTTTATCTTAGGGCAAGGGTGTTCCTTAGTGGGAAATCATCCTAGTACTTCGTTCAGTGTGAGTATAAAGTCCCACTAATATAACTTCCATGCCTTTACTTGGAAATGTACAGAATCATGCTCAAGAGTATTTTCCCTACAAAAACTAAACTGTGATTTTCTCCATTTCATCCTGTATATGCCTTTCTTTGATACAAGTTCATGGCAGATTTATGATTATAGCAGTGTATCATCCCATACTTGGAAAGAGTTTGAATCCGGATATTGGAAGAAGCGTGCTCTTCATTAGTTTAGGGCCAAATCCTCAAATCTCCCTTGTGTACAGACAAACCTGGTTACAGGGTGTGAAGCCTCAAGGGGAAGGACACATATGTTCAGTTTTCTTTTAATCATATGCCATATATCAAAGTGAACGGTGGATGAAGCCTAGTTTCCTATGAATGTGTATCTTGTGGTTGGATTCTCTAGTGTCTAGTAAGATGTGAGTGCTGATTGAAGTTTTTCCCACGGTTGGGGCATTCATAATATCTCATTGTCTCAAAGGAGTGAGCTCAAGCTTCACTCTTTCTTTCAGATGGAGTATTAATAGATTTTCCTCCTGTACTTGGCAGCCAGTTTTCATTAATCCTGTAAGAACGTCGTATCTTTGAGATGTCTACACCGTATAAAATTTAATTAAAACTAGTGATGGGACTAAAAGATTGTTACAGGCCAAATGCAAAAGCCAACACACAGAGAATAACCATAAAACCCTCATTTCCTCAGGAAACCATGTTTAAAAGGGATTTTAGCTGAGCTGAGATTTTGGAAAACAATATAAAGATATTAGGATCTATTTCACTACTAAGACATGGTACGTTATCAATGAAAGCAAACATGAAATCTCAAATGTGTATATACACACACGTGTATTTATATATATGTATATGCCTCTGTGTGTGTGCATTGCAGGTATGTGTACACACAATTCCATTCTTTTCCACTGAAGAGAAGCCACCTCTGGAGTAAATCTTTTAACACTACTAGGAACATTGCACAGTTATGAGAGGAAGCAATCCTCTCATAACTTCAAAAAACTTTTAAAATACTTTACTCAATCAGCAAGGTTGTTCACTGGTGTTCGGCAACATTCTTTCTAGAGAGTCCTATAAGAAGTGATGAATGCATCCAAAAAAAGATAAGATTTTTTGCCTATAGTCAATACATCGGCTGGTATTCAAAGATCAAACCCTGAAGGCCTCTCTTAGTGAACGCTCTCACTGGAGTCAGGAGCAGCTTTGACAGAGCCACAACCCAGCAACTTGGCGGTAACAGGAGGTCATTTGCTCGGGTCTTCTTGTCTTTCTTGACTGCCTGACCACTCTGAGTAAACAGCAGTAATGGAAATAGCAGGGAGCCATGGCCTGCCCATGGATCAAAACATGGAGCATTGCAGAAAAACATATTTACAAATCCTTGAACCTTGAACACTATATAGTGCGCTCTATGCAAATTATTTTATTGCAGTACAGGTGTGCTGTGAAAATAAATTACTCTGATCCCCATTTCCACATTCAACCCAACAAGTCTTAACATCCAGATAATGAGCTTTGCCTTTCTTTGAACAAGAATCTTTCAAGAACAGCTCATATTAAATGACAGGAAAATGCTGAACACAGTATGAAAGGCAAATAACTAGCAGAAAGAAAATGAGCGAATCCTGAAGTACTACAACCAGAGTGATTGCTCTGACATTGATTTGTAAGTTAAGCAACACTGAACTGAACTAAGGGTCTCATTTATTACAAATACGAGGCTGGGGTAGAGCCCATAGGGGAAGGAGGTCTCCAGCCTTCTGGTTTGTAAAGCTATGTACTCTCTGCAAAACTCAAAAAAAAAAAGACGTCTAAGTCAAAACTGACTGAAACTATTAAACTATGACTCCACCCATAAGCTATGCAAAGTCTACGAGTGACTTCTAGCTCAGACAAGCTCAGTGCAGCTCCTCCTGGCATGTCCCAAAGGGTGGATCTCTTTTGGCGCATTTACCTATGGGATCCTTCCCTATTTTTCCCCTTTTACCATCATGTCTGAACTTCAAATGTAGATTTCACCTGGGCTCATTTTCTTTGAAGTATGTTATGTACACAGTGAAGACACAATCCCTGCTTTTCAGGGCTTGGAGTTTATGGAACAAGTATCTACAGAGTATGTTAAATATTTTAGATCATTACTGTACCTTGGATTACAATCAAGCACTTAAACAGCAATCTAAAATAAATTATAACGGGTAATAACTGCAGCTGCAGAGGAACAGAATCAGGATTTTAATCTTTTTCTTGAAAAATCAAAAGACAACCAAGTGGGCTGAGTTTTCAAGACACCAGAAACAAAGGACATGCACAACAAAGCAGGTGGACCTGCTTTACACTTTTTTATTGTCACTTCAGAAACATAAATGCATTGCACTTGTAATGTATATGATCAATTAGCTGCTTTACATTCCAATGACCTATTTTACATCTCCAGCGGGGTAAGCGCAGGCACAAATTGAATTTATGAATGTTGAGAGCCTGTTTGCATGTTACCAGGAGCTTCGGGGCTTCTTTTTTTGTTTGAGTTGTTGGGTTTTTTCCCCCTCTCATTCAGAGTGTGTTACTGCCAGGGCTGCAGGGTCGTATTCTGAGGCAGTGTGCCTATACATACGGTTATAGCTGACCCTGAGATTGCCCTATGACCTCTATCTGCCTATTTTGCAAAGGTCTCGGGTTCATCTTTGGTGTCTGTGCCAAAGTCCTAGGTAAAATATCATCTCTGCCACACCTCACTTTCAGATATGACCTTTTCTGCAGTGTGTTAGGATCTCTTTTGGACATGTAGACCCACATGTAGCCATCACACACTTCCTCGTTTCCATTTGTTTGCTTTAGTGCCCGAGAAGCAGAGAGAAGCCTCAAAAGAAATAACTCATCTGCAGGCTGATTCCCAGCGGGGATCCCCTTCACAACACAAAGCTCTACTTTGGACCCCTTTGCTATGACCTGCAAGATACCATTCAGATGCCTATGCAGCTTGGCCTGACTGATAGTCTCAAGACTCGCCTGTAATATCATTGCAAACATACCCCATAAAAATTTTTTTCCCAGCTCATTGAAAGCTTTGAAGAATGTTCATATGAAGAAGCAACATGATCATAGTCAATATTTGTTGTATAACATACTGCGTTTGATGTATTTCATTTTTAGTCCATCATATGTACCTTTGGGCCACAGTAACAAAATGTGTTTACTGAATCACATTGAGCGTGTGAAGCTCAAGGAATCATTTTTATAAGAACTTTTTCTAGATAATCGCCAAAACTCTTTGTATTCAGGATTCTGGTTTGGGGCTTTGGGGCCAATCTTTTTCCCTTCTACATCTCTCTGAACTGCACATTCCTATGCTTCTGTATTTTTGGTATATACAGCTGTGGTTCATATGCATAAACCCACTTTTGCATGTGCAAAACTGACTCTTGGTGAGCTTTCAGAGACTACATTGAGACCTTGATCGTTTACTGTTGTGGGCTTTTGGAAAGGAAGAGCTGGGTTTATTCTTTTGTTTTCTTTGAACCTTGCATATTAAATGTATATATGAAGGTAAACTGAACGACCAGAAAAAGGAAGATGAATAGAAAAGGAGCATTTAACATTTACCTACATTACAGATAGGATCATGATAAACAAAATCAAAAAAAGCTTGATTAGAATCTTTTATTACTAAAGATCTTCATGATGCACTACAAGGCAACTTTTGTAACAGATATGTGGTGGTTGTTTTAACATGTTCATATGGATGCTTCAAAATCTTGTATATATATTTTAACTGAAGAGAAGCTTAGGTAGAAGGGTTAGGATCTAGATATGTATCTGAGCTACCCTGCCGCTCCAGGGTTTGGTTCTTATCTCCCTCTTAATGATGTAATTTAAAGACAAAACCATAGTTCAGTTTCCTTTTTGAGAAAGAACAAAGTTCACTTTATGAATAAAAAAAAAATAAATTACTTGATGGTATGCAAAGTCTCATAGGTTGTTTTTCCTCTGACCCTTTTTCTTCACAATCAACAATCTTCATATGAACTGTCTTCAATTTTCAAGGTACTCATTAGTATAATGAAAATAAAAGGGACAATTTTAAAAGAGGTTTAGTTTGTTTGTTTTTCTAAATCAGAAGCAAACAGAAGGTCAGCTGTGAACAGAGAGTCCTCAAGGCATAAGCATGTCTGACAGTGTTAACTGCCAAATGTTGGTACTTCTGCAAATTTTACCCATAGTTATGTTACCTTAGCAGAGGAAACAGTGAACCAGAACCTGCCCCTTAACAAGGATCCAGAGTGTGGGATCCATTCTTCCTTGCCACATCACAGGCTAGATGTGCCTCTTCTTGCCATGCCACTAGTTTTTGAATATGAAAAAAAGATCATTATTTTGCTGCCAATAAGCTCATTCTCCTCTTGCAGAAGATCTGTGCACAGATCTGTATATTATTAGTGGAATTGCTACTCTTAGAGCTAAGAGAAATGCGAGGCAAAAAATGTTTTTATTTCTTGTGATAAATGCTTGTGTCATTTTTGCATTCATGTATCCTTACAATGTGTGTAACAAGTAGACAAATTTGCTAAAAACTGGCAAAGAAAAGCAGGCTTTTTTCTTTTTTTTATTCTTTGGGGTTGGTGCTGCAAAACATGGCTTTCACCGACACATGGCACTCCTTTCGCTACTGTCTGCACCACATCAGCAAGTTCATGATAATTTGGGCCAGCCATTTTTCCTGAATATTTAGTAGTCATTTGCCATAGATTCATCAGTCTAGCCTCAGGGATACAGAGTCTTGGAAAATACAGTAATGGGAAAAACTGCCTTTGCTCTTTATTCTTCTTTCAGCACTTAATACCACACCTCACAGAACAACTCCACACCTCCTTTCATGTCCTTCCTATCTCTCTGGTACATTCTTCCTCTAACCAGGAGCCAGCTCATCTCCCTAATCTCCTTTTGCTAAACACCTTTCTTTTGCTTACAATACACTAAATATACAAATGGCCAAAAAGCACTCTAGATGCCCCTGTAGCTTGACAAGCCACATGTCTATAATTAGACAAGAACCTCATCAGCTAAGAAAATATTACCATCATGTTCTAACACCTTCTCCTTTTCCCTTGGCTCTGGTTCCCCAACCACTTCCCTCTACCTTCCACAACATTTTCTTTTTGCATTGCATTAAATACTAACAGCATATTGAGGGAGCTGCTTTCCATATTGCTAATGTAACCTGTTTGACTGTTCAGTTATTAATGAATAACGATAATAATAACAATAATAATTGTGTTTGTATTCCTGTTTGGCTCCCACTAGGTGCTGAAGTTTTTCTGACATAACAGCCACTCAGATACAGAGACTCCGTCATACGCTACTGCAGCAGCTAGTATTTTATGGAGAAGTTTATTTTAAACACTGTCACCACCAGCACCTCTCTTTTGTTATGGGACTAGTCTGGTTTTCAGCAGTAACAATCATTAATTTGCCTACTTGCAAAATAAAAAGATCCTTTTTTTCTCTTTTCCTGAACTCTGTTTTTATAAAGGTCATCTGCTTGGAAACTGCAGGTTTCCTCTCTGGGGCTGGTTTCTGAGTGAGAACTAAACAGAATAAGCAACATGGGATGGAGACCAAAACCAGGAAAGTGTCTTAGGGAACATGAAAATTTTCACATTGTGACTGCTATTTTTTACATGAATTTATTCATTCAATCAACAAACTGATTGGAAAAACTTCTTTATTTTGAGGGTGATAGAGCACTGGAACAGGCTGCCTAGAGCGGTTGTAGAGTCTCCTCTGGAGATACTCAAAATCTGCCTGGATGCAATTCTGTGCACCTTGCTTTTAGGTGAACCTGCTTTGGCAGGAGGGTTGGATTAGATGATGTCCGAAGGTCCCTTCCAACCCCTACCATCCTGTGATCCTGTAATTCTGTGTTTCTTCTTTAAATGAATGAGGGACACAGCACAAATTAACTAGGATGGGGAAGCTGGAAGTTGAGCATAAAGCGCTTTATCCTAAACTAGGTAGCTTGCTGGAGGACTAACCCAGTCAATAGCAGTGTTTATACCTTGTTACAACCCACTGCCTGACTAACCGCAATCTGATCACACTCTGCTACCACGATAGCAAAAGGATATTTCAAGAAGACATAGCAGATGCAGTGCAGGGCTCATGGTGGGAAGGATCATTCTGTGCAGCCGACAGGGAGGGTTTATATGGATGACTATTAGCTCCTGTGCCCAGGTCAGCCACATTCCGTAGTGCCGAGCTGGGACTCACTGATTCCATCTGCATGATAGCTCCAGCCAGGATGCCTGCTCCTCCTGCATTCCTCTCTAGACTACTAAGTATCCCAAGGTGGGCAGCTGTTTGCAAAAAAATGTGTCTCCAAGTGGGTGGCTATCGCTGAAATAGTTCAATGGAGCTCATTGACCCTGTTTCAGAAACCTACTGTCAGGCTTGCATGTTTGTGTGTCTTTAGTAAACGTTTATTTGGAGCCCAGCTATACCCATGTCATTTCTTCATACTGTATTTTTTGTGTAAAGAGTAAGAGATCACAAGACCACTGCCCTGGCATCCCACTCCACTGGCTGCACAAGAGGTGTTTGCTTCGCCCCTAGGTGTAGCAGCAGGCTTACTTGCCCCATGCACCCAGGACGTTGAGGAAGCCCTGAGCCTTCCGGAGCCACACGGCATTGGGACAGTAGCTGATGTACATGCTGGGGTTCATTTATGCTCCCTGCCCTCATTAAAAGCAACCAGAAAATGAGGGGAATGAAGTTTCCTTGTTCTGCAGCCACCTTCTATAGGTAAGGCAAGAAGCTGTAAGCTGTGGGCAGCAACGTCTCCCCGCTTTTGTAAAAGCTGAGAACAGTTTCCGCCTCTCTCCTGCCTGTGGTTAGAGTAGCAAAACTTCCATGGCGTTGCTCCTTCTCACCTGGCACAGCAAGAGCTGCCCATCCTGTTTCCATCGATTTCTCCAGTGGTTGTGTTAAACAATACAATGGAGTATTTATGTGTCAGTGTTAGGAGCAGGTTATTAAGTGAAACCCATCGTAAATAGAGCCGTTAATTCAGTTGCTGGCATGGCGCTCTGTTATCTTCTCAATACCTCCCAGAGGGTATTAGCCTTACCCTTTCGTTTGAGTTGGCAGCAGAGTTATTTTTTTGCACCTGCTGCTCTACTCCGATAACAACACAGGTCAGCTTTGATTTGTTGGAACATAAACAAAAGAGCAAAGCCAGGCATCTGCCTCAACAGCCTGGGCCGGTTTGACAATAGAGTTTTTCCCATTGGGTTTTGTACAAATGTACTTTTTTGAGTCTTACATGAACTCTCTCCCACTTCATAAATAGCCCTTTGCTACAGAATAGCCTGGTTTCAGAGGAGAGCTCAATACTGTATTTTTCCATCAACTGAAACCTCAACAGGTCAAAGTTACACACTGTTCTCACACTAAAGTCAGAAGAGGTGTCATACAAAATACATAAAGAAAAATCAGCTGAGACACAGTGGTTCAAAAATTAGCAGGAAAAAGCAACAAATTAGGTGTAAGCAGTAAAGGAACTTTCTTGAGAGATAAAGAAATCCTGAAGCACAGTGAGGGTTTGCTTTCCCATATGAACCTGTGCATGCTCCAAACCTTAATCTACTAGTTATAAATAAATAAATAAATAAGTCCACAAGAAGCCGGTACTCATGTGGGAACTGGGCTGCTTTTAAGTTCTGAAAATTAAGCTTGCAGGACTCATCTACTGTAAAAGCATCTATAGTGATGGAAGAACTCCTGAAACACTGACAATGATAGAGCAGAAAAGAAGAGTCCACACAGACCGCAAAGGCAGTAAATAGCACAAAGCACAGAAATGAAGGAAAGAACTAACATTAACTCCTTAGCACAAATAGGAAAATTGAGACACAGAGCTGAAACTATTTGCTTAAGTCATATAACAAGTCAATGGACAAGTCAGTCCAACTCATATCTTCCAGCTCAAGCTCCATTGCTATCCATTGCATCAGTGTCCAGCAAAAATTTCAACACACAGATGACTTAGGATGACCGTGCGCTTTTTGAGGGCAAAGACAAGGTATGAAATAAGGGAAAGAATCTTCTATAAAAAGAGACCTGTTCAGACTGAAACCAAGATGATTCTGTCCATCACGGCTATTATGTGTCTAGTAGGGATTTGAATGTTAAGTTAGCCAAACAACGAAACCTACACTTGAAGTATTAAATCAAAAAAGCTGCCCTTGACCTATGTAGGTCCTGAAAATGAGCTAGAAATTCCAAAGTAGAGCTGGCTGAAATTCAAAATTTCTGTTCTGTGGAACTGTGGCTATTTCAAGGTGCTTTTTTTGTCTTTTTTTTTTTGTCCCAATGAAAGAAAGGAATTTTAAAAAGCACGTTCCCTGGTGAGAGAGAGACGATCCCCATCCCAATCAATTGACATGTAAAAGCCTATATTCAAGTTGTCGAAGTAACAAAAGTGCAACTCAGCATGTTATGTAGAATTGTTTATAAAAGACAGAAAATATAAAATATTAAGCTAAGGCATGACTGCAAGCAGGCAGTAATGTCACCACCGAGCAGTTGCGCTGGAAGCAATAAACTTGCCTAACATGGCTGTTGTGCACACGATGACCAGGGAACCTTCTGCAGAGCCTCGCCACAGTAATACTGAAATGCAGCGTCTGCGGACTATCAGATTTGACTGTCTCAAATGCTACCAAGGATGTGAAATTTGCAGTCCTGATCCTCTTCTTTCACCGATCACTGCTTTTCCTTCTCTTCCTCCTTATTTCTTTCGTTTCTCTTTTTTTAATTTTTGTTTCATTTTTTTCCTCTCTAATTTTTTGCCTTCTACTTAGTCAGTCTGGCTGACGTGGACAAGGAATCTTCTTTCAAACACCAACATAAGCCCTTAACCGGTAAAACAGACAAAAACATCATATTCCATTATCTATCTGTAGCATAAGAGTGCCAGGTCTTACAGCAACTGCGGACTTTGTGGCTGTGGCGGAGTCGAAAACAGGGAAAAAAGCTCGCTTCCCTCAGTTCTTTTTGCTCCCCTGTACAGGTGTGTATCTCAGTCCTCAAAGTAACTGGAACAGGTTCCACCAACAAAACCAATAAAAACATTTCTGGACTATTTCAAACAACTACTTTTTTCAAAAGAAGATTTATTACCATGTGAATTATAGCAACTGGAACGTTGCTCTAGGAAGGCAGTGTTAACGAGATCCTTATAACAGCTATTTTCAGGTGCTGGGAAGCTTTTTCTTCTTATCTTTAATGATTAAATTTTCATAAGATTTTTAATATGGAAGATGTGTCATATCATAAGGCAGGCAGGCTGATACCTTGGTTCTAAATGACCCAAAGCCGTGTTAGCTTTTCTCATGTGTAGCAGCACTGATTATGTTAACACCTGTGAGCCTGTTATGTATATCACCTCCATTATATCAATGCTAGCATAAAAGAGCCTGTCTGGTGCTAGAGCTGCAAGCCTGCTGCTCATAGTCCAGGATTTGGGGAAGGGCAGCCTTGGACGCACCACCTGTCGGGCCATGAGTGTGTTCCTGCAAGAAAAGCTGCTGCGGCACAGGGCAAAAACAGCAGGCGGAGAAGTCACAATCTGCTTGGGCTGGGGCTCTTGGCGTTAGCAGCCCCTCACTCACCGCAGGACAATGCTAGCCACTCCTCTATACCTGCCGACAAAATACACAGGTATACCAAACATCAAATACAAATGACCTTGCATTTTAAAGGATTAAATGAAGTAGTTATTCAGATTAGCGAACACAATCGGTGGAAATTGGGTCTAATATTTGAATTCCGATTTTAAAAAGTAAAGCAAGAAAGCATGTGGAGGAGATAAGGGATGTGCATGTGCATGTACTTAATACGACGTTTGTGTGAGTGTATGCGTATCGGGAGTGGCTGCAGGCAGACTAAGAAAAATTTACTGGATCGACTACAATTTGACTATCATCCAAAAACATTTAATCATTTGAGATTTTAAAGAAGAAAGAGAAGTTTCTACCTGTTCTTACAAAGTATTACAGCTCCATCAAAAAAAGTCTTAGGGAGGGTAAGGATATCTACAAGTCACTAAACGAGGGGAAAACTGGATCTATTTCATTTTGTACCTCCTGCCTTTGTTAGGTCTGTAGGGATATTTTACTCGTCTAATCCCCTGTGAATTCAGTCTTCTAAAACTTCTTCATTTTCCTCCATCAGGGTAGCCACCTGGGAATATTACGAGTAAAGTCTGGTTTATGTGAGTGTGTTAGATCCCACTGCAAAAGAGATGAGAACAGCGCCCTTGAACGTGTCGGAATTGGACTCCCTGACAAAGCCCCTCCATATCCATGCCAATCGGTGAGACAATTGCTTAACCAAGCATGCTTTGAAAGTGCATCACCAAGATGTCAGCTTCTAAACTGTTGTGTAATAATAATTATATGTTTCAATGAAAATCATTAACAAAGTTTGGGGGTAATCATTATATCATGGACTTAGTCTGATTCCTGACCATAGCATCTTGGGCAGTTTTACACAGGTTCATTAATTATATAGCAATATTAATTAGTTACCTCCTCACTGCTAGATGAAAGAAAACCCAGAACCATTTAAAAAAACAAAACAAAACAAAACAAAAACAAAAAACAAAGAAACAAACCAACAGTTCTGTTGATGGCACTAGTAATTTGGACAATAGAGCATATTTTTAAACATAATTACTTAATCCTTACAGACTTGTAGGGGCTCAGAAGGCTACTCTGGCTACATCTGATTGTGAGCTGAGAAAATATCTCAAGTCTTTATATCTCTACCCTTCCTCCATAATAGGCAGGAGCTTCTATTTTATTCTATGTGTTTGCAGATCCTGTAAGTAGAATGACTGCCTTTTCATCACTGCAAAGCAATTCTCTTTTATTGCCCCATCTTATTGGACTATAACCAGTGATTATGCAGCCCCAGCTAGCTGTTTTGTCTACTAGTTCCCATACTCTTTCCTGGGAAGCACATTTCACAAGGTCAGCAGAGGAAGAGGTAACGATAACCACGTGCAATGTCAGCTTTTGGAAAGGGAGCCTTTGAGGGCTCTTCCTCAGAGGGAAACACTCAAAACGCCAAATGCCAGTTGATTGCTCCACTGGCTACACAACTCCACGGTTACTCGTTCTCACCTGTCTATAGACCAATGACCAACAAATGTCCCAAGTATTTTAGGCATTCAGTGAGGGATTTGGTGCAAGCTGCATCCCCAGTAGACCTCAAAACAGCTCTCATACCAAGACAGACTCCTGATGACTTCCACAGAAACCAAATCAATCCTTACTTTTCCATATACCACCGATGTGAACAAACCCTTCTTTCCTTACCCTTTCTATCAGCAATGTTATGAATTTCACCCTTACAAAGTTTGCAATGTACTCTTTTCTCAAAAACTTACTGAATTAAATCCTTGGTTCACCAGGGGCCAGAATACGTGTAAGCTGCAGAGTGTGCTGAAGGCAGCGACAGGGAGAAAGAGAAGCTGACATTTGAGGTTAGAGATCTTGAAGTGCCCTTGAGTGTGGTGCTGGCTGAGCAGCTGAAGCCAGCGCACTTTGATGAAGATGGTGTTCGACTTGGTATTGAGCTGGTCCTCACAAGGCACTTATTAAGAAGAAAACTCCATGAGTTTATGTTTGAAAGTCCAATAGTAACTAAGCTGGGCAGAGACTTGACTTCACCAAACATCACAAACTATGCAAGCTACAAAAATCGTTAGCATTTCTGTTTATTTCCTCATGTACAACAAAGCCTTTATATTTGGTTCTACCACATCCTAATATCATGTGTCATTAGCAATGACAACTGACAATTAAGTTTGTGACCCTTTTCTTTTTATGTGCTGCTTGCCGCAGGAACGCCTAGTCCTCAACAAGAATACCTACTTTACAACTCTAGGAAGGCAGATGAGAAAGAGAGAGCTGCGAGACCCCAGAAAATCCTGCAAAGGGTGGTCACACTACCATCAGCGTAAGAAGGGGTCATTCAACTCCATCCATATCTTGGTCTCAGCTCACTGACCAATTTTTAAGCCAGGCAGCTCTGTCCTGTAGCACCGACTTTCCGACCTGTCTCTCTGTACAGTGGGTCGTCACTCCAGTTCACAGAGACAGTATTAATCGTATTGCAGAAAGAGCTCGGACACTAAGCAAGTAAACAGCAATAGAAAGCACATAACTGGAGACTCCAGAGAATGGAACCAGGGTACACTGCAGCCAGTGGAAAGTTTGTGTGGGAGAAGACTGAATGGTTTGTTCCTGAGTCTCAGATAGACACATTTATAAGGAGCATGTAAGGGGTGAACAAGGGAGGGAAGGCAAGCGCTGATTCTGGAAAGGCGTCACAGCTCATAGACAGTTCTCTGAGTTCACTGAGGCAAAATTGTACATTAATTTTCACTTCTTCAGCAGGTGTAGAATATCATCCTCACAGGGTTTTTTTGATGCGAATTGCTGTGGGACTGGCAAGAGGCTAACACGTCAGTGCTGGCTGGACACAGACACACCTACAGAAATCTTTTTCCTCTCTAATCTCTCTTCTTCTGTGTCTCTGGATGATTTTTCCTTTTTAGTTTTATCTCTCTCCATTGCAATTTGTTACCTTGCACCTCCCAGACAGAACAAGTACTGATGTTAACCATAAAATTAATTTGGAATAGAAAAAAAATAAGGAAGTTCAGTGGGAGCCAAATGATTTAATTTTGTCTTTGTCCAACCATCCTATTGTCTGTTTCTACCACTGCTGAAAACTCACAACAGCCTGAGAATATCTGAAGTAATATGAAGTTACTATGATAATACCACAGCATATTCTCTCAGGTGACAAGAGTGTAATAATATCCCGTGTTAAACAGACTACTTTCTATTACCCGATCTCAGCACTACTGGGGTAATATGTATTGCTGTCACCATATAAATTGCTGTGAAAGGCTACTTAATTTGTGCAGGGGCAAACAAAGCATTATTCTGGTCTATACAAGATCCTTTATTACTATGACATAGGAAAAATAATACTTTTTTGCCATCCTTATAGGCTTTACAAATGACACCATGTCTAGGAAAAATGAAAAAAAAAATGCAAGCAAACAACATCAACTCTACTAATGATAACCTCGTCTCCACATATAGGACCAATGCTCGAGGCTAGAAGGGGTTCTGGAGGGTGATGACTCTAAGCAAGCTTTGGACACACTTCATAAACCCCTGGCCCTGAACTCCCAGTATACTGCCTCATATTACCTTTAGTGTTTGGCACTCCTGTTCCTACAACCTGTGTCTAGTCCCGACATCCAAATTTCACAGCAGATATTGAAAAATTAGAGGGGACCATTGAAGTCATTAAAGGATGGAAAAGCTTACAGTAGAACAGGTTGAGGTCCTAGAGGTTTTCACTACTGTAGTGTTTTTCCTTGAGAGGAGCCTATGGAGCTCAGACTACCACAATTAGCAAAGCCTAGACTAAGGAATGACTTGTCCCCAGCTACCTGTACACTGAACAGAAATTTGTCACGCAGAGGAACTTCACACTAACCATCAAAAGACAATAAAATCAGGTGGCTGAATGCTGAAGCCAGACTACGTCGGACTGAAAATGAGATAAAATATTTTTATATTAATGGTATTGAATTGCTGGGGCACTTTAAAAGTTCTGGTGAATTTCCCATCTTTGGACTTCTGGACTTTTTTTTGTCAAGGTTGTAAGTTTTCTGGAAGATAAGCTGTACTTCAGAACACCTAATTAAATTCTGAAAAATTCTGGGAAGTCCTACATTGTTATTACAACAATCAGTTCTGGTTTTGAAAACTGTAGGGACCAGGAATTAAACCATCATTATTTGTGATACTTATTGGTGAAACACTTTAATCCTGTTGCTTTTCTAGTTTTAATTGCAACTGTTTCCCTTGGTTTCTGCATTTGCATTAAATATAAAAATGCTGTATTTTCCAGCTCTGGTATTTTCTACAGTGCCAAATACATGTCAGAAAACTGGCTTAAACTGCTACCAGCAAATTTGCTATCAAAAAACCAACAACTTACTAGGAGCGCATTTTTAATTCCACTAAAGTTTTCACAAGTTACAGGAAATACTGGTGCAAGATTGGTATATTTAACACAGTCCCAGGTGACACAAGTACAAATAAAATCACTAAATGAAACTTGTACCTCAAGGTTCATTTCTGTCATTATGAAGTGGTTTCATATTCTAAAGAATAGGAAAAAAAGAATAGTCGGATGTACTTTAGAAGCAAAGGGGATATTTTGTATTTTTAGATCAAGTAATCCAAAAGCACATTACTGATAAAATTCAGTAACTTTATAACGACATACACAAGAGTATATGCCTAAAATGTCTCATGTGGCGAAATGCAAACATTTATCACTAAGGCCATTGCACATATTTTACAAAATCAACATAATTTTGAGCAACTTCTTCTTTACATTCACTTCTACCATTACTTAAACAGCTGTGTCTATACCTTAAGGGGCCAATTCTGGTTCTATTCAAATAAAATTACCATTGGAAGAGGAACAAATTAAACAGGTAAAGACATTGCAGGCCTCTACTCACACTGTATTTATCTACCTAGTGTTGGAGCTGGGTTCTCTGCGGTGCTTTAGCTTAGAAGGGACTAAGATCATCAGAACCCCCTCACCACAGGAATTGCCAAAAAATTGCCTTGAGGATAAAACCGAGACAAATTATAAATGTACTTTAGGAGGTTTTGTTATCAGCACGATCACCATCAAGATCCTCATCGCTAAAAGCAACAAAACCACCGTCATTGTAAAGTGTCTCCCAGTTCTGTGATACCAGCACTCTCAATGGTATTGAGAAGGTCCACTTTCTCGCCCCTTGCCTTAGAGAACAGATGACAACTCTGTGGACAAAAGCAGCAGATTTAGGACCCAAAATATTATTAGATACATTGTAATAAAAAGGGTCCTCAGGAAGCTTTAAGTAATCCTGACAAAGCCACAGGCTCAATTCAAAGACAGTGATATTCTGGGTAGGTAAGGGCAGTAGATCTGGCCCCAATCAAACATAAACCCAACAGAAATATTTAAATCTCAAACCAGGACACAGAAGTAAGACACAAATTCAAAATAGAAAAACAGAAGACTTTATTGTAACGTTAAAAAGCCTTTTGATCAAATGAGCTTAGCTGCTGTTCCAAAGTGGGGAGGGAGGGGTTTGGTAGGGTGGGCATGAGTCCAGTAGACAAATCTTTTCTTTTTTTTTTTTTTTTTTTTTCACTGGTGCTAATTTAAAGGAGGTATATTAAAAAAAAATTAAAAATACCCGAAACACCTTACCTCATTTAGCTGCAGATTCTGGAATGGAAATCCTTAACTGAGACGATGGGAAATCTGTCCACAGAACAGTAGGTTGGGTAAACACAGGTACTAGGTTATGCCTCCTAAAGACTCCCAGGAGTGAAGATAAATGGATGTGATATTAATTTTAAAACATTTTGCTGAAGACTCTGGCAGCCAATAGGGAAATTCCTTAAGTCACTTCCTGTTCATTTGATTGGGTCTGCAACAACAACAACCAAGATGAGGTTGGGATCATTTGCATAAGGCCAGCTCAGTCCTCAGTATTCAAAGAGAACAGGTCTAACCAGGTTACACGCGTGTCTCCAGAACAAAAGAAAAACCTGGTAGTGGATGAGGGACTGATTTCTTTGTAGTTGTTTTTTTAAGACCATCCCTTTTTTTTTTTTTTTTTTTTAATGGAGGTTATTTCAGGTAGATAGGGAGATTATAATTAGAATGAGGAGAACTGAAAAGTAGGAACGTCCTAAATTAAAATTAGTCTGCAAATAACATTAGGAGATGCATGGTATGGAATAACCCTGTGCTGGCAGGGAAGTGCACTGGGTGACACAATATCATGGGCTCAATTCTTTCTTGAGCATCCAGCGAAATGCATGAATCTGCAGGAAGGGGAGTCTCTTTGTCTTTCAGCTTCTCTGGGTATCTGAGAGAAAGTAAAAACGAAATGGGGGAAAAAATCATCACACCATATGTGTATATAGGGTTGAGTATGAGAGCTCAGCTACATGCAGGTTGGCAGGGCAGAAAATCAGTAGATGAGTGCTCAGTTTTACATTTCTCTGCTTTTAACCTTTCTAATTATGAAGGTTAAAATCAGGAGAGGAAAGCTAAAACTTTTCCTTAGACACCTGCTCCGCAGTCCATGAAAGTCAGGCAAAATATTTTTGCTTGTTCCTCTGAGCCACAGCGTGGGCATTGCTTTAGAGGCCTTTCACTGATTCAGTCGACAGTTCAACTCTCAAACGGAGCGAAGAGCAAGGAAAAGCTGTTTCCTCATGGAAGATCTGTGCTTGCAGGACAGTTCTAAGAGCTGAGTCCAAAGTTTTCCTTGACCATGTGTGAGTTACTCCTCCATAAGTGCAACCGTGAACCTGAGCAGGAAACAAGGTGCCTAAATGAAAATACGAACCTTCATCTGTCTCACATTATTTCACTAGTCAGAAAAGGCATCTAACATGAAAACAGCTAAAAAAGTAGTAACGTAGGAAGGTTCTGAGGTTTCATTAATTTGTACACATAAACCACAAGAAGTGCTGAATATACAGTGACTGTTCAGTCATCAGTGTGGAGTGAATTTTCCAGTCTTTGTCCACTTTTGCTTCCAGGCTCATCATAAATCTCCCTCCCAACAGATGCTGACAAGTATTCTCAATGCTAGATTTTCCAAGCACAGGGAATGAATTGCCCTTCAACATCCAGAGATACGATTAATTATTAATCAAGGCTCATTGTCAGTGTAGGGGAAACATTTCATACATGTTATTTATGCCGAACCTGATTTCAAGATGATTAGAAATGTCACCTTTGTTCCTATCATCCGCGCTAACACCAATTACATTAAAACCTTAGTTGCTTTTGTTCACACAGATAAGGTACACCTGTGGACAAGCATTGCCTGGGAAGATCCCATCATTTTTCACCCAGGTTATAGTCAAGTTTCATGGCTGCTCACCTTGATTCTCACCTATCAAAGAAAGTTGTCCTTGAGGAAGAAGAAAGGCTGTAATGTCTGTCTTGTAGAGCGGTATTGTCTTGTAGTTACAACACCAAGGGTTAAGGATGTCACTGAAAACAACTAGGCAACTGTTTGGAGTTTTTATAAGTAGGTCTAGTAACTCTAAGACTTCTCTAAACATTCGTGTCACCGAGTCTAAGTATTTCCATACAAGTTCATGTTTTGGTGAGTATTTACACCAAAGCTTTCATCAAAATAATGTCTTGTCATCATATCAGCAAGAATGGTCAATCCAGAGCAGGAGAACAGGAAAAAATTAAGAAGTAAGCAAAGACCGCAACAATAAGAAAGCAATAAAGAGCATTTCCCTTCCCAGGAAGGACATTGTGAACAAGGAGCCCACCTCTTACATCGTCCCACTGAGCTGAACATGGGAGAATAAAGAGTCACACTGAAATACATCTCATTTGTACGCTGCAGAAGCACCACAGGAGGATGTGATCTCTGGATCTCAACATAGCTAGGGAAAACAGACTTTTCCTAGTGCTGGAAAGGACACCAGCAAAAGCATCAGAAATTCGATTCAAATATGGTACTTAGACTGGTGTGTCACTTTCTGTTTGTGTGGCTTTTCTGTCTCAGCTCCCAAGGGCAGAGACGGCTCTAGTTGCTAAGACCCAGAATACTTTCAGACAGACAAAAAAGCACATTGTACCAACAGGTCTGGGCAAGGTGAGGCTAACTTGGCCAGCACACCAGCATGCATTATTTAGTAGTGTGCTATTTTCAAAGGCAGAGTGCCACACAGGGTGGTGGCTCCTTAAATTTGCTGCCCTGCCTGGCCAGCTATGCTGCCCCCATGCTCTCAAGTATGCTTATTGACACTTACATGTGGTTCAGCACAGAGAGGATTACGGGTGGCTTTTGGAGACACGCAGGCCTTTCCCTCTGCAAATCCTTGTCCAGCACTGCAGCCACAAAATTAACATAATTTTGGTCCCCACACAACTCTAGGTGGCAGACAAAACATGAAAACCTCTGTAATTAGGAGCTAGGAGGCCGCATTCACAGTATGGCAGAAGTGTCAGTGCAGATTCCCAGAATTAATTTAATTATAGCCATCAAGCATCGAGGAAATTATCTAAATCTGTCTAGATTCTTAAATTGGCGTCTGTTACTGTAGTGTCTGACACCTGATGAAAACGGAGAACAAATATATGTTAATTTTAAGTTTTCCATTGATATTAATCTCTGCTTCATTTGTTAAATTCCAGTGGAATACACCTGATGAAAACAGAGAACAAATACATGTTAATTTTTACTTTTCCATTGACATTAATCTCTGCTTCATTTGTTAAATTCCAGTGGAATATCAAAAGGAGAGTATAAGAAGCTGATATGTAGGTTAGACATGCCAAGCAATCAGGGAATTTGGGGCATGATGTTCCTGCCTTCGTTCTGTTGCAGCAAAATCAGACACTTCTGATCAGACACAACATCATAAAGTATGCTATAAAATAATACACTTTCTGTCAAAACATCACTAGAGAAGCTAGAAGGAGCAGGACAGATCCTATTTCCAAATTGTGGTTGGATGATGTAGGCAAGCACCACCCATTACTAAGGTTGCCCATTACTTAGGCTTGCAAGACCTCTTAAGTTTTTCTTTACAATTTGACAAATTCTAGACCTTAGCTGTTTGGCTAAATTGAAATCTTCCATCATGGGCATTTGCTCTGCAACAAAATTTTGAATAACTGGCATCCATAATAGTGTGCGTTTCTCCGAAAAATTTAAAAAAAAAATGGGAAAAAAAGCTGTTCTTTGTATTCATAGTAAAAAATATTCTTGCCTTTTTTTGGAAAGCTCAGGCACACTTATGTTTGAAGCAAGGATTGATTACAACAGGCTGCCAAGTTAAGGGTGTGTTATTTACCATTCCCAATAAAATCCAACCAAAATTAGCCAGTTTAAAGCTCATATTGACAAATCATAACGGATTCCAGGATGAAGAGCTGCATTCCCTGCAGCTTCCTTCCACACCGAGCGTTCTCCGCTTCCTGGCTTCACAGGGCTTTCCCAGCAACTAACCAAAGCTATTCCTGTGAATCTACCCTCCTGAAAAGGCGCGTTTTCCAGTGAGTCCCCCATTTGGCCCAGCAGCTACTTTCAGTACAACTGGCACGGGTCTGTACACGGGGTCTAGGATTCGTTTGCGGGCTTAACCCCCAGGAATCTCAATGCCGAGGCATCTGTCTTTGCATATCTCTTATTCAAAACCTGGAAAGGGTACACATGAAACAGAACTAGAAGGACATTATTAACGTTGTGACAAGTAAGGTACTTCAGGCAGAGGCAAGCTGGTACTCACCCCGAGAGCAGCTAGCCAATACTATGCATTCAGGGAGCGGCCCTGAGCTGCACATGAATCAAACTTGTTCTGAAAACTTCTGTTCATTTCCTCATGAGTTTTCTTACAGTGTTCATCCTCATGGTATTTGAGGTATTGTAGTAACACATTTATTTATAATATAAATAAACATTTAATATATGTACATCAGGGTATTACATTCTATTAATGCGTTAGCACTAATATTACAGTATTAGCAGCAAAGCATTTATTTTTATGCTTCTCTAGCGAGGCGAGAAGGTAATAATTTATTATCCCTATTTTAATGGGGAATCCTAAAAAGATCAAGATAGAGGTGTTTAATAATTCAAGGTATCCATTCTGAGACGCCTAAGCACCATGTATCTAGAGCACTTAGTATTCTATGGTTACGGTAAAGTACTGAAAGCACAGCTCCCATTCACTTCCATTTCAGATCTTAGCACTTGGTAGTTCTATAAATCAGACTCCTTTTCTCCCCAGAAAAGAAAAAAAAATTATTTCTTTAAAAAAACATGAACAAATGGTCACATCAGTTCTAGAAAATAGCTTAAGCATTTTGTCTGGATTTTTCCAAACATACTCAACCTCAAGCAAAAGCCCATTATAGCTCTGCTGGTCACCATTTGGATAAATTATAAGTAAAGGTAGTAACAATGAGGAGCTACGCAGCAGTCACAAGAGACTATCAATCAGCTTTGCATACAGTTCTATAAAGATTCAGTTTCTAAGCCCATGGGGCTATGTATGTTAATATTTCTTCAGCTTCTTCACACACATCCCAGTCATCAGACAGACCCTAACCTGCTGTAAACTGGAACCAGTGAACTGGAAGTAATTAACAAAGTCTGCTCAATGCAACAGTGCAGTGGCATCCAGCCACTCCTTTGTGCAAGAGCTTCCATTGTTGCTCAAACTGCTGGGAGTAAGCTCATATGAGAAATGAGGAGAGAGAGATTAATATTAATAAATAATGTATGTGGCAATTAAAAATATATGGAGCACTGAGGAGACCATTAAATCCAGCGCAGCATCAGCTAAGTTTTGCTTCTAATTTGAAAGAAAAATGTGAAGAATTTATAAGGAGTCAACAGGACTAATTGGTAAGAAACTATTTACAAAATTATTTTCTGCCCATATGAACTGATGCAGTTCCATGGATTTCTGTGAGGTTTTGGCAATGTATATCCAAGCATTTTTTTAATATAGTTGTGTATACTGCCTTTTCATGAGTAAAAAAAAATTATTATGAGGCAACACAGACTGTGCAATGATCTGTCAGAGAAAAAGCTTCGTAAGTATGCAATAGTAGGTGTTAAACAACAGGCAGGGCAAAATGGCCTAATGGGTCTTTTGTGGTTTGAATCTCTTAGCAAATACTGTGATGCTGCCCAGAGCAAAGCAAAACAAAGCCTTTGATTTTTGAGAACGTAAAACTATCTTTCACTGAATGCAAACAAAAAGTAGTGCACAAAGATTAAGAAAGCAGCACAAATATGGTAAGATAAAAATTTAGCAGGTCTCAAATACTTTTCCTGTTACATTCGTAAACCAGGACATCATAACACCACAGGGTCCAGGAGAGGCACAACCATTCCTATAAGTGTTGCACCTCTCGCTCCCAAAATTTGGTGAATATAGAAGTACATTTGTGCTAGGGCCATTTATAACTACAAACCCTAAGTGCCACTGATTCACAGAGGCAGGAACTGGAGCACAGTAATAGAGTTTAGAAGTTGTCTTGTGTCATGTGGATATCTTGTTATTGAGCTACAAATATAAGAAAAAGTGGGGATAAGCACTGTAGGTTGTCTGGACAAGAGTTCAAGTTCATTCCTGCAGTTAGGTCCTCATCACTATCTGTATTGTGCCATGGCATTTTATATACAGCATATAATATCAAACCTTTTAGGAAACCTACAAATGGGTAAGTGGCTTCCAGCTGCAGAATGCCAATTCTAACTGTGTTTCTTATCAAAGTAAACTTTTCCCATTTTAAGGGTGTTGGATTCCCTAAGAGCCCGCTGGGGTCCTTGTAAATCTAAATGGTTGAACATTCACAAAATTAAAAGCTGTTCAGAGGAGAGGATTTGATTTGAGATAATCTCCAGCAGAGACCTACAAGGAGCATGCATGGTTTCTGTTACGTGCTGGGAAAGCAGGAAATTAAAAAATAAGGACTACAGGCTGCAAAAGACCAGTTATATGTCATAAGGACAGATCAAGGAGCCAATAAAAAGGGAATGAAAAGGGACGGCAGGGCCAGTTATGTGAAAATGGAAGTTGTTCACACTGTAATCAGCTACTTTTCAAGGCAGTTACCCTTATAATCCATACCCTTATAATCCATGGCAAATTCCTGGACACAAATACCTACATCCAGATTTAGATCAAAAGCAGTTCAAGGACGTATAGAACAACACAGGTCCTAACTGGGAATACAGAGACAAAGAGGTTGGGGTGTAGAGCGTCTGACTGGGAGATTATTAGTTATGAGGAATCTGTGGCACCAGCGCTGCTCCCCTGGATTGCTCAAGTAGGAATATGCCCAACGGAGACTCGTGGCAGCATGAATATGTGGGTGACCAAGTTCTTCAATGTGAGCTTCTCACTTTTCATGACATTGAAGAGTAATAAGATTCTGTATGAATGCATTTTCATGCATGTCTGCATGCATGTGGGTGAGCATTGCATGACTAAATGACTAAGGAGGGGATAAAGTAAGATACTCATTATGCATATGTCTGTCTTGGTGCATAAATGTGACCTGAGTGCATTCAAGTGGGTACATTCACGTATTTGGGAAAGGCCATCAAAGAAGCCTCCACGATTTCAGCATTTAGCGTCAGGAAGTGGATGTATCTGCCATAAGGCAAAGTTGGAGTAGCTTCACAGAAATGAATGAAGGGGCCTAAGAACTGCATAGATACAAAGGACATTAAAAACCAAACCCTTCATAGTTCAAGAGCCTTGGGAATCATACCAGAACAGGTCTTTTGGGGACATCTCAAAGCAAACAGCTACGTGCAAGATAGCATAACGTGTGAACATTTCATAGGCTAACTTCCAATCTTTGGGGTTATGAAAGGATTTCCTTAGCCAGTATCTGAGTGGGGGAGTGAGGGTTAACCCTTGAACCTAGCTATAGCAGGTAAACCTTTCCAAACCAGTTTATCCCAACTCCAATATCTACACAATGCTCAGTGCCTGTGAGATGCAAATATCAGGTTTATGATTAACAGTGTTAAAATTCCGTGGAACTGCAAGTACTTTTATTTGCTTGTATAATGAAATTGAAACAATGCACCCTTTCCTTACTGTACTTTCACTTTGCTAGCAGTTAAAAGGAAATCTTTCAGTAGATATATGTGCCATATGCTTATATGTCCCAAGAGTTTCCTTCACATCCCTTAGTTGGACATACCAGTACACTATCTGCCAGGGAATATGCATGTTAATGCATGTGTGACCAGGGCAAATATTGTTCTACTGGAGACGGAGGATAGATTAAGCAAATATCTTACACTGACCTCAGAGAAAGTCAGATGGTTCTCACTACAAAACTTGCACCATGGAGCAGATACTTTTGCTAAGCAGGACATAGACAGGACTTCAGAGGCCTGGTTATTCCTCTGGGTTCTGACACAGTCTTTCAAAAATTTGTCTGGGTCTGTCTAGTCTATGCTGCTAACGAGGTAACTCTTGAAAGGATGTAACACTATAAAGATGAATGCATTCCTGTTTGTGAGACATTCCAAGCTTCAGTGATATGTCTAGATATGAAGACTCTACAGGGTTAAGTAGGGACCCCACAAATGAAGGTCTACTGTACTAGACAGAGTATTGTACTAGCACACATCATGCTAATTAAACTTGAGGGGCACAGAAGTTCAGCCTTTGTCCTTAGAGTTCTGCTACATTAGTCTTTGAGATGCGCTGCTCGTGTCCAATACCTATAATATCATCCTGACTCCTTCTACTCTGCAAAGGTTTCGTTTTTCTAATCCTTACATTTGGCACATTGTTCCCAGCTGAAAGTACATATACATCCGATTTGCCAGGAGAAGGGGCAAATTTTATTCAGCTACGTGGCCGTTTGTTCAATGAACACCGAAGAGTTGCATTTGCCTTTTACCAATCACGCTGATAAATTGTGAAGTGTGACCACCTGAATAGCATCGCAGATATTGCAGTGGGGCACACTGACGTGAAGCTGGCACTTCGTCACCCCTGCACAGGGTTCCTATACAACACTGCCTTACTCAGAATTAATTACTTGATTTATTTAGAAAGAAAAGCCTTCTCCCAGGTTTCTCCCATGCCTTTTCTGAAATGGCTAATAGCAGCTGGCATGTTGCATGCATCTGTGGGAGGAAGGAATGAGAAAAATTGTAGTGACTTTACTAGGACTTATTCTGTGGCTTGCAAACTAGAGTCAGTGACCCACAGCAACACAGCCCTGAATTTCAAAGGAGTGAGTCTTTCCTTGAGCTGCTCCCTATTCTTCTAGTAAACCAGTGAAAGCCTTGGAGCTGGAGCTGTGATCTTCAGGAAACTCCATCACTGGTCTCATGGCCTGCAGGTAATCCTACTTATATGCAGTTTCCACAGAAGAACTCTACAAGCTTATTCTGTGTGAAAGTAATTCTATTTAAGTGTCAGGACATACTAACTAATGCCTGCTACAATCACCCTAGTAGTGGGAGTCAATGCCCCCAAAAGAGTGAAATGAGCTGCTGATTAAGCAGACAGGTGGCTTTACCACGTGCCTTCACACACATAGACACATTGCAGAAACGCCTCTCAAGACGTTTGAAAAGCAGCACCCATGGAGCAGCCACATCTGAAGGAAAGAATGGACCCAGTTTAAGTCAATTTCTGTACTAGGAGATTGCACCATGGCTACTAAAATGAATTTTGGCTATTTTGTTATTACTGCCAACTACACGTTTAGTTATTGGTCTTGATGATCTAATCTAAATGGTGACTTGCACAACAACATCTGAGCATTCTTGGGTATGGACAGAAAGTGCACAAAAACCATGTTCTTGGGTCACAATATAGCTACAAAGGAAAGCACGTTAATAAGCCCAGGACTTACAAAAGAAGAAAAGAAGAGGATAAGAAAGAGAGAAAAAAAAGCGGGGTGGAATAGCGGGAGTTTCAACCTATAGACTGTATAGGAAATGGTACAGTTACTTTCTATATTTCTTTTCTTCACATATGTTTGGATGTATTTATTTCATAGGATAATTCAGGTTGAAAGGACCTCAGGAGGTCTCCAATTTAACCTCCTGCTCAAACTACAGTCATATAAGTGATCAGACAGGTTACTGGAGGCTTTAGGACTTTATTTGGAACTAAAGGAACAAGGAGTTCCTTTAGTTCCAAATAAACTAAATAAAAAAATAAAAAGGAACTAAATCAGTTGCCTGATCAATCAGGTATATTCCATGAATTGAAACCACTACTATAACTACCACTGTAAGTAGTCTGTCATCTAGACTAGTTTTAAGTGTGGTACTTGTACCTCCTCCTTTACAAGATTATTCAATGATTTATCACATTCTGGCAAGAAGCTTATCCTAGTAATCTGGCTCAGTTTTGCCCTGCTTATGTTTAGCCATATGCTCCAGTTATAATCCACTGTCATATTCCTCTTGCCATGTCACTTCGTCTTCTAAACTGTACATCATATTCCTTTTCATATCTCTAGTAATTCTATACATAGAGGCACTGAGAGATTGTGAAATTCAGTGTCCGTAAGGGTACAAGCTAAAAGAAAGCGGCCACCTGTCTGTGTGCAATTGCGTATAGTAAAAAATTACAGAAGCAAATTCCCCTGGAACCATTGCTAAATATCACCTTCAGCTTTTTTCTGCATATAGCATAGCTGTATAGAACAAGCTCCCTTCCCAGCACCGGCTCACATCCCTGGAAAAATCGATGGCAGTGAAGGCAGATAAGCCATGGTACATTCATACACGGATTCAGAAAAGGAAATGATACTAGAACTTGCAGGCGTATCAGCAGTCTTACCATTCCAAGCATTCATCATCTTAACAGCACAACATATGAATTAATGTGTTTCTAATTACATAATTCTTCAAGAAATGTTTTTTATTTACAGTAATAAGAAACACAGGATGTACGTCTTAGTACCCTAGCATAAAATATTTGGTATGCAAGTCCTAAGTCAGGAACTTAATCTTCCTATTTGTTGACATTGAATTATTATTATTATTATTTTTAAAATAATGAAAAAGCGGGAGGAAGAGAGAAACTGGCAATCATCTATTAAGCACCATTAGGTAACTATTTGAGATGCAAGGTGTAAAACCACAATGTGTGTATAAAACAAAGACCACGTTTTAAAATCACCATCCAGACAGGTTTCATTTATTTAGAATTGAGAATGGATATTAATATATATATGAATATTATTTATATATATATATATAATTTTGACTGAAATTGGTCTGAATAGAAGTGGCCATTTGCAATATTCAGAAGTGAATGAAAGCTTTAAACTACACCGCGTTCTTGTGTAGAGCTGCTAGAGCTGATAGGAAGCTTTAAACTGATACAAAGGTTTAGAAGAGGAAATTATTTGCTGTTCGCTTCTGACAGAGCGCACTCAGGTACCCAGGCTAGAATTCTTCGCTACACAACTTCGTTGTGTTTTTAAATGCCCTCTTAACATCAAACCTCATTTACCGTCATGGGGTTTGTGTCCTGATTGACTGGGAGTAGAGGAAGAAGTCCGAGGAGTACAGTAATGCTCTTACGATACTAAGTTCTGTCCTGCAGTTGGCTGAACTCTTAAGAAAGTGCTGCATTTTCCTGTTTAATATCAGCTGCTAACTAATATCCAATGGTGTCACTGCAAATAGCTACATCACCTGGTATTTTTCAAATTGTTTCAACTGCAAATTTTAGAGAGAGATGAGTCCCTTGGACAGAGCTGTGAAAATAACAAATCTCTTATACAAAAGGACAATAAATCATGGCTCTGGTGACTCACTGCCTGTATAGAAGATGGAAAATGAAAGGGTAAATCCTTGAATAAGAACTGACTGAGACCTGAGTGAGACCAGTTACTGAGATAAATAGCCGATGTATGTGAGATGAAAGCTAAAGTCTTTTCATTTATACATTAATGAACCAGAAGATCAAAGAACTTGGCTAGGCCTATAACCACGACTGTAACATAGGTTTGCTATGCAATAATGAACTCATTATTAGCTGCTTTCATAAATTACCTGTGGTAGACTATTTTATTTTTAATACTGTACATAAAGCACAAAAACAACTACAATGTTATTTTAGAATATTGTAATTGCTAAGCATGCACTTCTGTGTAATAAGCACGTTCATCCTTTCAGCTGATTGCTGCTACCAACTCTGTTCTTCCCTTGGAAATTTCCTCACAGATGGCAAACCTCTTCATATTTTGTGGAAGAAAGGGGACATAAGTGACTGAAAGAGCAAAGTGAACTTGAAGTGAGATACATCACTTAAGAAAAATCTGAAAATCTACCTCAGAGGGAGAAAAAAAAAATCAACATGCTAGGATTTCATAAGACTGAGAAAAGTAAATATTCTAACACTCAACCTGACAGCATCATTTTGTGCCAGTATATTTCTGCCAATTTTCATGTTAGGGACAGATATGCTTGGACCTATGTTCACAGAATTGTTTAGCTTGTATGATTGTGTATTTAAGGCTCTCATCTTAGGAAATCCAGAGTGTATTTCTGTTTCTACAAGGCTATAGGCAGGTTATACAATACAGAATCACAGAATCAACCACAGAACGGTAGGGGTTGGAAGGGACCTCTGGAGATCATCTAGTCCAACCCCCCTGCCAGAACACGGTCACCCAGAGCACGTTGCACAGGAACGCGTCCAGGTGGGTTTTGAATGCCTCCAGAATCAGAGACTCCACCACCTCTCTGAGCAGCCTGTTCCCGTGCTCTGCCACCCTCAAAGTAAAGAAGTTCCTCCTCATATTTAGGTGGAACTTCCTATATTCAAGTTTGTGCCTGTTATGTCCTGTCCTGTTGCCAGGCACCACTGAAAAGAGCCTGGCCCCATCCTCCTGACACCCACCCTTTAAGTATTTATAAGTGTTAAGATCCCCACTCAGCTGTCTTTTTTCCAGACTGAAGAGACCCAAATCCCTCAGCCTTTCTTCATAAGAGAGGTGTTCCAGTCCCCTCATCATCTTGGTAGCCCTTTGCTGCACCCTCTCCAGCAGTTCCCTGTCCCTCTTGAATCAGGGAGCCCAGAACTGGGCACAGTACTCCAGGTGCGGCCTCCCCAAGGCAGAGTAGAGGGGGAGGATGACCTCCCTCCACCTGCTGGCCACACTCTTCTTGATGCACCCCAGGATGCCATTGGCCTTCTTAGCCACGAGGGCACATTGCTGGCTCATGGTCATCCTGTTGTCCACCAGGACTCCCAGGTCTTTTTCCACAGAGCGGCTCTCCAGCAGGTCAGCCCCCAACCTGTACTGGTGCATGGGGTTATTCCTCCCCAGGTGCAGCACCCTACGCTTGCCCTTGTTGAACTTCATAAGGCGCCCATCTTTCAGGCCCGGACCTGTAAAATACATCATTTTATACAGCTGCTGGGAGAATAAATGTATAAATGTTCACCATCTATACTTCAGAAAAGCTTACACATCTAATTGAAACTTCCAGATAAAATCCCAGCAGTTCATGAAGGAAGTTGTGAATCAACAGTAAGATGCGATATGGAAAAAAGCTTTGTCACAAACGGACAAGTTATTATGTGGGCATGTTAGTGTATGCCCTCTTTTAAAGGGTTTATGAAAGAAAGGTATTTTATCTGTTGGCAAAATTTCTGATGCAAAGAAGGTATCTTCACGTTTATTTATGACCCACTCAGATCTAACACTGCTAGTGAGAAGCTTAAATTTAGGGGATTAAGCCATTAGTTGCTACAGCAACGCAAAGCAATTATTCACTGCTCCGGGACACAGGGTAAACCTGACACTTTGATTTCCCCCTTCCCTAAATTTTTTACTTAACAATTTACCTTCAAGATGACGACCCGTTGATTCAGAGCTCAGATGAAAGTAAGGGTGAGTGAAATCCCCACATTGAACAGTTTATTCAGGAACTCTTTTTACCTGGAAATTATCCACAAGCTAACTTTTTTCCACGTGCTTCATTATTTCGAACTGCTCTGAAAAATGTTGTCAACCCCCACAGTTCTCACTGAGTATTCACCAAAGCTTTTGTTTCCAGCATGACTATTCATAATGTCTTATTCATCCTGTGACCTCAGTAACATGTTATGGTTGTTTTTCTCTGTAACTGGATGAGACTTGAGAACCCACAAAGATCTAAGATGGCTGCAGGAACACTTCCACTGAAAATACTTGTGCGTGTCAGAGCATGCCACTGCAGAGGTGCAGCTAGATGGATGTTTATGGCTTGTCCCTATTTCACAAACACTACAGTAAACAAAATGTCAAGCCAAATGCAAGGACCAGCAAGTACAGTCCAGGGTTGTTATTAAAACAAAGCTCCTTGAATCACTCTTTCAGGTTCCCTTGAGAAAGACAGAGACAGATTCATCATTGCTTCGCTAATATGCAGGATCTATACAGTACAGTTTTGTCTCTTCTTATGCCCTAGAGAAAAAAAAGGATGTGGCTGAGAGACCTTCAACCAGATGCATTTCCCCAGGAAACACAGCCTCAGAAAAGGGTGCATCAGCCACAGGGTGACTATGGCATCTCAGTGGGTGCCAAGGAGCACGGTCATTGCCAGTGCTGCAGAGTGCCTCACGCTCCTCACTCTGCCCTTGAAAATCTTTCCTGAGGACTTTAGTGGTGGATGAGAACTTGGCATAGCCGTTAAGTTCTTTTTGGTAATTAGAGTGTTTACCATAGTGTTGGGGGGGTGGGGACTAGCCCTCTATCTCATTTAGAACCCAAATCTAAATGCACAGGGCTAAGTCAGAAGACATGTGCCATTGACTTCCAGTACACCAGATAGTGCTAACCTGGCACTCGATAGCACAGCTTCATGCCAGCAGCAGTGCCCATATGAGCTGCATAGCGGGAGTCTTTCTCAAAGGCATATTATTGTTTTGTCACTTCAGCTGTGAATCATAGCAGTTTCCTTGGTAACCTTTGGGAGGCAGAGTCTGCTCCTTCTTCAGAGAGTCCTGCTTCACCTTACCCAAGCACTAGCTTTCGTAGCCTATTAATTTCAGAGTTGAGTTGAGATAGAACTAAGACTTTAGATCAAACTAGTACTCTTTTTGTCAGTGCAAGACTATCTCCTTCATTATATAACGTGAGTCCATGACTCGGCAAAAGCAGTTTCTCCTGATAACTTTTGGGCCTTTAACTATCATTAGTGCTCCTGCTAAACATCAAGAGTCCAAATAGACTGCACCAGGCCCAGCAACAGAGCTACCCTTCCAATGCCCTCGGTTGGCTGGTGTAGGGAGGAAGCCCGACCTCTAGACCCTTACCAAATCTTAACATTACCTTTTCTTTTGCCTTCCCATATCTGAGATTAGTAACAAGAAAGCTATTAATTCTTTTGTTCTCAATACAAAGTATATCAGCTTGCTATCATTGTGAGTGCTAGCTTATCTCTACCCACTTGTAATTAAAATGTCTAAGGAAGAGCAGAGTTTCAAACCGTGTGTCTGTGTTGAGAAAAAAATGCTTTTTGTTGGATTAACTCCTGTGCACACATACTGTACAATTTGCATTTCTGCATCATGAGCAAGAATTTCCTGCAACCCTATTGCCCCATTCTCATCAGAATTGTGACTGTTTCCAAATTAATTTTCACACTTCAGTGTAGCGTTTGAGCATCTGGCAAAAATCATTCCCACTCTTCCAATATTTTTCTTCTTCTATAAATACATCCTACTATTAAAGTAGCTGGAGAAGGAAAATGAGAAGCCCACTCCTATGGTTTGGTTCGAAAACAAGCAAACTTCTACATAGGAAGAGACCAAACTGCCTTTCCAATCCATACTAACAGGCAGATCTTGAGCCACAGGATTTTCTGTTGTTAATCCTTGAAGTATTTGGCACAAACACATGCAATCGCTCTACCATGGTAATCGCAGTTGTGGGAGTATATTTTTGCCCCTTTTTGTTTAAGAGTGGATCTGCCCATCGCGTTTATGGCATCTAGGCATTTGAATAAGCAGAGTACCTGGACCTCACAAAAGATATCATGATCTGTTGCATCACTAAAACATGAAGGAAAACTAAGCTCAGGTCAGCCCTCAGGGTCTGTGCAACTGGTCATTCATGCATATGGACAGTCTGTGAAGAAGCAATTTGTAGGACTCAACTGCTTGTCACTGAGGAAAATACAATGCTTTTTACCATTTAACTAAATTAAATATCCACAATGGCATATAAATAAGACAAATAGGTCATGAACAAACATGTAATCTGAAAAAACACACAACTGAAATTACAGTTATTCACAGTTAAAAACTTTTTTTTCTACTAAAGTAGAATGGAATTTTAGTTCAGCTTTCTAGCAAAAGTCCTAGCTGTTTTTAAGATGGTGCTTGATCTATGAGTGAAAGTACCTATGTGAATTAGCAGTCTCTGACAGCAGAGGATAGGACTCAACAGTTACAAGTCTTAGGCTCATTACAGTCATCTGGTCTCACCAAATTTTTCTTTAATCATTTTTTCCCTTTTAAATCTGCTATTGTTACAGAGCCCCCAAAATGCATTATAATGTTGCAAGCTAAAGCCCAGCCATACCTATTCAGCACTGATTCATTGTGCACCTTGGGCAATTATCTGTTTAATTTCATTAAGAGGTGAAAGGGGGCGCGTTAATTCTCACTCTCAAAATATGTTAAGAGCTTCCTATGAAAAGGCCTAGCTCTGTAACTACAATCTCTTACCTGCCTCCTTCCTAGCCCAGTAACATCATCAGAGCAAAGCACAAAAGCCCTACAGAGAAGCAACTATTCCTGCCCACCATCTATTTAAACCAGATGTTGGAAGCCCCACCCATCCCTTCCTGGCACTGAGCAATTCCTTGAGCTATCTGGCAGGTGCATCTCCTCAGTCACCACTATCATGGGGCACATGGGAGGTAGCGAGGAACTGACAGCAGGCTAAATATATGAAGAGGGAGCAAGAAACGAAGGAAAAATCTTACAGCGAAATATACGCTTAGTTATTTCAGGGGGTTTCTTAAAAGCAGATCCATGGAAAAGGTAGAGGTGAGGGCTATGGAGAGCTGTGAGCAGGTTGAGGATGCTGACAGCTGAAGGGCAGGGCTGCAGGTGGTTCTGTAGTCCCCACTAAGCAGCCAGCGGCTGGAGGCTTGTTAGATCCCAGGAACATTATTTGTAGATCCTTGCCTTTACTGGTCAGTGTCATGCCATGCATCTGAAATGACAGGGAACATATCATGGGACGCTGTGTTAACTTCTTGTACTTTTCAGAGCTTTTAGTAAAGATAATGAAGCCCTTACAACATCCTTTGATGACTGTCTCCTGGTACTAGGTAAAAGTGGAAGTTACAAAGCTCTTTGGGGTGAGCTGCTCTGGCTGAGCAAAAGTGCCTTGGCTCTGGCCGATGCGAGATCAGATCTTGCCCTCAGCAGGGAGCAGACAGCCTGGTGTCAAGGCAAGTGCAGCAAGTGCTCTGGAAATCCCAGGATGTAGAAGCTGTAAAATCAGATTTGTTTCCTGCTTGACTCATCCTTTGTTTTTACTTTGGCATGTCATCCACTTGTTTACAGTGATACAGACCTAGTCTGGAGAAACCAATACATGATTTCCAAAGAGCTAACGCATTCCATCGCAGGTCATAATCCCATGCTTGATTAAAACATCGTGACCTCTAACAGTCACGCTGGTGTGTGGAATTGCACAGAGGACACCTCGTTTCTTGGTTTGCTTGTCTCAGTGCTATAAAGGTGAATACATATAGTGGTAACAAAGCATTGGGATGTATTGACGCAATGCGATTGGACTTGGTTGCAATATCACAGTTTCGCAATGAAGAATAAGGTTTTGAAGAACCAAACAGACTCCAAACATCCTGTAAAGCAGTCATGCACAGCTGCAGCACAGACCTGCGAAAGCGGGGCTGGCCAAAGGCGGTCATGCGGTGCAATGCATCCAGGATGCACAATGTGGGTAAAAACAGATAAAGAGATGCAGAGGGCCTGACATGGCTTGGCATTAAATGATTCGAACAACATCCACCTCAGGACAAATGAAAGAGCACCATCTGGTGGAAAACAAGCCAAAATTAAAAGCAGTCGTTCTCCTGGTCGTTTTTTTTTTTTATCATCACCTTGCAAAGAATGAAGTTACTTTTGCCTCTAACTCACTCTGCACAACTCTGGGAATGCCTAACTTACTCTTCACAGAAGACCAGATCTGTCTCGATGCATGTAATCCGTGCAACTCATCACATTAGATAAAAATGGATCTGTGAATCTGGGGAAACTTGGGGTTTAAGGACGGTTTTATTTAAATTCCCAAGCAGAGTCAGATTTGGGTATGACATGCTTTAAAAAATGTATCAGAGGTTTACTTTAATTCTAAAACTCCAAATTATCTGGATTCAACCTGTTGCAATTCTATACCAGCCCATACACATTCAGTGTCTTCTGTGAAAAACGCATCCTTGAGATTCTGTCTTCATATGTGTTTAAGCATTCCTCCTGTCTCCGGTCAAAGGAGTACCCCATCTTCAACTGTTAAAGCACTGAATTTCTTAAAAAGGGGGAAGTCAGGAGGAGCAGCACTATAGGCAGAGAGACCAAGAAAATCCTGGTTGCCTGTGGATTTGGGTCTTCTGCCAGTTCTCAAAACCTGTGTGGTTTGTGCCTGAGAGATTCCCGCAGAAGGACTGTTAACTGTAGATGTGTCCTGTCTGGATTCTCTCAGGTCTAGCAGGTGTTGCTAGACACCTACAAGTGTCTTCTACCGAGGGACCTGAAGGGTTTCCCCTTTTTCCTCACCTGACCATTTCCATTGAACCTGTGGTGCCCCTGGGACTCCTACACGTGTCAAATATAGTTAAAACTGGCCATAGCTTCAAAAGACACAAGGAGACAGACAGGAAAGATGCACATGAACTTACACACGCACAGGCTTTCTTAGGAAACAAGACTGCAAAGACAAGAAGCCAAATGTGAGCCATTAGCTCATCTAATTGTTTTGCAATGGATGGATCTCAGCCTAGCGATTGCAGAATATTTCTGCAACAACACAGCAACAGAAACACGCCAAGCATCTGAGCCTATTTGGTACACATGTAATTCATTAGAACTCAGAAAAGTTAAGTGCAACATTCGGCAGAATTGAGCTGATGAGTTACAATTCAGGTCAATTCCAATGATTCTGTAATATGGAAAAAAGAAAACATCTAGCAATAGTTTCAGAGTTTAATACTGAGTCAGTAAATATCGTTTAATGTTTCTGCAGTAGGGAAGATCCAAGGGACACCTTAAAAGAAACTCCAAAATCAGCAACTTTGAGAACTACAGTAGCGGCAGACTGTGCTGAGTCTTTAATTTGTTTCCTCAAATGGGGTCACAGTTTCTTTTACTCCCTTTGGTTTGAACAGCATTTAACTGTCTTGTATGAAAGGAGCATCTAAAAAGCCAAGTATAGCCTTGTGTAATTTACTGGGAGATGACTGTCAGGTTTCTGTAAAGTGTTTTATTCCAAGTTATTTTGGTTTTGTTCGCTTTGCTAAAGGAATAACATAAAAGGTATTAGGGAGACAACAGACGACAGCGATGTATACTATAACCCTTGCACAGCAGTTGCACCGGGAGGTTTCACACTTGGGTTGGTTTAACCCCAGCCAGCAACTAAGCACCACACGGCAGCTCACTTACTCCCCCCAGTGGGACGGGGGGGAGAATAAGAAGGGTAAAAGTGAGAAGACTATGAGTTGAGATAAACACGGTTTGATAGGTAAAGCTGTGCATGCAAGCAAAGCCAAATAAGGAATTCATTTACTACTTCTCATCAGCAGGCGGGTGTTCAGCCACCTCCAGGAAAGCAGGGCTCCATCACGAGTAATGGTTACTTGGGAAGAGAAATGCCATCACTCCAAACGTCCCCTCCTTCCTTCTTCTTCCCCCAGCTCTATAAACTGAGCATGACATCATGAGGTATGGAATATCCCTTTGGTCAGTTAGGGTCAGCTCTCCTGTCTATGCACCCTCCCAACTTCTTGTGCGCCCCCAGCCTGCTCATTGGAGGGGTGGTTTGAGAAGCAGAAAAGGCCTTGGCTCCGTGTAAGCGCTGCTCAGCATAACTAAAACATTCCCGTGTTACCAACACTGTTTCCAACACAAATCCAGATCATAGCCCCATATTAGCTACGATGAAGAAAATTAACTCTATTCCAGCCAAATCCAGCATAATGCTCTCTCAGGAATAATTGAATGTCAAATACTCATTACATAGTCAAATACAGAGTTTATGGTGCTTGTCTTTGATAAAAAGGCTACTGCTACTCTATTGAATTTGGTGAAAAATGTTAATGATATCCAACACTGGATATACAATATCAATTCTATTTGTAGTTACCAAAATAGCATTGACAAATAAATACATGTTTGTCCAAACAATCTACCTCACTGTCTCACCTTCACTGTTTACCATGCTGGGAACCACGTTACACAATAGTAGCAGTTGCACAAGGAAACAGGCATCTGTGTGTTTTCACATTTCTAACAGACATCTGCATTCTTTTAAAATCTACCCTCTAATTCATTGTAGGGATGTTTCTTTTGCACTCGTGTGAAGGAATCTTCACTAACAAATCAAGACCTCTGCTTTTTTTTTTTTTTTAACTGGCAAATCCAATTTCAATGGATGGAGTATTCTCCTAACTCGAGTCTAATCTTTTGCCAGAAGAAACTGTGTAGCCATCCTGCTCTTGCCACATAGCTTCACCTACTTGAACCAAGTAGAGTTCCTCACTGTCTGATTTGACCAAGAACGCCATTTCAAATAATATTCTCTTGAAGTTTATATATTCTCACAAAGTATTTCAATTTTTGATGAAAGGGAATTTTCTGGTGGAAAAATGCTGCCTTGGCAGATTTCTTGACAGCATTGCATGCAAGTACTCATCAGAAAATGCAATAACTAGTATCTAAAAAAAAAGATCTCCTAACCGCTGCCTAGGGACTTGGATCTTGCTTCTCAACAAGGAGCCACAAAGGAGGTTTAGCCCATTAGCTACATTCCTCACTGACAGCTCCAACCTGCCTGGGAAGGCAGTATCCATGACCCCTGCACTTGCCCATGTAGCCTCCACTTGGCACTCCAGTGCCAAGCAGAACTGTAACGTTCCAAGGAGAAATTTCCAGGAGGAGCAGTGAACTCAGATGTGGAGCCAGTGCTAAGAGAAGTAAGAATTTCACTCACTGGCTGAATCTACCTTATCAGTCCAGCCTGCTCCTTTTATTCATCCTGGGATCCATGCCTGCCTGAGTACATTTAATGTAGTAATCTTCCTCCTTTATATATCATTGTGGAGTCCAGACATGCATATGTCCTTCCAGAGTTTTTCTGGGGTTTTCCCGTATTTTTTTTTTTTAATGAAAGTAGGCTTTAAACAAGCGACCAGCTTTTTCCACCTTGCTGTCAAACAAAAAGACTTGGTAAGTTAAAGATAGCTACATTTTGGTTTAAAACTACAAGGACCATGAGATTTGTATCTAACAATGTTATGGTCTAGATGAATACAGACTACTTTCTAATGATGTGCTTTATTGAAAATTCTCTGCTTAAAGGGAGTTTGAGGCTTCTCGGTGCCACAAGATGCAATATTAGCCTATGTATCTCATGTAAGGCTAATGCAGACAGTCAATTGATGCTGTTTGTAGCTGATCGATTAAGATGTATAACAAGTTTTGGATCAGAGTTCCATTTTGTGAAGTACTTAAAAGCATTGGCATACATATAAATTGTGTGCAGAATTTTAATAGAAGCATATTCAAACTCCTGGAGTTCCAGAACACTAAAAACATCCTGAATGAGCAGAAAGCAGCCTTTTCCACTGATAATTCTCCTCCGTATTTTATCCTTCTTCTATGGGTGATTCTAAACAGGACTTGTGAGCAAATTGTACTATCCAAACCTGTTTTCTGCTGAGGTTTTTCAACATATTCTCTTTAAAAATTATAGATTTATTATGCTGAGAGGAAGCATAGACAGGACAAGCTGACAAGAGGGTTTTCCATACCATAGATATCATGCTCAGTATACAAATGGGGGTTGGCCATGGGGCAGGGATCCGCGATCACTGCTTGGGACGGGCTAGGCAACCGATCATTGGGTGATGAGAGTGACTTGTAGTGTGTCACTTTATTTTGTACTTTCTCTTAATTATTGTTGTTGTTGTTATTTTCCTCTTCTGTTACTTTTCTATTAAACTGTCTTTATTTCAGCCCCTGAGGATTTTTAATTTCCTCTCCTTTTCTCCCTCTTCTCCCTCCCTTACTGCGAAGGGGAGTGAGCGAGCGGCTGTGGGATCCTAGTTGCTGGCCGGGGTTAAACCACGAAAACTACTGCCTAAAAAATGACTAAGGGTGAGTGGAGTGGTCCTTGTGGCTGTAGAGCTTACATTGTTAGTCATTGCAAAAGCACCATCTGATGATAACAATTGTAACCCACTCCCATAAACTCTGTCTAATCTATCAGACAGCCAGTGCTGTTCTAACGCAGACTTCGAGATATTCCAAAGGAAAAATTCAAGATTTGAAAACACTATTGCAAACCCCAAAAGTGAACAAAGACACTTTCCTCATTTTGTAGGTGTTTAGCACATATGCCGTTCCCCATTTCTCCCTGCTTGTGCCCTCCCAGGGCTACTCACTTGCAGGTCTTCTCTCACAGAAATGTACAGAGACATATTACAAGCAAAATGTTCTCAAAGCCTGACAACTGATTAGTACCCGACTTGGCCTTGGTACAGTCTGAGCATGTTAAGACCTGACAGTATTTTGATGTTGTAAAAGGACTTGAACACGCAGTAAGGATGCACCTGTCACAGCCGGAGTGATGCACTTCACTCATGAGAAAGAAGCAGGGAAATATTTATTGATATAAAACAGTGATTTAACAAAGTTTGATAGTAGACGTGCCAGCGTTTTAACAAGGCAAGGTACACTTGGTTACTTATTGCATAGAGGACAGGGTCAGACAGAACTGTCGGGGAGACCCTTCCATTGAGCCATGGCATTCAGAAAGGACCCCCTTGCTTTCTAAACTCCTTCTTGGAGGGGAGCGCAGGTGTGGCTGGATCCAATCCTAGTCCCAGACTTTGTCAACAGTTTATGTCTAAAGGATTATATATGCACAATCAATCCTTTTATATAACTTGGCTAAGATTTCAAAGTTTAGCATGCTATTAACCACTTACCAAGGATCTGTTGTGGCAAGGAATCTCTTAACCTTGAGGCGTAACCTTGAGTGTCATCCCTACTCAAGGGGAGATCCTAGCATGCAGCCTGCTGCCATGCAGCACAGCTCAACAGGGCCTGGGCTGTCCACTATTTATACAGTGAGATGATTGACCCATAGTCATATTTGCATACCAGTGAGATGTCTAGGTCCCTATTCCAGACATCCCCCAAGTGCAACCCATCACAACCCCTACTGGCAGTTATGGCTTGAGCAGGAGCCAGGGAAGGTCAGGGGAGGGGGGGCGAGGGGTAGGGAGAGCGCACCGCCACAGCACCTTCTAAACTTCTTCACAAAAAGTTGATTTTGCAGATATCTGTGAGCCAGAATAATGGAAAATTAATAATAGGAGGTGTATAGCATGTCATAATTCTAGCTGAGGTCCATATAAAAAGAAAAACATAGCAATGGCTGCAGAAACTAGCATTATACTTATTAGCTCACAGTTCAGCTCCCTGGCTTCCTCTCTGACCTTTGACTGTCATTTATCTGTTCTGGAAAGCGGACATGAATTAGTTAAATGTGTGAAGTTGACATGTATATGCTGAAATATGTTAAACCGCCAATTCAGTGCTTTGATGTAGCCTTAATCCGTGAGAGTAAAATGACGATATTTGACTTCTCTTTTAGCAAGGATAGTTTATCCCAGCCTAGCTTTCAATCTAGCTTTCATCAGATTTGGGCAGAGCTGTAGTCGTACCGTTTTGCATTCTGTCCTTTCAGAGCTCTTACACAAGGCCAGGTCAAATATGATGACTAATTGGACATGACATGGGCGAAAGCGTGATTGTCCCAGTAACAGAGCATGACAACTGAGGATGCTGCATTGCTCTCATTTTTCATGTGAATTAAGAACTTGTATTGTTTGCAATATTTGAAGTTTGACCAACACTTTTTACAGGAGTGAAGCTGATCCTGGTATTCTGGCCACCTTCCAGCCTGGATCCGTGCTGTCTGAAGCAGTAAGGGAATGGACTATTTAGGGAAGCTGGGGGACCTTCTCCACTGATGTTTTTTAAGAAGGGGTTGGACAAAAAATTCTCAGGTGTTACCTAGATACTGATTCTGCCTCAAAATAGAAGAACAGACTGGGTCAGCAATTCCTAGGATTTCTAAGTAAGTCTTGCTATGTGTGCTGTCACTTTTTCCTCTTTTTCCTCATTTCTACACTCATATGCTCCTATAACTATCCTCCACAGACCCTTCTCCTTTGCTTGTCCTCTTACTCTCCACTTTGACCACAAACATGGTGCCCAGGCTCCACTTACAATGTTGATGTGCCTTATTAATGAGGAATTAATGCGGAACTCCTGAGCTAAGGTAAGGACTGGCTCCATTACTGCTTTTGCAAAATCCTGAGCAGCACCACAGTGACAATCATTCCAGGACGTTTCCTTGTTTGCAGTTGTGGTCTGAAAGTCACTCTCCCACCTCCCCATTGTAAATTGGAGCATGTAAACTCAGCGCATATTAACACCTCTGATCCATTTCCTGTCATGCACACAAAACTTAGCAGCATGCCCACTCCTGCAGTCCTTCCTAAATCACTCATCTACTCTACCATTTACAGGTTTTCCACTAAATTCCCTAGGATTCTTAGTTCAAATGTGAATCCTTTGTAACGACGAAAGGGAAGACAAATACACTCTCCCCAGTACCTCTTCACTGTCCGTACAGATCATGCACATATTCTTTTGGGGTGTGTAAAGGGTTAAGAATTGCTCTTCATGCACAACAATATGCCATTTATCTGCTAATCCTTTATGCTTAATTCCTGAAATGTCAAAAGCATTGTTTAAGCTAACAGCACTGGCAGCATTAAGCTTTCTGTTCTGCCCAGTGTTCCTGAGAAACAGTAGACACAGAAATTTTCATTTCTTTCTGAAAGACATCTAGTGAAGGGTTAGTTTCATCTGGCTGCTGCACCAATAGCTTACAAGGTCATTTGAAGGAGAAATTCAACATAATGGAGAACTAAAACAGGATTAAGTGACCTTTCCAAAGAACGATGGACACCCACTATGCTTCTGCACAGCACAAACTACCGCTACCCTTATTTTCAGGATTAAACTGAAGCAAAACATCAAATGTGTGCATTTCTCCAAAGAAATGCATAGCAAGACAAGAAGTCAAGCACTGGTGTCCTTGCTGTTAGCTGCTTTCTGTGGTCCCTGGGATGTACTTCGAGCTGCACTTCACTGTGTCTCAAAGGACCTACATAGCCCACTGAGCTTCCAGACCATGGTATGAAAGGACTTTTCATAGAATCGTATAATCATAGGGTTGGAAGGGACCTCTGGAGATCATCTAGTCCAACCCCCCTGCCAGAACACGGTCACCCAGAGCACGTTGCACAGGAACGCGTCCAGGTGGGTTTTGAATGTCTCCAGAATCAGAGACTCCACCACCTCTCTGGGCAGCCTGTTCCCGTGCTCTGCCACCCTCAAAGTAAAGAAGTTCCTCTTCATGTTTAGGTGGAACTTCCTATATTCAAGTTTGTGCCTGTTATCTCCTGTCCTGTTGCCAGGCACCACTGGAAAGAGCCTGGCCCCATCCTCCTGACACCCACCCTTTAAGTATTTATAAGTGTTGATAAGGACCCCCTCAGTTGTCTTTTTTCCAGACTGAATAGACCCAAATCCCTCAGCCTTTCTTCATAAGAGAGGTGTTCCAGTCCCCTCATCATCTTGGTAGCTCTCTGCTGCACCCTCTCCAGCAGTTCCCTGTCCCTCTTGAACCGGGGAGCCCAGAACTGGACACAGTACTCCAGGTGCAGCCTCACCAAGGCAGAGTAGGAGGGGAGGATGACCTCCCTCCACCTGCTGGCCACACTCTTCTTGATGCACCCCAGGATGCCATTGGCCTTCTTGGCCACGAGGGCACATTGCTGACTCATGGTCATCCTGTTGTCCACCAGGACTCCCAGGTCTCTTTCCACAGAGCTGCTCTCCAGCAGGTCAGCCCCCAACCTGTACTGGTGCATGGGGTTATTCCTCCCCAGGTGCAGCACCCTACACTTGCCCTTGTTGAATTTCATAAGGTTCTTCTCTGCCCAAATCTCCAACCTGTCCAAGTCTCTCTGTATGGCGGCACAGCCTTCAGGTGTGTCAGACACCCCCCCCCAGCTTTGTGTCATCGGCAAACTTGCTGAGGGTACATTCTATCCCCTAATACATCAAAGTTAGCCCTCCTGAAATCCAAGGTTGTAATTTTACTTCTTGTTGTTTTGTGTGTAGTACCGATGATCCTGAACTCTATCATTTCATGAGCACTACAACTTAGGGTGCCCCCTACCTTAATGATCTCCACCAGTCCCTCTGTGTTTGTCAGTACCAGGTCCAGGAGTGCTCCTCGCCTTGTTGGCTCCTGCACCACCTGTGTCAAAAAGTTATCATCAATGCACTGCAGGAGCCTCCTGGACTGTGCGTGCCTGGCTGTGTGGTCTTCCCAGCAGATATCAGCGTGATTGAAGTCCCCCATGAGAACCAAGGCCTGCGATTGCGAGGCTACCTTCTGCTGTCTGTAGAAAGCCTCATCAGCTTCCCCATCCTGATCAGGTGGCCTGTAATAAACACCCACAACAGTGTCCCTCATATTTGCCTGCCCCTTAATCCTTACCCATAAGCTCTCAACCTTCTCTTCATCCTCCCCTAGTGGGAGCTCAATGCATTCCAGTTGCTCTCTCACATAGAGTGTAAATCCACCACCACGCCTCGCTGGCCTGTCTTCCCTGAGAAGGACATAGCCATCCATGACAGCATTCCAGTCATGCGAGCTGTCCCACCACGTCTCAGTAATTGCAATGAGATTGTGGCCCTGCAACTGCGCACAGATCTCCAGCTCTTCCTGCCTATTCCCCATGCTGCGTGCATTGGTGTGTAATGTATAATGTATATAATGTATATGTATAGTGTATAATGTATAATGGTGTATATATATATTTCAGAGAGAGAGTCTTGTGTGTAGTTTTGACCCTAGAAACGCGGTGTGCCTTCTGGCTCTCAGAAATACTGGCACACTCCCCCACAAGTGCTGAGCAACTACCCCCTGGCACTTCACCAGCAAGCCCAGTACCATCCCCAACCCCCTTCAAATCTAGTTTAAAGCCCTAAACAAGCAATACTTGAAGCAACACTTTCTGCCAAGAAACTAGTATCCAGTATTAACAGTATACTAGTTTAGAAAGAAGAAAGTCTTCCAATGGAAAGAGGCCTACCTATTTGAGCCACCATCTCAAATGCATCATTTGGTCAGAAGAATCATTGCTCTTTTCCTGTCTGTATCCTCCAGCTCAATTTCAATCAGGATTACTGAACATTTTGCCCTTCTATGTTCTACCACTGAACGTGACAAAAATTTTGTAGAAGTCCAACTAGTTACTTGGTTAGTCCCATTCATTTGCAAGTCATCAGGAGAGCATGGGGTCTTGCAGGCTTAATGATTCTGATAAGTTTTCCAACTAAGGCTCTCATGAGTATTCCACACTGATTCTTGTGCCTCAGGTCACAAACATCTCCTCATGAGGTTAGATTAGTATCAAGAGAAAAGCGTAAGAGAGGCCTTTTTATTTTAAGAGAGAATTTGTGTTTCTCATACATGGACACAGAGGGAAGAATTTATTTAACCGGAACTGTGTACAGCTCTATGGTTGAGAGATGTCCAACTTTCTGGTCACTAAACATACATGAGTTGCCTTTGCAGGCAAAGGCATGCACAGGTGTGTAGCAATTAAGAGGTTACTTTTCAGTGCATTTGAGTTTCAAGGATTAAGAAACAGGCTCAAACACTTTTTGAAGTTTCATCTTTCACTGAATCCCTTAATCCCTTCAAGTTTGGCACCATTTCTCACTCATTTGTTTACATTTTAATCTAAAGTTTCTCACTTGAGAACTACATTGACCTTTTATTTAAACCTGAAGCTGTAAATTATGGTGAAGCTGTGAGTTTTGTTCCAGCTTTCCCAGATGCTTCTCACGATTTGTGGGGGTGGAGGGAGAGGCAGGGAGAATGCACACGAGCACTGCGTGAGGTTGATCACATCCACAGTAGCTGATTTAACTTTGCAGATTTTGTCACTGGGTCTGAATGCTCCTGAGGACATGAAGCCTGAATGTTCATGCTGTTAGGACAAAGCAGTTACAGAAAGCAAAGGATCTGATGCTGAAGGATCAATGCCTGAGCAAGCGTCATCAGTCCCTGTGGGTTAGATGACCCTTATGTTTTAAATAGGTACTAATTAGAACTGTTAATATAAGTAAGCATTTACACAGTGCTAACAAAGGGCCAGATCTCACGTTTCCCCCATTTCACAAAAAGCTTGCAATAATCACACACAAACAGGCAATAGGCAAATGGCGCTCTCACACCAGGACAAGCTGTGGGTTACAGGGGCCTCGCTCTACTCATCTTCTAGGGGAGCAGCAAGGCTGCCCTCCCACCAGCCTGCCCCCCCGCCAAGTAGGACAATGAAGTTGACAGCTGCTTATGTGTCCCACTGGGTATTTGCTGGGGACGACAGAAAGACCCACACCCATCCTGCCAGAGGCAATGATGGCCCTACTGCAGCCCTGCACCCAGAGTCTGTGTGTGGAGCACAACATGCTGTGGCAGGGCTCTGGCTGGGATGGGATCCCACTGCCACGCTGTGCCCTCAGCAATGCTGTGTCGGTCTGTGCTCACGCCTGGCTCTGAACTGGTCACCAGGAAGCAGTAACACACATGAAACTAGTTCCCTCCATGCCCCACATGCTGCAACATGCTGTGGAAACCTTGCCGAGCAAGGGCTTATGCTGCTTTGTCCGACTTCCAAATACAGCAGCAGAAATGTTTGTTCTAGGTCCTATTTCTTTCTCTTCACCCAGTTTCTGATACCGCAGCCAGAAGCTCTAACTTCTTTTTGTCCTGCTTTTCCTTCCTTCATGCTTCCTCCCCTTCCTTTGCTATTTTTGCTTGGAAAGGAAGGTCTTTCTCAACAGCAAGGAGAGGAAGGAGTACAGCTCTGGTTTGAATTTCTATACTTGGAGGTGATAGTGGCAAATTAGGCCTTGACCCACACGAGCTCTCTTAGAGTAGACTTCAGCGAAGAGTCATACAAAACTAGACTGAAAACATACAGGAGAGAAGAAGGTTCCATTTCCTTGCTGTTGTTTTGCGTTCTTGAAGATGTGTCTTAAGAATGAGGTTGATCAACAGTGATCCCTAAAAGGAAACATGTTCTCCAGCAGGGCTGCCTGTGGATTTTGCTGCTGCAGGTCGTTATCACTGAGGCAAATGCGGCAGCTGAGTTTCAACAACTGCAGCAGCATGATTATCCACTGCAGTTATGCAAAAAAAGACAGCAATAAATGTTTTTGAACGTCATGGTTCATGGCGTCAACTTGACTTGACAATCAAGAGGGCATTCTTTTTTCCCAACTTTCAGAATTGTCTGTATGCTTTCTGTGAGGCTTTTCCTTCCCAGGATATATTTAATGTCCTTCCCTCTGCTTAGTTCTGGCTTGTCAGATTTGGGATAAGAGATGTGATCTGCACCAGGCTCTTCTTTGAGCCAGGGTAGATAATATACAACAGGTTTCCCTGTACTTGCCTGTAAAAACTAATAGTTATTTGATCATATACCACCTTCCTCTCAGAAATTTCATTGACTGCCATAAAATCACATAGTTGTCATGCTGCCTCAAATAGAAGAATCAGACTCAAGGATTTTACTCGGAAGATAACCAAAATCCTCATTTCTGCTGGTTATACTTTCCAGCCACCAAAATGCCAGGTTCCAAGCAGACTCTCTAGCCTCACTGGGACCTACAGAGTCACGCTTCCTCACCCACCATGCTAGAGGCACCCGAACGCAGCAATGTCTCCAAAACTTGCCTAGCAGAGAGGGCTTCAGCCAAGTCTGCCACAGGGCAAACTGTCTTTCAGTCCAGGGAGTTGGATGCAGGATTTGACCGTTCAAATTGTCTCTCTGCCTAAGAACCCCGTGTCCTTGCTTATGAGACAGCCGTGCTGTAGGGTGATGTTCTTCTAATTAGTATAATCAAGGGGATTTCACACTGCACGGACTAATTCATTAAGCTGAATTCATTCATTCTCTGAGACAAAGCATGAGGAGGATTGCTTTTACAGCCTTACAGTCAGGGCACTGACCTTAAACAAAGCTTACAAAGCTACAGAATCTACAAGGTGTGAAGAAAGGTATAGCTTTATTCAGACTTACTTAAAGCACCATTTTCATGAAGGAAGCCCTTCTAGGCTCCTGTGAGTAGGAAAGGAAAATTTGCCTCGAATTAAAAATGGTTAAATGGATTCTCTCAAGCCAGATTTGTTAAACCAAGAGACCTACTGTGTGTATGTATGTATTTAAATCAACCTTTCTTATTGTCCCACAGTTTTAAAACAGAAAGGTGAAAAAAATTTTCAGCAGGCACCAAATGATAAATACTACCAAATGCATACAGATGATGGTTACCTTGTCAGAATAAATTTGAGATCTTTTACCTTCAGATCCTTGCTTTTACTTGATTTTACCTGAGATCCTTACTTTCAGGTAAGTTTAGACATCTCCTGTGTAGATCCCTACATGAATATTGGCCATCTAGAGTTCTGAGAGAAATAGATACTTTTATTTTGCCTTTTTTATGGGCCTTGTTAATTCACAAATGAAAGGTATTTTTAAAGAGTGGTAATTTTTATAGCACTAAATTGATCTCTCCTATTGTTTTCTAACCCGTAAACTGACTCAGATTAATCAACTCTATTTTTCCCTAACCCCTCTGAGCTAAATCTGTAGGGGAATTCCCATCATACCACATAGGTCAAAGCCACACCCTTGATTTTTTTTCTTCCCTTTAAAAAAAGTTGAAGAGGGCTGTGTAAAGCATTTTGATGCTCATTTCTGTCAACATGAGAAAAATGGCTCTCACTCCAATTGACATTCCTTAGCAGGGATACATCCACATACTGTTGTTTGTTGGAGCAGCTACCCACTCATCGGATCTAAAACTGGAAGCTGGCTAATGTAGTTAGAAGAGCGGGAGCCAAATTAGAACTGTTTCACCATCCTGGTTAACTGGATTGCAGCCTAAGAGACCAACGCCTGCGGGAAGTCTATGGCCCTGCTTCCTTTCTGTCAAGAAGGCGGCAAGAAAGACAGCAACAAGTTCTCCTGTAATGTGGTAAATCCCATTGCTTGAGTTTAAAAGTGCACAAACGTGAATCCAGCAAAGCAACCTGTTCTATAGAGAGGTCAAAGCCATGCTACTGGGATGGCTGGAGAACTGATGTTTGCTTTCTGGCCCATCTCCAGCTACAAATGCAAACAGCTGTTGCCAGACAAACTCAAAAAGCTCAAGCCCTGACAACTCTTCACCACCAAGGCTCTAGTCAGGCTTTGTTTTTCCTCGATATTTTTTCTGCCGCCAGTTTTAATTCTAATATTGAAAACATTCAACAATGGCTTTCCACAAGATTTTTTTACAGCAGAAAATGTGCAGCATGTGAATCTTTAACATAGAATGATCATCCCACATAACGCCAAGGAGATTGTCCACGCTTCCATCATTCTCCAACCCCACCCTGTCTGGTGCAGAGGATCTCTAGGATACAAGGGAATGATACATCAGAAGAGATGCTGGGAACTTCTGGTGTGTTGCAGCCTTGTTTAAACATGTTACTAATTGTGTTACCACTGATGGATTCTTCTGTCGCTAGTCAGTAGCACTGTCTCTATATGGGAATCCAGGGAAAAAAGCCCTGAACAATCTGTACCTTTTCAGGAGACTAAAAAAATTTCTGTAAGTAGATGCTATAAAACCCAGGAAAAACCTAGATAACTAATCAGTCATGCTGGTGGTAAATGCTAAGCACCAGGGTGTTATCAGAAGTGTGGTAATCGAGGCATGTCTACGTCTGGTATGATCACACTTAGGTTGCAGTGCTGCAGAAGGTAGGCACGCTGAATTACTGCCAGGATCACTAATCAGCAAATCATTGCAGCTTTTTAGACATAGAATCATAGAATACCAGGTCGAGAGGGACCTCAAGGACCATCTGGTACAACCTGTCTTGGCAAAAGCACAGTCTAGGCAAGATGGCCTGGCACCCTGTCCAGCTCAATTTTAAAAGCGGCCAATGTTGGGGAATCCACCACTTCCCTGGAGAGATTATTCCAATGGCCAATTGTTCTCATTGTGAAAAATTTTCCTCTTGTGTCCAATTGGAATCTCCCCAGGAGTAACTTGTACCCATTACCCCTCATCTTTTCCATGGGACTCTTTGTAAAAAGGGAGTCTCCATATTCTTTGTAGCCACCCTTTCGATACTGTAACATGGAGATAAGGTGTCTCCTAAACCTTCTTTTCTTAAGGCTGAACAAACCCAATTTTCTCAGCCTTTCCTTACATGGCAGGCTTCCCAGTCCTTTGATCATCTTTGTGGGCCCTCTCTGGTCCCTCTCCAGCCTGACCACATCTTTTTTGTATAGCGGGGATTGAAACTGAACACAGTGTTTCCTGGTGTGGCCTGACAAGCGCTGAGTGGAGTGGGATAATGACTTCTTCATATCTCTGATGATGATGCCCTTGTTGATGCAGCCCAGCATCCTGTAGGCTTTCTTGGCCACAGCAGATAACTGTTCACTTATATTGAGCTTGTTGTTGAACAGGACACCCAGATCGCTTTCCAGAGACCTGCTCCTTAGGAAGGTAAATCCCAATCTGTGTTGCACTCCTGGGTAATGTTTTCCCAGGTGTCCTTCTTAAACTTACAAGGTTATTTTTAGCCCACTCTTCCAGCCTATCTCCCTTCCAAAGTGCCCACTTCCCCACTCAGTTTGGTATCATCAGCAAACTTTGTCATGGTACACTTGATCCCATCATTCAGATCACTTATGGAGATACTAAACAGCATTGGGCCCAGTATCAATCCCTGGGTGACCCCACTTGTGACAGGTTGCCAGTTTGAAAAGGAGGTGTTTCCCCTCTGTGTGTGGCCTGTCAGCCAGTCCTCACTCACCACACAGACCACTTGTCTAGACCATAATGCAGCAGTTTCTCTAGGAGGACTCTGTGGGAAACCTTGTCAAAAACTGTGGGGAAATCCAGGTGGACAATGTCCAGCACCCACCCCTCATCAACCGAGCAAGTTACTTTGTTGTAGAAGGCAATCAGGTTTGTCAAACATGATTTGCTCTTGGTGAATTCATTCTGGCTTTTCCCAGACACGTGCTTAATTTGACTGGTGATAGCCCCCAGGAGGATTCGTTCCATAACTTTCCCAAGGACTGAAGCAAGACTGCTGGACATATAATTTCCTGGATCCTCCTTTAATCCCTTCTTGTAGATGGGGGTGACATTAACCCTCTTCCAGTCTTCTGGGATGTTCTCTGATCTCCATGACTTCTCAGAGACTATGGAGAGCAGCCTCACAATGACATCAGCCAATTCTCTTAACACCCTCAGATGCATATTGTCAGGGCCCATCAATTTGTAGGGATCATGTTCCTGCAATAGTTCGCACTTTTCCTTCACTGGTCTGTGTTTGCATCAACCTACATTTTTGTTCCCAAGGCCTGGGGCCCAACAATGCTGGGAAAGACAGAGGTGAAGAAAGTGTTGAGAACCTCTGCCTTTTCAGCATTGTCGGTGACTAATTCACCTCTCCTGTTTAATAGCAGGCCAATATTTTCTTTCTGTTTCTACTTCTTGTATACTAGCTGAAGAACCCTTTCTTGGTTTTGACATCTCTGTCCAATTTCAATTCAAGATGAGCTTTTGCTTTTCTAACTGCATCTCTGCACACCCTGACAATGCCCTTGTAGTTCCCAACAGTTATTCGTCCACTTTTCCATCTCTGGTGTGCTTCTCTTTCGGTTTTGAGTGACTCATAAGTTCGCAGTTAAGCCAAGGAGGTCTCTTGCTCCACCTACTTCCCTTACCTTTAAAGGGGATGAACTGGTTTTGTGCTTTCAGGAGAGTGTTCTTGAAAAACTCCCAGCACTCACTATCTCCTTTATCATCCATGGAAGCTTCCCATGGAATCCTTCCCAGCTGAGCCCTTTGCTCTTCTAAAATCTAAAAGCTTTGTCTTTGCACTAACCTTCAGCATGCTCAGCAGGATCCCAGACTCCACAATGTTGTGATCACTGCAGCCAAGGTTCACTAGCCAAGATATTACAAAGCAGGTTTTCTTGGTTTGTGAGTATCAAGTCCAGCAGTGCCTCGTTCCTGGTTGGTACATCTGACATTTGTATGAGGATGCAGTCCTCTGCGTTCCAGGAACTTGGTGTGTGCTGCTGTGTTGTTCTTCCAACAAATGTCTGGGTAATTGAAGTCACCCATAAGAATCAGGTTCTGTTGACCTGAAGCTTGCTTAAGTGACCCAAATATTGCTTCATTGACCTTTTCGTCTTGGTTTGGAGGTCAATAGCAGATGCCTACTCTAAGATCCCCCTTGGAGTTGACCCCTCTGATCTTGACCCAGAGGAATTCAATAGGGCTTCCACAATCACCATAGCTGACTTCTTAACATAGAGCACAAATCCTCCTCCTCTTCTTCCCCGCCTGTGTTTATGAAACAGCCTACAGCCATCCATCATGGCCCTCCAGTCAAGCGAGTTGTCCCATCATGTTTCAGTTATTTCTATGATATCATAACTTTCTGACTGGGTGTGGAGCTCTACTTCCTCCTGTTTGTTCCCCAGGCTGCTTGCATTGCTAACCATACATTTGAGTGGTTAGTCTTCTGGTTATTATCTTGAGAGGCAGCTAAGGAACACTTATCGCTGCTCTGGTTGGCCTGGCTTATTCCCCAGCTGCTGCAGTGGCATGAGTGTTGCCACTTTGGACCCTGCCCTGCCGCGCCGTGCCGCGCCCCACCCCAGCCCCACCCCTTCAGTTTAAAGCCCACCTCACCAAGTTGGCCCGCCTGCTGCCAAAGTTTCCCTTGCCTTTTCTAGACAGGTGGATCCCATCCATCCCTAGCAAACTATAATCATCAAAGAATGTCCCATTGCCATAAAAGCCAAAACCTTCATGAAAGCACCAGCCACAAAGCCAGGGGCTGATTTAAAAGATGTATGTAGATGTGGTGCTTAGGGAAATGGTTTGGTGGTAGTTTTGGCAGTGTTAGGTTATTGGTTGGACTCAATGATCTTGAAGGTCCCTTCCAACTTAGATGACTCTATGATTCTATGATTGATTATGTGTCTATTTCTGGCTGCACCCTTTTCCCTAACTAAAGGAAGAAAATGGAAGAAAAGTTAACTAGGGCACCAGTACTTTTCCCTTGCACCATCAGGGCTTTGCAGTTGTCTTTGATTCTGCCCAGATTCCGGCTTGTGTTGTCATTCATGTCCATATGAAAGAGTAGCAATGGGTAGTAGTCTGTGCTCTTGACAACTCATGGCACCCTCTCAGCAACGTCTCAGACCTTAGCTCCCAGAAGGCAGCATACCTCTCAAGACTCCCTGTCAGGCCGGCCGATAGGTGTCTTAACAGAGGGTTACCCACATGCAGAATGTGAGAAATACCTGAAATTCTGGATTCTCCATTGGTCAGATCCATGGGTTTAGCTCCTTAGGGAGCTGTGCAAGTTACTCTCTTTTGTAGATCAGTGGCCTCAAGGTTCATGCCATCCTGGCCCAAGATCCTACTAGCTCAAAAAGAGCCTGGGAGAGGCCCTGGTTCTTGCTCTGAATTGTCCTCCCCACTGGATGCCAAGGAAAAAGTTAAGTGAGTAGAGGTATTTCCAAGTTTATTCCGTTACCGTGCAGAAATGGGGTGCTCATCCCAAGGGAGCACACCTTAGTTTCAAAAATTTCCCTTTTTATACACTGATTATTACATATTCTAACAATTGATACATATTCATTGTTATTCTCTTTAATGATTGGTCAAGATTTCTTTGCTTCCTGTGTGAATTAGTGTGCAGACTCTGTTTTATTCTTCCGTTATTCTCTTTTGAGTAGGTGGTATCATTTGGGTAGGTGGTCAATGAGTCAGCGGTCAGGATCTCCCCCTACCAAAATTACCTTTTACCTTCTTCTCCTCTAATCTTGTCAGTTCCAGGTGTTTTTCTCAGTTTGCTGACCAGGCCTACACTTCATCATTCTCTTGACAGAAATATCCTGCTTGTTAACAAAGCTACATTGTCTAGTAGTTATTTCCTTAATTCAATCTTAAAGTAATCGTGTCTAGTTACTATTTCTCTGTAATTAATGAAATATGGTTGGGGCTGTATTGATGACTTTTAGCATCAGCGGCAGGTTCCTTGGTTGCTTCAATTACATGTTACATTTCATTTTTCTAGTTAATATCAATTTTACTACCATGTCACTAAACCTTCATATTTTTTTTTCTCATACAGTTCTTCAGAAGCATGTCAGTATTTTTAGGGGACATTTCTGTGAAAGAGAAAAAGGGTTAATTAATTCAGTCAGTCCATTATTTGCTTAAGTAGGATGTCTTTTTCCAATAAATATTTTTCGAGATAGATCTCCCAGAAACTTCTGCTATCCTGTGGGAAAGTGGCATGATTCTTGTTTAGAGGATCTGCATCTACAGGGATAAAGATTTGACATACTGTGTTCATCACATCCTCTGCTGATAGGGGAGTTGACCTTGAGTTGTTTGGTGCTGGTCAGTTCTGAATGGAGGAAACAGAGTTAATCAGTTTTTCTCCTGCTCTGGCTAAAAGTAAAAACTAAATTTGCGTGTACGGTAAGTATTGTCCCTTGAAAAGGGTCCTGCAACTTGTTCCAAGAAATCTCATCCATTATGTGTGTTAACTATAGATATGGACTTAATCTTTCATTTTAGGGATGTGTTGTGGTGGTTTTTTTATTCTAGTGCACTGTCAGTTATATTGTCACATAACCTTAATGCTGTTTGTCTTTGAAAAGGCTATTAGAACTTTCTCCATTTTGATAGACACTCAGATTAGTTTTGTTTAGCGATGAAAGAAAACGTCAGGTCATTGTGATCTCAGGTATGTTGAGGAGAGCTCACTGAAAAGAGCTTTTTCGCTGATATTCGGTAGTTCACTGGTGCTTGACATTTTTATTGACATTTTGACTGGTGCTTTGAAAGGAAAACACCAGCTTTTTGCTACAGGCAATTCAGAGCTCACTCGGATGGGCTGCAGTGCCTGGGAGATGTATTGCCCAAGATGCACACAGTTTGATCATGCTACACAGAAGTATATTCATCGCATACTCCATTATGACAGGACAGTTGACCCTGTGTTTTTTGGTGTTGGTCAGTTCAGAGTGGAAGGAACAGAGTTAATCAAATTTCTGCTGCTGTAGTTGAAAGAAAAAACTAGATTAGTATATACAGTATTATCACCATCAGAGTTTCCAGGCATACAAGTTAAAATCTCTTTGGAGTTGCTCGGATGATTGTGAGAGATAAAAAATAATAATGGGCCATAAACCTAGGAAATATCAGATGAACCCAGTTTAATAGACTGCGAACAAAGTTCATTTTAGCCAGTAGGAATCTGAGCTGCATTTGAATCAGAAGCATCTCCCTGTGGAAATCTCTAGTGTCCATTTGCACTCATCAGCAATATTTCTCCAATCAGTCTGCAAAACTCTGTGATTGGCACTTTTATTAAAAACTGTGAAAGAAGGTGTCATGGTGTAATCCAATAATAATGTCTTCCTGCTACTCTCGAGAGCACAGTCAATCTTACTTAAACCCGCAAGTCTGTTCATGAGCTGAGCACCAAAGCTCAAACACTTCTGTGCAAGACAAAGGACACAGCAGGGACCGGTGCTGCCCTGTGAATTCACAAGTGCAGAAGCATGTCTACAAGACTGCATCCAAAGAGAAGTCTTTTTCCACATCCTTGAGAACCGAGAATTTTCTTTAAACGTCTTCACTGGGTGGGAGAGAAAGGAGAGGAAATCGTTGTTTGTGACTCATTTCTTAGAGCTGTACCTATCACACTGTGTTTACACAGCCTTTGAGATCCCGTCTGTACAGTACAGTACCTGTTACTCCTTATTTAAACAGTTATTGATATTTACAAGGTTACTAAGGATTTCCTGTCTGGATGATCTCACGGTCTGTGTGCTGCTTTAACAATGCAAAAGCCACATTGCAAGAAATCAGCCTGTTGCTTTTGACAAACTGATAAACTATTGCACAAACTCATTAGTTTGGCCTTACGCACCATGGACTGTGTTTCTGAAAAGGTCTGCTTGCAACAAATCTGCCACAGCATATATACCTTTTCCCCATTGGTAGAAGCAAACTCCATCATTCTACCATTCTGAAAGAAATGTGTAGAGACAAAGATAGAACGAAGGTAAGGTAACCAGAGAAGGAAATAAAAGACAAACAAGGAGGAGAGAGAGAGAATTTACTTAGTTAAAGGAGAGCGAGGAGAGCATAGTAGGGAGAAGGAATAGCTTTGAAATAGCCAGCTGGGACACTGCACATGGGTGGCCCTTTACCAGCAGCGTGTCTTGGCATGGCCCATAGTGCACTGGGGAGATAAAATGTGGCACTCCCTCTGAGTCACTTCTCCTTGAATTCACACCATGCAACACCATTACCTTCAATCAGAGTTGGCTTCTCCCTACAGTCACACTGTGCAACGCCACTCACGTGAGACGCACACGAGTGCAGCACAGTGAAATGAGAAGCATAAAAGAACTTCACTTGAAATGAGAGCATAAAAGAAAAGCAGCAGACTAAACCAAAGGGATCCCGCAAGCTTCTGCCTCTGTTATTTGTCTCATTTAATCACTCCTCCCTCCCCCCACCCCCCTGATCCTGAATGACAATTCTGGTTGAGAAATTTTTGAAGACAGGAAAATCTTAGTACGAAGCCCATTAAAAATGAGCTATTTTCAGTATTCGAAACAGTATCTCTCAGGAGAATTGAGGTGTCATATATGCCTAAATTTTTAAGTCTTGCTGTTTATGCAGGAATCCTCAAGGGACTACTAATAAACATGGACCTCTGGGGCATAAAAATATTTTGATCTAGACTGATCAAAGCTCTTCCTAATTTGTATTAAAAAGAAGTATAATTTTTTATTAGATGACTCATTTCATTCTCCAATTCATTCTCTCTACTGCCAGTATCTCTGATCTATTGCTTCTAATAATGCAAAGCGTCCTACCCATGAACATTCAAATCACTTTACATTCATTTCAGACCTAAAGGCAGTTGCATCTGGGCTAGAACCCAGCAGGCTTTTGTGGATCTCAGAGGCACTGTGCTCGGCCAGCCAAAGATATCGCCTGACATCAGGTGAGCGCTGCCCTTTCTCTAACACTTGCAGTGATTTGCTGAGTGACTTTAAGCCAGTCACTTTTCTGCATCCTAGTCTGCCAGATGAAAATGGTAAGAATGCCAGTTCCTGGGCTTTGAGAGCTCTGAACAACATGTGATAACCCGTCTTGCATGCTAAGCTTACGAAAGAAAGAGTGAGAATCTCCTTAGTTCAAGTGCTTAAACATACCAGGTTTGCTTAATGTGGTCCAAGAGTCGTACTTTTTAGAGAAAGAGAAAAAAGCAACATGGGATAAAGGTAAACTTTCTGCACTAGAGAAATGTTTCTCCCCCAATCTGTGGGCCGTGTTATTCTATATATTATCACTGTCATCAAAAGGGGTGTGTATAAGAACTTGAAAAAACAAACGAGCCTGTAAGGCATTCTGCATATCACAGTCCTGCAGGTGATTTTTTTTTCCAAAGTGCCAGGCTGTGCTGCTGTTAAAGCCTCCTGCTCCCCCTTGCTTGCCAGGACCTGCTTCTGGACTTGACTGCTCCATCCGGAGTAATCAACTACCTACAAGTAAGTTCAATTTCTTTATTGAAGTAACTGTTTTTAAAAGGGCTGTAGGCTGCCAAAGTGGTTTGGCTGTGACAATTTTATCAGGCACCTAGCTGAGGTGCTGCCTGCCATTCTCATTTGTGCATCTCAATGATAAACAACTGACTTTTGTTTACTGATTTAATAACGGAGACAAGTATGAGCCTCCACAAATATTTTTTAATAAATTAACAATCTCGGCTTGTCTCACTCTATCAAAAGAGATTGTGTGTAATGTGACAGCAAAGTAACAGCTTCTTCAAATGCAGCACCAGCTGGAGTAAAACCAAGAGCTCTAAAGCTCCCCATTCTTTAAAAAAACTCCCTGTCTATATCCCCAAAGTGTATTTAAGCAGATATGAATCTATGCACATAAGCAGCACCAGATAATAGTGAAATACTGTTTGATGTGACCCAAAACAATATCCTGTTTGCAGGATATTATCTTTGCTAATAATATTAATAATTAACATTGTTTTCTGGAACATCCGTAGCTCTATATGGGAGGCGTAGTATAAACTGCATATGGGTAAAACAGGATTTTTCCTTCCCAAATGGCTTTTGATGCCTGTCACAACATATGGTCAAGCCTGTTGGTAGGATTTGAATCCGGCAGCTTTGTTCCACACCTGCGAGTCCACGTCTAGTCCTCAGCAGGGGCTGATGCTGCCATTCCACTTCACAAAATTAGTTTTCCAGCTTGGATTCCTCACAGTAAACTACAAAATCTAGCATCTGTCTAGTTCTTAATTTTTCCAAGTCCAATGGCTTTCCTTTATTTCACACCCCTCTTTTTGCTTGTAACAGTTCACCTGTCTTCCCATGTATCATTCGACCTTGAGCAAATCTACTTTCCACCTTAGAAAAATCATCATGAAAATTCACAAGCGAGACACTAAATTTACTAATCTGTCATTACCAGTGATGCAAATCCAATAGCATTTGCAATAGCAATGATGCAAATACTAGTAACTTTTTACTTCTAGCTAAATCTTACACCAATGAAGCAAGGATTATAATTTTGCAGGGTAATATCTTCTTTTATATAAGCCGTGAGTATTTCCAAATGATTATTTTTTCACTAAAAGCACTAGCCTAAAAAAGTCAACAGAGAAATTTTTTTTGTACTGTAAAGGGAACGTGAACTCACCTTCCTCTTACCTTTTTTCATTTGCATTTCTAGTAAGAAGTAACTCTTAAACTTGTGAAACTGTCAGATAGAAATTATTTTCTGCTGACAGCCAGTAGAAATAAGCTATCAAATTATCTCCTTGATGAACCTGATGGGAAAATTGTCTCTGCCTTGACTAGGAGTGGGATTTCATTACAGACATTTATCTGTGTGAAATCTGACATATGGGGAGGCAGTTATAGAGAGTGGAGGCGATCCTTTGGCCAGGTTACCTTCACAATCATTCTTAAAACATGTGTCTCCAGTGATCTGCAGAGATATTCTACTCTGTCCAAAATGGTCATTGGCTTTCCGCAGTTTATTTCTGCCCACTGAGTTCGTATCAGGGTATACTTACAGTTGGCTGCTCATTGTGCTGGAGGGATGGCTGCTACTGGAACAGGAGTGTACTGGCTGCAGAGGGTATGGCTGGGAAGATCATTGTCACCGTACACATCCTGGAGGTCTCAGCCTTTTTCAGAAGTGCTAACTGGGATCATCTACTGCACAGATGCAGGTACATCTCTGGCAATGTCCTGTCGTTATAGAAGTGAGTTGTCAGTGACTCATAGTTGTCCCTGTTCTTCCTTGACTTTCCATTCAACTCCTCTGCACGTCTCTGTTCTGCCACCCCTTGGTGATTAATGAGTGGTGAAGTTCTTCTGTTGAAAGATCGATTTCAAGAGGGCCAAAATTGTTTTGCCTTTGTGGTAAACAATTGTTTTCTTTTGCATAGATGGTAAGCACGAGTAGGTCTCTAATTCATTGTTTCTCAGAGATACACTCGCACTGTAGTAAAGAATCATTGACCTCTTTCTACCTGGCCCTGTGAACTTCAGAATTCTGTGCACAGTAAGCCAGCATCATCTCATTAAGTACTGGAATTAAGCATTAAAGCAACAGCAGAAGATAACTATTTAAGTATTTTGTACTAATTTAGATTTGGAATACATTCTGTAGCTACTTGGAAATTATAAAAATGACACTATTTTGACTTTCTAAATTGTTTGTAAATAGATATGACATTTCTCTGTGTGGTCCACTCAGTCAGATAAGATTGGAACCATCACAAACTTAGACTCTGGTAATCCTGTTGTGTCTGAGACCAGACATGGCAGATTCATAAGGATCACGTTGTATGAATTCTGTACAATTCTGTATTGCTCACTGAATATACGGTGTTCATCCAAAAGCACAATTACACAGATATACATGTATGAAGTGTTCTACACTAAATCCTTTGGCAGAAATGCATAGAGAAAAGACTTTTTGACCATATTGACTAAAATGATCAATAGTTTATATTCTCATATGTTCCTATCATAATGGTATGATTAGGGGGAAATGTGATGTTCTTGGAATCCAGTATACGAAAGGATTTCAGGAGCCTCCCAAATGTTTCCATGTTCTGTAACTCATCATTGCTTTATTTAGACTAAGATCAGAGTCTTCTTTCAATTCTGCCATCTATCCATGAAAAATTCTGAATCCTTCACATTTCCTCAGTATACACAGCTATTTGGACAATTTTTGACTTTGTAATAATCTTGGACTACACATTGATCTTTACGATCGTATTACCCTGCTAACCATCTCAGGTGTCTTTCTGCTAGCAATTACCCAAGCTGAATTAGTTATGAAAGGCAGAAGCAGCTTAGGTCTGAAGAAAAGAGCCAAAACTGGCTTGAGCAGTTTTGTGTGAAGAATGAAAGATAAGAGCCACAATCAGGTCCATTTATGCATTCACAGCAGTTAGTCCGTGGAACATTTCCAGTCTCTCCCAAATAGAAAAGCAGATGTGAATTAGAACATAAAGAACCATGGGTTTAATTTCCACTTAATTCTTTCTTTCAGGTCTCCTAAACAATCACCATTTCTACAAAATTTCATATGGGAGGTCTAGGGTCTCAGGCATTGTGAGTCTTAGTCACAAAGAGCAAAATCCATACATGTGTGATACATGCCATCCAGAGGGACCTTGACAGGCTTGAGAGGTGAGCTCATATGAACCTCATGAAGTTCAACAAGGCCAAGTACAAGGTACTGCATGTGAGTTTGGGCAATCCCAAGCACAAACACAGGCTGGGTGAAGAATGGCTTGAGAGTAGCCCTGAGGAGATGGACTTGGGCGTGTTGGTGGATGAAAACCCCAACATGACCCAGCAATGTGCACTTGCAGCCCAGAAAGCCAACTGTATCCTGGCTGCATCAAAAGAAGTGTGGCCAGCAGGTCAAGAGAGGTGATTCTGCCCCTCTACTCTGCCCTGGTGAGACCCCACTTGGAGTACTGCATCCAGCTCTGGGGCCCCCAACATACGAAGGACATGGACCTGTTGGAACATGTCCAGAGGAGGGCCACAAAGATGATCAGAGAAACTGATCCGAGGGCTGGAGCACCTCTCCTATGAAGGCAGGCTGAGAGAGTTGGTGTTCTTCATCCTGGAGAAGGCCCTGGTGAGACCTTATAGCGGCCTTCCAGTGCCTAAAGGGGGCCTACAGGAAAGATGGGGATGGACTCTATCAGGCAGTGTAGTGATAGGATGAGGGGTAACAATTTTAAACTGGAAGAGGGTAGATTTTTATTAGATACTAGGAAGAAATTCTTTACTGTGAGGGTGGTGAGACACTGGAACAGGTTGCCCAGGGAGTTTGTGGATGCCCCAACCCTGGAAGCGTTCAAGACCAGGTTGGATGGGACTTTGAGCAACCTGGTCTAGTGGAAGGTGTCCCTGCCCATGGTAGGGTGGTTGGAACTAGAGGACCTGCAATGTCCCATCCAACCCAAGCCAGTTTGTGATTCTATGATTCTACATATAAGAGAAAGTGATGGGCAAAAATTCTCTTCTTCTGTACCTACTTTAGTTCATATCATAGATTATGTTTGCCTCAGCCACTCATTTATTTCATGGAAATATCACTAGTTCTCAACTACTTTATTCTTCAGTCATCTCACCTTTCGTGCAAGACACCTTCCTGTACTTCCCTGAAGTTTACAACCAGTCTTCTGCATAAATTCTCAGTTTCTAATCTCTTTTGAAAACACTATTTTTTTTCTCAGACTTTGTTAATCTCCTCACACTCTGGACTGGCTGACATCTGTGGCAGTGTTTTATGGACAAAGTGAGTATCCTTATGGACAGAACAATGTTTTCTCATATGTTTGTATGGAAACTTGCTCAAAAATTTTACCAAGGATGTTAAACTATAATATTAATCTTATCTACATGTTTCTAATTATTTTATGGTTTATTCCTCACTCTTACATAAATAAATTGCATTATTAAGTTCCTAGGAACATGCCATTACAATAATTCTTCATCATCAGCTGCATTGTTCCAGAATTTCTCAGTTCCTTCCTTCACTGCAGTTTTCAGAAGATCATCATTACCTTCAGCTGATGTTTAGGTGATGGTGGGAAATGATACCTCACAGATCTATACATACACAGCAAGAGAATAATACCTGTAGCCTTTTAACTTCAGTCCTTGATATTGTCTTTTTGTCTTCAACTAATGTGTTAATATCTTAAGGTGATGCTGGAGACAGTAACTCAGAGCACGTTTCTGTCAAACGCAATGGTTTGTGATCCCCTGATGTCTTGGACAGAGTTATCTGGGACAACCGAAGATGACTATACCAGCTGTGATCATCAGAAGGGTATGTAAATAGACTCCGAAAGAAAAAAATGAACAATGTCAAAAAGTCAAGGGCGATTTGAATTTAATTCATTCAAGACTAATCATGCAGCATGAACCTGCCGCTAAGCCTGCTATTATATGCAATCTATTTTCTAGTCTTACTGACCTTTTCAAGCGTATCACCAGCCGTGCAAGGTAAAGGTACACAGGAAGAGTAGTAACAAGGAGCAGCTTTTGTTTTGTTATGCATTGTGTTGAACTAATGCTTTGCCCTCATTTGAAAAGGTGATTCACCTAGTGCAAGCAGAAACTTGCAAAGGACAACATGGTTTATTAAGACGGGCCGGACAACTATGGCCTCAGATTCTTGACTCCTTTTGTTTACCCCATCTGCTTGAAATCCAGCATGTATCACCAAAAACATTCCCATAATACAGAACTTCAGCTATATAATGGAAGAGTAGTTTAATTCGGGAGATTTACAGTTCCTCAAAAGCTCTGCAACTTTGTAATTAATATCTGTGACCAGATAAATACTGGTCACTAAACTGGTCACTAAAATGAGTTCTTTTATCATTTCTTACACAGCAGCCAAGGATTACATTTAACACGTCTAGCTCACACAAATAAAACCACTATCACAGTGCCACCGCTCTTGCACAAGCAGACCTTGATCAGAAAAGGAAATACTTTGCTCTGAAGCCAGAGAAGAATGTAGGTCAGTGTAATAACTTTCAACTTATACTTTCTTCTGTTGACAGCAATAGGCTTAAGAATCATGATCTCTTGAAAACCTGTTTTGTGCGTGCTAGAAACAAAGTGGAAGCTCAAGGTTAAACAGATGAAAAAGGGATGGCAAGACCGTAGAAAGAAACAGATGAAGATTTACAGGCTGTCACTGGGCTCAGCTCCTGTGCTGTTTTTATTTTGTGTCAATCAGAATATATCACAATTTATATTGGGGTGGGGGGCATCTTTTTTTTTTAATAGAAAGTGGAGGAAGTTAAAATCTGTGACACTAAAAATACTGTGTCATTTTCATTTCTTCTCTCTGTTTTGCAGCACTGGGTGAAAAAGGGAAAATAATACAGAAAACATACAGAAAGTCTAGCTCCAAAACCTTTCATAGAGCCTTTGACTTTGGACGATATTTTCTTCTACAGTGGCACAATACCTTGGACACGTCCATCATTTAGAAGATGGAAAAGCTCCCTGAATGCTTAACTCTGGTATGAGAAACAAAAGGCGAGAGCATAAGCAAAAGCGGGGCCTTTTAAATCCTCGTCATATACAACAGTGCTTCAGGGGGCCCTGGGATATTAAAAATAAAAATAAAATCTGAGCCTTTGCAAAGCCAAAACAAACAAGGAAACTAGACCAGAAGAGTGCTGCTCCATGAAAGAAACATGCTGTACCGTTTATACGGCAATATAAATATTCCCAGCAAAGGCTGATATTAATCACAATCAAGTCAAAGTTTCAAGACCAACATCCAAGTATCTCAAGGTTATTCACTGTACCTGTGGAATGGCAAAATAAATAATGGTGCTTTTCTTTCATGTTGCCTTAATATAGAAAAAAAAAAGGCAATCCAACACTCTGGTAGATAGAAGAACAAAGCCTTGTCACTTGGCTGCATGTTGCACACAGATACAGTGAAGGGGTGTGGGCTGGCTTAGCCCAGCAGCTCATGGAGCGGCCTGTGAAACACAGGGCTGGATTCACGCCCAGCCCCACAGGGAGGCCCCTCTGCTGCGAAGTACGTCTAGCTGAGGCCACGGTGACGTTCCAGTTTTCCTAAGGGGGGGCGGGAGGCTGTTGGCAGAGGATTAAAAAAAAAAAGTTTGCCTTGTCCCGAAAGGGATCGATTCATCCTTCTGCTTTTCTTGAGCAACCTCTGAAATTGGGATTCCCGCAGAGCTCAAGCCTAATTTTAAAGCTTTTTTGTTTTTTTTTTTCCTGGCAGAAGCCTTGTAAGCCTGGTGCTCGCAGCACTCCCATTCTCCCCCAAGGAAGCCTTCAGACTGTGACGTAGCCGGGTGTGCGCAGTCGACAGGGCTCATAAAGCCAATCCAATGTCAAGCTTATCTGATTTTCCTTTTAAATGAGGAACTGAATAAAATCTGAGACTCAAATATCCTCAAGGTATGGGTCCAAAAAGTCAGACCCAGAGGTTCTGCCCACCTCGTGGCTTTCCTAGTATGTCACAACAGTATCTCAGGGTTTAAAAAACAGTGTTAAGTATTACATTAATTCTGTATGTGCATACATATGAAGATATTTATAGAATGGGAATGATCCATTAAACCAACACAAATTCTTATGTAAATTTTTACAACTTACAATTAGAAGTATTACTTCACAGAAGCCATTTAAGTTGCATGATCCCTATTTTAGTTTTTCTGTCACAATTTTGTACCCTTTGAATTAATTTTACTTTGGAAACATATACAGACTATTTGCATCATTTTGCACTCTGGACTGGCTATCTAGACAAAAGACAGATACAATTCACTTGGCTTGCAGTGTTATGATAACCTATTTTGAATTACAATTTCATATAAGCAATGCCTAAAATGAAATATTCAGGATTCATTTGGAAATGAAATAATAATTAGTGAATGACCAGACTGAGAAACTATAAATTTAAGTCAAGTGTAAGATGCTGTGAGATGTGAAAATAAACTAAACATTTTCTGATTTCTTTACACTACTCTTATTCACATGTTTGATTGCCTTTCTATTGGTATTTACTGTTCTGTAACTGTGCCACTCCAGTGATATAATAAATATTACAGATAATATATTAAAAATCAATTTAGAATCCTTAATGCTCCTAAAGCAATAACCTCTCAAGGCTGGGAGTCCTGTAACTGCTTAAGAATCTCACCTGAGACAAATTACTAGTCATCCTTAAAAAGTTTAAAATAATAGAAACAAATTGAGTAATGAATGAATGAAAATAATGATTCCAAGATGCAGACTTGAATTCTGTTTTCCTTAAGCGTTATCTGAGCGCGTACAGGAAGGACATATTTTTGCCATTGCCTATAATTGTTCCAATCACCTAAAAAAGGTAGCTGCAACTGCACAGACATCCAACAGAAGAAGCCTGCAAGATTAGACCTTTGCATACGTGTAGCACTCTAGACCAGTGAAACAAAAAGCAGAGCTTTTTAAAGCGTGTGCCCATCACTATAAGCCAAACCACCTCCAATAATAGGAGCCTGGGTTTTGATTCTAGAGAAAAAGTGTTCGAGTCACAGGTCATGCTTGTTTGCTGCAGCACGTAGGTTTATCATACCAGACCTAGATTTTACATCAGTAATAGTTAAAATACATTTTTTGAGGTGAAAAAGAAAAGACTTATTGCAAATATATACATATTTTTATACATTTTCCTGGTAACTGCATTGCTGGGGAGAGAAGCTTGTTATAAATTGGGCATTTAATTGGTAAAATAGTTTTAGGTTTCAATTTCCTGGCAGGTTTACTTAAAAGCTCTTTCACTCTTTCATTTATCTATCAGAGATGTTTATCCAGTGATAAGTGTGTTGAGTAATACATTTTTCAGTTTCTAATCTAACAACAAAATATTCCCTATTATGATAACAACAATGTTATTTTAGATGAAAGAAGTAAAAGAACTTGCTGGAATTATAAGAAAAATTATAATAAATTAATGGTATTTACCCATCTGCCACAGAAAGTAGCTAGGTGTCTTTGAATAGCAGTATTTCACGCGTGAGGTCCAAGGTTATTTTAGTTCTAGGAACGCAGCACTCCTTTGCACTGCAGAGTGTTAAGTTCTCTCAAATTCTGCACTCTGACCTTTTTCAATGTTTTTGAATTGCCATTTTAAGAGGCACATTTTTTTTCCACATGTAAGCACTTTCTGTTGAAATGTCTGACACAATTAACGTGAATATTTGAAATACAAAAGGCTGTGACAATAGGAGACAGGAAAATGCAAACGGCAGGGCCTGGTGTGTTCTAGAGGAATAAGGAAAGCAGACTACAGTCATAACAGAAGAAAGGAGAGGGATAACTTTTGCTTGAAATATGTTTATTAAAATGAAGCGTAGCAGGAGTTTTGCGTTGCAAAGTTCGTCTTTCTTGTCAAGCATGTTGCAGATTCTTATTCTTTCTGGATATCCATCCACCCATAATACTGGAATAAGCACAATATCTGTGAATGGTTGCAGTTTTGCTGTGACCAGTACAAACTAGATGCCAACTGCATTTCCTTTTCCCACTTTAATATCAACAGCTTACAGTTGTGCAACATGACCCAAGAAGAGTTCCCTAGATGCTGCAGGCATTTGTGGCCAATACTTGTGCTTCATCTTACAGATTATCAGGATGCACGGTCAGTATTCCAGACACCAACCACAAAACAAAAAGCATGGCATTTTTGTGTGAATTTCACACTAACAGAAAATGTGGCATCCACAGCCTTGAGCACTGAAGAAAGGCAAAATGCAGAGGCCACTTAGACACTGCGTTGAGGAACACAGAGAGACGTGGCAAGCAGAAGACAAGCTCAATGCCTCACAATCACACGCAGACCAGGCTCACCTCTGTGAGCCATTCAGGTCTCAAAACAAACCCCAGTACTGCTCTCTTGTTGGCCTTTCTACTGAAACTAGTCAACCTGCATAATCCAAGGGAGGTTTACATCCTGACTGAATATAGAAAGACATAACATTGTTATTCCTGTAACTCAAAGTAGTGAAGGTTGCTCTGCTTCTTAAAAAGCAAGAAGTTTTGTTTGATGGCGTTATTATCAGTGCAGTATGCACTGCTAACCCACCTCATTAGTAGTAGGCTTAATGATGTTCTTGAATGGAAACAATTTTAATTTACTATTTTTAACCTTGTCTTGGAAGATTTGTTACTGCTTCAATGAACTTAGGTTAAGAAACTAAGTTATTGACAGTTTTGTCTAAGCGAAAGAGAAGTGAAATCTCTGCTGCAGATATCCTTTCTCTATTCTTTCCCAAAGATTAATTAGCGTGTATGTCCAGTTAGGATAATTCTACCAGGGTCCATTGTGATGATATGAGCAAAAGACTTTCTGCTAAGCAGGGTAATTCAGAATGTCGTTTCCCTGTGCCATAGCAATGAGAAACTGAGGAGTGTTTTAGCTGCTTGGAGCCCTTTATGGCCCAAGACTTCTCTGGTTTAGGGAAGTATTTGACCAAACTGGAGCCATAGGGCTGCTGGGAAAGAACTAAAGGTTTAGGCATGAGGGTCCTGGACATCCCCATGGGAGCTCACACTGCCAGCGGCTCCCAATGGTGAGCAGCTGCTGGGTCACAACGTGCTGGAGCTTAGCCATCCTTCGCTGATCCCCTACCCACCTCTCAGCTGCGCAGTGGGGAGAGCGGCCAGCGAGTCATAGGGACCAGAAAGGGAGAAGGCAGCGGCGGAGGGTGATGTGGGGGGGAGGGCAGGCTGAAGCTGAAAGGAACAGGAGCCTTGAGAGACTGGGAAGACAGGAGACAAGGCAGTGCATAAGAAAACGTGTGGATAAGCATTATCAAAACGAAGTAGGGTTGTGCAGTGACTGAGACTGTTGTCACTAGGATGGGTGAGAAAGACTAGAGGCTGCCAGAAGAACAAAACAATCCTGTGTTTTAGGTTGGCACTGCTCTCCTCTGGGACTGGCAGCCATTCCTGTCTTCCACCCAATATTCATGTATGATGTTAGGCAGGCCATTTAGAAGGAGATTATTAAATGCAGGAGATAAGGACGTTATTGAGGGAATTAAAGAATAGAGAGCTGGGAAGAAAAGCTCATTAAGAAAATTAACTTTTTATAGTCAGTGCAGACATTGAACACTTGGCAGTAAATTAAATACAACAGATCATGCATATCCACCTTTATGAATTGCATAAAGGCCTATGAGGAAAGGCAGTGTATGGTCCAGTAATGCAAGACCTTGTCACAACGTACTTAAACAATGGAGCAAACTATGTCTGCATCTGCACAAGCAGGCTTAATTCTAGCTTCTCCCAATTTTGCATGCCAGACTCAAAACATGAATCAAGTTCCTTGAATGCACATTTGTATGTGCAATGCATTTATTTATGTCTTGTGAATGTAACGACTCCTTTACAAAGGTGATACTGAACTACCGATGCAGACAAGTTCCAGCCATGTGAAGATCTGATTTCCAGCAGTAGAGGTGATTTTGACTTAGGGGAAGGAGGAAGGGAAGACTGCAGGAGTAGTTTTGAAGGGACAAGGGGCTGAATGAGAAAGGACTAGTCTAAGTGTAAACAAAGGGAGAGGAAAATGTGATATAGATGACAGCAAAAATCTAAACGTGAAGGGACCAGTAGGAAAGGAAACTTAATACACAGGAATCATGTGAATAGAGACACATAGACATGATGCAAAGAGTAAGAAGAAACCCCAAGATTTTAAAAAAAAGCCCCACAGACATAATCAGAGTAGTGGGGGGACAAATTATTTTAGCAGCAGCAAAGTTGAAAAATTATTTCATGGTTTTATAGTCTACATTTTCTACAACAAATATTCTGAGAAATATTCACAAGCAATGATGCAAAAGGCTGGGACTTGGCTTTAAGTTTCAGTTCAGAAGTTATTCTTGCGAAGAAAAAAAATGAACACTGGGTTATATTTTTCCCTTTTAGGCATTTCCTTTTTTACTGATGCAAAAGAAACAAAGCCATCCAACAAGAGCTGTAAGTAAACTTGTTTGTACATAATAAGCTCCATTCAATGGAATGCACTGTATTCAAAGATTAGCAATATTTAACAGTTCAAGGGACTTCTAAAATGAAAAAAAAAAAAAAAAATCCAGGCCATTTACTTCTTCTCTAATGCTTTTCCTGAAATACCTGCAGTATGCAGAGAAGTAAAGATTAGCAGACATCCTAACAATTCTGAATTAGTATTTTGAAGGGAGAATACCCTTCAAAAGAAGGGGAGCCTTTGTACATACGCTGAGGCTGCAAGCCAGGCACTGAGCAGAGCAAAGATGTTCCTTTGTGCATAGATTCCAAAAGGCCAGAAGCATGGCTTCATTTCCATGAGAATACTCCTAATTTTTGCGAGTGGTAGTACAGCTGGTGGACTAACATACCGTCAGAAATACAAATCCTATTGATCCTAAACACAGCCAAGCTTGCTATTTATCTGCTGAGGAGGGAAATGGGTAAAGCTAAAAAATATCAGGTGTCTGACTACATCTAAGCATAATCAGAATATTCTGTAATCACTCAGTTCTGACCATAACCAGCTCTAATAATCTAATAACTCTCAGTCAGCTCTGGGGTATTAGTGCTTCTGGCTGGATTTACCTGCGTTCCACTTCAGGATTTGGGGAGTGTGGGATACTGCCTTGGTCAAACCCTTCAGCCAATAAAAGAATACTGAACAAACTCATTGACATGAAAGACTCCAGTGAAAAGAAGCAGTCAGAAAAAAATATATTCTGGAACACTGTCTTGACAATTCTAGCTGATGCTCTTCTGGGCCAGTAGCAGACTCCGAGTATGCTATGAAACCTTCATAACAGAAAGCATAAGCCCTGCAGATAGCCCTGCATGTATATAAACATCATGCTTCCATCTTTTTTTTAATATTATGGTTTCACATGCCGCAAAACAAACTCTTGGAGGTTAGCTCTCAGAAACATAAACAGAATGGGATATAAGAATTTAAAACCGCAGCCCATCTTCACAAAAGTTCCCCTATTTTGTTATTTTTAGCCCACTACTACCTATCCAGTGAAATGGATTGATGGGTCTTCACTTTGTAGTCAGTCTCACAGGATTTCACTGATCACCCCTCTCACTAGATGTATACCAAACAGATGTAATTTTTTGTAGCCACTAGAGTGGTGAAACACTGGACAACTTTCCCCAGAGAGGTGGTAGATGTCCCATCCCTGTAAACATTCAAGGTCAGGTTGGATTGGGCTCTGAGGAACCTGATCTAGTTGAAGATGTCCCTGCTCATTGCAAGGGAAGTTGGACTAGATGACCTTTAAAGGTCCCCTCCAATCCAAACTATTTTATGATTTTATGATTGCATGCAACTGTTGTTAACAGACTTTAATAATTCTTCCCGTTGCAGTCATTCATTTTCCTCTTCTGATTGCTCTCCACACCACTGCAATATTGAGACAGACACTGTTGAAGTGTTGGTCATTTGTGCAAGCATATTGCCTGCTGAGGAAGTTTTGACTTTTTAGAAACACTGCACAGCAGTAAGCAAGAAGTCTTCAGCCTGCACATCATGGAGGAGTACATTTTGTCCATGCACACCATGCACCAAATTCCATGTGTCTAAAGAGCCTAAAGAATCCAAGTATTTTGAACAGAGCATAGACAAAAATTGCATGGTTCTTTGTGCTGCAATCCATGAAGTTCCGTGTTAATTATTGACATGGGTTTACCTTTCTGCTAGAGCTTTAGTAAAGTTAGTAGCTTGCTTTGACTTAATGTTGCATGGCATTTGAATAGGTGACCTTTTGACCAAGTTGCCACCAGACTCAGGAGTTCTTTCTTCACTTCTCACGTTATTCTGCAGTTCAGTCCCAACCCGTGATAAGGCATGCAAGAGGGCAGGTAGCATTAATGTCCAAGAACGTCAGAGTCATGGTAGAATAAGTACATATCAGAAATTCAAAACTGAAGTTAAGATTACACAAGCTATGTTGCTCTAATTCTCCACCTCCGTGTGGTTATCAAATGAAACTTTAATGACACCACAAACAAAATTTCACTGAGGTTTAGCTTTTAAATACTGCCAGCTCTCACCGTTTTATCATGAGACTTGAGGTATTTTGCATTTTTCTTAAAGCCATACTTCCTTTTCTGTTTACCTTTTTAAAGTGCTTGTAGTTATCTTAGTGGTAGAGATACTGGAAAAACATAAGCTGAAAATAACCTAAAGGCTCTAAATGCAGAAAACCAATTGAGAAACCTCAGATATTTTTATAATTGTCATTATTCTTATATCGCTCTCAGGACCTTGGGCTGTTGGGGGGGGGTCTGACTCATGATTTTTAAATGCTTGTAGTCAGTGTTGGGACTGAACATTCATTTAACCCACAGCACTTTGATTAGCTAGAAACTAATCTGAAGTTAAGGCAATGACTGCATATAATAGCTCTACCAGCTTTTATAGCAGAGTCCCATTTTTTTATAGCACATCTGGTGCTCAAAAAGCTTTAGAACTGAATTGAAATAGCAGAAGATTCTAGCAATGCTGGGAAATAGACTTTGCAACTCCTCATTCTATTGTCTCATTTTCAGGCAAGCCAATGTTTGTTACAATCTTTCTCTTAAAACACTTCAAATGAAATTGAAAATTGCTTTTAAAACATCAAGTTAAGTAAAGTACTGTGTTGAAGTCACTGAGGATCAGTGGAAGATAAGGTATGAATGACAATAACATGCCAGACAGTAAAATTCACTATTTTCTGCAGTAAAAAACGTATTCTAGAATCATAGGTGTTTACATGACCGTGATTTATATTTTTCTGGAGCAAGTAATTTGAAGCCAGTTACAGAGAGGCAATGCACTATAATTTTGAAAGTTAAACTGGGATAAGTGCAATTGGTTTGTGAAGTTGACAACCCGATAACAAAATGTTCTGTAAACAGAATTCTACCTTAGTACTTTGGCATATGTAAGAAAACATCTGCTGAATAGCTGTCTTCTTCCTGTTCAAGACCTGCAAAATTCTCATTTGTGGGAATTTGTAAGAGATTTGCTCCTTCCTCCTGATGAAAACAGTGGCATACTGGAACGGGAAGACAGAGGGCAAGGCATTTTTCAGGTTGTTAAATCAGAAGCTCTGGCAAAGATGTGGGGACAAAGGAAGAAAAATGAGAGAATGACATCTGAAAAATTGAGCAGAGCTTTCCGGTGAGTTACCAGGCAGCAGGACCTCTCATTTCAGTTGACTTCTACCTCAGCATCCATTTTCCACAACTATACTGAAAACTCAGGGCGGAGGAGTGAGTGGGTGGTGGGATGTCTGGTTATTTTCTTATTTTTTTCTATAGGTTATGAGATAGCACTGGCTCTGCTTTGTATTGCTTTACATTTAGCCCTATTATATCATCTAGAACCAGAGTTGTAACTCTACTGATGACAAAAAAGCTATAATACTTTACCTCACGTGAGAATTTCAGATTGTTTGCCAAGTGACCCCTACAAAATGACCAGTTTTGCTGTAGCAGTAGCATTGGTCGTTTCTTCGGAACTGTGGTAAGCTTAGGGAAAAAATACAACCAAAGAACACATTTCTTCTTAATTCTTGTATCTTTCAAACAGTGGAAGGCATACTCCAAGGCATCTGGGAAAGTTTAATGCTCTTCAAAGTCACAAGAGCAATTTAACAGAAAGACAGGAGCTCTCTGACTATAAAGAACACAATGACTTGTGCTGTTCTCCTGCCATGAAGTCCATGTAAAGAACTCCTCTAATGTGACTTCTACTACTACTCCATTCTTCTACTGTTTTCTCCTTTGTTTTCTTTTCTTTTTCCCCCTGCAGTTACTATTACAAAACTGGCATTTTGGAACGAGGGGACAGAAGGCTGATGTACAAGTTTGGAAAGAATGCCCACGGAGGGCAGGAGAACAAGATACGAACGGCCCCGTGCTCCTTCTTCAGAACAAAACTTGCCACTGCCTGAATAACCCAGCTGCAATGGACAGTTGACGGAGAGTTCTTCTGTTCCCTCTCTGCCCTCTGCTAGTCTGGGCAAATTCATTGTAGTGTGCTTCAAAAGACAGACCAGAGCAACAAAAACAGCACTTGCACCGTGAAGTTGTCTTCCTCTCTGTGCTTTCTGTCAAGCACTATCTCCTAGTACACCTTCAGGAATATCCCCACTGCTACCCAAGATATCAAGATTAATTTTGGTATTTAAACCTCTCTGTCTCTCTCTGTCTCAGCCAGTATGTCCACTGAGAAGCACTAAATTCCTCCCCGTTTCATTGCCGTTTAAAAGAGATTGTTTAGGGACATTTCCCAGTTTGGTTCGTATACTTCGGAAGAACACAGAAAATTTTCTTTCATTTTGTAGGAAAACCACTTTTCTAATCCATTCTACCCTAAACCATTATATTTCTCAGATATGCTAGAAATCACTATGTTGTCCAAAATGAACAGTCCTCTCTATTTCTCTGGATTTAATATGTCCAGTCAACCTAGTTAACAATGAAATAAAACTCTTTTGTGAATTTGGTATTTTGAACCTAAAAAGGGTTCACTGCGATTACTTACCACTGTTCCTTGTGCTATGTTGGTAAGTTGCAATTAATCACAAGATAAAAATTCTTGTGTTATTTGGAATAAGACAATTTTGAGGGAAAATATTAACTTCTGTGAAATCGAAGTTCACTTCCTACAAACTGTCATACATGGAAGTTAGAATTTTCCTTTTAATAACATTCATGAAGATGAATTCAAGTCAAGTTTGCATTTGAAGAAGCAGTTCTGGAAAGAGTACAAGCATTTGCTGAAGTAGATTAATTTTGAAATGCAAACGACTATTTGTGGAGAGGTTTCTATACCTTTTGACCACATCTGTACAAACATAGGTTTTATTCTTCAAAGCAGCCTATCACATGCAGCAGTACACGCACCAACCAAAATTAATGTGCACTAAGTGCCCTCAGATGCTCCATACATCAACTTTACAATAAGTAAATTTGTTAGAATGAAAGGTAGTAAATAGAAATTCAACTGCAGTTTTTGAAAGCATCATACCTGTTCAGTAGTTTTACGGACATGTTTTTTTCCACATAATGAATTTAAGCAACAGTTGTAAATCCATCAACCATTTCAGGCCTACTGTAAGTGGCATTCAAGGCATTTTGATGGGCCTGTGGTCTTGCTTTCCAGTGGATGGCTCTTCAGTGTGTTATTCTGCGTAACCTCAAGTCTCATTCTTGCAACTCAGAAAACTATAGCAGGGTCTGCAATAGCAATTATGTTTCACAGAAAGCATTTGGTTTAAGAACTGAGATTATCAAATTAAGTGCTGCTGCAATACCATTTTAGGTCGGTGCCATATTACACAGGGTTAGTGGGCAGTGGCTGGGATTTAGGATGGCTGTTACTGACTTTGCAACCTACATCATGTGCCAGCTTCATCTCTACCAACCAAAGGCTGAAAAATTCAGCTTACAGATGACTATCACTGAAGTTTCTTCAAAAATTCTGCATATCTGTTTGGATATCCGCCTCTTAAAACTGTTTTTCACCTTTTTTTTTTTTTTTTTTTTAACGTCTGCAAAGCAGCTACACATATTATTACTGAGAGATAAACCCCTTGAGGATATGCATATGGTATAAAGGGCATACAGTGAGAAATGCTCTAATTTTATTGCAGCTGCCTATTTCCTAACATCAGACAATGACTTTCCTAAAAGAAGAATCATCAGCCACAGCCAAAATAAGGGCACTAAACCCCACATAAAAAATATTTCTCAGTCTGTGGCAAGACATAGAACTGAGGGATAAGACCTTTCAAAATATATTTTACTACCTAAAATGCACAGATGTGGTGCAAATATATTCTATTCAGGCTGTTAATTAAAATCAAACCTTCAAAACCTTGAAAATTTGCAGGAATTCGCCTGTGTGTCGTAGTCTGATGATTCTCAGCCATAATCATGGACAAAACCCACCCAGGTGGCCCTCCTTTCGACCCATCCTCTGCCAAGTTTAAGAGAGATCCATCAAACACAAGGCTCTAATGCAGTTACTCAGATTTACTGTAAATTTGTTTTTGACATGTGAATGACGGTAAAATACCCACTTCTGGATTTGTATCGTTTCCTGCTAACTGCAATTTGGTAACAATGTGAATGAAATGTTAAATATGCAAGATACATGGCTTTTTTCCATTCATATGTTCCTAACCTATACCAGAGGTACCCTGGACACCTCTGCACTTTTATAAACAGGTATCTATGACCCAAAGACAGAAATGTTTCAACATCCCATCTTTTGATGTTTTTCTTTTGCACATAATGACTTGATTTAAATAGAAAAGCTACACTAATGGATCACATTATTCACAAGCCGTGTGGACTCCAGAGCATGTGTATGCAACAGCCTCCTCAGGTAGCACACTTGGGTTAGCAGGTACCTCTGGGTTAGCAGTACTCTAAGATGTATGAGGACGTAAGAGTGCACCAATGTTGCTGCTTGGGCACCGCTGGGCCAAGGGCTCCAGCAGCTCCCCAGGGCCTGGCAGCCATGGCCTGCCCCACCGCACCAACGGGGCAGCAGGTGGGCAGCATCAGCCCCAGGCACCCTGTACCTCCCCAGGGACTGTCGGTGGGGCTGAGGATCAGGCCTTGTTAGGGGAAGCAGGGCCAGACACAGTGCCGTGGCTGGGCAGGGCTGTGGGCACAGGGACAGGCCAAGGCCAGGCTGGGCGATCACTAAGGGCCCTGGGCCATAGGCAGGGTGAGGGGAGGCTGTAGGCTGGGACAGTGAGGCCTGGTGGTGCTCTCAGGCCCCCAGCACTAAAAAACTTAATATGTTTTTCTTAAAAAACATATTATAACTGTCTCTCGCTTTGTGCCAAGAACAAAAATACAGAAGACAGCCCCGTGACAGAAAACACCACGCAGAACAGTTTTCAATGGGACAAAATCTAATCCCCCACCTTAATCTTCTCCCCACAGCGACCAGCTCCGCAGCAGCAGCTCAGGGCTAGTGCAGACCAGGTTCCCCCAATCGCAGCTGCCACCACACAGAAACCCCTGCTCCAGTGTTCCTCTCCTGAATGCCTTCAGCCGCGGAACACATGGGATTAACTCAGCACAGAGTTATTCCACGTATTATTAACTACTAAACTGAGCACACGGCATAAAACAGTTTTGGAGGGAGGTCTATTTCAGCACAGTTTAGAAAGAACCTGGTAGAAATGGGAAGAAGTCCTAAAAAGTTTCAACTGGTATAAATTGGTATAGTGTTGCAACTCTAATGGAGCTGAGATAATTTATTCCAACCAGGTACGCATATCATTTCAGCCAGGAATGAAGGTTACTCGGCTGTTTCCCCCATGCTCACAAATGTTGTGCACAAAACCAAGCAACTTAATACAGAATCAGATAATCATAGAATAGTTTGGGTTGGAAGGGACAGGAAAGATCATCTAGTTCAACTCCCCCCCTGCAATGAAGGGACACCTTCAACTAGATCAGGTGGTTCAGAACCCCGTCCAACCGAACCTGTTGCCAGGGATGGGCATCTACCACCTGTCTGGGCTACCTGTTCCAGTGTTTCAACATCCTCGTAAAAAATGTATTCCTTATATCTAGTCTAAAAACCACCCTCTTTTAGTTTAAAACCATTAGCCCTTGTGCTATCAAAACCAGGCCCTGCTAAAAAGTTTGTCCCCATCTTTCTTATAAGCCCCTTTAAGTACTGAAAGGCCACAATAAGATTTCCCTGGAACCCTCTCTTCTCCAAGACGAACAACCCCAACTGTCTCCGCCTGTCCTCACAGGAGAGGTGCTCCAGCCCTCTGATCATTTTTGTGGCCCTCCTCTGGACCCACTCCAACAGGTGTTTTCACATCTTTTCTGTGCTGGGGGCTCCAGAGCTGGACACAGTACTCCAGGTAGGGACTCACCAGAGCAGAGTAGAGGGGCAGAATCACCTCCATCGACCTTCTGGCCGTGCTTGTTTTGATGCAGCCCAGGATTCGATCAGCCTTCTGGGCCGCAAGCACACATTGCTGCCTCATGTCCAGTTTTTCATCCATCAGTAACCCCAAGTCCTTCTCAGCAGGTCTGCTCTCAATCCCTTCATCCCCCAGCCTGTATTGATACCGGGGGTAGATGCAGATCGATCCTGCTATTAACATCAAGCCAGAACGTGACCTGACCTGAACATGATCCTCAAATAATAGCTGTGTCCACAGCGGCGATGGACAGCAACATCGCAGCCTACTGCCATCCTTTCCATGCCCTGGAAATACAGCTTGGGATTTATCAGCCCCTGGAATCACAGTGCGTCAGTTTAAAGAGTGAATCGAGCAATTTAATTCTATTACCCGGAATAACAAGCAAAATTGATTACAGGCTCCTAAAATACCAATCTCTTACAGGTGGATGTGTTGCTCTGTAAAGAGAGGATCCCCAAGGTCTGAGGGGGCTTCTGCAGATGCGATCTGCATTTTATCTTCCCTGGTGAGGTCTCACATCTTAGAGCTGACACTGGGAATGAAAAAGGCAGTTTTGCCCTGCCCCGGCTTTCCCTTTGTGGCTTCACAGGGCAAGGACACAGGATCTCACACCAACGGACTCCTCACACTTTTGCTTCCTGAAATTTGGAAAACTTCAGAGGGAGGGCCCAGGCTGTAAGAGGTAAATTCATATTTATGCTTTTAAGAATGTGAAAACAGCAGTATAACACAAGTCTCCAGGCTCCCATGGACCTGTGCCCCATTACCGACGGGAGCTATCTGACATTGGCTAGGGCGACCTGTAGGTTCCTCCAGCCCATTCCTAAACCAAGGGCGGCTTTGGATTCCTGCACCGGGCAGACAGGGATACCAGCTGTGTCTCCACATCGCTCCCCTTGGTTGCTTCTCACCATTATTACCCCCAGGATCGATAATGTGATTTGTAGACAGGATCGTTCCCTGGCAACACGCGGCTTGAAACTATTCCCGCAAATTTCCTCTGCAATTCACATCCAATTGAGTCCAGCATCAAGTGGCTCTTTTCACAGCCTAGGTCAGTATTCGTGTTTTGCCTTCCTTTAAGTAAATTAATTACTATTGCTCTTATACAGCAGCACATCAGCCAGGAGAAGAGAAAAGAAGCCAGGTCTGCTGTTTTCCATCATAAAACTCTACTGCATGAGACACCCAACCTTCTCATCGACAGTTCTCACTGCTGTTGTCTTCTCCTTGGACTAGCCAGCCAGGACCACCAAGTTGAGTCACTCCATGACCAATACAGTTAAGTTCTTTGGAAAGAAGTCAAGGTGCGTTTCACAGCCAGAATATGTTTTCTCCAAACACAGGGTCTCCTTTGTCCACCCCAAGCATCCAAGCTGGTTGAGCCTTCTTGACTTTTCCACTCCAAAATTGTTCTTTCTTTTGCTGCCTGCAAGGTGAGAAACTCTCCCAGCTGGAGTAACCAAGCTGCCCCAGCTGTGCGCAACGTTGGAGCTGGTGACAACCGCAGAGGTCAGAGACACAGCACTATGTCCAGGAAAGTGACTTACACCAGGTTTGTAAAGCAAATCTTTGTTTGAGTCTGATGGCATTGCTCACTCCTGCAGCAACAAAGAGAAGGAGAAGTTATAACCAACAGTTATTAGTTTTCTAGTCAGGGAATGCAATGCCAAAGCAGCCATGGGAACCTCACCTTAGGTGGATGCAAATCCTCAGTGAGGGACACAGCAGAAGCCCTGGAGAACCGATGGGTCCCTAACCAACACCAGCGGAGCTATCCCGAGGATGGATCAGGTTTGCCGTGGAAACTGGAGACACAGAACATCCCCAGAAGCCAAGAGGAGACATCTTGCTTCCCTGATGGAAACAAGTATCTTAATTAGAGTTGCATTGACACAAAATATTCGCCATCGCACTCCAGTACTAAATGCTTGTGATAAAGTTGTCGGTCGTTGTGCTGTAAATAAATCTTCTAATCTGACCCCTACCTACACTGAAAACAACAACAAAACCAGTTAAAACTCCCAGGACGAAAGAGAGCAATCAGCATTATACAGTTTCCTTGAAAACAGCGACTGATCTGTGCTGTGTACCACATGTACTGGGCATCCTCACCAGAGGCTGCTTGTCACCAGGACTTAAAGCACAGTGAAAGAAAACTCCAAATCTGAAATTGCCACTTCAGTGAAATTCTATTATATTATTTAGGGAGCATCTTAAAAAAAAACCAAACAAAAAACACAAAAAAACCAACCCAAACATAAACCAAAAACAGCTAGTAGAGAATTAACTGTTTTTACTTGAAAATCCATTCCACATTTTCTGTTCATTTTTGTTTTGGCATTTCATTTCCACACGAATTGGAAGTTATACTTAGTGCTGTCCTGCCGGTGCTTTTGCTGGATGAGCGTGCCCCGTTCCCAGCTGGCTCAGTGCAGCTTCCTGGGAGGCTCCAGGTGATGGAGGGTGTATTTGTTGCTCTGCCCGGAGCTTGGTAATAGAGCAAACTCCATCTTTGATGAAAGAAACATAACAGCAGCCTAGTGGGAGATGATCCCCCCAGCATAAAAGCAGCCAAGTACTAACTTCCATGATCTTGATAGCCCCTGTTGGCTGCTTATTTTATTGCTGCGGAGAGCAGCAACTGTTTCATAATTAAAAATCACTGCTGTAATCACCATCAGAGCCATGCAGCTCCAATGCAAAATTTCAAATCTGATTTTGGAAGCACTTTTGCTGCCTCTAACCAGCCGTGGGGGTAGCAGTGAGACACAGACTGTGACCCCAAGGCTGCAGACATTGGGTCTGATGAAACCCAAAGCGTTACACAGCAGAAATTGAGCCAGGAGAAAAGGAAACAGGAACTGGGGAGTTGCAGGATGGAGCCTGATGTCCCCCAGTGACTTCCAGAAAACCATCCACTAAATCCAGGAGCCTCCCTTTCAACAGACCTTTGGCGTGTTTGCTCAGAAAAGGTGTGATTACAAACATCCAGCTCTTGGAAGACTCTTGTAGAAGTTTACTTTGTATGTTTTCTCCCTCCTACAGGAGTCAAGAGGACTTTGGATGCTTTGTGGGACCTAGCTGTTTGCAGCAGTGGCTACCTGGTGTAGAACAGAAACTGTACTAGAGGTATAATGATCTTGCTCATGTAATTTTACAGCCTTTACATAGGAGCCCCGAGGAGTCACTCAAAAAGTGTGTTTACTTACTGCAGAGGGTGATGACTTCTCACGTTTGGCCTGCAGAAACGGTGCCTGACAAGCAGCTCAGCTCGACTATGGATAACACGTACGTAGATGAAAGGAAAGCCCATTCGTTCGCACCAGCCCATCTCCCCGCGCCACAGTCAAAATGCTCAACTCGTCATCAGAACAGCCTAGTCTAGCAGAAAGAAAACATTACACAGCTCACCAAGCCCAGAGTGATTTTCCTATCTGGATGTTTTTCTTACCCGTGCAATCCCATTTTTCTCCAACACGCACAAATGTGGAAATACACTTTACTGCCCCAAAATAAATTCCACTCTCTGATACAGTAATTTCTTCCCAAAGAATGTAGAAAATCACTATAATATGCCACTACTCTCCTGAATTTATTGCACTATGTTAATACAGCAAATGAATTATTACTTATGTTAATTATTACTTGCTGTCTACTATCAGCATTAAACAAATAAAAATTGTAACAATATGTAAGAACTGTGGATTAAAAAAATTTAAATTGACAGGTGTTCAGGTCTTTCTCTATTTACCAGCCCTGGTTGACATCGTGACCCCCATTCTCCACATACAGTGAAAAGAGGAGCTGGTTTCCTCCAAAATGGAATATAACAATTTCTTAAAAAGTCTAGCAAAACACCTACACTAAGATTTAGTGGCTTTTACAGAAATCTCACTGAATCTTCAATCTATAGATTACAATGTTAAAAATGTATTCTAAACAGAGAGTCGTTTGCTTTTGCAGTAATAATGTGAAGAGAAATGAAGAATTGAAAAAGAAAATGATGAAAGGATGTGCAAACCCAGGAAAAATGCCCTAAATTAGAACTCTTCAGTCTCAGTTGTCATGCTAAAGAGTTAAATTATTTTACCTTATCTTAAAAAAAGTTTCAAAATTTGATTTTGCTTCAAATACGTTTATTAGCCATACTGCCTTTTCTCCAGAGAAGGTAAATCCAACTGCCTTATGACTCGTAGGTAGAAGTCTGTTTACTTCAATTATAAAAATTGCAAAGGAGACCACCACCTTAAAACAAAGAAACATTCACATTTTATTTTTAAAAATAAACATTACATAAAAGAGTATAGAGATTTTTCAAGTTCCGGACCCTGACGAGGCACCGACTGGGAAAGTACACTTGCACACAGTCTGGAATGGCTCATTTTTGCACACCTGACGTTCCTAATTCAGCTTCTTGTCCTGGTTTTCTCTCCCTGCCCGTATAAGGCTGGTCTCTGCCACTGTCACAGCCACGGATGTTGAAATGCAGCTGAACATCAGCGCCACCTTAAACTATTTTCCCCTCATTCCCATTTCCTTGACCATCTTTCTCTTACCAGCATTTGCAGTAGGCGAAAGGAGTGGTAGAGGAGCCATTACTTTGGTTCTCTAAAACCGTAGGACAGTTTTTGTACAAAGTTTATCCTCCCCAGAATGACTAATCTGTATTTAGCATCAAATATTACAAGTATCGAGGCACACAGTTACACAACACTGTGTGGAACTCTGCTTCTAGGTAACACGTCCATTAGTAGTATTTTTGCTATCGAGCTTTACACCGGTAACTTGAAAAAGATCAGGAGAGTAGATTCAGCATTTCTGAATTGTCAATTGATAAGAATTGATAATTCAATAAAAAGAATTGATAATAAAATACTTTCTAAAAGGCTATTTGGAGCAAGGCACTCTTTTTGCTGCTGCTCTTTGAGGACAGCAGCAAATTTCTCAATACAGAGCCACCTAACGTCTTCAGAAAACATACGCTGAGAAGGTACCACGTTACTTAGCTTTGCTTGAACGCAAAAGCTGACAATCTGACATTTGTAGATTGATCTAAAGGTTTCGGTTTTTTGGATAAATTTGAGTCCTCCGATTTTTGCTCCTGATTCTTTTTCACTTCATCTTCATCAGCTGCGGGACACTTTCGCTTTTTATCTTCTGTTAAATCATTGACTGTTCCTCCTTTTGCTTTCTCAGTCCACACCTTTGAAGAAAGTACATCATTAAACAGGAAACTACAGATTAGGCCACAAAACTCACCACTTTATTTTATATACCTTCTTTCTCTGATTATAAGGAAGCACTGAAATAATTCCTGTTAAGAACTAATAAGGATCAAGTTAGGAACAATTTCCTCACTTTCCTTTTATGTAACAGCATTCTCCTTCAAAACTATACTTCTTTTGAGCCTGTATATGAAATTGAACCTCTTAATTGTCTTTGTGGACAAATAAGAATCCCAAACGACTTTAGAACAAATTTAAGCCCCAATGAATTAAGTCTGGCTATGTCACTTTTAAGTCTTTCCCTTCTCTTTTGTTATTTCTTCATTGATTGATAATCAATAATATTGATTATTTCTTCTCATATGGCCAACTTTGGAAAAGCTGCTTTCTGCTATTACTTATTATACAGATAGTTTATATTTTTGTAAAGTATGAGTCATAGATCATGGCCCAATTCAAAACCGAAGTCCATGAAGATGAAGAGCAGTGGAATTTAAAGAAAAAATTCCTAGCCAACAATAACCAAGGGATTCCATGGGGGGAAAAAATTCTCAGAAAAACCCCAGAATTCAAGAATGCTTTCTTACCATTCTTTCTTCGGACGACAGCATTCTAAACCGACTCATGCCTTCTTTTATTACTTCTGCTTCATTCAGATCAGGATTATCTGTCAAAATGTTTGCTCTGTTCTCTTCCAGCCACATCTGGAATCCTGTCTTTGGCCTAAAACAAGCACACAAAAACTGTCTGTTTAAGAAGGTTATAGGAAAACCATATTCCCCAAACCAACATTTCTAAACAACACCTAACCGGATTTTTCTTCTTGAAAGAAGAGACATACATGTAGTCAGCAGTTTGCTTTCTCCTATTGCAGTATGCTTAAAGAACATGCTGACAAGGCAAGACTAAGTCAAGCATTTTTATTAAAACTGTGATATATATGGAGATTAACATTTCAATTTTAGAATGACAAAGCGTAATGGTTCTCTGCCTTTCTGACAGGGTCCCATCAACCTAAAAATAGCGCATATATATTAGCATTTTTCAGCTAATCCTTTTCACAAGTCTCCTTGCCACTTGTTTTAGAACATTATCTGTAAAGGTTAATGAAAAGAATGCTAGTCCAAATGAATAATAATTACCTTCATCTTCCTCAGTTAAATGAAGTCTAAATGAAACATGATTATAATAATGCAAATTTCATGAGGACTGGGATTGTTAGAAAATACATCTGCTCCAGAGGGACAGGACAGATTAGAGTCTTAGCTAGGAAGAGACACACTCCTTAGGTGATGTCAGTTTTTTGTTTGTTTGCTCTTGTAAAAAAACACTAAAAAAAAAGATCTTTTTAAAAAACACTAAAAGCTTTTACACTTTCACATAAAACCCTTAGCTTTTTGGCCTCCTTTGAGATTTGCTAGAGAAGTTTAAACTTTAAGTATTTCCTATACCTGGAACTGGCACAGCTGCATGGTTTCATTTATCATTCAAAGGTCATTACCAGATGCATAAGCAGTATCAAGGCAAAAATCTTTGCTTAGAGCCCCAAAATTACATTTTCCGTTGTTCATTTATTATTCATTCACACATGTATTTGTCTCAGTCTAATGTGAAACTTTTACTTTGAATAACACTGCCATGCACACTGGGAGAGATTTAATGAACAGAGTGTTTTTCTCTGTTCTTTCACTGGCAATTTAACCGATGGTTTTAGGCAGGTTTGTTTGATAATATGCACAGTATAAGCAACAGTTTACTACATTTCTGAAGCGAGTTCACAAACACGACAACTTGATGTTATGCTTCTTCAGCCAGTCCAACATCTTCAGAAACAAAATAGTTTTTGGACTTGCTATTCTATAAAAATTAGAATATGGCATTGACATGCAAGTGTCCACTCACCTTCTGTTTTCAGTGTTCTCCTGTGCAGTGACTTTGACATCATGGGACTCGTTTCCCGTGTTTTCTTCTCTTTCTTCCACTGTTTTTTCACTAGAGTTAGATGTACGAGGCTGGAAGAAGGAGGCTGCTGAAGCCTACAGAAATTGAGTTTTAAAAAAAAAAAAAAAAAAAGAAAAAAAAAGGTAAGAACACATCACTCTCAGACAAACAGTACCATGTAGCCTAACAAAACCCAAGCCTTTCCTAAAGGCATAATCATCACTTCCATCAATATAGCATCTAAGCCATCCAATTTCAGCACAGTAGACGTTTAGTAAACACTACTCAAAACAAAAGCACAAGATTCAGTACAGAATGTAATTTCTGCAACTGAGAATTTATTGTGCTCTTTTATGTGCTTTTATAGTTTCTGCAGTATGCTTAAATGAACTTTGCCATCTAAAGTGCTTTACTCAATCAACTTTGATAAAAGCTGGTAAAATTCAATTTACTGTTCTTTGCTCACTGAAACAACATAAAAAGCCTAGAAACATTACCTGCTTGGACTTGGGTTTGGGAATCAGAGGCTTTATAACTGGAGGGTTCTGCTTGTTTACGGCTCGATTGCTAGACAAAGTTTTCTTTGAGTATTTGCTCATAGTGTCTAGAACATTCACTGAGGGGACCACTGGGTCCCTTTTGTTAGATGACACCTAGCAAAACAAATAAATAGACATTTTATTTATTTTCCGTCATATTCCCCTCCTCTGTCCCTCCAAGATACTTGTCATAGTTACATTGTAAACTTTAGATATAATAATCTCTTGTAATTTTCAGAACACTGCAATCAAACCTGCTGCAAAATTCTTACCTTAAAGGGATTCACTCGTCCTTGGCTGCTTGATGCAATTACAGCTATTTAATAGGAAAGCAAAAAGAATGTAAAAATGTGTGCGCGTGTGTACACACTCACATATATCAAAATCTATGAAGCAATGCGCACATTTTAGATGAACAAATGAAACAACATTAGCCTCATTTCCAAAGAACAAGGGTAACGCTCACGTTCTGTGCTTCAGCCTCTGTTCATTGAAAATTGAAGAGGAGAACAAAATCAAAGGCATCAACTATTCCACACTAAAGAAAAGAAGTTCCCACCAGGCTTGAAAGTGGTTAGATAAAGAGAAAGACACTTTAATAGCCACATGAAAATTATACTACACATGCTCAGCTATTATTAGTCATCAGAAATCCCACACAGGACCAACGGCTTTAAATACAAATCCACAGGAAGACCCAGTACTTCCTCCACTCCCAAATCCGTTTCCACTCTGATTATTCTTGCTGGAGGGTTGGCAGCAGGGAAGAAGCAAGAAGCAGCAAGAGGTCGCATTCTGCTCCTGCCTGCTCGAACTCACAGTTCTACAGCAGGGTCACTAACTCCGCCTTGTAAGTGCAACCAATAAATGTGCCTGTGATTAGTAAAACAAATCAATTGATCATTGTTCTCATTTTCCCCCTGTCCCAAAGAATGCCTTCATGGCATAGCAAGGCACACAACTGATTCAGCATGTGGCACAGATGAGGCAATCAGCATGGTGCTATGGAACATCACCAGGTAATGAAGATATCAACAGGCACAGGGAACCTCTTAAAAATGTGAGAACCACAATCAGTGCAAGTTACCACTTGACAACACCGTTATGCTCTAAATTTTAGTAGTAATGGGAGAACAGAGGATAAAAACAGGAGTGGGTGTTGTGCAGCATGACATCCTGGAATAAAATGGAGATCTACTCACCAGGCTTCGGAGTAGTCGCCTCCGCTGAAGTGACTCCTTTGGAGAAAGGATTTGGCCCTTCAAAACAAAGAAAGAGGCACATATTTAAGTGCAATAAATCATAATAACTTGTTAAAAAACAAAACCCCAAACATACAAGCCAGTAAAGCAATCTATATTTTAAAGCATGATTCTCATTTTCAAGTTGTACATGCACTTTTACAAAACCATCTATTATCTTTACCTAGATTTAACTTAAAGAGTTGTATACATATTCCCTAAACCTTAAATTTATTCCTAAAATGTGCCCATCCAACTACTTGTCTATTAGTTCAACTCATGCAAGATCTGAGCTGAAACCAAAGTAACTGTTTCACAAGGCAACCCGATCCATTAGAAATAGTTTAAGACAACAAGAAAACTGCACGGTCCCTCAGATGGTTACTAGGCACAAGGCAGAAGCGAGCTGCGGCACAGCAGATGACATACACTAAACCTGTTTCATCACAGCGACTGCAGGCACAGGCTGGAATCTGCACCTGCTCACTCAGGTGGGCACTACCACTCATCTCCCACATGGAATTCCAGGTAACGGAAAGCTCAGAGGCAGGAGTTGCTGCATGTCACCCCGTTATTCCCGCTGCACAGTCTTTCACATGTCAATACCCCAATGAGACAGATCAGAAACTACCAGACACGCTCTAACTACGTAGCAGAAAACCCAGTCCCTGATACAGTTGCAGAGTTTCAAAACTCAGTGAAACAAATGGGATTATTTTCTATTTACATAAATGGCTTCTAAATAAAACCTCTTGTAGCTCACTTGCAGTGCCCCTTGACAGGTGGTGTGCCTGTCTTTCCTAAATTGTATGTCAAAAGAACAAAACAAAAGACAGAAAACCCCGTTGTTTACATAGTCCCATAGACTGCCGAGTTATCCAAACTAAAATTATCTGGGAATTTTCCATAATTCCTTTTTAAATCTGTGAAAGACATGTATAGATAACTTCCAGCCTATTCAGAGAATATATTTTTCTTACTCTGTTTATGCACTTCTGATGTTTCTTCTGCTTCCTCACAGGCATCAGTTTCCTCTGCATCTTCCATTTCTTGGTCCCACTGAACATTTCTGACTGGCAGCTGACCCCATTCCATAGCAGAGTTTCTGTAACTAAATGGAAGGAATTGATCAGAAAGGAAGTGCTCACCACATTCAGAAGGAAAACATCAACAAAGGAAGGCTAACTAACTTAGCTAATTTAGGAAATAAGAAAAATAACACTTGGCATTTATTTGCATTATACCTCTGATTAAACTGTGATGGTTACTAAAAATAAAATCAAGATTCATTAACCACTTCAGTTCACCTTGAAACACGAAGTGCAGTCACCTGAAGTGGTACTCAGGTAGTTTTAATACCACACATGGTTACGAAACTGCCCAAAAGGCACACTCGGCTAAAAGTACATGCACTGGCTTCAAACAGCTCCACACAGCAGAGCGAGAACCCGAACAGAAACAGGAAGCTTTGACCACCTTCAGAGCACATCACTATTGTTGCCAGAACACTTCTCTGCAAATATAAATGCAAACATAAAGCATCTTCTGTAATCTTTATTTAAACACACATACCTCCAATACCATAAATACTACCAGATTGCTTTTCTGCATAAATGAATAAATACACAGGTGGTAACATGGATGCATATTTTCAGTCTGAAGTTTAAGAAGCGAGTTTTAATGTTTAATCTGAGAACTCTCTAAATTCCCAGTAGAGTAGTATGTACATTCCTTGCATTTCCCTCCTAATCTTTGCTGATGACTAAAATCTGTGTATACATAAACACAAGGTTCATTTCTTTCAACCAGAATGTCAGTATTAGTTCAATCTGGCAGTAAGAACAATACAATGTTTGTGATGAACTTTAACCCTCAGAGTGGATGAAGCCACAGACATGGGATTACAGCTTCCATGAATGTTCCAGAAGAACAAGGTAGAGCGTTTAAGAAAGGAATTTTAGATGTGCAGACTAATAAGGGAAAGGCTACAAATAAGTTCAGGGACTTACCACTTCCTCTTACTTAAGTAAATTCCCAACTTCATACATAAAATTGCTATAGGAAGACATTGCTTCTGACAAAACGCTATGACATTTTTTCTGCAGGATCAGATTGGTGGTTAGCAACTACTCTTAACAGCTGTACCATCCAGAGGCCAAGCAAGAACATAGCTCTTCTGTATGGTCTATTTTTTTAAAAAACACATACATCTTTTGCCTCATCACGCTTTACAAAGTGGGTGCAGGTGGGAGAGGAAAGGTAGACAGCACAGGTATGGAGAGGTGGGGAAATGCATGGCAAACCTGTAGTATTTCCATAGTTTTGAAGAGCTAGGATTAATTGGGAGGGAATAAGACTAAAAAGGATAAACTGGGATGGGACACTGAAAGAGGGGAGGGCTGGAGAAAGATAGAAGGATTTTAAGATAGGTGTGGAATTAAATGAGATAGAGAGACTGAGACAAAGAGAAAAAAAAGTAAGTTGGAGTCAAAAAACCAAACCCGCACAAGCTATGGAAAGGAAAATTAAGAAAAAAAAAGAAAGAAAAAATTCTAATCAGAGCAACTTGGTATTGAGTCTGCTTTGCCTCTGAAGCTGTTGAACACAGACATACAGTAAGCAAGGAGAGGAGATCCCTTCGTGTTAGTCTCCTGGTACTAATGAGTCCTCACAAGATAGCAACAAAAATGTACTATTTTGTATGTACAATTTATAAGTAGAGCAACACAAACTGTTACTTCATAAAAAATACATTGCAAACTATGGTCCAGAAAAGTCCACCAACTGGACCAAAATGTTAATAGATCATTAAAAATGTTCCCAGGCTTTTAATCACAGAAATTTGTGTTACCCAGCGTTCAAGTGCTTTCGGAAATCCTCTTCCTCCTCTTCATCTTCCAGTGCTGTTGCCAACTCACTTGCTTTTTCTACAGCCATTTCACTAAGTCGCTGAGCTAAATTTAGTTTTCGAGAGCGAGAAGCATACTTGATAGCTAAATTCACAACGTTTTGTGTCATGAGGTCAGCAAGTTCCACACAACGAAATTCGCGCTCCAGTTTACAAGAAAGCTGAAAGCAAAGAAGCCATGAGAGTTACACGCTTCACAGTTGCGGAGCTCACTCAAGACTCTAGGACCAGAATGTTATGGTCCTGGTGGAATGAATGAAAAAAGACAAACCACCAACAATCATGAGCTGTATAGCAAAGAAAAAGCTCTTTTTTTTTCTTCTTCCTCCCACCCTTCATACTGATAAGCAATAACAAAATACTGATAAGGGGCTACTTTTACCGTAGCCTGTGGACTAGCTGGATTGCCAGTCACTAGCCAGACTTCTAATAAAAGGAATCACATCAAAATTACATCAAAAGCCATCGACTCAAAACAAAGTCTCCAGGACTCTTTCTGATTTTTATTTATTTGTACTTACGGCAAACAGCTTCATTAAAAGTTCTTGCTGTTCTTTCACTGACTGACTGTTAGCATTTTCATCAAGCTCGTAGCCATTTTTTGATAAGTAATCCACATGGTTGTGAAATACAACAGAACGCCAGTACTGCTCCTGAAAAAGAGAGAAAGACGTGTGCTGGAGGTTAGAAGGGAGAAAAACAGCCCACAACTTACTGCCTACCAATTTACAATGTATTTTATTAATTTATTCTTAAATGTTCATCTTATAATACAGGTGAGGGGCAGACAATTCTCTTTAAAAGCCAGTGCCTACTGAGGAAAAAACAGAGCACACTAACAACCATCCATATAAGAACTAATCCAAACAGACGCCATATACATTAGATTCCATTTATATTGCAGGCTTTCAACAGGATGAGACCTACATGTTCATCAGTGTGCTACCAGGACAGACAATTCTAGAAGTTGTTGATTATTTTATCATATAATTTCTGTCCCATAGCAAATTGGAAGTATTCCAGAAAACCTCAGTAATCATCATCTGTGGGACAGGTAAACAGAAAATATAACTCTTGTTGTTCAGGGAAGTACTAGTATGGCTATTATACCAGCTAGCTCTGTTACAAAATAATTACAAAAACTTACTCAAAACCAGTATGTTTTCATCGGATGTACTGGAATAATCTGTTTCTGTTTATTATTGAAACTTTTCACACTTCTATCAAAGAGAATAAATTTCAAATAGCATTAAACTGTCTCTAAGGTTGAGGTTAGAATTTTATGTTCATTTCTATTTTGTGCACTACAGCTGAACTCCACAAGATTGAAATATTTAAACATATAAAAAATAGAAGAAAAAAATACAGATATTCTTCTAGAAGTTCTCCACAGGTACATCTTGCTTCAACTAGCCTCTACCTTAAGAAAATAAGTGAAGGCTGAAGGCCTATGTTTCCAGAATGATTATATGAATTGGAGCATTTAGTACATCTTTCAAAAAAAAGACCTTCCAGAAATTTAGTTATTCCTACAATATTAAAACCCAGGTACTTTCAAAAGGGTCTTGATTAAGATCCCAAAATGTGGTGCTTCCTAGAACATTAATCACGACCCACTAAAAAATTAAAAAAGAGAGGGACATAAAGCTTTCACTGGTCAGAAATAGACCATGAGTAAATACACCCTTGCATCAGCTCTAACAGCTTTATTTTGTATTCTTCTAGAAAGAGTTGTGAACCAAAGCAAACTGGAAAAGTTATACAAAACACTGAACCCAAATAACCTCCTTAGCCACATGTCTTACTCAGAGTTTCTGCTACCCTCTCTTTCATAGTAGAGATGATTAATAGGAATCTCGTATAATCCCTACTACGGGAACATCTGAGACTATCAGCTGTGGACTCAACACCATTCCATACCTCCATCTGTCCCTTTTCTGTTGTAACTTGACAGTAAGGAAGTTTAAAAGATAATATTGCCACAGCAGGTCGTGGTAGCGTAGGAGGGAATCGGGATCCTTTACAAGGAATACACCTGTGCAAGGGAAACAACAAAAACACAGACAATCCTCATCACCTACAGTCACCAGTTGTTCTACATCTAAGTCATGTCTCCTAAGAAGCAAGATACTTTAAGAGGATTTGTTCTTTAAAAAGTAGTAATTAAATTACTGACTTAAATATAGCAACATGTAAGATTGCATTATAAAGGGTTATTTCTACATTGCAACCAATAAAACATTTTAAAACCAGCAAAGCACATGCTGCTCTTGGTCACACCAGAAACTCCAAATATGGCACATAACAGATGCAGATCTCTATGTCACACAACACACGATTCAACAGCTACTACAAAATGTAAATGCAATTTATTAAAATCAGAAACTACTGAACAAAAACACTGGAAAAGAGCAGGCACGTCTACCATTTATTTTGATAAGGGGTTTTGGACGTCATAAGGAGAGTGCTGTGTTCAGACACACACGGGAAAAAAAAAAAAGGAAAAATTAAAAAAAAAAGAGGGGTGAAACAGGTAAGTATGCACTAAAAAGCACAGGCTTACTATTTTATTATATTTAAATTAGTACTTTCTGGTAACGATCACTTAAGCAAAACGTTGATTGAGGAAGAGCTGTATTTCCAGCAGCACCAATGCAGCATTGACAAAAGTGTCTGGTTCTATAAGCTACTGTTTCCGGCACAAGAAAAAAAATAAAAGAACAGGAAGCATTAGTGTTCTGGGTATCTCCGTTAATTAAGGCATATGGTGTTTCTGCAACAACCCTCCCCCCTTCTTATCTTTAATATGCTAGGGTTTTTTAATAAAATGTTCTTTGCAACTCAGAGAGCAACACTCTCTCTCTTGGAGTAAAGGAAAAAACTCCTGATGACAGACTCACAGTTGACCATTCCATCAACATGATGCGTCCTGCACATTTTTGATTAATTTTGATGAATTAACGTTAAGTAATGATTTGGAGGAAGGAACAGACAGCGAACTGACATTGACCAGTGATAGCAAATTATTTCCCTTATTACAAAATAAACAGAGGATTACAAAGAACATCACATAAATTAAAAAAAAAAAAAAAAAGAAGAAGTCTCCCACCAACCTCTATAATTGTGCGTGACTAGCAAAGTAAAAAAGGCTAAATTTCAGTAAAATGTGTGAGCTGATGGATTCTGCCCTGATAGGAAAAGGACACAGATCACCAAATAAAGAGGACTACAAACAAAACTTAGTAACTAAAGGTCCAGGATGCTTGTTACAATAAAGAGAAACAGAGTTATTTAGACATCACCATTAGCACGTTTTATAAAGTAACGGCTAACTCTCAGCTAAATATTTGAGCAATTTTACATACAAAATCATTCTTCGTTGCCACAGTCTAAATATTAATACAATAACAGATAGCTTTGATTTATCTATGCCTAATGATGTAGATTAGTTACAGGATTGGATTCTTCTCAAAGGGACAGAAGTGGAAAAGGTAGCTAAGCAAAAACACAAACACCCAAAGAACCCCAAACAAAAAAAGCCAACACCCAAACAAAAAATGACCCCAACACCCAAAAACCCCAAACAAACCCAAACCCTCAAAACCCATCAACAGCAGCAGAAGATTCCTAACAGCAACGGTAACTTTTTCATAGGTTTCTCTAACAAAATTCAGTCTTATGAATGTGTCTGCATCAGAGATGTGATTTCATATCAAAGTGCACAGGACTGCTAGCCAAGACAAAAAGTCAATTAGTCAGCTACACATTATAAAACTCTAATGAATTTGTTCAAAACCCATTTAGTAATGAAACACCTATGCAGAAGTCAATTTATTAACTAGATCATTTACTGTGCACATTTACTAGCCACCTGTTTTAGTAAAAGTTGTTTCCAGTGTCTCACAGTAAGAAGTGCTCTATAAATTAAAACCAAGACAAACAAAGCATTTCCTTGTGAAATATCTGACCTGAGCTGCTGGGGATTTTCGTGGATGCCAACTACCCAATAATGATCAAGTTTTCCTTTGCAATGCTCTCTCGTGTTACACACTGGAATCCAAGTATTCCCAAGTCCTCGGTTCAACATCCGCACAATTCCCTCAGAATCCACGTAACACGGGGTACCTGTTTGTTACAAACAAAAACAATTATTCTGACAGGCAACTGATTACAATGTGAGTAAGTCTGAACTGGTGGATACAGCTGGGAAACAATGGTTTGTGTTATCTCAAATAGGACATCCCACCCAAACAGTACAACCTACAGGGAAAAACTAGTTTCCTTAGAAAGATGCGCCACCTTCTGACAGTCAACACTACTGCTAGTTAACCGACCCAAGTACAAATTTAAAACATTTTCTGAAGAAATAAAATTAATTCTACTTGGGTAGATTCCCAAAGAAAACTAGCTATTTTACAATTATTTTTTCTAGCTATCATAAAAAGTTCTCCCAAGCTACCAACTTTTTCGAGGGTGCTTTGCCAAGATAGTTGAACGTGCATATTACTGTGTACTAATGCAGTTTATTTCTTTTTGCTGAGCAGGGCAACCACTCAGGAAAACAAGTTATGATAACATTCGAGTGTATTCTATTCACACAGGAAACATATTAAACATTTCTGATAAATATACTGAAAGAATATCAAAACAGAAGTTTGTTCAGCACTGAGGAGATTGAAAAAAAAAAGAGTCTAAATCCCAAGATCATCATTGCTAAAAGGGTATTAATTAGCCAAACTCTCCTCCAAAATTCCCCTGATAGCATTGAGATTGGTCAATGTCACTCATGCAGGTATTTCATACCTTCTGCGGAGAATCCAACCCATACCAAATAGGATTTCTTTGTAAGAGAAAGAGGGTCTCCATGCAAAATTTGTTTTTTCTTTTTTCCTAGCTCCATCAGCTGTACTCCGAGGCACTGGTCCCCATCAAACCCAGTACCTGGGAAGAAGTCGTTCAATGACTATGTTAGAAAGCAAAAGAATTGTCTTGTCTCTTAGCTAAATATAAGATTTGAATCAAAAGACAACTCTAATGCAGGGTTATCCATGAATACCACTGTCAGACAGTGACTATTTGTCATTTTGGACATACAAAGCATGTATAACAACTACTTCCTTAATTTCCTACAGTAATTCATTCTGGCACATCTGAAACCCAAGTTTAATCTATTATTACCACTGTTATAAAATCCTCCCCTTCCCCACAGCTTAATCTAGGCATCCCAATACAAAACGTAGGCTTTGCTGTCAGAAGTCAAAGATCCGTGGGTTGTGACAGTAAAAGCATCATCAAGAAGAGAAGAAGAAAACAACATTTCTGGTGATCACATACAAATTAACCAGTGTTTGAAGCCAGTAACAGACGAGGATTGAAAACATAACCCCAGTTCAAAAAAGACAAAAGGGAGAAAACTACCTCTATGATAAATAATCATCAACTGCTCTCCGTGTCCTGCCATAGAGACCACGGGACCTGGGAGACTGAAGATCTCTTTCTGAACTCCTCCAACTGTAAACACACGAACCAGCAAGGCACTGGTGGCACAAGCAGCCCAGCCTTGACCCAGACAGATGGCCTCAATGTCTTCGTCCTTTGGCATATCTACCGTCCACTCCTTGTTTGCATCCCAGGAGCTAAAATGAATGCAGTGGAGCTTGCTAAAGCGGAGACGAAGAACAATAGTCAAATATCTCAACATGAAGAAAAATACAACATCTGAAAATAGACCAATATGTTACATGTTTATCAGAGACCTGGAATCTGTGATGGTCATAGAAAGGAACTAGTAACTACAAGTGGTCATTTGCAAAGGTGTTTACTCTTACTATTCAAGAGCTGACGAGCCAGCTCAACCTCCAGCACTGTAGATTTAGAGCCTCTAAAGCCTGACACAGAGACAGTTTAGAGGTCGGAGGGGAGAATTTTTAGACGGAAACAGGTAAGCGTCCTGCTTAATTAACATTAATAAGAACTGAAAGTGCTCGGTATCCCTGAATATCAGCCGTCATTACAAGTCTGTCATATTATGATATCTTTCAAAAGGAAAAAAATTAGGAACTTCAGTTTTGCCATCTTAATAATTGAAAACTGCCCGTGACCAATTCACAGACACTGTGGCTTTTGATAGATTACCCACTTCCATTAAGAAAAAAAATTGAAATTTTCGGAGTCAGACAACCACTACATACAAATAATACTTTCAAGGTAAAGGGTGCGTTTCAGCTTATCACAATGCTGTATGTGTGAAAGTAAGAAGAAAGTTCTTTCTTCAAGATATTTCCAGAGAAACTGACAATAAAATATTGTTGTTATTGTTCTTAAATGCAAGAACAGTCTAGCTGGCCAAGCTGCTTAAATCTTTTTATGGTTCTCATAAACTTGTGTTCTTCACACTTACAATTCTTTGGGTATCTCCAAACATGTCTCCTTAGCAACAGTGTAAAAAGAAACAGCATAGCCCTTATGATTTATCTTTGATCTGAGCAGACTGTAAAACTATTGTTCATGTTTACAATTTCCTTTGAGCTAGCAATACATGAAGTTTCCAGTATACATATATATATATATATATTTGAAAAAGGGATTAAAAAAAAAATCCTCAGTAAACAAGACACATCTATCAAGATCCTTGAAGTCTTCAAGCGGGTGGGTGTGACAATCCTCATTGAAAGTGGCCCCATAAATAAAAAGCATGATCAAAAGCCAAAAAAATCTCAAAAAGGGAGAAAAGTTGAAATTCAAAGACGAAATATTTGGAACAAGGTATGTGTAATCCCACACCACGGGTTTTGCAGAGCAAGGCCATGGCTTACCTTGCAAGTTCCTCTGTACTCTCACAGGCCAGTAAAATCGCTTCAGTGGAGAGGTCAGCCATCGTGTGATTCAGAGAGTTCGGCAGGTGTGTTGCATGATGTATGGAAGTATCATGAAATTCTATATCTATAGCATTGTCTTGCTCATCATTGTAACAGCGAATAATACCAACAGAATTCCATACCTATTAAAAAGAACCCCCCCCAAAAAAAGCCCAATAAATCAAGCATACTGCCCTAAAGCAGCCTGCTATAACTTTCTCATCTGAAACAGCAGGTGGGAGGCTGGAGGAAGACTGAAAACTTGTCTTCAAAACTTGTCCCTTAGTCAGGACTACTAGTTTCTAAAACAGCTGAATTAGGCAGAAACTAGTTCCATTCTCATTGCTAAGCCATCTTTCTCCTTACAAAATTAAGTGTGAAGAACTCGCACTTAGAAAGAAACAGTGGGAGATTAATGTACGAGCCTTAACAGCACAAAAACCACGCACAACTTCTGTCTAAAAAATAATTTAAAAAAAAAGACTTGTTAGAATTCAATAGCACAGGTACAAACTTTATAGCTTGCTTTTGTCTCAAAGCCAAGTTTTATTTTTACATCAAAAGCAACCAAAATACATAGCATAACATTATGCAGTCTTTGCATTAACACAAAACTACTTTCCACCATTTAGCTTCACACCATGAATTATTAAAAAATCAAAAATCTTGGAAAAGATTAGATTACAACACAGCAAGAACTGGACAACATTAACAAAGCAACTAGATCTACATAACCACACAGCAGTGAGATTTACCATGAAACGATGCATGAGATGTGCAGGAGTGGAGCCAGACTGGAACGGCTTTTGCTTGGGGGTTGGCATTGGCCCATCATAGAAAGGCTGCTGTGTAGATGATGGTGGTAAAGCTGGAAAGCCATCAGTCTGATCATCATCGTCATCTTCCTTTTCAAGAAGATTGGCATTAGCTTTTATCATCCCAATATCTAGATATTTAAAAAAAAAAAAATACATCTTACACGTATTATTATGACAGAATATATGTAAAAAATTTAAAACGGTCGAGATTTCTCCAGAAAAATAAGTCAGAATATATCTGAGTAGGATGCTAAGAGATTGTCTCAGTAACAGCACTAAAGAGCTCTGGAAAATGAGTTCATTCTGTACCTAGTGAGTTATCATCATCATCAATTATTGCCCGTCTCGGATGGCCTGAAGTTCGCATAAGGTCATCATCATCACCGTCATCTTCATTAGCTCCAGCCTTTGGGGAAGACTGTGGCTCAATCATATCTCCATTTAAATAGTCACCGTCTTCTCCATCAAAGAGATCATTGTAGTCTTTTGTCACTGTACTGGCAACCTAAAACCAGGTTAACAATTATCTTAAAACTTCTTTTGGACATGGAATTCAAAGAATGAATTCAGACACAAGACAGAACTTCAAATGCACAATACAGAACATTCAATATAACTTGGTAACCTAAATTATCATTTTGATTTAAGAAATAACATGTTAATTTAAGAAATAACCAAACCTTGTCATTTGGTTTCTTTCCATCACCGACATTTTCCAACAGCCCCAGATTTCCCTCAGTATCTGTATAAGCGATTTGCCTATATTTGGGGTGCCATGCCAGTCCACAGATTGTGTAATTTTTCTCATGCTTCATCCTAAAAAGAATATAAGAATAACGGATTCTTAGTAAGCTTTTCAGGGCAGAAACCTCCCCAAGAGTTATTGTAAAAAGTGGTAATATTTACTAATATGAGAATGTGATGTTACAGTGATGTTACACATAATAAAATAATTTATGGGTTACCTTTAGCATAAACAGCTAGTATAAAAAAATAGAGCAGGTCTTCCGTTTCTATAGAGGAAATGACTTAAGCTTTAAAAATCAATCAATCATATTCTTAAAACAACAGCTTCCTGATACACGTGGAAAAGACGAAGTAATTCCCCAGCAGTCACATTCCAGAACCATCCAGTTATGAAAAGAATATTCAGTTGTTTCTCTTTAACTCATCAAACTGATGAGTTAATCTTCTATCTTTTCCACTCTTTATTCTCACAAAAAATCCTCCCATTAATTATTTACATAATCTGGCTTTAATTCTTCTCATAGGCGTTACAGTAACAATCATGTTTCTTACCCAAAATATTCAGACAGATAAATCATCCCTTCTCCTCTTCTCTACTACGCTTAATCATACTTTTTTGTCTTCCCTTTTTTTTTTTTTTTTGTGAGAGAGAGATGCTTTAACTAACCAAGATAAAGTGCAATTTGACCTTTTTTTTTGCACAGATGAGGATAGCTGGCTGGTCTATCTGTGTTTCCCTCTCCTTTTAGAAAACACACCTTAGTGCCAATGATCTTGGGGTTTGGACTGTGAGGAAAATTTGTTTCCATCAAAACTATCCCTTAATTGACTATTAGATTAAAAAGTAATAAAAGATATTTGCACACAGAAAACTAGACTATGGAATTAGCACAAAATCCATGTTCACATCCCTTCCCTATTCTATTTCTAAGAATGTAATGTTTCCTTACGCAGAAAGGAAAACAGTGTATCCCATGAATGAGAACGCACACTGGATATGGTGGGGGAAGGCAAAACAACACCACATTTCTACCTACCACCAAGAGTTCCACTCTTGTGGAAGCTGCTTCCTTGTAGAACATGGAAATGATATGGCAGCCCTTGAATTCCCTTCAGCACATGAACTGCGGTATTAGTGCACCTCACTGGGGTTGCACAAGAGAAGAGCCCTCCTCTTGCTCAAGTCTAGGCCAAGTGCTGGCCCTGCCTCCCAGCATCACCCAGATCTGACACAGACCTTTTGACCCGCATGCTTTGGGTCCCTCTCTGTGGATGTACTCCCTGCCCCACCACCAGCTAGGAGACCATACACGAGGCGAGGTAAATGGGATTCCTCAATCTGAGCCTTCATCCGCTGTCTCCTGGGCTGCTTGTTTTCAGTGGGACATGAGCAGAAAACTTACAGATTTGCCCTGTAAATCTTATTAAGGTTTCTCAAGAAGCAGAATTCTACATTTGCACAAATAAGTTTTACAGAAAAGATAACAAAATTCTATTTCAAGAAAAACCATGTACTTAGGGATTTATGGAACAACACTGGATACCTCTCTATGCACTCCTGGGTTTCCACATTCCACACCACTATACTCCCATCCACACTTCCAGCTGCCAGATACTGCCCACAAGGAGACCAGGCCACAACATTCAAGGGCTAAGGAAAAAATAAAAAATAGGAAAAAAAAATATTACCGATGCGCACACAGCATTAATATTCTGAAGCTTAAAACAAACAGATGTTCTTCAGACACAGTTGGTAATTCACCGGTAGACCTTAGAGATCTAGTGGGTTACCATAAATGAAAGAGGGGAACCAGAGCCACATAAAGACGTTTGACATTCATCAAGTATCTCTTGCCTTGTTTTCCAACATAAAATAACAGGATCAGAAATAAACTAGAAAACATGAGCAACTGTAACCAGAGGGTGGGGTCCAGAAGATAATTTCTAGCAGAATAACATTTAATTTATGGAAGATTTACAAGCACCTGGTTTATGTACCCACCTGTGTGATGAATGTATCCGATAGATTGAACTGACTATCCCAGGTTTCTCTTTTGTATAGTTTAACTACTTTATCTACAGGAATTGCCAGGAACTGTTCAAAGGAAACAAGAATCAGGCAATTTAGAACAAGTTATCTTTCAAACAGAACATTCAAAGAGCTCCTTCATTCCCAATATTTAATGGTTCTCTAGCATCCTAGCAATGCCAACTGAAAAAGTAAATAAAGCTGAAGTAACTTGAATGACAAGGTTCTTTAATGCTTTCCACATGCAACATAGCGAAGTATGCCCATTTTTATTTTAATCTTCATTTCTTTCTGGCAGAAAACTGAAGATAATGACAGCTGCACCGTAAGGTTAGAAGTTCTTATTTATGAAACAGCTAACATACACGTATAAATAGTTTTCAATGCTGTGAGCACAAGGCTTATGTTCTTTTCCCTCCCCCCCCAAACCTCTTCTGATCAGGTCAGAATTTCTCAATAAACCTTATTTGAACAGCGAATACCTGAAATAGCTCCTTTCACCTCTCACAAAACTACATGAATGTTACTGCCTGTTTATTTTTTTAGGAATTGGGTTTTTGAAAGACTTCTAACAATTTGTTTTGTAAGAGAAGCAAGAAAACTACTTACATTTCAAATATGAGGGGGGGGTGTGCGTGTAAAGAATTAGCCTAAAACTTAAAACTATTTGTTTTTATGCAATATGGATATTGAAACAATTTGTACTGCAGGTGACGTCCTCTCTGCCACAGGGAAGTCATACATAATGCTATCATAGCAGCCAGGAATTACAAGAGTGGACATGGGTAGACAGACACAAAGGCTAAGTCAGGGAAACAAGATTATTCAGGTAGGAACTGTGAGAAAACACCAGAAAATACTTTTTAGGTCCAGTATACTGGAATGCCAATAAAGGATTATTAGGTTCTGCCACACTATTACTACAGGCAAGAATAGAAAAATTGTTTTATGGCTTCTGAATGGCCAACTTTCGCTCAATTCCCTGTACTTTACTTTAAGTATGGCAGGGCACACCTCATTTCATACAGGTTCACATTTATCTGCTCCTTCCTCCTCTCCCCTCTGCATTATCAGCAGCTGCAGAGATGTTCCAGGTTACACGCTACAGAGACACCTACACAGCTATACGAACCCCCCAGCCCATTTTGGTTAGGGAGCCATACATAGTGCTATTGCAGCACCACCCTTACTCACAACAGAATCAACTTCCTTTTTCCAGTGAAAAGAAAGGGAACAACTTACTAAGCAAATATTTACAGAGCAAGATTACCAATAGGGCAAAATTTAAGGTAGAGAAAGACTTAACTCCTTTGATGCTCTGTTGTGAGCAATTTGATTATTTCCCTCAGGTACAATGTTCCTTCCTATTCAGCGCAACATGAGTGTTTAACACTGTTTTGGGCTGACAGCTGGCCTACTGCCAAACACAGTCTGGAGCTTAAACAAGTAATCATTTCCAGGTTTCTATTTTTCCCAAAAGTGAACTTTACCACAAATATTTTCCTTAGTCCCAAGAGCTGCAATTTGGGCTTGCCCAGATTGAATTCTACTGTTGGACTCACAAAGAAAAAAAGAGGATTAAAATGTGGCTAAAACGATGTCACTTACCTTCCCACTGCCAGGTTGCCAGCCAAGCCTGCAAATTGATTTAGCATTTATCACATCATTACATTTCTGCAGCAGTGGCCAGCTTGTTGTGCATGTCTGAAAACAAAATATTAAAAAAAGTGAGTTTTCTATCTGTGTGAAAATCTACTGTATAGTACAAATTCTTAAAGGAAAACTATGTAGAAAAACTAAAAGGAAAAAAAAATACTATTTTTGGAACTGAAATAATCTCTCATCCAAACACAATGATACATTCTGCCTTAAAAAAAACAAACAAACAAAACAAAACCAAGAACAAAACCCTGAAAAAATACCTTGCCAATATAGACCTGAAACTATTTTAATCACAATACAACTACTTGTAACAGAAACAAGATGGAAGAAAAATGTTATCATCGTGGCCATCATCTCAGTGATCCTGCCATATGAAATCCGTACCTCTTCCCAATCTTGGGTCAAAGTAATCATGTTCCTAATGAGTCTAACCAACCAGATCACTTATAAAATAAGATACTGTGTAGCATCTTAAAACACTATTCCACCTTCACCAGTCAGTCTACAATCCTGAAAATTATTCATTATTTCATAGGAAGCTTGATAAAAATAAATAAACAAAAATATACCTACCTAGTTGTTTATTAGAATAAAAATCCTTCCTTAATCCTTACCCATTCAGCAATGAGCTGAAATTCTGAAACAAGGCATCTGATGTCAATTGCTATCTGTACACAGAAGTGTTATTTCAGAATGTGCTGAGGACAAAACACACAATGTTGGCCAGTGAAGAAAGATGAATGGAGGAAATCAGGGATTCCACAGACAGGAAGAAGAATCCACAGCTACCCAGGCAACATTTCATAATCAGGCTTTGGAATTTCTCCCAGAAGTAGATAAAAGTATTCTGTAAAGTGTAGTTAGATTTCCTCTGCAAAAAGAAAACCCTATTCCAGTAGGGTTATTTCAGTCCAGCTCTTCTCACTGTCTGTGAAATCCTGGGTTCCTTATGAAACACTTAACCTTGAAAGATAGACCTTTTACCTGATCTGCTATTTTCCATACTCTGACAGAACCATCACAGCTCGCCGATGCCTATGTAAGAGATTTTTGTAAACAAATTAATAATTAAAGACATTGAGAAATTAATGATATAAAATTGCAAATATCCCTATTACCAATGCTACAGGCATATAATATATACAGTTTTAAAAAGAAAGCTTCCCTGTTTAAACCATTTTAAGACTTAATACTTTCTAATACTGTCATCTTGATAATTGTACTTGACTCTAAACTACTGCAATTACAAACTCTTGCACTTCAAGTGAGCTGCTTATTCACAAAAGAAGCTCAATATTAATATTAAATTTCTTTAGTGAGCCATCTTTTTCTCTCTAAAATCAGATCAGCATCAGATTCCAGAAGAACACAGAGAGTAATTGAATAGTAAAGCAAAGTTCTCCTGGGAGGCAACAAGTTGTCACACATTCCATCACCAGTAAGGTCAGATGAAATGAAGTAGTCTCATGTGCCCATTCACCTTTTTTTTTTTTAAAAAAAGTATCTATTTTCTTTCCCAGACAAAAGAAGATTAAAAGCATAAAGAAGAAAGTGTTTTTACCAGATAAACATCCCTGGGGTCAAAAGACAGGCTTAAAACAGGAGCGTCGTGTCCTCGGAATGTTTTCTGCTTGCTGCTATCAGTCACCTCCACCACTTTGACCATAAAGTCACTGTAGATCACAACAGCACAGACATAAAAGTATTAACATTGGTATTAACAATGACAAACTATGCATTTACGGCAATAAAAACTGGGCACTAACTATCTTTGGGGGAAGTTAAGGCTCTCAAGGGTACGATCTAAGGGAAAATGAGAATCTTGAGGCTTACTACAACAGGAGCAAGGACAGACTACTTTTTTTTTTTTAATCAGAAAATAATTTTTGTTCATGTCAAAGTTGATAAAATATGGTTGCTCTTCGACGAGGATATTATGTACATACAGACCATATACCTGTTTATCTAACCTCTGCTTAGGTACCAGAGAGCTGACTTAACAAGAACTATCTGTTCAATGGAACCGATATTAGTTACTAAAACTATTTAGTTATGTGTTTTTTTAAAAAAAAGACAGAGCAAAAAGTTTATTTTGTGACGTTTTTAAACAAGATTTTTAAGACCATCTAGTGTATCGGATACATTAACAGATTTTTTTACAACTTTATTCCCTCCTCCAAAATTACAGACATTACTGCAGTTTAACTCAAAATATCAATGCCAATTTCTAAGCCCAACAGCTCCTGTGACAATCTTTCAGTACCACACTCTCCTACTTCACTGCAACACCCTCAGAGAGAAATTTAATTTTAGGACCTAATTCTATTGGGTTAACCATTACTTTAACCATATTCAGAAACAAAACCTCAGTTCTGCCAACCATCTAATGCTAACCAAACAGTCATAAAAGGAAGACAAAATATAAGCTCTATTGTGAGACAACTAAAATTACACTAGCACTCTTAAACAACACAAGACAATTTTAAAGAAAAAACAATCAGGCAATAGGATACTTTTTATTTATTTAAGAAGCCACACAACTATTTTTCAAATAGTTCATGGGAACTTTGGCAGACAGTTGGATGTGAAACTTATATAAAACTGAAGTTTGTAGACTTCATGACAAAATGGACAACTAAACGCAATTCTTAGCTGCATTCCTTCACTCCATGGCTGTCACCTTCTCCTTCAGTATGTTACAGAAGATCTCATCGAGAGGTGGCCTCACAGTCTTAGGAGCTCTTTTTCCTAATGCGAGAGCCCTGGCCAGGCTGCAGAAGTACCGGGTTTTTGTAAAAGTTTTAGAAACAGAAGAGAGTTTGGGGCCTGCCTAATCTTTCTAATCAAAGTCACATCCTGGGGCAGAGCTATTCCCTCAGAAACAAGCACTGACAAAGAGCCCAAACTCATGATCCCTGTCAGATTTAGAGATTAGAGTAGTTACTGCCCCCAGTTGTCCAACCTCCTGGTTTTGGTGGAACTGGTGTGTCTGCTCCGCAGCTGCCAGAGTTCACAGTCCAGCATATTCATCCAAATTGCTTTCTAGTTCAATTCACACTTAGAGGAGCCAGGGAGCAGATGCAACGCTCTCCCATCTCTATTGTGGAGGACAAATTCCAGAAGAAAGGCAAGAAGACAGCCTGGGTTAGCTAGAGCTGCCCAAAGAGTTCGCCAAATCCAATTAAGAATCACCTAAACCTTAAATAAATTTAAAAAAAAAAAATATTGCCTGCTTGCTATTTTGCCATTTCTGTTACAGGACTGGCATACACTATGTAAGAGCAAACATGCTGCCCTAAGAAATTAACTAAACTACGCATTTAATTTCCCTCAGGCAAGTCTTGCAACTGTCATCTGTTATCATTTGGCAGAATGGTGATGATACTGATGCCAGAGAATGACTCAAAGCTCTCACACAAATCAGAACCCCTCTAACTTTTGCATGTGTATATACATCTGCATCCCCGTGATCCTGAACAGTTAGGACATCATCTTTAGCACACGGTAACAAAACGCTTGGTGCTGCAATGAGATCCATATGGGCAAAGACGTATGCTTATGCATTATGGGACTGAAAGCTGAAAACACTCAAGTCTAAAGAAAAGGAATTATTTCACAACACCCCAATTCCATTTGAAATTATTTGGTGGATCAAATGTCTCTCAGAGCATTGTTTTCTAAAGTCCTTTCCATTCCTTTCTTCCCCTCCACCCTGCAGAAGACGTTTTGCAATACTTTAAAACCCTCAGAGGTATGTGGGTTAACGATCTCTTTGGAAAAATGAGCCTGTGAGGAAGTTGCCAGATTTTGAACAACAGCAAAGCTTCTCCTTATCACACGTAGTTTACCTAGATCCAGCAGCAATTTTGGTACCATCACAATTAAAGATGACGTGGTTTGCATTCGTGGTGAAACGAGTAAGGATGCCATCTGGGGCTCCTTCAGGAAATGTATGTATCTGAACAGTATTGTTCGATACTGCTGTGATCAGTCTTCCATTCTAAAAACAAAATCCATCATGAGAATTTGTTAGTTAAAACACATTTATGCCCATAAAGCCAAAAAAATTGCTCTGGTGTTCCCAATATTTGGGTGGATTAACTTTACTAGTTCCAAAAGAGGCCTGACAATAAGAGTAATAGGGAAAATATTCTTTAACTTTTATTTCTTCCCAAAAAAAATACAGACAAGCACAGTAACTTTAATACTTTATCCCTTTAATCAAACTAATAAAAAGTAGAAAAATTATTCTCTTACTCTCAGTCCTGTAGAAACACACTGCCACATTTAATACTGAAATATACAGAATTCCTTACGCTAACTACATGGTAATTTACTACATCAAGACCTTCCCAACCTGTATCTTTACTAAAATAATGAATAATTTCAAAGAGAACTGTCTGATCTTCTTCCAGTGGATGGAAAATTTACTCCTCTTACAGAGGCGAGAAAGCTTTTAGACCCAGAAGAATCTTGCCTCCTATTTAGATTAATACGCTGCAGTATCAGGAGAGGGCACCCTTGGACCAAACGTCTCAGTTAAATGCCACCAGGAAAGATGAGAAGTTCATGAACTATCACTTAGTTCTTTGCAGAAAACAGAAGGCAGATGTTGACTAAAAATGAATCCAGATTAAAAAGAAGGGCAAAACAAAGGAATAATTATCCTGTACTAGGAAAAGTAATCTCTCTTCTCCAAGTGACAATACTATTCCTCAGTTGTACATAGCAGTAAGTTTTTGAAATACATAAATAAAGAAATGCCTTATTTCCTTTAGGAGATTTTTGTTTGGTTTTGGGGGCATCTCGCCTTTTTTTTAAGTTGCCTAAAGTTATAGTAAAAATCCTGAAGATAAACAAAGCAGCAGCCAGTACTGAATAACCTTACTTAGTAAGAGATGAGATTTATTACCTAGATTACATCAAAATCTCAGATCAGTTCCTCATAACATTTTCATTAATGAAGAATAATTTTTTTTAATAAGATTTCCTGAAGTGTCACAAAGCATTCTTAATCTCATTGTTTAATAAAAAATCCCTCAAAAATAAAAGCACTTTACAATAAACTTAAGAGCAGAGAATTATTCCTACTGGTGTCAAAAATTAAAACCAGGATTTTTCCTCCTCCAATAATAGTTTTAGCAATTTCTGGCTCTGCCTCTGATTTGCTAAGAGAACTCATTCAAGTCACCTCACTTGGTTTGTGGAAAGTAACGTGAAGAAAATAAAAAACAAAATACCCTAAAAATCAACGATGAAAACAGATTATACAGGTATTGAGGAATAGATACATGAGGTATGTTAAAAGTGGTATAAGAAAGGGGTTTCACTTAAGGCAGTAGTTCTGAATAAGGTTTCAAATTATTATTTTAAAAATACAATACATATATGTCAATTTTCATTTATTTCCTCTTTCATACTCCTCTCCAAAAATCACAAATAGTTGAAAAACAATTTTAAAATTTTCCTTTATCACTGCAATGTTAACTACACAATATCTGTAGAACTGATGTAGACTTCTAGGATTCCTTTCTTCTGCAGTTGCCACAAAGACAACATTTTAGACCACCTATTCCTAATGTAATATAACAATAATTGCACATAAAGGAAATACTGTGTGAATTCTCAAGCTAAATACATAAACGTGCATTGTAAAAAGAATTAATTTCTATTATACAAATTCAGATAGGTAACTTACTTGCTTTATTTTTTTACAAATAATGTCTCCTGCAAGATATAGAAAATGGAACTGCCTTATCATTAAAACAAATAGAGCCAGTTATGTTTAAAATGCCAGTCAGACTATAGTACTGCCTGTAATCAGCATTCTCACAAATTGGTACAATTTATGCAAACAAGAATCCTGTTCTCTTCTGACTTTGGGGATGGCAGCTCAGAGGCATCTTTGAGCTAAACGACAATTTTGAGAGCAAAATATCAACTAATTATTAAAAAGTATTACTAAAGCATTACCAGACACTGAGTTTGTGAAAGTAATTTTTTTGATTAATATAGATTATAATTCCTTGGACCTTAAAACAAGCCCACATAAAACAACATCTTGGGGTTTTTTTCCTGATACTCGATGATCACATCTTACGCTGGGAAACTTTTTACAACTTCTCTCACATTGTGAGAAAACACTAAAACGGCACAAAAAGTTCACTGCATAATTAGCTCAATCTGCTGGGTTTGTTTCTCAGAAAGGAGATCAAAGTCAGAAATGAGTGTAACTGAATGTGAAGGAAGAGGAAGGAAAAAAATATTACAGAAGTTTAGCATAAGAAATAATTCCTCTACAATCCTGTATGGGGTAAAATTAATTGTCAGAAGTATTCTTGGTATATATAAAATACTTAATTTTGTTAAAATATTCAAAAAGTCTATAGGCACAGTTAATCAATGAAATTTCTGTGTATTTCAGAAAATTATGTTTGCAATACTGCTTTAGTATTTTCACTTTGACATAAAGGTAGAATATGTTCATATGCTCAAATTTAAATACCTGCCACTCATTAAACAGTATTCAATTTATTTTTTCCATACATTAATCTGAAGACAAAGAATCTACATAATTAACATATATCAGACTGAAATGCACTACATACAGTATTTTTCTTGCCTTTTTCTGTATATTATCCCAGTATGTGTTTAATGTTACCCACACAAGCAGTAACCCTGAGCCTGAAAATCCAGCATCTTTATCAACACCAGCATGACACAACTTAGAGAAGTTCTGTTAACGGCAATACCTTTAGAGCGCAGGAATAGGCCTTTTCTCCCACATTAATGGACTTTGGATCATCATCATCCAGGTTTTCCCAAATCCTAACATCTCCATCACTGCCACAAGTTACAATACAGCTGTGGAAAGACACAGGATTTGTTAACATGCAGGAACGGAAAGGACGCCCACCTGTGACTTTCAATCCCAACATGAAAATGTTACTTACGTGTTAGGAAACACAATACATACTATGTGATACAGTGAATACCTAAATTTATTATGTCTAAGTAACTTACTAAACGTGGGGAGGGGAGGAAATCCCTCTGGTAGCATAACACAGTACCTTGAGTCTCTGATAACTGCCTACGCCTTGCACCCATCTGAACTGACCCTTAGATATTACTGGCCAATCCATTTTTTTTTCCACGACCTAGAGCAAATTTTTCAAAGGACTTAATTAGTACTGATTTCTCTAAGAACTGGGCATTTAATTGCTTCTTAAGACTTCAAAAACTTACCTTACAGCTTATTGCAAAGTTGAGGGCAAAACTAAGAGTGCTAATGCGTACTTGACTGAATTTTAACAAGCTTAACTTGTTCCAGGCCTACAGAACCCTTAAAAATAGTTAATATGGAATTCAAGTTTGCTGGAGTTAACTTTCACAATTTGAATGTAGTAAACGATAACCTAAAGTCACACAGCAAACATACAAAAGCTCGCATGCGATTTTTAATTAAAGACATTGAGAATCTATAATCAAGCCTTACATTCTTTTTTTCTGAAGTTGTTTGCAGTCCCAAAACAATTCTAATGAAACAGCAAAATGTTACAAAACCAGTTGCAAAGCTATGATGTTGCTCTTCTTAGTTCTGTAAGGGCGGTACTTCGCCAGCAACACAACACTGTGTTGATATTGACTATATTGATGCTGTCCAGCAGTAGTGGACCAGTGGTGTTCAGCAGAAATATCTGCATCTTTTTTTAAAGATTTGCATTGTAATGGAAAACAAGGCTTTTTTGTAGTCACAGGGGATTGTTATTAGACTAATTCTTAACAGTCCCCTTTGTACCAAGGCTAACGAAATAAAGAAAGGAATAAGAACCAGAGTCAGTATGCTAAGTCAGGCTTACCCCTTGAGTTCATTTTCAGAGGACTTGTTTTCTGGTTTATCATTTATTTTTAATCAATATAAAGTAAATATTTGCCGTTATGTTTTTATTTATACATTCAAGAACTACTGCAAAAATAACAAGAAAAGATAGCAAGCCCAATACTGGATTTTTTCAACTATATTTTTAATTTCTTAGTGTATATATGAACATATTTTCTCCCACACTACACCAATTTCTGCTAGATGCTGTGAAATCACTCTTATAAAAAGTACATGTAGAGATTTTATATATATAAACACACATATACTATATATACATATGCATATATATTGGCTTACATTGAAGTTATATGTCAATAATCTCAAAATTCAGGGCATCAAACTATACGTCATATAGCCAGTTCTCAACACAGGAAAAAAAACAAAGGATTTGCCAGATCAACCCTGGCCATAAATCATAGAATCACTGAACAGTTTGGGTTAGAAGGGACCTTTAAAGGCCATCTAGTCCAACTCCTCTGCCATGGGCCGGGGCATCTTCCACTAGACCAGGCTGCTCAGAGCCCCGTCCAACCTGGCCTGGAAAGCTTTCAGGGATGGGACATCCACAACTTCTCTCGGCAACCTGGGCCAGTGTCTCACCACCCTCAGTGTAAAAAATTTCTTCCTTCTATCTAGTCTAAATCTCCCCTGTTTTAGTGTAAAACCATTATCCCTTGTCCTATCCCAACAGGCCCTGCTAAAAAATTTGTCCCCATCTTTCCTGTATGCCCCCTTTAAGTACTAGAAGGGGCTCTAAGGTCTCCCTGGAGCCTTCTTATCTCCAGGCTGAACACCCCCAACTCTTTCAGCCTGTCCTCACAGCAGAGGGGCTCCAGATCAATTTTGTGGCCTCCTCTGGCCATGCTCCAACAGGTCCATGTCCTTCCTATGTTGGGGGCCCCAGCGCTGGATGCAGTGGCTGGTACAAAAGCTCCTGAGGAAGCCATGAAGAGGAACAAGAGTATCGCTCCCCCAGACCACCCCGGTCTCTAGGAATCTGAGGCAGTTACCTTCCAGTGTCATCAAAGCAGACATCCGTGTGTCCCTCGGTGTGGCCGTACCGCATCGGCTTTTGCTCAGAAGACATCTTTGCTCTCACCTGTTTAGTTACAGAGGACAAAAGGGAGAGAAATAAAATATTTTTTTTAAAAGAAAAAAAGCTTCAGAAAGAGCCTCAGATGGCAGGGATGAAGCTGCTGGGACACCCACCCACCCACGGGGCTGAGGACCCGGGGCTCAGCTTAGGCCAGCCTGGCCTAAGCAATGTGGGACACGGTGCCTGCACTGCCTTGCAGGGCCCGGCTGTGGAGGTGAACCGTGAAAGAAAAGAAGTGTTAAAAGGAGGGGAAAAGGGTTAAAAGGGGGGAAAAAAAGGGTTAAAATGGGAAAAAAACGGGTTAAGGAGGGGGGCGGAGGGGGTGAGGGGCCTGTCCCTCAGGCAGCTCGATGTCCGGGGCAGGCCAAGCCAGGCTGCCCGCCCCTGGAAAGGACCGACCCCCGCTCCCCGCCGCGCCGGGAAAGGGGCCGAGGTGAGGGGAAGGACCGGGGCCACACCACCCTCCCGCCCGCTCACCGCGCCAGCCCCGCCGCCCGCTTCGAGCCTTCCCGCGCTCGGCTCGGCTCGGCCCCGCCGCCGCCTCCGCCGCCTGGCCCGCCCCGAGGGCCGGGGCCGGCCCCCTCAGAGCCCGGGGCGGAGCTGCGCGCAGGCGGGGCCGGGGCCGGCCCTGGCCGGCCGGGAGAGCCAGGATGGCGGCGGCGGCGGCAGGCGCGGCTGGGGCCGCCTCACAGCGACTCTGCTCCGGCGGCTGAGGAGAGCCGGGCTCCGCGCCGCCTCGCTCCGGCGGCCTTCCTCCTCCCCCTCCCGCACGGAGGGTCAGGCCGCCCTGCCCGGCCACTGAGGGAGCGGTGTCCCCCGGGGGAGGGCAGCGCTATCGGCCGATCGTAAGTCGGGGTCGGGGGGAGCCGGGAGGGCTGAGGCGGTGTCAGCGGCCCGGTCAGCGGGGTGGGCTCCGTCCCCCGGGGGGGACGGCTCGCTTTTCCCGTGGAAAACCGCGTGTGGGTGCATTCCCCGTATACATATCTCCATTTATAGAGTGCATATATGTTTATTGTATATACTTATGTACATGTATTTAATGGCAGTACCGCAAGAATGGCGAGGAAAGCCCAGACGAGGGGTTTATCCGAAATCCCCTATAGCAGAGGGGTGTGGGGGGGCTGGGGAGCCCTCGCAGGCGCCCGGGTAAAGCAGGATCAAGCCCATTTGGAGATCGTTATGGTAATTATGGAATTACTCTGTAATTATAGGCATCCCGATGCCTGTGCTAGATGCAGTTGTAGTTGGGCAGGTAGTGATTGCGCTGCAAAAATCATTAAGCTCTCATGTGCCGGAAAAATTGGAAGAAAGCATCACGGCTTATTTCTTGAAGGACAAAAAAATGTTAAATCTTGACATGCTTGAAATATGGAGAAGAATTTGGAGTTCTCTGTCTTCCCTTTATATAGCTTTAATGATCTGGTCCAATTTATTCCTGCTTCTAAGAAAAATTGCTTCCAGGCAAACCCCTTTTATCTTCGGTTTTGCTCTGCAGCGGAGTTCTCGGTGGTTGGGGTGAGCAGAGTGATTTATTTATATTGGAAATGTGGTTGGGCTCTCTATAACAGTCACGTTGGTACTTTCATGAATGAGTAAGTGACAAGAAAACAGAGCAGGCATGCTTCTTTAAAAACAAACAAACAAAAAAAAGCCTAGATTTCATTATTAAACCTGGTGGAAGCCGTATAGGGACATGTTTTCCATGGGTGTATCCTGACATATTTCAGTAAATCGTGATTTCTGGTGAGGATAACGTGTTCTAGCAAAATGTTTCGAGCTGAACTGCTTATCAGATGAGTGGGAAGAGCGAGCTATTCTTACAGTAGCCTTATTGCAAGCCGCTGCCCGGGATGGAGACCAATGCATGTCAACTGTATTTATTTTTATTAGTTTAATTTGCGGAAACTCTTGTATAAACTGCATCTAAAATATTTTACAATATAAAAACCATTTTAAATTCAGTTCTATGTAACAACTAAATTCATTGCCTGGAGGTGGGATAACTGTTTGAACGGCATGGGAAAACTGGGGGTAGGATTTTTGGGGGATGGAGGGATCCAATGGTCCCTTGGACAAGGGACTGCAGGCCCAGTGGCTTTGTCACTTCCGAAAGTGGCATGGCATCAATTGCAAGGTTATTCTTTAAATCCGGTCGGGAACTCGACCTGCTGCTGACTTGATTAATAGGTGTAAGCGGCTGCGAGCAGAGCGGCAGGGCGGGAGCCGGGAATCGCGCTGCTCTCCTCTTCGGTTTCTGGGTGGAGCACCAAGTGTTGGTCATGGACCATCAAGCTTTTACTGATTTAGTGCTGCTGCGGTCTGCCAAGCGCTGCCTGCCTCTCTTCTTCGAGCACATGAGCTGAGTTTCATTAAAGCAGTAGATATGAGCAGCCCTCACCTTTTGGCACCTGCTTCCAGATCGCTTCCACCTTCTGGGTGAGAATAAAATAAGCCCCAGCATTGGGGGGGATTTATCCTTCTACAGTTCTGGGATTATACAGACCTAGGACAAACCAAGGATATTTCCAAGTAAGAAGCACTGTGTGGATATCGTTGATATCCTTAGACAGTCACTTTCTTTTGTGTGCCTGTGATTATTGCTTTAATTTGCTGGAAAGGCCTCTGGAGCCAAGTGTAGGTATTTTTGGATGGTATCATAAATCAAACTAAACATAGTCAAAACTGAAGAAAAACGAGTTAAGACGGAGGAATTGAGACTTAATGTTATCTGTAATAGGTTGGGCTTTTTTCCAAAATAAATCAGTAACAGCTCAACTTCAGTGGAAGGTCAGGTTTTAAAATGTGGTCTTGTGGCCAAAATCTAATTGGGCGAAATTAATGAAAACAGCATGTGACCGGTGAGAATTTTTTTAAATAACTTTTATGTAAGTTGAAAGAAAAAAAGAAAAAGTACTCCAATTTATTATGGCTTCCTCTTCTCTCTCTTCTAGAGCTGATAAAATCCTGAATATCAACTTCTGTAACAGTTCCAAAATTGATTTATTGTTCTTTGTGGGAGTCTCCTTTTCTTGTTTAATTAGAGGTGTAACACAGCGATGCTTTGGCTTTTGTGTACTTGGACAGAAAAACTTTCAAAGTATTTCCTGGAAGGGCCGTGCAGCCTGGGAGCCCTGGAGAGGTGGTGGGACCTCCATCCTCAGAGGTTTTTGGGATGTGGCCAGACTGTGCTGTGCCTCCCCTGAGCTGGCACTAGCAGCGGTCCCGCTTCGAGTGGGAGGAGGGGCTGGACACCCCCATGTCTGCTTCAGATGGTGCTTTGCTGGTCTTACATACAGGATTCTGCTTCTTCGTTAAACCGAAACAGAAGCAGTTTGATGAAGAGGACTTGGAAGTACTGGGCTAGAGGCAAGGGTCCAGCGCCTCAGGACATAAATATCTAGTTAAAGCAATTCAGTGTTTATTGAATAAATTAAAAAAAGGTCTGTCTACGCTTATAGTTTTGATTCTCCTATTGAAGTTATTGGGTACTTGCTGCTGATTTAATTAGACATATGGTGAGGCTGTAACTGTCTTATCACAGTTGCTGATTGCAGCCTACCTCTGGCTAGGAGGTAACATTGTTATTGCCTCCAAACAGCTACTAGACATAGCTTCTAGTTTGGGCTTGAAGTTCTAGTGTTGAGGCATCAGAGCTTGAAAGAAAAAGCATCTTGTGCAGCTGTCTGCGCCCCCCCCTTTCCGCAGCCTGGTGAGCAACATGCCTCTGAAGGAGGGAGACGTGCACATTATAAAAACAACAACAAAAGCCACCCAGCACTCTGCTTGTCCTCGGGGACTGTAAGCTGTGACAGTGTTGGATAACCTTGAACTACAAGCTGGATCCCGTGGCCCAAAGTGAACTCCACTTATCCCTGCATGTTGCTTTACTTTTGCCATTTGTTTAGGAGTAAGACTTTTCAAGCGTAAGGGTTTTGTCAAATCTGCCAGTTTCTGAGATGCCCAAGGTACCCCCGTGTAGAAGGTGGCTTTTGTAGGCAGGAGACTAATTATATCTACCAAAAAGATCTCAGGACCAATGCATGTAACCTGCACGGTGCTGGACTCCTCCATTTAACCTTGCCCTGTAGGGAAAAGTACACTCTGTGTTCCCTCTCTTTTATCCTTGCCCTTCTCTCCTGCTCTTTCAGTTGCACTCCAGCCGTTAATGGATGTATGGTACATGGCATTTCCCTTGGATGTTTGCAGTGAAAGGAATAGCGGGTTTATGTGGATAGCCTGCAGTGGTAATACAGCACTGAATGCCTCACTGCCCTTTATGCCTTTTTCTTTCCGACACACGAATTATTTTTGGTCCCTGTTTTATTCGCGGGGCTGTGAATCGGGGATTCGGAAAGGTATGAAGGCATGACCCCTTGTTGGTAATGACAAACAGTGGGATTTGAGCACCTAAATACACAGTGGCCAGTGCATGTTTCAGAAGGCAGCTTGTCTGCGAGCACACGGACATTTATAATGCATTTGGAAACAAAGGTTTTGTCTCCTGAGTCGCAAACTGAACCACCAAAAACCGTCCTTTTCTCTTCCTTCACAAGGTCAAGTTCAAAACTGGCTTTAGTAAGATGACATCCCTTTTTCTTCATCTATTCTGTGCCCTTTTCACGGGTCTAGCGTTATGTCTGATTAACAATTAGTGCTCTGACGTGGCAGAGCTGGCGCCTCAGTTCCAGCAGCCTTCAAGCCCCAGGGAAACAGCTTTCCGTGTTGCTGGCTAATGGTGCGTGTCTTACAGCATCACGTGCTATTTCTCCACTTTAAGTTTCAGGGTTCAGGTACCGCTAGCGATTCGCGATAGAAGAAGGGTACAAAGTAGAAGGTGATTTTACAGTTAAATACAACAACAACCCAGAAATAGACATAAAACACTGAAATTATTTCAGTTGCAAGGCTGAATTTAGGATATAACGGGCCTTTTCAGCACTTCTGGAGTTTGTATGTTTTGCAGTTTTTAATTGGAAGCCCATATTCTGTGTATTCTTAGTCCGTATATTGGCTGGATATGCAGAATGAGATAATTAAAGGTTTTCAAAACTCGTATCCTAACTTTTATGTACTTGACTTTGCAACCTCAGTGATATCTCTCTGTCCAATTCAAAATCCCATCCATAGAGAGTTAATGTATTTTACCACAGGATGAATCTAACATTTTTGTCTTCAGCAGTTGCTTCAGGTTATCACCAGGGTAAATGAATTTATTTTTTTTTCTCTTTTTTCAGTCGTGGAGAAAATTCAATGCTCCAAGCTAATTTGTTTCTGGATGAAAAATATAAATGTTGCAAAAGCAATCAATGAATCTTGGTCTAAACAAAGGTGTTTCGGGTCTCATATACAAATATTGCCTTTCTCCTACCTGCATTGCATCCTGCAGTGTGTTCACTGAAAAGTGGTTTGCAAAATCCTGAGAGAAGAAAAAGAATTCTGTCTTTGGTTTGTAATTGCTGGAATATGGACCCCATTCTCTGATTCCACTTGGTACCAGTGAGGTACCATTCATCTAGGTTACTCTAATGCCATTTTTTCTCCACATATTTGCAATATTTTACCTATCTTGCCCTCCTTCCACGTTTCTGCGTCTCCTCCCTTTCCCTCTGTTTTTCTTTTCCCCACAGCTCTCAGGTTTGTGGCTTGTAAATAAGGAAAGCAGTGTCAAAAATTCCTGGGTGAAAGTTCCATCTGGGCTGCGTTTGGCCCACAGATTGCATGTAAGCCTTTTGGCACGGCAGCCTCATTCTTGTACTGAAAGCAGAGGCTAGAACTCAGCCTGCGCAGCCTCGGGGGACAGCAGAGAGGTTGTGTCATGCCGGCTAATCCTGATGATGAGAATGGATTGAATGGAGAGAGGAAGTGGATGCCCTTTTCTTTTCCTGTTTAGTATTTACCACGTCAATTACTTTAAAAAAAAAAAACACCAACATGCAACAAAAAATTGACAGCCAAAAAAATCAGTGGAATAGAGGAGCTGTACATCATTTTGGTGCAAAGGCATCATGGTACGTGATGGGAAGTATTTCTACATTCTGCCATGCCTTGGGAGAGTACAGCATACGTAACGTGTTGCTATCCATGTACCTTGAAAAAATTCTGCTCTACTTTCAACTGAGTAATCAAAGGAGGATTTTTTTTTTTCTTTTTCAAAGCACAACATTCAAAAGGAAACCTCTTATCTATTTGAGAATTCAGTATGCTTTTGGAAACAAAAGAGAATGAAATCAGCAACCGTAGGTCTCAGAGCAACACTGATTTTAATAATGTAAACTTTCTTCTCTAATGAGGAATAAGCAGTTCCATCTTTCACGGCCTTTTAAAATTGCTTTTAGTAAGGGACTGGATTTGGTTTAATCCTTTTCAGTATGTAAAGCCCTAGATATTTCAATCCCTTAGAGGCTCAGTATTTTCTAGCTCCATTTGAAAAGGCAGAGGAAAACAGCTTTCAGAAATTGACAGAATCTGTGACTGATATAATTTAATATTACTTTTTTTTATCCAGAAAGTGACCCAAAAGTGTCAGTTAAGAAACAGATCTCTGGCATCCCACCCTGTGGATTAGTAGCAAACAGGCATATCATCTAGGTACAGTAGCTCTTTGTACTCTGACCTAGTTGTTTCTGTTCTGGCTTGTTCCTTCTTGAAAAGTTATTTGGAAGAGATGCAGAATTTGCTCAATAAACAGCTAAAGCAGCATCACCTGCCACGGGAAGTGCTTCCCTTTAAAATGGACCCTAGCACAATAGGATTGCCGACACCTCAAACTGTCTGCTCTGCTGCGTAGTCAGAACAGATACTCTGAAATCACCTAAAATGGTTTATTCTGGAGGATGCTTTTCCCAAGGAAAGGTTAAGAGAGCCTTGTCTGGGATCACGCCGGTATTTGTGGGGTGTACTAGTGAATGCAGCTGGATCATATTATTTTTACATGGTTAGCAATTAATTGTCGCTGTTGTCCTGTCTACACCTGCATTACTCTTGCGTTGTGTGCATGCATAAGTGTTAACTTAGCTGTCTTTTCTTTTTGCTTAGGTATTTCCAGAAAGTGCCTTGAGGAAGCTTCCTTATGTAGAAAAACCTTACAAGAAACACTGTGCGCTTTCTGGCAACTCGTGAAGCAAAGCTGTCAAAATGGCTGAAAATAAGGACGCTAATATTAAAAACGCAGATGTGAGACCCAAAAGCAGCCGGAGCAGAAGCGCAGATAGAAAGGATGGTTACGTCTGGAGTGGAAAGAAGCTCTCCTGGTCTAAAAAGAGTGAGCACTCTTCTGATGCAGAAACAGCAAGCGCCGCAGGAAGATCAGGTAGTAGTTTAAGGAGCCAAGAGAGGAAATACAGCTGCTCATCTATCGAGCTGGATCTGGACCGTTCGTGTGGTCACAGGTTTTTAGGCCGATCTCTCAAACAGAAGCTGCAAGATGCTGTGGGGCAGTGCTTTCCCATAAAGAATTGCAGCAGTCGGCATGCCTCAGGACTGCCATCGAAAAGAAAAATTCATATCAGTGAGTTAATGCTAGATAAGTGTCCTTTCCCTCCGCGCTCGGAGCTAGCTTTTCGGTGGCACTTGATCAAAAGACATACAGCTCCTATAAGTCCAAAAACAGAAGACTGGATAATTGCTGATTTATCCCAGCAGGAGGAAAAGGAGGATCAGCTGCGAGACGATGAGATTGCCAACGGGGGAATGGACTCTCCCTCCCCATCCTGCGACTTTACTGACAGCGGTTCCTCTAGGGGTGATTCGAGGTCTGAGTTGGTGACAGGTAGGGTGGTAAGGAGCAGTAAAGATGAGAGCGATATGGACTCCGATGACGAAGTTATAACACTGTGCACAAGTTCTAGAAAAAGAAACAAGCCCAAATGGGAAACGGATGACGAGCTTCTCCGGATGGAAACGCCTCCGAAATACCATACGCAGATTGATTATGTCCACTGCCTAGTCCCAGACCTCCTCCAGATCAATAACAATCCCTGCTACTGGGGAGTCATGGATAAATATGCAGCTGAGGCCCTGCTAGAAGGAAAGCCAGAGGGAACATTTTTGTTACGAGATTCTGCCCAAGAAGACTACTTGTTCTCTGTGAGCTTCAGGCGCTACAGTCGTTCCCTCCACGCGCGGATAGAGCAGTGGAATCACAACTTCAGCTTTGATGCCCACGATCCTTGTGTCTTCCATTCTCCTGACATCACGGGACTCCTAGAGCACTACAAAGATCCAAGTTCCTGTATGTTCTTTGAACCGCTTTTATCCACTCCACTAAACAGGACTTTTCCTTTCTCTCTTCAACATATATGTAGAACGGTTATTTGCAACTGTACAACTTACGATGGTATTGATGCACTTCCCATCCCTCCATCGGTGAAGCTGTATCTGAAGGAATATCATTATAAGTCAAAAGTTAGAGTACTCCGGATTGATGTCCCAGAGCAGCAAAGCTAGAAAATATTTTTATGAAAGAATGAAATTGTCTCTAAGCAGACAAATAGTATGTTCAGTCTTTCTTCCTTCTGGTTGTTCTTTTTTCATAGCAATTTGATTTTTTTTTTCTTTTTCTGCAGATTATTTAACACCCAAACTAGCCTCTCTCTAAGGCTTTTTTACCCAAATGTACTTTGAGTCTTCCCACCTCTCTTTTTTAAGAAATTATATTCATTGTGGGCTTTTGGTACTGTTCCCAAACTAGAGTTTTACAAAATTTCAGGTAGACTTTCTGATATTTCTGTAGATGGGTAGTCTTTAGATCTAAAATGCCTAAAAATCAGTTTTGAACTTGATCTGTCTTTTATATTGAATTTACATACGTTGCTGACATGTTTGAAATAATGCACTGTTAACTAAAGATTGACTCATCTGTATTTTCTGCATTTCTTTTAAAATGAGTGCCCTAGCCTCTGTGCGTGTGTATGTATGTCCGTCTGTATATAATAGAGTAAATTCATCAGTCTATTTCTAACATTACTATTCCTAGCAAAATGAAGTTTGAAAGAGGAGATGATCTTTCTATAAATACATCAGGGGACTAAACACCAGGGAGGGGAAAAAACAATTCAAGTTAAGGACGACACTCGGTACGGGAACAAACGTGTATGAACTGGTTGAGAAAAGATTTTTGGTTGGAAAGGAGGAAGGCTCATCATCGTCAGAGCAACGGGGTTCTGGAACAGCTTTTCATTTTGTATAATAGCAGTAAAAAGCAAACTACTCATAAACTGGGATTTGATCAGTGTCAAGGGATAATGATGCAGTTACTTGTGATAGATGGGACTTGGACTTGGTAACTCTATTTCTGTGTTAGTATTTCATTATATGAAATACCCAGTTTTCACTGTAGGAGCTGCTGCTTCTGAAATGACAATGCATGGAGTGCGAGGGCGAGAAGGAAGATATTTCCTTAAAAATCTGCATATTAAACTACCTGATCTTGCATGGTTGATCCTGAGGTGATGATGAATAACTTTCTTACTTTGTTAGCAGGAGGGTTGCTTTTTTAAATAAGTTTAGTTTGGAAAAAAAAAAAAAAAACAAGTCTGCAGATTTTTCTTGCAATGTGAAGCATTTGGTCGAATGGCCGCCTGCCAAATTCCACGTACAGGAAAACCATGCATGGATAATGCTCCTAAAAGCATTACTTACATTACATGGATAGGCAGATCTGCTGCTGAATTATTGGTGAAATCCCAGCGAGACTCTGGGTTGCTGTTGCTTTCCAGGCTGGCCTCGGGGCACAGCTGCGGGAGGTGCAGGGGTGACCCGCAGTCCTCTTGTCTTCGCTTGTGGGTGCTTTATCTCCTCCTGCAAAACTGGGCCCAGAACCACTCTGCCAAAAATACATGAAAAGTACGTGAGATGATGTAATTGTAATACAACAACCCCACTGTTTCCTTCTCCTATGATCACAGGGAGCATTTGTATCTTGAGATGCTTTTGAAACTGAGACCCCCAAGCCTGAACGTTACAAATGTGCTTGATTTCATGCGTGCAAAAGATCTTATCAAAAAATCAGCAGTTTCCCATGTTTGTGATGAGGTTATGTGTGCGGGCAGGCTGGGAGCAGCAGTGCCGTAGAGTCTCACTCCCAGATTGTAGCCTAAGACTAAGCAATATTTCTATTTTAATCTTTTAATTTCACCTTGTACGGAATCCTACGGATTTCTAGACATCAGATCTGTCCTGCAAGCTGGGTACCGGGGAGTTAGCAAGGAAGCTTTGCTATGCAACTCCACCAGCGACCCGCCACCCTGCCCTTGTGTCCCCCCCGCCCTGAGCAGAGAACACCCTTTCCACTAAACTGCTGTCGCTGTGATGATGTAAACAGATTTCCAGGGACATCTGCTTAGAGACCAGCCCGTTTATTTTTCGCTGTGTTTGAAATAGGTTTTGAACTAAAGTCTCCAGGGAGAAAATGCTAACGCATCAATCTATCGCGTCACACAGGGATGAATACGCTCCAGGACAAACTCTCAGCTGCTATAAGTCAGTGTGGCTTTATTGATACGCTTATAACAGCTTATACCAGCTGAGATTCTGCCTCCTCCATATGCAAATGATAATTGTATGACTGATGCCAGAAGAATTACCCTTTTATTTTGGTAATCTTCTCCTTGTGCTGCTTCCATTCAACTGACATTGCCTTTTGCATAAACTGTATTTTATCAAGGACAGCTTCAGACTAATAAATCTATTTTTCCCTCTAGTTGTCACTTCCATTTCCCAAATACAAAGTGAGGGAGCAGCGGGGATCATCTTTGCTCTGCTCTTTTACGCTGGGCCCGTCAAAGGTCCCTTCCGACCTAGACAATTCTATGGTGGAATGGTGGCCTGTGATTTGCCTGGCTGCAGTAGGAAGTGATAGTATCTATCTGGTTCAAAATCCAACTTCACAGAGTGACATCAGAGATATTTGCAGTCTGCTTGATTAACATTCTCTTCCAGAAACTCCTAATTAGGGCAAAAGCTCACAATTTTATATGGAGATCAGCATTTTCATTATTTTTATCGCAAGACCACAAAAAAATTATTTTGACCACAAGCCCTACTTGCTTTGGAAGTTAGCAAAGGCCACCGCCTCTCAAAATCATCAAAGATTTTGTCCCTTCAAAATGAAAGGCCGTGAAAGAACCTTTTTTGGGGTATGGTACCCCAACTCACTGTGTTTTCAGCGCTGTTCTGGGTGCAGCCTATATTGCTTTGACATTTGTTGGTGCATCACTCACCCCAAAAACGTCTCGAGCGCTCCAGTTTTAGGAGACCTATATAATACAGCAGTTGAGGGAAGGAGGCACGGCACATAAAAATAGTGCTTTTGGACTGTGGGCTAGTTAGTTGCATTTATTTAGAGAAATCATACGTAGAAAATATTGATGAATGGCGTTTTGTCAAAGTTCACCCTATTTTTTCTCGGTTTATTTGTCCGGATCATGCCTGTGTGACATATGTAGTTAATGACATGAGTTGTGTGTACGTGTGCAGTCTGTGAGAGATCCATTTCATGAAGTAGACATTTTTTTATGAAATACGAGAACTCAAAAGGTCTATTTTGCTTAAATCCATGTCCCCTTTTTTTCTCTGTTTTTTTTTTTTAATAAGCCTTGTAGAAATTAACTGGTTTTACAATATGCCAAGAATGATCATCCTGAAGTTTTCCTCCCAGTGCTGTCATTAACAGTCTTACTGGTGCTGCTCGCTCCAATACTACTTTATAACACCTCGCATCTCAAGTGTGAGCCAAAGATAACCAAGTCTTGAAGTTCAGTGTTGAAGCCCTCTAAAAAATTAACGTCCGAAACAGGGTAAGAACTTCCATTGTCTGAGCCCAAGCTCTTGCAAGACAGAGACCCCAGGTTCTTCAGGGTGAAGATTAAACGTGGAGCAAGGAAAGGTGTGGAGATGCGTGGAAAAAACACGGGCTCAAGACCACACAGCATGTCGGTGGCTGAGCGAGGACATAATCCAGAGGTGACCCTGGCTACAGCCCCCCAGTTTCGGGGTCCCCAGCCAGCTTTGCGTCCGGAATTGTGTCTGCATGACGCCGTTTGTATTGTTTTGAAGGCAGTTCTGTAGGAGGAAAGTAGAAACACAGCGTATTGAATCGGTGTGAACAGCTTCTGGTAAGAAAAAAGATCTGATTTTGATAAACTATTTTAATATAAAGGGGGGGGAAGGTCAAGGTCTTGATGCACGCTGGGCAAACTACATATACAAGCTATTTTTACAGGATGGTTTTAAAAAAAATTAAACGCTCTTTCGATTAATGATGTTCTCTGGAGTTTGCTTTTGCCTGAAGTGACTTTTTGCAGCTCTATAGTAATGCCAGTTGCTGGCCCCGCACGGTCAATACGGAGCAACTTCAGCTCCGTCAGAATCGTTGATGAATTTGGGGCAGTTGGTGTATCCAATAATTGGGAGTCCACGTTTCTTCTCTATTTTCCTATTTTCAGCACTCGTCTTGATGAAATCCAGGGTGCATTTGGAACAGGGTACGTGTATCTATAGTAGCATATCCAACCTGAAAAAAAATAAATGAGTGATCACGATTTAAATGCTTTCCTTTTAAAGATGCTGGTGTGTTTCCAATATAAAGAAGAAATCCTTGCATGATGCAGTCATACATGGCCTTACTGTAAAACTGACATGCTCTTAAATAATTAAAAAGGGGGATACTTTAATTTTGAAAAAGGATGCTAGAGGAAGGAGGTTAAAGGAAGCTTTTAGTCATCTCTAAGGTTAGATTTATTGATCTAGTGATCAATCCCTTTCTCTTTCCTGAATTTAAAGCTAATGGGAGACTGTGGTCAGAGATGAGTGGCTTTTAGTTAAGGTTTTTGACTCTTATAAATAATACAACAAATGTCCTAGTAAGTAATAAGAAATAAGATACTTGCTCATTCTTTTTAAATAGAACAAATGTGGCAAACAAGACTCAGCTGTAATTTTTGAAGTCATTTATTAGACAAATTGCTCTTCTCTACTTCTTTTACAAGAGAGACATAAACCATTATATTATTTATTCATGAATCATAGCCATTAAGATGATAAATCAAATTATCAGCTTCCTGTCTCTCTTCAGTTTTAATCATTTTTTATAGTTCATGCAATATAAAGACAGCTTCCTTCCTATGAAACAAGAGACCTTCAGAGACCTTTTTATTGTAAACGTACATTTCCTTCCCATTTTTAAGTATATCCTAGTGATTTTCTCTGTCAATTTTACCTGCAATAAAAATCCAATGAGGAACTTGTACATTGATTCAATATAGCCAAGGTAGCTATGAAGTAAGTGATTTTGGTTAACCTCTGAAATAACGTAGTACTGGAAAATGCAGTTAAAGGATTTTTTCTGCCACCCCTAAATGTGCGTGGTAGTATCACATGTTTAATGGAGAGAAATCTGGACTTGAGCTTACTGACTGATGGCAGGACCGTTCTCAAAAGGTTTAACATGAGCTCTGCAGCAGCATCACTTCTTTTTATATGTTGAAGCTTACTTTTTCTGCTGTATTCACACAGCCAGCATGTCTTTGCCTCTTCCCGTAAGGTGGGAGAGCTGCGGTTACTCTGAGCTGAGATGGTTTTGCGCATCCTTTTTTCCCTCTGCATCTCTCTGCTTCAGCATCTAAACCAGTGGTGGGATGAGCCACACATGACGTAGTGTGGGTGGAGAAGCTGTCCATTCAGAAAGAAATGCACATTGATTTCCATTCCAAACAGCGACAGCTAACGGGGTTTAAACTTGATCGTCCTTGTTAAATACTACTCTCAGGAAGCACCGATGAGGTCAGAGTTACCCAGGATGGAGGAAGAGCCTCTGTCTGCATCATTAGAAATACCCAGCTGTGCTACAGTGTAAAAATCAATACTTGTTTACTCAACTCTATGAATAATAGAGTTTTGGACGTAAATATATAATTTATGCATGTAAAATCTATAGCATGGGGCTGATGTGAGTTGCAATAACTTCTCTCTTCCCTACATCCACTTTTAAAATCCCCTGGGTGCCGGAGTGATCCGTTATCTGGCTGAAACGTGTCCTCAGCCCAGGCTCCCCGCAGGCGGATCACTTGGAACACCTTCCTGCGGTATCCTTGCAGGGTTAGACTGCCACGTGCCCAACAATGTTCTTGCGTGGGGATTCCGGGTGTTTTATTGCTGGGGGAGAATCCCTTGAATGGCGTGTGTTTGGGACTGGTCAGAGGGTTGTCTGGGTCAGGAAGTGTTGCTCCCATGGTTGCCACAACATAGCCACAATGTAATTAAAAGTCCTAGCAGGCTCATTAGCCCATTAAGGATGTCTGGGCACCAGTGCAGAGACATGAGGACAACTGTCTGAGGACAGATGAGGACAACAAGCCTTGTGGGGCTGCTGCCACGCACACAGCACATCTCCACCTTCCCACCATGGTGGTGAAATCTTTTTGCGAAGAGCATGCCTGGTAAAGTCCAAAAATCTTTGTGTCCCTGTCATCTTCGTTATGCTCATGGCTCTTGCATATCAAAATGGTGCAGCAGGAAAAACGCCAGGCTTGTGTTAGTGTAACCCACCAGCAGAAAGCCATCACTGGAAAGTGGTAGCTTAATGAAGATTTGAATCCAGCTCAGAGGTAGGAGGCCCTGTTGGCTGTCTGGGAGTTCTTCCATCTTATTTTCCTTATTTTTCTTTTTAATTCTTTGGGAGGAAAAAAAATAATATTAGTTATTTCTTAAGTTTCGTGTTCAGACATCAGCTAAGCATCTCTGAGTTGGTCTCAGTTGAACAGGTTCGTTGCCAGACCTTTATTTTTTTAACACGAGTCAATTGGAATAGGCTACAGCAATTGGAATAGGCTACAGCCCACTGGCTTGTGTTAAAGTGGGATTTTTTTGTTTAAGGAAAAGGCTGGGTCTGTCCTTCGTAGCAGTTACGTGATTGCATTTCTAGGTCAGGTCTTTATGCATAGTCACATGAAATTTCAGTTTGGACAAAACACACAGTTAAGGGTCTTGGTGCTTGATGCTGTTATGATTAGAAAGTTGTCTAATCAAATTTTGTTTCTAATTAAAAAAATTGGATTAGCTCTCAGACTGAGACCTTCGCTGTTATTTTTAGTCTACAACTAATGAACCCCTGAAAATAGAGTGTATAATGAAAATACGGTGATTGGTTCTGCTGGGATGGTCGGGAAAATACATTAGCAGATCAGAAAGGGTAATAAATCTTCTGTCACAACCTTCCTCATTAAAGTAGATAATTTGAAATTGCCTCTAGTGTATTAAACAGTTCATTATTTTGTAGGGGAGCAACACACAAGACAAAAGAGTGTGTTCTTTTAATTGATACCCAAAGCCTGAAAAAAAAAGATCAAGCAAATTTAGTCAAGAAAAACCAATCTGAGCACTGGCAGTGTTGCTGTACAACTTGTTCGGAGCCATCTGAAACATCATGTCCCCTGGCTTAGGGGAGGAGGAAAGATCTCTGGAAAATACTGGGGGAGAGAAGGCAGGGACAGGGAATAGCTCTACTAAATCTGCCATCGTGGTTTTCTCTACCACCGCAGTTGCAAAATCAGATCATTTCAGGTTTGTGGATATTTTCTTCTGATGGTTTTAGCACATTAGAAATGAACAGCCACCCAAACTTAATTTCTTTATCAGCACCTTGGTGTTATTCCAGAGGCATCCAGTGCTTCCAACAGGCAAAGGGTGCCATCTGCCCGGGAGAAGCGCATGAAGCATAACCTGAGTGGGAAACTGAGGCAAGAAAGGGGAATATGGGACAACAGATAAACCAGGGAAGGAACCTAGTGCCAGGGTGCAACAGAGACTTTTCTCTGTGTATCTGGCTATGACTTCTCATCAGGAGGAATGGGAAATCTCCACCCTGGTGTTTTGGGCGAGGTATATCCCTGTGTGATCTTCCGCCTCCCTAGAAATTCCTCATTTTTCAGGACACCTTTGACCTGGCAAGCAGGAGGCTAAGGACAAGCTGAAGGCTTTTCTTACCAACCTCTTTAGAGCAAAAATGCTGGCATTAGACTAGAAGGTGCCTGAGCTCTCGCTGCCGCCAAGGTAACGCAGGGTTGGCGAGGGGGACTTCCTGTCATTTCTATACTCCTGTCATTTTCAGACTCTCCGAGCCAAATTACATCTTGGTGTGATGCTGCTGGCTCTGCTGCCCTTGTACACAAGGAATCTTGGTCCCGTGCCCAAAGAGAAGGCAAACGCGAAAGGGAAATAGGGGCACGTTTTCTTGGGGAAGATATATTCTAAGGTGGCAGTGAGTGGGAGTGTGTGAGTTTGAGTATGCCAGCCAGTTGAGGCACTTGCCCTTTGACTCTTTTATGTTGATTCACTAAGAACACACGTATTTATTAAGATAAGCCAAAAAAAAAAAGCAAATGCTTCTTCCCAAGTCCTCTTTCTCCTCCAAGTGAGTCAAAGAAAAATCAGCTCTCACCCCTTTGCCAGCCAGCCTTTCTCACGCATGAGCAACGCTTGGTTCGTGCTGGATATTTCCCTCCTGACAGGATCATCTGCCACCACAGGTAGGATCTGTTGGTACAAATTACCTGAGTGGGCGGCAGATTCTTGGTACACAAAAGACCAGCCAAGGAATAAAAGGATCCTTTCTTTCACATGAGCCAGGAGGATGCACTGAATACTTTGATATTGTACTCCATTTAATAGCAAAAGCGCAAGTAAATAATCCCTTGCTTTATCTGATGTGCTCCTTTATTGTGGTTCCAGGCAGACAGGATTATTGAGGGGGAAAGGAAGAGGGTGACTGGAGAAGACCTAAAGGGAAGGAAGGGGGAGGCAGAGAAACTGGGGAACTGGAGTTGCCGCTTTCCAAGGACTTACAAAGCCAGGCGTTGTGCCGCTGCTCTTTAATCTACTGGCCTTCCTCCCCCTCTTAACTGCTTTGACACCCACACACTGTAATCAAATAGCCCTCCCCAACGCACATTTTGGAACCCTGTTTGTCAAATGTTTGGCCACATAAGGGTAGAAATTATTCCAGATAAATTCGTTCAATGCTTCATGAGCTAAAAATGGCACATTTGTTATCACACAAATAACATATGGCATTAGCAAGTGAAATTTAATATTGCAGCAGCTGAAATCACAAGTGTAGCTTATCCACCACCTGAACCTGAGATGCACAAGTAAAGCAGAGAGATGTGCCCCTCCCTCCATCACACGCTGTCACCAGCATCCACAATTCTTTTTTTGACTGCCTCCAACAGCTTCGGCTTCGTTTGTACTCTAACACCAGACTTCTACACTGATTTCTCTAGTTTTATATAGAACATGTGAATGGCCATGCCAGGCTGGCCCAAAAGCCCATCCTGGCAATTGCCCCTTCCCCAGCAGTGGCCACAATGATGGCTCAAGGAAGGGCAGCTCAGGCAGTGGCCAGCCCAACCCAGCAATAGGTGCTTTACTTGTCTCAAAATAAAAACAAGCATTACTAGTAGTGAAAATATTACAAAGTTATTTTTAATGAGGCGCTAAATGGCTGTGTGCTAGTGTTTTTACCATCTAAATATGACTACGTCTTAATTTCTAACAGTGGGGAGATTCATTGCAAACAACTGATTGCAAATCAGTGAATGAATGAGAGTAGATCTCTACAAAAGTATACTTAATTCACTTGCCAATCACAGTTCATTTTTAATTATGAAAATACATTTTAGCAGGCACGTTATGCATACTTTGTCTAAAATAAAAGTAATTTCTAGCAGTATCAGACCCCACTACAGTGCTGGCTGTTAAATCTTTTCTGAGAGGGAGAGTCCACTCATCTTTTACTGCACTTCAGCATAATTGTTTTGGAGCCTGATCCCACAATCCTTGCTACCGACTTGTTCCTTAGAAAAAATTTGTGCGATTAGGAGCTATTCATAAGTTTAAATAACATTGCGCTTGTTTTTTTTACCTCCTGTTACTTCATTAAACCTGCAGTTCAAATAGTGGAGCTGGGGGAAGGTCTCCTGTTTGGGGAGTTGGTTCTTTCTGCTATTTTGGCAGCACATCTTGTTGTTTTCCCAGAACGTGTTTAGCTAAAGTAGTGCCGAGGAAGGAGTGTGACACAGCCCAGAACGAGACTGGTTCTCTCAGGTCACCAACCGGCCTGGTTGGTGAAATACTGTTGGGCTGAAATATTAGCGAGGAAGTGTTATTCCTCTTCGTTATTTGTATTGCAATAGTAGCTTGACACTGCTAACCTCAAAACTAAAACAAGGAGATGCTCTATGTCCCGAAGAATTTCAAGTCCAAGCATAAAATGGGAAACAATATATGAATCCAGGGGAGGTGGTGGAGGGGAGGAGGCTCTGTGGTGGTGGTACTAACCAAGTCCGGGGCAGCAGTCATGGGATGGGGAATCAAAAGGACAGGAATTTCCGGAGGAGGAGGAGGAGAACGAGTTCCTGCCAAGCTGAACAAAGGCAACAGGGAACCTGGGAAAGCAGGCAGCAGGGAGCGGAGTTTGCTGGAGGCAGTTTTTAAGTGCCCATTCTGCTAAACTGCCTCCAGCACAGCCCTGGGGAGCACGAACTAACAAGGCAATTATGTCCTCAGATCCCCGTGATACTGTTAAAGTGGAGCCCAGCATGTTTCACAATGTACTTTATCACAATAGTCAGTTCCTTTCCTTTCTAAATGACTATATAGAGAAGTATTTCTGCTAATTAATTAGGATGCATTCACCCCTGGGGGGTTGGGAGAGCTTACAGTGGGGATTTGAAATCTGTTTCTTCAGACAATATTACATTTACAGGCAGGAGTAGCGCTTGCCCCCAGGCAGGGACAACTGCGATAAGGTACCATGCCTGCTCATACAGCCCAGAGCTACAAAACTCTGGTCTGGTGGGGAGAAGAGCACCCTGGCTGCTGGGAAGATAAAGTTTGGACGTAGGACTTCCATAAAAAAAAAAAAGTCCAGTGTTGGATTAACATTTTTTTTGCCCTGCTTCAGTGGGAACTCCCCAGGGTAAACCTGCACAAAGACAAACCTCTCACCCAAACTCAGCCAGGCTGAGACTTTTTCATCTCAAACCTCATACAAAAAGCCCCGAAATCAATGAGGAAGCTCCGAAATGAACTTTGGATCAGGCTCATTCCAAACCTTCCGTTATCTCACTTCCAATTTATCACTGAAATGTCTGTAATTCTCCCCAGGGAGACTTTCTAGTATTTAAACAGCTACTACCCTGCATAATTTCTTCCTGTTTTCATAAAAGAGAAGAGGAACTGAGAACATTATGCTAAATGCCTCAAGAGTCCAAAGAATAGAGATTTTCATGGAATTTTCTGAATCTATTATCATTGCTAGGGATGTGGCTGGAAACAACCCCAAGGTTAAAAAGTTCAAATGTTTGTTTTCTTTTCTTTTTTTTTAATGACTCTTGCTTGAAATGATCCCAACTTCAATTAATTCCAGACACGTTTGCACTTTAAAGCTCTGTCAGACAGATATTAAAAATATTTAAGTCTCATTTATTTATAGGAATCCTTCATACTTGGCTGACAATCGACTTGACAAATCCAATTGACCTAAAACATGACTAAGAAATGTATTTGCGGTATGTTTATTAGTTCAGAAGTCTTTCCTGGGCTAATCTGTTTTCCGATTGTACTCTTCCAGCAGGCTGATGGAAAAATAAGACCCAAAGAAGGAAGCAGATTCTTAACAGTGGTCATGAAAACTGCTTTATTCTCAGGGCATTTTTGCATGGAATTAGCAACTAAAAGGCACCACTTCAGCAGGGCACTTCAGCTATTTGCTGAATCAGGGCCTGAAAGCTGTAGAGAAGGAGGAGGAATGACATGGGTGTTATTCCCGCAGATTTTCTCAGAGCATTAAATGACTACTGGCTGATAAGACAAGATTTGAGTGTATTAAAGTTGCAGTGGATGAAATTCGGGCTCTTTTGATGGGGTAGCCCAAAACTGACAAGGCAATTGCAGCCATGGAGTGGCAAGGGTAAAGGTAAGACACAAAATTTTAGTCCTGGAATGGACTAAACTCCCTCAGCTGCACCAGGTGCCTGGTAATTGTCTGTCCCAGTTCTCCCCAATAGAAATGTTGAGGGAAAATACCCCCATGCTGCAAGATTCCTACAACTACTGAAATGAACAGGTGAGCATCGACTTGGGTCTTCATCTGGAGGATTTTGGGTCAGATGGCCAGTGCAGATGGATCAGTGCTGGATGTAACACTTTCCACACAGTATTTTATACTGAACACTGATGTCAGTAATTCATCACATGCCCTCCAGTAGCACCTTTGTCATATCAGTGACTTACAGATCCTTCACAAGCTCAAATGAGCCTTACGCGCACCATTCCCTGAATTACTACAAGCCATTTGACTGTAAATGTGTTCTTTGGCACCAATCAGTGGATCATTGACCTTAGCAGTATGGCTACACCATCAATATACATCTGGAGCAGAGACATGAGCAACTTGGTAGTGAACAATTAATTTCACATACAGAAAGGCATATGTCAGTGGCTGTACAAAACTGGAGATCTCAAAGGCCCTCGGAGGGTTTGCAGAGAGAAGTGCCCGAGCACAGAAGTGTCTCTCAAGGAACAAACGCATCCCAACTGCTTTGCACAAAAAGATAAAATGAGGCAGAAAGACACAGCCACAAATGGCATTGTAGGGAAGTGATGAAGAACTAAGTGACTGAGATTTAGCAACCCAGGCACATTCCTCCTGCTAGAAGCCGCTCAGGGGATCACAAATATAACCCAGCAAGTACCCCATGGCACAGACAGCACCTTCACACAGCACTGGCCTTGCCTGCAGTGGGTCTCCAGCTACGGGGGATGCAGATGTAACCACAGAGGATTGTCAGGGGCTTGCAGGCTTTGCAAGGGGAGAATCATTCCACATTTCTTGTCTTTCTCCTTTTCCTAAGGATCTGGTGTTGCCCACAGTCACACGGGACTGGAGGCCAGCTGGACCTTTGGTCTGTCCCACTGTGACTATTCTTAAGTTTCTCCACCAGGACTCTGTGTGTGCCTATGCACGTTTATATCCATTAGAGAATCTGGGCTACATGAAAATCAACTCTGCCCTCATTGCCAGGCCAAAGCCTCCACAAGCCAGCTACTCCTCACCTCCTTCTCCCTCTCCAGAAAAAGAGCTTCATTTACAATTGCAAAATAAGAGTGAAATAAATAAGGGGTCCTTTTATTTGCCTTTTGCTCTTCAAGCTTTTGAAATAAAGAAATTTTCCAGCTTGCCTCCACAGCAGTGAGCACTTGAAAACATGATCCTTCAGAGAATGAAGGGCCATAATTTCATATTATCATCTGCCTGTCGGAGCCGTGGCTGTAAGCCAAACAGCAAATGTCACAAAACTCATTGAGAGGCTGTGAGGATTGCAACACTGCACTGGGAACCAGTCTGGGACTGGGCATGCAGAGGAAGGGGGAAGGAGAGGACAGAAAGGAGATGATAAAGGTTTAGATCCCTCAGGGGAACCGTGGTTCTCCCTTTGGGGATGGGGAGAAGGACAGATGATGAGGTGGGTTTCACTGGTGTCACACAAAGAGGAATTTTCTACTTCTTATTCACTAAAGAACAAGTGAAGAGAGCTCCATCTTCTGCTGCCAGAGCTCTGTCTTCTGCTGCCAGACATAATCACTAGCTCCAAAATCTGAAAACAAACTCGCACAGTAGCTTGACACAAGAGCAGGGCTCTACATATCCACCGTCGTGGAAAGAAAACGTACCCAAAAAATTCATTCCTTATCACAGCAATCCCGTGTGTTAGTACCTAAGTGACTGTCGAAGCGTCTTTAATGACAGTTCACTTGCTCATAATTTCACAACAAGCAGGCAGCCATGCCTCCTTCCCAGTTCAATCCAGTTTACCTCATCTCCCCGATAGGGCGCATTTGCCATCCCAATGCACTTTGAACCAGTTTTATCATTTTATCTTCATGGCAACAAGCCTCTGCCTTGAGAAAGAGCACTTATTAACTAGAGACAGCGTCATTTTCAAAGTGATTTATTTCATGAGAGTTTTGAAATAAATTATCAGTCAGTGATTGGCCATAGGGGAAAAGCATATAAAAGCTTACCACATGCATTGAACATACCATCTGGTATCCTTTAAAATCTAGCTTCAGGGTGGCTCAGTTAATTCTTCAGAGCACATGATGTTCACAGTGCACAGTGAAGCATGAATATAAAAGCCAAGTGACATCGCCCAGAAAGAATCAACGCTGTAACTGAAGCTTAATATCTTATATCTCACTGTTCTAGCCCATCATCAGAGACTGGCATTTTTCTTAACTAAAACTGACATGACATTCCATAATTTTAATCTTGTCAAAAAAAATAAAACCTAATCCTTTTATTTTCTGGTTGGATAGAAAAGGGATGCCTCCACTGTGTCTCGGATTTCCTCCTTCTGACTAGCTGATGTAAAAGCAGGAGGTACAAAAAAGACAAGTGTTATTGTTCCTCTGAATTTATTGTTTATGGCATGTGCAGCCCTCTGGGTGTGATAAAGTTTCCTGCCTCTGATGCTTGTCACATTTCAAGATCTGTGTTATTGTCCCTGAAAAGTACTAAATCGAACAATTTAAGTATTGTCTGTTGGTCTTTTACCCCAAAATTAAGGCTAAGGCAGGTAATTATGTCCAATTCTGCCACTGAAAGACAAGAGAGATGTTGACAAACTGGAGGGATTCAGAGGGGGGCCACTGGTGTGGTTGGGGGGCCAGAGCAATGTATGAAGACAGGCTGTGGAAATGGCATTTTTGGGCTAGGACAGAGGGCAGGAAGGACGTCACTGCAGTCTCCAGCCACCAGAGCGGGGTCACAGAGCAGGCAGATGCTTCACAAAGGTGTATGATGAAAGGACAAGCCGCAACAGTCACGAGTCACAGCGAGGGGAAGTCTGACAAGATGCAAGTAATAATGGTAGTATTCACAGTGACAGTATTTAGGGACTGGACTGAACATCCAGACAGGTTGTGCAATCTCCGTCTTTGGAGACACTCAAAACTCAGCCGGGCAAGGTTTGAAACTAGCCCTGTTTTGAGCCAGAGGTTAGACCAGAGCTTCTTTCCAACCCAAATATTTATATGATGCTGAAGAAAAAACAAAGTGGCCTATACTTATAACATAGAGGCAACAGCACAGACCCTGCAACATGGACCTGTAATGAAGAATTGCTTTCGCATTATCACACCAAACAGCCCTGCTCAATAATTTAAGTAATACCATCGCAGGTCCTACAATGGAGACATGGGAACTAATGCCTCTTCCTAATTGGGAGCCAAATTTCTTTCACACAGCTTCCATTGTCTTCCTTAAGAGCTGCACGCAAGCTCTAAATTTGCCATTTCATCCCAACATTTTTTCCATTACATAATTTAGAGTGCAAAGTAATGTCTTCCAATAGGATGTGGCCACAGCTTGGTGTTAGGCCCCCTCGAGCCCTAATCCTGGCACTAAGATGGATCAATTGCACACAATTTATGTAAAGCCTGCAGCTTGTTTTACAACCTTCGGCATATACCTACACACAGATGAAGAGCTATGTCTGCCTAAAGCAGGAGAAAGCTGTGTATACAAATAAATATTTCTATAAAAATTCACCATCCTTCCTGCTTCTGCAGAAAGGAGTGTACATTTATTACACATCAGGAGATCCTAACGTCAAGTTTGGCTGGTAAGGCTGTTGATTAAAAGTGCTACCGCAGCCCCAGTTTGCTATTTAAGATGAGACATCATCACCGTCATCGGCCGCATGTGTGCTCATCAATTAAGGTTTCTAAACTACCAGATTGCTCAGGAAGAAATGTCATGCTCTGGGGACTCCTGCTGTCACCACTGGCAGTCCAGGACACGGCAGCAACCGCCCACAGCGAGGCCCTTCAAGTGTGGAAAAGCAAAGGTGAGCTGAACCGCTGCGCCTGGCTGGGAAGAAGACTGATTTCACTCTTATTTTCTCATTTCTCCCACTAAGGCCACGCCAGAAGTGCTGTTTCTACACCAACTCCCAGTGATCACTGTACTCGGAATTGCAAAAGAACTGTGAAGTCAGCCTAAATTTTCCATGGTGTTTAATTAAATTTGGAACAAGCAGATTAACCGAGTTATCGTGCCATCACAGGACTGGGTCTGCAGCAAATACCCTTTTAGTTTTAGTAGTAATCATTTACGCAAATAAATCAGTAAAAATATTGTGGTTTTATGCCTCTTGCAGCTACCGTAGCGCCTGGGGCCTGCTCCTGCTGCTGATTTTTCCCACTCACTTCAAAAATGGCCAAATAATGACCTTGAAAAGTGAAAATAGATAGGCACCTGCAACGGGAAGGGACAAGACCATCGGCATGTGCTCGCCATCGCTCGCGCCCATGCTTCTGCTGAGTTTAACGGAATTATCTGTGTATGCAAATACTTGCAGGATTAGTGCCATAGCTCGGAGGGGCAGGGCAGGAAAATGGTGCTATATATTTAGTCCTCCTTGCCACGAGGGTCTGAGGATATGAAGGTACACAGTGAAACAGTTCTCTTATGAGAAAGCCTGCCAAGTTTTCAGGCGTGCTGTCCATCCTTTAGGTCTGAAGTGTGAAAACTGGCCATTTTGGGTAACGCTGAAGTAAAATTTGGTGGGATTTTGTGCTGGCTGAGAGGGAAACCAGCCAGCCAAGACAGTATATCAGAGAATCATAGAATTGTCTAGGTTGGAAGGGACCTTTAAGATCATCGAGTCCAACCATCAACCTAACACTGACAAAACCACCATTAAATTATGTCCCTCAGCACCACGTCTGCCCATCTTTTAAATACCTCCAGGGATGGCGATTCCACCACTACCCTGGGCAGCCCGTTCCAATGTTTGACAACCCTTTTGGTGAAGAAGTTTTCCCTATTATCCAATCTAAACCTCGCCTGGAACTACTTGAGGCCATTTCCTCTTGTCATAGAATCATTGAATGGTTTGGGTTGGAAGGGACCTTTAAGATCAACTAGTTCCACCCTCCTGCCCTGGGCAGGGACACCTCCCACCAGACCACATTGCTCAAAGCCCCATCCAGCCTGGCCTTGAACACCTCCAGGGATGGGGCAGCCACAGCTTCTCTGGGCAACCTGGGACAGGGACTCACCACCCTCACAGCAAAGAATTTCTTCTTAAGAGCTCATCTAAATCTCCCCTCTTTCAGCTTAAAACCGTTCCCCCTCATCCTACCCCTCCAGCCCCTGATCCAGAGTCCCTCCCCAGCTTTCTTGGAGCCCCTTTAGGGACTGGAAGGGGCTCTAAGCCCCGGAGCCTTCTCTTCTCCAGGCCGAACCCCCCCAACTCTCTCAGCCTGTCCTCACAGCAGAAGGGCTCCAGCCCTCGGATCATCTCCGTGGCCTCCTCCGGCCCCGCTCCAACAGGTCCATGTCCTTCTTATGCTGGTGCCCCAGACCTGGAGGCAGCACTGCAGGGGAGTCTCCCCAGAGCGGAGGGGCAGAATCCCCTCCCTCGCCCTGCTTTTGTCCTATCGCCTGTCACTTGGGAGAAGAGACCGACCCCCCCTGGCTACACCCTCCTTTCAGGGAGCTGTAGAGAGCGAGAAGGTCTCCCCTCAGCCTCCTTTTCTCCAGGCTGAACACCCCCGGCTCCCTCAGCCGCTCCTCACAGGAATTGTGCTCCAGACCCCTCACCAGCCTCGGTGTCCTTCTCTGGACACGCTCCAGCACCTCCCGCCGCTGAGAACACCGGTGGGTGGCGGGCGGATCGCACGTTCCCTAACGCTGCCGGGATCGGGGCCCGGCCCGGCGGATGCCGTCAGCGCCGGCCCGAGGTGGGGCGGGAAGGCACGACGTTGTCACGCGGTGTGGGCGGGGCCAAGCGTGTGACCTTCCGTGCGGCCGTGCGGGGGGGTGGTAGGCGTGACCTGTGACGCAGTTCCGCTTCCGCCTGGGCGTAGCGGGTGGCGGTGGTGCTGCGGGCCGCCGCCTCGCTCCGGGCCTGCGCCGCGCCGGGCCGCGCTCCTCCCGCCCAGGTACCCGGTCTGCCGCCCGGCCCGGCCTGAGCGCTGCGGGAAGGTGGGGGGAAAGGGAGGGGAGGTTCCATCCCGCACCGCCCCCGGGAGCCGCCGGGCCGCAACTGGCTCTTCCCCCTTCACACCCCCGGGAGAGGCCCTGCCGCCAGCGCCGGGGGTCGCTGGGCTGGAGTGAGGGGCTGGAGCCGGCCTGCCCCGCCCGGAGACCCGCTGCCGCCTGGGGAGGGCGTGTGGCTTCGAGGTGCCGGGGGCGGCCTGGTGGCTGGTGCCGCTTTGGGTTGCGGGGGGGCGGCTTTGCTGATGTCTGCAGGGCAGAGGGGGCTCGATCGTAGCGGATCCCGTTATACTCGGTGTAATGGTGGTAGCTGCTCTGTTTTGACTGGGTAAAACCTTTTGTCGGCTTATGTTTATTCTATATGGTCGTAATCTATAAACGACTGTATCAATGACTGTGGATCATGTATAAGTGGCTTTTTAACTCAAAAATCCTTCACTAAAGAAGGCCTCAGGCAAGTCAATTTTTTGTAGTTTATGAGAAGTTGATTCCTTTTATCAAATGTTAATATGCCTAAGGTAGCTGGTGTACTGGGAAGGCCAGCACTGTGTGGTGTCAAAGGGCACATTTCTTGAAGAGGGAACTACTTATCTGACAGGTTTTATCTCTGAGAGAAAACTTGATTCTAGGTGGATTCCGTGGAAAACTCTGTTGATCTGATGCTGTTCAACCTTATTGTCAGTGGATGGAAGAACAAAGGTAGCTTTTTTTTTTAAAAAAAAAAGAAACAAACAAACCAAAACTGTCACACCCTGAAACTGCCCTCCCCAGCACCTGTGGAGACCAGTGACTGATGCAAAAATTTGTGTTAAATATCAAGCTAGTCCTAGAAAGCACTGTGGATATTCTTGAAGCTTGAGTTCATTCAAGCACATCTTAACAGTGCCAAATCAAGATGTGAAAGATGCCATCAGTATCCATGCGGTGAGATTGTATCCCAAAAAGCAGTTATCCTGGAAAAGAGCCTTTGTAAAGGAGCAGGAAGGTGTGTGGTTTTGCTTGTCACTGTTGGGGGTGGAGCTGGAACATGACGCGCAGTTTTAATGTTTTTATTGGTGGGAAGGGAACCCAATTTGATAGTTACACTCAGGGCCAATATGTTTATTTCATCCAAAAGAAATAAAAATAGTTAAGCTGGTAATTCCTGAGTGTATAGCTTTCGTAGGAGGAGAACAGAGGTATTCTTTAAATAGCTTTTACAGTTAGATCAGGAAGACTTCTGAAGAATTGATAGTTAGAACCTAAAGCTATAAATGGGGAATAAAGCATACTTTTAAAAATTCAGATGACATGATGAGAACGGGCTCGATAGCTCTCAAGAAAGTTTAGAGGCAACTACGGAAGATATCTTTCAATTATTCTGAGCTGCTGTACTAATATATCTTTTGCAAGATTCACAAGGTAGGATGGTGTGGACAGGAGTAATCTCTGGCAGTGGAGTCTCGCTGTTCTCGGCTGGGATTGTATCACAGCTGGCACACAAACAAGCCACCTCAGAAGTGATATATGTCTGTCGGGTTTGGAACCATCTGGTTGTGATGTGGTGACCATCTGAAGCGATTAGGTCTAGGCTTGGTGGGGAGACAGCTGTGAAACTGAATGGCCCTGTCATGGGTGGAAAACTGGAACAGATTACAGTTCCTTATGGCTTTATATTTTACAGGTCTTGGAAACGGGTAAGATCTCTATTTTGAAGAATTACTTTTTCCGGTAGTTGATAATTTATAGCATATGCAATGTTTTGGTTGTCAGTCTTAATTAAATCTGTCCTGAAAATCTGAAAACTTAAAAATCTGACTTCTGTACTTTTTGTCTGTCAAAACAGACATGGGAAGGGGCAAAAAGATCACCAAATCTCATGTAGCTACTAATGATGTAATTGTTGTTTTTTCCCCTTCAGTCTGTTTACCAATTGTCTTTGTTCTCCCAATGAATAAATGTGTAGGTCAGACTGAATGATTGCACGATACGCAAGTGCATTGGTGCGGCTTTCAAGAAGACATTAAAGATAGGGAAAGGCCAGCTATAAAATGTTGATGCTTAATGCCTGAAGGTAGAAGCTGCAGGAATTTGCATATTTTAGAAAACATTTAGAAGCTGTCAGAGCTTTGGTCTCTTCCATTTTATCTGTATAGCTATGTTGGGTAGTTACACTTATGTGGGCAGAAATCTTGTTGTAGATGAGGTTATGCTGGTAGGTATTAGTCATGTTACAGTGACAAAAGAACCTCTTTGCTGATAGAGGCATGCCACCCAGTGGAAATGCAGCAGAGTCTGTTGCATCTAGAAAGCATTTTTTCTGTGTTTGAAAGATGATCTTGGAGACAGGAACTAAATCTGGCACATCAAGTGTTCGAAAAATGTCATACAGCTCAAAAAAATATGAAAGCAGTTGATGCTTAGTTTTGGATAGCTTTAGTCAAAGAAAGAAAAAGTGTTTTGGGCAGCTCACTAACAGGGTTCTCTAGGGACTGGTGATGGATAAAAGCCAGGGAAGGCAAGAGCATGGGAAAAAATGCTGCTAGTCAGTTTCAGTTGGGCTGGATGTGATCGGAAAGGGTCTAGAGCTTAAAAAACACTGTGGAGCTGTTTTATTGTGGAAACTGATGAATTTAGTATGCCACGTGTAGCACCACGCTTCCGGAAACGGGGGTTTTCACTGACCTCTCTGAAAATCACCGCTTGGTCTTGAATGCTACTGGTAGAATTAGCTTACTGGTACTGTGTCAAAGTGCTTCTCAACCTTCTTCCAGCCTGCTGTGTGGACCCTGGCAGGATTGCTTGTCTCATCTACCTGCGGTTAATTTTCGGGAGCAGCTCGTGGGTGTCCGGGAGGCCTTGGACTGTGGTCTGAAGATTTTGCTGTGTATGGTTTCTGCGTAGGTGTGATGGATGGAAGTCCTCCATGCCCTCCCATCACTCTTCAGGATAAAGGATGAGAAAGATGCTGCTCCTAGATGCTTTTTTTTTTTTCCAGACATTGGTCATCTTTCTTCTTCCCTCGCTTTAGTGTCGTGCTTCTGGCCATATGTGTTCTCAGAGGTGGCTGAGAAATGATGCCATGACCAGTGGATCTGGAGCTGGCAGGCTCTGTGCTTCTGGAAAGCAGGGGATGTTTCCAGTGGTGGCGGCCTTCAGAAAACAAAGGAAATCTTATCTCACAGCACAGTGGATGCAAGCAGGACTTTGGTTTGAATGCTGCTGGTTCTGTAGTCTTTCTACTCCCTGCCAAATTGCTTAAACTCCTGAACCCTCCTTCTTCCAGTCACTCTTTCTTCCCCTCAACTCCAGGAAAGAATAATTTGAAGTGGAGTTTAAATGTGGCAAAAGAGACGTCTGTTAGGTGAACCAGCTTTTCTCTACTCATATCAGTGCTTGTGCAGTGCTTTTCTAGGAAAACTTCAAGAGAAAATGAGAGTCCATTTGTTAACTCTACTGACTCTAAAAATCTAGTCAAAGCACCATTCGGTATACTTTTCTAAAATCTTGAGTCCACGTGTGACCGGTGGGGACTTTAAAATGGAGTTACTTGGAGGTCTTCTGTCTGACAGTATCTCTGACTCTAATTTGTGAGTGTGTGAATGCCTCAGGCAATGCGCTTACAGAAATATCAATTATATTTTTGTAAGGTTTTGATTGAAATTCTTTATACCAGTGTTGAATGACTCAAAAGGAATATACATTCTAGATTTAAGGAGAAATTAGTTCGTATGTTGTCTGAACATGTCTAATGGTAATTTCAGTTTCTCTTTTATTAAACGAAGGTGGCAGTACCCAGATTAAATGTGTTTTTAAAAAACATCCCTGAAGTAGGCCATCCTGTCTGCAAGAGGATCCTTGACATGCTTGGCATTGACTCAGTTATGCCAAATGTTGCCAACAAATGTTGCTCTAGTCTGCTTGCCAAAGTAAAAAAGCCACTAAATCTCATTATAAGCTATGCTTAACTACACTTTTTTTTTCCACAAGCCATGCAGCAAAATTGTTTCCTTAATTTTCATGGCACAGAAATATTTTGAAATGATTTGCTGACAAATGTTTGGGATATTTGTTGATGTTTTGCAAGCAGGCCTGTTTCAACTGTATTCATCCACTGCTTTAACTTGAATTTACTACCCTGCACTTCTGTGACAGATCATGGGATTTTCTCCTGAGTTTTCCTGTAGGGCTGTTTCCTTTCTTCCTTCTCTCCCTTGCAGCATATGTTCTAACTTCTTCTCTGGGCTTTTTGTAGATCTGTTTTTAGTCGGTCTTATCCCATCTCTCCATCTAACTAAAGAAAGGATGATTCTCTTGGCCTGTTTTGATGTTGCTTTTTCTAATGTGTTGGGGTTTTTTTGTTATGAAGACATTACGTGCACACTTGTGTAGAAAATTACTTTTGTACTTTTCTCTATATTAATGATTAATTTCCTGTATTTTCTGGGTTATATCAAATAGCTTCTGTGTCTGCATAGGTAAGTTGCACTACAGTGCCATTAAGAAGCACGTATCAACTTCTGATTATTATTGAGCATGGTTCATTGCAAAAAATGACAAACTCTTTTTAACATAAGAGCTATCTATTGAAGAGGAATGGAACTTTTTCTGGTAGATGTCTCTTGAACGGTTGAGCCATTAATAATGGGAGCAGAAACCACTTTCCTGATGTAGTTCAGTTGGTTTCTCAACTTTAAACAAATAGTCATTGATCCGAACAGTGTACCTCATCTGGCACGAAGATTTAGGTATTTGTACTTACTTGAAGGAACTACTACTGTTATAAGCTAATGTTGGAGCTTCACCAAACCTTCAGATTCATGCAGTTAGGCACTGATTTCCACCAGGGCGCTAACTTTTTGGATATGTATTTCTTAAAAGGTTTATTTAAATTATTAGGGGAAACTTGAGAAGTTCACTGTGTTTCCACAGGGGTCTGGGTTGCTCAGTGCGGTCATAAATATCTTGGGAAATGAGATGAACAGTGTCTTGCTGATATGAAGCCATTCAGGAAAGTAAGGATTAGGTAATAAAATGGCAGATATAATTCAATGTCGATAAATCTGATGTAATTCAGAGTAGATAAATGTAGAGTGGTGCATATAATTTCATATATAAAATGATGGGCCGACCCTTAACACTGATGAGTGAAATATTGCCACAAAAGTGTCAGTTCCGTAGTGATCAAAATGCAGATGAAACATTAAGAAGTATTATGAAGGAAATAGAGGACAAACCAGAACATAATTATGAAACTGTATAAATCAATGGTTATCCCACATCTTGGATTCTCTGTGCTTCTTTCTTGTCATTCATCTGAAAAGATACAAAAGAATTGGCAAAGCCTCAAAGAGAGGCAGTGAGAATAATCAAAAGTGTGGAATAGCTGCTGCACAAAGGTCAACAAAATAAGCTATAGCTCAGCCTGGAGAAGGAACAGCTAAAAGAAAATGGTAAAAATCTGTAAAATAATGAGCAGCATGAGCAGAGTGGATAAGAATAGATTTGCTCATTTCCTCAGCTGCAAGAATGAAGGACCAACAACTGAATCTAGTAAAACCCAGGTTTAGAATGAAAAAGGTGCTTTTTTGCATAACAAATAGGAGCCCTGTGGAGTTCCTCACCAATGGATATTGTAGGTACAAGCGGGGAAACGAGATGTGTTTGTGGAGAATAAATTATTTCAGGGTTGTTATTCCATAAAAATTGCCTATAACTTAGGAAGTCTCTGAGATTGGAATCATTGAAGTATTGGGGTGAGTGTCATCCCTGTTCTTGGTCTTCCCTGCTGTCATTGCTGAAGATAAAATGGGATGCTGAGCTAAGCCGCCCCTTGTTCTGATGCAGTACTGTCTTAAAATTAGGAAATTGTGTAGACAGTAATAAACTTACAATACAATTTCAGAGAGGACTCTAGTTGATATGATTTGCATTCTGTAATTTATAATCTAATGGAGTTTATAAGCCTGTTTGTTGGAGGCTATCTATACAAACCTCCGTTCCCAAGACCAATCTCAGTGTAAAAATTCAGATTTTCACAATCAACAAGGAAAAACAAAGATTGTTTTTCATGGGTGTCACCTTGGCAGCAGTATTTGTACTTTCGACTTATATTTTGCATTTTTTCCTCCTCTTATGATGTTCTCTGTCTCCTATGCTCTCCCCTAAAACCTTCTGGCCGCACTGAGGCGTGATGTACACCTATTTCACCTGCTCTTGATCATCCTTTCAAGAGTAGTTCTTCACTTCTAGTCAGTATTTCTTGTCAGTTAGTCAAACTGAACATGACAACTGTCCTTTTGTATGGCTAATGAAGATTGACAAAGCCAGTTTTCATTGCGATGAAGCTCTGGAAAGCAATAAGTGAAGTACTTGCCTTCATGCAAAGATAACACCTGACTTACTGGTTCCTGTTTTCAATGTTTCTTGTGTGTGTTGAGAGGTTAGGAGTTAGGTGTGCATTAATGACACCTTGGCTGTGTCTGCAGTGAACGTAAATAACAGCATCCGCTACCTTTAGTGTGTTCTGAAATGGTTGGAGGATAAAGCATCAGCAAACTATAGTTCTTTTATTTCTGACAATAAGATCTGCATGGGGATTTAATTGTGTTTTGTTTTAGATTCATTAACTTCACCTGCAAGCAACCTGCTCTAACTTTTTAGAGTCCCAGTTTAGAACAGACCTTGAATACTTTACAGGCATCACTGTCTGGGTAGGCTGCCTACTCACTCTGAATATTTGAAATATTTTTTTCCTTGGTGTAATGTGACCCATTTACATTATGTGTTGGTCCTGTCTGAGATGGGACAGGTAGAGGCTGAAGACTTTCCTTTTCATGCGGACTTTATCAAGAGGAAAGTATTTGGGTAGCACATACCTGCATGGGCCGGAGTCATTAACAAAAAGTCATTCCTAAGAAGTGCTACCAGTTCAACGCTGATTGTGGTTTGAATGAGACAAATGTAGAGTTTGTCTCATGAAGTCTTGCTTGAAATACTTCTATTATTTTCAACAAATTTCACTTTATCTTACCTTACTTTTCAGCAAAATGTCTGGAACTGATGATTTTTCGGTAAGTAACAGTTTTTCTTTCCTGAAGATCAGCCAGTTTTTACTTCATTCTAAAAGCTGACGTACTTTTTCAAGAAGAAGGGGAGCTTACAGTTCAGAGGCGATTTCCTCTGTATTGCAGTTGTGATGGTTTCCTTTTGGGTGGATGTAGCAATCTGTGGACTAAGCGCATGAAGCTGCTAGGTGCCTTGTGGGTTCTCTTCTGCTGTGACATTAACAAAGGAGTTGTGTTTTAATACTGTCAGAATACTAATAATAGAAATCTATGAAAATCTTTCTGTATTTGCGCTGAAATTGCTTATTGCTATGTGTGGTAGGTCGCCTTTCATCTTTGGTTTTCTGACTGCAGCATGCCAGAATGCTTCCTTCTACCTTAATGATAGAAGCTGCACAAAAATGAATGTAGTCATCTCTGTGCAGCAACAAAGAGCTCTCTTCCTCCCTTTTTGGCAACTGAAACGTAAACATGTAGTGGCTGAATGTCTGCAACTAGTGAGTCCAGTAGACATTTTACGTTCTCACTGATGCTTTATCTTTTAGTTGGCAGATGCTTTACCAGACCAGTCGCCTGCTAAAACCTCCAAAGTGAGCAGCACAAAACCTGGTCAACAGCCCGGTCAGCCACCGCAGGGTTGGCCAGCTTCAAATCCTTGGAACAACCCAAGCGCTCCCCCTACGGCACCAACCGGACTGCCACCAAATACGTCCGCTTCCAGCGTGCCATTCGGACCTCCACCAACAGGAATGTATCCTTCAATGCCCCCGGGACCGCCTGCTCCATTTCCTCCTCCTCCTACTGGACCCTCTTGCCCTCCTCCTGGTGGTCCATATCCACCCCCAACTGTGCCAGGTCCTGTCCCACCAGGGCAATATCCTCCACCAAATATGCCCTTTCCAGAGCTTCCAAGACCTTATGGTGGTCCAACAGAGCCAGCTGCACCTCCTGCTCCTGTTGGGCCATGGGGATCCATGCCCTCTGGAGCATGGGGACCAACAATGGGAGGGCAGTATCCTGCACCTAGCATGCCATATCCACCCCCAGGGCCATATTCCGCTCCTACCCAGACTCCAGGGGCTGCGCCAACAGTACCATGGGGTACGGTTCCACCTGGAACATGGGGACCTACACCGCCAGGTCCATTTCCTCCACCCACAGGATCATATCCAGCTCCAGGACTATATCCTACACCCCCTAATCCTTTTCAAGTGCCATCTGGTCCTGCTGGTGCTCCATCAATGCCTGGTGGTCCCCATGTGAGTATTTGATTTTGGTCTTGATTTACTCTAAAATGTTATACTCTTAAGTGTGGAAATTCAGTAACATAAGACCTAGTGCAAGTAAGGAATTTCAGCACATCTGTCTTCTTTCTGTAGTCAGTGGAATAATAGCCAACTTCTTAAATATTTAACTAAATATATGAGGACAGTGAAATTATATCAAGTTGGAGTGTGTCTAAGCATCACATTATAGTGGGCTTCCACTACTTGGAAAGCCTTCTCTAAAAGGCAAAAAAGGGGGGAAAGCAGTGTCATAATTTCTGAAAAAGAAAATGTTCTAGTCTCTGCAGTCTGGAGAGATTGCTTCTAGGGCACGTAAGGAGGGAATAACAAATTATAAAGGTGATTTTGTTTTTTTAATTAAGAATTTTTGTGACTGTGAATTAACTGCTTTGTGAAAAGCCTGTATTGACCATGAATTATTGTCTCTTGCAGCCTTACCGTTGAACACATTCTGGGCAACAAAATACTGTAGCTTTCCACCTTCATCCACTACTTACAGAGATTTTTACAGTTTTTGTTTCAGTAACATTTGGGGCTATGAAGAATACTTGCCTCTTGTATGTGCATTTGAGGTATGAAGGAACAGTTTGCATAAATATACCTTGCTTATATGCTGGCATAATTGTTTGGTTTCATAAAACGAATTACGAAGAGCAGAAATAAAACTAACATCTGTGGTTCTTAACTTTGGCAAGTATTCCTTGGCAAAATGGGAGTTGCCAAGTAAGGATTATAAAGAATCAGGCCCAAGGACTAAAAAAAAAGTTAGTTCTTAAATTTCCATGAATGCTTTAAGTCTTGTTGCCAGACTTGTGCTGGTCACTGAATGGATGGATAGTCATATTTTGTCTGTTTTCAGGTTATTCTAAAATGTCAATAAAAAGTGTTTCAAGATATTTGTCAAGAAACCTAATCTTTGAACATGCTACAGTAATTCAAACTACAGAGACAGAGCATGTGAACTTGAAGGTTTTCTCAGCATTTTGTATATACTCAAAACGATTGCTCAGTCTGGGACTACGGAAGAGAAGATAACGCATTTGAAATACTCGGTCTGACTTGTCAGCACACTGTTTGTGTTCACAAACAGGCATTTATGTGCAGATTAAGTAACCTGGATTGCAGTTAACTTTGGATCAACAAATGTGAGTTTTGTGCATGCAAATGAGGACATCGTTTTGCCAGTTCTCATTCTGTGGTGGTTGGAAGTTTGGCTTGATTTATGTAAAGAGAGTCTGATTCCCACTTAGGTAAGGTACTTCCCTATTTCTAACCTGGGTTCTAGTCATTTAAAGTTTGACTTTGCTGCTGGGTTATGTAAACTCAGCAGACTTTTTCAGAGTCCCTGGAAACTGAACTTGAGCTTAAAAGATCAAAAAAAACCCCAACCTGACAATTCCCTTCCTGGCAATTTTTGGCACGGCGTTTAGTTCGATCAGCTACAAAGATCCTTTGTATCGTCCTTATTGCCACAGCTGAGAACGAGGAGGTCTCATCAGGCCTCCGCTGAATATTGTGATTAGGAGAAGTCCTCTGTTCTCGGCTACGTGTCTGCATACCTCACTGAGTAAGTGTAATTAGGATTAATTGAATGTCTAGAAGCCTGCACACTGCTGTCTAGCTGTCCCCCCTCTGAAGGGGTGCTGCAGTAAGTTTTCATATTGCCATATCTGTGCAAAGAGCACGCAAGGGGTTTGCTGCAATGCTGGTTTAGCATTACCAGGACACACAGCCACGTGTCAGTGAGGAGTTCCGGCACTCTTTGAGATACTTCATAGCCTAGGCTTTGACCATGGAGAGTTTGTTTCATCCACAGTTGGGGATATCCCAGCTTAGCCTCTGTAGGTAGAATCGGGAACAAATTTTGCTTAACTTGGTAGCTCATTAGGGAGTCTTCGTATCATGGAACTGTGAAATCGATTTAATTCTCTTCCAGTACCATATCGTGGCGTCCTGCATGCATGTGATGGACTTAAAAACAAGTGGGGTGACCTGGTGGTGATGCTTGTTAGTAGTCTCAGCCTTTATGGCAAAGTCTTGCAATCTTTTTTCCAGAAGAAAGCGGGCAGCCTAGCTGCGGCTGTTTTAATCTAATGTCATGAAAGCTAATAGCAAAGGTACGTGTATTTTTTGTTTTAGGAAGACAATACTGGAGCTGAACAAAAATATGTAACACTTCAGCTTAAAGCCCAGCATCTGTAACCCCAGAAATAGGAACCGAAAGTGCACATTTTATTAACCTTAAACAAGCTCCGGTTGCCCCTCCAAAGAACAGACTTGGCTTAGAACTTGGCAAGACTGATGAAAAATAAACATAGAAGAACATTGACTACATTTGTTCAAGTGCTTTTTTTGATACCTGCAGCCTTAGATTACAAATTGATGTAATGAAAAAAGCCCGCATTTATTCCAAATGAATGGATCATGCAGTAGCAGCCCTCCAGTTTGGAATTGCACTGGCCGTATGTCTTTGCAGGGAATGGGAAGAGGTAGGAAAGGATACAGCAAACGTAGCAAGTAATGATTTTTGGAAAGGGGGATTTGTAAAAGTAACTAGACTTCTAGGTTCTTCCTGAAATAGGCAGGATTTATTACTGGAACATTTAGGCTAAAATTCAGTATATATGGGATGTTTTTCAGTGTATATTCGTATTTCTTGAAGTCATGAAAACTGTTTCATAACCCCTTTGTTTTTGTGAGCAAAGTTCTTTGCATAGCAGTGAAAAGGATATACCTGTTAATCTATTGTGTAAAAACTCAAGTTGTCACTATATACCGTGTAGTAACTTTATCACATGTTATGTCAAGTGTGAGCAACTTCTGGCCTGAAGCTTTTGCAATGGAATTTGTACATTTCTATGCATCATTTGAGTTAAATTGCTGAGAAGTTCGTTTTGACTTGTGCTTTGAGATTGACATACTGCATTTGTTTACAATATGAAATATAAGCAATCACATCTTTAAAGTATAGATTATCACCTGCTGCTGTATTTTCTTTAGATGAAACAAATATTGCTGTATGATAGTGAGAAGCTATAAATACAGGATTTGATATTTTTTTGAAAATGCTGTCACTTTTGTATAAGATTAGACATTAAACGTATTTTCAAGACTGTGGTGTTTACTGTTTTTCAATTACTGCTTTTTGACATGCTTCTGTAGACTTTTGCCTTGAATGAATAGTAAAAATAGGACATCCTTGATTTGCAAAGACTGAATATAAAATCAGAATTATTTGACTTCTGTGAGTGTTTTTCCTCTTCCTTTTGTGATTTTTGCAGCCTGTGCATAAGGCGTATTAAGTGTGGGTGCGACTACTGTTGTATTGTAGCACATCAGCCTCCGTTATTGCCTGTTTTCAAACCGCCTTGCTAATTAAGAGAAAAAAAAGATCAGATCTTGCTTGTTCTAGCAGAGGAATGGGACTTATTTTTCACCTGTGCAGAGCGTGGTGTGGGTTTTTTCCTGGCTCTGAACAATTCCTATGCTAGATTGACACATATGGATGTGGTAAGTGACCCGCAAACTGATGTTTTTATATGCTTATCAGGAGTTTGATGGGATAAGGTGTATAATAGCATTTGAGAAACTCTAGGGCTTGGCAGTGGTGTGAACTACAAAGTTTGGGCATCACTCATCGGTACATTTACATTCTTCCTATATAGTGACTTGCCTATATAGTGGTTCACACTGAGCTGGCCAATGCTGCTGCCTCTGTTCACACCTTCACCCTTTCAGGAAGGTAAAAATGGCAGCAGTGAGCAGTAAAGAGTGGAAACAAAAATATTTATGCACTTTAAGGCTCAGAAAACAAGCACTTCTTAGACTGTGCACCGAATGTAATCCTTGTGTCTGTTAATAGAACAATGCAATGCGTGGCTAATGCTTTGTCTTGACAGTGTTTTGACTGAGCGATCGTCTGCTTCTCTGGGTTCCTCAAATGAATTGTCTTATGCAACTCTTGCATTGGTGGAGATGAAGCCATGGGTATGCTGATCCAATTATGTTAATTGCTGACTGCCCTGCAGACCCAAAAAACTTTAATCAAATTTTTGGGGAGCACCTGACAAGTGATACCTGCCTAACTCTTAAGGGAGTAGTTTGCAAAATCTCTTCCAGGGATCTTGCAGGATGGTGAGTATGTGCCCGGTTAGATCCGTGGTGCAGGAGATGTTAGTTCTGGTCTGTGTTTGTGAAGGCAGATGCCCAAACTCTCTTCAGGCAAGTTTGGACCCATTTCTGTGCACGGGCATTGATTCACTGCCCAGCCTGTTCAAAACCACCTCCAGGCTGTCTGGAGGGTGGGATGTTGGTGTGAAGGTTTTCTCTAGCTTCTGTGTAGCAAGAGCCCTTTGGCATCTAAGTAAGGACAAAACTTTTCATACATGTTTTTCTTAATAGTGGTTTTCCTATTTCTGAAGTGAAGCACAAAATTCCAATTATTAGAATGCAGTTCTGTACACTTCAAACAGCTGTTATTCACCGGGCATGTTGTAGATTACTATGTTGTGTCATCTGGCACATCAAGAAATGCAAGTTTCAACTTTAGTTTAAGCTTCTAATCACCGAGTATGGGCTGCGAGATTTAACTGTTGCTGCATTGCACGATGTGGTGTGCTTACCCTGGGACAGTGGGAGAGGACTTGGGTCGGGTGGTGCTGCGTGGGTGGCCATAGGTGTTTGTGGCGCGGGGAGTGGTGAGCTCCGCACTGGCTGGGCTCTGCCCGCAAATCACCGCTGCTGGGCTGTACGTGCCGCCGCTTGTGCACGGGCGGACGTCATGGTCTGAAGAGGGATAATGGCTTGGTAGACATGATTTTTGCATACTTCATCGTGGCTTTCCGAAATAACATTTTCAAGGTAGTCGCAGTGGGAGGATCAACTGTCACTTGCCCTCTGCCCTCACAGTTCAGCAGAATTTGAGTTAACTTGGCCTAAAAACATGCACACACCCACTAGACTGATAGCAGCAAGGTAAAAACTTCCTTTTTTTGCTCACTCTTGCCTGCAGAATCTCTCAGGTATGTGGGAAGTTGGTGTGGACCGAGGCTGTTGAAAGCAGGTACTCTTGTTTCGGAGATCTGCTGATCAGGTTGACCTGTTTGATGGCAGTGAAGATGGAAGAATGGGGACTTTGTGTCCCTGATGAAGCAGATCATAAGTTACGGTAAAGTTAAGTTACAAGCTCCACCTAGATAAATAAAAAGGGATAGTCAGTGTAATAGTACAAGCACTTCAGTTCTGTAGTATGACTTTCCAAAGGGTACCCTACCTGTTAAATGAGAGATTGAGAGATAAAATAGCAATACCAGTGTTCCCTGTCCTCTTTCCAGCTTTCTCATGACGCTCAGCCAGGAAGGGCTGTGCTGTGAAGTCAGTTGCCATTGACACACCTCTGGGTTTACTCCCAGGCCCTGGTTCTGTTGTCTGCACAAGATCTTACCTGCTCTTGCAGATTCATGTTCTTGTGGTGGAGATCAGGGGAGGGACGTCTTGTAGCACTTAACCCTTAAACCCTTGCATCAAGCTGTCCCATCAACCACTGAACTTGTTTCACTTGGCAGTAACGATGGCTTAAGATACATCTCCCCATCTCTTCCCTCTGCCACCACCTCAGTTGTCTTTAAACCAGTTATTTCTCTGATAGAATCCCATGTACACCCCACAGACTCTGCTAGTGAATGGGGCAGGGTGGTGGCAATGGGACTGTGGCCTTGGTGAGGAGACGCTTGTCCTGGGCTGTTGGTCAGTGGGAGGAAGCTTGCCCAGGAGAGGAGCTGGAGCTCACGTCCATTGGACGCTTTTAATTTCATGGTCTGCAGAGGAACTAATTTCTCTGAGCTAGAGGGGGATCCTGAGGAGGATGAGCCATTTAAATTATTAAATGTTGGATCTTTGGGTAGAAGTTGGGTACGCTGCTGTGCCTTACCCTGTTACTAGCTGTTTCTGAGTGAGGTTTAGGCTGGAGCTGGCATTCTCGCGGTGAAATGGAGGGAATTATTTAGGTTTAAAGAGGAAAACTTCCTGCTGCTGGTGGTGGAGACCATATTCCAAAGCAAACACCAGCTCATGTTGCTGCAAAACTGGATGATGGGGTGAATTTAAGCAAGAGAGTGTCCTGGTTTGAGGTAAAACAGAACCAATTTTCAGTTCAGTAATTTTAGTTTGCAGCTAAGCCTCTTCTAACTAACTAACAGAATCCAGATCTGGAATCCAGTTCTTGTCCATCACCCAAACCACAACAGAGACAGACCACCAGCAACAAGGAGAAACTATTTCAGCATGAGGGCAGTCAAGCATTGGAGCGGGCTGACCAAACTCTCCATCCTTGGAAGTCTTGAAGGCCAGCCTTGATGAAACCCTGAGCAGCACAGGCTGAGCTCGGAGCTGGTCCTGTTCCGAGCAGAGAGTAGGAACCTTCTCATGTCCCTTCCCACCAGAATCACCCCATGACTCATAAGAAATTCATGCTGTTCCATGTCTGATTAAAAGCAAACATGGAAAATAAATTCAGAAGGTGACAAAAGACAGCAGATTTCATTTGTGACTTCTTGGCCTTGCTCTGGCTCATTAATGCAGTGTTGTTCTGGGGTAGATCTATGGCTTCTGGGGGGAACCCAGTGTGTGCTAACGGGCCGATCTCTCAGGATACTCCATTTTACCAAGCTGTTAACGGATAATGAAAAGTAAAACTGTATTATGGTGACTTTTCAAAAGAACAGGCTTAATTTCCATGATGTGAAGAGCTTTATATAGTGCTCTGTACGATAGGAATTGTTTGGAGGGGTTTTGAATCCTGTGCTCTCATTTGCGCCTGCGTTCTCCTCAGTTACAGGGCAATACTCTCCAGCACAGAGAAGGTGGCAGAATATCCTATTTTAAGTTTGCTTAGAAGTGGGAAGAATTAATTCTTTAATATCCTAGTGCTGCTTCTCTCTGTGTGTTGGGCTGTTTAGCGCTGGAATTGGTTGGTGCTCCCCCAGGAGACCACATCAGGGTTGATTATCTTGCAAGCTTTTTAATGCAGGCACTTCTGAGTCTTACCAGCTTCTACTTCATGCTTTCACATTTGCATTTCAACCTTGATGCTGTCCCCATTTTCCTGCTCGGAAAGCCAAGCACAAGCAACGCCGTGTCACCTGGAACACAGGGACGATGGCATGAGTGGGTCTTGAGCTGCCGCTGCCACCCTCCTCGCCTTGGTGCTCCCCTGTCGGTCTGCACCGGCTGTCAGAGTGAGTAGCTGCTAAAAAGAGAGCGTCTGCAGAGTGACACGGAGGAGAAAAACGCCCTGAGTTGGTGAAAGAAAAATCAGATGCTGGAAAAAATGAGCTCATGGCTGGTGTGTACGAGCAAAGCCTGGCGCCCTCCCTCTGGTTGCTCTGAGCTGGTGGCTGCAGATCCGCCGTCCCGCTGCCATCAGCAGAGGGCAGCGCCGCTGCTCCCAGCCCTTCCGCCCGCTCTCCTTGCAGATCCTCCCTGCCCGGGGAGGCTGGGTCTGGTTTGATTATTTTTAACATTGAACTTGATTAAAAAAGTGGGGGAAAGCAACCACATTTTAGTGATGTACAGTGCCCTTTGGAGATGGTGTTGTCACTTGCATCCTTGCACGGACTGTGTGAGGTTTGACTTCTACAGGAAGAACGCAAATGCCCTGTACACGAGATTTAATTCTGAGCCCTGTTTAGCGTAAGGATTCATAGGAGAATGAATTTTGGTGCTCTGCAAAAATCTAGTATCAAACCCCATGGAGCAGAGAAGGAAAGTCTGCCAACCTGCCCGGGACTCTGACAAAACTCTTCCCTTTCCCACCTCCTCTGGTTTCCTGAGCTACGGTAAAAGCCACCCATTGCGGCTGGACTCAGTGATCTTAAAAGTATTTTCCAACCTAAGTGATTCTATGATTGCTGTTGTAATAAAGTTATTTTAAAGTAAACTCTCAGAGTGGTTGGTATTGCAGCTGCCTTGCTTCTGGATCGGGCCAAACTCTCCTGTCTCTCTTTGGCCTTCACCTTCCCTTTCCATCTCCCTGTGTTCAGTGCGGTGGTATCACACAGGGCTTCTTCTCTCCTTATCGAGCATCTTTCCCATGCCAAAGCTGTGCCTGGGCCAGCTGGAGGCAAGAAGCCGCCAGGGCTCTCCACCTGCCTGGTGCATCTCCTGGTGCTACACCCAAAGAGACACCAGGATCCCACCTTGGCTTTGCTGGGGGTAGGCTTGGACTGATTCAACCCCCTCCTGCAGTGCAGCACTCCTCCTTTTGGATTTTTAGGCTGGATTAGTTTTCTGTAAGGTTGAATGAGTTGGCTGTGTGTTTGGGGAAGCACTGAGCATGGCCAAGAAAAGCACCGGGACCTCGTCTTTTTGGTGGCAACCAAGCCATGGAGGTCCTTCACCCCATCCGCACAGATGTTTGGGATCACTGTAGGCATTTCCCATGCAGTTATTTAATAACATGAGGAGGAGGTAGCTACTATGAAGTTTGAAGCCCAGGGGGGTTTTGAGGGCTTTTGTTGGTGTTAGAAGCCATGTGAAGCTTTCTGGGGGGGGGGACTTGCCATTCTCCTGGCACTGTCGGAGCAGGAGGGAACTGGAGGAGCTGCCCTTTCACGCCAGCTCTGTTTTCTAGGAGAAGGAAGCTGCAAAGGCAGGAGTTTTGCTTTGGCTTTATAAAGAGAGTCTAAAAGGGAGCTGCTACAGGACAAAGGCAGCGAGTCCGGACTTGCTCGTACTCGTGAAGGTACATGTGAGCAGCAGGGATGGTGCTGCGAGCATTGATGCTCTCTGTCTGCTGCTTTTGCTTTCTTTACCATCCAGCTTGAGTTCTTGAAGTTCTCAACCTTCCTCTGCATTGAATTTTTCACTAGCGCTAGAGCAGGGCCATGTTGCGGGGGGGCGTTGGGCAATGCAGCCAAGGAAGCTCTTGGATGGGCCATCTCCCCAAAAAGTGCTGGTTGAGGAGGAGTGGGGCTCCAGTTCTCTGCAGGAAGCTGGTTTCCGAAGTCCTGGGAGGACACGGCAGAGCCTGGCAGGCCATGGAGGACAGTCCCGTTGCCTGCTTTTGCTGCACTGCCCTTTTTGATTGCCGTGGTGAGTCGGAGGTGACTCAGCCACTGGCACGCAGGGCTGGCACCGCAGTGACATCTCGGGGAGGTGCAAAGGCAGCTGGGGCACTCAGATCCTCCTTCCTGTGTCTTGAGAAAGGGAGGTGACATTGTGGCGGTTCCTTTTCCCCAGCCTGGGAGGTTGCAGAGGGAGGAAGGAGAGACAATCGCTGAACTTATCCCCGTGGGATTTGGGGTAGATCTGCCGCCCAGACGTTGCACGTGGTGTTTGCTACCAACCCCACGCACCAGTCAGGCCACAGAAATCACGAGACTGGTAAAATCATCACGCGGGTGTGCGTTGTTCCGCTCTGTAAAGGGGAGCGGATCCCTTGTGCCATCGAGCTTCTTGCTCTCTGGTTTCATTTCCTTCCTGTTAATTTACTGTCAAGAAGACAGTATTGTATGTCACGGCCACGGAGATGCTGGGAGGGCTGGAGCCCCTCTGCTGTGAGGACAGGCTGAGAGAGTTGGGGGGGTTCAGCCTGGAGAAGAGAAAGCTCTGGGGAGACCTTGGAGCCCCTTCCAGTCCCTAAAGGGGCTCCAGGAAAGCTGGGGAGGGACTCTGGATCAGGGAGGGGAGCCATAGGACAAGGGGGCATGGTTTTAAACTGAGAGAGGGGAGATTTAGATGAGATACTAGGATGAAATTCTTGGCTGTGAGGGTGGTGAGCCCCTGGCCCAGGTTGCCCAGAGAAGCTGTGGCTGCCCCATCCCTGGAGGTGTTCAAGGCCAGGCTGGATGGGGCTTTGAGCAATGTGGTCTGGTGGGAGGTGTCCCTGCCCAGGGCAGGGGGATGGGAACTAGATGGTCTTTAAGGTCCCTTCCAACCGGAACCATTCTATGATTCTGTGACAAGAGAGAAGCAGCCTTCCATTTATTCATTTCCAATAAGCAGTTTGAAATGATTGCTTTAAAGTTATTTAACTTTATAGAGACACATCACCCACTGGGGTGGGGCCTTTTGCCTCAGAGCCTCGATGTCCGCAAGAACAGAAGGTGCACAGAACATTAACTCCTGACATAAGTCAGCGTAGAGTAAAGGGCAGTGGGACCAAGTACAGGGTTGATAATTCTGAGTTGTAATTGCACCGTGTCATTTTTATACATATTTTTTTGTGTGTATATATATTTTATGTGTATATAGATATATATTTATGTGTCTATATATATATTATATATCTTCTCTTCTCTTCTCTTCTCTTCTCTTCTCTTCTCTTCTCTTCTCTTCTCTTCTCTTCTCTTCTCTTCTCTTCTCTTCTCTCTTCTCTTCTCTTCTCTCCTCCCAGCAGCACCATGCAGAAGGTCAGAATTTCAGCCTTCAAACACGCCTTTTTCTTTTCTGTTGCTTTAAGCCGTGAAGCCAGCTGAGCAACAGGAGATGATTCACCCTTAACTTGCATTAAAACTTGTTGAAATTATAGCTGCCCCTAACAGCTTTCCAGCACCGGTCCTTTCTGCATCGAGTGAAAACCAAAGCTTTTCCAGCTTCTTTTTTTTTCTTGGCAGTCTCCGGAGAAAACCTTTAAAATTTAAAACTAAATTTGTATTTTACTTTATTTTACTTAGTTGTATTTATTTTAGCTTCTAAGGAAAAGGAAAGCCTCTGATGCGGGGAAACAGGCCCCAAGCATGGACATAGACCCGCTCGAGACATAAAACACAAGAAGCCCAAATTTTTTTCCCCATGTAGTTTTGCCCTTTGGTGAGGTCACCACTTAATAAAGGGGAATAAAATAATGTTCTTTGTGCTGCTAGTGACTTTATGAGCTGAGGGGGACCCCTGGGGATGCCCCAGGAGGCAACGGTTGGTGGTTCCCGGAGCATCCCCCGGAGTCCCCCCCAGCTGCATCTCCTGGGGCATCCACGGGGACCCCACGGCTGCAGCTCCCAGAGCATCCCCCGGGATCCCCGTGGGCAGCATCTCCGGGAGCATCCTCCAGGGATCGCCCAGCTGCATCTCCCGGAGCATCCCTGAGATCCCCCCGGCTGCATCTCCCGGAGCATCCCCTGTGGTCCCCGTGGGAGGCATCTCACGGAGCATCCATGTTATCCCCCCGGCTGCATCTCCCAGAGCATCCCCTGTGGTCCCCGTGGGCTGCATCTCCTGGAGCATCCATGGTTTCCCCCCGGCTGCATCTCCTGGAGCATCCCCCGGGATCCCCGTGGGCGGCATCTCACGGAGCATCCCCGAGGTCCCCGCCCCGTCCCCGCCCCGAGCAGGCGGGGTCCCCGCTGCCGTGTCCGGGCCACCCTTTTCCCGTGGGTTCCCAGTCCCAGGAGCCACCACCGAGAGCCGCCGCACCGCAAGGTGAGTGGACGCATCCCACCCACGGGGGTCCCGAGTGGGAACAGAAGGAGCAGGAGCGGGGTTAAGGCATGTATTGCCTTGCAAAGAAAGGGTTAAGGGTGGGCTTGTCCCCACAGCGCATCACCCGTTGGGGGGTCCCGGGTGGGAGCAGGGGGATAAAGCATGTATTGCCGTGCAAAGAAAGGGTTAAGACTGCGCTTGTCCCCTTTGGCGTGGGAGCGGGAGGTGGGACACCTCCCGGGGCAGCTGTGCCACCGGGCTCGGTGGTTAATAACAGCAGCCGGGGCCTATATAAAGCACTCGCTGGCTTTAGGGAGTGCCTGGGTGGATATTCAGGAGCTATTAAGGCTGTTGGCAGCTCACAGGGTGCCGGGGTAGCCCTGCCCGTGCCCCCAAAACCACGCAGAAGCGCCTGGGAGGCTGGAGACATCACAGAAAGTCACTGCAGAAATAGCGCCGAGGGGAAGAAAACTTCTATTTCTTTCCCAAACAGAAGTTTTTCCACTTTGCGTGAATATAGGAAATACTTGGGGTGCTCTATAGACATCTGCCGTGGGGTTTTCCTCCGCGGGGTCGGTGAGAGCTCAGAGAGCTGGTGGAGGAATAGCATTTTTTCAAGAGTTTGGTTATAAATATTGGATCTGCCATCCCGGTCCCCACAGGGAGACTCCTGCCACGACGTCCCAAGGCAATAAAAAACCCATGCAAAGGTGCGAAATTGCTCCAGGGCGAAGATGTGGGGCTGTCCCTTGGCTGTGCCCCCTGGGAGCCGGCATTGCCCCTCGCCGGGGCACCACAAGCCCTGGCAGCCCATACCTGCGGCTCGACCGAAGGCCACCCGGCGGCATCCGTCCCTGGGGCGCCCGCGGGAGCTGCGTGCCCACCCCCGGCTTCACCCTGCCAACAAACCACACACCCAAGGGCTTAAAAATACCCCAGAAGGCAAATAAAAGCTTTGCAAAACACTAGCTGTTCAAACCGTCTGGGCTGCTCCGGCTTAAAAATCCGGCGGGCTCAGCAGGATGAATATTTGCTGGTTGTGAAAACTTGGGAGGTTTTTTTGTTATTCCTCAGGCAGGGCAGCCGGATTTGCTGTGACCTTTGTGCAGACAAATGTTTCTTTCGGAGACAATTTTACTTCTCTGTTTTCAATTTGGAATTTTCCTTTTCTTTCCCCGTTTCTGCCTCTCCCTTTTTTTTTTTTTTTTTTTTTTTTGGTGTGGTGTTTTTTTCCCCCCTCTTATGAATGCTCTCTTTGATGGGCGGGATCCAGCTCAGGGCCGCGGCTATTCCTGCACGCAAGCGGGTTTGTGGCATGTGGCCCTGCCACGGCCGAGCGGCTCCACAAAACTTTTAAGGTAGCTTTTATCGGCTGGCCCGGAGCAGCTGGTGGCACGTGTGTCGTGTGTCCCTCCTGCCGTGCCCTCCAGCCCACGGTGGGGGACAAAGGGGAACCCCCACCCGGGGGTGCCACCCTTCTCTCGCCTGCTGCAAGCGTCCGTCCCGTGCGTTGTGGGGTGGCTGTGTCCCCCCCGACGTGCTGTGCCGGTTTTGTAGCCCCTCATTTTTTTAGTGGAATCTTCTCCGGGATGACCTTCTCCTGTTCTGGCAGGGGGTTGGACTTGATGGTCTCCAAAGCTCCCTTCCAACCCCCCCCCATTCTGGGATTCTGTAGGGACACAAAGATGATGAGGGACTGGAGCCCCTCTGTGCTGAGGAAAGGCTGAGAGCCCTGGGGCTGTTCAGCCTGGAGAAGAGGAGAGGGGATCTCATCAATGCTCAACAATACCTACAGGGCGGGGGGCAAGAGGATGGGGCCAGACTCTTCTCAGTGGTGCCCAGCGACAGGACAAGGGGCAACGGGCACAGAGTGGAACACGGGAAATTCCATCTCAACATGAGGAAAAACTTCTTTACTTGGGGGGTGGCAGAGCACTGGAAGAGGCTGCCCAGGGAGGCTGTGGAGTCTCCTTCTCTGGAGATATTCCAAACCTGCCTGGACGCGTTCCTGTCCCACCTGCTCTGGGTGACCCTGCTCTGGCAGGGGGTTGGACAAGATGGTCTCCAGAGGGCCCTTCCAGGCCCTGTCATTCTGTGACTCTGTGATTCTGTGGTGCTGCCTCGGGGAGGGGAAGTGAACAACGCCAGCCATCGTGCAGGACAAAACCACTACGTGGGTGCGTGCGTCACCCAGTGTCCCGCGCCGGCAGCCAGCACCCCCAGCCGGGGCAGGGAGGTGGCCGTGTGTCTGCTGGAGGCAGCAAGAACAGCTCACCGCTGCCCTTTGGGTTTTTTTTTTCCTTTATAAAAAGTGGTTTAAGGCTGGAATAAATCTTCCTGACTTGGGAGCAGAGCAGACCTGGCACGGGTGGGGTTTTTTGGGGGCAGATCAAATGCGCAGCTCCATGTTGAGCCGTGTTTCTCGGAGGAGGAGGAGGGTGCTGACATGGTTTGCGATGCAGCGTGAGCAAAGAGCAAAAACCTGGTGAAAAACCCATGGGGAGGCTGGTGGGAGCCCAGGGGGCTTGGGGCAGAGCAGCCCCAGGTCCCCACAGTCCCGTGTCCTCTTCCATCTTGGCACTGGCGGCGTTGTAAGGTCAACGATGGTGTTGGGTCAACAACAACCCTGCAGTGGCCCATTTCATCCGGGGAGGGGTTTTGGGGCTGGATTCACCCCCAGAGCCATCCAGGCTGCTCGCAGCAGTGACCCCCGGTTTCTCCCGCAGGTCTCGGACGAAGGTTTGTCCTGCGGCACCGGAGCTGTCAGCTCCGCCTGGGCAGGTACGTGATGGGGACTTCCCCGTTTCCAGCCTGTTGCTGCTGTCACCTGTAACTCTTCTACAAAATCTCTATTTTCGGATGGTGTATGTTAAAAATGACTTCAGCATCTTTTGTCTTTTCCTTTTTCAGGAAAAATGTCAGACGGTTTCTCTGTAAGTATGGCTTGCTTTAGAAAGAAACCCCACACACATATGGGGGCTGTGATTGTTTAATTGCCGTGAAGCGGGGACCTTCAGCAGGGGTGGGAGCATGGCGGCGCCAACCTGCGTGACTCCCCAAATCCCTCCCCCCAGTTACATGGGCGCTTACTGGTTTTCTGGAGGCCTCAGCCCAGGTACCCACCTGGGGAGCAGCTGGGGCCTCGGCACGGGCTGTAGGACACAAAAGCTGGGTGTTGGAGGGCTCAGCCTGACCCCAGGGTTCAGGCCACCCACCTAACCCTCCTCCTCTCCCCTCTCTCCCCAGTTGTCTGACGCCTTGTCCCCCGGCAACAACCCGAACCCCTCTGCCCCCCCACCCCAAGGCTGGCCCTCCTGGGGGAACCAGCCGCCGGCTCCGGGGGGGTTCCCGGGCTATTCCGGTCCTCCGGGCACCTATCCTGGCTCTCCAGCAGCACCAGGCACATACCCAGGAGCACCGGGAGCATATCCTGGAGCACCAGGAGCATACCCTGGAGCACCGGGGCCATATCCCGGAGCACCGGGGCCGTATCCTGGAGGACCAGCAGGATCAGGACCATATCCAGGAGCACCAGCAGGATCAGGACCGTATCCCGCCCCCGGGCAACCGCCCAGTGGCCCTGGATTTGGGCCCCACCCTCCGCAGGGGGGACCGGCTCCTCCCATGGTAACGGCTCCATCATATCATAAGGATTTCTGTGTCTTCGCTGCCTGATTTTGCCCGTCCCTGGGACGACCTGGGGCTGGCTGTCCCTGGGGGGGGGGGTGGCATGGATGCTCACTGTGTCACGGGGGGCCCCCGGTGTGTTGTCACTTTGGAGGTGGCTTTCTGCTAATAGCAAATCCCTGTTGTCTCCCAGAAAGTCCCCTTCGAGCTGCCCCTGCAGGGAGGACTCGTCCCTCGGACGCTCATAACCATCACAGGCACCATCAACCCCAACCCCAACAGGTATGGGGTCGGGGGGGGGGTGTGTGTGTCCATCGCTGAGGGCAAGGAGGTTCCATCGGGAGCTGGGATGGAGCAAGCGGGGGCTGGAATTTGCTTTCCCTTCCTGAATAACACCTGCCTGGTGTAAAATCAAGTATTACGCTAAATAAACGTGTAAACGCCCTGCTGTCGCCCAACGGGGCCTGGGGGTTTCGGCAGGTCCTGCAGCAGAGCCCAGGGCTTTGGTAGAAGGAAAAAAAAGCAGCGGATGCGTTATTGTCATTGCAGGTTTTCACTGGATTTCAAGAAAGGGAATGACATCGCCTTCCACTTCAATCCCCGCTTCAAGGAAGACAACAGGAAAGTCATCGTCTGTAACTCCATGTTCCAGAATAACTGGGGAAAGGAGGAGAGGACGGCTCCCAGGTTTCCATTCGAAGCTGGAAGACCCTTCAAGGTAACAAAAAAAACCAACCCTAAAACTCCGTCTTAATGGAGCCTTAACGCCGGGAGGGTTCGGCCAGGGCTGTGTGACAGGACTCGCTGGAAGGACCTTGATGCTTTTGCACAGGAATTGGCTCCCAAAGGTGCTTTTGGGGCAGTTCCCAGCTGTTTCCCTGGTTTCCAGCACAGCAGGTCCCACTGCCCCCCCCCACACTTCTTACCCCCTCCAGCAGGTCCAGCTCCTTCCCCCCGCTTCTGCTATTCCCATTTGTTATTAAATCCTCCATGTTTACGCTGCAGCTGCAGTTGTTGGGCAGGTTTCTGCACCGCATTTCCCCCGTTAGCAGCTGTTACAGTTTGAGGAACCCACAACTATTTATTGTCGTTTAGACCATTATTCTCTCACCCCATGAACCCTCCCCAGCTGGGAAGGGGAATCGCGGCAAAAGAAGAAAACCTGAGGGCTGAAATATAAACAGATTTAATAGAATAAGACTAAATAACTAACATTAATAATACAAAAGAGCCCATATGTGCAAATGTGGGACGCTGGGAGCACTGTGGCTTTGGGAGGAAGGGAAGGGCTCAGGGCTCTGGTACCGGGGCAAGGAGCGCTCAGGCTGGCAGCCATCAAGGGACAGAGAGAGCGAGGGAGAGAACTCAGCAAACTTTGTAATTGATACTGAATGGGCCATTCCTGGTCTGAAATAATCCTGTTGGCAGCTTGGGGCAAGTGCCCGGGTCTCGCTCCTCTTGAGCGCAGGCTGAGACCTTGGAACCCGCACAGCAGAGCTGGCTATAATGTAAATATTTTCACCATTTCAGACACTTGAGTCTTCTAAAAATGCAGTTTTCCCAAGCAGTAGAAGAGACCTTACTGAAAAGTAAAACTACTGAAAGAGAAGCGTGTGTCTCAAACCAGGCCAGCAGCCCCGGTCTCTTCACCAGCTTTTTCTCCTGCAAAGTAGTTTCACAGGTGGCGAGGACGCAGCGCTCGCCCGCTGAACCGTCAGTCACGAGGAGGCAGAAACCCTGGGCTAAAACATGAAGGAGAAAGAGTACGGCGGGGCTGTGGGGAAGGCAGAGCTCACCCGTGTTTTTGCAGCTGGGAGTCGCTGCGCCGGCTCCTCCACATGCCACCGGGCTGGCAGCAGCCTTTGGCCAGTGCCAACCTGCTCCAGTCCATGGCTTAAAACGTCTTCCTAAAACAAAAACCTGATGGTTATCTTTGGGGGACGTTGTATTTCAGCTCCAGATCCTGTGCGAGGTGGATCACTTCAAGGTGGCGGTGGACGACGCTCACTTGCTGCAGTACAGCTTCCGCGAAAAGAAGGTGAACGAGGTCACCAAACTCTGCATCGCGGGGGACATCACCCTCACCAGCGCCGTGGCCACCACGATATAGCTATGGCGGCCCGATTTTAATGCAAACTTAGTGCTCTTAACATGGCTTAAGTGCCTTCTCACAGGAGTACTTGGAGGTAATAAAACGTACTTTCACAAGTAAAATTTGTTTTCAGTAAGATCTCAAAAGACGCGACCTCCTCCGGCAAGCGGAGCTCAAACATGGGATTCTCTGGATTCTATTTGTTCTGCTCGGTAGAGCAGTTACTTCTTTTTCACTGACAAAAACAAAATAGCGCAGCAAAGGACTTAAGTTCATCCCTCCAGGGAGGAGCAGGAGGTGCGTGATCAGGCTGTGAACAGGTTGCACGTAATTCCCAAAAGTGTCACTGCACTGGAGGTGTCCTCTAGGGAACACTGGAAAACGGGGAAAACACCAGCCTGCGATCCTGAGCCAGAATTAGGTATTTCAAGAGGGGCCTGAGAGCTGGAGGAAGTAAAACCTCTCCCCTAGAGCGTGGCTAGAAAAGTTACCCCTCTCCTTCCTTTCAGAGGCCCATTTGGTGGCCCAAATCGGCGTGTCCTGAACACGCTTCCCTCCCCAGGGAGATCCAGTTTATACAAGTGTTATATGCGTTATGTCCTCCGTGGAACGAGTCACGAGCCTTGTGCCTCCCTCCCTTATCGCTTCTGCGTGAGTCAGGACCGGTTTCAAGGGTGGGGAGGTTTATTGGCAACTTCACCTCATGAGTCAGGCTGGTAAAAAAGAAAAAAATAGATGTTCTTTTGGCTGTGAGTCACTCTCCTGGTCTCGTCTGCAAAACAAGACCAGCACAACAGCATCTCTTTGTCATGTCTCATACTCTTTTATAACAGTCGCTCCATTTGTACTTGGAGACGCCAAGTTACAACAAGCAGAGTGTTGAAATTCCCAGCAGACACAGTAGCCTAGACCCCGCACGCTGCTAACATCGGCTTAAGTGTATGTGTCAGAAATCCCTCGTTAACCATGATTTATCATGCAGTGTTGAAGGCTGAGCAGAGCAGGCGAGTCGCTAAGAGCTATCTGCTTGAAACGATCCATATAACTGGAATTTAGTGATGAAGAAAGTTGATTCCAGCAGGAGAGTAACACCACATCACATCAGCTTCCTCTGTTTATTTGGCTGCGATCGGCACACAGCTTCCAGGTTAAAACTGAAGGCAGAGGAGCTGCCCCAGCCACAGCGGCAACGCTTTCGGCTGAGGGATCTGAATTACCTTTGCTTGGTTTAAAATAAACACCAGGGGAAGAATGTGCATGTTACACTATGGGCAGCATTACAAGAAGCAGGCCAGTCAGGTATTTGTTAAAAATATAACTGGAGGTACTGTAATACTACTACTTAAATATAGAGTACATATAATTGGCATGCTTCTTATGCATAAATACATTACAGTCACCATAAGAGAACCCAGAAGGAACAAGATGTGAGAAGAGGCCGAGGTTAACACAAGAAGAAAGGCAGCAAGAGATTTTCACATGAAAAAAGCAAAGAGAGAACAGGGATTATCTTGAAGGACTTAAAATACTCAGTAGATAACTGTGTCCTTAAACGAAATAATAATCAATGCCTATTTCAATACACTGCCAGGAAAAGATGTTATCTGATTTTGAAATCCCTGTTCTGAGATAGTTCCTACTATTACAAAGCAAGTGGTTATTAAACATCAGCAAGATTCCCACAGGGAAGAATTACACGGACCGAACCCTCCTGTGGCTCAGGCAGAGTTGTGAATGCACAGAATACAGGAGCCCCGGCCTGCAACAGGCCCCCCCCAACAGCGATGGAGCATGAAAGAGTGCTTCGGGGGGGGGGGCCCTGCAACAGGCCCCCCAAGAAGGCACCCTCACATCAGAAATAAGGCACAGGTACAGCTAGTCTGATAGGCATCTTATTATTATTATTATTATAATAATTCATGAGGTAAGAACAGGACAGAAAAGCTCAAAGATTAATAGTTTTATAACTTGAAGTAGACAAGAAATATATGAAATGATACAAAAATAAAAATATCTCCGGTTGCAGTAAGAATATGCAATCACTGGATACAGCAGGTAAAACCAACAAACGCTCTGCTACTAATATACAGCGGTACTTGCAGTGCATAATGACCGCACCATAAAACATTACAAAATATTTTAATAAGCTCCACTACAAAACACTACAGGTATTCACGCACTCAGAACACAGTTCAAGGGTAACAGACTGTATTCCAGATAATCTCTGCAGGGTTTTTTTTGTTAATATAGTTTACACGTTTTAAATTTCAAGTCACTTTTCATTTTTCCCCAGAGGGAGAAAGGGGAGAAAACACAATCAGGTCACTGAGCGCTTCGGCTGCTGCGAACTTCTGGGCTTGGCTCCTGACCGGAGTGAAGGGAAGAGGCTCAGCATCCAGCATCGGCTGTTGGAGAGATCAGAGTAGGAAGTGAGCGTTCGAGGAACAATCACCCGCTCTGCAATGACACACGAAATAAGCTAGTAGCAAATTCCCCTTTCCCTAATGACATCTGTATAAACACCGGACCGACAGCAATTACTGTCAGGCCACTGCTCACGTATGTCAGGTGCCTGCCTGCTTCAGAGGCCACGGAAACATCACGAGACAAAAGCTAGCAGAAAATGCTAGTTTTGACAAGGGCCAGGAGAAGCGTGTTGTTCTCTTGCCTCTCACTCACCACTGTGGAGGCATCGCAGCTTCAGAATAAGCAAAGCACCGAGCGATCCGTCAGGCAGATGAGGCAGAGATTCAGCAGATGTAGTAAATATATTAAGATGTGCTCGCTTATATACAATACTGTTTCAAAGCAGCAGCCACAGTTCAAAATCACGTACCACTCTAAGCACCATGACTTTCCTCAGGGAAATTTTGCAAGTTTATTTCCAAACATAAAATAAGAAGTGAGTATGTGGTCCATTTCAAGCAGTAATCCATATTTTAAAGAGGATTTTCCACACGAGACCAAGGAAACTGTCCACCCAAATTCTTTTAACAATTTGAAAGGTTTTGCACGCCTGCTTTTCCCTGGTGAATCTTACTTCCAGCTTTAAAAGATAAAGCTATAAGAAAAAAAAGGGATGGGACAGACCTGGAAAACTCCAAGAAGAAAGCAGAAGGAAAAGGCCAGGCCATTCATTATGTTAGTAAATATTTACAGGGAAATTCACCAGAAACATAGTTTAAAGGATCAGTCTGGTAGGAATCAGATATTGTTCTGTTACAAATGTCTTGATTGATCCCACACTCATCAAGTGCAATAAGGAACGACAGTGTGAGCCCGAGCAGGGAAACAGGAAGCAGGGCTTGAATTTAGAGTAAGTTGTATGAACTGGCTTGATAACATCTTAAGAGTTTAATTTACTCTGTGCAGTAACTGATTCTGTAGGAAAGGTTAACAGTACTGTAACGTGCAGATTGTCTTAGTCAAACAAACCTGAAGGTCAACTTACCATATCAAAAGGATTTCGGCCAATGGATGTCAAATCACCACATGAAACATCTGAAAAATAATATTTCATTTTTTTAAAAAAAAGCTAGTCTGATGCTGCCAAAGCTGAAAAAACCAGTATTGCTTTCTGCATTTACTGAAAAAAAACCCAAACCCTAAACTGTCTGTATTTCCTTCTACTTCAAGCCTTTTATATTAGCTTTTCTCCTTCACATATGCCACAGAAACTATACAGAAAAATCTGGGGGGCGCTGTTTGCTCATGTGCAACATGTCCTACAGGTAAAGCAGGTGTTGCCAACAGCATACATCGATCAACCAAGCTACAGTGATGGTGATTTCATAAGACTACTATTTAGACTATCATAAAACTTTAGAATAATCCTAAGGCCCCAGCAATCCCACCCAAAATATACGAAGCAGCTTTACGGTATGCACCTGTTTGATGTATTTTTGGCTCTCCAGACTCAGCAAAGTCAGTCTCTGTGCCAGTCTCCTTCTCCGGACTGCGCATGACAATATCTTGTCCTTCTTGTTCTGCAGCAGACAATTCCATCTCTTCCATGCCATCCATTACTTTTAATTCACTGCTAGAATTTTCCAGCACCTGAAAAAGAGGAATTTTAACTGTTCCTAGTCCTCTGAGAAGCCAAGATGTCTGCGGTAGCTACATTTGCTTCCCAGAGAGGCAAAAAGAAAGCATCAGTGAAATCAGACGGACATGAGGCAGCACCTATGACATTAGGAAGTTTCTTCTTTTCTATTTGGTCTGCGGTAAAATTATTATGTTATGTCAAACCAAGTCCATACATCTCATCTGCAGTTTTTATAGACAATTCAGGAGAGATGGGCTTTTAACTCCAGACGCTGCACAAAGGACCGGCAGGGCAAGGCTTGCAGCTTAACACAGTGATCCATTTCGCATTAAGTATTTCCCAACCACCCTTGAAAGCTTGATAATCTCTTAGAGAGTATAAAGGAAGTCCTTCCACATGACAGAAGATTTTGAACTTAAAGTACCAAAAAAACATTCTGAGGATTTTCTCTAGTGAGACTTTACCCCAAGGAAAGCCTATCAGCAATACTGAAAGTTAAAGATTACCATAGTTGTCCCCCAGAGAGCAACATCAGCTACAAGCAATTTCTCATTTGACAGGGAAAGGATGAAGTAAAAGGTGTGAGAACAATTTAGTAACCAAGATTATTATTATTATTATCTTAATATATATTATTATACAGGGAGGTGGAGGGAGGAAACGACTGCCGTAGTCATGCACAGATCCAAGCAGCAACAAATAAAATTAAGATACTCCATTTCCAATGAAAGACACTAAAGGACAATTAACTGCAAAGCACAAGCTTTCACTGAGTAGCAGTTTCATGTAATCGTAGAATCATCAAGACTATTCTAAACTAAACAGGCCGCATTGCTGTTTTTTTAAGGCTGCTCAAAGATAGGAGTGTCACCAAGTCCTCAGAGGTTTCCGGGCATGAATTCCTGAACTCCAATACAAGTATTGGTTACACTCTGCTCTTGCTATACCTTTAAACAGCTTTAACAGCCCAATGCGCTGCTATGGCAGCTCTCTGGGCCCTTCTGCTAAATACTACTGTTGCCTTTAGTCATGGTCCCCAAATGCAAAAGCATTTTAAAAAAATTCACACCAGAAAACAGGTAGTGGACTTTAAAGGACCATTGTTTGCCCAAGCGACAAGTGTCCTCATACAGCAGCCAACAAAAGATAGCTCCCAAAGAGCTGGACGAGGTCCCCAAACCGCAGCAGTCCCTATCTATGTTTATACGGAGAAGGAAAAATGACCAGCCTGAGGAATACAGAAGATACCACAATGGGGATTTTATCAGAAATCCAAGTGTCTGGGGCTAATAAAAAGAACTTTTTTTTGTTAATAATAAATAAAATATTTAAAGCACATAAATGAACTATGCATGAATTACCTTAGTTCCCTCTGCTGTGCCAGCAACAGGACTGTGGTGTTCTACAGAAATGCTGGAAGAGAAACCAAAATGTTTTCATTCTTCTCAATCACCTTCAATCATCTTCCGACTTAGCCAACTGATCGTACAATTTGTTCTGCAATTTTGCTTGTTTGGCACTGGTCAGCTACTTCGTTTTCTGGGTAAAAAATAAACTTCTACCCCTGCAGCAAAATTACATTTGGGCAAAGCTCTTAATATTTGCTTGAGGGAAGGAAAAGACACAAGGACTTTGCAACCTTTATCACTGTCAAATTGGAAGGTATGTTTAATGGGTATTAATTCTTTCAGTTAAAACTATCAAATTATTTGCACAAAGTGAATTAAAAGCTGCCTTAACGTGTCTACCTTTGTTCAAGAAAAACACCAGGGAGTTCTTCCAGTGGGGGAGTTTTTTCAGTGGGAAATTGGTGCATTTTCAAATTTTGTGCTGGGTGGAAGCCTTTGAGCACTGGTGTTTGTTTCACAGTTGCATCCTCAGGGTTACGAAACATAGAAGGCGTGCTCTGAACCAAAGCTCTACTGGATGATTTTGGAGTTGCCAGTTTTTCAGAAGTCCGCTGGGAAGATCTGTGAGGTGTCTTTGAAAGCAAGCCTGAAAAAGTGTGTTTAATATTTCATTACTACAGCAGTTTCCAGAAGATGAAATAAACAGTTTGTTTGGATTCTAGCTATGAACACTATTGCTTTCTGCTTGCTGGATCATTATACAAATATTATATTGAAATCTTATATATACTGCAAGACGAATTTCAAAAAAGGTCACAAGAGTACGTCAATTTAAGCTAAGTAATTTAGTAATGACTATCCCTTCACAAAGAACCTGGAATAGCGAGTCTTGCTGTTCTTATTAAAAAGTCCAGCTGGTGAAAGCTGTCATTAATTTCCATCTTTCACATCAGATAATTTTAATAGAATTAAAAGGACACAGATTCAGAATCAATTCTTACAAAAGATTCTCTGCTAGCGCTTGCTTAAGCCCAGTCTTGCTCAAAGCTTTTCAGAAGGTCTCCTCTAACAACATGAGACATGAAAAAACTGCTAGTATTGTGATGAAGAAAGAGATCTACACAAAAAAATAAACTGGGAAATTCAAAGTCAAATTATGAGCTAGAAATGGGAGAGAACCAGAATGGCTCCCAAAGAATCAAGGATTAGTGGAAATACTGGCTTCACATAGATTGCAATAAGATAGGTACTGAAAATAAAGTTTTATTTTGAACGTCTGGTCAAAAAAACCCTAATAAACAGCTTTTACAGTAGACTGAAATTACGTTACAAACTTGTTGAACACGAATACAGATTACAGGTCTACTTTATTTGCAGCTTTGAAGACAGCACTGCAAGAGATTTAGTTTAAAAAAAAAACCAAAACATAAAATCCCAGTTCCTGTCTTACAAGCAGAGGCCATCAGCCTGCGCTGACATTGAGCACGTTTGCCAGCTAAGCCTGGGAACAGTCAGATTAAAACTTCATTGTTAAACACACGCTGAAAAAACATGAACCAGCCGCTTTTACCTCTCTAAGCAGAGATTTCATGTTGCCATTATCATTCAAATCAGTACATTCACGTAGAACAGTTTACTTTGGATCCCTGATGTAATTAACCACTAGTTGAAATATTAATCGTGTCCAGTACTGGAGGTGTATCCATATAAACAGCATAATTCCCCTCCTCATTGAGATTGGTTAAACTCTCTTCAATGCTTTCAGATCACAGAAATCATGATTAAGCTTCACCCACCTGCAAAAGTTTTCACAGGGCTTTCAATTCTGAAAAATCCTGCGTCAAAAACCACTTTTTCTACTTCTGGCAGTTTCTCCTGATGTGTACAATCGTCATCTCCGTCATGCTTCATTTTATCCCTCATAGCTGCTTTTATAGCAGCAAGCCGGCTTCGGGCAGCAGTTCTTCCAGCTGCTCCCAGCTTTGGTTTAGACACTCCATTTGAAATAGTCTTTTTCTGAAATTTAAGAAAGTCTTGGTCGCATCTGGAAGCTTTGGACAGATGCAGCTGCACAGGAACATCAATGCCGCTGCTGGCCACGCACAGAGACAGCAACAGGCAAGAGACATGCTGGAGACAAGGTCTCCCTTCATCTCCAGAATCTCTTGGACTACCACTCAGCTATTAAGGTTAGTCTGTTATGACCATATTAAGGATTTTTCATATTAAGTCTGCAGCTCAGAAATACTCAGTACAGCTTTTTTCTAACAAATACAGTTAATGTTTTAAATAGTGGGATACAGGGACTCCTAGTGGCAGGCAGATAAAGTAACCACAGGACAGACGCCAGCCAGTGAAATCTCCCCTGGCATTCAGTTTTTCAAAGGAAACTCTGTGTCTTGGACCATCTGTAGGGTTCTGACATTTATGGGCAGCTCACACAGACTACATTCCCTCCAGTTTCCTGTGCGTGGAGCTTCTTACTGACCTTCATATCGTTTTTATGATTAGTTGAACAGCCTTGAGGAACTGAGAGGAGTTTAGGCAATGCGAATATGACTTGATACTCAGTCATTGGAAGCAATTCTATATTCCAAACCCAAGAGTAGATAACATAGCTTACATTAAAGCTTATTTTAAAATAAGCAATAATTTCTTTTGGATAGTGTCAGACCCATTATGCTTAGAGAATTAGTAGTTTAATGCTACCCATGATTCTGCCTTAATGGGACACCATTATAGTTTAGCACTCAAGGCTCAAAACTGGCAGTCACTGCCAAACTCCTGTGTAGTTTCCTTTTCCAACAGCAGTGGCCCAGTGAAAATATTCTACATCTGACAGGTAAGCATCTCTCCTACATTTAACAAACTTGCCTTACTAGCAAAGAGTCCAATGACTCCAAAAGAGTCATTGTTAATTCTTAGTTCTAATCTTTCCAGCCAAAAGAGGTAACTAACATTACAAAAACCAACTAATACAAGCTCACTTGGGAGAGGCAAGGCAGAAGGGTGCATATTGAGAGGAATTTCACTGAACATTTAAACATTAACATCTAAAGAAGCCAGATGAGTGGGGCTTTAGAAGGAATTGCTGCTTAAGAAGAGTATTCATTACTGCAATAGCAGCTTACTATTTTCGATATCTCAACACACTGTTTCATCTAGATGCCTTAGCAGACAGGCTTTAGGGGCTATTCATACCTTGACAATTGCTTTGCTTGGGACATCAAGTGGTTGCCACTCATTGTCTTGAAGCTTCTTCAGATTATCAAATTTTTTATTCACATCTTCTATCTATTGGAAATCCCAGAAAAGTACAGGTTTAATTTTGAAGACTTACCAAATTCACAATAGAACAGTGTTTCATAAAATCAAGTACTAAATTTAAGCAGAGCTATGCATTTAGATATTTCAACGGATATTGAGCACTAAACATTCTCATACAGTTGAGAGGAAGGTTACACTAACATACACAAGCTTTGGATTAGATGACAAGGCTGGTCTCATTTCTGTAGTTTAAAGGTTAGTAGGGGAGGTACCAAATCATTCGGTAAGATTTAACATCTAAAATGAAGGAGCTGGTTCTTGTGCTGAACTTAAGCACTTTGACAACGGTTGCATTTCAGGAATGCAAAAGAACACATTGCGTAATAGTCTTTATGCAAAAAAAGCACAAGTCTTCCATTATGTAGGAAACACGTCGTGCAAGCTTGTTTGCTCTTTTAAACTGCTGGCCTCAAGAGCTTCCTGATGCAGTCTGTGCTCGTTCAGGACAAACTAGCTGTGCAGCATTGCCTCCTCCCTGACTGACACTCAATACAACAGCTCTCCTTAGGGTTTGTAATGGGGAGTCTTGCCTCGTTTACTGGTAAGGCCACAGAAGGCTTCATTACGCACAGCAGACCAGTCACTGGAGTGACAAGTCCTTTCCATCCTCCCTGAAACTCAGAGGACACAAACAAAAAACAAATGCAAAAAGGGGCAGAGTTAGCAATTCTGCTACTACAAGTTTATCTAAAGGAAAAGGTGGGGATGCTCAGGAGAAACTAGGAGCTGCTCCCAGGTAAGCATAGGTAAACCCTGTTTTTCAAGTTACTGGTTCTAGCAAAGTTCCCCTCAAATATCTCTGATGTATAAGCTGGTCAAATCCTTACGCTTTATGGAGGGAATTATAGACCTATGACTAGGGCTTTAACAATAAATCGATCTTTGTGTGTGATTTAACTAGTTATAAGTCCTTTTGCTGAATCCTGATTTACAAATACTGTTGAGAGCTATTTTGATAATTTAGAATATTATATTTCATTCTGAAACCAATGGAAGCATCAACAGAGAAAGGGAGACGAAGGTTTTCTACCATCTAAGCTCACCCCTACATAAGGTTATTGTAGTTTCTGCATTATTCTCATACTGAAGCATGGAACCTCTACTTTTCAGGTGAGCTCCAGGAATTTTCCAAAAGCTCCCAGCTTTTGGTCCAGGTAGACATCGTGACTGTATCCCCAACTCCAAACCAAAATAAGACTTGGCTACATGCCTTCATTCCAGAGAAAAACAAGATGCAGAGAACACAAGAAGACACAACAGATGAACGCATCCACCAATTACAAATTGTAGTATACCAGCTGGTACTATTCAGTATCAGAAAGTGTTAAACAGGGACCTGAATTTTTTATGTAAAAAAAAAATCAGACGTTGAATATTCGAAAAACAGAAGAAAAGTTTCAATCCATTGCTTGTAAATAGCCCCATCAACTTTATTCTAGTAGGTTAATATGCAAGTACATACCTGAAAATTAACCATGTCCCAAAATCCATCTAAGTCTGCACATGTTGTTTCTTTTTCACCCCGTTTAAATTCACAATTATCCACCAGTCCTTCAAACTGCTTAAACCTTTCTGCTATGAGCAGTCTTGTCTGACCAATTGTCGTGCGAATAAGATCTTTAGCTGATAGCAACAAGAAAACAATAAAGAAAGTACATCTTTGAATAATCCATCATTTCACAATTGATTTAAATAAGTATTTGGAGAGTCTGGAATTTATTTATTGATTGAACTATGTTCATCTATTGCAGATGTGCAATACAATTCAGATGGAGAACAGCTATCCATTGAACTGCTCTAAACTTGCTTCTTTCAAAAAAAATAAGTGCTACTGCCTCTTTAAGTCTTTAAGATAAGCACTGATGACTGATCTTAATTTTCCCAGCTAAGGACACTTATTCTATGCTAAAATCTAATTTTATTTTTTAAAATCAGCTTGTTTAAATTGCATACATGTAAAAACACTTAAAACTGACAACAGAAAAACTATTTCAAGATGCACTTTGTTCACTTCAGTGTCAAGCACTATCATGTCAAGTACTACACTTAAGTTTTAGTATTAGGAGATAAAGCATGCCTTTTTCTCTTCAGGCAGACACAATGCCAACCTTTATCTAATACAATTTTTAATAAGTGCTGTAGACAGTGCTATTTTGCAAATATATTCAGATACACCTACTTCCCCCTGCCCCCTTCAGTTACCATAACACCCCTTCTAGTGCCTATTACAGTTCAGTCTTACCATCCTCTGGAATGTCCAGCTTGAATTTTCCATCCCACTGGAGGCACTGAGACATCAGCCTCTCTGTCTCAGACCGAACAATATTTCTAAACATAAAGGAAGAGTGAAAAAATATGTTTTTGGAGAATATTCTAACTGCTGTCACTGCTTGTGACTGTAAATTATTACTATCCTTTTGCTTTCAGAGAAGGTAACTGTCTTTGAGGAGAAGCCATGAGACTGTTAGTTTGCTGACTACCCAACATGTAATTTCTTTTCTACTGCTTTCAAGCTTGTGTTCCTTAGAATAAGGTGTTAGTCTCCAAAATTGTATATTCTTTACTTGCACTAACAATACAAAAGGGAAGATAGGAATGTGTGCCTACTCAGGTCACTGCTGCCAGACACCAACCATCGTCAGTTAATCTTTACAAGATGTCTCTTAACTCGTGTTAAGGACCTCTGAATGAAACAAATGAACATAAACCTGAAATAGGGCACATCATGCTCTTTCTCTCCTATATCATCTGACTTCGTTTCCAGTGCTGTTGTATCTGTAGAGACAGGAATTGTTTCACTTGATCTCTGAATGGAAGTTTTCTCATCTGATTCACTTGCTGAAAAATATGAAAGGCATTTGTTCAGAATCTGGTGAAAACTAAAAACATTAGAACAACAAACTAGATGTGAACTTCCTACCTTTTTCTCCTTTCAAACTTGTAGTGGTTTGCTGTTCTTGAATATCTTTACCAGCAGGTGAAACCTGACTTTTTAAATTAAGCTCTTGTGCCTTAGTTTCATTGGGTTTCTCAATTACATTTCTGGAAACAAACAAAAAAACACATTAAGAGTTAAGATACATTGAGAAACTGACATCAAATACAGCCAGATATACAGAAATGCCCCATTTGGTAGGCTATCTTACATTCAACACTAGATAATGCAAGCAATTCCTATTAAAATTAATAAATCTGTGTATAGATATATATGCCACAAGTCCCTGATATCTGGAGCTGCTTTACTTTAAAGCATAGACAGGATTATAGATCATATAGCTTTCTTCGCTGTTATATTAAGTCCACATTTGATTAAGCAATGGTAACAACCACAATGATCTGGTGTTTCAACATCACAAGAGTTTGTTACACAGGGCATCTCTCTATAGAAAGATGATGTTTTTCTCTATCATGACAGAGAGGTTCACTTGCATTTTAGGCCATTAGACGAAAGAATCTTACACTGGAGATTTCGAAAAATCCCAGAAGGCATCAGGTGTCAAAAATGCATTTGCCCTAGAAGGAGTCATGGGTGTAACTTTGTAGGTCGCTAATCCACTTAATGGCTGAAACACAAAGTTTTGAGGTGCAAAAGAGCGTGTTCTGGGTCTCCCTGAAGCAGAATTGGTTTTGTCTTCCACTGAGGTTTGGTCCTGCTGAAGTTCTACTAAAACTGAATGATTAGAATCAGATGTGGAATCTTCCATCACTGGATCCAGTTGAGCATTTTTATCCACTTCATGTTTAGAAGGAATTACCTATAACAGCACAAATAGACAAAACAAACGCTATGTTACCAAATCAGTAAAACATTTGCTATTAGGCATGGGCTGAATTACAGCATGACTCTCTGAAAGCCATCAGGAAGGGAACAGTTTCAGGTAAGTTGCTTTCTACAATAGTATACATGTTCAGAAGTCATGATTTACCAATAAGCCCAACTGGTTTTAACACCTGCAAGCCATTGTAGCAACAGGGAGAGCACTTCACTATAAAGAATGCAACAACCCACTGAAGGAGCTAAAGTAGTAGAACACCTCACCTACCAAAAAAGTAATTAAAATCAGCAAATGCTTGCTCACACTACTAGAAAAAAAACGCTTTAAGGGGATAAGAGCAGAGTTACAAGCTCCAAATCCAACTAGGCCAGCTGAATAATCACAGTTTATACACATACTGTAATCCAAAGACAGAAGAACAAGCTAAAATAAGCTGATAACTGAGGAATGCAGCCCGAGACAAGAATACAAGTGCAGTTAGGACCACAGAATGTCGTTCAAAGAGGAGAAAAAGTTAATCAATACATTAAGTCCACATTCCTATGAGATGAATGACTAGATACGCGTTCTGTAGAAGTTCGAGATACCTGTAACTGAGATATTGTTAGCTCAAACCAGCCAAAACAGCCTAGAATGTTTTTCCAGAAAATATGCATCTTCAGTCCACTGAAAGTCTTGTTATAGTTTAGATATCTCTGCTTGGAATGCAAGCCTTGAATTCAACTTTTAACACACTTCTTGTAATGAGATGACTGAGGTTACAGCAAGAGTTTGCCAACTGGCAGCACAAAGCAACTCCTGCCATGAAGAGGTACTTACCTAAGCAAAGATAAAGTGCCTCTTACCTCCTGTTAGTGTTGTGCACCATTGCACCAGTTTTAAGAGACTACTAGAGCACAGCTGCAATTACGGAAACAGGAATGGAGATGGAAGGCATGAGGGAAACATGAGGTGAAAGAGAATAGTAGAGTGCAAAGAAAGAGAAATATCATTGATGATTTTTGCACAGGACTGTCAGCGCATGAAGGCACATGCAAATTGTTTGGGAACCTGGATTGGAGGACTGTGAGGAATTCACATGCTGCTGTCTCTATATAGAGGTAGAAAAGTTTTGTTATAGCAGTGACGCTAAGAACCACAATGACTGCCTTTAATTCCCATAAATCACATCTACGTTGCAGATAGAATAACATTTCCAGCTTTATTTTTTGGTGGTTCAAAACCTAAAAATGCCATTTATTTCTTAGCTTCTAGACTCTCATATCTTTATCCCAGCAGGAAAAGGACACATTCAGAGTATGTTTCAAAAAGTAATGAACTGCACAAAATTTACAAACGCGAGATAAAAACAGCAAACTAAGCAGGCCTTTTTTTTATTATTTTTCCATTTCGACCATTAAATGACCTACCTCCGTGATGTCAGGTTTGACTGCTTGCTTCTGCTTTCCTGCATTTGCTGTCTTTCTCTGTGACTGGTTACCTAGAATAAGAGAAACTCCCAAAGGTCAAAAAGGCATCTGATTAAGACAGTCTTTCACCAAAAGATTGCTATAAAAGTCCAGCGGTTAAAGACAGGGAGAGACTGTTTTGGTTTTGAGTGGGAGGTGGCTAGAGGGCAGACAACTAATTGCAAAAGTTAATTCAAAAGAAAACCTGGCCTAGGATTTAACATCGTTTAAGAGATGTATCACCAAGAAAACAGATTAAGTCATTAGTCTTTAGATGTTGTCATACACTAAAAATAAAAGTCATCTTATTTCCTTAAAGGCTGACAAGATAACTGTCAAGCCAATTTGAGTTCAGATTTTTAATTTCTATATGGCATAGGATTTCTATGGGTGAGTTGAAACCAATACTAACACAGCTGTGCTTTCAGACTAGGGGTTAAATTCTCTCACCTATAATACAAGAGACACTCCAAAACGTTCTACAGAATATCCTGAGAGCAAAAATATATATTAAAAATTTCCCCTTCAGTATCCATCATGTTCCCCTATTCTAGTAAACAGAGAAACGTGGATGAAGAACATAGGCTCTCATCTCTTCCAGAGGTATCTGTTCCTGATCACAGGCTTAATAATCTTATGTCCTTAAACAGCGATACACCAAGGTGGCAAATCTTTACCAGCTCTCACGTTTTGTTCTTTCAGTTTATAATTACTATATGGATATTGATGCTCCACACTGATGGATTTTATGGGAAACTGTCCAACGCTGGTTTCAATATCTTGATTTAAATATTGGAATAGAGTTCCAGATGAGAGTCTAAGTGATGTAGTATTTAGTCCTTTCCTTACATGACAATTTGGCATGATTTACCATATGGTCTATCTATCCAGAGGAGGTGGTTACACAGCAGAATGTAGTGTTCTAAGACAGTTAGAAGAAGCTGTATCTCTACAGCACAACAGAGTGCCTGAGATATAAGCAAGATCCTGAAGACAACAGAACTGTCTTAGTGTATCATTTAACAGTGAGTCTAACAGCAGCATATAAACATACATATGTTGTTTCCAGTCCTCGCTTACCCAGTACTAGATGGTATCTCTTTACAGCACACTGTTCCAAATACCTACATATCAGGCTTGAGCTACACAAGCAGGACTGTATTCACTGCCTCCCTTACCAGTAGTAACTGCAGCAGCTGTGGTTTTCAGCATCTGCCTCGCAGCAGAGGAGGCTGCTCTGGTGATTCTTGCATTTGAGGTTGTCTGGACAGCAGGCTGCAACACTGTAAGAAATGTTAATTCCAGAGATTTCAAAGCTTAATAAGAATCTGCATTCAGATGACATAATTGAAAGTTTATGTTTGGTCGAAATCAGAAAAGTGCACTAAAAATTATTAGTTGGATTAGTTTGCCAGAATTAATGTGTTGGTTTTTTTATCAGTTCAGTGCAAGCAGTGCTAAATACGAACAGAACAGCTCAGCCCTGGTGTCAAGGCAATGCTCTGAAGGATCTTGACTAAAGATGGTTTTGTTGTACAGTAGTACCTCCAGGACCCAGTACTATCAAGGCACCAGTGTGCTCGATGTCATGTACAAAGCGTAAGGAACCTTTCTCAATGTCCCCTGCAATCAGAGTCAACATCCTCCCCATTTTACATGATGAAGCTTTCTGGAGTAATAACTTGCCGTGGTTATTTGCTCAGTTGGAAGCTTAAGCAAACCATCTGTACAAGAAAGTGATGCCCTGGTCATTAAATTAAAGTATTCTAAGGTCTGAATTTAATGTAATCTAATAAAATATTCTTAAAATTAATAGAATCCCACCTGAGGTATTTTATAAAATCAGGTTAAGATGTATTACCCATCTTAATGACTTTCATCTTTGTATTTTAGTACTGGTTTTAGTACTGAATGATAGCATTCTCCTGCACAGAAAAAAAATTTAACCGGAGCTCTTTATTTCACACCCTCCCTTTCTATATCTACTTGAAATCTAGTTACTGTTAACACCATTTGCGTTTTTAATGTCATTGTAGCTTCTACAGAATTGCAGCTTGACAAGTTGGGAAAAAAATTACTAGATAAATAACTATAACATTTGATTTATCCAAACATTCACTTCCCTAACACATTTATACTAGTGTTTAAATACATACAATGTGTATTCTTGATTCAGCAAAAACCATTATCAAGTCTAGTGGATGATAATTTAAAAAAAAAAGTTTTAATTGTTACATCAAACACCGATAATAGATCTTTTAAGTATTCGTTAAAGGCATGACTGAAATTTATTTAAATTAAGGTCTACTGCTTGCTGATTTAATTAAGTTAACAATGCGAGAGTCATTTCACTGTAAATTACTGAATATCTTGCATTAATATCAGTATTTCACATGACTTAGCTGTATCTACTTAAGGCATGGATCTCACTGTGCTATCAGGAAGAATTTCTAATCAAAGGTATTCTACTCCCTTAAACAAAGGTGTCATGGGTTGGGATTTTTTTTGTTTTGTTTTCTTAAGAAACATATGTAATTGTCACATCAAAGATACAAAAGGGGCTGTTGTAAAATATGAAAACAAAAGATTGTGCCTGTCATTTATAAAGAAGACAATCACACATTTACTCAGTTGCATTAGTGTGAATCAGAAGTTTGGTGTCCTATCTCACACATTAAATATATATGCTGATGTGCTTTACCAGAAGGCTATCCTTTTCCAGACCTTTTTCAATGCTGAATTACAGAAGCAGTTTTATTTAGAAACCACAGATAATAGCATGTCTGCTGATAAGACAGAAGAAAGGCTTCACTGAAAATATTACAGCTATGTTCCATGTTACCCACAATACCAAGGAAAATTCATATTTTACTTATATCAGCTATTCTTCATCTTTCCAGGTGAAGCATTTGCTCTTCTGTAACAGCAGCAGCTACTATATTCTTCTTAGAGACATACAGGAAGCTCTGCACAGCTCCAAATGCTGAAGCATCAGCCATGTAATTCTACCTACTGACCTTTTTCTTTTCCCTCTCCTAGGGTGAATAACCAGTAACCAGGACAGCATTAAGTATCCTGCATTCTTTTCCCAGCCCACAGTGGCAACAAGTACACGCAACACTCAGAGACACACACTTGATAATCTGTCAGCTGCTGCCCTTGTCATAGTCGGTAGGAATGGCCATCCTAAGAACTCCTTATTTCGTACACCCAAAAATTTACTGTGGATCTCTCTCAAAGATGTTCCTTGCCTCCCTCCCATAATGTCACAACTACTGACTCAGAAAAACACAGATTCAGATGTACTACTTTCATACCTTTCTTGTTTTCAGCCGCTTTGTCTGTACTCATCTGTTTACGTCCTGCTTGTGTAGAGCGCACACCATGCCCGTTGGCAGAGACCTACAAAAGAAGAACATTTTTTGTGAAATATCACATTTCCAGAAAAGCAGCCGCCTAATTTCTTTTCTCATCTTTCTATCTTAGGCTCCAGTAAAACAAATGGTCAAATAATTTGGCACAGAGGGCTTTAAAAAAAAAAAAAAAAAGAGAAATTAAGGGTAAATTAAATAGCTCATTTTAGACGTGTGTGAACATGCATTATCCAGCTAAAAATTTGTCAGAAGAAGAACGAAGAAAAATATTTAAGAAACAGTTTCAGTTTATTATGAAACTAGGTGCCAACTACTGCCGCATCTTAGTACATATTACATGTTGTAATAATCATTTTTCAGAATATTAACGTAGTTGTCCCTTTGTAAAGTTATGACTGAAAATCCCTCAAACGCATTCAAGTTTCATGAGGCAAGATTGCTAGATTCAAAATATAGCTTTTACAGATTATTGCTGGTGAAATTCCTAAAAAAACCCTACTTTTTTATACAAGTAATAGCAGAAGGGACTGCCAAGATTCACAGTAAAAACACACCAACATTGAAGAGATTTTTGAGTGAAGAAGGAACTGACTCTTTATAATCTGCATTCATGACAGATTTTCTGCATTCAAGTTCCTCCAAGCCAAAACCAAAGCACGTAAGATTCAATCTCACTACTACCTCTACTCTAATTTGCAGTCCTTGCTGACTACAACGTTTTGTACTGAAAAACTGATCCAGAAGAGCTGTGCACTTTTTTCAGTTTGTACTGACCTAATCAAAGTCTCTGTAGTTCAGCTCAGAACAATGCTCAAACGAGCATAATAAGGTCTATTAGCTTGCTGAAAGCTTTTCTCATCTAATCTGTCTTTCTCACCAGCAAAACCTCCTTTGAGGCAGCACTCAACTTATAAGCATACAATCCTGAGTTATGGTCTGAAGGATGATTGCATCCTTTTCTCTAAATTTATTTGCTGAAGTTTATATAAAGGACAAACCGTAGAGTGCTTCAATGCAGTTGGTATCACAGTTTTTTCTTCTTGGTTCTTGGCCTTTGATCGAGTAATCCTCCCAGAGTAAGCAGGAGCTGCCTGGAAACATCCCCAAGGAAACAAGAGTCAACATACTCCTTTCCCCCCACAATCACTGTTAAGAGTGGGCAAGAATCCTAAGTGTGAAAAGCAACATGCCCGTGCAAAATGCGTCAAATGTGTAATTTGAAAAACTTTCAAAGTCAAGTGTACTAAAAAGGAACAAGATACCAGTTCTAAAATAACTTAGCTGTTTCATTTGCGGCTGAATCATTCCGTTTTTTGAACTGAGAATATAGTCATAAATACAAAAATCAACATATCACTAGTACCATTTCCAGCTTTGTTTTTTAAAAAATGAGTTAAATTACTCCCTTATTGTTCCTTATTATAAAATAAATATTTATAAAGTATTTACAAAATAAATGGTTAATTTAGCATAACATACACATAATTTTGTATACAAGCAGAAATTTTAATATCATATACTACATTCCAATATTTAATATTACTCTTATTACCTTCTCTCTTGGCTTCACTATCGCTGGTTCTTCAGGTACAAGTGAAAGAAATCCAGGCGCAGTTGGTCTATATAAGCCAACTTTAAACACACCCTTTTTTGCTTTCTCTCTCTGCTCTCTCAGTTTTCGAAGTTCCTTTTCTTCTTTATAGCGCTGGAGCATTTCCTTGCGTTCATTCATTCTCTTGGTGGCTCCATTTGTAGGTTGTTCTGAAGCAAAGATGGCAGACAAACATGTTATAAAATCTTTAAGATACTTTTCAGACAAGAATAAGCAAGTTGGAAAATTTCAAAAAACTTTTTGAAGATAGAAGAGCAACATGCAAAGTCAAAGAGCAGAAGACCGCGTGGAATCTGTGCCTCCAAGTTTCAATTAAATTCTTACAATGCAAATATGTGTGATCTATTAGCTTGCTAAAAGCTTAAATTCTCTTAGTTGTTTTAACCCTTCCCACTAAAAGAGTATTCAACTGGCAAATTTCAACTGGCAAATACATCTCCCCAAATCTGCACTTGAGGGATACTGTAAATTCATATCCATTTTACATTGTACAGGCTGTTCCTGCAAGGTTACTAATACTAAAGTTAGCACTTTAACTACTTATTTAGTGTATTTGTATCAGTTTCTCTATTCAATCACATGTAATGTCATTGAAAGCCAAAGTCTAGGTCAGCTTTAGATACCAAAGTCTGCCTCAGGCTGAAAATAAAGGAGGCAGAAGTTATATGAAAGAATAAAACCTTAAGATGATGCCAAACTTGAATTATGTGTCTATCTGAAAAATTAGTATCTACTTAAAGTTAAAATTTATTGAAGATAATCAAGATATAAATTTCTTAAATTTCATATTTGATATGATTACATATGGATTGACCTCCTTCCTCCAATGGTCATCTGCTATCAAAATACTGAAGGTGAAAATATTTCTAAAGAAACCTTTTCACATTTTTAAAAGACTAACTTAATTCCCTAGGCCATAAGAATCCAGGAGGGCCAGGGAGGCAGAATTCAGTATATATGCAGGACTTATTTTCTGTGAGGAAAGGTAAGTTGTCAAAAACCAGCAATTTTTAAAATAAAATCATACCATGCATTTAGCCATTTATAATTATATATACTCAATTATAATATACAATTACCCATTTCTAAACATATTTTAAGCACATGACAGACACCAGTTATATGTTAGAGGAGATTTTTAAATCAGGGTTTTTCACTTCTTGAACGACAACGCAATCATTAAGAGACTTCCTGTTGAATATTAATAGCAAAATGCATTTTTTCCTTTAGCTGCTGCAGACAAATCAGAGCAAAGCCTCATTCTTACCACTGGAGCAATAAGGAGGATAAAGCTGTAGTAAGACTATTTTCTGGATTTTCTTAACATTTAGAACAGGTAATCATTGCTTTTTAAACCTTAAACCTTTTCTTCAAATTAAGACATTGACCACAAATAGGTTCCTTTGATAATGTTTAAAGACATTTTTAACAATTAAAAAGAAGGCTTTATAATCAGTCTTTACTTACTCTGTTTCACCCTGCTGTTCTCTTGAGAGCACGTTTCACTTGTCTCATTTAGCTGAGAAATTCCCCTCTCTTTTGGGCGCTGAACATTGACATCTGCCAGTCCAAACTGTCTGCCCTTTTCGAACAACTTGTGTCTGTTCTCCTTTTGAAGCACTGATTTTCTGCGAGCAACTTTTGCTCTGAGGGTTTCTGTACTCAAATCCTTTTTGTATCGACTGGCAAACTGGGAAGTTGCAGCCATCTTGATGACCCTAGACAAAAATCATCATGATTAGGAAAAAATCTGTCATGTTTTGGTTTGCCCTTTTCATTAGGATTTACATGCTAGGAACAAAGAAAGCCCTAGGTTCTTCATTTCTGTATGTGTACCAGAGAAAACACAAATGACAATTTCAGTAGAGTCTTCGTTATTTATTTTATGCATTCAAGGGACTAGTTTGTTTGTTAATGGTCAAGGAGTCTGACACAGAATTAAGTAAAGGACACTGTATCACTGCCAGAGACTGTCCCACTGGTCTGTTTTCAATGCAGATGTTTTTCATGTTAAGGAGACAAGCAAGTAAATGACAAGGTTGTAGGACAATACTTGGAAGCAACCTTGCCACTGAGCATTTAGATTATACCCTATCTGATGGCAAGGCATTTTTGTCATGCATCAGAGTACTTGGCACCGCTTCCCAACCAAGTTTCCAGGATGCAACTGCAATACAATAGCGTTTATTTCAAGCAGGATTTCTCTGTACTTTTTTTAACCTGAGGAAGACTGAATGCAAACGTCAGTTGGGCTGTACGTGCTGTGCTAACAGCAATGTCAAAAGCTCCCTCCCCTGCATCCTGCTGAAGCCTGTCTTGTCAAGGGTTTTCATGCTTTCTTTCAGGAGAGAGGTCAGGAGCAGTTCTTGGAATTGGTCTTACTCTGCCATCTCAAACAGAGTCTTCTAGAAATCTCATCTTCCATTACTTATAGGAAACAGCTTTACAGTAAAGAGGGTGATAGAACTAAAACGAATAGTCAACAGTTATTCATCGACCAGTAAATTGGTCATTTACTGAGATTCTTAATTTCAAGACAGCAAGTTTTGATCAAGCTACTGGAATCATCAGTGAACTGGACTGAAAAGATCAGCCTTGATTACGGCTGTACAGGATTTCTTAAAGTCAATTCCCTCCGCCTCCATTTGCTACCAAAAGCCAAAACCACCACCAGAAGCCTAACTGAAAATTCCGAATGTCAGAAGAAAAAGAGTACCAAAATAAACAGTAAGAGCACAGAAATAAATACCAATGTACTCTTAAACTGTATATACTTATGGAAAAAGCAAGCAAGGAGACAATCTGAGACGCTGTAAGAAGGAATACAGAAGAAGTCTGTTCAGATACCACCACTGCTGTCAGTGGCAGCCCCTTGTGTGCCAGTTCATGGCAGTATTCACGTACTGAGTAATTTGCACAGCACCAACAGTACCTGCACAGCCATCTGGAAGTGCCTGGAATAGACACTGGAGACAACATGAGTCAGAAATCTAAATGGGTGTATTTCACTTCTTTTTTCCCCAATACGTTCAGTGCTGCAGGAGAGCTAAGTCATCCGTGGAAGTGTAAATGAGCAAATGGGAATAAAAAGCTAAACTCTGCTTGAAGCACTCAAATCAGAGACAGGGGCTCTCCACAGAATCCTGGAATAGGTGGTGCATGTCAGCATCACCTGATTTGTGAACATCTCGCCTTTCATCCTGCATCTCACTTTTAAGCTTTCAGAAATGGATTAAAGGTGCCAGTTAATAATGATTGCAAAGGATTAGACTAACTTTACCGTAGTTCATAGGTCATATTTACCTTGCTTTACATGTAAGTCGTTAAGGAAGGTAAATTCATGAGCATCTCCAATAACCATCTTTGAACTGATCTTGCTAGTAATTCCCACAGTATTACAGAAAGCCATGAAGAAAAGTTAGTGGGAATATATCTCTGTTACCTACCTCCTAGAAGAAGCGGGCTTTTTGAGCCCAGTGGATGAAAATCCTTCCTAAAAGCAGCAGCTAGCATCAAGTGTCTACACCCACCCTTTGCGGACTTGCAGGACCCTAAATTTACCTTAGCCATGTTCTTTAAATACAGCCACAGTCCTTTCAGAGTACATGCACAATTTTTTATTCAGTGCCTTGACAGAAGGTAACTTATCCTATACCCACTGTTATTTATGAGACGAGCTTACAGAAAGCTGCATTTGCCTTAAACACTGATAAAAATGTAACACATTTAAAGGATTTTTATGCTCTACCTTCTACTTCGAACAATATTTTCCTAGTTACTGTAGTATAAGTTCACTTAAGGCCTTCTCCCATGAATAAGCCTCAAGAGCAAGTGATCTACCTTTCAGCAAGTAATCCTGCAGCAGAATTGATCTAAAACATGAAGGCAAATATAACGTAAGCAGAGATACAGAGAGAGCTTTCTACAAAGCTGTTATTAACTCATAGCCCACATCTCTTTGGGCTCATTAAAAACGTATGGCATGCTCAATATCCTAAACATCTTTTTAGGACAAAAATACCCGTGTCCTTTTCTTTCCAGATTATGGTTTCTGAGGAGTGCCTTGCCCAAACAGGAGTCTAGAGGATTAACTGGAACTTAAATTAGCATAAATTCAAGTAAAGACGAGTAGTAGGAAAGGGACAAAGGAGTTAAATTAAAGACTTGGGACTGGCTAACATGTACTACCAAAATTAATGATGAAAATTTATAGGATTGTTTTTTATAAGAGAACAGTGAGGGAAAATAACCTCTTTTGACCAGCAATACCACAAGAACTAAAGGAATAACATGGACAAACAATTAGGTGCTCGGTTAGCATTTTTGACCAAATAACGACAAAGTAGAGCAGGATCTGCAAACATCGCTATTTTTAAAGCGGGAACCCGTCGAGTTTAGGGACTGACCAAGGCCTCGACTCAGTGGTTTCGAGACGTGGGCCGGGGGTCACGATAAGCTGAACCCCACCTTCCAGCCCCCTGCTTCCCATGGCGGCTCTGAAGGGCCGCCACAGGGCTGGACCCTCGGTCCCTTCTCCGCCAACGCTGCCAGGACCAGACCCCGGGGACCGTTACCGGGACCGTTCCCGTTCCCGCCCCCGCCCCAAGTCCCCCGACCCCGCCATACCTGCACCAACGCTACAGTCTCCTCAGCGTTGCCCGCCTCGCCTCACTTTCAAATCTCACCCGCCAACGCTCATTGGCCACTCGCGGCCCGCCCGCAGGCTCTCATTGGCCCGTTCACGGACGACCGTTGACGGGCGGAGCCGAAATCAAGGAGCGGGCTGTTTATTGGTCACCCGTATCGCCACGCTTGAGTCTCACTGGCTGCGCTGAGCATTTCTTCCCCTCTCATTGGCCGGCAGGGTGCGGGAGGCGGGGCCCGCCGGGCGCGGAGGCCTGTCCCTTGCCGTCCCGCCCGCCGCGGGGGCGCCTCTCTAAAATGGCGGCGGGGGCAGCGGCTCAGCTTAGGCCCTGGCTACACCTTAGGCCGCGGCCCAGGCCGTGGGGCCCTCACGGTGACTCGGGAGTAGGTCGAGGGGACCGCGGGCCTCCTACCGCCGTCCTGGCGCCCAGATAAGCCTATGTCCGTGCCTCAGCGACCGCGCTGTGCCGCCTCCTGAGGAACAGAGGCCGGGTTTACACAGGCCTGAGGTTGTGCCGAGGTTTGCTGCCCCTCTTCCCTCCTGTATTTGCATCGTACCGAGCCTCCGGTTTGCTGGGGTCGGTTGTGTTTAATGCGATTGTCATCCTCAGGACAGTTTGTTCTGAGTTTGTTTATAAACGTCTGCCAAAATTAAAATGCTTATGAAGAGCCCAGCCACTTGGTGGCACTGCAAAAATGTCGACAGCTTTTGAAAAAAAAAGTATTGCCAACCGGGAAACTGCTGAGCAGGCATGATGGTAAGCGGTGGAGGACAGACATACCTTGTAAACAGCCTAAAAATGCAGGACCTCCATGCGGCAGGACAGTAAACTGTTGGTAAATATCTATATAAGCGTGATTACAGCAGATGATGAGGGCAATAAATGGATTAAAGACATTAGTATAGAGCGGTTTCCCCACAGCACTGATCAGTTTTGCATCTTTGGAGATCTAGCAATCGGAGAAACGTCACCCCCTGGTTCCCTATACAGACTGACAGGGGTTACAGAAAAGATTTGCAAACTTTGAACATCTGGACTAATCCTAAAGTCATTAATTTACTATAAGATAAGAGATTCGTATGGAGGTTATTGACTGCTGTCAGGTTCTCCAATGGTATGAAAAAGACCCAATTAAACAGCAGAGATACAGGAGTTTGTAGACTGCCCACAGAGTCCAATCCATTGCAGTCCTTGGTGTCTGCTAATTTTGCCTGTTCTCCTTTTTCTCCCAAATCAGTGGAATTTGAGGGCATTCAGCAGTTCCACCTTGTGATACCGGGTTATAGTCCAATGATGTGAGCCATGCTGAACTACTTGGGGAAAAATGAGTTCAGGAGCATCTTCCTTCCAACCAAAAATATTTTTTTCTTCTTGTATACCTGCATTTAAAGGATTCCTTCATGCTGAAACAATACTTGTTTGCTCCTTGGAGCATCTAGGCTGGTGCGTTTGCTAATTTCCACTTATATGGTTGTTGATGCTGAATTTAGGAAGCGTGGCTGTACTTTAGCCAGGGCTTTAATCTCACTAGCTCAGATAACAACATAAGCAGTAACGCAGTGGTACATGCTTCAGGGCAGATTGGTAAACTGAGTACTTAACTTGGGTCCTTGGCAGGCTGAGGCTCTGCTGTGCACCGTCTGTTGGCTGTTACCTGAACTAGATTAAAGCCAGAATGGGTTTCCTTAACACGCTGCAGTGACACATTCCACTAACAGTATCTAGGTCACCGCAAGGATCTTGATGGATTTGAATAATGCCATGATTTGAAAGTATTGCAATGTCATTTTAAGATAAAACACAGTAATATTTATTTTCAGCCAAATTCCTGACTGCTGCTGATTTTATTGCATTAAGAGGAACAAACATAACACCATTTAATAGAGATAAACAAGAAATATGAATATATAAGCTCATTAGCTGGTACAGATATTATACATGCCTGAAAGATGAACCGTGTCATTCTCATACAGTCCTGATGATTTTATGATAATATGCCTGCATTTTAACCACTGAAGCTTTGAGAACCAATTTGAATTTATCTATTTCTTGACAATACAACTGTTATTATCAGATGCATTTTGTGCCGAGGAAATCTGCTAACTTGCTCATTCTACTCTTCACTTGTTCACATGGGATATTGTTCTTTGTGAGGGTAATTCTTCCTGCCCTGGCATAAATGCACCTTACCCGAGAGCAATATGGAACATGTAGGGAAACCTATCTCCAAATTTAGCCCTGAAATATTTACAATTTCTGAATATATTTTTGGTGAAAGCTCAGGCTAATGGAGTTGTGAAGCTGTAGCCCACAGTGCCACATACTTGTATGGAGTCAAAGAAAAGCCTCTGTAGGCAAACTACTGTATGTGGAGCCTGGCATGATGCTGCAGAGAGTCCTGCCAAATTTAACTGATAACCTCTTGATCAAGTGTTTGTGCAGCATTACGGCGCATTGGCTGTCGTTCCCACTTCTGCTTACGCTTTTCATCCAAAGTGGTCGCTAGTTTAAAAACCAGAACAAATTACAGGAGCAGAAAATAGAAGCTAAATTCCTGCCTTGCAACAGCTAGGAAACACAGTTATGCCTTCTGCTGCATTTTCTTGCTCTGCTCTTCAGGTTTCATTTTGCACAGCAGCATGTTTTTAACAGGGGTGTGGGACAGCCACCCACCAAGCCTCAGCCTGTAGGCTGGGAGGAGGGCATGGGCCCAACAGGTAGAAGACGACAGACATTTGGATTCTCACCAGGATGAGCTTGGAGGGCGTCTTGCCGTTCCTTTGCCCTACCACCTAGATTAGCACATACAACAAACCACATGCAGCAGCCCACGGTGTTAAAATGAAATTGGTAACCTTGCTCTGTTCCTTCAAGGAGCACTTTACAGATGCCTAAACCCCAGATGTGTGGGCCCGGGATCCCGAGCTGATGGAAACACCTACACGCTGGCTATGCAAAGCAAGTCTCCTACATCCCTTGTTTGATGTTTCGTGCAAGCAGGTCTCTCTGCTCAGGAGGCGGGAGGTTCCACTCGCCCTTGGGAGGTGTCTAACACTCTCTGGGCTATAAATAGAAAGACGAGGTACCCGACTCTGGGTATTATATTGCACTCTGGCAGCCTGACACCTAATAGCTAGATGTTGTAGCACATTTATAAGCTCCCAGCTTTCACTGGAGCTAGTCTAAAATGCAAACTAGCAACCTTCTAATGCAAAGTACAGTTGGAAACAAAGCCTGAGTAGTTTTTCTCTCAGCATATCTTTACATCCTGTTATTTACGATGCATTTACACCGAATGTTCCCTGCTGTTACAGATTTCAGTCAAAAACCCGCTCCAGCAGTACAGGTTAAAGCATCCTGCAGCTGGTTTCGTCCTCCAAGGCCCAAAGTCGCATTCTTGAGGAATTCACATTTCCTTCCGAACAGACTCAAACCTTGCTGGTTTTCTTCCAGGGGGAAGAGGGGAGTGGGAATTAACCCAAGAACAAATGCTGGCTTCAGCCATAAGCCGCTGCTGAGTTGAGAGCAAACGTTTTGTTGTTTCCAGGGATTTTGGAGTGGGTTACTTTGGGTGAATTGTACCTTTACCCTCTTTAGCAAAAGCAGATGAAGAAACACTTAGTGTGGTGGTACTAGATGATGTTTTAGCAGCATTAAGTAGGTTTCTAATAGATTTAGGCCAGGACCATTGCATTTTCATTTTAAAAGAGCATACTTTTCCCTAGCTTAGACAAGACTTCTAGTATTTTTTTTATTTTAGGGATGTAGGTGGTTTAAAACCTGTCTGTATTTTTTTCTCAGCATGCATCTCCTTTGTGTCATCATTGCCCAGAAGTAGAACATCTCGTGTGGAAGTTGGATGCGACTGCTGGAGTTAAGTGTTTCACAGCTAAAGCATATACAAAGGTGATAAGGAACAGCCTGGTTTAGAGAATATAACACAAAGCTTTGAGGAATATGACCGTTAATTAAGATGGAAACTATAAAAGAGCTATAATGCCTTGGTTAATCCTATGTACTCTGAGAAAGTTAAACTTCTCCAGGTCTCGGATAAGATAGGACTGGTTTTCTTTATCTATTGTTTTTTTAATGTTCAAGGCTACCAAAATGCAAAAGTGCCAGATGGCCATGTAAGCTAAACAATGTGCAAAATCTTTCTTGTATTATCACTAAATGCCTCGGGGGGCTGGGGGGAGAAAGGTTATTTAATCATTAGAGTCACTTAGCAGCAAATGGCATTTAGCTGTCTTTATCAACTTGCAACAAAAGATTGGGTCCATACAGTTTGGGGCCTTTTGCTAATATGACAGGGCACATATTTCAATCCTCTTTAAGTCATCTGGCAGTATCTTGTGTGTCAGTGGGTGGTACCAGGCTAGTAAATAGTTTTGGTTTTTTTTTTCCATGTGCACAAAAAAAATCACCATGGACCTATACCAAAATACAGAATTTTCCCCTGGAACACATGAAGCTACTGTGTCAGCAGCAGCTAAATCCTGGTGTTGTTCTAGGGTTTTGTTACAGTCCAGAGGAGAAAGTACTGGAGGGATGAGGAACTGTAGGTTCTGCTTTCCATCCTCTCACTGATCTGATATTTGACCTTCAGCAACTCATTTTACCTCTGTCTCCCCTCCCATCCTTACTTTGTCTTCACATATAGTGGTCGTAGTCAACAGGGACTGCAGAGACTTTGGGAGATTCATCTCAGCCATCTGAGACGCCATGTTAATGTGATCCTGTGCCTTGGCTAATTAGCTCTGCCCCTCGTCAGGACTACTGTGGCACAGCGCTGTGCTGACACACTTATATTGCTTTTTAGCTGGAAAATGGTCTCAAGGATCTTCTCACTGTATTGCATTACACAGAGCAGTGTCTCCACTGCCGCTCTCCTGCAGGTCAGAGAAACCTTTTCACTTTGCTTGCCCTGCTGTCACCCTGGGTCATCTGTGGTCCCCACGGGGACCTGCATCCCTCCCCGCTTCCCTCTCAGCGGAAACAAACTGCTGAAATCTTTTGAGGAGAGGGGAGGCTCTTCCTTGCAGGAACCCCCTAGGCGTGAGCTACCATCTGGTGCCACCACTTAATTCCCCTTTTCCTTCCCTTTGCGTTTCGCTCTTGTCCTCAATGCCTTTGGTTTTGGAGGATGTCTCCGGTGCCCGTCTCTTTCTCCCTGCAGGCTGAGGGTTTTGCGGGGATGGCACGGAGAAGGTGGCTGGGGTGATGCTCGTGTGACCAACCACCGCCAGGTGTCCTGGGGTACATCTACACCTGGAACAGCAGCTCGTGTGTTCCTCTGCGAGGGCAGCAACTGCACGGATGAAGGCAAAGGGTATTTAGTGATTGTGCTGGTGTGGCAATGTTGTCGAAAGGCTAGCTGGTAGGGCTGGCATGGCGCTGGTGGGGCTCCAGTACCCTGAACCTGAAGGACAACCCCTTCACCCTTCCAGTAACCTCCCAGCAGCTCTTCTGTCCCTGCAGTCAGGAGTTAAGCCGATTTTAAAGCCAGAAGGTCTATCAGATGGGTTTCTTTGGCCTCCTGCAGAGGTCCATAGGGATTTTTAGCCTGGTATCAGCGTATTAAATCCACTCCTAACCTGGCGGGCTGGGAGCTGGCATCCCCCTTGCTTTCAGTGCCACGTAGGTGGCTAAACCTCACAGCAACCGGCACTGAGCTCAGAGCCTTGAGACACCATGGCGGCACCGACTCTGAGCTCTGAGCCTGGAGACACCATGGTGCACGAGGCTTCGGGGCCCCCGGGCCTGACAGCGCCGGGACTATGGGGGGACCTCGACCCTGCGGCTCCCCGGCGCCGGGCTCTGCCTTGCAAACGTCCCCGGCCTTCAACCTGCCGGCCAGGACCCGCTCAGAGCCCGACCCGGCCCCGAGGAGACCGCTGAGGCCCTGAGGAGAGCTCCGGTGGCGGGAAGGGCCGTGGCGGGCAGCCCTGAGGGGAGCTGCGGGCCCTAAGGAGACCCGAGAGGCCCCGAGTCGGGCCCCCGCTGTGCCCGCCCGGCTCTGCCTGGCGGGGCGGCCGGTGCCTGGCACGGCGCGGGGGCGGTCGGCGGTGCCGCGGCCCTTCCCCGGCGGGCCCGGGCCCGTCCCGCTCCGTCCCGCCCCGGGCGCCGATTGGCGCGGCCGGCTCGGCCCCTCCCGCCGCCGCGGCTGAGGCGCTGGGGGGGGATCCGGCCGCGCCGCGCCGAGCTCAGCACGGCGGTTCCGCGCAGCTCGCCACCGCCGCCGGGACGTTCCCCCCTCCTCCCCGCGGGAGCGCGGCCGGCCCCGCTCCGGGTAGGCTTCTCTCGGGGCGGCGGGGCCGGGGCTGGGAAGGGTGAGGGCGGCCACGGGGTTCGCGCAGGTGGGCGGCGAGCAGGCCCCGCACGCACCGCCCGCTCTCCTGGCCGGCCATGGCGGCGGCGGGGGCCGCCGAGGGGCCGCTGGCCGCCCGCCGGACGGGGCTGCGCGGCGTCGGGCCCTGCCGAGGGCACCGGGCCTCCTCGCTACCCCGCCGTCGCCTCCTCTCGGGTTTATTTAATTTGATTTTATTCCCGGTGCTCCCCTCGCCGAGGCCGGGGGGCCGCCTCCCCGGGGGGTTCCCCCGTCCTGCCCCCTCCGCGGCGCCGCTGGCAGCGCTCCCCCGGCGGGTCTGACAGCGGGGCCGGGGCTCCTCCGCACCGCCCCCGCCTGCGGGTCTCCTCCTGGGCCTGCGAGCAAGCATGAAGGGTTTTTCTCTAAAAAAACAACCCCAAAACATGTTTTTCCCCAAATTTTGTTCTTCTGAGCGCTGTCACTTCTGACGGTGTTTTTCTGCACGGCTTACCCCCTGCTTGCTACATCTGAGCCTTTTGGAGGAGGGGTTGTGAAACTCGATAAACAGCGATCCGAAAAGAAACCTTTAATCATTATTAGATATTGTGGATAATACTTCTACTAATGTGCTCATGCGGGGATGGTGTAAGAAGCTAAGGAAAGGTTAAAAGTACAACGACAGTGGAAGTGATTTCTTCTCAAAATTACTTCCTCCAAGGCCTTACTCGAAACAATAAGCGTAGCTTTTAATTTCTTCAGTAAACTGAGGTTATTGACTTGTGCCGTGTGGCTTCCAGTTGGGGAAAAAATAAATCTTCTTGTGTCAGCCAGAGGAGTGGGTCCGACACCCGTCCTGCGAGGTGTTTTGTGCAACGCCCAGCAGCAGCGTATGTCTCCCTGCTCTGCTTTTAAATAACCAGGTCGGATGGGGCTGTGAAGCGCAGCCACAGCAGCTCAGGCTTCGTTTCGGGCTGCAAAACCCGCCTGCGAAGCTGTGTAAATACTCAGGTGGTTAACCCTGCTGTGCCACATGCTATCTTGGCTGTGCCATAGCTCTCGGTATCCAGTTTTGGTCGCTGGAGATATCCAGGCAAGCTTTGAAACCAGCTAACATGCGGCGCAGACTTGAGTTGCGAGTCTTAATGAGTGTTTTGCGTAGTGCTTCGTGTTTTCTCGGATGAAAGGTTTTGCATAATTGGCCATTATAAATGTCTGTCACCCCTAGGGAAGAGCCCCCAAAAAAATAAGTGTGGAGGTAGGCAGTTGTTTTGGAAGTCTGAAGTCTAAACCCGTAAGTGCCTGTAGGTTGTTAATGTTGTTACCGCTTAATGTGGAGGCAGCAAAATGACTAAAAAAAAAAAAAAAACTCTTGTCTTTTTGAGCCGTTTGATCAGCATCGTCTGCACAAATGACATCCTGCTTACGTTTGAGCTACTTGTTCTTCAGTGCCCAGAAGAATTCCTAATGTGACTCCAGTTGCACCAGAGTTGAGTTGTTTTTTTTTACCCTTGAAATCTTAACTGGAAGCCTTTTACAGTGTTTTGATTCCTTTTTAATAAATGGCTAATCCCTTGCTGCAGGGGATGGGAGTGTTTTTGAATGAGGCGTTTTTGGGTCCTTAGGGGAGGGGGAAGGGAGCGCCTTGTATTGCTTTCCAGCAGCCACCCGCCTTCCCTGGGCCCGAGTGAAAGAGCCTTATTGACTGGTTTTGAAGGTAACGTGCCCAATTCTCCTCTTACATGCTAAAACCCATAAATTTGCTGTAGCGCAGAGCCTTTGAGGGAAAGAAGTGGAATGTCAAGGAGCCTGGGCTTCATCACGAGCAGCCTGGTTACAAAGGCGCTGTCTGTTAATTGCATCACGCTTATCAAAATCTCCCCTTCTAATGACAAAGTTCCATTTTAATAGGTGTGAGAAGTTGTGGGCTTTGATTTAATACCAGTGTCTTAAAATCATCTTGCATGTTCTGTATGACTAAGTTGTCTCTTTCATATTTAATTGGAGAACAAGCAGAGGCTGAGGAGGAAGCTGTGTTCATTTCACTTGCACTAAATGCTCTTTAAAATTTTTTCTCCATTTAGATAAGGACCATGAAGAAGCGTGAGTGACTTGTCAAGCGCTAAGCTGCAACTAATTTTCTTATAGGTGTATAAAACATCTTTCTGTGTCCCTTAAAATTGGAAGCTGGTCTTGTGGCGTGACGAGGACGTGTACCACAGGGTTGGTAAGCTTTCTGCCGGCTTGAATAGCAGCTGGCAGCGAGAGCGTGTGGTCATAGAGACTGGCCTGTGGTTCCCTTGACAGGATAGGCTGCGGTTTTGGGGTACAGGGGTGCCAAGGTTGATTTTTGGTACTGTGAAGTTGAATACTGTGTAGTAGATACTACCTAGGTACTAACTGGAGCTTCCAGGTGTCAACATGTTCATGATAACGTGTTATTTTCACTTCTTGCTGCCCTGTAGCATAGCAAAGCAAGCAATTCAGTATAATCCTCAAACACCGCTTGCTTTATTACCAGAAGATATGGCATATTTTGGTATTCCTGTTGCAGGTTTGAGATCTGGTTTCAGAGAAGATAGCAGCTTTTCTCGTAGCCGGTGGTTGAGTCTGTAAGGACAACATAGGACTGGTCTTAAACCTATGATTAAAGATAATGTAGTTCTGGAAGAATGCATCTCTTGTTCTTGTCTGCTGCTTTTTTTGGCTCTTGTGGATTATTTGGTTATTGGATGTGTTACTAGGTGTTCCTATCCATACATTTAAGCTTTTGAAGGAGATCTTAGTTTAGTGAAAGTGGCTGATTAGAGATCAGCTTCCCAGCTCTATAAGCTCTGCAGTAAGGAGGGCACAGGAATGCTGCTTTGGTATATGTGGCTGCTTGGTTTTTATTTGTACCATATTTTACTGGATTTTGATGCTATTAGCTTATTAAAGTTAGAATCTATTAAAGTCAGTGTGACAGACTTTTTTTGAAGTGTGAATGTTGTCCTTTTTTTAAATGTCATTTTTCTGCCCTCCCAAAAATATGAATCGGGATAAATGCCTGTAGTGCGGATACCGGCTGTAGTTGTGTGATTTGTATTTGGAATTTGTAGTTGTGGAATTTGTGTTTATTCCCCAAATAACTTTTCCTTTTTGTCTTGTTGTGGAAGCGGAATATCTGCTGTATCACTTGCTAATCCTGCTGTTGCAGTCTTATGCCTAGAGCACAACTGGAGAGGTATTTATCACTGTAGGCATGGTGGTTAGTTTTAATCTAGCTATTTTGGGTATCAAACACAGAGAAATCACAGCGGGAATGGCTTTGGTATAGGGTGGGCTTGGACAGCCAGTTCGTGGCAAAACCTAGGTGTCTGCAGTGTCATTGTAATGGGTGTCAGAGGCAGGTAGATTAAATATAGCTCAGATATGCCTAAACATGTTGCAGTTGCACCTCCTATTGCAGTACAGACGTAATGTGAATGTTTACATAGATCACCCTCCTACACATCGGAGGTTCAACTCCATCTGATAGTGAGTTGCTGCTGGACAGCCACATGACTAATTGATACTGTTTTGAGAGGAAAAATATACTACAGAGGGATGCATAAATGGCTCTTAAGAACATGTCAGCTTTTTTTTTTAAAAAAAAATGTCATTAAGAAATGGCTGATTGGTATCTTGGGGTGCAGAAAGTAGTTTTATTTTCCATGTTATTAAAAAAATAATAAAATAACCTTGCTGTGTCTGCAATTTGTAGCAAAGTAATGGCATTTAGGCAGCACAGAGGCTGAATTTCTGCCAGTTAAAATCTTGCTGTCCTAATGTGCCATTCTGCACGGTGCTTGGAAGCTAAGATGCAATGTTCTTCTGCCTTGCAGCAAAACAACTAGCGATTAAAAATTCAGCAGATGTTGTGGTTCACTTAACTACTTGTTCTTGCATCATTCAGGTCATATCACACAATTAATGTTGCTAATGTTCAATCTAGCTTTTTTTGTTCTAAGAATGGAAATTATCTGAACTACCATGGGATTTATGGAACTGTTTTGGCAGGAACTGGGCTGTGCAAAGTAAATTATTCAGAACTGTTTTCATTCTTCCCCTAACTTGGAGAATCTCCTTTTGATTTCTCAAATATTACTTGTTCGTGCCAGACAGGGCTTTCATTTTCTGCAGCTTTTCTCGCATTAAAAATCGAAGTGTTTTCTTTCGATTGCTTTGAGATAAACGAGACTCCCTGGTTGAGAAGAGGGGGGGAAAGAATAGGGATAAGGATAAGTGCTTCCTTTCTTACTTAAACTCACTATTTCATTTGGCCACAGAAGTATTCTTGTATGAGAATTCTCATTTTGTTTCGGGCAGGGTTTCTATTGCTTTCCATACATCTACTTTTAATTTGCACAATTTTAGTTAATAGTATTCAATCCAGCGTGTCACTTACTTGATTTTTAAATTAGAGTTAAACTTTACTTCCCCTTCCTTATGTTCCTTTAATTATGTAGTTTTGGGGTTCTTTCTGTAGCACACACAGGTTCTGGAAACCTTTTCTAGGCTACTTGGAGCTACAAAAAGCAAGGCTTGTGGCTTGTTTTCACTTCTTCCACCAGTTTTCTGTTGGGAAGCTGGTGCCTGTACTGCAAAAGAAGAAGCCTATCCTCTTCCTTCGAGATCAGTGCAGTGACTGTGGTTTTGGTTGACCTCTTTCCACCTTCTCAAGACTCACCTCCTGATGCTCGCAGGAGGAGATTGATGCTCCTAGGTGGATGCCCCCTAAATTGGATGCATGCATTGATGTACATCTTTATGGATGGTGCTGTTACAAACACGATAAAGGCAGGCTAACAATGGAGAAAAGTTGCTGGGTCTTTCAAGGTCTTTGAGAGAAACTTGCTATACTGGGGCAGCTCTTGGCTCCAGTTCTTAAGAGAAACTAAATTCAGAATGTGGAACACGGGTGGAGTATTTTGGTCAAGGGCATGCGCGAGGTTCAGCCATCGCTCAGCGCATTGCTGCAGGTAGCTTGAGAACAACAGGGCTTAGGAGAAGGATGTATCTTAAGCATGAAGCAAGTGACAAATTGGTAATAGCAATGGAAAAGCTGGATTTCTGCGTTACAGTGTATGGTATACAATATGTGATGGAGACACCTGTAAAACAGCTTTTGGAGAAGTAATGGGGAAAAACTGGAGACTTCCAGTTCATGCATGTTGTTTGAACTTGCAATTTGGACAACTTTTTGCGATATGTCAGTTAGCACTTCAAGAGGATGTATTTTTAGTCAAGGCAGATATTTTTCTTCGGAAAAACCTGCTTGGACTATTAATGCTAATGTACTTTGAGAGAACTTGTTTCAGCTAAATTGTCAGCAGATAGTCAATCGGTTTGAAAAATGAAGTCTTAAATATGTAAACCCTCCCCCAGCCTCCTTAGTGTCCTGTTTAGAATGATGGAAAAGAAGGATTCAAACTGGGTTTTGCGTATTCCTGATACCATGTATGGATGTATCCAATATGCTGTACTAGCAGAATTGATATTCAGGATAATATGTTTAATCTCCAATTGCAAAAAAATAACTTCACATGCAGCTAATTCCATCTGCTGGAAAAATAAGAGCGAGGCTAACTTCATCACTTATTTGGGACCTGCTTTTTTCTGTGCTAATTACTATGTATGAACTTTAGAAATTTGCATAATTTTTTGGCAAAGCAAAACGGCAGCCATTTAATTTAGAATTTTATTAACTTTAAACATCCCTCGCAACTGCTAAGTTACTTCTAGTTCATTTTGTGCTTTTGGTGTTTTACATGCTTTGATTTAGTAAGCTTCAGTAACATTTTTTTTTCTTCTTGCCATGACTTTATATATGTATCTATATGAAAAACAGCATCTTGCTGTCATTTCCAGAAACTTTCAACTGCAATCTAAAGCAAAATTTCTTCTGTCATTCAAATAAAAAAAAGTGTTGAAATTAAATTCTCGTTAAATGAATACTAAACCAGTAAAATTAGAAGTAAGGTTTTGGTCTCTCTCTTGCAGTGTGAGAAGAGCACTTGAAATATTTTAAGTGGAGATGGTTTTCAGAAAGTAACCTTGGGGAAACTGGGGCATGTCAAGTCTGGTCCTAATTCTGCTAAAAGGTGGTCTCATGATGTGAATTCTTAAGATGCAAAGAGTTTGGATATAAAATGATCATTGCAGATAGCTACTAAATGTTCTCTCTTACTAAAAGGCTGGGGTTTGACACATTTTCAGCTTCTCAAGATGCCTACCAATGTCTTTTCCACTTGGTTTTGCTTTTGTTCTTGTACACTCCTGCTTTTACTGATTTTCCTGGTTGGCAGTTAGTGGAGGCGTATAATCTGTAAAATATTAAAACAGTTGGAATTTTATAGGAAAAAATACTGTCTGCTTTATTGGAATGTTGTTATTTACTGGCTACTTTTGGATGCAATAGACTGAATGAATTTTAAAATTTGAACTGTTTTTCCTTCGTTACTGCCTTAGCCTGCTTTCTGTCTTAGCCTGCTTTCTGTCTCAGTACCGTAAGAAACTTCCTATTTTGCTGTGTGAAGCTGCAGTCCCATGTCATTGTCCCTCTTTCCTCCTCCTCCTTATTCTGTTGATCACTTAAGAATGCAGTTTCTTCCTTGGGATGAACAGGGTTATATTGCTAGGCTCTTTAATTCTTCTCTAATTGGCAGAAAGCCAAGCATAAAATCTTGTTCATAAGTCACTCTAGAGATTTCTTTGTACATGCTATTATTTTCTTTGCATGCTAACATCACTGAAAAGACATTTTGGTTTTTTTTCCCCCAAGTCTAGACCAGGCATAATTATGTTCGTGTGTATGTGTAGGCTTGGGTGTTGCTGTTTGAAGTCCTTGGGCAGTTTAAGACCAAAATTTCTTGTAGCATCAAAGGCAGCAGCTATCCCTCTGCATCTGGGTAGATGAAATAATTTTCGGCTGTATCTAAACTTCAAAGACTAACTCGTGGCTTGTGCCTGTGGTTTGGCTTTCTGCAATGTGTCATACTGGAGGCTATATTTTAAAAAAAAGAGTTTGGACACTGGGTTGAAACAGGACTTGCTGTGTGTTGAGTGGTAGTAGCTAGTGTTGAATTGGGATCTGTGTTCACTGGCTTATGCACTTCCAGAGGCAGCCCGGTTCCCTGTTGATTTATAAAGCTTTTAATTGAGGTCTTTGTCCTGAACTTTGTCTCACCTAAGTCTTTATTGCAAAGCATAAAAATCCTTTCCATCGTGAAGCCTCCATTCTGGCGTTGGGACTGCAGTCTTGGTGTATTTATGTCTTCAAACCTTCTGTGCTTCCTCGTGTCTTGACTCCTGAGGTTGAGAGAAGCTCCCTGTAAAGATGTACGCAGAGCTGCCCCTTCTCCTGCTGCTCTTGCTTTGATATTGTGCTGCCTGTTGCTGTGACTGCGATTTTCTCATTCGTTTGCCTTCCTGATCACCCGCATACGTCCTTGTCCTGCAGAGAGGAGGGATGTTCCAGTGCAGGGCACTTGAGCCCTGGCAATCCACTGCTGAATAGCCAGGGCGTGCAAGGCGTGGTAGCTTGGGACAAAGTCAGGGACTTGGTAAGTGGACTCTAAAAAAAAAAAAAAAAAAAAAAAAGCCAACAAACCCTTTAAGGAAAGCCTGTCCTCTGGAAATTGTTTCTAGACCTCAGTTTAGCCACCAGGGCACCAGAGCTTGCTGTCAAGTGCGGGACAGGCTGTTGGTTTCTCACTTTTTTTTCATTTAATTTCCTTTCTAAAGAAGGATGGCACTCTACCTTCATTTTTTTTAATGAGGTAACTTTATCTTAATAAACACATGAATGAAGTGATGCAAAGAGTGCTTGTTTATGCATCTGAAATGTAAGTAAATCTGCCACTGCTTCAGGAATTTGAGCTGTGGGAGGCTGACTGATAGCAATGAATCCGTCTTCCATGGTGTTAAGAAAAAATCCTTGTGTTTCTCTTAGAATGCTTGTGAATTTTTTTTTAGATGCGGTAGGACTGCAGATGTAGTCATATTAAAATGTATAATAACTTGCTTTGAATTGGTGTTGCAGCAGAAGCAGTTAGAGACGTGACTTTGGTACAGTTTACTGGGAATTCTCTTCTAATGCAGCTTTACAGCCTGTGCTATGATCAGGAGCTCAGAGCCCTCTGAGTCACGCTCTTTCCATGGATGGTGCATGGGATGCCACCAACAGTGGACTAAACCAGTTTTCCTAATGATTGCTTTGTTAGGCTTTAACAGTTTATGGGATTGTTAAAATGGTGTCTGCTGATGTGTCAGCTGTAGACTTCGGGGGAAATTGTAGGATAAATAGTAGTAGTTTACATACCTTTGGAGCAAATGTCTCTGCAGCATTCTACATACTGTTCTTGCCTTAGAAGTTCTTTTTTCTTTTCCCCGTTTTCCTCTTTTGGATCGGTAGATATAGCCAGTGAGGAAAGGATTGTGTGTGGATTTTGTGAAGTTAACACAACTTCATCCCTGGCCTGACCGAATCTAAGAAAGCGAAGGCACGGGAGTGTCCTGCAGGGGTGGCCCATTCATTGATGGGAAAATATTTTTAAGAGGTTGGGAAGAACTCAACTCATAAAAAAGTCAAGGGACTTAGTCTGAGTGTAAAATTGTTGTATCCATAGCGGAGCTATACAGAGTAAGTTCATTGATATTGCAAGTTTCATTAATACTGGTTGTGTGTGTTTGTTTGTTTTAAATTAATTTTTAAGGGTTGGGGGAATCCACCTTTCCCCCAGCCCTCCCTTTCGTTACTTGGGTCACAGTGCACCAGCAAACAATTGTTTTTTATCAGGTGTCTGTCCAGACAGAATGAAGGCAATTAAGGACTGAGGAGTCTGTCAGACTGCTTTCCATTTGAGCATGGAGATTTTTAAAAAACCCCCAAAATGTAAATGTAGAAGTCGGTGATCACAGATAGAGAAACTTCACTGGGGTATACGTGAGGCAGAGGCTGTTGGGAGAGGGCATGTCTTTAATTAGACCAACTGGTATCGCTGGGGTGGAGGGGAGGATGAATGAGCTTTTGAGCATGAATAAATGTCAACATACATTTTATCAGAATTGCAGTTTGCAAGCAGGGATTTACTGTGAGTTGCCATTTGGCTTTGGAGCGTCTGGGGCCTTTCTGTGTCTTCCATGTATTAGCCGCAGTTATGGAAGAAGCTGTGTATTGTATACCACTTTACAGACATAAAGCGTGACTCTCTAAGGGAAGGTAGGGTGGAAATTGCTCGGGTAAAATGAGCCAGCGTTTTCAGGCTGGAGTCAGTAAAGCTAGACAGAGTGCCAGCAAGCGATACCTGTGTCCTGAGCTTAATATATTCACTTCACAGTGCCCCAGAGGATTAGCGAGAGATGCTTTAACTTAAAGCTAGTAGGAACAGCCATGCTTTTTTCCTCTGAAAAGTGGTGTGCTTTTACTGGAATAGTTAAATGCAGGCATGTTAAGCTTAATATATGCATGTGTGGGTACCTGAGAAAACATCCCATTAGGTAAACCAGTAATTTTTTCTGGGGAGATGCTGAGAATATCACCTTTGCTGCCTTGTCAGGGCCAAGCCAGGCTTGTTAACAGCTTGTAAGCGACAGCTCTACTTCGCTTTATAGGCATTTTAAGTGATGAGGGTAGCAGAGCCAGAGGGAGAGGTGATAACGTCTTTGCTGGGTTTTTTTTCTTTCTGGGGGGGGAGGAGGAGATGGGACTAATTGCATACCTTCCAATTCCAGTTACTTCATTACTGAATAATCATTGGAGCAGCCCAGCAATCTCCTCTGATAGCAGATAAGTGGCGTGGCTTGCAGCACTTCAACCTAAACAAAACTTAAGTGCTTTTTCCTTTTTTTCCCCTAGAGTGAAACTGTAATTTCGTTATATGAATGTTAGCCAGGACATAGTTGTTTTTGCAGCTGTCATGATGCTTCCCTGGGCTATGTGCATGTTAGAGGTGCGTCCCCAGTGTATGTAGCAAAAATATCCTAAAATCCTGCATTCCCTTACCTGGCAGCTTCAGCTGAAGGCTCTCCAAGTAGTCTGCCAGGTGAGGATCTGGTTAGCTTTGACGTTGGATGTCTCAAAGGGTTTAGATATAAACCAATGAACGTTTGGATTGTATTTCCTTTCCATAGTGATACATGTTAATTAGTTTCTTGAACAGTGAAGTAAACCAGCCTGAGCACACCTCTGCTACTGAGTCTGCTGCTTCAGAATATAAATCCCTGCGGTGAGAGTGGTCACGTTGACGAGGCTGTAGCAGAATTGCGTAGTTTCAGTTCCCCAGTATAGAAATTGCATTATATGCAAACCGTATGATGCCAAAAAGAACTGTTGGGCAGAGCTTCAGAGAGATGTTTTTTCTGTTTTTGAAAGAGGATAAAAGTGCTTTGGTGCATCAGGTTCAATCCTGATAAAATACCTTCTTGGAACTGATGTTTCTGAAAGGTGATCATTTTGAGGTACTGGCTTAAGCCCATGAAAGTACAAGAGACAAGTGCTTGGATTTTGCATAGCGTAGTGCTGGGTGAAGCTTAAACTCTTGTCAGACTAACTCTTTCTGGTCTGCCATAGAACTGTTAAACCTGATCTGGTCCTAGAAAGGCAGCTGACTGTGCAGTCTGAGCTGCATACTTTGTCTCTGCTTTTGGCTTGAATGGAAAAGTAGTTTGTTTTCGCATTAAATCGAACTCAACTGTCGCTGCCCCAAAGGGGTTCTGTTCTTGCAGGCTCTGCTTGGGCTCAGGCAGAACGCTCTTGGCTCTCGCTGTTTTTTGCTGTAAACACGGTAACTCAAGCCAGGGTGATGGGAGGATGGTAACCCACTATGAGAGACAGTTGTTGACAGGTGAAACATTTTGGGAAGGAAAACTTGGGGTCTTGCCTGTATAGAGTGGTTTTCAGAGGTAAAAACCCAAACATGCTTTGCAAACTAGCCTGTACATTGTGCACTGGAGTGGATCTATGCTTTGATAAGAACAATATGATTTCTTTTAATGAGACTAATCGCATCACCTTTTTTTTAAGGAGGTATTTATTTATTCGTATGGAGGGAAAATATTTTATTCCTGTGATAATCTAGCTGATCAGAGGAGGGGTCTGCAAAGCACAGCTCCTTCCTACAAGTGGGTGAAGCTCTTCCACCTGTCTGCTGATGGTGAAGGTAAGCACTGCTGCTTAGAGCAAGAGCTTTGCCTCTCCTGTGCTGAGGTGGACGGCTGGCTGGTAAAAAGATGTCTCTCACAGATGTCTCAAACCCACAGTAATGGATTTTGCTTTGTTAGTTGTTGAACGGTTGTGTGTGGTTGTGTTCCCTTTCTCCACTGAAAAAAAGCTAATCCTACATCTCAAAATGGTCTGTTTGCTATCTCAGCACTGCACTTAGTGTTTTGGATTGCCTTGGGGTCTGTGCAAGTTGACCAGGCTCTTGTGGCCGTTTGGGATGATGAAGTTGCCTTCCCCATGCTCTGCTTCTCCTCTTGAAGTTTGTTAGCTCAGCTTCCACGGCAGCCACCCAGCCTTGGCGCTCCTCCAGCCTTTATTTACCTCTTAATACTTGAAGCGTGCCTCAATACTTCCTTCCACTCTTTCTTGAGTTTGGCCTCGGGGTTTGATCGCCCCTCTGAAGCAACGCAGGGTTGCTTGAATTGGCAGGAATGACTGGGAGGAGAGATGATGAGTGTCCACAGGTCTTTGCACTGATGTGTTCATGAGCTGGGATTGGTGCACTGGGGCTGCTCGTGTTCTACAATATCCAGTAATTAGTTATGATCCATCTTGACGGTAGAAAATGAATTGAAGACAAATTACCCAGTACTGGAGACTTTTCTGGGGAAAATGTTTAATGAGCACCTGAAGGGCCACAATCCTGTAGATTGTGTGTGGTGTAGCTGTGAACAAGTTTTCCTTATTGCAGAAGCTGGATTGATTCCTCGGGGCTGGAGAGCATCTGATCTTGGTGCAGAGGGAGGGGAAAAAGCTGTCTGACTTTAATCTGAATTTACTAGGTAGTTAATAGGAAAGACCTCTGCCCTTAGTAACTTTTTCAGCCTATGTTATGTTGCAGGAGCTCCATGGAGATGAAGCCTGCTGGCTTTATTTTGCTCTGAAATCCATTTGGCTTAAAGTTGCCTCCGGAATCGCAGCCCCTGCAGTACTTCAGGCTTGCAACTGGGTAACCTGCTGGGTATTTTAATGGCTGAGGTTGGGGCAAAGCCTGGATGCTTTGGTGGTTGAGAGGTGACATTGGCATGTGGAACTTGTCATTTGGGTGTCTTCATGCTGAGTGTGGTGTGCATCTTGCCTCTTTCTTCTTCCCTTTATAATTTGCAATTTGTTTTTAAAAGCAGGGGGATTTAATTTTTGTTTTCTCTGCAGTTGTGGTCGTGGGAGCAATTAGCTGTCGTGATGTTTGGCACTGGGGCTGCCTATGGTGGCTAATTGCGTAAGCTGGTATCGCTAAAGCGAGCGAAGGTATTTGCACCAGTCATTTAGAAACTGGTATAATTCAGGTCTCTGAATCAAGCTCAGGCTCAAACAGGTTGTGGAATTTATTTATACAACGCCACTGGGGTGTGTGGCATTGCACAGACAAATAAACAATGGTTCCCAGCCCTGAGGCTTGTGTTCGGTATTAGATAACCAGGCATGGGGTAATTATAGCCAGGGACCTGGGTGGAGGGGTTAGGAGACGGTGAGGGTTACATCCGTGTAGAGAACATGAAATGTTCCTTGTTGTGCCTGCAGCTTGTTAATGGCACTGTGAAGAAATTGTGGGTGCGTCTGAGGTTATAGGATGGAGGTCAACTTTGCAGAAGGAAGCGTTGAGTGAGTTATAGGAGATGTGTGGATTAATAAGAGAAAGCGGAAGGAGATGAACTGAAACTAGTGAAGCGTACGGGGAGTGGCTGGGTTTACACAGAGGCTGAACACGTAGAAGCAATGGCACTCTAGGGTCTTGAGGAATTTAGGTATTAGAGCAGTGACTGGGAATCCGCATCCAGACCCCTAAACACGTGTGCCTGATGAGAATGGAGCAACAGGTAAAGAAGGGGTCCAGCATGGCTACTGGGATCTTTGTGGTCTCTCCTCTTTGCTGTCCCTGTAGCCTGGGCTCCCACGATGGCAAAGCAGCTTCTGCCCAGCCACCCGGCAGCGGGACTTCTTGTGGCAGGGCAGCCGCCTTTGACTGTAGTTGCTGGACTCTTTTCAGGGTGTACTCGGTCAGTCGGCAGTGACGATCTGCTGGAACTGGTGGTGCTCCACGTCAGCTGTGCATTGACTGTTGTTCCTGCATGCCCTTTGCACTGGGCAAACCGGATCTTTTGGGTTTTAAGAGCTGGTTAGTAGTTGTAACACCGTTACCGTGTCACTAATTTCCTTTTTCCTTCCCTTTTTGCCCTTCAGAAATGCCATTCTCGTGAGTGTGCAAGGAACCTACAGAACTGTAATGTCTAACCCTACATGGAATAACAACTCTTTGAAGGTACCACCCTTTTTTAACTACGTGGCTTTGTTATAGGTTGGGTTAATGATGGGTCTTTGCTTCAAAGCTTGAAATTGAAGAACCATGTCTTATGTAATGCTGTCCCTTACAAAGGGGTGACAGTGCTGTGACACTCCAGTCTCTGTTTTCCAGAAAAACTGCGTGCAACCCAGCACTTGATCCGGGGTGCCAAGGGGCCATCCCTGTTTCTCTGGGAACAATCTCTGTAGGCAGGTCTGGTGTTGCCTTAGGAACAGATGGTGGTTTCTATTCAGAGAGCTGAGCTAAGCTTTCTTCATACTTGGTGGCCATCCTTGGAAACATATTGCCCTTCTTTTTAGTGACGCATGATGGCTTGCCTGTTTGTCTTCAACTTAATGACCTTCTGGATCGTCTTTCCTGATGAGAGGCTTCTAGTCAGAGGCTTTGTATTTATGAAGAATATTATGAAAAAGTGCAGTTACACTTTAACGTTTAGATTGAAAAGTCTTAGCTGTTTGTGCTGCATTAACCAGCTCTCAGCCGTTGGCTTTGCTCTGCTGTCTGATCCTGCAGTGATGCCATAATACTGAATTTTGGACTGCCCTGTACATTACCATGGCAACAGACTGATGTCACAGACTCAAGGACATGACTTCAGCGTATGATCATGCAGAGGCACGATCAGATTTGTGAAGGAGAAAGCTGAGTAATGCACATCTCAAAAGCAAACAAGGGGAATGCAGGTTACAGCTGACCAAGCAAGGTGCTTCAGTATGAAAATTCCCCTCTTAGAGGAGGGGCCGATCGTGTCTTTAAGACAGGAACAGTTGACGTGATGAGCTTCTCTTTACCGTGGATAAGCAGACATCTCACAGGTATCCTCTATCTTAAGCAGGTGGTGTTTTGGGGTGGGGAAATTTGCTCTCTGGTTTCAGAGCTTTGAAAGGGCGCTTTCTCGTTCTAATTTTAAAGAACTTCTCAGTGGTCTTGTAGGCATGCTGAGAACACTTCGACTTGCTTAATGTTGTTCAAACAGTTTAATTGGTTTTCCACAGCTTTTATTTTATCCATAACATTGGAAGGTGAAAGGGGAACTCTGCATCTGCATTATGGTCACATTTTCCTATATCCTATTAGCAGATTCCAAGATTGTTTAATGTGATCTCCACCCATTTCATTTGGCTGCAACCTTTGCTCCCATGAAAACAAGGCTGATTGTTCTGAATTGCTGTGTGTATGTGCTTTGGCACAGCATGAAGGTACCTATAATAACACAACCATTGTCTGGAAAAAAAAGCAGTTTGCAGTAATAACTACAAATAAAAGGGTGCAGTACTGGGGCAAGACAGATAATGGTCATTTTCCCACCCATTACATACAGCAGATTCTCAACATGGTCACCCCTCGGCTTGACAGGGATGTGGGCTTTAGCGCAGTATGTGAATATTGGGAATAAGAGACTAAAATACTTGCATTTTGTTCCAAGTTTCTCTTTCCTGGACGCGGTTCCATTGCTCATATCTACGGATGGGGAGACTGAATGACTTTTGCACAATGCGGTATTTTATTTGCATGCTGTGAGCAGTTTAACAAGTGTGTGTGCTAAATGAAGCATTCCCACTTTCAGTTAGCAGCTGACGCACCCTTAAAATAAAAAAAAAAAAAAGTGCCTTTAGGTTGAACAGTGGGGTTTTGAGGGGTGACATTGTGCTGTGTATTTGAGCGGATGGTCGGTCGTGCCAAGCCTGAATGTTAACTTGAAATGCTGTGGGATTCAGCAAATCACCAACTAAAACTCCTTCGTGCTGAAGTAATTTTTGCTCATCTCTGCACTTTGTGGAATAAAAGCTGTTCTAGCACAAGATTTGGAAGTAACGTAATTGTTTTAAATGCTCAGTGTCACAGGAATTGAGGATATTTAACAGAAACTGGCATTTCTTAGAGCAGTTTGGTTGCCTCCCAGGACAGGAAGCTGCAGAGTGTTAAAAAAGAGGCAGGGAAAGAGTGTAACAACTCTCTCTCTAAATCAGGATGCTTGAATTTGGTGCCTGGCCTTGAGCTGAAAGGGCTGGAAGCTATGCAAGATGCAGTGATTAACACTGCTCTGCAGCAAACAAGAAGATAATGGTGATGGACTATCAAGAAGGCAGCCTTGCTAAAAAGAGAAGTTTTGTGATATGGTAGAGGGGAAGGAAGTCTGGAGAATTCAGAAAAGGAATAGATGTTTTTGAAGGTGGGGGAAAAACATAACTATCCATGTAGTTTGCTCTTGCAGCAGAGCCAGCAGAAGGAACTTGATACCAAACAAAAGTAGGCACACCCAGTATTTAGCACAGGGATCCTGGAAAGTTGCTTTTCGGTGCCGCGATGCTTTTCTGTCGGACAAATACATTGTACAGTGACATCTCACAGAGGCAGAAATGAGTAATATATGCACCTGTGAGTTTGTGCAAGGGTATGTAGAAAAGAGGTTGGAGGTGTTTGGTGCTTCTCTTTAACAACACGGAAAAAAATACCATAACGGATGTATAAAATGGTACTCAAGGCAGGAAGCCAAGAGGGATGCCGTTCCCTGAGAAAGAAATAATGACAGAAGATGCATTAAAAAAGAGGGAGAGGTTGCTTGTAGGGTGTGTTTATGGATTGCGATGATTTGGAAGTGCGATAAAACAGATTGCTGATCCTGTGTATCAAAGTACAAGTGGCAATGAATTTTCAAGTTGTTGAAACTTGCATCAAAAAAAAAATATATTTTGCGCTTATTAATAGGTTAATCCACTGTAATTGACTGTGAAATAAACCTGGGGGAATTTTCCCATCTGTATGTGATGCACAGCCTCTTTGCTGTCTACTTGGCATCTGTACCTTCAGATAATTAAAAGCTGGTTTTTTTAAATCCACTTATCTTTCAACTGTTGGGTTTTTTTGTTTTATTTTGGGTTTTTTTGCATCTTGCTACTTCTCTGAGAGCCATCAGTCACTCTTCTGGCTAACATGTAAAAAACAAGATAATGTGGTTTTAGGAAAGAAAAACTGCAGATGAATCTTTTTTACTTTTTTTTTTTTTTTTTTTTTTTTTTAAAAACCAAATCACAAAACCTACAGAGCTAGGTGAATGTGTGAGGCTTTTTAGCATGCGCATCACTGTTCCGTTTCTAAAAAGACTTAACTTGTCCAGTATGGAGAACTGTAAGTTCACTTTGACTTTCTAAGATCTCGTGGCACTTGCACCTCTAAAATCAATAGCGAAACCTCCATGGCTGTCTTTGCTTGGGAAGCAGTTGTAATTACCCAGAAATTACAGGAGTTGTTCAGCACAGGGATCCTCTGGTTTCAGCACATAGTTTCATTGCTCTGTAGTGTTTTGAGAGGCCGAAGGGTGGGATGCAGCTACAATGAGTTTCCAGATTCCTAACAGTGTGAGGGACTGTTTTTAATAGTGATGATAAAAACAGCTATTCCCAGTTGGAGGTTAGTCAGTGGTACAATTATCAGAGCTATGAAATAGTGCAGGGATGGCTCAGAATGGAAAAAACTAAGGCTTGAAACTTATTTTCTTGAGGGAGCTGTTTGAAACTGTTTCCTGCAAGCTCGTGGAGAATTAGTAAGAGATGCTAAATAGCGTGAGATCAAGCTGATGGGGCTTGGTTATTACTTTGGTAATTTAGTTTTCAGGCTAGCAAGCTTCATCTGGCTTTCGGGAGAGGGATTTGGTAGCAATTTGTTGACGAAAGCCAGCGTGGTGAGTAGGAGTTTGGCATGTTTGATGTGTAAGGTTATGGTCTTCTGCTGTATGGTGTGCTCACACCAGCTGCTCCACTGAGGAGACTAAAAACGTGCTGAGTGTTTTCACAGTAAAGTAACAGTCCCTGGCTCAAAATCTGGTTCATTTAAACCATCCTTTTTAAAACACAGTTGTGCATACCTTACTTTACTTTCCTGCTGATTTGGTTCTTCTCATTCATATTTTGTCTTTTTTGTCCAAGAGGAAGAAACCCTTAGAGTATAGATTCTACTGGAAGGGGAGCAGCAGGGAATGCTCATTTAGATAGCAGTACATATCTTTTTTTCTTGTCTGTCTTTCCATTAGTAAATCTAAAAGTAGTGTGAAACAAACCCGAATCTAATGTTTTCAGATGAACTATTAGGAAAGGTCATACTTCTAAAACGGTCGTTAACCTGGAAGGAATTGCACCAGCATTATTTCTAGTGCTCTGTTGTAGGTCCATGCCGCTGAATTTTGAAGATGAAACATGAAAAGGGAAAGATTTGCAGCAAGAGTTCTCACAGTTAACAAGGCACTTGAGTGTGCAGACGCTATCCTTTACTGAAACGTAAATGCTATTTTGGTACCTTCCTTTTTTCTTTAAAGAATGAATTACAGCAGAATTCGTGCTATGCTTGGAATTTCTGAAAACTTAATTGTGTTAGTTGCTAGGCTTATCAACTACAAAGCTCTGAAAATATAAAACTATTTTTTACTTCAAGGAACTCTTGAGTTATTAATGGGAAAAAAAATCTTTAAAAATGTAGCCAAAAAAAGATTAAAGATCCACAGAATTGGTAGGTTTCAAAATCAGCTTAGATTCTAGACAGTCTTTTGAAACAATCATGCAGAAAGATACTGTACTAAGTGTGGGTCTGTGCTGCAGTTTACCTGCCAAAAACCCAAGCTTATCTGTAGCTGAGTTAGTTCAGCAGATGTGCTGTGTATGTTCTTTTAAGAATTTGTATAAAACCAAGCAGATACTTTGGCTGGGAAGGATTTTTAGCATGTCTCTTGCCTGCCTTCTGTCTTCGTCTGAAGCAAATTAGCCTTAGCATGTCACTGGTCACACCCCTGTGCTATTGAGTGTTCCAAAGCCTTTCTGGTCTCTTTGAGCAGGTTCTGTGGTTTGCAGGCTGCAAAGCAGTTTAGTGGTGAGGAACATCCTCCGCATCCAGATGTTGTTTCCCGGATCGTTCACCTGCATTTGTGTGGCCCTGGCTCCGCTCACCGATGCACCGTTTCCTCCCTCTGCCTTCCCCTGCTGAGCTGTATGTGCTTGGATGAGCTCTGCCGTGCGATGGCTGCAAGCGCCTAGCTTTGTGTGATGGATAAGTAGGGGGTCTGCTTTGATTGCAGCGTTGTGCCAAGCGCCGTTGTGAGTCTCATCTGCATTGCTGTGTTATTCCTTCTGTCACTGGTTTGGATCACATCTTTATTTTGCTGGCTTTGACACCCTGCTGTCCTGTTTCCTTGCCACGCACGTGTATGACTTCATGCTGCAGGCCTGGAGCTGTTGGAGCAATGCTAGCACAATGCACCACGGTAGGCAAAAAATATGCTGCGGGATTGAAATGATGGGGCCACATCCTGCCTGTAGTGAGCAAACGTCTCCGGCACCGTGACAGATTAATCTTCTAATGAAGAGTGAAGATTGGCAGCCTTTGATGTGCAGTCTAATTGAAGATACATGATTCTTGCGTGTGATGTCAGTTAAACAGCACCAGCACTTAATGGCAGAGTCAGAATAACTTTAATTTCTTTAGATTTTTGTGAAAAGCTGTGTGGTGGGTTAGCCTTGGCCAACAGCCAGACACCCACCCAGCTGCTCGCTCACTCCCCATCCTCAGTGGCGCAGGGAGGGGCAATAGGCTTCGAGAACTTAACGGCTGAGATAAAGTCAGGGAGATTACTGATTGCTGTTGCAGGCAAACCAGAAAAGGGGATTTGTTGCCGGTTAAATTAGATTTGGTAGCGAGAAATATAAACATTAAACCAACACCTTTCCTCTCCCCTTTTGCTGCAGGGGAATACCTGCCCTGCCATGGTGCACCGCCTCCTGATTTTTCTCTGACCTTGGCAGGTTTTTTACCCCTTTTCTCTCTCTATCAGGTGTTTTTTGCCCTTTTCTTAACTATGTCTCCTCAATGGTGCCAGTCACTTGGCTGCTGGGCTCAGCAGTGTACTGTGATGGGTCGTGGTGGAGCTGGATGGAAAGGGTCCAGGGCAGCTGTGACCACCTCCTGCAGAGGCCATGTTAGAACCTGACACTAATGGGTGATTTATGGCTTGGGTTTTTATTGGTCTTAGACTGTAGCCTGTTCTTTGTGGGCTTTTTGTTTTGTTTTATAAGATACCACTGGAAAGAGCAGTGAATCCAAAGCTTGTCGAGAGGGTGTGGGTCGTGGTGTGTCTTGTTTGTTTGTGGGTGGGTTGGTTTTAGATTCTCCTAATTAATCTGTTCTATTGGAAGTTTTCTATCTTCAGCAGATGAAATGATGTGCTTTGTTATAAAATATTCTGTGAAAAATAGTTCGAGCTTCCTTTTACCTGAGATCTGTCCTGAAGTTGGGTATATTTAGTATAACTGTTTTCCCAAGTTTGAGGAGTGGATTTTTCTTGTAAACTGCTGACCTATAAATTTGAAATGTCAGAGTTGAGCATTTTTACATTATACTTGAAAGATCATTTTCTGTGAAAGCGTGACGTTGGGGCATCAGCAGTGTCCTAGTTCAAGGAAAAATTTGAAAGGATTTCAGATTTCATGACAAATCATGAAACACTGGTGCAAAAAATTGTGGACGATGCTAGTATGTGAAAACAGGATGGATTCAGGAATATGATAGAAGAACTTGGGCATTTTGAATTACAGAAATATTTGCAACTGGTGGCACAGTTATCTCTAAAATTTTTTTTTTTTGAGTACTGTTAAATTTAATCTAGTGTTTGTGTTGCTGAACAAGGTTTCTGTTTGTTCAATTTGGTTTTGGAGACCCTTAGGAAAAAATTAGATGCTTTAGAGATGCATAGTGAATATTGTAACCTCTCAGCTCTACAACAGATTGGCAGCATGAATCCATGTGGACAAAATTATGTTGTTCTGCTTTGAATCTTTGTCTGTGTGTGTGGTTTTTGTTTGTTTTTTTTTTTTTTTTTAGGGGGGGAGGGATATTTTTTGTTTTGTGTCTGTGTTTTGTTGGGAAGGTATCCACAGTGGTATGGGACAGAGAAATCCACAACATACCCTTTAACGAAAAGGGGTTAAAGTAGTAAACAAAAATGAATTACCACTTATTTTGCTAAACTCTTTAGGGCTGGACCTGTGATCAGGGTATATGGGGTGGTCTCTGAAAGGAGAACTATTGGCCCAAAGGCCAGTCCAAACCAGTTAGAGCCATAAAAATCAGCTAAAGCCATATTTATTTCAATGAACTGAGTTTCAAAGCTGATAAATTTAGTGCTTAACATTGGGTCACCTGCTGTGGGGTTTTCCTTATTAGCAAAGTTCTAAATAAGGAACTGTATTTATTTATTTACTGGATATTTAGAAGTTAGCTGTAGGTTTGCTCTTCTGTTTTAGAAGCCATTTAATACCCCACAGGGAGATGTACAGAAGCGATTATTAACGTGCATTATATGCCATGGTGCAGGGGGACTTCTTGCCTATATAGTGTCAAGAATGAGATTTTTGGTTTCCTGGTGACATTTTACTTGGCCAGTACGTGCCAGTAAAATGGCCAGTCCTATGCTGGAGGACATAGATTCAAAGATACACTTGTTATTACAGTATTGCAAATGGGTTTGTTTTCACAGTGTTATAAGAGCTGCCACAAAACAGGCAGAGGAAACTTTAATTTTAAGAATTAGAGTGGGTTGTTGCGCTGTGCTGCTGGATCGCTAACAAACTATTATGGGTGAACAAGTGAGTAATTACTTTCAGGCGGGCCATGTGATGGTCAGTTTATTAGCTGTCGCAGCAAAACCAAATCTACCGAATGTGTGCCAAAATGAGTCAAGTGGACCTCTGCAGCCAGGATCCCTGACATCCACAGGCGAAACAGGGTGACGAAATTAGTGTTGACTATCCTAATCTGCCGTGTCAGTGTTGTAATAATAATCAGGATCTTTAGCAAACTAACATTACGTTCTTGAAAAAGATGGGATTCTTCTTGCCGGTTTTAACTGGCTCTCTCTAAAGGGGGACAGGTTGGCTTTCTATTGGCATTCAAGATGATTTCTTTCATGTAGGCTGTCTGGATTTCTGTCTGTGGTGTTTGTCCTAAAACTCCCCTTAAAGGTCAATTCTGCATCTTGCAGTCATTTCTACCATTCTTTGCATGTACAGGAGCAATCCAACGAGACCTCAGCCTTACAAAATGAGGGCACAACGTCTCCAGAGCTCTGGGAGCACTTCTCTACTATTTTTGGAACCAGCTCTATTGCTTCTATAATAGGAAGGCTTCTGGAAGCTTTCTCCTTCCCCTCGCCCCAAGAAAGTAGCCTTTCAGCTGAGCTTTCATTAATTCAGAATCTGCACAGCAAAAGAAATCTAGTTTTCTACGCTAAATAATTCAGACGTGGTTCACGGATCACGTGCCCTTGAGTTACAGTGAGTACCTTTGCCCGTACTTCGTAACCCGAGGACACAGCAGCTGTAGCCCCTGCTCAGGGGGTGTTTCACTACCCCCTATTTATCATTCGGGGCACAGGGTGGATTATGTGGTGACAAGGAGTGCCAAAGTAGGTGGTAGCTTTCTAGAAAGCAGAGTAATGTGTGATCTGGGTGCGTTTGTCACCAGCACTGCAAGCAGCATTGGCAAGTAAGGGATTTACTGTTTTTATTTTCCTCTTGGATCAAGCAGAACAAATCTAATGAGCCAGTTCTTAACGTCTTCCCAGTTGAGCAACGGATAATGTCCCTACCCAAATTGTGCAAGACAGCTGAAACCTTTCAGGAATAGTTGAACAAGGGAAACACTTGTGATATTTTTATTTTTTTCCACAATATTAAAATACAGGGTTAACAAGGTGTAGCAGAGCTTATCTTTTCTTTATTTACTTTTTCCCTTGTGAGATTTTCCTTTCGAGGGGAGAGGGGACGATGTAGTCCTTCCAATACTAACCACACCTAGAGGAGAGAAAGAATGAGAGCTACAAATTTGAAGCATTTTGTTCTTTATTGACATGATCTTGGAAGGAAGACGGGTTCTCCCTGTAGTGCTTCATTAGAATAAGCATTTCATATGCTTATTGGTACAGCAAGTAGCACTGTTTGACAGCAGTGAAGAGTCAAACGTTGCCTTGGAGCCCTACACGCTTGTTTCCCCACTTCCGAAACGCTCTGTATTTTGCACACTCTGCATTCAAAAATGTTCCTTTCCACTGACTTGAAAGAAGCTAAAAATCACTTTGTGGCAGACGCCTTTCCCAGCACGATTTGCAAAGGTGCAGCTTTGAGACAGCAGAGCCCAGCCCGAGCTGCTGAGAAATTCATCCTGCCGGGCTTTGCTAGTGCGTGACAGGACCGGGGGTAAGTGGGTTCAGGGAGCCAACCTCTTCTGGGTTAATTTTCTCCTAGTTCAGCTCCTTGAGCTGCTTCAGGTGAGAAATCAGACAGGAACCAGTGCTGATACACAGGGGAAGGGCTGGGACGAAGAAAGGGACGAGAATTACTGTGGGGCTGCACAGTGTTTCAGAGCATCCATGGCTCCCTGCTGAGATGGATGCCCAAGCTCAAATTTATGTGGGAATCTTCATATTTCAGTTCAATATCTGCTCCATCTGGTGTTACCCAGGGTACAGAGTATAGATGGGAGCTTGGGGGAGCTTTGGGAAGGGCTGGAGTGAATTTGATGGGGAAATGAGCCAAGGGCAGAGGTAGTGAGGTCCTGCTGCTCGTCCAGCTCTGATTGCCGGTGCCTCGAAGAAGTGATATCAGCAGGTTTTGATGTAGAAGTAGATATGGGAAGCTTACCCCATTTATTCCACCTGGAGCTCCTGTGGCACCTTTATTGCTTTTAGATTAGATAACAGGTCTATGCAAAGTTATACCTTTTGATCATCAAACAGAGGGGAAGCTGAGCACACAAGTTTTCACAAGGCAAACGATGTCTGTGGTGGCTCCCGTAGCCTCCTGCTGCAGATGAAAAGGCCAAACTGCAGTTCAGCAGGACTAGGAGAATCTCGTCAGATTGTAGACGGTAGTTTTTGCATCTCTTAATGCTTGTAAGTTGGATACAGTGTCTTTACTAAATACCTAGTTTCATGTGAGGGTTTGTTGCCAGTTCAGGTGGATGCAAACGCAAATGTGAGGGCACTCTGAAACTCTTTTTATAAAGATAGCTTTAGTTAAAACATGCTTGTTTTCTCTTGCTTTGCCTGAGACCGTTTTATTAAATAAAGAAGTAAAACCTAGCTGGTGAACTTAGTGCTAAATAGGTAATTTTTTAAGGTGTTTAAAATAGGTACTACATGAAGAACAGTTAAAAAGAAAGGGTTGTGTTCCTGTAGACGTCTAAGAGGCTGAGGACCTGGTGTGTCATCTCTCTGTCTAACCTAGTCTGAGAGCTGCTGCGGATCCCTGGTTGTTACCATGAAATGTGAATGTTAGGATTAGGGAAAGCTTTCTGCAAAAGCCTCTCGCCTGGGAGCGTCTGGCGCTGTTAGGGGTGTTCCAGGGTGGGTGTTGAGGGAGGGAGGGCTGGCTATGCTGGGAAATGGCAGAGTTGCATGTCTGGTGGAATACACTTTTAGAGATGAGTATCATGTAACAACCTAAACTTGAGCTGAGTGGTGGGGGGATGGACATGCAACTCTGTTCTTGCAAGAAAACAAAAAAAACCTGTGGAGATTCATATTATAAGGCCTCGGCACTGGCATTTTGTTATTTTTAAGATTACCTGTCCTTCATAGAGACTGGTTTTTGGTACTAACTCTTCCGTGTTCCCCTCTGAAATCCTTGCCTTTGCTTTTTCCTGTGTCCTGGATGTGCTGGTGCTCTTTGCCCAGCTGATGCAGCGCCATGGCCCTGCAGGGCATCCTGAAGGTAGCCCTGTGTGGAGCTGGGCTGGTCAAAGGTGCTTTTAACAGCAGTGCAACTGCTGCTCAGAACCAGTCCCAAGGCCACGGCCTCCTTCCTAGAAAGCAAATTTTCTGAAAGGATGAGCCCATCCTTTGAACTCATTTGTTTATCAGTTACTGTTGCTACTGTTGAAAACACACTTGCTCTTGCAGCAAAGCTTTAGCTATCGAAATATCAAAAGCTGTAGATATTGCTGCACAGATGAAGAGACCTTGATCCCGCTTCATCCACTCTGGTTGAGTTAATACATTTATTTTCCTCAACTGCAGCAGCGTTCAGAACTGCCAGTCAGTTTTGTGGGACCATTCAGCTAATGGCTGCCCATTGCTGAGAGGACGTGATGCTACTGCTGCCAAAATCTGAGTCCTTCCCACATCTTATGCATAAAGGCATATGTTTGGGGGTGGTTTCAGGAAGAGAGGATGACACAATTAGGTTTTTAACTTTCTCTTCTGTTTTGTTTCTCTATGCATCTGTATTTCAGTTTTCGAGCTGTACCCAGCTCTGTGCAAAATTAACAAATCAGCTGAAGCATCTGCTGATAAGGATCAGCCTTGGTAAAGAAACACAGTGGTAGTTAAAAGGCAGTAAGTATTTCTGTGCTAGCTTGGACGCTGATTTTTTTCTTTTTTAATTCTCAAGCAGAGCTTTTTACTGCTTGCACAGTAGAAATTTGTCAGTAGCTCACTGGCATTAATAGTCTATTTCAGTTCTTTTCTATAGCCCAGCAGCGTGAGGAGGGGAAAAAGCAGGCTTTGTATGGAGCTGTGTTTGGATCTGTGCTGCAGTGCCCATCTGAACTTGTCTGTGTCTATTTTGTCAGCTTTTGCTTTCCTCTGGTAGGTGCTAGTCCCTTCTTAAATGCGTGACATCCCACCATAGGATGCCTGTTGGATCTGGGTTGTGGCTGTCCCTGACCTGAACGAGTTCGCTTGTTGGTTTTACTTCTGAAGCTCTTTACTGCAAACAAGATGATACTTTGGTTTCAGTTTTTTTTTTTGTTGGGCGTTTCATTGTTTATTTCTCAATTGATCTGCGAAAGAGTAGGACTAGGACAACACATCTGGTGTTGCTAAGCAGGAATACATGGAGAGAGTTCTAGCTATTGAAAAAGTGACTGTCATTCCTGTAGTGGTATGGTTGCATTTATTTGCGTGTGGATATAATCATGTTTCTGTGATACAGTTCCTGCTGAGTCTGAAATGCTAGTGTCAGTAAAGCCAGAAGGAGAAGCCAGACAAAAGCTTGGATAAAAGTCAGAATTTCAGTGCCTCTGACTGATGGTTCATGGGAAGGTAATGATTTTGTGTTTAACTTCTGATTTTCATAAAGCACTAGGCATATGCTTTTTTCCCTCTGAATTGCTATTAGTGAATATATATTTTACAGCCCACAAAACATCAGAAATAGCCCATTTCTGTGCCTAGGTTTCACTCTTGCAGGTATACCCTTGTTATACTCTGGGCAGTCTAATGAAAACGGTGTTTAACTACAAAGTTTTGATTTTTGCTGCCGTTAACCATGGCAGCCTAATTCCTTGTCTTCCTGAGCTCCTGGAGTAGAGGGCATGCTCTCATCCTCCAGCTCTGCCAGTGCAGTGCCTCTGTCTTCTCCATCCAGTGTGTTTCTTTGCCTTATGTAGAGCTCAGCAGAGATTTCTTCATGAAGACTGGAATGTGTTTATATAATATTTCATATATTATTTTAGGCTCCTTCTTACTCAAATGTAGGCAAATGATTAACCTCTTATTCACAATCACTAGAGGAATTGTGAGATTGCTTTAGCAGGTACCAAGTCAACTGGATCTAAACCAGTTTCTATTTTGCCTGCCTGGAAAGACATCCTTCATCACTTTCTCACCAAGTGTGGCTACCAAGTTAGAGCGGGCTTTCCAGGCCAGGAGTGTTTACTGGCAGCGCTGAGTTGTAAACCACATTGGTCAAGCACTGATTAACTGAGCCCTGCATAGGCAGGGGCTCTTTTCATGGGAGTTTTTTCTCTGGCAGGTGTTGTGAAAGGGGTGATGTGAGAGGCTCTATCTCTATGAAAACTTGGCCGCTGGCAAGCACAAGCCTCCAGTGGGTGCCTCTGCCAGGCTGTGCTCTGGAAATGCCGCTGTAGGAACAGGGCAGCGGTAAGAGCACTGGGCAAAGCTGCTGAAAAGGAGAGAACAACCTGCTGCACTAAATCACAAATCCCCTGGGGACGCAGCTCTATAGTTAGCATCTTCAAATGGCATTCCTTTATTATGGCATCATTGTGCACGGTCCTCTAGAGAGGAAGCAAACGATCTTTAAAACAATCTGCTGGCAACTCAGGCTTGAGGATTTGAGCTTTTCCAGGGCTCTTTTGCTGTGTCACTCTTTCCTTTTATGTTCCAACTCGAAGGTTGTTGTTCTTTCACCACTGAAGTACGTTAAAGCACTGGTAATAGTGTCTACTCCAAGGACAAGGCGTAGAAGGCAGCAACCTAGTGCGAACGAGAGATACTGCAGAACAGTTTTGTTTTGGTGAAATCTGCTGCCTTATCTGTATGTGATGCAAAGACGGGGCAGTTTTCACAAGGCTTGGAGGCTGCATGGTGGCATGTTTTTTGTCCTTTTTGAAATCCGCCACGTTATTTTGATTAGAACACTAACGTAACTCCTGGCAGCATCCAATCTTACTGCTAGCAGCGATTTCCCTCCAAAGCTTGATGCGGTGCTAACAAGCAGAAAGATCTTGTGCGTCCTGTTTGCACAGAACTTGGAGGACAGCGTGTTCCACAGGAGGTGCCAAGGTAGTGCTGCAACCGTATATAAGGTGAAAAAGTGTTTTATGTGCAGACAGGCTGTTGTGCGGGGCATTAATTTGTATTTTAATGGTGTTCAGAAACTCTAGCTGCAATGATGACATGATGATGTTAAGTTCTTTCATATTTTTTTATATATATTTTATATATATATGTATGTATATGCATATATGTGTGTATATATATTTATTTTTTCTCTCGTGGTAAAGACGACTTGTCCTGATCATCTGGGATTCAGTCGCTGCTGTACTTCAACATGATCTTCTTACGTACCTCTTGTTTGTTCAGTTTCTAGGTGGCAGAGGCACGGTGAAGCTCTGTGTGGGGCGAGGAAAGCTGATGGGGGAGCCTTGCGCGTAGCCCAGGATGGACTGGCTGTGACGGCGTGCCTTAGCTGGAGAGGTAGTTACGATGAAGAGTTCCTGCAGAGCTGGCCTCCACAGGGAACCACTGAATTCTGCATCCTCCACCTTCCATCAAGTCAAACGGTATGAAGGGCTGGGCTGGTCTTCCTCTAGTTAAGTATTTAGCACCTATTTAGCCTTCTTCTTTCCTATTGTCTTGCGTGTCACTCAAATGTTTGGTCTAAATTTTTACTTTTGGGTAGTGTTTTAGTGAAATGTTGTAACGGCTTAAGGGCAGACATGTTCTTCGACATTTTTATTTGATAATGACAGCTACAGATTCACTGCAGTTGCTACTGTACTTGGAGAAATCTGGGGGTTTTCGCAACAGCTGTAAATTAATTTGGGAACATGGCCTTTGAAGTAAAATTTAATTGGAGAATGGCTTGTCATAGTAGGCTTTAAAACATGCAGTCAGCTTAAAGCAAGTAGAAATACTGGCAGTTGTTGCAGTTTTGTTTTACTATGGAGTAAGTAATTAGATTAGTTTAAGCTCAGATTTTGTATTGCTCACTCTCCTGTGTCTCTTATTAAGAAGAAATGCACGATTGATTTCAAACACTTGTGCTTATGTGACAATTAAGTGTACGCCTCTCACTGTGTCTCGTTATAGAAACACCGTACAGAACAACTTGTCCTTATGCAAATGCGAGAACATGCCAGTTTGTTCAAATTCGAGCTACTTGAAAATATATGGTTTTTTTTTTTCCTTTTTCTGAAACCAAGACTCTTAAACTTCCTCAATCTGGAGGAAGAGAGCCAATTTTCTGGTTTCCAAAAGCTGTGTGAGTTTAAAGCAAACTTTAACCTTTGTTCTTCGTGGTTGTGTAGAGAGCGTATACTTGCTATGTCAGTCTCATGGTAATTTAGCGCTGGAAAAGACTTCCTCGGTCATCCGGCTCCTTGCTTTCCCAAGTGGTATCTCCTAATCCCTTTTGTAAATTTAGAAGTCCAGCCTAAAAACAATTACATCTTTTCGTCTCTCCTCCTGTAGATTAATCCATTACTGAAGATGACAAATCTATCTGTGTGATTAGGAACCTTCTTTGGATTCCCAGGCTGTGGCTGCCTCATCCCTGGAGGTGTTCAAGGCCAGGCTGGATGGGCCTTTGAGCAACCTGGTCTAGTGGGAGGTGTCCCTGCCCAGGGCAGGGGGCTTGGAATGAGATGGTCTTTAAAGTCTGTTCCAACCGAAACCATTCTATGATTCTATGAACGTTCATGCCAGTTTATATACGTGTTTGAGCTTGTGTTCCTTTTTTTTGCTTAAGGACTGCTTCTTATTTTCAGTGGTTTACCTCTTTTGCTGTATTCTGTGAAATATGACTGTGTACCCTCACCTGTGGTTCTGCTGTGCTAAATGACCCAAGTGTTATCTAGTAGCTTCTCAAATGATGTCTGTCGTCATCATTCTCAGTCTGGGTGAGTCTTCTCTGAGTCATGACAAAAAGCGTATGCTGCACTCCAGAGCAGATCTGGCTTTTCACTGCTGCCTTGAATGTATCCCGGAATCACCTCTGCTTCCTTCTCTTTCACAGATGTGTCTGTGGTGGCCAATTCACCTTTCTTAGTTACCTCCAAAACTTCTTGGTGTTTGGCTGGTGTGTCACCGTCTGTACTTTAAAACTCTCCTCCATTTCTGTTACTCGGTGCTTTGTGCCTCTGCTGTTCTGGAAACGCCTTCATTTCTGTGGGGGCACCTGTAGTATTTGTGCTGAGGTTATTCCTAACAAAATCAGAGTGTTCCCAAGGCTGATTCTTTGAGGCACATCTTTGGTTTCCAGGCTGGTATTTTCTTATTCAGCATCACCTGGAGCTGTCTGCTGCAAAGCCAGCTCCTTTGTCTGTTTTCCCATTCCTCTGCCAATTTGTTTTAACCGGTAGATCTCTTTCTGAAGTCCATGTGAGTAAAATACAGTACATTTGTCTAAAAAGATCACTTTTTTGGAGAATCTTCAGGTTGGTCTAGCGTATTGAACTATTCCCTCTTCCCCCTTTTTCCCTGTCTCGCCTTAATCCTCTTTGCTTGCGAAGTACCTTCCTGTTGAAGGCAGACTACCAGGTCTGGAGAGGCTGCGATCTCTCTCCCTTTTGTTTCTGCCCTGCAGTGCCACCTCCAATGTGCCACATGTTTTATTAACTCATATTGTTGCTTTTCAAGAGGTTTATAAATCTTGCTTCTTGGCCTGCAGTTCACGAGCCTATCTTTTGGATTCTAAAACTGAGACGAGCCACTCCTTGCAACTTTTATGAAGATTCTTAATCCTCCCTCTGCCAATGTTCTTGTTCAAATTAACCCCTGGGCTTTTGCCCTCGTGATTACCCTTATCACCCCTCTTTAAAAACAATGCAAAGTCAAATGTAGTATTTTGTGCTGTGCCTAGAGTACTCTTAATCTCTGCTCTGACCTTGCTTGCAGCCCTTTTTCTCTCTCTGTCCTTTCTCACAAACTGAAGAACCTTTTACTATTTCTTTGTTATAAATATCTTTGTAGGGACTTAATGCTGCACCAGTTCTCATGTTTATTCCTAGACTTTTTGATCTCTAAAATAAAACTTTCCAAGTGACTTGAAACCTGTGCCTCCTTCTTGTATTCCTTCCCGAAGCAGGAACGTCTTCAGTTGGAGTTTCTTCTGTGCTTGTTTGGGATGTGTTCTTAATAATGGAAACACCTCTTGACTCCTGGAGAATGCCTGCTGGGTTGCACTGTCTGCAGCGAAATCCTCTGCGCCCCAGTGCAGCTGACTTCGCGAACCAGTTCCTTTTGGTCGTGGGTTTCAAAAGAACAGCCCGGTGACTTGCCTTCACATCTACTTTTGTTTATTCTTTCTTTTGAACTCCAAGTCTCTTAATGATAGTGCAGTCCAAGGTTAATTTCTCCGACCTTTCATGTGTTCTCATTATGTATGCACAAAAATTAAAACTAAATAGCATCACTTTGTGTTGGTTCATTAGCTGCTTGAAGAAATTTGTTGCGCTGTGATATCCAGAAGGATCTTGGTCCTCTTGCAGTTAATAAATTAGAAAATAACTGTAAAATCAAGGAAGATAAAATGTTTCCAGAAGGAAACCTGTCACTATCTCTTTGTCTGTGCTGTTCTGAGCAGCTTTCAGCAGAAGTCCTATAAAACCACCACTCTTTGGTCTCTTTTTTTACTGTCCTTCCAAATGACTTGTGTGATTCCGTCTCACCTTAGCCTGTTCCACCAGGCAGATGTGCTATCCCATCATCTTTGAGCTACATGTTTTTGGAGCAGCTTAACCTTGAATACCAAATCTTTCAGTTGATTTTGTTTTCCTCTGCTTTTTGTCTTCCCTGTGTCATCTGAAGTGTGGCTGGGAAGTTTGAACAGGGGTTTGAGCTTCCTCAGGCTCAACAAGAATTGAGTCTACGTCATTCGCTTCATGGTAAGTGCTTTTATACAAAAGACTGGCAAAGCAACGGGACTTCTTCCTGTCCAAGATTTAGAAAGAAGCTGAGACTGCTCTGCCTTATGCTGAAGGGTGTGTGTCTGTTAACTTGAAAATGTGTTAGAAACTTATTAATGGGCGGGAGCCCTCAAACCGGAGTAGTCTGTGCGTGTTGGGCTTGGATATGCTATTTGTCACCTGAAACCTCTGCCTGGTGGAGATGATGGATTTTACAGCTGCTCCCGTGTGCAGCTATATTTGGGTGTCGTCTCCCCCAAAGTCAGGTTATTTGAACACCTGACATGGGTGAACAAGCGGTGGGGGATCCAAAGTTAAGAGTTTTTAGGTGCCTACTTTGCATTTAGCTCCTCAGCTCTGCCTTATGCTCCCGCTTCCCCCCAGGCTGGCTGCTCGAGCGGAGAATGCTGCTTCAGCAGTCCAATACCTTCTGTTTACCTTCAAAGCCCACGATAATCCTCGCTTGCTCTCCAACTGATGCAAGAGGCACTTTCACAGGCGTTGGGAGGTGGGTCAGGAGCGGTTGCTTTAATCTGAAGTTATTGCTGCAAGGGAGTGGGTTTTCTAGAAATCGGATGCTTCCGCAGCTGCTGAAGTTGAACCTGCCCCTGGTCTGGAGTATCGTGCTTCCCAAGCCGCCTTTCTCCCAGCTTGGACACTTGCCACACACCAGAACAAACTCCAGTGGGTAGCAGAGCATCGTCATCCATCCCGGCTGCTCGGCTGGGACTTTCCCGCCCTGGTAGAATCCGTGGAATGCCTTTGAAGCAGCTCTCTGTCTGCTTTGCCTTGCCCCGGCAGTGCAAAGGGGATGGAAATGGTACTGGAGATTGAGCCCAAAGGACCCACCAAATCCTTCCAGAAATAACAAGTGGTTGACCATAGTTTAACTTGCATTCAGTACTGAGGCCTTTATAATTGTCAGTGTCCTTTACAGAGGAGCTAAGCTCTATAGCCAGAGAAATGGGATGCCAGGGAAGAGAAATGCCTTGCCAGAGGTTATGCTTGGTGTGTGTTTTTATTGTTGTTGGTTGTTTTCTTTTTCTTTCTTTTTTTTTTTTTTTGGCTTCTGCCTTTTGTTAGTATGTCCTGAGGGTTTTTTCAGAGTTGTAGTTGGCACTGCATGTGCAGTCAGCAATGCTAGGAACTTTTGTCGACTGGAGTTAGTGTTTACAAAAAGAAATCCACAGGAAACTTTGGGGTTTTAATTGAAATTTTCGCCTTAATAAAACCTTCCGGTGCTTTGCACTGAAAACTTACAGTGTGAATATGCTGTTTGAGCAGATTAGACTTTTTTGTTGTTGTTGTTGCTGTTCTTCCTGTCTGGAGAAAATCTCTTGGCTTCACAGGGCATCGTGAGAGTCCCTGACCTGGGTGCAGCGAGGGGCATCTAAGCCTTCTGTGGACCCTCAAAAGGAGTTGTGAAAATTGAGCCTTTTCTACCAGTTTCTCCTCCAACTTTGGAGCATATTTATTTATTTATATTATATTTTTTTTTTTAGGCTGCTGTGACTTAGAAGGTATATAAATACAAAAGGATGCAGAAAGATTTTTGGCCAGCTTGGCATAGTAGCTTATGGGTCTTCCCTTCAGTAGGGAGGGGAGGGGTGCGTGCATGTCCGCACATGTATAAGGGTATATATTTCTATATCAATCCCCTGGGGTAACAAACTTAATAAAACAGTAGTGGAAACAAGCTGTAGTTACGACTTGTAAAAACAGCAGTGTCATTCCAGCAGTGTAAGTATCCTGTTTTTCAGACGCGGCTGACTAGAAATAGAAAAACTGGACTTTTTATTTCATCAACTTAAGGATGGAATAACAGTGTAAAGGCAGCACTGCTAGTCGTTTCAGTGCTGATGGTTCCTGGCAGAATTATCTCTTATCAGCAATTCAAAACCACACGTTTGGGACTGAAAACCTTTTATGCTTACTCCATGAACTGCTGAAGAATCATTGTCTCTAAAGATAAAATTAGAAAGCTTGATAGCTCAAAGGGTGGAGGAAAGCAAACAGAATTATGCTGGAATTAAGTACGATAGGGAATTGTCAGTGACTTCACCTTTTAACAGCTATTTTTGGTGGTTTTAAATATTGAAAAACTTACCTGCAGCTGCCACAATTCTCCGCTTGCCAGCACTGAAGTGTTGCAGAAATAAGGTAGTCTGTGGGTGGGGACTGGGCTCTGGTTCATCTTCAAAGCAGTTTCTGCTGGGAAGCCTTGTTCTAATTCTAGGAGCTAGGAATGAAATGTGCTGCTGACGTGCAGGGAAGGCACTATGTTTGCTTAAAAGTTCTTCTTTCTTAATGTTCACAGCAAAGTGTGTGTGGGGTGGGGGCTTTTTTTCTCCATTTCAGGTAAGGTCCATTACTAACATCCTTTTTAAAATGGAAATTCTCTTCCCCACTGCCCAAAAACTGGGAGGCAGGTGGCACAGTGATTCAGCTGGTCAGGTGGAGTTAGCAGGACTCCTTTATAGCTGTCTCAAGTTGTTAAATTAAGGTTTTCTTTAAAACTGGATCCATTAAAACAGTGCAATGGACTGAACACTGAATTCAAATGAGGCAATTATTCTGGCAGTAAAACTTCTGACTAAGGCATAATTTTGTTATGTAAATTATAACTTTTCAACCTTAAATGGTATTGTTGGCCGAGCCAGAGACTAACTGAAACACAGGAGGAAATATAACCTTAAACAAGAAATCCGTAATAGGTGCGGCATAACTCTACCCTTTGTCTTTCTCCATAGACAAGAAATAGCTGGGAGCAGCTGAACCAACTTTGCTGGCTAAACGTGTCCTCTGAGCATGTTGGGGTAACCAGTTTGGTCCTGTTTTCATTCGTATAATACCTGGTCTCACCTTCGTTTGCAGCTTCTCTTAATGAAGGGTGTTGAACCGATTGTCCTGCTGGATTCCTGAAAACTGCTTGAAGAAAGCCTTTTAAAACCACGTCCAGCTCATCTTTCAAACACCCTGGCATGAAAACTCATGAATGAAATTCGATCTTCTGCTCCTGGCTCATGAGATTTCAACATGCAAAGTCGTGTATTTAATTGTATTCACCTCTTCTCCCCGGGGTACGGTGGCAGGCAGCCATCGGAGCTTTTCTCTCTCTAGTCTGAAAAGCACAGCTCCAAAATGCCCTTCTGGCTGGGGAAGGGAGGGCTGCAGGCGCCGTTCTCTGCAGCAGTTTCACTGCAGTGCTTCACCTGCTGCTCTTCTGGGCCGGGCTATGGCCCTAGCACATCAGTGACCTGACCCTGCTTAGCTGTAAAATACAACCGAGATGAGGCAGACCCTCTGGAAAATGAGGCTGAAACAAACTACAGCAGCCTTGATTTCCTATATTCTCTTTCTTCATCTGTTTCAGCACCCTGAAGTTCTATTTTTATCAGATTATTTTCGTTTTTAGCATCCAACTGAGAAGGCAAACAAAATAGCTCAGTTGCATTTTGCAGAGGAGACTAAATTGGGAGGTGACCCAGTTCCAACAAGAGCTGGAATCAGCAGGCAGAAGGCACGGGGAGAGAATTAACCCAGGATCTAGGGTAGGCGTATCTGCAGTACGGGGAGCTCTCTTATCCCTCCAGCCTATAGGGGAAGTGCAGGTGGTTTTAGCACTGTCTGGTTGGAAGAGCGAGGTGATGATCCTTATAAAATTGGGAGGAGAGAGAATGTAACAGCATCCTTGGCAGTGGCTGCCTCCTGGCCTTCAGAGCACTGCAGGGGACCAAAGGGGTCCCCTAAGTTTTATGCACACTTGTAGAAAGGTGAACTAATCCCTTTTCCTTGATCTATCTCCCCAAAACCTCTCTGCCGCCACTTCTCACCCATCCCCTCACTGGTTATCACCAGGGCTAGAAGGAGGAACCAAAGCCTCAGGGGAAGGCAATGGTTAAGCAGCGTAGCTGCTTCCAGTGCAGGAGGCTTCCTCTGCTTGGACGGCGCAGGAGGTGCCTGGCCGAGGTTTTACCCTCGTGTGTGTTGTGTTGGCAGCTGGAAGTGGAGCATCTTGCTTTCAAAGCCTTCCCTCGGCTGGCTCCAGTGCTCTCTGGCTCAGCTCTCCCTTCTGCCATCAGTTACTCTGGAGGGTCTACAGCCCTGGCTCGTCCATGGGGCCGGGTCACCTGGAAGGTGCCCAGGCTGCGCTCCAGGTTGCTCATACGACACATCGATGTGCGTTCTTGGTCAGCGTCTGCTGTTAGGACTTCTTACAGTGGTCCTGTGCACTCCGGTGCGTCTGCTCGAGGGGTGGGTGAGCTGGGTGCCCTCCTCCTCCTATGCCAGCCCCAAGGGTGCCCTGTGTAGCATCGGCTAGGGCGTCTCAAGGTAGTCATGTGTCCTTCCTGATGGCACTGCAGCACGGCAGGGGAGAGACCAGTGGGACTCTGGCTGCGTCTGTCTGATACAAACCTATCGTGTGCGTTCACTGCAGGTCTTGCAGCTATAGATTTGTCCAACTTTATAGATGTTATGGCCTGAGGTTTTTAATTAAAAGCTATTTTTAGGCTAGAAACACAATAATAAAGCAACTGTTTTGGTGGTGGCTGTCAAGGGAAACATATTCAGTGTCTGAATGTGTCCATATCAGCTCATGATAAATGTGGCAGTGAACCTGCTGTTCTTAAACTAGCAAGCGTGGATTATCCCCGTTTCAAAAAGGAGGCTTTTTAATGTAACAATTCAAAGATTACCATGGAAACATAATCTATAGTTAGTTCTGTAATATGCTTATGTGATACTCCTGGGAGAAGAGCCTGAAGTCTCCTGATAATTGCATCCTATGTGGCAGTGCCCTGGGCTTTTTGCGTTTTTGAGCTTTGAATTGAAGATTATTGCGAAGGTGTAAGAGAAAGGAGGAGTCGAGTGGCGGGGACTGTTGCAGGAGTGGTGCTGCTGCTGTAATGTCAGCGGCATCCAAGTGTCTCCTTCACAGCTCTTAAAATTCTTAAGCATAAAACCACGTCCCTGAAAGTGGTTCTGTTCAGCTGTACGTGATGCTTCTGTCACTTTGGGGGGTGATGTGACACCTGATGTACAGCATAAGGACCTTTATGGGAAAGTAGACAAAATTTGCCATTATTGATATACTAAAGAATAGGTTTCATTTTGGGTGGTGTGAGGAGATTAGATACCTGCTGGGATCTCTGATGAATATAACTACACTTGCTAATTTCCCTTTTCAGCTTTAACCGTACTTTATTTACTAAAAAGAAAATATAAATATATGGTAGCTAATGTCAAGGTAAACCCTTGGACCTACCTGTACCTCACAGCTGGCTGTATGAAATGAACAGACAGAAGGATGTCTTTGACTCTAGAATGAACCTCTATCTACATTTGTACAACGCATAGAACTTAACTGTTAGGATTTCTCCTTGCAACTCCCTGGATACAGATTTCTCTAACAGGAAGATCTCTGCTGCCCTTAAGATCAAAATCCTATTGCAAGAAGTTCTCCAAGGGTGGCTGTTGCAGCCTCGGTTGCTCCTTTTCCTTTCTCCTGTGGTTTCTTTTGAGGTGTGGGCTGCTTGACGTAGAGTAGGAGACACGCTGGTGCCTACTCTGGGCCACCTCCTCTTAATTCCAGGCAGGCATATTTTGCAACTATAACTTCTCCCTTTTCTGTTTTTCTAGGGTTTCTGGTATGCACTTAAAGCCATATCTCAAGTTACAGAAGAAAGAGCGATCTCCAGAAATAAGCCAGGATTCCCTGAGAGGCCAACCTATGAGCCATCAGAGATCAGCACAAGAAGAAAAATACACCAACTGCACCAAACTGAGCGTTTTCCCAAAACCCTCCCTTGTGACTCCATCTCGTAAGCTTCTGGGAATTATTTATCCGAATACTATGTGCAATATGAGTGGGAAAGGTCCAGCGGATGGTCCAAGCGGAAGGGAAAAGAAGAACACCTTGTCTGCAACCATCCACCAGGGAGAAGAAGGGGAAGGGCCGCTGGATGTCTGGGCTGTGGTGAAACCTGGCAATACAAAGGAGAAGATCGCGTTCTTTGCAGCCCAGCAATGCAGCAGCAACAACCGGCTCGGATCGATGAAAATTAAAAGCACGTGGGATATCGATGGAAGAACAGCTAAACGCAGGAAAAAATCGGTTGATCTTAAAAAAGCCAAAATTCAACTGGAAAGAATGAGGGAGGCGAACGTCAGGTGCTCCCAGCCGGAGCCTTTTGCCTGCGGCATCGAGCACTGTTCGGTGCATTACGTGAATGACAGCGGTGAGGGTGTGTTCCCAGGCCGATCCCTCTCGGTGATAGAGATGGTGGCCTTTCTGGAGCAACGAGCAAGGGCTTTACTGGTGGACTGTGCTAAAACCTGCATGCCTGCTTCTACTACGAGGCTGAGCGCTCAGCCTAAAGGTGCACTTCCCAACTCAGACCCCTTCTCCGCTGCCGGGGCGTGCGAGGTGCATGCGGAGAGGGGACCTTGTGGCAGTAGCGAGCAGCAGCAGAGCGAGCCCGTGCGAGTGCTGGACATGGTGGCCAAGCTGGAATCGGAGTGCCTGAAGCGTCAGAGCGAGCGGGAGGCCGGGAGCCTTTCGCGGAACAACAGCTTCCGTAGAAACGTTGGGAGGGTGCTCCTGGCAAACGGCACCCAGCCCGAGGGAGAGGCGGGGAAGGTGTCCTCGGGGGTCCTGGCGCCGGGGGATGGCTTGGAGGAGGCAGGGGTAGCAGATGCTGGGTACGGAGGACAGTGCAGTCCTCTGGGTGACACGGAGTTGTGGGATGGCGCAGCCTCCGCTCGGCAGCCTTTTCCTTCAGGGCTGGATACTCGGATGGGGAATGTGAATTCAGGACTTGCTCATGCAGTGTTGGCGATAACCGCTGGCAGGAGCGATTCTGAAATGCGACTTGAGCCTCCCAGACCTCTGCCATCTGCGTGTCCAGCTGCTGCCAGGTTGCCACCGGATTCCTTGCAAAGCAAGAACACGACTGTTGATTGTACATCGAAAGAGGCTGTAATTTTCCCAAAGCAGAGTCTGCACCCCGTTAGGAAGGAGCCCTTATGCATCAGTATATCGGTCACCAAGACCGAGAAAGGATGCAGGAAAGAGCAGCTCTCTAACTCCAGTTTGAGTGAAGATCCGCTCCCAGGGAGGCTGTTTTTTCTCCAGGCTGACCAGCCTGCTGCTCATGGGCAACAGCCACTACGGGAAAGTACCCAAGAAAAGCCAGGAGAAGTAGTTCAAAATGAGGATGAGGATGCTTTGGCATCTGACAGATCATGCGTCAGAAACAGTGTCCCTACAGAGCCATCTGCCCTTTCTGTCCCTCCGACAGAAGGGTCTTTGCAAGTACTTGATGCTTCCTGCTTAAAAAGGCAGGTGTCGCATGACTTTCTGGAGACCAGGTTTAAAATTCAGCAGCTTTTGGAGCCTCAGCAGTATATGGCCTTCCTGCCTCACCACATCATAGTGAAGATTTTTGGATTGCTTCCTACGAGGAGTCTGGTTGCCCTAAAATGCACTTGCTACTACTTCAAATTCATCATTGAGTACTACAACATCAGGCCGGCAGACTCCCGCTGGGTCCGCGATCCCCGCTACAGAGAAGACCCTTGCAAGCAGTGCAAGAAGAAGTACGTGAAAGGGGACGTATCGCTGTGCCGGTGGCATCCCAAACCATACTGTCAAGCTTTACCCTACGGGCCTGGGTACTGGATGTGCTGTCACCGGTCTCAGAAGGGCATCCCGGGCTGTAAGTTAGGTCTTCATGACAATCACTGGGTTCCTGCCTGCCACAGCTTTAACCGTGCTATTCATAAGAAAACCAGAGGAGCGGGAGCCGAAGCGGAAGAGGAATATTAGTGCACATACACTTTCCTGCGAGATTTTTTGGGGTAGGAGGAGATTCTCATGCCTTGTGCTGTTTACAGTGTATATAATTGTCGTGTTTTGTTTTTTTTTTTTTTTTTTCCACAGGGCTATGAAACTGCACATACTTAAACACAAGAGCCTTTACCTTTTAGATTAAAGATAGCTTTTAGTCCATCTATGTAAATAACACTATAAAAACTAATTGTACATACAGAGTCTACAGCTGGCTGAACAACGTAATCACTACAATGCAGCTATGATAGTGTTGCGGCTATAGTTGTGTGTGTTTTTAAGTGTCTTGTTTCAAAATCTGTATATCCTGTATAATATATGAATGTTTCTGAGAAGAAACTCTAAATAGGTAAAGGTCAACTTGTTTAAAGAAATCTTCAGACAACTTAACTGGACAACCTTAAAATTAGACTTAGAGCAGATCCATTATAGTAGCGTGGCAGTGGATAAAAAGAGAGGAATATTATTGTATAGTCAGAATATAAAAAGTTCTTGGCTACCTTACCCATGTTGTCTGGTTGGTTTTTTTTTTTACTTAAATAAAATGTGCATTCTAGGTCTGCCTTACCTGATTTTCTCTTGTAAAACTCTTGCCCCAAAATAAAAATACTGTAAAACTTGTGGCAGAAACTTGGTGCTGTGATGTAGTTCAGACTTGCAGTGTGCTTCCTCTAGAGAAATAATCCTCTAAAAATGAAACAAACACGACGACCCCTCCAAACCTGTATTACTTGGAGAATTCCCTGCTGTAATAGTCACAAATTCCAGCTTTTCCTTTCCCTCCCAGAAGCTCCTGTTCTCCGGAAAGCTGGTACTAGGTGTGAAAACCAGGGGCTCTCTGGTGTGAGTCCTTCTCAGCTCTTGCGGCAGCCCCTCAGCCGGGCACTGGATGCTCGTGGATGGATTGTGGGCCCAGCAGGGTGAAAGCAGAGTTGCCTCGGCTCGGTGATGTGCTGGAAGCTTTGCTGTCTGCTGTATATGGAATTTTTCCCTCTCAAGAAGAATCCTTACCCCACTTTGCCCTGCTCTGCTGCATCCTCTGGCGTCTTGTTTCTGAGGTGTGAGTCAGTGCTTTCCAAGGGGCGTTGTGAAGGTTTGCATCAGAAGTGCAGATGAAGGGCAGTTCCTCAAACTCTGAATGGGAGCTGAGCATGGCATCTATTCGAGTATGTCCTGGAACACATTCCTGTCCTGCAGTGCTTTTTTCCAGAGTCCAGCCCTCCTTGTTCCCAGCTCCCTGCCCAAGGGGTGGCAGTTTGGAAGCCTGGGAATGTGCCCTGGAGAACCCAGCAGGAGCAGCAGGCGTGTTGCAGCCAGGTAGAGCGGCGGTTGTGTCTGTGGTTTTTGAGTCCCTGCACTTTGTACTGTGGCTGTTTCTCTGCCCCTTCTCAGAAGGAGGATGGATCCCTGTCAGACAAGATCTCAGAGGTGGTGCCAGCTTCCCTCCTCTGCCCTGCAGCCCCCAGGGGAGTGCCTGGGATGGGGTGAGGGCTCTTCACTGGAGCAGCATCTGGATGGGGCACCCAGCTGGACCTGCTCGCTGATCAGCGAGGTGCGGATGGGCCAGGAGAGCTGCTGGCTGTGGGGGCCAGGCTGGCCCACCCGCCTCCCTCTGCTTCGTCTTTGCTGAAACCGCGGTGGGGCCGCAGGGAGTGAGTCATGTTGTTTTCGAGTATGAGGACAGAGAGGGTTTGAAGGCGTGTGTGTTTATTCTCTCCATTAACAGCGAGAGAAAGAAAACTGAGCCCTTACAACCCGAAGTGTGGGTTTGGTGAGCTCAGGATGGTCACGGTAGATTTAACAGGGATGCTGTTTATTCACCCCAGTCCCTGCTTTACCTGCTTTACCCCTCCCTTGGCCATCCCTGCAACGCAGCAGACGTTATGACAACCAGGAGGAATGAAATTAGAAATCTAAAAGGAGGGTGGGGTGGCCTTGTAATCAGCTGTGAAGAGGGAGAGGAAAAGCAGGATCCCTCATTAATTCGGTGACTTCATTCTCATAACGGGACGCAGGCTTCACTCCGCTGCGCAGGGACAGGCAGCAGAACAGCTTTTCTGGGAGGAGTTGTCTTGCCGAAGCCATCGGCATCAAAGGCCTTCAGCTTAATTTCAATTAAGGAAGAGGGGGAAGAAACGGCTTTCCTGCCCCCCACCCAAGACTCTGGAAAACTTGAGATAACGCACAGCGGGCTGACAGCAGCGAGGGACGTCCCTGCAAGGCTGAAATAGAAGCAGCGGAGGAAAATATTTTGTAAGTAGATAAGGGGCCAGTGAGGTCATTTTTTTTTTGGAACAGGGTGTGAGATTTTGGTCACCTTCATTGAACAAGGGGAAAAATAAGAATAAAATAATAGCGGTGGGCTGTTTTGTTGCTTGGAGCAGTTAAAATCAGAGGACAATTTGCTGGCTGAGGAACGTGGGCTGTTTTGTACATCATTTATTACGCTGGTTGCCGGAACTATCCCTGTTGCACAGCGTTGCTGGGAAAAAGTGTTTTATGGAACAAACTTTTGCATCCAGAAGTGGGTTGTTTTGAATGTAGCCATGCTGAGCTGCCTGCAAGTTGGGCTTTTTTTTCTCCCTATAAAGTAGTAAAATGCAGATTTCTGTTTCCGTAAGGGCCAGCCCAGGGAGAACCCAAGGTCTGATGAATTTTTTTTTTAAGAGGCAATTAAAAAAAACAAACAGAGGAGTAAAGACTGCGCTGGGTGCTTGACTTCCCTGCCTGGGAGCGGTTGGAGCGTCTGGACCGAGTTTCCAAATCTGCCTGTGAAGCTACTGTAATAACGATTCCATTGTTCGTAAGCTTCCCGTTTTCATCAAGCTCTGGGGGGAGGGATGCTCCCGATGTGGATGCCACTGAAAAAGCCACCGGTGGCTGAGGCTGGTGGTTGGGCTCCCGCTCCATCCTGCCTGTTTCTCCCGCAGCTTTCCCCCTTGGCCGCATCCCTGCGGCGATGCTCTGCGATGCTCTGTTGGAGCTCAGCTCCCTTGCATTGTCCCCAGGTCACGGCTGCCCCCGTGCCAGCCCCCAGAACCATCATCTCACACTGCACTGATGTGTCCCACCTCCATCTTGAGTCCTGCTTCTTGCAGGGTGGGAATGGTGCTGAAGCCTCACCCAGGGCTGTTTCTCCTCCCCAACCTGCCTTGGGCTGCTCTGAGCAACCCTGGAGTAGGGACGGGACTCAGGGCATTAAGGGGCTCAGAATGGTTTGGGTTGTAGAGGACCTTAAAGATCATCTCATTCTACCCCCCTGCCCTGGGCAGGGACACCTCCCACCAGACCAGGCTGCTCAAAGCCCCATCCAGCCTGGCCTTGAACACCTCCAGGGATGGGGCAGCCACGGCTTCTCTGGGCAACTCTCCTGCCACAAACCAGTGCTGGCAGAGGACGAACCCTCCTGCTGCTGGCACTGCTTGAGCACAAGTAACTTAAGGAACTCGTGGGCAGGAGCTGAGCTTGGAGCCAGGCTTGGCTTTGGGCAGGGGCTGTTTTCCTGCAGGGCCGTGACCAAACTGCTCCCAAGCGTGCAGCAGATAGGAACCATGGGGCATCGCTCCTCCCCACCAGAGAGCTGCTGCAAAAAAATTAAGCGGGATGAGTTTTTTCTTCTCCATTGCTCCCCAGCCAGTAAACCACAGTCTGCCAGGCCACCAGGTCCTGAAGGCAGAGCCTGCCTCTTGCTCCCTTTCCCATCCCTGTCGCTCAGATGCGCAATGGTTCACTTTAATAGTTACCTCCTCCAGAAGACACACACGTCCTGAAACAGCCTTCTAAGGAGGAGCATCTTCCCTTGTACACAGAGTCCTCCAGGCTCCCCCCGGCAGAAACAACCCTGGCCCTGTAGCAGAGCGGCTCAAAGCCAGGCTTACACGAGAGATTTATCCCTTTACAGCTACATGCAGGGACACGTGTGTGTGTGTTTTGCAGGACTCCTCTACCTGCTCCAAAGGAGATGCAGTTATTTTATGTAAAAGTATTTTTTTAGGATGGGTATTGCTTGTTCCAGGGCTGTGTGATGGCACCGTAACAGCTCCAGTCCCCCAGGACGCTCTGAAGGCTGGAAATTCTCAGGTTACAAACAAACCACACAGAAGTAACAATTATAAATATACAACTTTAAAAAAAAATATTACTGTTAAAGATTTATTGCAATAATACAATAAAATTTAGAAAAAAACCACAAACAAACCCAAAAGATTTGTATTTAGTTACATCTAGTTGGGAAGTTGCAGAGAGAGGCCGTGAGTTTTTGCAGGTGATGAGCAGCCCTGGGGTGTCCCCCTCCAGCCCTCACCAAGGCACCCCATTTCCAGGGGAGGGGTACGCTCTGGAAATGGAGTTTTTCCCCTGGAAGCTCAGGTTGAACACCCCAGAACACCGGTCACGGACAAAAGTCACAGCCTAAACTGAAATTCCCGCATTCGCGCTATGCAAAAGTGTTTTGTGAACTCTCAGCCGGCTGCCTTCAAATATCTATAATTACAGATATTCCTGTGCTCCCGCCCTCCAAAACAACCTGGAAAATTCATCCTGGCCATTGCACTCGAGGTTTGGACACATGTGATTCTTCCTTAGCTACACACGTGCAAAACACTTTTTAAAAAACAAAAACAAAACAAAACAAAAACAAACCACAATCTGTATTCTGTTACAAAAACATCCCGGAAAAAGACCTGTCCCAATGCATTTTAACCCCCTGGCAGGGCCGTTGTGCACTTTCAGAATACAACATGGTTGCAAATAAATTATTTGGAAAATGTTATGGTGATGAAATATATGGCTTAAAAAGGTTTTTGTGTTGTTTTTTTTCCTAACGGAAAGGAGAGCGTACAGAGCAGAATCACAGCCTGACCTTTAGGGGGTTCAAAGTAGCACAAAGGCAGCGATGAGAGAGCAAAACGCGTATTAACATAATTAGAAAAAAAGAAAAAAAGACAAGATACGTGGCGGGGTCCAGTGCAAAATAAAGGGGGAACCAGAGGGGGCTGTGCGGTGCTAAGAGCCCAGTATACAGTACTGGTGTGTGCTGGTTGCTCAGAGGATGCGAGAGCTGCAAGGGAGTAAAGTGCTGTGAGGGGAGCAGCGACCAGACCCCCCCGGCCCCTCCAGGCTGTGGGGGGGACTGCAGGAACCCTCCCCCATCGGGCTGCAGTAGTCAAGGGAGTCTTGGCGGTTCTCTTAAAATTAACCCAACTGCTGGATTTCGACCCAAAGAGTGGCAGGACTGAGGGCGTCTTCATCTAACGACGGGTGGGATGTTAGCGTGGAGTTAAGGGTCTTTGGTTTAAAAACAAGAAATAAAAATTAAAAGAAACTACCAACACGAGATGCCCGTCCCCGAGGCCAAAGAGAAAGAGCTGCCGTAGGAGAGGGGCTGGGGGAGGCCATGCTCAGCTGCCCCCCCGATGTGGGGCTCACCGGCCTTGGTGCCACAACCGCTTTCCCGCCCGCGGCGCGGTGCAGACAGGAGGGAGCGCTGGCCGAGACGGGGAGGAACGGAGCAAAACCGTCACCCACCATTCCGCGACGCGGCTGGGCCAGCCGCCCTGCAGCCGGGAACTGGGACACGCAGGAGGACGCTGCCCGATGACAGGGACGTGGCTTGGGCATCGCTCACGCAGCCTCGCCATGTCCCCTGTGGCAGAAACCTCCCCTCCCGGGGGGACGGGAGCATGCTTTTGTGTTCGTTTGCCCCGTGGAGAAGTACAACGTCCCAACTCCATAAAATGTAAACCATACGTTGGAAGCCTCACTGAGCGAACCCGTCTTTAAGCAATACCTACCGCAAGGCGGAGGAAGCGGAGGAGCACGTGTTAACGAACGCGTGAGCATTAACGAAGCTGTCAGCGTCGCACCTCCTGGCGTTTTACAAGCCAGCCAGCTGCGCTGGGAGCATCTCTGCAGTGAAATCAGATCAACTTCTTGGCATTCAGTAAATAAAAAAAGAAGAAAAAAAAAACACACCAAAACACCCCACCAGAAACATAAAACTGAACAGAGTTTAAAAATGCATGTAGTGTGGAGACCGCGTGATTCCATTAAACTAGCTTGAAATGAGGTTTTTCTACTATGAAAAAGTGGCAACGTGGTGCTGGAACCGATGAATATTATTATTGCAACAACGCAATCCTGTATCGGCGTCAAATGTGGGTCTAGCTAAGAGAACGTCCAGTGTTTCTTTGGTGTATGATATTAAAAGAGCCTGTGTGCTTTGGACAGCACAACACGAAAACTTCTAGACTACCTACCGGTGGAAACAGCATGAAACCAGCCAGTTTTCTACGGCAAAACTGGGTCAAGATTCACAACCAAATCTAAACTAAGAGCAATTTGCTGTGTGAATTCCTGTCCACGCTGATTCTTTGTATTAAAAATATGGCAACAGAGATTAGAAAACATGTTAAAAATGCATAATTTTCATGTCCTGAATGAAAAAAATTTAGAAATATGCATTTTTGCATTATGCAAGACAGATTTAAAACACACACAAACGAAAAACCCTGTAAGGAGAGTTAAGAAAATGTGAACTGCATTTGCACCACTGTCCAGACTGCGCAGGGAGCAGCCTCCTCTCCGTACTCATCCCGATCCAGGCACTCTAAAATCTGTTTCTTCTTCAGAAAGTAGAGCTGGAGGCTACCGGGTCCTTTTTTTTTTTTTTTTGTTACTCAACAATGCAGACAGAACCAAGACACAAAGTGCCGTCCCAGAATCCGTCAGAAGTACGTAGCTAGCTAATTTACAAAATGGTACCATCACAGTCATCTTGGGTAAATAAAAAGGTTTTTTCTGGTTTACAAAATGAAAGTCCAACCTTTTCTTTGTTCCAGGCACTACTTAACCGAATACGTAAGGTTTACTACAGCACTGACGGGGAGGGATTCCTTCCGCAAATCCTACGACGCTTTTCCCATGCTCGTTAGCGATGTCCAGTGTACGCCTTCAGCCAGGAGGTGACGGAGGCGGCGGCAGAGGAGATCATTCCGCCAGCGCTGCTGCTGGCGATGGGCTGAGACACCTGGCTGCTCTGGCTCTGCAGCATCTCCACCTGCTGAGAGGGGATGTCGCAGAACCTGGGGCTCGGCAGATTCTCCCAGTCTGTCCCTAGGTCCGTCTCTTCGTCGCTGACGTGCTCATCGCCGCTCTCATCCGTTTCTCCGGTGGCACTGGGATCCACGAACTCCATGGAGTCTTCGAGATCAGCACTGATTTCGAAAGGCCCGGACCTGCGAACACAGACACAATGCCATCGTCAGCCCATGCGGGAGAAGGACCGTCGCTGCGCTGGCGCGAGTCCTCGGCATGCCAAAACACCCTGCCCTGTCCTCTGCAGGGCAGAGAAATTAAAACACCTCTGCGTTTATCGGCTGGCAGAGAGAAACTCGCTGGCTAGGGAGATAACTCCATTATGACAATGGTGAAACACAAACAGTCGGCCAAGGAAGCGATAGCTGGGTTCCAGTCCAGGGAGCAGGAACGGCGGCAGAGCTGTGCTGCTTTGACAGCGGAACACGCACACACAAAAGGAAAACGCTATTGATAATAACTCCCAGCTCTGCTGGTGGAAATCTCAGCTTGATGTGGAACGGGTTTTTATTTTTAACACTCGCTGCGGCCAGGCCCAGCTCTGTCAGCCAGGGGAAAGGGTGTTGCTTACAACTTACAGAACAGGGTTGGCAAAACTCACTCATGGAGACTTCCCAGGGCAGCACCTCACCCTCAGCAACATCTCAAGATCTCTTTTTTTTTTTTTCTTTTTCACTATGGGGCTGGTGAAACAGGTTGCCCAGAGAGGCTGTGGAGTCTCCATCACTGGAGACATCCAAAACCACACTGGTCCCGAGGAACTTGTTCTAGTTGGCTCTACTTTGAGTGGGGTGATGGGCTGGATCTCCAGAGGTCCCGGCCAAACCCACCTGCGCTGCGACTCTGAGATCCTTGCTACCACTGCCTGGTGGGAGAAACAACTGCATCCCACCCCATCCCACTGCTTTGCCCTGGAGTACAGGCAGCCAAAACCTGAAACACCTTTACTGAGCCAAAGCAGGCAGAGTTGGTGGCCCATGACCCACGGGCAGAGTGCGAGAGGTTTTTCATGGGTTCCCCACAGCAAGCTGAGTCCTTGCCAAAGCTCATTGCAAAGCGCAAAGCTGCTCAGGGAAATGGGAGCAGGAATTTAACATGGGTAAGAGCGTTTCTCCAGCCTCAGTGGGAGAAGGAGCCTGAAGCAGCGGGTTTATCACAGAAAATTTTAATCCAGACAATTAAAGCTTTGTAAAATGACATGCATGTGAAAACAGGAGCTTATAAAGGAGACTATCAGACAACTATAGGCCTAGATATCTAAAGGAAAATAAAGAGAGCTGGTTGCTGCAAACTTTGCAGACAGCTGGGAAATTAAAGGTAAACACTACTCTTTCCTAATCCGGAAAGGAATGGGAGTGCTGCCTTCTGGCAAACCATTTTGCTTAACGAGGCAACATAAGAGGAGAGTCATCAGGTTTAAGGCCAGAAGGGACCATTAGATCATCTCGAGTGACCTCCTCTATAACAAAGGCCATTACGTTCCACCCGTTCTCCCTGTCCTGAGCCCAGTAACTTCTGCCTGATGAAAGCACCCATTCCAGAAACTCATCCAGCCTCGACAGGATGACATAAGGAAAGAGAGAATCCCCACCTTCATTCTTGCGGCTAATTAAACTCTCTGTCAAGCACACGCGCCTCGTTTCAACCTAGCTCAGACTCTTTGCTTCCAGTGGTGTCTACAAAGCCATTCAGTAGCCTGCATTTTATCGCCACAAAGGCAAGGGAATCAAGTCATCTTTGAATCTCATCCCTAGCGAGCTGAGACAGTTTTACAGAGGTTAAACTGTTCCCCTCGCTGGTAGGTCTTTTCTCCAGCTCTTTCCTGTAACCTCTTCTTCTACTGCATGGACCCGACTGATGCATGTGGAGCTCTGAAACCTCTGCCTGGAGAAGCAAGACCCATCTTTCCACTCAGAACTTCTGCATCACATTGTGGGGATCCCTCAAGGCTTCGCTTTTTGTCCACTGCGGTGTGTGGATCTTTTACAGCAGCTGCTTTCCAGGACACAGTTTTTCATTCTCTGGGTATTTCCTGCCCTCTCCTTGTTTTCAGACAAGCAGCAGCAAGCACGTAATTTTTTCCAAGCTGAGCTTTGTTACAAAGATTTGGCTCCCAGTGTCTTTGGGATGAATCGGTAGGGATATACCCAAAGAAGAGGAGGGAAGTGGTTAGAGCCATGCATTCAATTCCTCTTAGTGGCACTGCGGGTTTTTAAATACAACTAGTACACGAGAACAGACTTGAAAAGTAGATTTCAGAACATGAGTGTGTTTAAGGGAGAATAAAGCAGCAGTCAGATTAAACAAATATTTGCAGACTGTCTCAGGCACAAGTGATTTGGGACTGGATTATCCCAACGGGAAATCAGTGTTGGTGGCTTTCTTTCTATTTTAGTTGTAAAAAAAAAAAAAAAAAAAGGAAGATTATTAAACCTGGTGCATGCAGCCCGGAGGAACCAATGTTCTTTTCATCACGTACTAAGTTAACAGAAAAATTGTCTTTAATCTTGATTTACACAGAAATTAATATTATTTGAAGTGTCGACTTTGGTCAAGGGTGTTCATTGGCTGTAATTATTTTGGGAAAGCTTTACCTAGTATTCGTTTTAGGGTTTATATTGCTGGATGCTCTTAGGTATTTACAGGTTGGCAAGATGTGGGTAGGGTCACATTTGGAGCACGGTGAGACTGGCTGGCATATGTGCTGCTGTCCCCTGGAGGGAAGGAGTTCCTGCTTCAGGGCATAGGGGAAACGAGTCTATATCGGCTACAAAGCCTCCATATGAGCCCATCACACAGCATACAGACATCTTCCAAATCTAATTTCCTACTCAGGACCCGCTTTTTCTGTCCTCTCCTGCCTCCTCCTTGTAACTACCCCGATTTCTGATGCGCTGAGGACTGATCTATAGGTACAGCAGAAGAGAAGAATTTCCTTTATAAGTAACAAGGCAAATGCATCACTTCAAACGGGATTCAGTCACAGGCGAGTCGAGATACTGCTTTTCTTACCTGCCCAAGTTCTCAGTGTCTGGGCTGACCAGGTACATAAGGTTCCTGAGCGTATGCAGTGGGTGCAACAGATCTAAATTTACATGCTACCGTGGGGAAGGTAAGAAAAAGACATGATCAGTTATTGGAGGAAACCTGCAGGCACAGTTGATATTTTAAAAGCTATTTAAAGAATCCAAATGCGCATTCCCCCTACCTGAGAGAAGCAAAGGTGAAGGATGTTAGCATTCAGCTTCTTCACTGCCCGCGTGAACCTGTGTCTGCTCAGATTCTCTCCGCAGAACTCGCTGTTGAAACACATATATATACACACATAAAGAAAAATGCTGAGAAAATACACCTACTGGAGACATCGGCATTCTGTGCCTTGGCCTCCCAACAAATCCTGGAGTAAACATCCTCACAGAGAGCACTTGTTTAAACTGTACAGACAGTTTTAGAGTGCTCAGGAGATTACTTTTTCACCTTGCAAGACTGTTAGCATTTCATCAACAAGCCCTGCTTGCCCTGGTCTCACCGGTTTCCATAGGAGAGGTGATGTAAACGGTATGAAACTCAAAGCCAAGCTATTTCTCTCCTTTTAAATCTTGCCTCATTTTCTTTTCCCAACCTTTTCCTTCTGGGAAGACTGAGCACCCAAATAATAGTATAAAAAAAAACCTGCAGAGACCTCACACAACTTTTGTGCCCTCACTTCCACAACCACTACTTTAAACACTTAAAAGAATCTCAGCAGCATATCTGAGACCTCTGGAAGACTGACCAAGTCTACAGCTTCCTCAGTGCTTCTTCTGTACCGATCCCACCAGCTCCACCAAGACATTAAAAACCCAACAGTGCTTTTCATCACAAAAAGGGATTTACTCAATACACTCCCAGGCGTCTGGCAGGCAGGTATGTTCCCCGTTGGTGTTTTGGTATGTTTTGGCTGTCATGCCATACGATAAGGCTTGTTCTACAGCACTTAATGTGGCGGAGCTATTCAGGATGACTAAGAGCTGCTGGACCGGGCGAGGATTTTGTAAAGCACGATAGGGTCTCATAAAATGAAAAGTGCTATTCACGCACTGTCATATCTCATTTCTGATTGCAGGATGCTGAACACGTCAATTAGAAAGCTGTTATTTTCAACTATGATGGTTGGTCTACGCTCTCAGAAGGTAAAAAAAAGGGCAGGGACTATTAACTGTTGTCTAAAATCCTGCTAGCCCTCCATCCAGAATTAAACTGCACAAAAATCCACGAGCCAACCACCATTACCATGAAAAGGTGTTCCAAGTTAATGACTTCGTTCACAAAACCCAAACTGAATGAAGATCAGTCAAAACTGGTCACTGATTCACCTCCTCGGAGGCTTGCATTTACTTGCCTGTTGCAGAGCTTCTTGGGAAGATTGACATCAAGTATGAGAGACAGAGTGTTAACGAGCTGAGTTGCATAGCACAATGCAGCACTGATGGTATGAGCAGGGTTATTATGTTCCATATCTAAAAGAAATAAAAACATCATGAAAGTCTCATTTTAAATGAAGCCTCAGTGGGTGTGTTAACGTGTTACTGAAGTCTAATCTGGAAAATGTCATTTATAAGTACTGAGAACAGCCTGAATCCAGCAATCATTTACAGTGAAATCTGTCAGAAGTTGGTAGAAAAATAGTAATTCCTGGAATTCCCATTAAAACGACAGCATGTGAACCATGTCAAAACTGTGAATAATTAACTTTACCTCTCTATTACATTGTGCTGTGTCCCAGTGAGCATTTCCTGCAAAAGAGGATTTCAGTGGACTGAAATCTGCTAAATCTGCTATTTATTCCTAACTCAGGTTTGTCTGAGTGAGAAGAAAAGGAACAGGCTCCTGCTCCTGGATGTCTTCTGTTGGTTTCTGGAGTACCCCAGATGCCTAATCAGACTTTGCTCCTTACCTGGTCCTTGTGTAGTCTTCTTCTCTTCCACCCAATTGTAATACGCTGAATAGTCTCCGTTATTAGGAAGCGTTATCCAAGGCCCTGTGATACTGATGCTGGTGTCCCCGTTATGATCATCACACACCCATCTCCCAGAGAGATACGTGGTTCTCCTGGCTTCTGCAAGCTTGCTCACAGTGCTAGAGGTCATGGCATTGTCACTCTCAGAAGACACGTCTGCAGGATCTCTGTAGCACCCAAAGAGGAACAGAGCGTTTTTAAAGAAGTTGGAAAAAATATAATCAGCGATGCACTTGGCAGGCACTTAGCCAGATCTCACAGAGAACAAAATGCTTGTAGAAACCCTCCTGCAAAACTCCTTATTGCCAAAACTACTTTCCTTTGTTCTGCGATTTTTGATTATCTATTTCAAGAAAGCTTAACATCGGACACATGGCTCAGATCTCCCAGCAGGGAGATGCTAGCACCTCCAGGTTCTTCTATTCTGGAGCCCTGTTTTTGGGTCAGATGCTTTGCCTTTGGGAAACACCTCCTTCTCCCCACAGAGAGTCTCCTAAGCATCTAGCTTAGACCGAGGTGACTCACCTCTGGGTGTCTAAAGCTAAGCAAAATGAGTCCAAATGGGTAAGCCTTCTGTACCTCATGCTTGTCTTTACTTCTTCAATGGGAAAAATGACCGATGTTAGCTCCAGGATATGCGTCCGACGAAGATTTGCCAGATGCTCGTACTGGGTTTTCAAGTCATAGGTTTTTTTCTCTACCAATTCTCCCAGCTTGCGGTTATGCTTCTGGATCTTCTCTTTCTTCTCCTGATGCCGCTGAGCCCTGCGATAATGCTTCTGGTTCTCCTCTTTGATTCTCAGAAGCCCCTCTGCATCTGTGAAAACAGCAGCAGATGTTAGTCTTGGAAAAGGAGCTGTGAGGTACTTACAGTAAGCCGGAGAAAAGCATTATTAATATTTATAGAAAACAAGATCTATAGCAGCTTAAAACAGAAAGCCCTGCTTCACTATCAATGTTTTCCAGCTGCTAAGTGGTACAACTTTTTAATCTTTTCCGAAGATCTCCAAAGAGACTGAAATTGGGATTAATCTTTCCCTCTTTTACCCAGCTATTTTTGGATTTGGAGTAGAAAAGCCAAGATTTTGCAGTTTAATTAAACTTCTGAGGTAATCATCATGACAGAAATGGCTTGTCTGTACATGTTTGCATAGTGCTGGCCGAAAAGACATGCACTGCTTGCAGCCAAAAGTCATGTGCAGATTAGCATCTTCCTTCACCACCTCTGGCCCCACTGCTGAGATTAGTGTGGGATTAGCTTCCCACTCCCATATGCGCTCTCAAAGTGCTTGGATCCCAAAGGTGCAGGCTTCTTGGTACCACAGGAGAGCACTGACTGTCTCCCTTTCCAGTCCCAAAATGAGAAATGCGCTTATGTCCTGAAGTGCTGCATCTGCCTGAATTTACTCCATGCATCAGGTGCACTGAGGCTTGGAAAAATATCCTTCAAGAGCATCTGTTGATTCTCCTATAAAATAACTGACTGCAGTAATGCTTCCACAAACATACGCTGCTAGAAGGAATGAGTTAGCCACCTCTGGCTTTCAAAAGCATAGGAAAATATTTCTTATACGTGCTCTCCAAACACCGTCTAAAACTCTTACTCTAGTTTGAGGGAGAGCCCCAACTACTAGTCACACTAACAGCGTTAGACAGGTTCTCTTACAGCAAGGCATCACTTTCCTGTCATCAGGAAGTGAGACAACTGTCCCTTGCATGGAAGGGAAGCACTAAACCCTGACATCATTTTACTGATATATTTTTGATTGCAAGGCACAGATGAAACTAGAGCTACAATACGAATATTTGGTGGCTTCTGCTACTCAAAGAAGCTGCATTATATCACAGGATGGTGGCGGTTGGAAGGGACCTCTGGAGATCACCTCATCCAACCCCCTGCCAAAGCAGGGCCACCCAGAGCAGACTGCACAGGAACACGTCCAGGCGGGTTTGGAATATCTCCAGAGCAGGAGACTCCATCACCTCCCTAGGCAGCCTCTTCCAGTGCTCTGCCACCCTCAAAGGAAAGAAGTTTTTCCTCTCGTTCAGAATTTCTCGTGTTCCACTCTGTGCCCGTTGCCCCTTGTCCTGTCGCTGGGCACCACTGAGAAGAGTCTGGCCCCATCCTCTTGCCCCCCGCCCTGTAGGTATTGTTGAGCATTGATGAGATCCCCTCTCCTCTTCTCCAGGCTGACAGCCCCAGGGCTCTCAGCCTTTCCTCAGCACAGAGGGGCTCCAGTCCCTCATCATCTTTGTAGCCTCCGCTGGCCTCTCTCCAGCAGTTCCTTGTCTGTCTTGACGTGGGGAGACCAGCACTGGCCCCAGTACTGCAGATGTGGCCCCACCAGGGCAGAGGGGGAGGATGACCTCCCTCTACCTGCTGGCCACACTCTTTTTAATGAGCCCCAGGAGACCATTGGCCTTCTTGGCCACAAAGGCACATGGCTGGCTCATGGGCAACCTGTTGTCCACCAGGACTCACAGGTCCTTCTCCTCAGATTTGAAATCAAGAAAACTTCTAAGCGGCTATAGCTGACTCAAACAACACATTCAGACTGTCGGTCTTCTCAACAGAGGAGCACAAAAACAAAAGGCTACATCCAAAGAATGGGACCTGAGACTGATGACCAGCCATGGGTCTGTGCCCAGCCGTGGGTCTGCGCCCAGCTGTGCCTCGCCAGCACACAATACCTACCTAGTCCTGGTTTGCAGGACCGGTTTGCTGGGTATCTCTGGCTTGCTCTGCAAACTCACAGAGCTGGAACCGCACAGACCTCTGGCCGATCCCTGCTCTGGCCGGGTGGGAGCCCAGAACTGCTGGTACCCCCCTGAGCACATCCGCCCCCACAGACACAGCGTGCACTTTCCCTGAATGTCAGGAATTATTTCTAGTCATCTAACTGATCTGTTGCGACCCATGATGCGTTTGGTAGGAAGGAAGATCTGATACATGGGAGATGCAAAGTCCCAAATTAAAGGTGAGAATAGTTTCTCCGTGCAGGTAAGAACTAGTAATCCTCAGGTTTATAAAATAAGTCACCCCCTGTTAGAGGAACAGTAAAAAAATTGACTTTTCTCTGAGCAATACCAAGAATCGCCATGTGTCAGCTAGCAATTCAGTTTCCTTTAAGCATTCCTGTAACATCAACAGAAAATCAATTAATGCTTGCATTCATGTTCCCAAACGCTCCCTTTGCATAAAGAATAAGAGACAACAGGAGGAGTAAAATGTCCATCTGTTCAATTTTCACATTCACGTTGTACTTGAAAGGCTCCTTTTTCACAGAGTGAACTCCGTTTTCTGCAGGGCCAACAGCAATTATTGGAGAACATGGAACACTCCTCTTTAGCAGTCCCGGTGCAGAAACAACTGTCCTTTTTATTTTTTTTTTGGCATAGCACTTCTGCTTTATGACCCAGTTTATGAGGTTATTAAAATTTGTCCCCAGAAGTATTTCAGGACACTGCTATGTCCCACGCACCTACATTGCCTGATAAATGCAAGCACAGGCACAACAGAGAGCTATGCCAGATATTTGCAAGATTTTCTCCTTGAACTGTTCTCCATAGACAGAAGGCAAACACACACATTTTAAAACCTTATTTTAAGAAGTGCCAATTATCGAGGTGTCCAGTCAACTGCAAAAGCAGAAGCCCAATGTTCTAGAAATTGTTCTTATTTCAGAAAGCTAAACTATGCCATATCCAAGAGAAGAGAAACAACCTATTTACATGTTCTAATGTGGTCCAAGAGCGAACCAAGTTGAGTTCCTGATCTACTGCCTACTCACAGCAAGAGTTCATTTTGGGTTTACATGCAAGAGCAGCTTTGGGGTAACTGAGCTAACAACACATCAGCTGGGCAATAGTTAGGTCAGTTCATGGGTTAAATCTAATCAAGTTCACTATGAATCATAGAAGCTGCAAAAGCTGCAGATAATACGCTTCACAAAAGAGTAGAAGAGTGGAGGAACTCCCCTCCCCAGTTGGTCCTAACACTTTGCCACCTTCAGACCTGCATTTTCAAACAAGGTGGCTAATTCCTCAAAGTCACATTGACTTCCTCTTCTCCTTTCTTCACAGGCTAAAGAGAAAAAGTTATTATCTCCTTCATAATAATCTTCTGCCTACTGAAAAACTGCTTTTCTTCACCTTCCCCTTCTCTAAACCAAACCAAACACCAATCTTCTTAGCCATTCCTTTTGTTTTATTCCTAATATTCTCTTCCAGACTTTCTCCAGTTGATTAGTATCTTTCTTAAATTGCTAGAATTGGAGTTCAGACTTCCACTGAGGCAACACCAATGCTGGGCACAGCAGGACAATTGCTCCCATCTTAAATACGATGCTTACATTAATATAGTCTTTCTGAAGCAGCATTAAATTGATAATTTTTATTTAATTTGCAGTTTCCCTGATCCTTTCTTGTCAAATCTCAACACCATCCCCCATTTTGGGTTTATATGTTTCTCTTTTCTCAACAACATGCATTCGACTTTGTCCTTTTCAGATGACATTGTCATTTATCTGCATGATTTTGAATTTGATCCTGTTCTCCACAGCATCCACCTTGGCCTCCTCCATTCCACCTTCCATTCTACCATGCAAGCTATTATGGAAAATATTGAACAGAACTGGGCCAGGAACCGGTTCCTGCTGAGCTCCACCTGTCTCACCTCCTTGGTTTGACAAGTATCACCACTCTTCGAATGCAGCCTTTCTTTTTAGCCTTTTGTACCAACCTTACAGGAACTACACCCAGAGCAAACATCTTTGCTTCCTCATGAGCCAGTCTGGGGTAGTGCCCAACGCTAAGGTATGTTGCATCTTCTGCTTCATCCTCCACTAGACCATTTGACCCCCAGGAGAAGAGGTTGATTTGATATGGCCTATTCTTAACAAAGTGACGCATGTTTTTAATTTCCTTACCTTCCAACTACCTACAAAGTGGTCAAAGGTTTATAATAGGATGACTGTGTCATCAGTTCTGAAAAAAGATGCTGTTCTCACTCCGTTTCCTGGGACATCCTCTCTCCCTCTGTCTTCCCAAGTGCTCCACTGTCTACTTCAGCTTGTTCCTTAAGTTCCAGAAGGTGAATCTTGTGTGGCCTTGCTGACATAATCAAAATAATATTTAGCTGGCTGTTTTCCTTCCTTAGCCTGCAGTCCTGGCTAATCTGGCTAATCACATCTTCTTCGCAAGAAGATGAAGCAAAGGCGGCACTGAATGCTTCGGACTTCTCTGCACTGTTATTTCCTTTCTTTCCTGTTAACTAACAGGCTTGCTTACTCCATCTTTTTCTTATTATATATTTCTTGTTGTTACTATCCATCCTCCTTATTAATTGAAAAGCATATTGCATGTCAGCCTTTTTGATGTTATCACCGCAAGCTTGTGCTGTTCTTTTCTAACTATTCTCAGGTATATGATTCTGCTTCCACTCTCTGTATGGCTCCTCTTGAATTTGAAGTCATAAAAATGCTCCTGATTCAATCAATATGCTTCTGAATATGCTTCCAACCTTTCCTTTGCATGTGGGTTGTAAGGAGTGCTGCATATTCTCTTCTGAAAAATGAGCCCACAAATCTGTAAAACGTTTAGCGAGTTTCAAAACTGAAGCCACTGAATGGTAGCAACTCACCAGCCTATGCCCTGCTTCAGTGACTCTTGCTCAAGTAGGATTTTAGGATTTCTAGACAGGTGTGGGTTAAAATTCATCAGTTACATGAAATCCGTTAACAGCTGCAGAGCTGTTTGCTCCTCTTTATCAAGAGGAAGTGATCAGAAACACTACACTGAATAAAGCCATCTCTAGGGACAAAGCCAGAGTCACAGGCTGCTAAAGCATTTACTTTTAAAGCTGCTGCAAAATGATCTCCATCCAGCTGAATAATGCCTACTGTTTGCTAATTAAAACCCAAGCATAAAAAGGCCAAAATCCACTCACCGATTTGCCTTCCAGTTGATTTAAAAAGCCTCAGTTTGGAAATTCACCATTTTTAAAAACTAACACTCAAATTCACATCAATTGATTTTTCACTCTAAGGCACAGAGTTTTCCACATCACAAAAGCACGGGCATTACTCACATCTTGTCATTTCATCATTTTCTTTGCAAATGGTCTGTTTCAGCTGCTCAATCCTCATCTTGCAGGACATTATTTTCCATCTCTGAAAAAGAACATTCAGCAACTCTAGGGCACAAATGACTTCAAACACACTGACTAATGATTAACAACAAAGCCAGCAGCTTTAGTGCAAAAGTAGCAGGATGTTCTTAATTGGATCAGACGAACAAATAAATATTTCATACGCTGGTTTGCGCAGAGAAGAATGCCACAAACAAACTGAATGCTTAGTCAATCAGTATAGTAAGTTATTGAACAAATATCTAGTATGAAATGAAAAATATTGATGGTCTGGAGCGCTCTGCTTGCAGAGCCAATTACAGTTTTGCTTACAACAGGCTTTTTGGGGAAGTAACACAATGTCCTCAAGGTAAATTGCAACTTAAAAGTATGAGATCCAGGAATTCAGAGAGTTTAAAAACTATGGGACACTTTGAACAACTCACCAGCTGATCAGTTATCTCTTTCCCTTCCATGGCCTTCAAAACACTAGAGGAAAAAACACGATTGAAAGTTTTATGACTATCTGGACTACGTCTGTCTACAGCAACAGTGCATTAGAGAGACAGCTTCATTTTTCTGAGAGTTCTTATAGTTTATTTTCATTTAATAACTACAACTTACTGTTTTTGGAATTCTCTCTGCTTGGTTTTAAGATGCATCAGCCTTTCTTTCTTGTCTGAAAACCTGGAAGAGATTAAATGGTTTTATTGATACTTTGCACAACATGGCATTGTAAGTTGTCTGAAATGATAAAAAGACTGAAGCTTGCGGGAGTCTTTAAACCTCAACTATCCGTCTTAATCTTTGGAAGTAATGGCTAAACGTATAAAACTCTTGCAGAATTCTTGAGCATCTGTCTCACAGGAATTGCAACAGAACCCCTACACATGAGGAAACATCAGCTTGTCCTGTTATCGAACTTGTAAGCAAATTACTTGCTATTTCTAGAAGTTTTATAGCTTAGCAATATCAATATTTACTATATTAAGAAAAACATATAGTACCCTAAAAACCTTTAGTCACTGGAGAAATTAACAGTACAGTCTCAGATACCATAATGAGCCTGAACTGTGTTATTTCCCAAGCTCTGATGGCATTAGATGAGTCCCCTCAGGTAGTGGGAAATGCAGGATTTCACACACTACGCTCTGCATTTTCTCCCTTCTAACGTGGAATTTTCTCACACTTTATTCATTAATGGGTCCAAATAGGACAGTGCTCGCTCAAGATTTTTACATGACAGCCAAATCTTTCTTGTGTTAGTAACAGCAATTGTCTGCTACTCATTTCTATGAGGCACTTGTAGCCATCACAAGTCCATGACCTAATTGCCTGCCTGAGTTCAGCTTCACTGGATGCCTGAGGTATGAGAACTGCAAAGAACTGATCAGAAAGAAATTTTCTTAGGATTCATCATCCTGTGTTTTCACCCTTTGAATACGCAGCAGCCACGTTCTGCTCCCCTCCATGTTGTATTGAGAAACACACTTAAAGAAAATAGCATATGAACGACGCATATTGAGAAATTACAGTGAAGCATGAAGTGACAAACCTAACAGTAAGAGCAAACAGCAATAGAGACAGCCAAGAGATTTAGTTGGCATAAAAAATAGCAAATGTGCTTTGTCTTCTGCCAGTGTATGGCTTTCCAACTTTCCTTTCAGCTTCCCATGTTACAGCACCATCCTGATCCACACCTTGGGTTAAGTCCACAAATGGAAAAACAATTCGTTAATTTCCCTCTGGAACATGCAGAATGGCCAATTTCAGCCTAACAGAGCTCTAATACTTCACATACAACCCTTGAAGTCCTTTATTTCAGGAGTATCTAAGCTTTATTTAGAAAGAATTATTCAGTAAGCCTTGACAGGATGGCATCTTGGGCCTCTCTCTCTGCTCAGCTCTGGGGGTTTGATTTCAGGAAAAGTTTTTAAATGTTTCATTTCTTTCCTTGAAGTGCTGGGATCTGAAAGCTTGGTGCCTAACTCGGGGTTCAGAAAGCATGTAATCACCCTTCCAGATGACATCAGAATCATAGAATGGTTTGGGTTGGAAGGGATGTTAAATCTCATCCAGTTCCACCCCCCTGCCCTGGGCAGGGACACCTCCCACTAGACCAGGCTGCTCAAAGCCCTGTGCAGCCTTAGCATTAAAACAATTACAAAACTACTGGCTGCTGCCTTCGTAGTCAACAAAAAAAAAAAAAAAAAAAAAAAATCTGTTTTCCTTCCAAAACAAACCAAAACCAAATGCGGGAACTCAGCATAAAAGCCAGAGGCCACGCGTGAGCCGGAGGAATGTTGTGCAACTGGAGCCCAGCTGCTCAACCCGGCGCTTTCCTTCTTCCTCCGTGTCCTCACCCCAGCAGTCACCATGGAAGTGACAAAAGTGCACTGTACCAGACTCCTGCTTACCGCAGGGTAATGCACACCTACTGTACCCCCGACCTTTGGCTGCAACCAAAAATAACTTGGCCCAGAAACACACCACTCAGCAGTCGCGCAAGGAAAGAGAGGTGGGGAGATTTGGCAATTCTTGTTTTCCAAGCTGGATTAATGGGCACAGAGTCTGACTAAACGCAATTACCCAAATGACGTCCATCACATCAGCGAAAAGCTGAATGGTCTGTCAAGAATCCGAGGCTAAATTAAGTTCTTACCGGGGAGGGAAGGCAGAAATATTTGTGAAAGCCTGCAAAAATTACAGCTCACCACGCACTTCAGCAACTATGTCAAACAGCTCCTACAAACTTCTTTAGCAGGTTTCTCCTGAGCAAACATTTCCATTTCTTTATATAGCCCAATTTTAATTGCATCGCATCATGTAACTGATTTTTCTCTATGTATCTACAGCCATTCAATTTGGCAAAGAAACAAAACTTCAGATGAACTATTACAGGGACTCCCATAAAACGTAAACTGAGAGAAGGAGCGAACTCAACATCTCAAGTTATCCATTAAATGTTTCTCTTTCCTCAAGTCTTATCACATTAAGCTACGACTTTTCTATGGTTACCTGGCTTATTTCCACATGTTCATAATTAGAGAGAAGGAGGAGGAGGACTTCCTAATCTACAGGAACTGATTAATGCTGAAGGAGTTGAGGACAGCAATAGGTGCATCCATTACTGCACCTATTCACCACAATAAAACTCCATTGCTGCAAAAAGTCACTATTCTTAATCACAACCCACAGCTTAGAGAAGTCAGACAGGCTTAGACGTCACAATTATATTGTCTTTGGCTTTTGCCATCTGCAGACATCTAAAGCAAAGCAAATTTAGTACGCCTGTAAAATACACTCTGAGAATTTATGCATATGACAGGCTAGAGTAAACTCCTGGGAGCAAAGAGAGTCTCCGAGCTGAAACCAGCATCAAGATGCCGGCTTAGCTTTTGAATATACAACACATTACTAATGAAAAGAAGAATGTCAGTGATGATTTTACTGGAGGACTTCCGGACTACTCATCCTTAATTGCAGCTGTACTTCAATAATTAATCTTAACAGCTCCTCAATCTCTCCCCCGCATAGATACAGGGTGTGATTTTTGCCAGACATATGAACAACTTCAGTCTTACTGCAGCTTTTATAAAAATTAGCACACAAAAACAGTCCGACAAAAAGAAAACTGAAAGAATTCTTACTGTTAGAACATGAAGTCACTTATCTTCTTGTAAGGAAAAATCACAAGAAAATTCTAAAAATAAATCATCACTGGATACAAGGGGTAACGCTCACTTTTTTTTACTTTTCACAAGAGAAAGAACAACATTTTTCCCCCATCTGTAACGTTTCAAAGAGACAAATGGGAGGCCTGAGTGACCCCATACACTTCCACATTCTGAATTTCTCACACCGCACTTAGAATCGAGTCACGCAGAAAAGCCCTTGTCGTGACCCTGTCGGCCTCCTCCAGCACCGGCCATAAGGTTGATCTAAAATTAACCCAGGTACTACTAGAAGGCATAAAATAAACAAATAAATAACGATGACAGTAAACACAACCTGAAATCCAGCCAGTGAACTGCACCTGTCCCTGCATGACTTTGCCGCGGTGCCTGGTCACTGCCTCTCCCTGCGCTCACATCGCAAGAAATTCATAGAAACCTGCGCGCTGCTTACAAAGAAAACCACCTCTGAAGCAACGGGCTCTTTCTCGCTTTTCTATCAGCCATTCCAAGTATTAATTATAGAATGCAGATGAAGTATTTCAAGCACAGTAATTCCAAATAAGTTCCAAATCTTCAATAGAACAAGAAACCCAAGCTTTATGGGGCTCCATCCCTACGTTGAGCGTTCCTGCTGCAATCAAGCACACTTATGTTATTCACATTGTGTTATTCATATATGTTGCATTGTTCCTTTAATTTATTAATGTGAAGTTGCTGCTTTCAACGAGTTGCACTACTGCTTGGGAAAGTTGTGAGCAGCAGGAGAAACAAAGCCTGGGGAAATTGAGCACACAGAGAGGCCCTGGGAGAACAGAACAGCAGTGATCCCCACAGATGGAACCATGATGTCCAGGCAGAAGCGGGGGGGGGGGCGTTGAAGAGACCAAAAAAGGCAAATAAATAAATAAATAAATTCCTGCAGTTAAGAAACACAGTGTAAATATACAGAAGATTTCCTATCCACAGACAAACGGGACAGTTATAGCATCTCAGGAGGATGCAGTGAAAACTGTCAGACAGAAAAGCTGATCTTGCCTCACGTGAGAAGATACAGGGAAGATAAAAGTTTTTCTTTCCAACAAGCCATTGTCTTTGGTACTTTGGCTAAGACTGCTTTTTTACAGTTTCATTTTTCTGATGGGCAGAGAAACTTTTAAGCCTTGATTAATAGAGAATGACAGTCCACTATAACAAAGGCTACGATTTCTATATTTTTCTATAATTCTATAATTAAGCCTGATGCTTGGCCAAAATCTTAAAGGCTACAAAAAGGGCAGGAAAAAACCCACTTGGTTTATGTTCCAAACTCCAAATGTAACTTTTTCATGGAAGCTGCAGGTAACCCCGAGCAGCCTCACGCAAACAAGTTTTCCATCTATTTTAGAAAGACAAAATACAGTTCATCGTTCTATGACACAGTTTTTCATGCAAAAACCAAGAAAACCCATCCGGTGGCAGACTAAAGTCTCAACTTTGCGAGCTGTTTCACAACGGCGGATGGCCTGTGCCCCCTCCCACCGATGTCAATGGAAGAAAGACGCCGCCGTCCCCTTGGCCACTCTGGTGTTTGGCAAAAGGATGTGAAGAGCCGTCAGGGCGAGGCCCAAAACACACCACACGCTGCTCACCACCTTCCCAAAATAGTCCAAGACATCGCTCCCAACAGCTGCTAACAAAACTACAAACGAAGGACCAAGAACACGGCGGCAGCCAGAAACCGGCGCTGTTCCAGAGAGGGCAAACTTTTCAAGAACCTGGGATGGACAACGGCGTGAGCAACAGCTATGGAGGGGCAATCTGCATCCAAGTCATGTAATGAGGATATTTGCTAATTGACGTAGCATGACCATAGAGCCAACACTTCAGACAGAGGAGCAGGAAGGTGCGTGATCAATTCAAGCAGAGCATTTTTCGAAATTCTAAAAGGGGGCCCATGATAAGGACTATTTATATAGACAAGAAAATAATAAAAAAGAAAAGTGCCATTTTCCTCACGCCCCCTCCTGATTTTGCTTAATGATTTAGAAAACTACCGGTTTAACGCATTCTGCTGAAAAGAGATGCACGTTTACAAATATCAGCTCTCTTTTTGCCCTAAACTGTCTGGAGCTTCTGTGGGCTATGCGGACACGGACACGACCGGCTGAGCGCTGCACCTGGCTAAGTGAAAGTCGGGGCGCTGTATTATTAATTATTATTATTAATGGACAAACCGCCCCCTCCCCGCCCCCCCGGCCCTGAGGGGAGCGGGGGAGGGGCGGCCCAACGGCCGCTGCGCGAGGCGGGGCGACCCCCCCCCGGGGTAGGGGAGGGAGAGGGTGTCCCCTTCCCCCCAACACACCCCCGTCCCCGGTCCCCGTCGCCTCAGGGTCGCCGGTACCTCTCGGAGTCGCGTCCGTCGAAGAAGACGAAGTCGCCGCTCTGGACGCACTTGGCGCAGGTGAGGCGGCGGCGGGTGGTGTTGCAGAGGGGGCACCGCTCCACTGCCACGTACAGCCCCTCGGCGTCCTCCTCGGCCCCCCGCAGAGCCGCCGGCCCGGCCCCGGCCCCGGCGCCGCCGCCCTGCCCGCCGGGCTGGGGCCGGCAGCCGCTGGGAGACGCCATGATGGGCTCCCCGCGCCGCCGGTCACGTGGGACTTTGTTTTCGGGCAGGGGCATTGTGGGAAGCGGGCTCTGAGGCGGTGGCGGGAGGGACCGGCCCCGGCCCGGCCCTGAGGGGGAAAGGGGCACCCCGTGCCCCCACACGGCGAGGACCGAGGGGAGAAGCCTTAAGAAAAAAAAAAAAAAATAACGAACGTTTGGTTTTTCCGTCTCTCGGGCTCGGAGCCCGGCCGCCGGCAGCACCTGCCGGAGGAGAGAGGGCTGCCCCTGCTCGGCTCCCACAGGACAGGGGAGTGAGCAGCGGTGCAGGCCCTGCCCCACAGCTCCGCTGGGCCTGGTGAGGAGAGTGTGTGACTTTTTTTTTTCTTCCCTTTGCAACAGGTGAAGTGAAAAAAAAAACCCCAACCGCAGACAGCCTCCACGGCAGATCTGCCATCATCCTTACAACCATAGGCTGCAGGCTTTAATATTCTGCTTCATGGGGTGCTGGGTGTCCACATGAACCTCCTACAGGCATGGTGAGTCTGTAATCATAGAATGGTTTGCATTAGAAGGGACCTTAAAGATCATCCAGTGCCACCCTCTGCCTTGGGCAGGGACACCTCTCACTAGACCAGGCTGCTCAAAGCCCCATCCAGCCTGGCCTTGAACACCTCCAGGGATGGGGCATCCACAGCTTCCCTGGGCAACCTGGGCCAAGCTCACCACCCTCAGTGAGAAATTAAGCCAGAATTTTAGGGTTAAATAGATATGATCAGCTAGTATCTAGAAGCAGAGCACCAGTCCCGTGTCAGCATACAGTGGGAAATGCCAGGCAATTAGAGAGTCCACACAAACCAGAATAACTTAAAGCAATACCCTACTCTAAAAGAAACAAACAAAACAAACCCCAACAATGCTGCAGTTTAAAAAAAAAATTAAATATTCCAGCCTGTATTATTTCCCCTCCCTACTGTATTTAAGCGCTACACAACACTAGTATGAACTGCACTTTGTAGGTAGAACTAAAATAGTTGTTTTTAAGACAAGAGTTACCATAGCAAACATGAAGTTATCAGTAGCCCAGTGAAAAGGCACAGAGCCCATTTCTTATCTTTAAGACTTTACCCATACTTTTAAAGAGCATTAACTTTACTCATGGAATTGTGTAGCAAGCTCTTAATTAAGAAGCAATTTCTTGAAGAGGGCTCATTTTAGATAAACTTTTTCCAGCATCCCAATAAGAACAGGTTGTTTTTCACTTGCAAAAGATTATTGTAACTCAAAGCTTATCAGCTTTTACAGCTACAGTGCAAATAAGTCCAGCCCATAGCTGTGGAAAGTCTCCAGTGTTAGAAAACAAACAGAAAAGTAAGCCTCTGTTTAGAATAGATTTGAGTGTGGAAATCCACAGTTTGAAATCCACAAAGAAACTGATAACATAGTTAAGACCAGTTTATCATAAGGAAGTGCATGAAGTTTTTCAAACTTTTTTTCCAGAGCAGCAGACAGACAGTTATAAAAGCACTTGAGACGTGTTACAGGCACAAAAGTTGAAATCACATCCTCACTGAATCAGAAGTAAATTTATGACAGCAAAACTAAGCCCAACAAGACTATGACAACCTGTCCTGTATTAAGCCATTGCCTATGTTGTGTATTTCCATCAAGGACAGAGGTAGCTTATGGCCAGCTAGCCTTTTTTTTTTTTACTTGCACTTAAGTCATCTAACAGCAACCTCTAGTGGCTCAGGGATTTTCCTGACAAATCTGTTCCATCTTCAGGAGGAAATGAGGAGAGGACACAGAACAAACCCCAGCAGCACCAAAGCCCTGTTCTGGAAGAGACGGTTGCTTCCAGGGAATCATAGAAGGTACCAGGACAGTCAAGGGATAGTTTTTGCACTGTTCCCTGTTACATCACCAGGGTGGGCATGACACCTTTTGCAAAGGAAGCCTTGAGTTCACTTGGAGATAAAGAACCCCATTGCTTTAGCTGCAAAATTGCCAAGTTTTATGTAGTGCCATTGGCTGAGCTCTGCTTAAGCAATACAGATAATTAAGCCTTGAGCATCCAAGACTCTTTGTATTTTCCTCAAGTCTATTTTAAAGGCAGCTCCGAACCAACATGCTTTTGTCTCAGCCAAGCTACAAACTCCCATCATCTGAGGGGACTTCAGTAATAGAAGTGGGCACCATCTTGTTAAGATCTAATTTATGTCATGACAAATTAGATAATTTGCTTAGTTACCCCTCCACCCACAGAATTTCTAGGTATGTTCTAGCACTGTCAGGGGCCTTGAATGTCTTCTCTGTAGAAGGAGTACCAACATTCTAACACGTAAGAGTTTATCCAACCGGTAGGATCAGAGGGATTCATCAGATTCCTCTGCAATCACTGTCTTCAAAACACTGAAATCCACAGCTGGATTTTGCAAGCTATATTGTAGACAAAAATATATTTTGAGTTTAAACATGAAAATACAACACCACAGTAGCTAGGTTTTGGTACACTGAGGATTTTGTAAAGTTCAAAAAGCTGAGGATTTTGATAAAGCTAGTCTGAAGTGCAGTGTTGATTCACCTGTTCAACAGGGGAAGAGACACACACTGTTTCTGTTACAAAATACTTAAGTGTCACCTTAATACACATTCTATTAAAAGTACATTCATTTGGCAAATTTTTCAGCTTGACAGGAGTTGTCAGAACTCAAGTGGATTACAGGCAGCTAATCTAAAAGCTAAAAACCATTTCACAAACTATAGAAAGGCATCGGCATTTATAGCATTCAGAATAGCATCATTCGCTTAGTAATCCACAGCGGTGCAATTGGGTCCAGGAATACCCTTGCTTGCATTCCATACACAGTAATACAAACTCATGTATTATTCTTAGTTGCTTTATGGGCCGTGTTATGATGCCTTCTTGAAACCTTTTAGAATGGGGTAGATGTTCTCAAATGCCTCATAGATTTCGGAACGCTCTTTTGCTCCTAGAAAGACATTTAGGAAAAAACAGGTTTAAGAATTAGGAGAGTGTTGAGAATAACTGAATGCAACAAGCCTAATGATAAAACTACAAACCATGAAGAAACACAGGAGTTTAAGAGGAGCTTACTATTGGTTTAAGGCAGAATTTCTATCATACTTCTGCCACCTCACAAAGAACAATTTCTAGCCTGTTTTGCTTTAAGACTAGACAAGTTTTGCTTAATCTGTGGAACCAACAGGAGTTGGCTACTCTTGACAGGTGAGAAAGCATTGGCTTTGAAAAGAAAAAAAACACAAAACAAGGCAACTGAGAACCATGGTGTTACCTGCTTAACAGTAACAGCGCTGCCTGTTGATAAAGTGGAAAGATAGAAACAAGAAGTGAAGGGCATTTATTCCAATACATCCAAGTTGATCTACAGTTTGAGAACTCCCCTTCTCTGGTTCTGAGAAGCTTTTTTATTTTTAAGCTTTGTTAGGTCATCTGCAATTTCAAAGACAGCCTTTTCCACTTTACTGCAAGCAAATCTTTAATACCGAGTCTTGTATGCTGTGTTGCACCAGGCAGGACTGTTCCTTCACAGTGACACTACTCTGCCATGCTAGTGCAACAAACATTAGCTACAAAAACCAGAATTTAAATGAACTAGCAGTAGGATTAAGTGGCACTCAGGAAGAATGCCTAAACCTTTTCCTCAGAACACACTTGGACATGACTAATTCATGTGCATTACTACAACTTTTACTTTCAAAAAATAAAGTTACTTTCAAGTTTCTTTCCTGATGAGGGGAAAAAATAAAACAACTTTGCAGCTCAGCAAATTCAGTTTTGTCATTGCAGTTGGGCGCAGTGTTCACAGACAAGGACTTACCTTAGTGCTTTTGGGCCTGCTGCACACTCAAGGGTATTGCAATTAGTGTACCCAAAAATGCAACCATCAGTGGAATAGAACTGGCCAGTATGATTTTACTGGACCCAAGAAGGTGGAAAGCATTTAAGTTTGTACTGAGTGCCCCACTCTTCAGTTAGCTGAGCTCATTTGTGATGCGTGAGAATTTCTGGCTAAAGGCAGGCGCTTCTCTTTTGTCTTTCACATACCTCAAAGCTGTGTTGTGAATATACATACAGCATTCGGGTCCTCTGGGAACAAGTACCATTTATCTTTCAGTACATCTGAATAAAAGTATTTTCATGATCTTTACAAAAGAGTGTGTTAGGAAATTAAACTTTTTTACATGGGATCTGAGGTACCAGTATCTCCTGAGCACACTTAGCAAGCCTTTTGCCTCGTGAGTGTTTTGCCAAGCAGTCTGGAACAAGTTCTTAGATCTCCACCCTTTCCTCTAATAATCCCTACTAAATGTTGTCAGTGAAGTGTTTTAAGAAGTTTGCTTCCTGTCCAAGCAATTTTAAATTGCTTATTGTGGTATTCATCTTTAAGTGATTGAGTAGTTACTAGCATGTCAGCATCCTGTTGGGATTCTGCAGATAGACTTCCATGTTGTTAAACTTCAATATCTTTATCTTATTTAAAGCATAATGCCACGTGTCTGAGACACTATATGAAGCACTATGAGATTCTAGTGCAACAATACTGACATTGTTATCTGCAGAAAACACAGACAAGCAGCAGTAGGCATTACAAAGATTGCTGAGTGGCTTTACTGTGGCACAATACTAGTTTAGCTAATGTTCAGTTTAAATGCTTTCGCAGCAGATGTGGTAGCACTTGATTACAAATGTACAGAGGGAGACCACTTACCAGTCAGTACAACTTTTCCAGACACAAAGATAAGCAGCACTATCCTTGGTTTGACCATCCTATAAATAAGGCCAGGAAATAGTTCAGGTTCATAGCTGTTTCAAAGCAAGCAGGTAAGATTAGTAAAATGCAAATACTGTTTCAGTGTTTCATGCGTAAAGTGCTCTTTAATTATACTTACAATAGAGTAATTAAACACACAGATTTTAGCTAGCTACCCAGAGAAAGGCAGGTCAGGTTTTAGACATCAAGAGAAACATGGTAATCCCAGCTGGAGCTGGTAGGAGTTCTTCATGCTTACTTTTAAAGATTTCTGAGCCACTTCTGAGTGCGATTTTTCCGTAGCATTGAAACTATTATTGTAATCCCCAAACAGCACCCAAATCCTTCTTAGTCTGCAAAGAGCCCTTATCAGGAAACATCTTGTGCAACTAAGGCAAGATGACAGCCAAGTGAATCTTTAATATATATTTAGTCTGCAAATTAAATGCAAAATATTAGATGCAGTGCTAATAAAAGACACAACTGAATTTTGATTTTATCAGTGCTGAAGTCTTCGTCCTTTCCTCAGTGATGGCAATAAGTAGTTAAGAACAAGCCCATCTCAAAGGCACAGCATGCCCATCAATAAATTGATTAATTAATCAGTTAAATTGACGGCTAGTAGGCATCCAGCGATATCCCAGAAACACACTATACTTTTGGTTCTGTATTTTGCAGTCTGGCTTCATGGCTGATGGTGAGAAACCTTATCCTTGCAGATCGGCATCTGGTTTGCCGGGAGTTAAGAGGCCGCTAAGTATTAAAGGTTCACAATGGAGCAAAGGCATAGACCAGGTTCAAGTAGCTTAAGAGCTGCTCCAATTAAACCTGAAGTACTTAATCGAGACTGGTTATTTTCCTGTGGAAAACTACAGTGAAGAAAAATACTCACTAAGGTTTGATATTGCACTTGGCAATAACAGGAGACTAGTAGAATTGTGATCACCAGCACTGCTTAGATTAAGGAAAAATCTCTGGTGCATGTTGCTGTTATGCAGCGACACTGAAGATTGTGTCAGCAATATTCACAGTTAAAGAAAGCTTTTACAAAAGATAATATCTTCATTAACCAACTGAGCAAAGAACACAGGAGCTTCTTGCAGTTCTTCAGCCTTTCTTCTTAACCAGATCTGATTTACCCCAGAAGTGATTGAACACTCATGTACTATGCTGTCAGTTGCAGGGTTTCTAAAGCCTGTGTTTATGGTGTCCCTGCAAGGGGAGAGCTGTGAACAACACACAGGAGGGCAATTTAGAAGAGCCCTTCACTGTTGAATTGTGTCAGTCGTGGTTTCAAGCATTGGAAGCTTTAGTGCTAGTTTGCTGTTCATCATCCTGGCAATTAAGCAGGGGGTTGTTTTGGCTTGTGCCCCACTCAGAACAGGAGTTATTGCAGAAAATAAACTTTACTATCTTTATTGTAACACATGGCATCTACAGCCACTTCACACTTGCTGAACCAGCAAGCACATTTTTTGCTCACCAAAAGACATCCTTGATATTCAGTGTCCAATTAATTATTACCCTGTTTTCCCAGGCTCATGCAGCCTCAGGATTGCGTCTGTTTGCAGCTTACAAAGACACTGCTCCAAGTTGCATGGGGTTGTACCTCTGACTTCCACATACCTGCTGAACTGCTGGTGAGTGAGAACCAAGCCTTCCAGCCGGATGGGGAACCTCACGTCACAGCTCCCGACCATATTTTGTATCTTGAAGTCCAGGAACTTGGCAGGGAACCCAAGCTTCTGCACCACGCGTGCATACTTCCTGGCCGCAAGCCGTGATTGCTCTTCACTGAAGGAAGAGCAGAAGGGGAAAAACAGCTTCGATTAGTGCTCTCTTCTGCTCTCAAGGTGGAAGTTAGTTTGGAGCCACTACCATGCTAATCTGTCCTCCAGAAAAAGACCTGCTACTGCTCAAAATAGCAAGTCTCTCTCCCCAGAACTATTTCAGTGATCTAAAAGGGAAAAGGCAATTTGTCATTCACTTTCCTGTGGTCTATCTGAGCACACTGGAGCATGTTCTGTCACCCAGGAGTTTCCCCTCTCTTTAGGGGTTTCTCAGTTCCTTAAAACAGCTTCTCAGGGCTGATCCAAGAGGTAGACTGCAGACACCAGGACAATCATCTAGCTAGTTTGGGATGGTGGTAGGGGTTGGAGAAGAGGTCTCGAGCTGTATGTTTATGCATTCTCATTGGCAGTTTAGGGACATAAAAAAAATAAAATCAAGGGAGCTGCTGAACCTAAGGAAAAGAGCTTCAAAGTACAGAAATAATCTTTGCTTTCCTCCAGTTCCCATTTTCTCGAGGCAGATGTGTTAACTAGTGAGCACAGACACTGAAGAGAGACTTGACAGACACAAGTTATGTCCTAACTCACTTTAAAGTCGGTGAGAAATGCAAATAACCCCTTAACAAGTCATGGCATTTTAGCAGCATTTCTGCTAGTGTCTGCTCAGCTCCATCTATATTCAGGGACAGAAGCACACAATTCAGTAATTACTAAACTGCCATCATGAAGAGAAAGCTAGACATTTTTTGATACCAGTGCTTCATTTTTTTCCCTTGCAATTATGACAGCCCTTTGCTAGATAATTTAAACAGGGTTTTCTGACATTCTTCATCAGAATATAGGCATAGCTGCAAGACCCAGACCTTTAGAGGGAAGGAAAAATAAAAAAGTTACCTTTTTGCTCCTGTGCAGACCATTTTTCCTGAACTGAAGATTAGGGCTGTTGTTCGTGGCTCCCTGATTCTCATGATCACAGCAGCAAACCTCTACAAATTCAAAGGAAGACCTCGCAGTCCAGCTGAGGAATTTAGCTGGTGCTGTATCACTGTTCATTCTTTCAAGAATTGTCACTTTCAAAGCTCAATACAGCATGCATTTGCTTTGCATAAGCGTTCATTTACCACCCTGAAGTTATTTTCCACCCACTTAGGACTATGGGGCTTAAAACTACAGTCACAGGACCACTACCTCGTCCCTTACAGAAACCCAGTCTATTCCCAGTAAGTTTCTGCAGTCTAGGCCACTTGTTAGAAGTGTCACATAATACCACTCTGACTCCAGTAATTCTCTTCAATTCAAACAGGAGTTTTAACCCCCCCTAGTCAGGGCTGCTTGAGCCCTTTCAGCTGGAGGTAGCTGGCCCAGGTGGGAGGGTTCATCTAATTTCTTAAACAGCTTGGTAATTGCTAGGGTTTTATTCAAAGAAAAAAATAAAATTCTTATGGTCCCCTGTGTTTCTTTTAATTTAACAGGCCCAAATTGCAGAATTTTATGACTTTCCCCTGTGGGTCAAACCAGTGCTATTAGAAGAGGGACAAAGCTCATGGTGAATTTGTATATTAGAATCCAGCAGCACCAAGAAAGGGGAGTGCAAGTAAAGCTTTGAGTCCTTAAGATTTACCTTTGGGTTATACTCTGCATTTCTGGCATGCAGAGCTATGTTCTTCAGATCTAGTTTACAAGCCAAGTTTACAGTCGACACTATATTCCTGAGGAATGAGAGGGGAATTTTGTTATTGCAAAAGCAATCCACTGCAGACCCAACCCCCAACATTATTAGCTTAATGAGAAGTCACACTCCAATTAATAATTGCCATCAACTAATTTCCTGTCTACCTCTTTCCCACTCTAGCATTAAGCTACTTCTGGCAAAACTTGAGTAATTCAATACCAAAATTACAGTTTCTCACAGGAGGAGATATAACAAGGTATGAAATTATTAGTCCCTGAGCACTGAATTTGTGTGTCTTCCAAGAACTACATCACTGAAGCCTTTCACAGCTTTGAATTGAGCCACTACTGAGTGTTTACAGAGTCCCTACAGCACTCTTGAAGTAGATAAGAGTAGTTTATACCTGTAGAGAATGACATACTCCATCATTGCTCTAGCCTAGACAGGACAAGATCTTTTAACAAGGCCAGAATTTCTCTCACTTCTTTTCATGCCCCTTTCCCTTGCTCAGTTCAGACTCTTTCTGTGCTCAGAAAAGCAGACTGACATCTTTAAACCTCTTTGAGTCTGCCATTATCCTTAACATTCTCCTTGCTGGAAGAAATCCTCCTTTTCAAGTATTTTTGTCATTTCGTCCTGTGGAATGAAGTAGCTAGCAGTACATACTCTATATAAATAGTTTCTACCAAACATTTCTCCCATGGAGAGACTTCATCTCCTGTCTCCCAGAAGAAACTTTTCCCCCTTAACAAGCCAGAGGCATTTTGGGTACTCACTCAGCATGTTTATCAGGTCCACTCTCCCCCGTTTTGCTAAGCTGGGTGTTGTTCTGTGCCACTTTATGTTGCACAGGATCCAGTTGCCTTCCAATATTGGCAGTCCATTTGCTCCACCTCTCCTCAAAGAGGAACAGCTGCCCGTCTAGTCTTTTATGTGGCCTTATTTAAGGCCAAACCATGCTTGCCACATTCTTTGAGAATTCAGAGCATTACCTTGCAGTTTAAGCAAAACTATTACTATTATATATGCTACATATATAATACATTAACTCACTGTAACTGAGGAACTATGCCAGAGCTTTCCGATGCGGGTGTCACCGGTGTCATAGGAGTCATTGGTGTCAGAGGAGGACATGTGCCAGATGCTTCAGGGGACGGTCGAGTTGTATCTGGACATGACAAGCTGCTTTCATCCATGAAGATACCACTCTCCTCATTTCTTGATATTGACCCATCAAGCTCTTTTTGCATTTCATGGCCATCTTCAGATAAATTTTGTTCTTTGTTATCTTGGGTAATATCTGGAAGAAAGCTGAGGTCCACAGAGGAGAAGTCTGTAGGAAGTTCTTTGGGCTGATTAAGTTGAGAACCAAACAACACATCTTCAGTTGTTTGAATTGGAAGGTCTACATCATAAGGGCTCATGGGAGAAAACAGCTGAGGACTACTAGAAAGGTCATCCTGGAATTAAGAAAAAGTGTCATTAAGGATCTTGTATTAAAACATTTACTTTAACTGTGATACTACATTAGGATTAATCTTCAATGTGGAAGTTTCAATCTTTTTTCCCCCCCCTCCATACATATTATAGCAAAGAATAGTCTTAAGATTTGAAAGTGCATCCTCTGCTTGTCTGTCAGCATATAAAAATCCAGATAACTTCTATAGTAGAAATATGCATTTTCCCCCCACACCTCAGAGGCAGTCTGGAGTACTCCTGTAATACCACAAACAGCGAAATACTGTGAACCTTCCGCAGTGACTGGAGGAACAATGCTGGCCCTTTGCCCTTCACAGCCATTGTCGTGCCTCAGTTACACACGTAACCAACATAATTGCTCGTGAGTTTTTCCAAGGAAGACAGCTGGCATTTTCTGGATGGATTTAGCTCCCACTCACTATATTACTAGCTCCTCTCCCTGCTACCAGGAGACAGTGTCAGTGTTGTGTTGGATTTGTGCAACAGAGGGCAGCAGCTCACAGAATCCCGAGCAGTTTATTCTTTTCAGCTGCTGGAGGTCACCAGCTTAATTTAAGTGAGACAGAGTCAGCAAATCCAGCATCCATTCCCAGATCAAGCATGCGACATATCTGCAAGCAAGGTCCTGCATACTAATATCCTTCTTTATCAGCTGTTTATTATTAAAAGCTATTTAAAAGGCATCATAATATGATGAGGCAAGAGTTTAGGGAAGGATTTATTCCCTTCTCCATTAGGGCATAAACCTCTAGTTAGTAGAGAGCTTCTTCCCAGAAGGCGGTTTCTGCCAACGCCCACAGCAGGTGACAGCTTGGACTACATGATCCATACAAGGGGTTTTGTGTTCATTTAGGCATTTTTGGGCTGGAGAGCCAAAAGGACTTGAGAAGTCCGAGCACAAATCAGAACAGGGAACCATGCACAAGACTGAGGCCCTGGAGTTGGCAGCTCCTGCCCGAGCTCCAGTGGGAGCAGGGTTTCCAGATCAATGCTTTCCAGCCCTGAGCCAGGGCTGCTCCGTGTTCTGCGCTAATCAGCTCACTTAGCAACGCAGCCATGCACACAGGCAGATCTCTGCTCCTACTTACTCTGCAGTATATTTGCCTGGAGACACTTCGAAAACTCTTACTAAGTGACAAATCCTCCCAGAGAACCCTTTCTAGCTTGAATAAGTTTATCTCTGAAAGCATCATGAACACCTAAGTTCAAAATTGTTTCCAAAACTGACTTATAGGTGCAGAGCCCCATATGAGATCGGCTGGGGCAGGGTGCTACTGAATAAGACTGGGTACTCCTTAACCCCTTGGCTCTTTGGAAGGCAGGATCCAAGAGCACTGTCTGAGAATTAAGAGATCAGATACAAAGGTATTAGCAGTTACAAATAACAATATACTATGGAATAACTAAAATACATCTGTTTTAAACAGATATTTTTCAAGTTTGCAACAGAGGAAGGCAGGCACAGTCTCTGCAAGACCTCCAGTGGGCTAAGGCTTAGCTGTACAGGAGCTAATTTTTGTATTAATTATGATGCAGAGAAAATGGTACAAAAAAGCCGCATCACTGCGAGCCTGTAGGACTGCTCACACATCATGCTAAGGGGCATCAGAGAGTGCAATATATATAACAGTCAAAACTCTCCCCCCCCCCCCCAGTTTGTGGCACAGCTCAAAGGAAGAAGCTGATGGATAAATGAGTGGTATATGAGGCTGGAAGTATTAAACAGCTGTAAAACAAGTAAAAAAAAAAGTAACAGAAAGGGAACCACATAGAGTAGGTAGAAACAGAAAGCAAATCTTCTTTTCTTATCAGGTTTACATATAACTAGTTTGGAATAAAGCCCTTACAGGGTTAAGCGCTGGGGAAAATTGCCTTCTTAGGCAGATGCTCAGAGGCTGTGAAAGGGGGCACAAGACCATGTTTATATTGGGCTGGCTGCCAGGGGTTATTGCTATAGACTCGAGGTTAATTAACTTCACTGAAGGCCCCATCAACAGCATAGCTTTGGACATCTCCCAGCAGCTCCAGCAAGGAGATTTCACACATAGATCCTGCCTGAGATCACTAAGTTTGGGGCAGCTTGAGGGGAAACAGGCATTTTCACTTCCACTGGAGTAATTCCTGCAACCCAGGTACACATAAATCAAATCCAGCTGCTTTAAACAACTGGCTTGGATTTTTTTTTTCCTTTCTGCAGTGATCTCTCACAAATCTGCTATTATCAAGTATCCCAGCAAGTCTGAAACACAAAAAGCTCTGTAGCATTTGTAAAACCCTGGTTATACCTCATCACATTATGTACTTTATGGGGCCATGTTCTGAGGGCTTTACTAAATGTCTCTGGATTTAAGCAGCCCATTTTCTGAGCTGAAAAAGTAGTTTACAACAGGATGCAGAAGAAGGAGTTGTGTTCCCTGGGTGAAGATGATGCCCAGCTGAGAAACCCTGCCCTCTACTAGTTCCTCACCCTGTGGTCTCTCCAACCACCTGAGCCCAGGAAGACTATTCTAAATACCAGGAAAAAGAATTTTTTTGCAAGTATTTCCCAACCAGCATGAAGAGATCCAAGCCCCCTTCTCCCTCAGTACCAACACACCCCACTACGCAGGCTGTCCCTCGCAGAGGGCGAGTTTGAACACAAGCAGTGCTCCTCTCGCAGCACTTGAGGACAACCTCCCCCAGCAGCTCTGGACCATTATAGCTCAGTAGTCCCCTACTCAGGCCCGGGCTGGAGATGGTAGCCAAGCCACCTGGGACACAAAAAATCCGCGGACGACAGAGCCCTGGGGCCACCGTACTTGAGACGCGGACGGAAAAGATTGTACTGCGCGGCGTTGGTGGTATAGTGGTGAGCATAGCTGCCTTCCAAGCAGTTGACCCGGGTTCGATTCCCGGCCAACGCAGCTTTTTTCTTCCCCCCCTCCCCCTTTTTACCTGCCCGCCGCAACGCTCCAGGTACTGCTCCAGCGGCGAGATACCATCCATGAGCACAAGCAACCCCCCGACACCCCCTCGGCCCCGCTTTTATCCCCGAGGGGGCGGTACCGGGGGCAGGTGCAGCTCATCAGGGAGCGGAGCCCAGTGCAGCTGGTTTTAAATAGGCGAGGGCTGCGGGTCCCTCTGGGCTGCGATTTTTACCCCCATCAAACAGCCTCTAAGCCTTTCACCTGCCCTTGGCAGGGCTGTCCACAGGGATTTGCTCCATCCTGGGGGAAGCCTAGAGAAATCAGGGGGTTTTACCGGAGCCTACAAACATAAGCTGCTCCCCAAGCTCCCCTGAGCCTGCTCCCTCCGCAGGGCTGCAGCTTAGACCTTGTGAACATAAAGCACCTCTAGCTGGTGCTTTGGAGCCAGCAAGTGTTAATGTGCCCTTAATTTCTCCCACCTGCCTCATCAAGTGCAATAAGGCACATCTGGTCCTTTGAGAGCAGCCCCAGTCCAAAATTATCAACCTCAAACTCAAGGCATTGCAATGAAATGGCCTAATCTCAGCTGGGCCACTGCTGCTAATGAGGCTAAGAGAGAGGAAGCCATTACTCCTTACAGTCCCTGCTGTCCTCCCCTTGCAGATGTTTTCCACGCTGCTGTCTCTGTTTCCACTCCCCGTGAGTGATGATTTAAGGCCATTCCCATCTCAAAACACTCATGTGTGGAGAGTCCAGGTGTGAGGCGGTGTGTTCCCACGAGGGAGTTTGTGTTGTGCCGACGTAGCTCGGCTCGGGCGCTGCTTGACATGACACCAGCGGTTGCTGACTCGTTCCTTCTCTTCTGTCCTGTCACCGTGTGGTGATGGATGGATGGATAAATGGATGGATGGATGAGTTTCTGCAAAGGCACAGCTGGGGACGTGTCCTTGTCCCTGTCTGGGCTGGTGGATGTGCTGACTGCCATGATCAATGTACCTGTTGCTCTGCTAGACAGGGCTTCGCTTTCCGCTATAAGATTTGCTTGCAAATAGGAGGGTGAGCTGAAAAAAACCCTTTGGAAGAATATGTCACAACCCAGGCATGCAGCAGGTCTTTGGGAGGTGCTGCCAAGCTCTTCTTGCTGCCTCAGAGGTGGCAAGGATTAGATTTGTATCCTTTATCCGTGGGGCAGAATGTACGTGGTTGAGGAGCATCCTTCCCTCCTCAGCGCAGCCTGCTGGGCTGGTTTCCTGGTATTTCTGGGACTCACCTTGCCCCAGCGCTTTACAGGTGCCAAATCCCCCCCAGCCCCAGAAAAATTCAGCCTACAGCAGGTTGATTTACATCATGCTGCCCATCCCCGAGCAGCCAGGAGGCAAGTCGAGCAGCAAAGAGAGGAGAAGATTCTCTGCTGGGTTGCAGCTTGAATTACAGAGGCTGGTGGAGCTAAGCTCGGACCAGTTCAGGTTGGTTAAAACTAACACGTCCTGTTTAGGGTTGGCGGGTGACTGGGAGGGTTGCAGACAGCTCCGTGGCCTCAGCTGCTTTTGCCAGCACAATGGGATGGGGTACCAAGGGCTGTGGTGGGGGACCCTGATCCCACTGGCAGCAGCAAGCCCAGCCCTCGCAGGCTCCTTCATGACAGCGTGGGTCTGCGTTGCCCACAGGAGTCACTGAATTCAGTGCAGGGATTGCACTGGATTCGTTTTGTCCTCGCAGGGACATCCCACAGAGACAGGAGATTGGTGCTCCCACAGTGTGTGAACGCTGTTGCTGTGCTTAAGTTGGGAAGCTGGAGTATTGTGGTGGTCACGGTGTTTCCCTGGTGTGGCCCTGCCTCTAGCACTGCAGCTTTAGTGCTATGAGTTTCCTTGACTAATTAATCTGTCATTGCGCTGCAGAATGCCCCTGGAAATGAGATAGGTTCATCCTGCAGCTCCTGGGGACTGATTTTTCTGCATTTTTTGAACCTGAGATGGAGAGGTCAAACCCTAGTGTTCAACTGAGAGAGGCTACATCAGAGATGAACATAAAATACAAATCTCTTAATATTGGTGTTGCTTCTTGTCTTGGATAGGGGCATCCTGCAAATGGCAGTGAGAAGCGATGTGATTTTGGGTAAGCCATGAAGTTTGGTGCCTCTTCTGTTAAATGTGTGTATGATTGTTTACCCATCTTGAGGCGGAGAAGAAGGGAAGATGTTTAGAAAGCTGCGAGACGATCAGAGGAGTCATGAGTCACATTGTGCGGGTGATTCAAGCTCTCGGGGTTGCTTTGACCTAGAGGAAGGGTCTGCTGGATGCTGCCCAAGGGAGGGGGGCCATGCTGTGCCTCGGGATGTCTCTGTGCTCGCAGCCTCCTCGAGGCCAGGCATCCACTCACGGAGGGTCAGTGAGTGGGGTGCCCAGTGATGGGGACCCCCAGTGAGCGGAGGTGCAGGTGGTGGGAGGTCTGGAGAGCGGCGATCCAGCGAGCAGGAGGCAATGAGTCCCTGGGCTTCCCCCTCCCTGAGTCTCCCAGTCTCTGGGTCTCCCCTTCTTAGTCATCAGAGGCATCATCCTCTCTGCGCTGCAAGGTAGCGTTCTTCCTTCCTTCTTCAGCAGGAGACTCTGACCACCGTCATCAGCTGGAAAGACGTTAATTTAAAATGTGTCACTTGGAACTCATGAGACTTATCTGCTGGGTTTCTGATCATCCAGGTCCAATAATATTAGAAAGGGCAACTAGTTTTCTTCCAGCTTAAAAAAGATCATTCCTATCTCAAGCTGCCTTCTTTTTTTTGGTTTTGTTTTTTTTTCTCCCTTTATTTTCAGATTTTAATTCCCTTTGGGAAGCAGCAGCTGCCCGGAGCCAGGCCGAGGTGACTCAGGAGCAGGAGTGCTTGGAACAGGGAAGGAGCCAGGCTCACCCCCAACATGCTGGAGGCAGCCACGACACACGTCCCCAAGCGGCGGGAGCCAGTTACGGTGAATCATCACATAGTTACTGTAATGGTGAATTGTCATGAGTCTTAATTAGCAAATTGGTTAATTTTACTTAGAAAGTTGATGATTAGTACAGCAATAAGTGCTTTGTGCATTCTTTGTAAGCCATTCAATATCGGTCTTCCTTGGATAACTAATTGGAGAAGACTATTCCACAGAGCTTCTGCTGGCATTCCTGCATCGGTCTCTTAAACATTTCTGCAGCAGACATTCCTGCATTACCTGGATGCTGTAACCTGGTTATGGGACAGGACTGATCACAGGAGACTTCCAAAAACCTGGAAGGGACAAGGAGCAAGTCAGTAAGGAAGCTCTACCTGTTTTACTCATTAATGCTCTCACAGCTGCCTTCTATTCCAGCATGCTGTAAATGCCTTGCTGCTTGCTTTGAAGTTGGTTATGCTGGTTTGGCTTTATCTTATCTTTTTTCAGGAGCCAGTTTGAGAATTAAAAGCTCGTGATTGGCAACGTTCTGCTTTCTGCTTTCCTGAGCTTTATGCTAAACTCTTACAGTTGTAATTGTCTCAGGTGTAGCTTGCATCTCCTGGTGCCCTCACTGCCTGCAGCATTAAAGCCCTGCCTTTGGAGGAGGTAGAGGAGCAACCGAGAGCAGGATCGTGTTCAAAGAAGAGAGTAATACATTATGCACAAGATGTCTTTTGAGCGCAGCACCTTCCAATTACTCCAGGCCTCTACGCTTCTCTGTCAACAGCAGAATCCAAGTCTTGTTGTGAAGGTGATTCCTTCTGTTGGTTTAGCCCTGTTTTGGTCCCTGTACCTTGATTCCCTTCTTGCCAGGGACGTAAAGAGAGGGAGGTGCTGAGGAGGACCCCCAAGGGAGGTCAGAGAGAGGAGCAGGTGAGCTGCAGAGAGGTCAGTGGGCTCTGCGGGAGCAAAGGACCTGCACGGAGCTGGCAAGGCTCTCGAGAAGCAGCTGCAGCCCAAAAGGCAACTTAGAGGTAGATACCGGAGTGCATTCGGTCTGACAAGTGTGACCATCACTCTCTCACGCTTACTTATCCCATAATACTCCGTTCTATACCTGTTCAATGCTTGTCAGCGTCAATAGATACTGGATTTATTGCCAGGGAAAGAAAGAAGCCGCCGTGACTACTCAATGAGTAATAGTGAGTAATTTGACTTTTAATTGACTTATTAAGTGTATCATCATTAGGTTATGCTGGTGTAAATACGAACAGAATCAGGTCCATTAGATTTGATATTTTGTTCCAGCTTGCCCCTGTGTAAGCCAGGAGTAACCCTCTTATGGAAGTGAGGTTACAGTGATTTGTTGGGTCAGAATGATTTAGTTTTCCAGTTTTTCTGGGTGATGGGAAGAAGGGCTGTAACTTCCCGTTTTCCCCCTAGTGCTGTGTTTCCCTCCCTGTATCGGCTGATGCAGCCCAGGTCGCACAGTGGTAAGACTGCCTCTTCTTTGTCCCAGTTAAACTGGGGCTCTCTTATTCCCTGGAGAGGACAGTTATAGGGGCTTTGGGTACTCTTTGCAAACATTAGTGGACTCTCAGCATTTGTCTGCTAATGCATCCGCCTTCCATCCTTGCTGGCAGAGACCGGTGTGAGGTCAGTGCTCGGCAAGCATTGACTTCTGGACCAGGGAAGAAAGTCACTCCTGTCAGATGGAAAAGGGGTAGACTGGCTAGAAAAGAGCCATTTTTTTCTGGCTTCTACAGCCTTATTATGTGCAATGAAGACACTAACTGCCCCCATGTCAGAGAATTGCTGAGAACCAGACCCAGAGAGGATTGCCAAATCCTCCGCTGAATGCCAGAGGAAGCACTGTGAGTAAAAGCCATCTGTCTCAACTGAAAGGCTGAATGGTGACTTGAAAACTATACAGTTAACTTCATTTATTTTTCCTATCTATGCAAAGCAATGCACTGATTAAACGAAGGCGCTCTGTATGTTGTTTGCATAGAAATCCACTCGTCCTGGCCCAGTCGCGCTCTTAAGCCTTGTTCCGCGCTGTGGGGGAGAGCACATCGGTCTATTTTTATTTTTCATTCTATGTTGCATTTAAAATAGGGACAGAAAAGGGGGGGGAGTGTGTGTGTGTGTGGCTTTAAACATTGGCTGCCGCCTTAATTGCAACCTAGCAATTAATGGCTAGAGGCTTTCTTGGCCAGCTCCTCCATGAATGTCACACACACAAATATTTCTGACACCTGGGTTCAGAAATATTCTTCTGTGCTTTTTGTTAAGTCATCTTTCTAATTTTTGTGCCAAATGGTCTGCCTAAATTGAATTGCATTTAAATGAGGTGAGTGTGCGATGGATCATCTGACTGCTGCTCTTTGCCTCCAAGTTTTGTGACAAATTGCTCTTAATGCAAACACCGCGTCTCATATCTTGAACTTACTGCTGCAATTAAATACTGATCCTTTAAACCTTATCTGGAAAAAAACAATATAGTAATAGCACTCGTGCGTGTTTGCACAGAAAAGCAGAGAGGTGTGCATATAGCAGATGCTAACGGACCTCTATTAATTTAGTTTACAGGGGTAGCAGTAACATTGGAGACACGAGCAATGACATTGGCATGTCTAGGACGTTCAGGGACAGCTCTCCAGGAATTAGAGTGTATACTGTGATGCCTTCACTGCTGTGTCAGCTGAACTGTGCCACCACTGGAGTTTTTATTAGCTTATTGCATAGCGGAGGACAACTAAATGCTCTGCAAATACAATGGGCCATGGAGGGTTCTGACCAGGCACTGAAATCCCCGTAAAACTTAGTTTTGTCTGAGTGATGAGCAAGATACAGTGACTGACACCGGAATGAGTCCGCGGGGTGCGCAGCTCGGTGGTTAGTCAGTCCTCATTACCTCTTTCTCCAATTAACGGCAAGCAAATCAGCGCTCCTGAGTCAACTCAGGAGAAACCAGACTTCCCCAAAATGCTGCCAGATGTCAGCAGAAGCTCCGATCTCCCCCCCCCACCCCCCGCCATGACCTTTTGGTACTTTTAACACCCGTAATTAGCTGTAAGCGCAGTCATGTTTCTGTCACTCAACCCTTCGCCCGTGGTCTGCCAGTAAAGGCAGAGAGTTTGGCCGCGAGGAAGGAGGCCGCGCCCGGCCCGGCCGTCTTGGGCTCCTGCACTTCATCCCATTGCCATGCTTGTCCCAGCCAAGCAGGAATCCAGCCAGGGATCCCTGTCAGTACAGCCTCATCCCTCCATTTGGATCTTCTTCGCTCCTCCTCGCTGTCTTTGCAGTTTCTGTTTGTTATGGTTTGAAAAAACCCACAACAAATTATTGTCGTTTAGACGGCTATTCTCTCACCTGATCATTCCTCCCCACCCAGGATGGGGAACCGGGGAAAACAAGGAAACCCGAGGGTTGAAATATAAATAGATTTAATAGGATAAGTATAAATAATTAGCAATAATAATAAAGAACCAATACTGATCCTGATACCAATATGAAATATACAAGGATTATACCCAGCCCATTCCATCAGCGGGAAGCTGCACTCCCAGCAGGGACAGCCAATGTGGGACACTGTGAGCACTGTGTCTGGGGCTCCGGCACCGGGGCAAGGAGTTCTCAGGATGGCAGCCATCGAGGGAGAGACAGAGAGAGAGAGAGAACTCCTCAGCAAACTTTGTAATATCTATTTAATGTGACATTCATGGTATGAAACAATCCTGTTGGCAGCTTGGGGCAAGTGCCCGGGTCTTGCTCCTCCTTGTCCCTGCACCTGGTGAGCTTGAAAACACTGAGACCTTGAAACCCGCACAGCAGAGCTGGCTATAAAGTAAATATTTTCACCAATTCAGACACTGGAGTCTTCTAAAAATGCAGTTTTCCCTAGCATTAGAAGAGAAGTTAGTCCTGTTTGCTCAAACCAGGACACTGTTGTTAATAGGTTTTCCCTTAAACAGGTTATGGCATTACACTACGGATATCACGCTTTCTTATCTTCCTTATACCTTAGCTTTTATGGGCAGCGTATAGAAGTTACAGTGACTTAATTTTCTCCATACAATCCAAGATACTATAATGGAATGTTCTTATGTATTTTTGGTGTCTGCAGGCTGTGGAAGAAGATCACTTGTCACAGCGCCCGCCCTTAATGAAGGTGTCATTTTTTTCCTCATTTTTCTTTTCTTCAGTTCACTCATCTGCGACTTGTCAGAAATAATTAAATGCTGGGATTGCTTTGGCCTCCCTTCCATGGGCATTTACCCAACTCGTAAACACTAGAGTAGCTCCCCCGAACTGTGTTTCCACTCAGGCCATTTGACCGGGCTCAGGTGGGGTCGCTAAGGTTTGCTCGGAGGTGCTTTGAGGAAAATGTAGGAGCCCGGATGGGCATGTGTTTGGGACAGTTCTAGGTTGGACCTAAGCTGTTTTCTAAAACCCGAACCGCGTTGCTCAGATCCATCAGGTTTTACCCGTTAACATTAAAAATACTCAAATTTATCCCCAGATATTTTGACAGTCCCCTTTACTCACAAATTGGCGTGGGCAAAGCTGCTATGGAAAATAAATGAAGTGTGTGAGGACAGGCGGTTTAAAGGCGTTGAGGAATGCAGCTGGTTCAGACCTCTGACATCTCACTCCACTCTCACCTAATTTGTTAATGGGTATGTTTTTCCCTGTAGGACAATAACGCTTTTCTCTGTGACGTTTTATAAAGGACCTCCTAAACCTCCTTTTGTCCCTTTGGGTAAAATCAGTTGAATTGGCTTCTTTTTCTGTTTTCCCTAGAGAATCCGAGCTGGTTCTTAACCCTTTCTGTCCTCCAGGCCTTCTGAGCAGTATGATAGAAACCCTGAGATGTCTTACCAGGCTGGATACAACGCGGGCAGATGGTAGGTTCGTTAGGGAGACGCATGTTGCGATCTAAAAAAAAAAAAAAGGATATGTGGGTGAAGAGAAGAATATTGGCTCATTTTTAAGTATGAGGGGCTAAAATAGCACCTTGCAGGGGGATGTACGGGGAGTTTGTGACACCGCTGGAAATTCTCAATGGATCTCCTGGGGCACTGGCGATCCTTATGCTGTTCGCAGGACATCTCTCCTCGGACCCAAGGATTTGCAAATGTTTCCAAGTCTCCAGCTACCCTTGGGACGCAGGTGCCTGTCACCACCAGTGGTGGCAAACTGGGGACCGGAGAACAAAGATCCCCTCTGGTGTGACACTCGTTACAGCAGGCGGGCGGCTGCATCCCTTGTGTAGCCTCAGACAAAATACTTTAATATTAAACTTACTCCGCGGTGGCGTGAACAGCTGGGATGGCTCCTGTGCTCTTTGATTTACCTAGACAGGCTGCTTGTTTCCTTAGGAGTTTGTCACAGCCTGACACACGCCGTTCCCGTGATGCCTCACAGAGCTCCATCAGTGTCCTTCCCCGGCTGCGGGGGGAAAACGTGCGGAGCCAGCCTTGCCGGCTGCCTTGGCCATGGGATACCTTATCCTCCTGCTGACAGAGCCCTTGGAGCAGAAGGTCTGTCTGACTTCCCATTCCTTTTTTTCCCCCCCCATCTCACTCCGTATCGTTTCTCTTTGCTCCCCATTTTCAGGCAAGTCACAGGTCTGTGCTCAGCAGGGGCATTGCGCTGGTGTTGCAAATGTTTTTTTTTTTTCAAAGGAAAAAAAAATGTATATAACTAACAACTGGGTGCTATGAATGATGAAAAGGATTTAAACTGCCACTGTGATACCACACAGGGAGGGTTTTACAGGAGACAAGGCATTTTCTGTGTCATTCCTTCATTTGCTTTGCTTCATGATACCCGCCTCTCAGAAAAATCATCTTCCTCTAGGATGTTAGCAAAAAAAGAGGAAGAATATTTGAAACTTGCTTTGAAACAGTACTCCTACTGTGAATTCGAAACAAGGTTATTGTTGTGCTGCTCGGAAAGCTGCTTTTCTGCCTAGCTTCCCTGTGATCCCTTTAGCTCTATCTGATACTGAAGGCTTGAAATCTCCAGATTAGAAATTAAATTCCACCCCTGTGGCCCACGCCTGGTGACCCTCCGGAGTCACAGCGAATAAGTTTTCCTTTACAGCGAGCTCTTCCAGCGAAAGCTGTTGCTTTTCACTCAAGGTTGAACTCTTTTGGAGGAAAATATCATGAAAGCCTTGCGATACAGGCGGAAGAATAATTAGTGACTTGAAAACGAGGAGGGATTATTCAGACCACTGGTGGGCTCTGATATTGCAAGGATTTAGGTGCTGCTGCTACTTTGGGTATAAACCGCAACGTTTTGGGAGCAGGCATGTATGTGGCTTGGGTGTCTGGTACGGGACAGCAGCCTGGGGAGGGGAGGGAAGGAGTTTCCCACTGGGATTTCCCATGGGATTTCCATTTTTCATTGCAAACGTGAATGCTGAGAGCGACCAGTCCCAGGCCTGTGCTTGGAGGTGAGGACTGAAGAGCCCGAAGGGAAACTGTCAGAAACCATGATTTCAGTCTGATCGCTCTGAAAACGTCAGTCACTGGGATGGGCACTGGGTTGTCCAGGTGTCTTTAATTGTGCTGCTCTTATTTGGTCTTCTTTTGAACGTGATAGAATTGAACAGCAGAGTGTTAAACCCCCTATTTATTAGCTTATTATATAAGGGAGGACAACTAAATACTGTACTTTTCAGTGCTCTGTTATAATGGTGAAATCCAGAACTGGAAGGTGATTGTGGTTTATAAATACACTTTTTTTTTTTTTTTTCAGTGAGCTCTGAAACAGCTTCTAACAATTCACTTTATTAGCTGGATTTTCAGCAGTACAAAATGTGACCGTGATCATCTCAGCTTAATTAAAAACATACATACGTTGTGACAGCACATGGATTATGTGCAAACTCGGATTAGCCTGATGGATTTTTATACTGGTCACATACAATGTCATGGTTTAGATTGTTGTTTTTTTATTATGAGCTTTTATTCTTCTTGCAAGAGTTTCCAGCGTCGTTTCTGCTGACGGATGCTGCTTAGGACAGATGTATTTTTATTCCCTTACATTTGGATTGAATCAACCGTCTTTTTCCATGTAGCTCAAGTTTCCGCAGTGGAATTACTCCTAGTTTACTGCTCTGAGAAGAAAATTGTAGTCATTTTTGTGACAACCTTTAGCAGCAGTTGAAATCTTTCTTGCACATGTGTGTGTGATCTATTAATTTCCATTTCCTACCAATTGTAAGGATTCATGCTTGTAAATACTATAAAAAATGGAAGGCAAGTAAAGAGAGACAGAGAGAAAATCCAGCATTTGGTCATTGTTTTTTTCCTAGCTGGAATCAGTGAGGTGTTGAAACCTGCAGGGCATTTCTTTCTGGCATTGATAAGCATCTCTCATGTTCTTATACAAATGCTAAATTAACAATAATCAGCTTCCACGACTCCCAGCACCGCTAAGTGCCTAGCGCGTGCCTTTCTCTCGGGTCTTCTCTCAATCTACACATCTGAAGGCTTTTTCCCTGCGATCTGAGAAAGCAAAATTCCTGACAAAACTAATGACTCAGGGGCTCCTGCGGCATTTTAAAACCTTTTCTTTTTTTTCCCCGAGAGTGGCTGCCTAATGCGACTGGGATTTCAGTGCCCGTTTGCATTATTTCCTCCCTGCAGTCGGGGATATTCAGCATCATTAGCCTGGCCAGCTGCGCTGCACAGCGGTGAGTTTTTCCACCGGGTTTCTCAGGCCACGTAATCTAGATGGTTTATTGCCTTACGTATTGGGCAATGGTACACAACAGATTATTTAAAAGCATTTTCAGGTCCTTGTATCACGCCTTATGCTGGGATTTTGCGGCAAATTTTGAAGGACTGGAAATTTCTGAGCTGTTCGTTCTCAGCGATATGTTCTCGGCTGAGACCCCTTCTGAGCATGCGGGGAAATTGCCTCCGAGTCCTGGGAAGTGGAGGAAAAGAAAAATCTTCTGGATTTCCACGCTCTCCTCTTCCATTCCTGCTTAGCTCCCGGCAGGAGGGGCAGCCCTGTCCCTCCTTCCCTGGCTCTTGGCCCCAGGTTTTCTCTCCCCATTGGCAGGAGCCCCCCATCCCCTATCTGTGGGGTGGCAAATCTGCTCCCGCTCCTGGGAAACAGCAATTTGGTTCTGATGCCAGCTGGAAAACTCTGCTGTGGACAAAAAGCAATTAAATGTGGGCAAAATGTGCTGCTGCTGAGCCCTGCCACAACCACTGCAGCTACCTCAGTGATTAATGTAAGTAAGATTTGGCCTTAAATTTGCACTTTGCAAGCGCAGGATGCGGATGCTGCCTTTGGCCGGCTCACGTGCTGCTCTCGGCAGCGCTCCTGAAAGAGCGGAGTCACTGACCGGGAGATGCTGAGCGAGGGAAGCTCCGGAATGAAGCAGCAAAACACCACCTCGCCAGCTGATGGCTGGTCCCCGCGTCCAAAGTGGCCACCTCCTACACATCTCCGTGGCCTTGCCTGCGGGCTTGCTCAGCCTGGCGTGCAAGGCACAGCTCCCACCAGCACCCACCTTGCTCCGCTGCCTTTGTTTGCTCCAGAGAGTTTGGAAAGGTGGCGGTGGCCTGGAGCAGGGTGACACACGTGGCTGGCGAAGAGGGTGATGATGAGCCCTTAGCGCAGCTCGATGCAAATCCATCTTTGATACCAAACACTGCGGAGCGGTTGATCTCTCAAAGGTGCTTTGGGACAAATAAATGGTTGGCTCTGAGCTCTGGTGCTTGGAGACACCCGGAGGCTGTAGAAATGCCGGGAGGGTGCGTGAAAAGCCCTGGGGTGATGCCAACCTCCCCACTTCGCTGGGATAACTCCCTTTTTCCAACTGTTTCCCCGTTGCAGAGTCCTGGGGATGCTGGTCCTGATGGGCGCTGGCACTGACGCGCAGCTGCCGCTGGCTCAGCTGTCCTTGTCACTGCTCCTGCTGCCAAAAAAAAGGTTGCATTTTCTTGCGCACAGGAGTTTGCTTTTTCCCATCAATGTTTGGGACTCTGGGAAGCTGAGAGTTAATGTCAGTCCCCCAGTGATGGAGCCGGACGGGTGCCCTTGGTAGCTTCTTGTGCTGTTTGGCTGTCCCCGAGGAACTGTGTGACAGAGCATCACTTTCCACCCCCGTGGGCACCCGCAGATCCATGGCTGGCCGCTGATCTCATGCGCAAACTGTTTGAGGTGAAAGAAATTTGCCCCGCCAGCACTTCGGGAAGGGTCCATGTCAGAGGGAAGAAAGAGTCAGAGCTTTAAGAAGTCAGAGCTGAAAAATCCAGTTAAGCTCCCCCCAGTTGCAGACTGGGGACGTTCCATGCTGCAGATCCGGGCAGTTTTAAGGCAATTAAGGGAAATTTAGTGGCAACAACCCCTGTTTCTTGTCGTGCAGGGTATCCTTCATGTCCTGGGGGAGGCAGTGGGATCCCCACAGCTGCCCGCCAGCTTCTGGAAGGGAGATGGAGAAGGATGAGGTGGGAGTTGGATGGCACTGGGGGGTTAATTAGGGAGTGTGGGGGGGTCCCCATGTGTGGGTGGGGGGATCCCTATGCATGGAAGTCTGGGTAGCGGGATCGATTCCTGGGGGAAGTGGAACCCATGCAGGGATGGGGAGATCCCTGGGGATTCCTGCATGGGGGAGGTCCTTGGTAGGGGGTTGGGGGGGAATTCCCATGCGTGCATGGGATCTGGGTGGGTGATCCATGGGTGGGGAGATCCCTGGGGATACCTGTGTGGGTGCGTGAGACTGCCAAATAGGTGAGGGGGCCCTGCACGGGGGGGTGGGTGTCTGGGATCCCTGCGGGGGGTGTGGAGGTCTGGGGGGTGGGATCCCTGCTTGTGGGGGGTCTGAGTGGGTGATCCCTGTCCATGGGTGGGGAGATCCCAGGGGATACCCGTGTGGGTGGGTGAGCCTCATGAATAGGTGAGGGGTCCCTGCGTATGTGTGTGCGTGGGTGTCGGGGATCTCTGCGTGGGGGCGGTCAGCGGGGTGGGATCCCCAAAGGGAGGGATATCGGGGAGGTGGGATCCTGGCGTGGAGGGGATCTGGGGGGTGAGATACCCCAGTGGGGGGAGTCTGGGAGGTCGAATCCCTGCGTGAGAAGGGGTCTGGGAGGTGGGATTCCCGCGTGGGGGGGGTGTGTGTCTGTGGGGCGATCCCCCGTGCACAAGGGAAGGCTCCGGACGGATGTCCTCACACGCGTGGGACACCCGGGTGGGAGGAGGCGCGGGTGGGCCATACCCTGCCTCCAGGGCTGGGCTCCCCCGGCCCGGGTGGGCTCGGGACCGCCGCAGAAGGGGGGGATCCTCACGGGGAAGGGCGTCGGCATCGGCGGCGTCGCGCCTTTAACGGGGCGGGGGGGCCGGCAGACGCGGCGGACGTGCGGTGCCGCCTCCTCCCGCCCTCCCTTCTCTTCCTGCCCGCCAGCGCCGCGCAGGCACCGGCTCGCTGCCGCCGCTCCTCCGTCCCCTTCGTCCCGCTCCGCCCGGCCCGGCCCGCCTCGGCCCGCCGCGCCTGACGGTGAGTGAGTCCCGCCCGGGGAAGCCCCCGGTCCGGCGGCGCGGAGAGAGGAGGCCGGGGCCTCCCCGCGGCCTGCCCGGCGAGGGCCGGCGGGACTAGGCCTCGGCGTGGTCGGGGCGCAGGTGGGCGGCGGGGCGGGCCCCGGGGCTGCGGCCCGGCTGGCGGGTTGTGGCTGGGCGGCCCCCGCCGGCTCTCCCGGGGCCAGCCTGAGGGGGGAAGGCCTAGGGAGTCTGAGGGGGAGGAAGCCGGTCCCACCCGCGGCCGTGGGGCGGGGGGCGGCCGCTGCTGTGGGGCCGTCGGTGCCTCCCCAGCGCATCTCCCGGTCACCTTCCCGAAGCCAGGTTAACCGTTAAAAACGGGGAAAAAACCCAAGACAGCCCGATGTATCGGTCGTTTTCTGCGGGGCTGTGTCGCAACCTGCCCTCTGCCAGAGGAACCCACCTGTGCGGGGCGCCTTAGTCAAAATTTACCCCCAAAATCTGATTTTTATAAGAATTCCCTGTGGGTGTCAGCGTGGACTGAATGCTGCAGTGCCCGGCTGGCCTTGCCAACTTCAGTGAAACGTTGCTTTTTGCCAGGTATAAAATAGCCGGGCCCGTTTTGTGTTCCTCCGGTGGTGGTATCTGCGCACAGGAGGGTATACTGCTTTTTTCCCCGTGTTCATAGGCTGCATTTGGCGGGGGGATTTTATTTTTCAAAGTCGCCTGTGCCGTCCGATACAGGGGAAAAAACAAGAAAGGGGGGGAAGAATAGTGGGGGAGGAAAAGTTAAGGTGGCAAAACTACATCTTTTGTACCCGACCAATTCCAATTGATGAAGCATTTTAATTAAGTAGGTGGTTATAAGAGTAATGTAGCATAGCATCTTTTCTGCATTAGGCAGTGCCAAATGCTGATTTCTAGTAAATGTGTGTGCTTAAGGCTTATCAGTTCATAACCTTTTTTTCCCAAAGGCTCTTCTGTGTGTTTTGATAGCTGTTAGAAAAACTCGAAGGTGGTGATTTCTTGCTGTGTGGAAGTGAGTTGTGGAAGAAGAGCTGGGCTGATCCTCTGCTGTAGTCCTGTTTAAAATTCTTTCTCTCTTCTTTAGTGTTTCTATTGCTGCCTCTGTCCAACAACACACATGCCGTATTTAGCAGATGTAACTGACAAGTTCTATTTAACATCTCTTTACATAAGACAAGGCAGAAATCCCTCACAGGAAAGTTGGAATTGATGGCTGTGAAAGTTAAAAGGGGATTCAGTTCCCACGTTCCACTTTCTTTCACGTATTTTTCTTGCCCGTTCTCTTGGTGGATCACTCATGTCCTCCTCTTTGGTTTGGGCTGGAAGCGTTTCTCTGCCTCGTGGACCTCTTCCCTATAACTGCACTGTAATTTCTGTCTGCGAACAGGCTATGCAACTCGCTTTACCACATATTTTTTCTCTTGCCTCATATGCTGATGCTGCTTTCTGCATACTGTGATTAAAATAACTTTTGTGTGTAACTGCAGCAGGGAAAGGTTGGGGTTTGGATGGAAACACTAATTCTCTGTTAGAGTTATTACCAAATGGCTTTTTTTTTAAATTTGTGGGTTTTTTTTTCACCCCCTTTATCTAGGTAGTCTCAAGAAGGTGCTTTCTGCTCTCAGGAACAGCAGCAGTAGAATAGGAGGAACACAACTGGTTTTTAATTTGATCCTTTATCCCTCGCTGCCATAAACCCCCTATTACAGATAACTTAGTTGGCCGACTACTGTGTTTTTGAAACCCCTTGAAGAAAAGGGAGAGGCTTGCTCGAGCCTGTATAAAACTGTGGTGTTTGTTATTGAAGTAAGCCATGTACCAGCTTTCCTTTGCATCATCCGCTCTTACTGCTGGGGATTAGATGGTTATGGCTCAAAAGTGTCTAATCATTGCTTGGTCGTTGGCACTGTGAACCCAGGGTTAACAAAATCCTTCAGAAACTGAAATTCCCCTGTGAATTTCAGGGGGTGATGGGTATAGATTAAATGTGGTTTTGGCCAAGACCCTTAAGCATAAGGACACGGGTGGAGAGGACATGTGTTTTATTTTAAGCATCGAACTTCGTTGCTCCTAATCCCTTCCCTTGCGGCTGCCAAGACACCCACCTCTCACCATTGACTTCTCGAGAGCTTCAGCTCCCAAGTTTAGTTCCCTGATCATACCCCAGTGACGTGTCTGAGTAAATAGCGTGAATACCGCCCGTGCCGTCGCGGAGGGGTGGGAAGAAGCAGAAGACAGGAGGGTAATTCTTCATTCCCATTCCCACTGTCTGCTCCAAAAGCCGTGGCAGCAAGCGGGCCCATAAGAACCCGAGAGCAGAAGAGAGCCCCCGATCAAGTTTAGTTTTCCCCGTTTATAGCACCCATCCGTGCCATGGGTGCCTTTCTGAACATAACTGCTTTTAAGGTAAAACTTGATTGGTTTATTCTTCGTCCCCATCCCTGTGGGAAAGCTGTTGGAGACCCTCCTCTAAGTCTCTGAGCATTTGCTGAATTTCTGTCCTCATGGTGTTTATGGCTGGTTCGTATAATTTGTTTTTCTTCTAGTGTTGCTGTTTGGTTTAAATAGTTCTTTTCCCTCCCTGATGTAATTAGAGGGAGCAATCAGATCCCCTCTTGACCACTTGTTTTGATAGGTTAAACAAGTCAGAGTGTTTAAGTCTCCTCCTGTTGGTCTCTTGTCAATATTCTCGGGGTTTCCTTGTCAGTAAAAACCTCTTGCCGTTACCCATCAAAACCTTTTTAATATAAAGGGAATTTTATGCATCTGTGTTTAGCTCTTAAACTTCCTGCTCTGTGTTGGCAAAACAGTAGGATTGGACTGTTAAAGAAAAAAAAAAAAAAAGAATATTTTTGGGGGCCTACCCACTGCACTGAGCTCTCAAACTTTTTGACGTTCCTTGGGTGATCACTTTAGGCTAATGAGACAGGGAGTTGCTGGGCTAAATCTGTCCCAGACAAATCACTTCTTGTTAATGACTGTGCATAAACTACAGAGATGATAGATTGGAGAACTACCAGCTCGTGACTCTTAGGAATCTGTTTCTCCTCTCATCATTATACAAGATGTCCAAGCAAAGAAAACACATAATGCCTTTTAAAAAATAGTATTTATTTATATTTTGAGAAACATAAAAGCTTCTTCCTGTTCGCATGCCTGAACTACAGCTGGTTGCAGGAGAGGGGGTACTTCTGAGCTTTGAAATCTTCACATTTCCTGCCAGAATGGAGCCTTTAAAGTAATTTCTTGCAATATGGACTTGTTGGCGCTTTTTCCAGGCTGATGCCTGTGGTCTGTAGTTTGGGAATGCATCTGTGCCCGCTGGTGTGGGCGCTGCCCGAGAGACTCGGGTTCCTGCCTTTTTCGCCCCTGCAGCGTGTAATGGTGGTTGTTAACTTCCAATGAGTTTGGAGCAGGAGCAGCAGCCCTTGCATCGATAAGCACCGTATGTTGATCTGGACTCTGCTGCTTCTTCCCACTGAAGAATTGGTGTGTAACTGGTTGGAGGGAGAAGCAGAGTGGATCCAGGTGCTGCACCGAGCAGTGAGACGGTACGCAGGCATCCGCAATTCCTGCCATTCCTCTGCGAGGGCTTTTTCCCCCCCTGCCTCCACGTGAGAACTAAAGTAGCATCTGGGCCAGGTTCCCTGCGTTTGAACTCGTCCCCTCTCGGTCGCTGCCATGCCTGAGTGCAGGACTGCTGCAGTCTAATTAGATTATATTAGAATGAATAAGTGAATCTTAATAAATGAGCTTATGGGGGCACTGTCAGGTCAGCTTGGTCCCTAAATATAGGTCGTGGGCAGAGCGCAGGCTTGGTGCGTTATCTATCAATGCAGCAAAATTAAACGGAGATCTCCTGGGAACGCACAAATTCTGCTGCCTTGCCATCTTGTCGGCCTGGATGCTCCAGTGTCTTGGTATGAGAAATGCCAAAATCCACTCGAATGTGAGCATTCTTTAAGCTTGGTGGGGAGCTGGAAGGGGGAAGTCATGGCTGTGGAAATTGTAGTAATCTGAGGTGCTAAAGAATGCAAATCTCATGATCCTTTTTAATGCTTCCCATTTAGCTAAAGGTGATTTTTATTTATTTTTTTTTTTAAACGAAGTCTCTTGGAGACTGTGGAAAACAGGGAAAAAGATAAATGGTTTGTGTTGCACATATGCACGTGAAAACTCTGGAAAGCTCTGACTCTTCCAAACACAACTAAAGAATATTGTCTCCTTGCAACTCTATTATGCAAATAAGTAGTTTAGGACCTTCAAGCCTTGAATTTTGCTGTGCAATGGGTGGGGGATGGGAAGGTGAGGAGAGGGACAGGAACTGGAAGGTTTGTGTGTTAATCAGAATTAAAATAGTTACTCTCATGCAGCTCTCCTTGTTTTCTGCCACGTTCTTTGGTTTTTGTTAGCGCTTTGTGGCTACGCTGCTTATCAAGATTCACAGCTCTAAATTCCTGTTACTGAAGAGAAGAAGTAGATGAAGTTCCTTCCCCTTTTCTTCCCAAGAAGATGTATTTTAAAGGATAGCATTTTTTCTTTTTCAAATGAAACCTCATCTTTTGCTTGTAGATCACTGAGGCTGCATTATAACTTGGAGAAAGTGTTTGTAAATGCGAGCAAGCTACTAATTTTCTCACACTAATAATCCCTATTATAAATAGCATGGTCCTTCGCTGGCATTAACAGCTCCCTGCTGCTGTCGCTGCCGGATGCGCAGGATTTTTAGTGGTAGTAAGTTATAGGAAGCAGCATTTCTTGCAGGTTTTTGCTCTTTTCCGTTGGGCACCCTTCCTCCTGGCTGATCCCGCTACCCGGGCTGGATCTGCTTGCAGCCAGGCAGTCCTGCAAATCCCTGCTCTGCTCGAGAACAGCCAGTACATCACTATGCTCTGCTGCAGGAAACATCTTTAATCCCTTTTATGCTGTAAAGTTGAGGAAATAGAGCAAAACTCCTGTTTTCCTTCAAGTTGTAGTTGAATGACTAATTGAGCATCGGGGAGGGCTTTTTCCGTCTCAGAAGAGGTGTGTTGATGTTGTATTAATTGAATAGCTAACCTTCTCAGCCCGCCTGACTGGTGTCCAGCTCGTCGAGCATGTGTTGAATGACCCAGGGAACATAAAGCTGGAGTTCAGAATTACGTGGGTGTTGAAGGCTTTTAAAGCCTGATATATTTATGCCTGTGATTCATGGCGCTTCCAAAAACAATCCAGCTCTCATCCTGCGGAGGGGAAGTACCTCGGTCCGGTGTTATCATCTTTCGTTTAGCTGTGTCACCTGCCAGAGTAATATAAACTCAACCTGTGTTATTTCGGGCTCCTTATTCTTTTGCTTCCAAATCCCACCCTGCAAAGGTTTCTTGTAGAGGAAACGGTGGCTTAATTCTGCTTTACGCTCTTCTGTATAGGCTGAAAATGGTAAGCAGGGTATTTTATTTCAGGGATGTGACAAGTTTCAGTACATCTCGTTCCTGTCTGTGATGTGAAAAGGTGTCTTTTGTCTGTCTGCAACCACGCAGGAAGGAAGTTGTTGAGTCCAGCAGATAAAAAGTGCTATCTCCTCCTCTGTGCGGGGGCAAGTTGCCTGCTCAAGCTGCCTGCTCCTCGGCTCCACAGTGCTCCGCTCCCGTCCTGCTTGTAGTAGGGTGGAGGGGAGAATTTTCATGGGAAAATGTGAGTGGACTCATAATCTATTTGCAAGTGTGTAGCTGTCAAGGAAGATGACTAAGCTATTGCACAAGGTGCAGTTCTTTGGGGAGCGCACCAGGATTGGACCGGATTGTGACTGACTGATAAGAGAGCCTATAATATCAGTCAGCTGATAAATTTATGATTACTTGTTTGATCTGACCACTGGCTACAACTACTTTTTCTTTTTTTTTTTTTTCTCTTTTTCTTCTGCCTGTTTGCTGTTAGGTTTTAAGTTGAAAAGTCTGTACTCAGTGAGTACAAAGGAAAAAAGCCCAATTTATTGGAGGAAGTGGATGGTTCCCAAGCTTCTGGTGGGGAGTGCTGTCTGGCAGGAGTGCTTAAAGCCAGTGACTTGCATTTCACTTGCATGGATGTCTCTCTGCCCTGCACTGCTGCCAGGCTCTGGCACAGTGTTCTCCACCTGCCCTGGCGCACAGGCAGCATGGAGGGTGCTTACTCTCCCATTTATCAGAAGGGAAAACTGAGGCCAGGTACTTGTGGTTGAAGATGCCAAGAGCGCCTGCTGATGCTGTTCTCTTGGTCCCATTTGTGACCCGGCCCCCGGGGCATGCTGCCCTGGCTCTCCTGGGCTGGCAGTTAGCTGTTGAGTGAGTGGGAAACCACTCTTCTGAGGCTGTTCCCATATGCCTTCCTTTCAGGGTCTCCACTGCAGTGTGGCTGGGAAGCCAAGTCTGGTCTCAGAAAGCGCTGTTTCTTCCTGCCTCCTGAACCAGTTTGAAAGGCTGCTGTGATAATTAGCACTGCTTTGTCCTCTAAGTCATTATGTTGTGTGGGGACATCCCAGCTTGGCTTTTCATGTAGGCATTACCTTTTTCTTAATGCTATATGCTGTGCATGGACCTAAAAACAGGTACATGAAACCACTTGCAGCATCTTGTCTGCCCTTGTCTGTTTCGGCTCCAGGTATACCCGAGAGCAGCAGCAGGGCAGATCATACCCAACTGGTCTTTCAGAGGGCATTTCCAAATCTGAGCAATGATTGGAGTGTAGCAGTGCTGTGCCAGGAAGGGCTCTTTCCCCTGGGGCTGGGTGGGGATTTTTCTGCCTCCTTTATCTTGCTGGTCGCTGGGGAGACTTGGCCTGGACCAGGCAGTGTCTGTGGTTCTCAGTGGGGTGCGGTGCTAGGAAACTGGCAGAAAATGGAGTTTATGAGTGAATGCTGTATCCCATGTCACACCTGCTAACCTTTGCTTGTGTAAATACCTGTTGGCAGTGTGTGCGGCTTCAGCTGTGGTGGGCTGATAAAGGACTGTGCTGCTTTTTCTCTTTACACTGCCTCGGTTTGTATTTACAGCAGTGGTGGTGGAGGTCCATCAAAGCCTCACTTCTCCAGGTTCAAACTCTGACCAAGGACGAATTGTTTGCCCCACTGTTTGCCAATAAGGTGTCCTCACCAAGCCTGTCCTAGCGTGGACAACGAAAAGCATTGTCCAGAAGAGAGGCGGAGGTAGCATCTCAAAACTTTGGAAACCACCAAGCTGCAGGGAGGATTTATGGAGGTTGTCTTCGGATTTTACTGGGTGCCCTGGGCTTTCCCATGGCAGCTCAGTGGGGAGTACCACCAGCCCTCTCTCATTACCTTCACCTAAAGTCACTTCCATATCTACAGCCCGTGCTACCCTACCACTAGGATTGGGTTGCGTGCTAAATTTAGTAAACCTCTTTACAGCTTAGCCTGTGCATGTGTTTGTAAAAACAGATATTTTTTTTTTTAAGTAGCTTTTAATGGGTTAGAGCCTAGCTCAAGGTGCATGACAAAGGTAGGCTTTCTCTCCAGAGGTGGTGGTACACCAGGCCGGTTGTGGAACAGGTAGGCTGCTTCTCCACCTCGATGTACCCCAACGCATGGATTCAGCGAGGTGCAGAGTGCCGTGGGTGGGAGGGAAGGTTGCTGAGGCACAATTACGACTTGCGTAACGTGGTCTGCAGTCTGAGGCATGTGAAAAGTGCTAGCGAAGGGGTTGGGTTTCAGAAGTTTTAAAGGCTTGTGAAAATTCTTCCTCAGATGTTTCCATTACAAGCCTGCCTTTTCACCTCTCCTGCCCCTCAGTCTCCCAGTTTCTACCTTTTTTCCATGCTGCTTCTGTGCCAAAAGAAGAATTTCTTGGCTTCAAATCCAGTGTGCCTATTTCTAAGTAGATTTCTTAATCCCTGTTCCCCATTAGAGGCTACTGGAGTAATCGTTTGAGGTGTAACCAAAGTTGGAGGCAAGTAAGTTGATGCGGAGAAGTGTTAGTTCACTCCTCGCATGCGGAAGGAGGAGCAGATTGTGGGACAGCAAAGCAAGGGGAGTGAGAACCCAGAGAAGCGTGAGAGAAATGACCTCAATTACTCTGCTTTTCTGTTGCTGAGTGTTTTTAGGCCTTTTTAACAACCTGGCCTGTTCTTGAGTTCAGATCAGAGCTGTGCTGATCAGTAAAGCTGAGTGCATTGAAGGTGTGTGTGCGCGTGGGTTATGAGGCTGTTTTTAGGGGAGAACTCTGAGATGTTGGGGTATTGACTTGAACTCAATGTTCTGAAAACAGTGAAATGCATATTTGAAGTCTCTTTAGGAAACTTTTAACAAGCTTGATCTTTATGGTCACAAGGGAAGAAAACGAGGAAACCCTTAGAGATGCACTTTGAACACATCTTTTGGGGAGTTTCTTCTGTGTTGTCATCCAGCTCCCAACATTGTGCTGTATCTGGACTTAAACAGTGAACTGGATTGTGGAACTAGGACCAGTATGGTGAAGGAGTTTTGCAGGGGCTGCTGCTGCTCAGAGAAACATCAGCGAGCCTCAACATCGCTCACCTGCGGAATCAACAGCCACACAAGGAAGGTGGGAAAAGAAGGTTCCTTCACTGCGTGGCCCAGCTGTAATTCAGGTGTGTTAAGCAAGTCTGTGGAGGAGCTGGAGCCTTTTCCCTGATGCTGGAGGGGAGCTTAGTCTCCTACTCGGGGTGTTTAAGACAAGATGCAAATATTGCCTTGGAGTCTGTTGAAATACTGCAACGGTTCCTGGGTGTGTGTGACCTTCTTAAGCTGCCTGCCAGATCCCAAAGGGTCTGGGCACTGAGGTGACATTGACTGTGTATCATTTCTTAATGCTTAATGTGCGGGTACCTTCAGCAGACTGTTAAATGAAGCACAGAGAGGTTAACAAGGTGAAAAGAAATGTTATGGAGAGGAATGTGTGGTGCTACTTTTTAGGTGCACGTATCCTTGGTGTGGGAGTTGAAAGGATGGTATCTTGGTGGAGTTACAGCCAGCGAGGTCCCTGTCGTAGTGCAGGAGGTGTTTTGGGTAGATGAGGAGCTCTTAGTTCTGCCCTTGATAAATGGGCTACAGGCAGTGTCTCAAAGGAGAATGGAGAGGGACCTTAACACTTCATCTGTCCCAGTAGGGAAATGACGATAGCTGTTTCTTAAGCTTCATGTTGTGCTTGTAAATCGAGTTAGAAGTTCCAGCTCATAATGCAATTTATACTTTGAAATACACTGGGGTAACTTGTACGGTGCCAGTGCTCTAGGGATCACTTCTAAAGCCTCTCCAGTTCCTTAACCATTTTGAAACTTGACTTCTAGGAGTATCAATAGCACCGTGTTCTGCAGCATAAGGGATCTAGTTTGGATATAGAAGTGCTATCTTTGTGCCTGTGTGATAACATACTTCAGGGTAAATGTTGAAGGACAGCTTTGCTATGGAGCAGTCAGACTATCTCATATCTGCTGGGGAGGACTTGGCGATGGGAGTCTGCTCAGCCTGCGTGCTGGAGCAGAAAGTCAAAATATCAGTGTTGTAGGAAGCCCGTTATCTGCAGAAGCTTCTGTGGCTCAAATCCAGCCCTGAACGTACCTCTACGCATTCTCTGTGTTCAAAGGGTTTTATAAATACAGCATGAACAATGTTTTAATCTGGCAAATGATTTTAAACTTGATGCACAGCTGTAATAACATCCAACCCGCTTTTGCAGGTGTTGTTCCTAAGGTGACTATGGATTAAAACGCCCTGATTGCTACTAGCAAAAGAGTGGTAGGTGCCTCTTGTATCAGTTAAAGCATGTTCCCTGTAGTCCTAGGGCTCTGGTTCGCCTCTGTAGTGAAGTGGCAGGAGCGGTGAGAAGGAGTCTTCTGCTGCTTTATGGCCAGGTGAAATAAAACACGGCACCCACGCTCTATCCGGAAGCTGCGGCTTCACCATTGCAGCACTGAGCACCTCCTTGGATTGATGACTGAGAGCGTTTTTCCGACTTGTGGTCAAAATGCATTCATGGCCTGTTACTACCCATTTGTTCCCATGCCAGCATTGTCCTCTGGCTTGAACCCTGCCCTGCAAGGTGGGAGCTGCAGGAAGCAGCTCTGCTGGGCACGGCCCCCTTCGCTTGGGTGTAGTTCCAAGCAGTGTAGCTCTATGTGCATGGGGGGAAGCAAGGGGAGCAAGAAATGTCTGCTCAAGCCTGGCTGTTTGGATTTTCCGATGTTTTCGTGTCTTTCTGAATCACAACTGTGGTATACGGTATTAAAAGCAAAAACAGGCATGCTGATGCAGTGCCTGCACAGCTGGGCAGGCTGAAGAGGAGGCAATTCCAGCCTGGGGAGGCTTGTAGTATTCCCCAAGTCCTAGTTTGGAAGTTCTGCTGCTCATGTTGATGATAACTCTATTTATGATGCCTCTTGTCAACTTCTAGGAACTTTGACTTCTATATGTTGAGTCTGCGTTCCTCCTATCATGTAGCCTAAAATGAAGTCGCCCTTTTAAAATCTCAGGGTTGAGAACTAGCTGCATACTCCTGAGTTTTAAACTCTTGGCATATTTGAAAATTTATTACCACTCTGAACTTTGGTTGTTTAACTGATGGATACTTTTTTTTTCCCCTCTGTATTGTATGTGGTGAGAAGGGAGAAAAGTCTTGCCTGTTGATTTCATCTCCCTTTCCAGCTGAAGAATTATCAAGATTTAGCCTAATAATGGAGTACAGCAATCTAGTTTCAAATGCTGCTTTCTGATGCTCTCATTTAGCTAGGTCTGTGCCACATTTCCAGTATTTTGATGCAGCAACCACACTTTCTTTCCCTTTAGAGAAAACTGAAATCACTCAACCGCTTAGACATAATGTGTGCAGTAAATAGTATCTTAAAACTTCAGGTAGTTAGAAGAAACCACATGAAAGCATCTAGATCTGATACGATTCACAATCACTTACGAGTTTTGATTACCCTCTATGAGTTAACAACTCTCCTTTAACTTACAGCCTTTCCAACGCAGGTCAATCTCGTTTTCCTCTAGGCATTCATATAGAGGAGAGCATCTGTCTGCTGGCGGCTTCTCCTGTTGTCCATTGCTGTTTAACAATAGGATCGTTGAGTCACCGAGAGGTTAATGAAGCGCCTTTTTTTTTTTTTGTCAGTGGTCCAATCTCTTTGTATAGTTGTGTGGAACAGCACACTGAACAGAAATAATGGGAAAATCTTGTTGGTGGAATGACCGGGGTTGTTATTTTGCAATACCAGGGTAAAGACCTGCTTAAGCTTCAGGCTTCTAACTGTGTACGGGGTGGCTGATTACAAATCCCTCTGCAAGAACATTAAATGTGAGTTTCTCTGCATCTTTTGCGCTTAATGGTGTTGGAGCTCGGGGGATCTGAACAATTACAGTTGGTTCAGCGGTAGCTTCCCATTTAGTGTTTAAAACAGTTTTGTTATGATGAGTCTTTAGGGGTTTGGCATTAGAAGAAGGGTGAATTGTAGCCCTTAATTATGAAGTGCAGGAACAATTGCAGCCGGACAGGCAGGCAGTGGTCCAGCTCCTCTCTTACTGGGCGAGCGATGCTTTTGTGCTGTGCCATCCCACTGCACAAATGACTGGAGCAGGCTGTCACTAGATTGATTTGGTTTGATCCCTTTTAGGAAAGGCTCTAATTTTGGATTTCTGACAGTAGTCCTTCAGGCTTCTGCCCTGTTGCTCTGAGCAAATGTGTTACTGTGGCATCCCGTGTGGGATTAAAAACCAGCTATTAAATCCAGTTGTACTGGGACACCAGTGGGAAAGTAATTGCTAGGAAAGACTTGAAGGCGCAGTGTTTTGCTGGCAGCCTGGTTCCTTTGCGTGTACAGGTGATGGAGAGCTTTGAGGAGTCTGCGGGAATTAAGCTTGGGAAGGTGCGGGATGGGGTTGTGCTCTGTGGCACGTGGGTGAGCTGTGACTTGCCAGATGGCACCCGGGGCAGGGAGAGACTTCTTTCCCCCTATCTCTTATCCTGTGGGTGAGGGCATCACGTGCTCAGTAGATCTGGGTGATGGTGGGACTTGCAGGAGTTCTTGCCAGCGGCACGGCTCCAAGAAATTCACCTTTTCCCTCCGACACACCTCTCCAGTCTGGGTTTCACCTATGGTTTGAGTCAAAGTACGCCCGATATCGCTGAGACATCACTCAGCCCCAGCCCTGCCTCCTTTCCAAGTGTGTTGTTTGGCGAAGACATCGTCAGGCGACTCACCAACCACACTTGCACTGCGGTGTGCTTCCAGCAGAGCTTGTGCTGGGAAATGGAAAACACAGGACTCCTCCCCGGGACACAACTCCACTTTTTTTTTTTTTTCCCCCCTCCCGGGAGCTGCTGAGCCTCCGTGGCAGCTGGTGTACGTATGGTAGTGCCTTCTCCTGTGGGGAATGTTAAAAATACACGCTACATTTTCCCTTTCCACATACCAAAATATATTAATGTGCTGCTGCTCTGATTAGTCATTTCCTCTTCCTTTGTTCCTTTCGCAACAGGGTGAAGGACTGTGGGCACATGCTTCAGTAAAATCTTGTATGGTTAAGAAGTCTGGTGCTAGATAGATCCTCCTGGTTTAATACCCGTCTTTGTTGGCAGAAGATGACTTCTGTTCTCAATCCATTAAATACACGCTTAAAAATAAGTCTGGATTAAGTCACTTTTATGGTATTCATACTAAGAATATCTTTGCCGGATTTATTTTTGTAGGGGAAAGAAATTCTAATATGAACGAAGTTAATACTTCTACCATGAATTTAATATATTCTTGCAGGAAAACTTCAGTGATACATTGCTGTAGGAAAATTTCCAAATTCTCTTGTTTATTTCAAGGCATCTCATCTTCCCCCTGTGCCATTACCTCTGTGCACCCCGAGTTCCTGCAAGACCTCGTTCAGCGTGGGTGGAAAACTTGGTGAAAGCCCCAGTGTGACACTGTTGGGCCGTATGTGGCTCAATTATGGGATAGCTTTGGCAGCCTCCACGCCATCAGGGTGTGGAGGTACGAAGGTTAGTAAATTCAGCTATACGGACCCGCTTAAACATTGCTCCAAACGACTTGCCAGTCCTTCAAGGCTGGATTTTTTTTTTTTTTTTTCTTCTCCATTGCTGCTGCTGCTTTGGTGAGAAATTTGGAGAAAAGCTTTAGTATTGGGTGGTCTGGAGACCTGCAGGACAAGTGGCAGGTTTAAAACTTTCTTGTGTGTCTGAAGAAATTCAAGTGAGTAGGCCAAAATGTGGTCTGACCAATATGGTTAAGGGAAAAATTGAATAGGAATTTGGAGAATCGAGCAATAAATTAAGACAGACCTTTTTGTAGGTATGTGCAAACTTCAGAAATATGTCCCCTAAACAAAATGCCATCCTCGTTAGCAATCTGTCATGGTTTTCCCATCGTTCTGGCACTGAGGACATCTGCTTTGCCCTGGATTCGAAGTGGAGGACAGCTTGTGCCTGCCCGGGGAGGTGAGACCCAGGCAACAGCACTGCTCCTGCCTGGCAGCCTGGGAAGAAACGGCGTTGGTGGGGTCGTACGAGGCTCGCGGGGAGGTAAAATTACCTCTTCTGGGATACACAGGCAGATAATACACTTGGATATTTGCAGCTCTTTTATATAAAAACCTGGATTGTTTTTTTTAAAAATGAGCATTAGCCTCCCAGTACTCAGATGCCATTCATACTTTCACAGCAATCTGCTAAGGCAAAAAAAAAAAAAAAAGCTGGACTGAAGGCATTTTCTTCCTTTGTTTCTGTCTCCTCTTATTCTACATTTATTTTTTTTAAATATAAACAAGAATACATAATACAGGAATGTATATTTAGGTAGTTATATTTACTATATACACTAGGAAAGGAAAAAGGTTTCATTCCAGCTGTTTTTTATTTGCAGACTGCTGTGAAAGTATGAGAGGAATTTGAGTACTGAGAAGCTACTGCTTGTACCTGCTTTCCTCTATCCTTCCATGCTTGCAGAGACTGAATTGGGTGTAAATAGATGAAAAGGCTGTAGCAGCCTCAAATTTCTCAAGAGATGATCTTCAAATCTTTTTACTTGGAATTTGAGGCTCTGCCTCATTTGTGGCCAGAGGGGGATCAATTGTGTAATTGCTGTGGGTGCTGTAGAGCTTGTTTTAATCAAGTTAGAGTATGGCAAAGGTAGGTGCAGAAGTCTCAGAATAAATATACTTATGCTGGTGCAACTTATTCCTGTGTCAGAAAAGGATTAAGCCGTGTTGGAGGAAGAAATCCTGGTACCCTCACAGCTGAGACTCTTCACCTGCCTTGTTTTGGCAGAGCCAACTTTGGGAATGACACTGCCTGCAGTTATGTCAGCAGATGGTGCAGGGGATAAGATGGGTGACCCAGCTTTGTCACCCAGCTGAAGGACAGTTGTGCTGGTAATGCAAAAACCCTGTGCCCTCGGAAAGGGTGTTGTGACGGCTGAAAGAGCCCCGGCAAAACCCTGAGAGAGCCTATGCGGGCTGTGCCGTGCTCTGCACCAGAGCTGCTGTGTCCTGTCTGCCCCCGGCTTTGGGAGATGATAGCTGTGCTCTGATGGATCCAAGGTGAAGATTATACTGTGAATGTATATTTATACAGTAGACTACAACAGATGTGAAAAGGCCTTTGTGGAAGCGCATAGTGGCTTTAAAGTTGTGTAAGTGGCTTGTGTGTGGTAAACCCGAGCTGCTGTGGACTGGCACGTCAGCTTGGCATCTGCAAACCTCTGTGAACTTTCCGGGCGGCTCATCAGGATAACAAAATAGGCATGGCTGATCCCTTCCTCCTGTCCAGGCGCTGGGCACAAACACATTTCAGGTGCGGCTGTGCGTGTTTAATGCGTCTGCCTGGCTGACCCAAGAGTCCTGGCTTAAATTCTCACCCTGTTCCTGCTGCTGGATGGGTTTGTGTTGCAGGAGACCCCTTGATGCTCAAAAACTACAGGACTTGCAGAACTGCTTCTCAGACTAATGATCTAAACTCAGCCTTGGCTATTAATCTGCTAGCTTTGTCTCTTATTTTTAGTATGTAATCCTGCATTAATATGGCCTGGGTAAAACCCCAAGTTCTAGCATTGCCTGCAAAGCCAGAATGAAGGAGTTAATCAATGTTGGGTTTACGGCAAGGTGTTGTCACACCTTGAGCAAACCTGCCAAAGCCATGCATAGCAATGCAGCTGGGCAGTGTCGTGGTGAGAACAGCGGAGGTTGGTTTTAATCAAGTGGATATGTTGAGACTACTAGAAATGTAAACTTAATTCTTTTCTAAGTTGTGGCTAAAAGGTGCAGCTGGCTGGGTTTGTTGGCTTTGGAGAAGTGAGCCTTGACTGCTGCCCGGCTTCTACTGACGTCTTTCCTTGCCTTAGCATCAGCAGAATTGTTCATGCTGTTGGATTCCTATGGCTGCTTGTGCAGCCTCTTTTGCTGTTGAACTGTGCCCTTTGATAAAATGCCCACCACGGGGAAACAACAGATGTAGCTGGGGATCTTCTGGCTGGAGCCACTGCGGGAGCGAGCGAGTGACCTTGGCTGCCATCGCCACCCGCTTGGGATGCGAGAAAAGCCACAAGCTGAGAAAATCAGTGTCTGTGTTGAACCTTTAGTTTAGAATTTACTGCTCTTTGGTCCTTTGTGAGAAAATGTAGTTAGTGTGTTTTTTTTCCTTCGTATTTTGAGAAGTGTAATTTCCCAGTTCTCCACGCACAGAAGTGAGCGGTGATTTGAAGAACAAATGTCAGATCTGCTCTCCGGGTGTTTAAATGCCTCTCAAATAGTTCACGGTGTTGTGGGCAGAGCATGTCTGTACACGAGTGTGTGATGGAAGGATCTGGGGAAGCCTCAGGAGCTCCCTGGAAATAGTGATGGGAAGATGCACGCTTGCAGCCTAATGCTGGGAGCCCTCTCTGGGCATGGTCCTCCCCCAGCACCCTCCTGTTGGAAGAAAGAAGCGTTTGATCCTTTACAGGCACTTTGGAAGAAGGTAGTGTAAAGATAACTTGTTATCTTTTGACTTTGGAGATAATAGACGTGTGTTAGAAGTTAGTGATTTTAATGGAAAACTTGAAGTTTCTGGTGTCTGGTAGAGCCGAGGGTGCTTGCTTCTAGCCTTGATGGGTGCCAGTTTTTATTTGAAATAACTTGCTCTCGCGAATGCGAGAAATGTTTTGGTCTCCTGAACAATATCAGTGTCTTCATGCTCATGTTTTGGTGAACCCCGCGGGTTGCTGGAGGGAAGGATCTGTGCAGTTTTGGGGTATTGGGGCAAGCTGCCGGGCAGCAGAGCGGAGCGTGGTTTTCCATCCCGTTTCTCGCTCCGTGCCAACTGCATATACATGCATGCTTTTATCCCCGGATAAATTCGAGGTTGCTCATTCTGCTTTCACTGACGCTGATTCCACCTCTGGGCTTTATCCCGCAGCCCAGGTGGTTTCAGGGTGTCAGCTGCCTCCCGGAGAATCCCTGCCCTGCCTTAGCTTGTCTGAGCTTGCCTGGAGGGCCGGGCTGTGCTGGAAACCTCCTGCCTTCTCCCGGCAAACCCTTGTGGGAGGCACTGGGGTGCTCACCGCTTGGACAAGAGCAAGGTCATCTGCCAGACAGTGGTGGCAACCTCCTGTAGCCATATTGCGCTCTCGGCTTGCTCTTGGCATCGCTGCTGCAATTTGTCAGGTGTTGGCTCTAAAGATGTATTAAAAAAACCCAAACAAACCAAAACCTAAAAGTAAAGGCTTTTGTTGAAGCGAAGCTGCTCTTCTCTGGAATTTAATAAATAGTGAGTCTGTGTTAACTAACATCAAGCAACTGAGAGCAGACAGAGCCCAACAGATGGTACAAACAGCGGCATGTTTGGAATGGAAAATATTTACCTAGAGGGTATTTGAGAAGCACTGAGATTGTGCGCTGCAAATGGCTTAATTGTATCAGTGTAATCAAGTGAAGGAGAGCAAGATTTATTGACAAGTCTCATTCTCCTCTTGCTGTTAGCAGTTTGTAGGGGGTGTCAAGCACTGCTGAGCTTCACTTGAACAGGACTCCTTCCCAGAGAGGAGAACTTTAATACGTGAATGGCTCAGTCTGTAATTTCGAGTGTCTACAGCTTTCTGCTGCTGCTGCATAAATCATGCTGTCAGGGCAAGTATTTAAATGAAAGAGACTCTGAGCTTGAACTGCTGTTTGTTATGCTTCCCCCCGGTCTTAGTTTTGAAAGGACTTCTGTAAACAGAGCATGGAAATAGAGCTATACAAGTAGAGTTTAGAAAGAATACAAAAAAAAAAGCAGGTTAAATCTTCCCATCCACATCAAAACTGGCAGGGCCACTTAGCCCTTTAGCTGTTCTAGGTGGTGGGTGCTTCACATGCACCTCTTAGTTGTGCAAATTTAATGACTTGTGAGAAGACTGTGTGTGATTTTTTTTTTTTTTTTTTTACTGGAAGCTGTGCCTTTTTCCTTACATAGGTGGCAGATGAGATTTATATGTGATATCTTATTTTCCTGTCTTAAAAATGGTGTTCAGGTGTAGCCGGCTCCTCACTGGTGTTCACTGGGCAGTGTGGTTTTTGGGAATGGGTAACCCTTGAATGGGAAGGGTGAGGAGGATGCTGAGTCATTGCCAGGGCTCCCTTTGTTCCCAGCGTTGCTCACCTGCTGAAATTAGCCAGGTGTTAATGAACTTGAAGCAAGTTTGATGGCCTGAAATCCCTGCCTGCTCTGACAGCTCGGCTTTCACTCGCTGCCTCCTGATGTCACCGTGCAGAAGCTCTGCTGTCCTCCGTCTTGTCTTGGGGCGTGAAGAACATGTCTTGTTTCTTCAGTGACATACAGGACGGCTTAAAAAAACCAAATCCAAACCAACCAAAGCTCTCAACCTGCAGATTTTTCTCGTACTGTAGCAATGCTGATGTTAAGTGAACTGCCTTTAAGTTTTTCTGGCAGCCCTCCTTCCTAGGGAGCCCAAGAGTGCTTTAATTAGTTAATGCTCATGAACAGAGTCACAGAGAGCTGGTTGCTCCCACCGTGGCTAAACATCTTATTTAATTTTATATTTTACGTGTGGCAGATCTGGGTTTAGTTGCCTTGTCCAGCTCAAGCTGCTGGGCTTCCTCTCCCAAAGAGCTCTGGGGGAAGATGAGTTTGGGAGCGAAGCTGTTCCCAAGAGGATCCTCTTTGCAGCTGGCTGATATGGAGTGTGTTGCTTCCTGTGTGCAGGTTAAGGAAAAAATATTGTTATCTATTTGAGGAATTTATTGAATACAGATGCTCCTTTGGGACTTCTTGCTGTATTCCTCACGACTGTTGAAAGTGAGGGCTTTCTTTTAGTCAGCTAGCCAGCTTGAGAAAATCTCAGGGAAATACCCCAAATAAGGAAACTGTTGCCTTAGCTAAATCATATGTGGTATCTCTTAAACTGCTTAGTATTTTTTTTTTTAAATTACCTTTGTACCTATATTTTCCCCCCTTAATGTTAGTTTTTCAGAGAGACACAAATCCCTGGAGATTACGTGCATCTCAGGACCCAAGTGTTTCTAGAAGCTGTGCCTCTGATGTGCTGGGGCTGGGCTACGAGTGACTTATTAGCCAGATGCAGCTATAATTTATTTCTGTCTCCTCAAGTAAGCTAATCCCCTGGACCGAACTGGATGAATATCCCATGAAATGTGGTATCTGTGCAGGGTGAAACTTGAGATTTAAATGCAAAAAGCGAAGGGTGTGTTACGAAATGCAGGGCAGTGTTAACTAGCAGAGGAAGTCAGGTGCAAGCAATAATACTGGAGCTCAGAAATAGTTATTTTCTGTGGCACGGGCTCTGTTTCGGGGAACAAAAGTGCGATTCTTTTGTTAAACGCAGGATGGGAACAGTGACCGAGTCTGCGCGCAGGCTGGGACAGATGCGGTTTGTTCCCCTTTCTCAGAATGACTGAAGGGATGTTGTGAGTTCCTGACTTAACGAAGGAGACAGGAGCGTGTCTGCAAGTGGGGAGCCTGGCACGGGCCCTGGGCAGCCCGGCTCTGAGAAACGTGCCCAATAAATATCAGGTTAAATATCAATAAATATCATATATGGATGAAAGGTGAGTATTTAACTAAATACCTTGAACTTTAAACGTAGCTGAAGTCGCTGGGCCTGTTGTTGGCAGCAATGAGGAGGTGTGTACGTGCAGTTTCTCCCGGGTGTGCCTTGCTGGGGAGAGCTGTTGCAGCCACCACCAGAAGTTGTCCAAGAGAGGGCTGTGAGTGAGAGAAGTCCCCTTGCAGCACTTCCAGGGGGGAGAATTAATATTTTTGTGAGGGTATCTCACGTTTCAATAGCTAAAAAGAATGGAAGGAATGGCAAAACTAAATCCTGAGCAGCAGTTAAGCTGGTATGCGTAATGTAGCATTCACTTTTTTCTGGTTTAATAAAAGGAACTTCTCTGTCCTGTTTCTTTTTGTATGGTGTAGGATTTTCCCCCCCCGGCCCAGATTGCTTCTGTTTTTTTTCTAGATGGCTTGTCAGTGTAATACAGAGGTATAAATGGGAACAGAGAAACTTTTTAAATAATTGTAGGTTGTCGGAGGGCAACTGGGAACCGTGTGTGAGCCAAAACACTGTCTCTTTACCCCCATGGCAAGGATGCCACTTCATAAAGATGTCTTGACAAGGGCCAGATGGTGAAGGATGTCATCTTGTCATTCTGCATGAAGGATACCAGCAGCAATGTATCCTTCTAGAAGTGATTTTTAAATGCCCTTGCTCATGCTGGGCTGAGATAGAAAACTAGTGTATAACTATCAGAGTAGAGTGCTTGTTCGCCATTCCCAGGTGTTCTTAATCAATTCTAGTTACATTCTCAGGCTTTTACTTCATTTTTTTGAACTCTGCTTCCCTGGATTTGTGCGTTTGTAATTCCCCGTTGGACTTTGGAGATCAAATCTTCATGCCTCTGATAAGTGTTTGGGGTGGAAGCCTTCATCTGCCTCACGCTCTGCTTCACCCTGATGAGCGAGAGGAGGACGGGAGCAGTGACTGAGTCTGATGCTCTGAAACTCAACATTGCCAGGCTGCAGGGTGCAAGCGATGCCATTCCACAAGTGGAGTTGAGTCGGGAGGGGAGAGCAGGGCGGTGGACGGAGGTTCGGCAGGGCTTTGGTACTCGGCCAGCTCTGAGATAAGACCTCATCTTGTCCAGTCCCTCTTCCCCACTCGGCCTAGCAGTTACAACTATGTAGTTACAGCTCCTCTTGAAAGCAGATGAAGCTTTTACACACGTCTAGCCTCTCTGGTCTCAAAGCAACAGTCATTTTCTGCTTGTAACTTCATCCTGCCTTGACCATCACACCTCCTGACACTTGATGTCTCAAACTTCTACAACATGTGTTTTGCTAAGCGCATGATTCGAGCTGAGCATCTGGCCTCGGGCACTAGGAAAAGCATAGGGACGGCTGCAGGGTGGGATCCTCCCAGCGTGGCTGAAGCAATGGGATGAATTCCCAGCCAGCTGCGTGCTTCTGTATCGGCAAGGCAGAGGTGGACTTCTCCGGGATCTTTGTGGTTAGGTATTGTAAATTGTTGTGGTGATATATTGTAATGATCAACTTAATTACACTTCTGAAAATTCTGCTTTAATTACATATTTACTTTGGGGATTATCTTCTCCCGTAAGCATTCAATATTGACTTTGGCTGAGACAACTTTTCAAGATCTGCTTCCTTCAAGAGGTGACTAATATTAGATCACTTAGTGCAGGAAGCTGGTTTTATCAGGTAGCTGCAACTAATCATTTTGAAAGCTCCAGCTTAGTTGTGAGCATCTGTGCTTTTTCTTCCTAAAAGACAAGCTTTTCCTCCCATCCCTCTCAGCCCTTCTGAAACTTTCTGTGCTGGATGTAACTCTAGACCCAAGCCTTTTCAGTGAGCTGCAAGTACGCAGAAAATAATTACAAACTGGGAGGAGACTTACGGTTAAGACAACTGATGAATAATTAGTGTATTGAAATGTTAATCTTCTGTTTGGATAACTTAATAGCCAAATTAGAGTTCCCACTCCTTGCTTTCTGTGCTGCTCAATGCACTGTACAAATATATTATCACAGTAACTCCTCTCTGTTACAACATACTATACTAAGAAATTATTACATATAACAACTCTTCCCTCTTGAGCTAGAGCCAGGCTCCAAACCAAGCTCTCGCCAACGTGGCAGGATGGCAAGCCAGTTTGAGAGCAGCTTCCAGCACAGCCAGGAGTTGAGGTAAAGCAACCTTAAATGTAAGACTATCAGGTATTTAAAGAGCAATCCTCTGCCCAGAAGAAAGGAAAGCCTGTCCTCTCCCTGTACCATGCAACTTCATGCAACTACATGAATTTTATTCCCTGTTCTACATGAATTTTATTCCCTGTGCCATCAGTAGCCACATCTATTTTCTTTTTCTAAGCAGCCGTGGAAATACTCCAAGCAGTATTGTTTAAGGTGTAGAGCAGTTCCCCCTCCAACTCTGTTGGGGTCATCTTGCTTGTGTCTAAGCCTATGTGAAGCTCTCGTCCTCAGCTTGGTTGAGGAGAAGCAGAAGGACATACTGATGTATAACTGTGCCTAGGGTCACTAGCGGTACAAGCTTCTCCGAGTGTTTTTTGGGGACCATCGCACGTCTTGGCTGTGTTGGGGGATGCTGCAGTTGGGCAGTGGCTGCAGAGAAGGTGATGAAGACAAGAATGGGTCTCCCCAGGGACAGTTGAGTTGAAGAGTCGTCTTTTCTTGTGTAGAGGGAAATGTAGTTGAAGCACGTGCTTTCCATGGTGGTTTTTTAAACTGAGTTGTTGAATTGGGAGTTGCACTTGCTTAATTACAGTTTTGATTGTTGTTTTTCAATAGTTGGTGCTTTTTTTTGGTTTTGTGGTGTGTGGTGTTTTTTTTTTTTTTTCCCCCTGGAACAAACAGTCTGGAGAAGACTTGAATTCTGTTGTTGAGTTGTTGTTGAGACCCCATCCCTGGAGGTGTTCAAGGCCAGGCTGGATGGGGCTTTGAGCAGCCTGGACTGGTGGGAGGCGTCCCTGCCCAGGGCAGGGGGTGGGACTGGATGATCTTTAAGGTCCCTTCAATCCAAACCATTCTGTGATTCTTTCTGCAAAAATCCAGCTCCGTTTGTGGTGATCAGTTGTTAAATAGGAAAATCTGGCTTGTCTTGTCCCCAAAGATAGGTTTTTAGCTTCATTCTGACTTCTTTAACTCTGTGGTTCCTGCTTTTTTTTTTAAAAAAAAAAAGAAAAAAAAAAAGAATGCTTGGGGCATAAGTTGTGTTTTCAGCAAATTATCATGGAGTCATTTGATTTATTAGTGCCCTGGAAGTTGTATGCTGTTACATGCACCAAATAAGTAACAGATCTCCCTGCTTTCCTATAAATGTGTGTAATTTTCATGAGTTTAAAACTGGGTTTTAGACTTCAAAAAGCAGTTTCGAAAATAGCTGATTCTTTATGGTTGACTTTATGGGCTCTCTCTCCCTCCTTCCCACATTCCACTTCTGAAGCTGTCATAAATCTGGGAACAAAAGGAAGTTGAAATGTAACTCCCACTTGCCAAGATAAAAATCTTAATTCGTTATATTTGATTTACGACAAAAAAAAAAGTGTTGCTCTGCATATACTGGTCCTTATTTCACGGCCTCTGAAAGTGCTGTCTCATGTATTTCTGAAATCAAAAACTTTAATGTTATGGAATTCACTTAGAAAGGAAGAGTGAGGAAGCTGAAGAAAAGTAAGGAAAGAGGAGAACTACTCTCTTCCAAGATCAGCAGTCTTGGAAACTGCACTTCCTTCTTATCCTAGTTAACAATTTTGAAGCAAATGCTAAATGACTCCAGAAGTTGTTCCATCACTGATGCAGTTCGGTAACTTTATCAAAAGCTATTTTAAGGCTTCTCTAAAACACAGACAAAGCTTTTTTTATTATTAAAATTGGTGGGGTAAATAATATCGAAGAAAACACGTTCAAAACCTAATTTTTCTTCTTTTTCTTTTTTCCCCTATAGGTTTTTTAAATATAGCTAAGAAAAAGCACAATGGAGTTTTATGAGTCTACCTACTTTATCATCCTCATTCCTTCTGTGGTTATTACAGTCATCTTCCTCTTCTTCTGGCTTTTCATGAAAGAAACTTTATATGATGAAGTCCTTGCAAAACAGAGAAGGGACCTAAAGTTTCCACCTACCAAGACTGATAAAAAGAAAATGGAGAAGAAGAAGAACAAGAAGAAAGAAGCTCAGAATGGGAACATCCACGAGTCTGACTCTGAAAGTGCACCTCGGGACTTTAAGCTCGCTGATGCCCTGGGTACGGATGAAGAGCATGTTGCTCCTGTTCCCTTGAGCGTGACCGAAGCATCTACTGGCATTAGAGAACGGAAGAAGAAGGAGAAGAAGCATAAGGCTGTTCAAGATGATCATGTAACTAAGGAGTCGGAAGGATCCAAGTCTTCAGGCAAGAAAGTAGAACCAGTCCCTGTTACAAAACAGCCCACTCCACCATCTGAATCAGCAGCATCTAAGAAGAAGCCTGGGCAGAAGAAGCAGAAAAATGGAATGGGTATCTGATGTTGCATACGCTTCTTGCACAGAACGCCAAAATCGTGTTCTGCTTTTTGCAAGGCCACAGAGTGTCTCTCTCACAACTGTTCTGGCTGATCTCTATGGGGCAAAGCTCACTTCTAACCTTTTCCTTTTAATGAGCTGTTCACTTTTTCTCCCTGTTTTCATCTGGCAGCAATGCTCTGGTTTTCCTCCTCCCATCCTTGCTTTCCTTCTACTAAGGAGTGTTGAGTGAACAGAGTAGCTCGTATCTCTGCTTTGCTCTATGGTTTGGCTGCATTGCTCTCAAGCTGTCAACGTTTTGATTACCTGAAAGAAGATTTAGGTGTTTGCTGTGTGCATTCTGATGTCAAGCTATGAAAAAGTGGAGTCCTAAGAGCAGTTGGTCTGATAAGGAAGGGCATCCAGGGAAACTTTGTAGCAGCCTGTGCAAAACAAATCACTGTTTAAGTGCGGACTTCATGTACAAAGAGGTGTTTGGTGGCTGATTCATGGAAAGTAGCACTTAGAGCTGCTTCCCACCTCCTACACATCTATAATTGAATTGATGCTAAAAGAATGGTCTAGTCATTGTAATGGAAACATCCAACCTAGAACGGACCAAAAACTGTAGTCAGAATCACTTGTCACTGTCTTGACTGTATCCTCAGCAGAAGTAGACATGTCTCAGTGTGTTGACTGCGTGTTCTGACTATGAATAGAAGTTAAAAAAGAATAGGAATAAGTGAAAACCAAAGCATTTGCAGATCACCCTTTTGAGATGCGGGCATAACAGGTTTGCTACAGGGAGCGAGGAAAAAGAATGACATTGCTGCTTGATGTGGTGGATTTTTTTCTTTTTCTGAAAAAAGGGAGAAAAAAGACTCACCCACTGTTAAAAAAAAAAAAAAAAAAATCTTGTTTGTGGGTGTTCTCCAAAAATCTCTGTGGCATGGTTAAAATGTGGTCTGCAAGCACTGTTCTGAGGGCAGCCACAACTAACTCTTATCCTTGATTACAGGAGCTAACACCATAACCCCGTATTGTGTGTGTTGGCTCTGACAAGAATATTATATAGCAGGGGCTGTCCAAAAAGATAAAAAATTTCTCACTAGAAACAACTTTTTAAAAGAACAGTTCCCTAATGTGAAAGACTTATTTTCTGCTTCTCACAGTCCCAGTAGCTATTGGGGGTGTGTGTGTAAAATACCCAGGTGGGTTCATGGAGGGGAATAAAATACTTCCTGCAAATGAGAAACTGATATGGGTAACATGTGCTGTCTGCTCTGTCGCAGTAAAACCTGGATTGGGTTTATTAAACTGTTCCTTGCGTTGCTGTACGTTCTGCTTGCAGATAAGATTCCTGTCTGTCAAAACACTAGGTGCTGTGGCTCTTGACTCCTAAACCTTTCTGTTGCTTTGGGGTCTCATCTGATATGGGAAGCATATGTGTTTGTGAGCGTGTGTGTACATATATATGGATGACTTTGTTCTGATTTAAAATACGTGGGTTTCTCTCTTCTGGGGGTGGACTTCGGTAGTTATTACAGATTGACTCACTTAAAAGTGATGATGAGAGTGTACAGAAGAGCATATTGTCTTAATTGTCTGTTACAGATGATCAAGATAGTAAGATTGATTCTGTTGTATCTCCTGCCAAAAAGCAAGACCCGGTCCTGCTCCACCAAGAGATAAAGCAAGAAAATGTATCGGGAAAGAAGAAAGTCTCTGCAAAGAAGCAGAAAGTTGATAACGGTGAGAATACAGTCTGTGACTTAGGTCAGATAATCCTGATAAAACCTTTTTTCTATCCGTACTTTAATTTCCAGGTAGGAAAGATTGTTCAGCCTGAGATGCTGTGATTTTATGAACATCCGGTACCACTGCACACGGGATGATGTGCACCTTTCCGTGAGCTCTTTTGGATCCAAACATCCACCCTTGAATTGAGGAGTAATATGTTAGCTTAGAGTATAAGCTGAGCAGGCTCTAAGTTGCTCTGAGCGAGGCATGTCTAGAACTGCTGCAGTTGTCTGCCCCAAACAAGACTGCAATTTTTTTAGCCAGTTGCTTTGACCACGTTCCTCTCTTATTGTCCTTTTGTTAGCTAGCCGTTGCTCCAACACAAACTGCTCATCTTTGCTGTCAAGGCTCTTACTGTTTGTCATCTCTCATTCTCTGCCAAGATGCTGTTTCTTGTCTCCTGTTGGCGCAGTCTGCCTCTGTGATTGTTTTTTCACAATGAGTGCCGTTGTGTCTGGGCCTTTGGGAAGAGCGTGACCATGAAGTTCTGTGAGGCCACCTTGTTAGCTTCTCAAAACTCTTCTTTACTGGGACAGCTATGGAGAAGTTGGCAGCTGGTGGACTGCTCCTGGAGTAGACAGTGTTGGTCACTGTTTCCATTATGCTTTGATCAGGTCATTAGGGTCCAGATCAGTTGTTGGCCCTGGTCAGACCAGGTTCTTGGAACCCTGGTGGGGTTCCAAGTAGCGTATGGTTCCTGTATCTTATAAAAACTGAAAAACTTCCAGATTATTCCTGAAAGAAAACTACTGATGAGGAACCTGCTGTGTGATTTGTCTTTTACGGATGTTTTTGTGCTCTTCCTGATGCATCCAGTGCCCTTTCTGAGGGACCACTTCATTAACCACAAGCTTGTCTGTATGTGGCTAATACTCAAATAAGCGTCGATACCAGCTCAGCCAGCATTAAAGCTAAGCTGTCAGTGCTACACAGAAATAGCTCATGCATTATTTGAATGCAAGCTCTTTTCTTTTAAAGCCACCTCTTCAAAATGACAGAGCAAACATTAGCTGTAGTGGGCATCCAGATTAGCCAAGACAGTACTATGGGGATTTCGGATGTTACTGACGCTGCAAGATGTCTCATTGATATTAAATAGACTTTTGAAAGGTGGGTAATAAAATGAGGAGGGAAAGTTAATAAGGAGAAGAAGGGGAAAGGTGAAGATGGTAAGTGGATTAGATGGTGGATAGTTCTGCTAGAGGAGAGCTCTCCTCACTTCTGAGTTTGCAGTGTACCTGCAGGTGTTTGCAGGCTGCTTAAGTGGAAAGACTCCCAACAGGTGACACAAATGGTCCATAAGCCTATTTTGCTTCTTAACAGCAGCCAGAATATAAAGTGTTTTCTAACCAGCTCTCTGGCAGCCAGGAGTGCGTGTTCGTCTGGCCTGAAACCTTGCATCCCACCCAGTTCCTCTTCTCTCTGGTCTGCTGTATGGCATCTGTTGTCCATCAGCCTTGGGTCAATGAGCTTTCCTGCTGTGGCACAGCTCCACGGGTAGTGTCTCGTCCTGCAGGCAAAGTGGACCAGCAGCTCAGGCGCTGGACAAGCAGCAGATCCAGCTTTGTTGCTGGCTGTACGTTGTCCCTGGTCTGTCGCTCTTCCTCTCCCCTCCCCTGCTTTTGTCTCAGCAGCGCAGGCTGAAAAGCTCTTTGGGCAGAGGCTGATCATCAACCGCATTTATGCAGTGCTGTGTGAATGGAGGCCCGAGGTCGGTCAGTACCTCTGGGTACCTCTCTGAATATTAATGATGCCTAAAGCCTGCTTTGACAGATGAGATATCTTCATTAAGTGCAGTTGAGTCTGCATGTGAAATAAGCTTGATTGCTATCCCTACTGCGCAATCTGCCTAAACGGTTTAGTTCACTGGTGATGTAATCTGGGTGAGAATGCTGGTGGTAAGGTATCGGTTTTTAACAGAATAGGGGCAAAAGGCTTTACTATACTTGTGCTTCAGAGATGCTGAATGACTTCATATGCAGCCACAAGTAAACCGATCTCATTTGATGCCATGTTTGCAACTTTCTCATTAAAGTGAAATGAAAGTCAAAATCTAAAGGTTCTTCTCTGCTACTTGTTAAAATGCTAAAAGGCAGCTTTGGAAATAGAAATTTAATTGAAGCTATTAAATTACTATGCATTAGAGACCTTTATTTAATGAACTTACCTGAAGAGCTTTAATGAGTTAAGCTCTGAAGGATAATAGAAACAGAGATTGTAACTAACTAGCTCTAGAGATGCTTTAATCCAACTCTCTTGTATGTTATGTACCTTTTCTAAAAACGTTGATGTTAATTATTACAAAGCTTTAACGCATCCTGTGGACTTCTGATTACAGTTTTGGTGGATGAACCTCTTATTCAAGCAACTACATATATTCCTTTGATGGATAATTCTGACACTGGCACTTTGGAAAAGCGAGAAGTGGTTGAAGTAGCAAAACAAAACATGAATGAGGGGATCCAGAAGAGCAGTGGCAAGAAACTGAAGAATGAAACAGATAAAGGTAAGGAACCAATAATGTGGTCTGTCTTAGGTCTGTCTTTCCTTTCCTTCAGCCTGGAAACCTGAACAGGGGAGGCATGCTGTGTATGTGGGGAGGGGTATGCTCTCTTATTTGCTTGGAAAAAGTGATTTGAGGAAAAGATTTGTGGTTGCAGGACACTGGTTCTTGTCTGTGCCTGTTTCTCCCCTGTCTTTGGCACTGTTGAAAGGGCGCTGCGCCATCTGAATCCTTTTAACGCTGACTGTAGGCTTTTGTATCCTCATAGCGAGCAAACGGGTGATCACAGACCACACAGATGCATGTGAGCTAGTTTTACAGTAGATAGTTCAGGCATCACTAACAGTGATGGACTCTGGAGCTTTCAACATGAGCTGTTGGAGTCTGTGTGAGACTGGGAGCGCAGCTCTAGGGCCGTTCACGGAGCTAGTTTGGGCTGATGAGCCAGTGTGTATTTCTGAGTGCAGCACAGAGTTACCCAAAGCAAATCACTGGTGGAGATTGAGTCTGGCACTTCCCAGCAAGACTTCGGATTTTCCTTTTAATGCAGTTGGACTTGATTGGGACAGAGGAGCTTCCTTCATCCTCTCCTGTGGAGGCCTGGAGTGATTCATGAGCGGTGTGTCCCACCCTGTAATGCTAAATAGGCCACTGACCTGCTCAAAGCATGCCAAACTTAGTGAGCCATGAGGTGAGACCCTCAAATTTGTGCGCAGCCAGAGAGGAGAAACTAAGTGACTGACCGAGCAGTGGCTCCCTGCTCAGGTTTGTACAGAAGGTTGGCTTGCCAACACTGTCTGGTCACTGACTGCACTCTTTGAAACCTCTTTTTGGAGTGTCTTCTAAAATGCTCACTTGAAAGCTTCCTGGCGACTCTTTGTGGTATCTAGATTGGATTCCCACTTGCCTGAGGCTCCCCTTGTGCTTCTAGTTCAATGGCTGCGTATTACTGCCCTGCAGCGTCAAAGCCTCTCATGTGCACCCGTCCCTTCTCATTTCCTTTGCAAGCTGTAACCTTCTATACAAGCTCCTAATTCTCCTGTGTCAGCTGGGATTTGCCCTCCCAATATAGAAATCTTCCCCCATTCTAACTGTAAGCTTCTTGGGTGCAAGGGCAAGATCTTCCTGCCTCGAGGGAGCACAGGGCTCAGGCTGGTCCAGGCCAAGCTGCGGTAGACTCCTGGCTAACCAGCCTCTGCTCCCAGGATTTTGACACATTCCTGGTAACAGCATCACATCATTCGTGATGTCAGCGCAGCAGTGATGTGATCTGAAGTCTGTGGCCAAGACTCAGTTGGATTTAGGATGAGGAGAAAGCATGCTGGAAGTTCTCAGTGCTTCCCCCACACCTCCCTGGATGCTGTTATTCAGTGATTTGTTTTAATGCTCGGTAATTTCTCTTAAGGGCTTAGTATCACCAGCACTTTTTTGTTCTTCATTCATTTTTCAAACTTTGGAGAGGTTTGGGTTTGTGTGGCACGTTTTTAGTACCTGTGATGGGAAACCTGGACGCTTCTCCATGAGCTTTGGGATGCTTTTTCTGAACCAAACACCACTTTTAAGATTCCTTTTTTTTTTTTCCCCCTTCAATCCCTTCACGAACTTTTGCGCACTGGTGAATATTTGACAGAGATACTGGATGCCTCGGTTTTGTGCTTCCACTTACTTAAGTTAGGGGGCCACCTAATGACCTGTGTGTGTGCAGCCTGTTTTTTTAATGCACAAGTTTTCCTGCAAGAGCATAGTTAGGTTGAATCCTGTTTCCTTGTTTATGTCTTTTTAAACACTTACTGATTTATTTTCCTACTGCTGAACTCCTCCTGCAGCAGTTCATTTCCAAACTTAAAATGATGGAATATTTTTCTGATTCCTGTATATTCTAATCAGAAATGTGCCAGTTCTTAAATTTGTTACCTTGTCTTTTGCATATTACTTGTGGAGCCAGGCTGTCCTTTAAACTGAGAGCTCACTTTGAATTACTATCACAATACACTAGAAAGGACTCTTCAAGTTTTCACGTTCATGCTATTTTTTCCCCACAAAATCTGTGTTATGCTTTTGTCGTCTTGCTAGCAACACTATAAATGTTACCAACTGCACAAACAAAGTGGTGGGATTTTTTTTTTCCTAAAACTGTCAGCTGGCAGATTGTTATCAGATTTAAATTGGAGATAAGTTGTTTTTATTGAATGTTCGTGACCTCTTGCTTCTTGGCATTTCAGACTGAAATTAAATGTAATGCATAATGATACCCTATTGCATGCTGTTTCGAGGCAAAATAAATAATTCTGTACAGAGTCCAAAGTAAATATATCCTCCCTTCTGTGTTGCAGAGAATGCTGAAGTAAAATTTAAAGACTTTGTAATGGCCATGAAGAACATGATCTTCAGTGAAGATGAGGCCCGTTGCATAGTGGAGGTGTTAAAGGAAAAATCCAGTGCAATTCATGATGTCTTGCAGAAGGTGAATGACTCTGGGCTGGGGGGAGAGAAGGCTGTTAAATAAGCAGAAGTTGCAAGAGATGCTGTCAAATTAGTGATATCAATGTTCTGTTGTGATTTCTGCATTCTGTTTTTGGGAGACTTTTCCCAGCTGGTCGGCGCTTGCTTTGCATGCAGAAAGCGATTGTCAGATGTCTTGTGTGCTGCCATCTGCCATCCCATGGGCTGGCTAGACAGGCTTTTGACCGCTCGTAAAGAGCAGACATAACCACGGAGAGTAGGGTATATAAGGTAGGGCTGCAGCTGCCGCCTGTGTGTTGGCACAGGGGAAGGCTATCTGGTGACTTTCAGGAGTGATGTGTAAATGGGATAAGCTATAGTAGAAATTAAGAAAAACCTACTGTAGCTGTGCACTCGATCAACTATTTCTGTGTTTTTTAAGTCTATAAATTCTAGCCTGCTGACTACTATGGATATTTTTCATAGGATTGTAGGGCAATTTGGATATGGAAAGGATCTCGGGGGGTTTGTAGTCCACCCTCTTACTTACAGGGCCAGCTCTGAGGTCAGCCCAGGCTGCTCAAGGCTTTAGCCAGTCTGGGTTGAAACCTTCAGGGACTGACCGCACCTGTGCCAGTGCTCAGCAGTCTTTATTTTCTTATTTTTAAATGTTTGTATTAAGACAGAAGAGAGTGGGTGACCACCAATGTCTTCCAAATACCTGCTCCTCCCTCCCATGACTCATTACGATTGTCACTTTGTGCTTGTAACATCCTGTTTGTCACATTTGAAGTCTTGCAATTCTGTATTCTTCTGCAGATATGGTACCAGAACAGAAATGGGGAACTGGATGTGTGTCAATTCGAGTAACGCAACAGAGTAGCACGTCATATAATGTGGGCTGGAAGGGACTTCAGGAGGTCATGCGGTCCAACTGCCCAAAATGGGGTCAATGTTGAATTTGGAGCAAGTTGCTCAGGGATTTTTCCATCTGTGTCTTGAAAACCTCCAAGGACAGGGACTTCATGTTCTTTCTGGGCCCCTGTTTCAGTGCTTGACTGACAACCCAACAGTGGTACCCTTGCAATGGTATTACCTGTTTTATTTGGAATAGCAGCCAGCTTGCTTGCTGTATTTTTTTTCTTCTAAAGGAAGGTTTGGTGTTAAAGCTAAACCTGTAGGATCAAAGTGGATTCCTGGGTTTGTATACAACCAAGAAATGTAATTTTCTGTAGAGGGAAATGTACTTTCCCGGCTGTAGCTCATGCAAGACACTGATAGTGTGTTGCACTGCGTACGTACACAATACCACTAAACTTCCAAACAAATTCAGAGTGCTTTTGTGGGGCTGATGCTTCTTTGCTTCTTCAGTTATCAGGCGTCACGGAGTGAAGTCTGAGCACAAGGCTTTAGAAGGTTTGCCCCTTCCCACAGTTACTTCGTTCTAGGGCCAGTATACAAGTGGCAGGGTTGTGGGGATCGTTCCTGTCCAGTTCTGTTCCCTGTAGGATCTCTGAAACTTTGTGTGTCAGTGTGCCAGCAAAAACATAATTATGACAACTGGAGGCTCTCCTGTTGTCCATGAGTGTGGGTTGGACCAGGTGATCTTGGAAGTCCCTTCCAACCTCAATTATTGAATGATTCAGCATCTCTGTGTCTTTTTCCTTTATTTCTCTTAATGGCTGTTCTTTGTTTTCCCCAGTGCCACCACAGCAGCTCTCTTCCAATGCGGAAGCACCTTAAGAGCCCATTTATTCTCTTAATTGGTTTCAGTATGTCTGAAAATGCATTTCCTTCTCTAATGAAATCGGCGCTGCAGGGTCCATTAGAGCAGAATTGGGTACTGGTGGTGCCATGTACGCCGTGCAGACGTGCAATTCGGGGGCAGGAGGGGCTGTTTCTTCCTCTCAAGTTTGCTCTGCCGCCTGCTAGCATGTTCTGCAAGTACCTCTGGTGTGTATCATCATTTTTGTGTACTTTTGCTGCAGGCTAGCAAGGCTGAGTCCGCTGCAGCTGTACATCAGCTACAAGACAAAGAGAAAATGCTCGCTGCGATGAAGGAGGAGGCAGCCGTTGCAAAGGAGCAGTGCAAGCAGCTAACCCAGGTAAATCTAAAGAGGTTTGTGGCTGTAGAGGGCTGTGGGAGAGGAGCAGGGGTGTGTAGGACTTGCAGGCAGCAAATGCTGGTTTGCTGAGCTTAGTATAAATTGAAAGGTGGAGGTTTTTACATTGGGAAAGCTTACCAAGACACTATGTTTCATTTTATGATGCTATTAATGCATTTATGCAGAGCTATTTCCCAGTAGTTTTTCCAGAGAGTTCATTTACTGAAATTTTCAAGCTGAGACTCTCTTTCTTTTCAGAAGGCTACTGTAAGAACATTTCCTTCATGAGTGTTGTACGGTTTTGTGGATGCAAATGTTAAACAACTTTTCTGCATCGCATTTTTAATTTGGTATGTCTTCCAGCATTCACATGCTTGTGTGCTGTTTGGCACAACAATTATCAGTTCTCTTCAAGAAGGTAGCCGCAGAAAGTGCAGGCTGCCTGCTTAGCCCCTTGAGTTGCTGCTCTGATTGCTTTAGACTTACAGGGTTGCTGATGCACCACTGTCAAGGCTAGTTTTTGAAACTTGACTTCTTTTCATTTAGTGAAGATTTCAGAGGAAAGTAGTTACGGTAGAGCAAATAATTAGGCAGATATGGAGCAAATTGGAGCCTTTTGGGGGGAGGATTCTTGTGTTTTGGCTAGTTTGGAAGCACATGGGCATTAGGCACGGGAAGGTCACGTCGTGGGACAAAAGTTAGGCACAGAAAGCCCTAAAGATGGTAGCAGAGTGGCCAGAGGACACGGGAGATGGGAGCCTTGGCAGATGAGAAGAAGAGAGTGGATATTGTGTGAGCTCCTGGCAGGGCACAGGTAGGTGTTTATGTGATTGAGAGGTTTGTGATAGTCAATATATAGAGAAAGGACTTGTGATGTTTTGAGGGGCAAGAAGCAGCTCTGTTTCAGGATTGCAGGATGAAGGGGGGGAGGTTTCTGCTGGTGGAGAAGCAGAGGGAATGTAGGAAGGAGCCTGGTGTGGGGGAAGCTGATGCAGCTGGGGAGAACAACATCTGCAAAGTGGTGCCTGTGAAGGCAAGGCAGGTTCTGCAGAGGAATAGGGGTCACTGGGGGTTTTGCCATCTCGACTTGGGGAGGGAAGGGAGAAAGAGAAATTAATGGGCATTCCTGAAAGCTGGGAGAAGATGGGCAAAAATGAAGTTGCTGCCGTGCTAGAATATCAGGGGAAAAAGCTCAGCTTGACAGAAAGCTCTTACCTTCTAATTAATATGTTTCTCTGAAAAGACTGCCAAAAGCCATAGAGGGACTTCAAGGTGCAGAGATGTCTCTGCAGGGGTGTTGATAAAAATGATAACTGGAGAGGATAAATGAGAGCACGAGGTGCGTGACTTCAGAGGTATTTGGCAAAGCATGAGTGAGGTGAAAGTTAATCTTCCCAGGATCTCCGCACAGCTCTGACAGGGTCACTGGGGGCTGCAGGTGGATGGTGGAACTGATGGAGGGGTAGGAGGAAGCTGCAATACGTCCTGGTGCCCTTATATTTGTTGCATCTCATCAGATGCAAATATAACACGGAGAAGGCTTTGTGCCGAGCTGTTTGCACTGTATTTGCAAAAGTGACTTAAAACTTGGGCTGTGACTTGGGTTCCTAAATGCCTCTGTGAACATGGGCTTGGGAACTCGTGTCCCTTATTTCATTCGGGGGGAGCAGCCTCCTGAAGCTAGTAAGTTGGACCTAAAAGGGAGAATAGCTTTTATTTAAATTAAAACGGGGAAGAAGCTATCATGACTCTGAAGAGATGGAGGGTATTCAGGCTAATAATTTAGAGCACTTAAATTATGTGTCAAGGCTCTCTGGCACGGTGAGGAGCTGCGTGCTGTGCTGTGTAGATGGAGACACCTGAAACTTGGATGCTACAAATACTTCGTTCTGCCACAGGAGCTTGCTGAAAGCTGCACTTAATGTTTTTGCTTACTACACCAAGTGCATTTATATTGCAGAGGAGCAGCTCTATGGATTTCTCATGTGTCTGGGTTGAATTACAGGCTAACAAATGATTAATCTAAATAGCAATGTGTATTTTCATTTGAAAGCTATAATACGGCATCATGCTGGTGGGATTCAGGGTGTCTCTGGCTGTTGCTGGGTACTAATAGCCCATCTCCTCTGGCAAAACTGTTGGCTTTGCAACGTGCTACGAAGCAATTACTTGCTTTCAAATGCCCTCTTCTTTTGCTACAGTTCTTTACCTACGTTATTGTGTTTTGCAAAACTTGGGGTTGTCACAGTTCTTTAGCAAAACAGAAGAATGCAGGTAAATTTGGGATGAAAATCTAAGCTCTGCCCTGTGTGATATCCATGGTTTTAATTGTTAGCACTGTGTAATTTGGCCAAACTCGATAGAAATAAGTCTCCAGCTCTTCTAAGACAACAGAAGATCAGTGTTGAAATTGGAAAACCTCTTTTTAATAAATGTGAAATCATGCTAAATCCTCATAAAGATGCTAGAATTTTGGTCAGGTCTAACGCTGTAATTTCTCTGAGCGAAGACTGATGCTGAATTTGGTTTGGTGCACTCTTGCTATATTTTTAGTTATCCTAAAAGGCTGGCTATTAGACTTTAGAAAGGAGCAGTAGATGACTTCTTTTCCCTTTTTCCTTTCCCTTCCCACCCAAGGAGCTGGTTGCAGAAAAGGAGAGAAACGGCTTGCTTACAGCGAAAATGCGAGAGCGCATCAACACGCTAGAAAAGGAGCACGGCACTTTTCAGAGTAAAATACACGTTAGCTACCAAGAATCTCAGCAGATGAAGATAAAGGTAAAACCTTTACCAAAACTGTTGGAGTTGATGTTCATGCACAAGCAGATCAGCCTCTAGCTTTAGCCAGGGTACAGCATTTGGTGTTTGCTTCCACAGAAATTGGCTTCACTAATTACCATGAGCGTTGAATACGATGTGCTGGTAGCTGGTGTAACGCATCTGCATGAGGATGGGAAACTGCGTGTTAAAGTCAGTTTCCTGACTTAAAGGAGAGACAAAATGTTCTCATAAGTGACTTTTGTAGCCTGTGAAAGATCAGTGCTAGCTGGGCAGCCGGTCTTTGATCTAGTTACTCTTGCTTTGTGGTATGCTGTTGAAATGTTATTCAATTAAAGTGTAAAATCTAATTGAAATACTCAACTTCAGAGAGCCACAAATTCTGTTGACCCTTACCAGCTGATAAATCTAATTTTTTAAAATTTATAGTACAGAGTGACAACAGCATAATATATAAGAAATATCATTGCCTGGGGGAGTGTTTTGCTGAGACTATTTGAAGGGCAAGCACTTGCATTTTTTTAAGACCCTTGTTACTGTCTCCTGATGTTGCGCTGAAATGGAGTGACTTCAGAAGAGTTTGTTTCATCAGATTAAAAGGTTTGACTTAAAGTTTTCTAAGACAAATGGACCCTCTTATACCAACTTGACTGCTGTCGCAGGCGAAGCTGGAGAAAGGATGCGCAGAGGAGCCAAGGCTCTGGGTCTGCTCCCCCTGCCGATGCGCTGCAGCATTGCAGGGAAGCTGAAATTTTATTGTCAAAGCTGCTAGTTGTATGGGGCTTGTGGCCCTGCTTCTGTTGTATATCTGTTAGCGTTAAAAATAAATAATAAAAAAACAAAACCACAAAGGAGAAGGGTAATCAAGAGAAGCCAAGCTAGAGGTGGTTGCCCTGCAAGGCATGGCTGTCTCCTCCTGTGGTTGTTATGCAAACCTTTGTTTGGATTTTTTTTATATAAAAAAATCCTCACTGGTGAGTCAGCCATTTGATGAAACTGGGTGTTGGAAATGGTGTCAAACATATCTACAAACTGGCACCAGTAGGAGGAAGAAGATATTACAGGTGTAGGGCTGGAGGGTTTCCAAAGTAGGCTGTTGGGCTGTAAGACCAGCTATAACATTGTCTGCGTATGCAGAGTCCATTTTTTTTTTTTTCCTTTGAATCCTGTCTTTTGTTTTTGTTCGCACTATTCTGAAGCAGCCTTGGGTTATCAGGGCTTCTTTCTGCCTCAGTTTGGAACCATGTTGCAAATGCGATCAAAGCATATTATTGCCTAAATAAAGGATATATTTCATAATCTTGACTTCAGGGTGTTAGATGAGGACTAGCCTTTTGCAGTTTACATGCTATAATCAGTGTATTGTTAGTTATCTTATACTTTTTCTGCTTTATTTAAAGGCTTTGTAAACTTGTAATATTAATTTGTGGTGCATTTAATTTATTACCTTTTGGAAACATTATTTATTGATAACCAGTTATTGACAAGTATCTAAAGTTATACAGCTGAGCATTTGGTATTCAAAGAACTACTTGTATTTAAAAATTAAAAGTTGCCTTGATGCACAGTTGGTACACTGGTATAAAAAGAAATCAGTGCTTTTATTTGAGCAAGAGGGTCTGAGTTGCCTAATTTAACTGAAGAGTGGGGGTGTGAGGAAGGAAGTGCCCCCTTCCAAAAAATCCACTTAGTTTTGTTTAATTAAACTATGGTGATATCTTACCTACTATTGCTGGTCTTTTACTTCTCCTTAGTTTAATCTGTTTTAGAATTGATCTTTTTTCCCCCCCATCAGTTCCAGCAACTCCGTGAGCAGATGGAGGCAGAAATAAGCCACCTGAAGCAGGAAAACGGTATCCTGAGAGATGCTGTCAGTACTTCTACCAATCAAATGGAGAGCAAGTATGTTAGCAGCTACTCGAAGCTCTGTGTGTTTTTAAGCTTTCCCTGAGGAGTTGTCTTGGCTTCTGCTTCTTTTGTTTCCATCTCCTTGGCTGTCTCTGAATTTGTGGTTACAGTAGGAACATGGTTATTTTGGGCTGGGGAGGCAGCTATTTGTATTTGCATCGAGTCAAGGCTTTCAAAACAGATTACTGTCTTCTATCAGTTTGAAGCCTGAGCTTTTAAGAGTGTGGGTGCTGAGGCTCGAATGGAAAAGTGCAGAAGTGCTCAGCCACAGTTGGTGTTTTTGGCAGGGTATGTATCCATTCCCCTGGGGCTTTAGGAGAGGCGCTGATACTGGCCTCTTGGGAGAACAACAGCTCTGAACTTATAAATCAGTCTTGCAATAAGAAAAAAAAAATCTCAGCACCCTGCAGTTAATGGTACTGCTAGGGTGGCACTTGGATTTATCTGCTGGTGTCGCAAATATTTGGAGAAACAAAAAGGCATCTCAAGGTTTTTGTCTTTTGTGAGTTATGACTTGAGCTGCCCCTGAGCTGGCAGAGAGGGTTGTATTTATTGTGGTGAAAGCTGAGTGCCCCAGTAAGGTGCGGAGTCAGATGAGTAAATTGCTGACAGCGAGCTTCAGCCTATAGAAAGCAAAACTGGCACTTTATACGCCCTCAGATATTTGATTTGTTACTGTTGGGGACTAGAACATTAAAACCATTGTCAGGAGTTAAAAAGGGTTCCATATCTTGCTTTTCTGGCTATGCTGTTCTTGCAGAGATGCTGCTTCTGTGTGGGGTGGTCTGTTAACAGCTTCTGCGCGGCCAAGCACAGCTCAGCGGAGGTGCCTTCTGCTCACATACGTATATTGCACATATATAGGCAGGTCACTATATTGAGCACTAGAAGAAGGGAACGGGTACTCTGATTTTAGGGGTGCCCTCTTTGTAGCAATAACTCATTGTTATCTCTCAGTTACCTTGAAAAATCCTTCATTCGGGCAAACTTAAAGATAAAAATAAAATGCTTTTTGTTCAGTTAGAGACAAAAGGGAGCCTTTTAGAATTCTTCCCTTGAGCTCTACAAATGCATCTTCTCTCCCTAAGTGAGAGAGCGCATCAGATACCTTCATAAGTTAATAGATAAGGCCAGGAGGCAATGTATAGTCCAAAGAGATGTGTGCAGTTAGTAGTCCAGGAGGAATAAGCTTGAGTAAGTTTGAGATCAATAATCCTTTATGGGAAGAGGAAAGGAATGTGAATTTCCATGTGAGACCTTTCCTTATGCTCAGCCTCTTTTGTTTATATAAGCCTGTCCAAATTACGCCCATCGGCTTGCAAACGTTTTAAAGGAACTGATGCTTGTGGCTTATTGCTGACCTTTTGTTTCTGACTCAGGGGGTTGTATTGCTGTGCTGATGGCCAAGAGTACCTGACCCTCATCCCTTTCCTAGGATGAAGCAGTGGGGTGGGGGGGAAAAACCCTGCCCAAGTATAGGACTTGATGTTGATATTTGAGTAGCTGTTTTTATGGCCTGTGCTTCTTGTAAGAAAAGCTGTGAAAATGTTTTATTTTTAGGCAGTCGGCTGAGCTGAACAAGCTGCGCCAGGATTACGCCAGGCTGATGAATGAGCTGGGAGAGAAGAGCAATAAGCTGCAGCAAGAGGAGCTCCAGAAGAAGAACGCAGAGCAGGCGGTTGCACAGCTAAAGGTGACTTGGGTTTTTTGTGCCTCTCAAGTTGCGCTCGAGGCTTTGTCTGAGCCAAGTTCTGAATCAGGCGGGATGTGAGGGGTGCGAGAATTGCTGTAGCTGTTTCCCTGGCCACTAAATCTCTCTGCCATCTTTGTATGTGCAAGTATCTATTTTCAGATAGGCTGAGCCAGCCTATGGGATTATTTAATGTTTTTATGCAATACTCTGGGTTTTGAGTGATTACAAACCTCCCTGTGAAGTGAAACTTACCTTTCCAGGTAAATATCTTTAAAAAGCCTAACTGGGGGTGTTGAACTCAGCTTTCTATGGGTGTAAAATTCCAGCAAGATTTGGTACTTTGGAGTAGTTCATCCAGATGGCATTGTCCTTGCATGGTTTTTATTTATTTGAAACTACATGCTTTTGCTTAAATGTATATTTAAATTTTTAAATATACTTTTTTAAGTGCTAAGATGTAAATGGACTGGCGTCTGGATGCATTTGTCTCCTCTTCTTTGGAAGAAAAGGACTTTTGTATTAATTATTTTTTTTCAGAAGGCAAACCTAGTTGTTTTGAGTGAGTAAGCCAATCCAGAGCTCATTACTTTTTTCATATTTGCAATTAAGTCTTAGTTACCAGAAGTTGTCCCTGCCTCTAGCCCTTGCAGGTGGAGAGTTGGTATCTAGAGTTGAGACATGTTTTAATTACTAGATGCAGATTCATGTGATGCATGGCTAGTCTGGCTTCTGGTGTTAACTCTGAGCTTACAGGGCAAAGATGCTACACTTCCATATTACAGAAACCATCCTGTTAAGAGCCTATAATAAAATCCTGTTCACAATTTGCCTTTCAAATGAATAGGCTAAACTACTCTGGGAGAAGGATTACAGGGCACTCTGTCTCTCTGATGTGCCCTAATGGAAACAAGAAACAATTCTACTTCATTGCCATATGTTTTGGGAATAGCACCAAAGAGAGAGGCACTCTGCATGTTTCAAAAAATAAATTAAAGGTTAGACTTCTTTTCATCAACTCTTTCTTCAATGTGAAGGTCCAGCAGCAGGATGCAGAGAGAAGATGGGAAGAAATCCAGGCTTATCTCAGGAAAAGAACAGCAGAACATGAAGCAGCACAGCAAGGCACGTATCACAGAATTCCCTAATAACACTTACTGCAGTGATTTGGCTGTTGCCATTTGTAAAAAAGGGGCATTTTGGAGTAAATGGCTTAAATAAAGCTCAGGTGAAGTCAGTATTGCTTCGGCATCCCGGGGAAATAGTGTGTTGCGATACCAGTGAGTTTGAATGCTGATGAGGGAGCTGAACCTTGGCTTGATGGAATGAGGCTTCTAATCAGCCTCCCTGTTTACACTGAAAGTTATTTCCCCCCAAAGTTAAATATTTTACTTCTGAATTAAAATCCTGATGTTTCTGCTACAGATGTGCAGAATAAGCTTGTGGCCAAAGACAATGAAATCCAGAGCTTGCACAGTAAACTTACTGATACGATGGTGTCAAAACAGCAGCTGGAGCAGAGGATGCTGCAGTTAATGGAGGCTGAGCAAAAGAGAGCTACTGCGGAGGACTCCATGCAAATGCAGGTGCAGGTAATATTGCTCAAGTATCTTAAGGGTTTGTATTTTCCCTCCCACTTTGTGCCTATGGAAATGCAGGAGTAGCCTTGAAATCTGGCTTTAGTAAAGCTTTCCCACTGAATAAAGAATGAGTAAACTGTGTGCCAGTCTATATCATCACTTATGGATTGAGACCGTGCGTGTGGTGCTGTGAGGAGGTCTGGGGCTATCTCGGACCTGAGAAACGCTCTGGGAAAGTCAGGAAAATGTGCTGACCCAGGCAATTTCCCAAACTGTGAAGTGATGCTATGGTCTGGGGAACACCCTGGAAGAGCAGCCATGTACTTTTGATGTTTGAGCTCTTCTGGAGTGATCTCTCTTCTCCTGGCATCAGGTGGTGACAGGCAGCGTGGACAGTGCTCTTGAGGGCTTCAGGGAAACCAAATGATGTGTGGTGGGGCAGGGAGTATTTTTCTCTTGATACAGAACAGGTTCTTATGCTTCCACTCAAATGGGTTGATCTTAGTGGGGAGAAAAATAGCATTTTTTGCAAGTGTCTGACATATAAATCCTGAACTGTTCTTACTAACGTAATCATGGCTAAGAGCTAATCCTAGGAAAAGTTGTCTAGCTGCAGATCTCAGCCTGCTTTTCTTTCTGTGCTCTCTTACAAGGAGCTGATAGAGCAGAATGATGCTTTGAATGCTCAGCTTCAGAAGTTTCATTCACAAATGGCAGCCCAGGTACAGCATGTTCTCAGACTTTCTTTTGTAGCCTTGGATTGTGAAGTTTCATTAAAAATCAGATTTTTTTTTTTTTTTTGTAGCTGGGTATGATATATGTAATGCTGAAAGCAAAGACTTGTTAGCATCCTCTTGTCTAATGTTTCTCAAACTGGTTTAAAACTTAAGCTTCTGCTGTTCTTTTGGGGGAAAAAAGTCCAATTATTTCCTCCTGTAGCAGCTGTTGTTTATAACCAAAGGATAGAATACCTTTTTGAATGTTTGTTTTCTGTAGCTTTGCATGTGTACAATTCTGTCTTGTGGTTCTTGGGTCTTTGCAGTCCTCCTGTGAACCTCCTGATCGTACTTTTCCCTTGTGCATTGAGTTGAGAAACACTGTCTTATGGTAGCTCCCATATAAAGCTGCTTGTTCATTCCAGTGGTGATTTCTGTGCAGAAAGAAGAAAAACCCAAAACCCAACCAAACAAAACGCCAAACCTGCACAGTGCCTTTCCCAATTCTTTTAATATCTGAAATTTTAATTTGACTAGTTTCTTTGAGAAATGATTTCTGTTGTCAACACTACATAAAACCTCAAAGTTGCTGAAGTTGCCTCCCTGTAGAGCTAGGTCACAGAAATGGGCTCAGCAAGGCCCTAACTTCCATGGGCACAAGTGGAGATTGTTCCTTTGCTGTGTTTTTTAGTCATGGATGTGCTTGATGTGGTTTGATTAAGTTCAACGTCAGACTGAAAATGTGTCATTGGGCTTTGCTTGAAGAGCTTGGTGTTTTAACCCTTTGTGTGGGGAGAGCAGCGAAGAGGGAGACACTCTGGATTTACAGCATCTTCATGACCTGCTCCTTCCATCCCAGTCCTTTAAAAGGGCTTTGAAAATAAATCCCTAGGGAGACTTTACTTTTTTGGTCTGAGTTACACAAGGAGGCTGTTTAAAGGAGGGTTGGGCTTTCCGCATGTAGCCCCACCAGCCATGAAAATGCAGAACCCTTTTTCCACCATGGAAATTGTGTGTGAAAACAACACTTTGGGGAGGTGAGCTTGGACTGGATACTGCTCTGGACATCAGGGTTGATGAAACTGTTTTGGTTATTAAGGAGACCCTCTGGGACTGGAACTGTTTGTTCCCTTTGATTATTTTTTTTTCTCTCTGATGCTGTTCTCTATGGTATGACCTGGATAAGGCAGTACAGGAATTGCTGTAGGGTCCTATGGGCACAAGCTCTGTGAGATCCAGGATTTTGGGGGAGGTTAAGGCCGGATAAGGAGAACCATGTATCTGAAGCACAAGTGAACATGGAAGTTCTGCCACAGCTGCTACCAAACTGAATGTGGAAGAGTCTGCAGAGGTCCCTTAATAACCGGTGTGATGGGTGTCTCCTGCCCCGTTGTGGGTGGCCACATAGGAACAGGCTTTTTCCAGGAGCGGGGGAACCCGCTTGCTGGTTTTATGCAGCTGTTTCTGTTCCTAACCCAAGTCCTGATGCACTGTGCAAGGTTTTCTTTTCTAAATTCTTTGAGTGGTTTGTCAGCAGAATGTCCCGTAAAGCACTTAATCCTTGGGAAACAAGTGCTGGTGATCCCCATGGCTTGTTTGAATCTGGTAAAGGGCAAATAAGATGGTTCATTTTTTCCCTTCGTATTGCTTTAGGACAAAGCAGAAGGGACATTAGTATGTGCTGGTATTCCTTCAACATTCCTTAGCCAGGAAATAGTTGGAATTGTCCTGTGCCAGTTTAAAATAACTAGACAAATCTTACAAATGCTATTCCTGGCTCACTGTAGATGATGATTCTTTGACTTGCTTTACTTTCAGCTATTTATATATATTTTTTTTTTCCTTTTGCAGACCTCAGCTTCAGTGCTGGCAGAAGAACTACACAAAGTGTGAGTGTTCATTTTCCTTTGGTATTTCAGAGGTGTTACTGGCTTTTAATGCTTGCTGTCTTTCCTCCACGCACGTGCAACGCGTATGGGAGGGACTGGTGAAAGATGTTGCTGTCTGTGCTTTTAACTTCTCACGAGACTGACTTAAGAGCTCGGAAACTGCTTCCTGCGGATTTCCCTTCCGTGTCTGGCCTCAGGTTTGGAGTCCATTGTACGTGGCTCTCTGCTACACAGAAAGCAACATCTCCTCTCTTATTTACCGCTGCCTGTGTGCAGGGTTCAGTGCAGCGTGCAGGAATGTGCGTGACCATGAGAACCGTTAGTATTTGGGCTGTATGGCTGTGCCAGGAGATTTCTCCCTTTGGGAGATGGGGTAGTTGTTGTGTTGAGTCAGAGCTAGAGAATGTCCTATATGTTTTTGGCAAGCAAACAGCATGTAAAATGGATGGAAAAGCTTTTCCACCCAAAGCGTGTTGTCAGCAGGATTCAGAATAGGAGCTGTATTAAGGGCCAGCATGTATCTTGTATTTAGCCTGATGCTTAGTGTACCGCTTGCATCCAAGACCTTTTAGTACTGATATCTCATCATTTCTCATCTGTGCAGGATTGCGGAAAAGGACAAACAGATAAAGCAGATGGAGGACTCATTAGGCAATGAACATGCCAACTTAACCAGCAAGGAGGAAGAGCTCAAGGTATAATAAAAGCATGTGTAAATGCCAGCTTGTACAGGGAGGGGCTCATTGGCTGCACGTACGAAATGAAGCCCACAAGGTGGCTGCCTTTAGATCTAGAACCACCTCCTTTGGCTACAAGTCTCCTGATTTTGTTCTTCCTGGGCAAAGCCAGTGCTTGATGCTGGGCAGCCGTTGATAAGAAACTTTTAGTTTTTTTCCTTGCTGTAACCTCTAGACTCCTTCAAAAAGTGACCTGAAGTACTTTGCACTGAAGAGTGAACTTACCAATGCAAAGTGCAAATGTATTTCTCTTTCCCCTTCCTTCAGGTCTTACAGAATATGAACCTATCACTGAAATCAGAAGTACAGAAGTTACAGGCTCTGACAAATGAACAGGTAAAATAAATGTCCATTTAATATTTAAATATACTCTCTTCCTTCTACCTATTTTGGCATAAATGCAAATGCAGATCTGTTGGTTTGAGCTGTGCTTAAGCATGTTAAAGGTGTGAGATTAGAGAATCAGGCTAATACGTGATTCCCTAGCGTTCTTATAGCTGGTGGTGGACTTACTGATTACCCTCCCTTCTCCACCAGTGAAATCTGTTTCCTACTTAGATATCCAAGCAATTTGCTTGCTAGCTTTAGATTTGCAGGCGTGCCGAGTGCAGGACACTTCACAGGAGTGAACACAACTGTGCCTGAATATGCAGTCATGGCACTTGCGTACAAGGGTCATAGGAATCCCTCTAAAAAATCCAAAAGCACACAAAAACCCCCACCTCACCATAATCATCTTTTTAGAACCAAACAAAGTTCTGCCCTTCTGTTACTGCGATGTGGTTTGTTCATTATAGAGGTGGAAATGAAGTGTTTAACTAGAGATAAGCCTGCTTGTCAAAGCAATCTCTTGGAGAGCTTCTTCCCTTTGCGTAATTGCATGCTTGCCTGGTATATATTGGTGTTTTAGAAGTGCACGAAGACAAGCTTACCCCTTTCACTCTTGCTGGTGAGTCATGTGCTGAGAGGCCAAATGACTTGTTCTAGCTTTTTAATATCGTGGAATGAAAGGTTGATTGAATCATGTGATGTATCCTAAGTCTGTGTTAATCCTCTTTATATCTAGGCTGCTGCTGCACATGAGCTGGAAAGGATGCAGAAAAGGTAAATAGCTCTGGGATGTGATAAACAATATTTGTCAGTTTCTTATGTTCTTTTGAATAGATGCTTTTTGTAAGACTTGGGTGAGGAAACATGTTTAACTGTTCTTCTGTATCTCAGCATTCACATCAAAGATGACAAGATAAGAGCTCTTGAAGATCAGCTTCGAGAAGAGCTTGCTCAGATTTCAAACACAAAAGAAGAATTCAAGGTAAGATACAGAATAGCTATCCTTGTGCTTATTTACAGGAAGTTTTCCAGGCTTTGGAGGTTGTGGAGCAGTTTATGCAATTGAATGTTGATTTGTAAAATAGAACTGATTTTTGGGTGTTAAGGTAAATTGCAGTATTCTGTTTGCAAGGCAAAAGCAACGTGGGATGTCACAGTAGTAGCAACAGACTTGCAGCAAAGTAAGAGATGGGGTAACACAAGTTACGTGTGGTGTCTGCAGTTTTGAAGAGTGAGGTCTTTCAAATCTGGAAGAGGAGGTGTTTCAGTAAAAGCAATTGAGGTTTCCCTGCATTCTGCCTTCTGATATGACTTCCAAGGCGTTGGTGTGAGTCTTTGTTGCTTGGGTTATTGTGCTGTCAGGTCTTTTTTTTTTTTTTTTTTTTTTTTTTCCCTCCCTGTCAAGGTAGATGTAAAAATGCTTATTTTTCTCCTGCTGTCTTCCAAATTGTTTCTTGTAAGGCTGCAGCTAAATTGCTGGAGCTTTTTGTTCTGACATCTGGGGCCTGCACAGCAAAGCTGGTACTTGTTTCTAGATGGAGTATGCAGAGAGCAGCTTAACTCCTCCTTGCCCTCTGCCACCTTGGGCTTTTTTTTTTTTCTGAACTTCACCTGTTAGAAATAGACCTGTTGCTCCAGAAAGGTGGTGACTCCATCTTTTTAACCCCTTTAAAGCCCCTGTTGGGTATTGTGGTTCTTCTGATGCTTTTGGTGGAAGGTCACTCACTCTGAATCTCATCATGTCAAGGTGGTAGGTTTGCTAGCGAGGAACTGAGAGGGTGGGTATGGGGGAGGCAGTGTGCTTTTGTAGGGGAAGCCATGCCTCAGGAGTCTTCTGGAGCTCTTTGAAGGTGTTAGCAAGCAGGTGGTAAACTTAGATCAGATATTAAAGTGGCACTTTCAAAGAGACTTTGATGAGAATCCCTTGCAAGGCTCTGTAGTTTCTCTTAAGCTGTCAGAGAACAAGAGGGAAGAAGTTTGCTCAATTAATAGAATAGGAAACAGAGTACAGCTTTAGTGGATTTTCATAATAAAGCTATCAACTGACTTTTCAGTGAAGCATGCGCTGGGTAATGGGTGCATAAGCAGTCTGGAGAGCAGAGTGGGAAGAAGTGGTAGGCTTGAGTAAGTTGGCAGCTTTTAGTGATGCTCTCAGGGCTTTCTGGGTGGTGAAACACTTTAAAATGGGAGATGAAGTGGTGAAAATGAGTACAAGGAAGAATAATCTGAACTTCCTTTAGAGTGATGGTTTCTGTAGCAACTGTTACGCAGGAAAAAGGCCTTGGAGGTGTTGTGGATGGTTATGTGCTGAAATCAACTCAGTGGCAAAAATCATCTGGAGGCAATCCTGGCAGTTCTTGGAAGGTGAACAGGGAACTGAACACAGACTGTCATCATCATGGTACTGTGGAAATCCATAGCCTGCTCTCAGCATGAATATTGTGTGCCCTTCTAGTCTCTTTTTCCTCCTGTCTTTGATCCCAAATGTAAGCCAGACCAGCTCTGTACTAAATGCTTCCACCTGAGGAAGTGCTCCTTTTTTTCCCATGCACATGAAAAAGAGAACAGGCAGGTTCAGAACAGAGTAATTCTTTTAATTCTTACCGTTGCTGTCCCTTCCTGCTTGTGTCGTCCCTGGAAAGCTTTGGCTCTGAAGCATAGATCACGTGTCGTGCTCTTTACTTTTGTAAAGCACCTAGCAAGTCTTTAAAAAGACTTTGTAAAACAAAAAAGCAGTAATAGAGGAGGATTTAAAAATATATATGAGAAATACAGACAGGTGGCCTTTCTGTTAAGGGCTGCTGTGGACTGCTGGAGGGAAGGCAAGGTCTGCAGTATGGCTGTTTGTCTTCCTGATTCGCCTCTTTCCAGCCTGCAGTTGGACCAAAGTGTGGGAGCTGTGCCAGCCCATCTCCCGCTTCCTTGCTGCGCATCCTCAGCATTAAGGCAGCTGAAGAGAATGGGAGAGGTGATCCTAGACCATTTGCTTCACCAGATGAGTGTTTTGTAAGAGGCAGCTATCAAATCTTGACATGATGCCGATACTGTTTTAGGAGGAAAATGTAGTTTCTCTTGCCTCTCACACTTGGTCTGATCCTCTGCCAGGGAATAAAGATGGTAACAGCTGAATTTCTCATGGGAACATAAGGACTAAAGTATTAATCTAGAAAAGCAAGGAAGAAGGGGAAAGGATTCTTTGTAGTCTTGTAGCTTCCAAAGAACTCTCTGTAATGACTTCTGTGCTGTTTAATTACTCACTGCCAAAATGAAAATGCTGTAGTTCGGGTTTGCCGTTCTGAACTGATACAGCATTTAAATTTCCTTACAGGTTCTCAAGGATCAAAACGCAACTCTGCAAGCTGAAGTTCAGAAGCTGCAGACTCTCCTGTCTGAGCAGGTATAGCCAGTGTTCACTGAGGTTGTATCAAACATCTTCTGTTCTTTTTAACTTAAGTATTTTTTTTTTTAAGCTGGCCCTAGGCTGAGCTGGTTGGTGTCAAAACCTGTTGCTTTTTGGGTATTTACTGTTCCACGGAGTGTTGAAGGCTGTCTTCTAGACCTAGTCAAGAGTGTCCAAACAAAATGTTGGGTTTCCCCACCCCCACCCACCAAAGAATGCCAGCTTAACACAAGCAAAGACTTATTTCTGTAACTCCTTCCAGTTTTAATGGCAATTTTGGGGAATAAAAAAATCGAATGAGCAACTGGCCCTTGCAGGGGAGAGGGCTCTTACTGGGCTTTGGGGAGACCAGAGTAAGATCTTTACCTTGCCTGTTTTATTCCATCCTGGAATGAATCCTCAAACCAGTAGTAACCAAAAAACAGACCCATGGAATGGGAAAACTATTTACAACATGATGTTTTTTTGTCCCTCCTCTTTGGTGTTTTTGCCCATGGCACCCCTGCTGCCACCAGTCTGACTGGTACTCATGCAGGATGCTGCAGGTTCAAAGCTCTTCTGTCGCTCGGCCCCATCTCCTTTGTGAGTGTTGCCTGGGAGAGCTCTTGTGAACACCCCTGACTTTGTACTATTGTGGAATGAGAAAACTTCCTGAAACACTGGAAAAAGACTTGCAGTACAGGAAACTTATTTCCTTTTCTGCACTGGTGTCTGCTAGCCAGCAGCTCCCTGTCTGGAGCAGCTCCCTTTCTTCTGGCGGAGAACCAGATTTGCAGCCTTATTCCCCTGGGTCTGGCTGATTTGCTGTCCTCTTGGAAATAGTGGGGCTGATTTTTTTTTTTTTTTTTTTTTCCTTGGTAGCTGGCTTATGTTCCTCGTGTGGTCTCTCGTAGTGTGGTGTTGTGGAGAAATAATAAATGTTCTACTGAGTGAGCCTCAGGTGGAGCTTGTGGTTTCAATAAATGCTCGAAAGAGGCAGATTTTTCAGGTACTGAGCTGGCTGCTAGGGATTAGATGCTGCATAGGGCTCGGCATGCTTAACACTCCTTAGGTTCACTGGGATTCTGTGTCCCGCAGCATCTTGTCGACAGAACTCCTGTAGTCCATCAGTGTAAAATCATCAAGGCGTTTGGGCTGGATCTGTACCTCCCCTGAAAGGGTGACATCTTTTCAGCATTGGTATTAATCATGCACCATGAGAACATTCTGCCCCTATTTTCTTTTCCCTTCCGGATTAGTGTGGTAACTAAGGTTCTGCTTAAGTTGATGCACTCCAGTTATTTATGTTTTTAAAATCCCAAATCATTATTGATCAAATTAATGATTACCCTATTGTGTTTTTCATAGGCAAACAAAGACTTGTTAGAACAGATGGAGAGAAGGTGAGAAACTTTTTTCTTTTGAATCAGAGGCTAAAAAAAAAAATAATCCGGTTTTGTTGGCAGCATGGTTATTGTTGGTAGCTACTAAACTGCCTTCAAAAGTTAACTCTGTTTTTCCTAATACTTTTGATTTCTCAGCATGAGAGAGAGGGATGATAAAATCAAGACCGTTGAAGAGCTGCTTGAGGCAGGACTCATACAGGTGGCTAATAAAGAGGAGGAACTGAAGGTAAAACCTCTCATACGATCTTTTTATGGGGAAGTAGGGATTAAGTGCTCTTGAGCAAAGTGTATGTTTGAGTGCTTATAGTGCAGTCTGAGATCATTCCCGTTGAATAGGAAAAGCATCTCGTGGAGACAAGGTTAAAACCTTCTTGGTGAGATGGGCTAAGCATGAGCATTGATGGTGTGCAGTAAGTGCTTCTCTCTGCTTAGTCTAGAGCAGATTTTGCTAGGATGTTTGTCTGGTGTCTTGGAATAAAGTGAATACGTCTCCAGAGCTGTATGTTTCGCCCAATCTGCAACAAATCTGTCTTTAGGAACGGGTGTTTTTACAAAACTTGGCAGTATGGGGCTCTTGCATCTTTTCGCTTAGTTGGTAATCCGAAGGGTTAAATGGATTATAAACCAGTGACACTTCTGGGGCGATGCTAAAGGCGTTTTCTTCCTGTCCTGTTTGTTAAGGAGCTAATGATGAGAAATCTGGAAAGCCAGTAAAAAAAATCCCTGTCTGTTTTCAACTGGATTTTGCTGGAAAGCTGTGTCCTGTCTACCTGAGCATAGCCAAGATACTGCTCACTTTCTTAGTGTCCCTAAATTCCAGGTGTATCACCGTGACCACTGTACCGGGGAGGGCTGGCACGCTAGCAAACTGTCAGGTTACTAAACAGCCAAAGATGTGAGCACATCTTTGTTTCCCTGGATTCTAGCTTCCTATAGATTGCAGTCCACTCTGAGTTGTCCGCAATGAATAATTAGTCCATTGAATACTTTGGCTCCAGCTGCTGCAGAGGGGGGGGTCTCTTTCAGGCTTTCGAAGTCTTTCATTTGTTCTAAAAAAAAAAAAAAAAAAAAAAAAAGACTTTGCCGTCAAGCTTAACACTTTTTCCCCAGCAAATGAGTCTTTCATTATCTGTGTGTCTGCTTTCAAAGGCACTGCGAACGGAAAACTCATCCTTGAGAAAAGAACTTCAAAGTCTGCAAATTCAGCAATCGGAGCAGGTAGTACTTTTCATCTAAAACTTCTATTACACGTAAACTAAATCTAAAATAATCTTGCTGTGGTTGCAAAAGTCAAGGGAAAAAGGTGAAGATGTCTTTGAAGCCCGTTGGCAAAGCATCCTGTTTTCTTCCAGCGTTGGTCTGGAAGCTGATACGTCTGTGAAAGACCTCCTTTGCATAAGTGTCAGAAACGTGGCAGATATAAAGGTTCCAATTCAGTGGCGGTTCTGGGTTGGTTTAAGTTTGCCACGTACTGAAATGGCTGTGGGTTGCTTTTTTGTCAGAAGCCAAGTGCAGCAAGCATGGTTGGTAGGCAGCTGACAAAGCATCAGCTTCGTTATGCATATTTGAGCTTTCTAATGTTAATCCACGCTTACCCAAGTGTGATTTAGCCCCCTTCTGTTTATGTCTGTGTTCAGTGGCACTGTCACAGTATTATCATTTTTGATGTGCACTCAGTGCCATTGGGAAGTGCCTCTCCTTGACACCCAGCTCTGCTCAGACAGCTCAGGAGAGCACTTAATTTCTAGAAAATCCTTTATGGGAGAGGAGAAGCGGAATAACTGTGGCGGGGGGTACGGTAGTGACAGTACAAAAGGTTAACTGATCGGACACTGGTCCAGAACCTCGGCCTCTCCCGGTAAGGATGGAGTGGGCCTGCTTTTGTTTTCCTGGAACTTGCAGCAGACTTGGTATTATTGGTTTGCCAGGAATTGGAGAGCAACGGCTAATTTTATCAGTAGCAGCCAGATAGATAAAATCATTAGGCTGCTTCATAGTTTATCCAGTGCCAGAGGGGTGAAGCTCCCTATTCCTTACCCCTCAACTCTTCCGATTGTTTTGCTCTCTTCTGTTTTTCTAAGCTGCAGCTCTGTTTCCGAACAGGTTTCCTTCCAATCCCTGGTGGAAGAACTCCAGAAAGTGTAAGTTACTGCACAGTTTTCATTTCTGATTGTTACTTCTGTCTGTCCTTATTCCATGACTACAAGTGTTTTGCTTCCTTGAAGTGATTTGCTTTTAACTGGGTGAAGTGTGTGTGTGTGTGGCAGGAAGCATTAGCACTTTGGAAACACGTCACGTCAGATCAATACCTTCTGAAAATCCAGTTGCTTCTCTGCTAAGCAATTAAATTTATAAGCCTAACTTTGACTAGACGAGGAATTGCACTGAATTGTCAGGTAATTATTCTTTAGTAGGAGCTCTAAAAGGAGTGCGCTTGTTTGCTCTGTGTGTGGTGTCTGTTTGAAGTTGATAATACTTTGCTGGAACGTCCAGGGAAGGCTGAAGTTGTGTCGTGTCATTTTGGGGACTATTGATACCTTAATTTGCATTTTTAGACAGTAATTGTATCTATTTGGCATAACCAGTGAACTACTGGTTATATAAAGCCAGCTTGTTCTGCGCTATTCCCAGTCTTTTTCCTCCTGTTTCTTTCTTCTCCTTGTTGTATCTGGATTTGGGATTGCAGTGAGAGATGGCACCTGCAGTAGTGGGAGGTCCCATTGGGGATTCCAGAGGCTGGAATGTGATGTGATAGCAGAACCAAAGCTTGTGTATTTGCTCAACTGGCGCATTTGTTCAGCCAGCTAATGTTGTTCCTCTCCTCTTTTTAAGGATCCATGAGAAGGATGGAAAAATAAAATCAGTGGAAGAACTCCTACAAGCTGAAATCCTTAAAGTAGCGAGCAAGGAGAAGACTGTCCAGGTATGTGTCTCTGCAATACCTACCTTCTTCTCTGTGTCGATGCCACTGACTACCATTTATTCGTTACTGCATGGCGTTCTATAGTGATGAACTTGTAGCATCCATTTTTGTGGCGTTTTTGTGTTTCCATTGTCCAATCCTGTCTGTTTTGTCATTGAAAAGGCTTTGACACAGGAAATAGAGGCTCTGAAAGAAGAAGTAGGAAATTCCCAGCTTGAGATGGAAAAACAGGTAAAATACCTTAGTCCCAGAAGCGTGAAACAGCCTTGCCTTGGATGCGCTGCTCACTCATTTCTGTTGTAGTGTGTGTTCCTTTCACTGGTGAATGTCATTGGGTAAGGGAACTTTTTAATGGTGGAGCTTACACTATTCTTGGCTATAAAGCCGTAAATACGTAGTATAACTACTGCTGTCCTTCAGAAACCACATTCCTCTGGATGCCCTAGCTTTTTGGACTCTTAGTATGAAATTTGGCGAGAATTGCTGTAACTTAAAGCATTGTAGCATTAGCTCTGGCTGGGCACATTGCATGCTGTCCCTGTAGTAAGCATGAAACCCTAGGACGTTTGGAGGCTGGCACCTCAGAAATTTCAAGTGCTGAAGGTGCTTCTCCTTTTGGCCTTTCTGCGTTGCTAGAACAATACTACTGGCCCAAATAGGATTTGGTTTCCAGGTAAACCTAAGACTATTTTCTTTCCAGTGTCCAAAGAAAGCCTGTCTTTTGGCAGGTTAAGTTTTACTCTAGCTGTCAGGAATGCAGAAATGGAGGAGTATTGGCTTTTCTGGCATGCTCGCTGTTTAGCATCCAAAACAACGGGAACCCGCGTTTCCTTAGGGAGCCCGTTCTGCAGGCAGCTTAATCCATTGTGCTGGCAGGAAGTTTGCTTGCTTGTTTGTGTGGAGTGTGGGGGTTGGTTTTTTTGGTCTGCACTTTTTTTTTTTTTTTTTCAGTCTTTCTAGCTACATTCCGACATGTCACCCCCTTTTCTTCTTTCCTTAGCATTAAAGTTTTGTCCTTTTTAGGCAGAGCTGCATAGAATGTGTTTCCGTCTTGGGCTTTTCCTCCAAAGCAAATTCCCAGGAACTGGAGGAATTATCTGTGTGAGTTTCCTTCCCTGGAGCTGACACAGAGCCCAGAACAAAATGCAGTTTAGAGTTGCTGTCTCTGGAAAGCTGCCTATGAGGGATGCTTGCTCCAAAGGTGGTGTATATGCAGCTTTTGGTATCCTGCAAGCAAAAAGAGGTTTTTGGGAATGTGGAAACTCCTGCCGTGTTGTGGTAGAGGACTAACTAATCTGTTTGGACAGGCAGTATCTACACAGATAGCCACTGTCAGGCTTTTATACAAAATTCAAAGGGAATATTCCCACTAAATCTTGTTTCTTCAATCCACGTTCAGCCTTAAAATGGGAATTTAAGGGAGTGCTGACGTTGCAGAGAGCATCTAAAAAGCACTTGCTTGTGCAAAGACCAGGGATGATCTCTCTGATTTGCGCCATGTTTGCTAGTGAGATGGTTGTCATCGTCGGTGTCTGCTCCTTCCTTTGTGTCTCATGGTGCTCCGGTGGGCCTGCTTGTGTTCCCGTTTGCACTGTTTTCTTTTCTGCTCTGAAAGTCACATTTTAAATGTGGAGAAAGTAAATAGTAGAGACACTTGTCTTCTCATAATATATTTTCCCACCAAAAAAACATGTTTATGCTTACATAACTGTGACAAATAGTGCCTATTTTAATAACGTCTAATGGCTTTTTCCCCTGTTTCTCCCTAGAGCAGTTTATAGCATTTATGTCTCTTCCGTGTGCATTGAACTGAAGTACTGATTGTTTTCTCTAGGTGTCGATTACATCACAAGTCAAAGAACTTCAGACTCTGTAAGTACGGTTGTGAACGCGTCTGATCTGCCCTGTGCACCCCTCACTTCCCTGCTCCAGTCTAATTTAAGTTAAAATGTTCTTGCCTGGTGTCTGCACTCCGTGTGAAGTGATCCAGGCCATTAGCGGTGGTCTTAGTAGACATGTGGCCTTATTAGAAATACCCGGTCCTGTCTGACAACAGCAAACGAGGTGAAGAGCTGCATGGCTTCATGAGCCCCAATTAAAGTACAAGGGATTAAATTCAAGTCAGGATGGAAGGACGTAGGCAGGGCACTATGGCAAACTTAATTTGGTGTAATATCTGTGCTGTAGCTGGGTGGATACATGAGAACTGAGCCACCACAGTCGTCGGTCCCTCGTGTCCCCAACTGGGGAGGGAGAAGGAAATATTTTTAGATGAGGAGAGCACATGTGTACGAAACCCCTGCAATATATGTCAGCGCAGAATTTGTCTGCTTTCATTTAATGAGCAGTACCATTGATCAAGGACATCTCCTGCTAACCCAGACTGAAGTGGAAGTGTTCACACATTGATTTTTAGCAGATGAATTGTGTTTATGCCTTTGATCACATATGCTGCTTTTGTTACGTGCTGCAAAGCACAGGATGTCTTTTATCCATCCAAAAAAAAAAAAAGAAAAAAAAAAGCAAGGGTTTATGCTGTGTGTCTGTATGTTTAATGGTACAGGTTGAAGGGGAAGGAAAAGCAGGTGAAAACCATGGAGGCCTTATTGGAAGAGAAGGAGAAAGAGATTGTTAAGAAAGGAGAATGGCTGCAGGTAAGCTTCCTTTGTATTCTAAAGGGAAATAAGTTCTATTGTGGTGTTTCTGGCTGTGGAATAGTTACACTTACACTTCCAAACTTACTTTTTTTTTTTTTTTTTTGTCTGAAGGGTCAGAAGGATACAATTGCACAATTAACCAGTAAAGTTCAGGAGTTAGAACAACAGAACCTGCAACAGCTCCAACAGGTATGGCCTGCAGAGTGGATGCTCAGTTGAACTGGAAGGTGTTTTTTGTCCTCTACCTCTCTCAAAGGGTTTGCATTGGCTTCAACCTACAGAGCTATTTTAAATCCTACTTGACTGAACTGGCAGTCTACAGTGCAGAGAGCCCACTAGTCCAACTGTGTTCATCCGAAATGGGCTTTACATGGATGACAAGTTCTGAGAGCTTTTCTTTAACCTGGATGATACTACGCATAATGAGTAGCTTTGGCGGTCTGAAAACTTCAAAGCTGATGGACAGAATCGCAGCTGTGTCGTAGGTCCCTCCTTGTCAGACTGAAGTAGCATCTCTGTAGGCCTGTGGTCATGGAGGAACTCTTGCTGTAACTAAGCATAGCAGCTCCTTGAAGTGGTCAGGCTTTGCTGTGATTCCTTTCTGCGTTTACCTTTTGAAGAAGTTGCAACTGACTGGAATATTTTGGCTTTTGGTTTCCTGCACTAGACTCGAGAACCGGGAACGGGACATCCTTGAAGCCAGGTGTTACGTAATGGGAGAATTTTTCCAATCAGATGGTATTCTAGCTCAATTTGGATTTTTGCCAACGATAAAGGGGAGAAACTAAGTTGCACTCTTATTTTGGGTGGGTGTCTAGACAGGCATTTGTCCCAGGGGAAAGGTGGAATGGAGAGAAATTGGCTGGTGTGAAGTTCGGGATGCTTAGTATAAGCTGTGCTTCTAAAATCCAGTATGTGTTTAGATATTCTTGGAGCGATGTCTGATGCAAAATTCCTGGTATTTCTTTGGCAAGTATCTTGCAAGCTGTGTGGTGGCTCTGCTCATGCAAGGAGTTGCTGTTAATTTGAAAGCTTTACTGTGCTATAAAAATGAGCTTGGGAATTGCTTTGTTTTTCAGGTACCTGCTGCATCCCAAGTCCAGAACCTGGAGAGCCTGTGAGTACGCTTAGTAGCAGTTTCTCAAGCGCCTGCTGATAATAAGCATTCAGTGCTGGCATTTGTCTTAAATTGGAATGTATGAATTGGTTCAAGAATTTTATGGGCTTTGCTAAAATAAGCTGTTAGTGCCGATGGACGTACACCAGCCAGCGCGTCTGCTGCTGTGTATAATAGCAAGCGTCTGGCGTCCCTGCCTGGCGTGCCGAAGTACTGGTGCTCATACACTCTGCAAAAGTGAATGATCACCCAGGGCTCTACTAACTGGTGAAATCGCTGCCGCTTCTTGTCTCTGGTGATAATTTCTCCTTCTGTTTAGTGTGTTTAAAAGAGTGTGGATTTAAGTGCCTGTGGCTGAGTCGGTAAATGCAATGAACAAATACAGTTTGCCATTTTCAGTCTGAGACGCAGTAGCCAATTCTCCAGCTCCTGTTTTATGGAGAAAAGCTGCCAGACTTCCTTCTGTTTTGACTCTGCTTTGTCTGGCTGCTCTAAGTTAGAGGAAGGTTGTATGAGACCGTGCCAAAAAAGGCTCTGTCTTTAATGCAGCTCTTGTTATGTGCTGCCCTCCCAGCACAGCTCCTGTATAGCCAGTACGTGGTACCTAAAGCAGCTGCACCTTTAGTGGACTGCCCCTGGCACCTTCAGAGCCAGCTGGCTGGCAGGATTTGCTCAGGTGATCAATGGATTCTCTCCCACTTTGGCTCTCAACGCTGTTGAGATGAGCTGTGACTGGTGTTTGTGGATTGGCACGTGGAATGACTAGCTAGCTTCAGGCCAGTTCTTAGCAGGTAAAGTGGTTGCAATGCACGTTGTTGCAGCTGGCATGTATTTTTGTTAGTTTCCTTGGTTTAAAGCCATAGTGCAATAGTTTCTTCTCCATATGTGTGTGTGCTCTCCTTTTGGCTTCTTATTATATACAGCATACAAAATTTACTTATCTTCTGCTGCTGCAAACTGTCCCAGCTAGAGTTTCTGTCCCTTTTTAGCATAAATTCTTACTTTAACCCTTTTTTCTTGCCTTCTGAACCATCTCTGCAGGTTGAAAGGGGAAGAAGAACAAATGAAGAAGTTGAAAGCTGCAGTGGAAGAAAAAGAGAGAGAAATTGCAAGCCAAGTGAAACAGTTGCAGGTAAAGTTTTGATACAAGTGTCTTGTGTTTTAAGGAGCGTATGTATTGTTGAGTGTACATCTATATGTATATATATTGCTTCTCTTCTTTCAACAGGACATGCAAAAGGAGAACGAATCTTTCAAAGCTCAAATTCAAGAATTAAAGCAGGAGAACTGCAAACAGGTACAGCTTCCAATTGCAGTGTTACTGGGTGAAGTCAAAGTGGGTGGTGGTAGCTTGTATGGATGGTGTGGAAAACCAGCTGTTGCACTGACCGTGCAAATCCAGGGACAGCTTCAGGGTTGGGTTGCACTAAACCAGCTTTTCTGGCTGTTGCCTCTCTGTTCCTGCTTCCCTTTTTTGTGTAAGTTTGCAGCCTTGTGCTCTTTCTTACGCCTCCTGTGTTCCTGCCTAGCTTTCCACCCCTGTCTTTACACGCTGTGTCACAGCCAGGGATCTTCTGGCCAAAGGAGGCTGGATGGGACTCCCTTGAAGGCCAAGAGAGCCGCTTAGTGTCACAGTGGTGCCTGCTTAACGAGGCACATCACACCCTTTGCCTCACTCTTTGCTGATCTGCTCCTAATGAGTTTCTCATCTGTTTGTAGGCATCTCTGGCTGTCCAAAGCGAGGAGCTTCTGCAAGCGTGAGTACTGCCAGAAGTTGAATGCGAGAGATAAGCGCTTCATTTCACTTACTGCTTGGGAAACTTAAAAGATGAAATAAATGCCAAATGTACAATATCAGCATGTGAGAAGTGGCGAGTAAAAAAAAAACACTTTACTGTCTAATAAAGCTTAAACATAGAGATTCTACTCGCATTAATAATCCTCAGCTGCAGTCTTCTGCAGACAGTGCTTGCAGTATGTTGTGCCCATAATGCAAGCAAGCCTTGAGTGATTTAATTTTAAACGCATGCCAGCCCAGCTGTATGTCTGAAGAGTTAAATGCTGGTGTTTCAAGCAAAAGTGACAGGCTTTTTTCTTGGAACTTCAGCTTAGTAGAGGGTTGTTCATATTATAAAATCGTTCGGTGGAAATCTCTTCCCAGGGAAAAATCTCAGGGGTAAAAAGTGTGTTACAATGTAGAGCTAAAGCGCACTAAAGAACTATGTGGAAGCTAATGCCATGCCAGCTTATACTGCGCTACACAAATTGCCACTGTCATGCACTTTTGGCTGGCTGAATTATTTTTCTTTTTAAGTTAAATGACTTATAAATTGTGGACTGGGTGCTTGAAAAAGAATGCTCTTATCCAGCAGGCAGTGCCCATTTTGCCATGTTGTACTAGCGTGGGCTGGCTGATTTATCCTCGTCTAATGCCTTGCCTTTCCGTGGCCTTGATAAATGTGTGCAGATGCCTGTTGTAGGCAAACAACAGCTTTACAATGGGCTTTGCTCTGGCAGCCTGCAGTTCACAGAGCAGTAGGAAGCGAGCGATACTGCCAAGTCAGTGAGAGCAGCTTTTTCAAAGAGAATGTGTTGCTGGAAGGGAAGGAAAGTTAGTGTGTATATGAGAGGGTGTCAGGGCTTCATTTGAAATTTCGTAAATGTCTTCTGACTTGTCTGTGATTCTTTTTGCTAACTCAGGGTTGCAGGGAAAGAGAAGGAAATCGCCAGTCTCCAAAATGAGCTCGCCTCTCAGAGAAATGCTTTTGAGCAACAGAGGAAAAAGAACAACGTAAGGAAATTCTTCCCCCGCTGCCCCCCCACAAAAAAAACAACCCCAAAGAACAGCCAAACCTGTGTGCACAGCACTCCCCAATGCCTAGGGCGTTCTGCTTAGAAAATGTTTCTGGCGGTTTTCTGCCGTATTGCCTCCCTTGGACACTCCTCTCTTTTCTTGGGAGTGACTAAACATACCTTGCTTTACTGCTCCAAGTTTTCGTCAGCTTTTTGACAAGCTGCTGATTTGATGAGAGGGAGGAGACTTGCTGGGGGACACATCCCGCAGCAGGTTCTCCAACTTGGATGCAAGCCTGGTTAGTCCTGTTCAGAAACACGTCCTCTGCCAAAGGAAGAAGAGGGGGTTTGGGGGGAGAGGGTGGGAGGATGAAGAGAGCTGTGCTCGGACTGAGTTGTGGTCCTTGTGCGGGGATGTGGGAGGAGACATTACCTTCAGGGGGTCTCAGTTCTGGCTCTTCCTGTTCCTGAGAGTATCTAATCCCGATCTTCTGAAGGAGGTGAGGGACAATGAGCCTTCCTTTACAGCAGCCTCTGATGATGCAGTATGGGCTGTTTGTGGTGGAAGTAAAGATTGTATTTTCCATCACAGAGCTGTGAAGTTACCTCCTCGTAATACGTTATCTGTGCAGGGCAAGAGAATGGCATCTTTTGAGTTATGTAGAAGAAAGTTGTTAATGTACAGGGGTTTCAGCTCACCTGTCTCTTCTTGATGGCGTATAAAATCCAATGAATACCATGCAATAAGCTTTATTTTTAACTGAAGTAGTGTTGCTTAAGAGCTGAAATAAAGCATAGAGGGGAAAATGGCTGGGTATTTTCAGAAGATGGATGAGCTGGAAGGGTAGAACATATGTGTGCCTGTTTCCTGGGGAATTGCAAGGTCTAAGTACCCTTCGTGGTGCAGGCAGAAATCTGGCTACTGCTAAGGGCAGACCATGCCTTTCCACATCGCAGTTTTATCCAGTCTTGACTTTATGTCCTGTGAAACAGCCCTTTGGATAGTGGGCAAATGGAAGTGGTAAAGCAAAACTAGTGTAGGTACACGCTAGGATTTGGATGCCACTTTGTGTGGTGAATTAAAAACACACAGCCTTTCAAAAATAGCCCTTTTCTAAAGCAGGTTGCTCTAAGGGCCTGGGAAAAAAAAAATCTAAATCCCAAGCACCGTAATCTCTTCCCCGCAAGTCCCATCATCCTTCCTAGATAAGAGCTGTGAGGCTCCTCTTATAAGAGCTCTCAGCCTTCTGACTGAGCTTGCATGTTGACGTCTTGTGGAGTACACGTTTGATGACCTCGCCAAGAAAGATGCAGGAGCGCGGCACGGCACGGTGGTATCTCCTCACGGTGCTGGGGTGCTGGGCTGTGCCCACCACTGGTGAAATCCGAAAAACGTCCGAGGAGGGCACTGGTGAGCAAACCAGTTTTCTTTGGGCACAGTGGAGAGAGCTGCATGGGGTCAGTGCTGCCAACCGAGGCCCTGAGCTTTGTGTTTCTAAAAAAAAAAAAAAAAAAATCCGTGCTGGCGTAGTAGGTTTGGGCTGAGGCATAAGGATCGATGCCGCTAGATCTGGTTGCAAGATCAGGGGCATAAATGTGTCCACCTCCATGTATACTGGGGGCCATGCTGGGTTCTGCAACGCGACATGCCTAACACTCTGTTGTGTAATCTGTGATTTGGTGTCTGTGTTCCTCACTACTTTTGAAAACTTCCCTCTTTTCTTCTTACAAGTGCAGTCAAAGTGTGGGGTTGCTGGAGCGATATGCTCGGCAGTAACACTTGGATCAGTTTTGGATATTGGGGGCAGGTTGGGCAGAAATTGGCATTTTTCCCCCCCCGTTTTTCATTCAAACACTTTGAACATCACACTTGTTTTTGCTAGTGTATGTCATCTTCCCCGGCAAAATCATCTTGCAGTGACCAGCATTTAAATGCAAATGGTGGAATGTAATGCAAAATATATCTCTGAAGTAAAAGCGGAAACAGTTTTGAATATTGGCTGAACTGAAATCATTCTTTCTAAAAATGATTAGGACCTTCGGGAGAAAAACTGGAAAGCAATGGAAGCATTGGCATCAACTGAAAAATTGCTGCAGGACAAAGTGAACAAGACTGCCAAGGTTGTAATGTTAACTGCTAGAAACGATGCATTAAGCTAGAAGCAGATCTGCAGCTGGTTTTTTAATTGAAATGGAGGCGTTTAACTTTTACTGCAATTTAAATATAGTCTGTTCTGGGTGATCATTCATATACTCTCACCTCTGCTTCTTCCTGTTGTCTTTAGGTTTCTTTTATTATTATTATTATTTTTTTTAATCCTTAATTTGTGGGCATGCTGATTTTTGATTTCTGTTTGCATAATTGTTAGAGCTGTCGTGAATCGTTTTTTCTTTGTGGGGAGCTCTAGAACGAAAACTGTGCTGGTGAGCGACCTGCTTTCATCTACTGGGCTTTTCACTGGGCTCGAATAAATTTATTGGGCCCGTGAAGAACTAGAACTAGATTATTATTTAAAAACTCGTGAACTTCTTAGGAAAACGGTGTCACCGCAGCTGTGAATTTCCTCCTTGAAAGCATGGGAAGCTCGACAGGTCCCGGTCAGAGCCAATGTTTAAAACCATACAGGGCGTGAATGGCTCTGAAAGGAGCTTGCATTTGCTATGAGCCTGATCTGGTGTTAATTGTCACTATGCAGAAGTCAAAAAAATTAAAAAAAAAAAAAAGGCATCAAAATGACTTTAAAAACACAAGTCGGGTAGCTAGAAGCAGAGAAGCTCTGGTTTGGGATTGTGCGTCTGTGTTTCGGAGGTGTCTCCACTCTCTGCTGGGCCCCAAAAAGTTGTGTACCTGCTTTTGCTGTGTGCTAACGCTTGCCTGCTTTCTCTTGCAGTCAGAAGACTTCATCAAACAGCCATTTGCCACTTCTGGGTGGTTCCTAAATTGCTGCAAACTAACGCACTTAGCACAACTTCACAACCTAATGTCTCCTGTCCGTTTCTGTCTCTGAATCTCAGCCTACTAATGCCACCGATCTCTTGCAGCAGAGGAACTCAGAGCAGCAAGGCGCAGTAACACTGATGGCAAAGAAAAAAAACCACAAACCCAAATATTAGGGAAGGATTTCTTGCTGAAAGCTGCCTTCTGTGATTTCAGGCTTTCTGCGTTTAAATTTATATGGGAGCCTGAGCATCATATGGCTAAATCAAACCAATCTGCCACTGGCAGAGCAAGCAAACAGACAGTGGCTGGTCTGATTTTAATGTTAAATAAGTGGAACGATGGATCTGTGGTGCCCTTGGCTCTGTGTATTTATATTTGCAGAGCAATGACAAAGAAAACCCGGAGATTGTCACACAGCTCTAATAATTATTTCCCGTTGCATCCAAGCTTGGGGAAGGAGGATGTAAGGGTCTCCCTTTCGAGTTCTTCAAAGTAATATTTAGAAGATACAGTCTTGCTTTCTTGGCCTGGTTCAAATGTGCATTAACACAAAGTTTCCTTTTGACTTTAATGATCTGGTTTTGATGTGGTGATGTTAATTTATGGTGACTCTTTTTCCCCACCTAAAATCACTTTAAGTATGGATTTTTTAAAAAAAATCGTTGATTGACCAAATTTCTTGGGTTTGAGATCGCTCACCTTGAGTGGCAGGGTAGGTGTGATCTGTGGACGCGGTTACTCAGCACAGTGTAGTTTGTCTTGTGTTGTGAACAAGTGAACGATGGTGTAATTTCTGTACAGACAGGCTAGATTGGACGAGAACTTAATGAAAATAAAAGCTTACAAGCACGAACAAATGCGAAGGCCAAATTCTGAAGCAATTCAGTGTCAATTTTTGAAGGAATTTACTGGCAATTTTAGAGACTATAGAGCCTTTCTCACTATAAAAAAAAAAAAAAGAGACTTTCTGGGTTAAGTAAGTTACTCGAGGCCTAGAAGAGACTATTGACAGGTCTGTGGAGCGTGTTGCCCAACTTCATGTGAGCCCTTCTCTTGGTTTAGGAGAAGCAGCAGCATTTGGAAGCAGTCGAGGTGGAGACGCGCCAACTACTCCAGAAGCTCTTTCCTAAAGTCTCTCTTCCTTCTAATGTGGTAAGAGAAGTGGCTCTTCCTGCTCTATGTCTGGGGGATGGGGAGCTCTGGTCCTGCTGCACTGGGCAGTCTGGAGCTGTTTCCCACAGTCCCATCTGCCCCAAGGATTTTGCAGTGGGACATGAGTGTCTTCTGCTGGTTTTGCCTGTACTTGCCAGGAGCAAAGGGGCAAAACTGCAGACTTCCTTCAAGAAAAGTGTTAAAACAAACAAAAGAAAAGCTATTATGTTGTTGGGGCAGTAAAAAAACCCAAAACCAACCACCATCTGTTTGATCTGCCTGTGTTATCTTATGTCTAACCGAGATAGTAAATTTTCAGGGGTGGGTAAGGTCTGCTGCATGTTTGCTCGCCGTCTGGCATGGCGGAGATCCATCCTCCCTGCCTGCGGTGCAGATAAGGGCTGGCTGCCCCTTCCAAAGGGGCTGCGCTGCCTCCCTGCCAGTTAACACCATTCCGGAGGGTTTGTTTTGTTCCCAAAGTTTCCTTTTGAAAACCACCAATTTCCAATTTTATATTCTTGGTGGCTTTCACTTGTTTGCGAGGGAAATGCAATGGGTTCGTGTGGTTTAGATTATGTGAATGATGTGAAGTGAGGCTGGAAAAACGGGGTCTGCGTTTGATTTGTAACGTCTGGAGGTTTTGCATATTCATATTGAAAAGTATTCTCAAATGTACTAAAGTTAGTCTCCTGATGACCTAGAAATAGTCTGTAAAAAGACTCTTTCTGGAAGGTTTCAGTCTTCCTAGCGAGGTCCCTAGAATTATATGGCAAGTATCTGCTTTAACGGCTCCAGGATTTTGGAAAAGATTCCCTTAAGTCTTCAAACACTTCTTGTAGAGCCCCACCGCTTGCAGGGAGACCTCTGTCACCCAGTTGTATTTCGGCACTTTCAAGTCCCTGTGACCTGTGTCTTGCTCGTAACCTCGTCCTCCTGGATTGCTCCCTGCCGACTGCCGGCTCAACTGGGCTGCGTGTTAGCTCCGGGGAATTTGGGGACTGAAACACTGCCCCGTAAGCTTGCAGTTGGGAAACAAATATCCTGAACGTCGATCTATTGAGGTTATTCTGAGCTTTAACCCAATGCATTTCCCAACAGAGTCATAGCGAATGGATCTGTGGGTTTGAAAAGATGGCTAAAGAGTACTTGAGAGAGGCTTCAGGATCTGAAGACGTCAAGGTAGGCACAAGCAGCGGGCAGCTTCCTTGGGTGTGCCATAGTGTATTTTTCCGGTATAAATCTTGCAAATTGTGCTCTGGATTGTGAAGTTCAGATTGGCAAACAGGCGACAAGAAAATTGTTTTCTAGATATTTGCACCTTGTAAATTAGAAATGTATTTGCCTTTTCAAAAAGCACCTTGTGGAGTTATGAAAACATTCATGAAATTCAAAATCCCTGTTCCCTTTTTTCAAGTAATTGGTTTTTTTTGGTTTTTTTTTTTTTTTTTTCTGGGGACTCAGAATTACTGCGATAACTCACAAAAAGTTTGTGATTGAGTATAGAGAGTTGTAGGTGAATGTTGCACTTGCTGTTGTCTTTCCATGGGTTGGAAAGACAGACTTGTCAACGGGAATGATGCCGGCTGGTTTGTTGAAATAAGATAAATAATAGAACACAAATCCGTCAGCTGAGATGTGACTCTTCTGGTCCCTCTTCTCCTTTGCCAGGCTATGGAGCAGAAGTTGAAGGAGGCCGAGGAGATGCACGTACTGCTGCAACTGGAGTGTGAGAAATACAAATCGGTTCTGGCGGAGACGGTAAGCGGGATGCCCAGTTGCCTGCGCCTTGTGATGTTGCAAGCTGCCTTTCTTCTGCTCTAAGCTTTCAAACCCTTCTCTCTTCTTAGGAGGGGATTTTACAAAGGCTACAGAGGAGTGTGGAAGAAGAAGAAAGCAAATGGAAGATAAAAGTTGAAGAATCACAGAAGGAACTTAAACAGGTATTTCTGAAGATCTGCTTTTTGTGGCAGCCGGGTGGTTTCTGCTTGAAGTCACAGAGGGTGTTTGTGGGCTGTGAAGGCAGGTGCAGAACAGCCCTGGCTGCCTGGTTTGATGTGTGTGTGACCGGTGGGTGGAAAAGGTGAAGTCTGCAACCAGTATAACAGGACTAATCCCTCCTTATAACAATAGGATTTTTGGTGCTCTGATACTCAGTTTTATGCATAGAGTGACTTTTATACTTTTTGAGGAACGTATTCCCATTTAAAAACCTAAAAAGTGGAGGAATTGTTGGTGCCTTTGGATTTGTCTGGCTATTTCTGTTGCCATCTTTACAGTAGCAAGAACAAATGAGCAGCACAGATACAAGGTCTTTGATCATTCTGACAAGGCTGTGTCCAAGTCCTTTGCAGGTGATGCAGGAGGCAGCCCAGGAGCATGTAGTAATACTAATGCTGACAGGAGAGGAAGCCAAAGATTCAGGAATGTACATGTGTCCCATTAATATGCCCAGGAATATATATTTTTCTGATCCTGGCAACTCAGACCATGTTTCTATTAAAAACCTGTTTTTTTCAAAGTACATTTATGAACAGATACAGACTCTTTGTGCTAAAATTTAAGTATCATATAATCATAACAATTTTTTGGAAGCTGTTAAAATAGTGCTTAATCCATTACAGTCAACTAATTATATTTGAAATTGCCCGCAAAGCTTTCCTTTTTAGGAAGGCTGTGTTGCTAGCAGAAGTGGTAAGAAAAAAGCCTTTTATGTTTCTTTCCTAATCTCGAATTAAAAGTAGGTCAAACTGCTTTCTTGAAAGAAATTTTTTTTTCTAAAGTACTTCTGCTTAGTAAGTTTGGTTGCTGGAGTATGAGCCTGGAGCACACAGACAGATGATTTATAAACATCTTGTTTGAGGGGCTTATAAAAGGCTGTCAGATCTTGAACTGTAGGTGTGCTACCATCTGCTGCACTTACGCAGCCTCTAATAAGGCTAAACATGCTGGGTTTGGCTACATATACTGCCTGGATGGAGACAATCTTCCCTGTGTAGGAACAATATTTTTCTTACCATGGCTAATGGACAACTGTCTTAGTCCTTGTGTTCCAAATCTTTCAGGCATCTAGGCTCTAAATACGTCAAAGAACTTCTTACCTTGGGAGAAGGTAGGAAAGGTGTTCTAATGGAGACTCAGTACATTGAATTATTTGAGTGAGCATCTTTTATTCAGTCACTCTGCTTTCATCCTTAATACTTATAAATCGTAGAAGCAAGCTTGTGTGTATGTGGAGAGTTTGTCTTAGACCAGCCCAACTAAATGATATATTTATCTCTCTTGAAAACTGCAGATGCATTCTTCAGTTGTTTCTTTGGAGCACGAGGTAGAGAGGTTAAAGGAAGGAATCAAAGAAGTTGAAACTGTAAGTGCAGGTGGTTTTTTTTCCTCTTTAAAGCTTTCTGTTACTTAAAACATGATTTAGGCTTAAGCTGTAAAACTAAACTTCCTAGAACTTCTCCCCTCCAAGCAGTGCAGCCTGTGCTGTAGTTTAAACTGAATCTTTTGGACAGTGTTTTTATGGAGCAGGGAAGCTGGGTACTGGAAATTGTCCTTTTTTTTTTTTTTTTTTTACTTCTGTACTTACCCGCTGGGGCTCTTTCCTTGTGAGACTGAGCAGTTTACTGGGGCTCTTTCCTTGTGAGACTGAGCAGTTTACTGCTTGTTGACAATCTTGGGCTTGATTCTTTATCTTTTTGAAGTGTAACACTTTAAATGTGTGTTGTGCAATCACTGGATTTGAAATGCTCTCTAAATGTCGTGGGGTATTTGATAGAAATTTATTGCTAATAATAAATCAAGAAAACGATACTGTAAGATGACACTGAAAACATCTGTTTTAACTCTGTTTTTCTGTTTCTAGCTTAAAAAAGAGAGAGAACATTTGGAAAGTGAACTAGAAAAGGCAGAAATAGAACGATCTACTTATGTTTCAGAAGTCAGAGAGGTAAACATAATTGACCAAACTGTTTTTTTTTTTTACTTTTTTTCTTTTGTTTGGCTACCAGTTGGCTGGCAAACTAATCTAATGCTTAGCCCCTGTGGCTGAGGAGTTTATATACTGTGACCTTAGGGTAGAGTGACACACTAATAACTGAGCAGAAGAAAAGTGGGCATCCTACGGAGACAAATCCTAAAACTCTAAATAAACTTCATTTCAGCTCAAAGATCTGTTGACTGAATTGCAGAAAAAACTTGATGATTCATATTCTGAAGCAGTAAGACAGAATGAAGAGTTAAATTTGGTAAGAAGCTTGTTCTCCGCTGGGTACAAACTAGGTTCCCAGCATACTTATGAAGCGGAGACTTACTTCAAATCCTGTCTGTTCTGCTAACCTCTTCAGCTTGATATTTTTGTCCATTGCAATCATTTATGTAGTCTGACTTTTACAATTTGTCTCTTTCTCTGCTCCTAACAATAGCATGTCTGGTTCTTAAGACTTTTTCCAAAGTCTGTAAGACTTTCATTCCTGAAACTTCTTGAGAATCAATGTTTTACAGTGTAGACATACGCAACAGCAAATACAATGTCCTTGAAGCAACAAAAGTTGAACTCTAACAGGTTTTACTTGAGGATTATTTTTTTTTTCCAAAGCTTTTGAGGATGCAACTGTGGTATCTGTGCTCTGACTGTGCAGAGCCTTTTCCATCCTCCTCTTTGTGTACAGAAATTGGCCCAAACCAATGTTAGATGAATTCAGAGTGTCCAGCTGTTCAGCAGCTGGCATCCTGATGTGGCTGAATAGCTGTGCTGGCTTTGTGCATGCTCTGTGTTACAGCGTCTTTGGCTAGAAATGCTCTCCAGCCAATAATGCTCGTGTCCCAGCTTTTCTCAAGAAGGAGTTGGATTAACCCAGGCCAGACCTGTAGACCCAAAGATGCATGGTTTTCCAGTTTGAGCCCTTTCACTTCTTGCTTGTCTCAGTGATGTGTGTTTTAAGGCTGCAGGAGCAGTCAGATCCTTCTTCTGATTGTTTTTTAACAGTGCTTTTTTGCTTTTGAGCCAGAATTGGGGAAGGTTGTCTCTGTCACTATGCCTTTGTGCTGTAGGGTGGTTGATGGTACAACCTGTCACTGCAGGCTGATCTCACCAGGGTACTGCCACTAATGTAACTGGGTTAAAATAGTTGATTTCTTAAAAAAACCCACGACAATAACAATCCGCTTAAGTTAATAGTATGCTTGGCAAGTCTAGTATAGCATTGATTAGCATCCCGCCTCAGCAACCAAAGCCTCCCATTTTGAAGGCAAGGGAAATGGGAATTGAATGCATATCTGGGAGTTAATCAGTAAACGCCAACCTCTTGAATATAAGAGACAACAATCTATTACGTCTGTAACAACAAAAGCTTAAAAAGCTGAGCTCCCTGCTAGGGCAGCTTGGCTGCAATGTGACGGTGGTGGAAGCGTGAGGAGGCGGTAAACAACTAACTTTGTGCAAATGGCTCGGGAATGCTGTCCAGTGTACGTGAGTGATTTTTACAGGAGGTTGAGGCATGGAAACGATGGGATTTCAAAAAGCATTTCCCACTAATTTATAAGGCGAGTAAGGAGAGAAGCTGAAGCTCCACAGTGCTTCCCCAAAATGTAGAAAACCAGCGTCCACCAGTCCAGGTGTCCCAAAGGGGGGAACCTTGCAAGGGTGAGACAAACATAATGCGTAGGTTTGGAAATCTGTGAGAACTCAGGGCTCTGAGTAGCCTATTGTTCACTTCTTTAATCCCCTGCTGGCTCCCAAGAAGACTGACAGGAGGAATAGTGAACATCAGCACAGTGCACTTCAGAGGCACAAATCCAACAAAACTGGCACTCGAGCTTCTTGTTAGCGCTCCTCTTTGAGGCTCAAGCCTCAAGTGTTGTGGCTGGTTCTGCATGCTGTGTTGAAGAGCAATCAAAATATTCTTTAAAAAAAATGTTTATATCCTTTGGAAGGCTGTAGTTTAAGGTAGCCGGTACAAAAGCATTCAGCCCTCTTGACTGAAATAGTTTCACTTTTTTGGATTGATTCTAAACACAATCGACAACTTAATATAGCCCTGTCAGTGATTCATGCCTTGATGTGACATTAACAGACTGGTTAAGTCAACATAGTTGTAGTGAGCGGTGCTTTATGAAGATGACAAGCAGAGCTTTTTAGTTTATTCAGCAGGAAAGTGACTGCGTAGCCTGAATTAGGAAGATGACAATCTACGTTTTTGCATATTTGCCGTGAATTAAGTTGAAGTCTGGGCTGACTGGTAATAAGAGTGCTGGAGAGGCTTACGTACTTTCAGTATTGCTAATATTCCTACTGGCAATATAGTTTAAAAGTCAAAACCACTTGTGATCAAGCTGATGCCAACCATGTCTTTTCTTCTGTAGTTTCCATTCTTTACATTTATCTTTACAGATGGAGTCTCTCTTCCTTGACTGTCCTTGTAAACCTCGTCATACGTGTTGACTAATCCAACGTGTGCGATAATTGTTCGTAGTCTTACTCCCTTTGCAGTCAGTGTGCACTGGGTTAATCTGTGGGACAGACAGATGAAAGCTCTGTGTATGCGAGGGGAAACTGATTTTCTTTGTTAACTATTTTGCAGCTGAAAACACAGCTAAACGAAACACTATCAAAACTCAAAGTTGATCAAAACGAGAGACAGAAGGTAGCTGGTGACTTGCCCAAGGTAAGAAGAGGCCCTTAACCGTTGCAGATCTAAATGTCATCGAAACCCTTGAGTTCTGTAATCTTGCACTGCTGGAAAATGTGGTGATTTGAGCAGCTTGAGCAGACTGCCTGCCTGGTGGGGTGTCTTACTCCACTCGTTGCTTCCCCAGGGGACTGGGACTGTGGGTGTAAGAGCTCATGCAAGATACCCGCATGTCTGCTAAATGATAAAAATGCAGCAAACAGCTCTGTTTAGTAAGCTTTTTTGAAAGAATCTCTTGTCTGTGATAATTTTATGACAATGGGAACAAGATTTGGGGCTGACAAATAATTCTTTATTTAAAGAAACCCAACCTGCGAGAAAGCTGGGGAGGGGCTGTTTGCAAGGGCATGTAGCAAGAGGACCAGGGGCAATGGTTTTTAGCTAGAGCAGGGCAGGTTTAGATTAGACATTGAGAAGTTGTTCTTTACAATGAGGGTGGTGAGACACTGGAACAGGTTGCCCAGAGAGGTGGTGGAGGCCCCATCCCTGGAGACATTCAAGGCCAGGCTGGATGAGGCTCTGAGCAACCTGATCTAGTTAAAGATGTCCCTGCTTACTGCAGGGGGGTTGCTCTAGATGACCTTTAAAGGTCCCTTCCAACCCAACACATTCTAATCACATTCATGATTCTAATAACAAGCCCATCCCACAGTCCTACACCCTCACCACAGCCTGAAGCTTTTAAATCCAGTCTCAAAGGGTAGCGGTTACAAGTTGGTTTACAAGCTGGCTGCCTGTTTGCACGTAGTTACAAATTGGCTAGAACCCAGGAGACCGCAAATCTTTATAAAGTTAGCTCTACGCGAGCTTGATGAGACAAGCAGGTGGGTTACCTCTGCTCCTCCTCAGTGGTCGCTCTTGCAAGATGGAAGATGGATTGGAGTGGGAAATCTTTAAGCGTGAGAGGTCTCAGTGCTGTCTGTCACCCCAGAAATGAACCTCTTGGGGGAGAATTGATAAATGGAGGCAAGAATAGCCTGCGGAGTGGCTGAGCTCGGCCTCCAGACTGTGTAACACCGTGTTCCTTCTGCGGGAGATGCACAGCAGGGAAATTAGACTGTGTTCCTGCAGGGCTGGAGTGGGGAGAGCCTTGTCCTGGGATAAGGGACAGATGATGACAAAAGCAGTTCTAGGAGGTGAGAAGACAAAGGAGACCTCCTGCAATAAGGTGTTTAAAACATTTTGCTCGGGATGATTATATGGGATGTTGACATATGAAGTGAGTGATGCTGATGTCCCTAGTTCATGGTATGTTCTACATAAATGCAGATCTATGATTAGGCTTTGCCTGTGCTGTTAACGCTTGCACAAAAAAAATCGCTGCACAATTTTTCCTAATAACTTGACATGAGACTATTAAAGCTTCCCAGTAGAATTGCTTTCAAATGCAGGCAGGCTGACATGCAACATCCTGATTGTAAAGGAGACATGTCAATCTTGGCAAACGTGTTAGTCCCCTGGGCAAATCTGCCATAAAACAGATTTCCTCCTGAACAAGGATTTCCTGTGTCTCTAGTGCTCTTGGGGAGGTGGGGTTTTGCATCTCAGCCTTTGCTAATTGTGCCTCCTCTGTGGGTTTGATTTTTTTTTTTTTTTTTTTTTTTCTCCCCTCTCCTACAGGCCCAGGAGTCTTTGGCATCTCTTGAGAGAGAAATTGGAAAAGTTGTTGGGGATGCCAACGTTATTGAAAACAGCGATGTTTGCACAGAGTCGGTGAGTGTTTCTTTTGAGCCCCTGCTCAGGGGCAACTCAAATCTCATGCAAAGTATGAACTTTGGGAAGTGAGGTCCAGTGAAGGAACAGAATATGTGCTGCTGATGGTAGATTAAGGTTGGTGAAAATTCCTGTCCTACAACTTGTCAGGGTGGTGTCCTGGAGCTGAATCCCGAGGATGCATTGGGAGTGCTGCTGTCATCTGGATCGTGATCTCTTTCCCATGGCTTCAATTTGCAAGGAGGAAGGGGAGAAATTATGGACAGGAGATCTGGGCTTCCAGTGGGTTGTTGGTTTGGTTTGGACAAAAGCGGGAATATCCCCAGACTTGTCCCTTCAAGAAGGGAAGCTAAAAATAAATCTGCTGATAACTAAATGAGCGTAGAATGCTAACTGTTGGGTCGGCACTTGCTGACATCTGTAACGCCAAAGAAAGAAGGCGGTCTTCCGTGCCCTCTGACACCAGGGCAGAGAATGTCTCTTGCCAGAGCATTGACCCTCCTGGTCCTCTGTAGCTGTGGGCAAGAGCGTGTTCTTAGCCACTGGTAGGTGCTAGAATTCATCTTCAGCTGGTCCTGGCTCCTGGGAATCTCTGCTTTGTTCTGTGAGTCGGGACTCTCTAGACCGATGGTGTTTTTATTCTCCAGCAATGGCATTGCAGTTGCAGGGGCTGGAATTGGGTGGACTCTGGGGTGGCCTGTTTTCACACTTGCAGGCGACTCGCCTGGGCCCGTGGGCTACTCTGCACAGATGATTGCTGAACTGCTTGTGTAACTGGTGCTCCCAGTGCTGGCCCTAAAAAGACACCACCTGTACAAGTGGCTGAGTCGTGGCTTTGGAACTGGGCTTCCCCATCTCTGGAAAAGAGAGCTTTCACACCAAATTCAAAATACCTTCAGAACAGCTTTCCAGAAGGCAATTGGGAAGGGGAAGGCTAAAGCAGATAGATGCCTTCCCAGCACGTTTTACACAGCTAAGTGGTGTCAATGGAACTCATTACCCATTTTCTTCTGATGGATGGAGTGGAAGGAAACACTGGCGTTTGAGGGGGAGAGGAGCACTTGCTGGTAGGACAAATAATTTATATCGACTCCTTTTAGCTGCTGAAAATAAGCAGCTTCATCAGCTGCGGGAGGAAGCTCGGGAGTCCTCTAAGGAGTACTGTAGAAAAGCCTTTGCCTCTGTAGTCATTAGCAGAAATGAAATGGCTTTTCCAGAGCAATCAGTTGTGGATGCTGATCGACCCTTGCGTTGTGGGCTCACTGTGTCTGAGCCAGAGTTGTAGCTGGGCCTGTGAGACCATGGGTGTCCCACCCTGAGAGCTGGAGAGATGGTAGGTCTGCCGAGCCCTCTCCTGTGTTGCCAGCAGAGACCAGGCAGTGACAGTGACAATCGGGTGCTCAGTGTCCCTGCCTGCAGCAGGTTGGAGAAGAAAAGCCCTTCTCAGACCAGTGCCCAACTGCTCGCTCTCTGCTGTGCCTCTATGGCTTATCCAAGAGTGGTACAGCAGAACAGCGATGCCAGTAGCCATGGCATTTTATGTCTGGTGACGCTGGTGAGCCCTTCAGAGCCGGGTGTCATTAGATGTGCCCTGTGGTGGCTCAAGTATGCTAGTTTGATTTAATTGCTCTAGCCTTAACTGGCATAACCCCTCTGGCTTGTGCCTTGCTCTGCTGTTGCTGCGTGGGCGCGTTGCAGAACCCAAACCAGGTTTCCTTGAGAATATCCATCACTTTATTCTGAAGAGGAGTGTGGAAAAACAGTCCTAAGAAACCTGTAATTAAGCCTTCGTTAGGAAAAATACGTTAATTGTCTAAACGGCACTCTTGACAGGTAGCCATTTGCAGAGGCTGGAATTAGAACATTTTCTTTATCTTCTTCCCCAAGCCCTTTTTGCTTCTTTTTCTTTTTTTGAGGGGAAAAAAGAAGCTGTCTCCCCAGAAGCCTAAAAATTCAGCTTAAAATAGCTCTCGGATTAAAAAAAGAAAGTCTTCTAGCCACTTCCACCTAGCAACAGTGTCTTTTTTTTTTTTTTTTTTTTAAGAAGGACCTGAAAACACATGCTCGAAAATGGGCATATTTATTCCTTCTGGGTACTGAAACCAACCCACAAAATTGAGAAATGATGCTTGCGTAAACCCTCAAACACGTTCTGTGTGTTTTCTTTAGACTCCTTTTCTTTCTATTTAAAAATAGACCATTTGGTTTTTCTAATCAGCTTCCTTGTCACTTGTGGGACTAGATGATGACTAAAGGGTGCCTTTTAGTATTCTTTAAGGACGTCATTTATATTCATCAGCTTGCTTAGGCAGTAAACTTCTGAGGCTTACGTGAAATGTAATGTGCTTTTCCCCCCAGATCTCAGTGTAAAACTGTGTGTGCATCATTGAAAACTGGAAATGCCGTACGATTAAAGCATGGCAGAGGGGAATCTGTCCGTTCAGCTCCTGTCTTAGCCACTGGGTCTGTGATGGCAGGGGGTTCCCCACTACCATCCTCTTACTCTTCATCCCCAAGACACGCTTTCCCTTGAGTCACAGAGAGCATGGGGCTGGGGCACAGCAATGACTGCATAAGGCGGATTTTGCGCTCCTAGGTCAGCAGAAGCCACTGTGTGGCTGTGTTGAGCCCAAATCCATCAGTAGCTGGTCAGGATTGGCCGTGAGAGGGCTGGGGATGTCTGTAATTGATGAGTAAACACTGCCTGATAGAAGTGAAGCCACAAACCAGAAGGCGGGGAGGAAGGACAGAAGGGAGAGAAGAGCTCCTCCCAGAGACGAGGGCTGAGAGTGAATTGAAAGGCTCCTTCATTGCTTCTGCTCGTGATGGTTTCTACGCTAATGCACACACACTTTCATACCCAGCATTATTGGTCAGTGCCGCCATTCATTCATTTGCTGGGATGCTAATTGCATTTGCCTTTCCACTTTCATCAGTCTGGATGAGATTGCTAAGCGAAGTCTTAGTCTTGACCGACCTGATTTTCTACTTTAATAAGGGTAAAAGAGGTTAAGGCTACTCTAATACAGATTCCCAATGATTTTTTTACAGTAGAAAAATTGTTTACCGGTTGCACTTAAGTAAGAGCTTTGCAATATATTGCTTTGTTCTCTTGCCTGAGCCCAAAGTAGTTTCCGTAATGGTGCAGGTGGTTGAGTTTGATTTACTGCCCGCTCTGCGTTAGTAGCGAGGCTTGCGGCATTTCCATCCAAATGGGAGCTGGGAAAGTGGCCCTCTCTGAACTCGCTCTAATTTCCCTGAAACTCCAGGGAGAGATTTGCAACAGCATTAGGCATCAGTCTCATTCTTTTAGTAAAACCACTTTTAGGTGGAGCGGAGTTGGCCAACGCTGAGCGCTTGCAAACACCTCTGTGCTCATATTGAGAATCAGGTACTTCGGTATTGCTGACTCCAAGGTGGATTTTGCGTATTTTTAGCTGCTAAATTGCAAAGGAAAACTCTCCGACGGGTTATCTGCACGGCTGTATTACGAGCTGAATAAAGAGTAGTAATGTGTTTTAGATGTGGAGTTCTTTGTATGTCTCTGGAGGAGCTAATCAATAAAGGTAATAAAACAGGGATTATATCCCTGTTAGCTCAGCGAGACTGGCTTTGGGGAGGGGGAAAGAGTCCGTTTCAAGTTGTGATGCTTCCCTATCAATAAACTGTTGAATTCCTTTAAAAAAAAAGCATTTATTTTTGTTTTAAAAAGCAAGCTCGTCATTTTCACCTCAGCACAGGAAAACAGTTTTTTAGCTCTCAGTAGCTTTATTTTTGCCTTTTCTCTGTGATGACTGGTCCTTAGACTGCTTCGTGAAGTCCTCATCCAAGTCTGGGTGTCTCTGGCAAGCAGGGATTTCACAAGGGCTTGCAGCGGAGGGTGGAGCTGTGGGGACAGCTGGTGGGCAAGCAGCCCATGTCCCCAGCCTGAACAGGAGCCACTGGTGCTGCGGTGTGGGTGGGGAAAGGTGTGTGTCTCCAGCCAGCTGTTTCAAATGGTTTCACAGCTGGAGCTGCCTTGTGTTGGGCATCGCATGCTGCTGAGGACACCATCCCACAGATCCACCTACAGACCGAGTCCTTGGTGGTCCCGCAGCCTTGTTGTTACAGCTGTGGGGGTCAGGAGTCATCCCTTCCGCTGTGCTTGGTCTGCGGAGTGAAGCACGTGCTCTTGTCTGCGTGGGGTTTTCAGATGGGCTCCTGGCGACCCGGGCCAATAACTTTTTCTGGGGATATGAGTACAATTCCTGGAAGCAGCGAGTAAGCGGAGGCCTGGGCAGGGAGGATGGGAGCTGGAGGTCAGGGATGCTCTCACTGCCATTCAGCCTGTACAGGTAATTCCCTGGAATGGGAAACAGCTTCTTGACTTTGAACTGTGTTCTCTTTAAATGTGGCCATAACCTTCTGACTTACAAGAATTGTTCCCATCTGCGCAGCGAGTTGTAATTTTATACGGAGGATCTAATTCTAGGCTTTCTTGGTAATTAGATTGTAAATGAGTTTTTAATGATTTTTTTTTTTTCTTCTTCCAGGAATTGACTGATAAAAGACTAAATGTGGCGGTGAATCTTAACCAGGATGTAGGTCATCTCAAGAAGCTGCTCGTGTCAGTAAGCCAAATGCTGTCAAAGGGACGAGAACACTACCAGCTAGTAGGTAGGTGCGACTGGTGGCCGCCTGGTTGAACAGGGTGGATGTCAGGAAGGACACTGGTCTGTGATGGCAGGACCCCGTTCAGATTTAACAAGTCAGGTGTCAAAATCTGAGACTTTCAGTGTGCAGATCATCAAAAGCTTCTAGTAGGCAGTGGATTTGTTCCTCTCCGGATACATACTTCAGTTACCTGGGACTAATTTCACATTCCCATGTCCCTCTCTAGGCACGTAACTCTCTATCCCTCCCTTCCACTGCCTCTGCTTCATGCAGCAGGTTTCCCAAAGTTTTGTTCTCCCAGTGCCTTGTTTCCTTCATCCCGGTTCCACGAGCAAAATGTCTACACTTCTATGCTCTGACTGTGTTGGGATGGAGGATATAAAGTGTCCCACTGGGCTTTCGCTGAGTTACGGGCAATGGCTTGCTGTGGTCACGGGGATATGAGTATCTGTAGCATCAGTCTGGCATGAACTCTTCATCCAATTATAGACAACACAAACAAGGCTTTTATTTTAATATACAGCCAACTTGGAAACCTGGGCCTTTGTGGTTGACTGCATCATTCTGATAAACTTCTTAAATGACCCAAAGTTAGCTAACGGTTGGATAAACTGGAGATGCTAAACTTTCTCAGGAAGCAGATGCAGCTTGTGAGCGGGGTCTGAAGACAGGTTGGGAGCTGTGCCATTTGGGGGGCAGCAAAGCCTTGGCACTGAACGAGCTGCTACAAGAAGTGTCAGAACTTCCCCTCGTCTACTGAGGATGGGGACTTGGGTTTTTTTCCCTAATTTAGGTATTATTTTTTTTTTTTTCTGTTCCTGCCTCTGCATGGGCGGCACAAGCTGGTCTTAAGGCCGGTAATATGGTGTTGGTGGTGGGGTGAGGCCAGTCTGGTGGGACGGGCTCGGTGCAGATGGGAGGAAGGTGTTGGCTCTGCCTTGGCCTCTGCTCTTGGAGGCTGCTCTTGCTCAGCTGCCACCACCCTGTCTCGTTCCCCTGGGCTTCGTTGCAGGCCGGTACTAACGAAGAGGCTGGCAAGGCACAGATTTGCTTGAACAACTGCCCTTTGGAAACGGCTCGGCTGACCCGGCGTTTTGTGTTTCTCTTGCAGAATGAAGTCACGGGGGAATCGTTAATTTGAGGATAGCAGAAGGCATTGTATTATATTTTGCCAAATTAAAGCCTTATTTATGTTTTCACCCTTTCTACTTCGTCAGAAACACTGAACAGAGTTTTGTCTTTTCTAATCCTTGTTAGACTACTGATTTAAAGAAAAAACCCCAACTCTGTAGACACCTCCAGAGTTTAGTTTTATAATAAAAACGAACCTGTTTGGATAATTAGACCTTTACATTCCTGGAGAGACAGTAAACACATAATCTTTTATCTTATTTTGCTCAATAAAACTTGTTCAGAAAACTCCAACGTGGTAAAGTCACCAATGGGATATAACATTTTAATACTGATGTTGTACACTGTTTTACTTAATTACATTTTTGGGATTAGCTGCCTCTGACTTCAACCTCAAGTAAACACTCCTTTTTTTTTTTTTTCCTTTTTTTTTTTTTGGTTGCTAATGTAATCAGTTTTTGTAATGGTGTCAGCAAATAAAGGGATGCTATTATTCAAGGTGTTCCTGCTCTCTTCTTTGAACTGAATGGGGATGACTCGGGTGAGATTTCCACCTCTCCCTTCCCTGAAACGAACATCAGGCTGTACTTGGTTTTGGGCAGAGGAGGAGGCACAAGCTTGAGAAGCAGCAAATTGGGGTGCTTGCAAGCTTCAGAGCAAGTCTTTCTTTTGAAGAAAAGGCGCTAAGGTTTTAAAAAGCCCACAAGAATTCCCCAGAAAACCATCAGGCGAACTGTGGTTCCATGTCGTGTAATGTCTTTGGGGAAAAATTGGGGAGTAGACGGGAGAGGAACAGTTAGAAACGTGGGTTTGGATGGCAAAGCCAGCTTTTGTGGGGGTGTTGGCCACCACCGGCATGCCAAGTATCTCTGTTTGCCCTGGACCTGCCTCCTGGATGGGAATCTGTGGTGGAAGGAGGTTTGGGGTGGGTTGGATGCTCTGTTACTGGGGGCTTCATTGGGAACAAACCTGGGGAGGGACATTGGGATGGGGCTTTTTCGGGGGATGTGGGGTGATGAGGTGGCCCTCCTCTGCTTTGGGTTTTTAAGTGTCTCTTAGGGGAACCCTTCAGTTCTGTAGAAGATTCTCCAGTAAGGAAGGTGAGATGTTCCTGGGCTCTTGATAATACTTGAGGACATGATTTGTCTGAGGGAAGGCAACAAAACAGGGGCCAAAGTGGTAAAATGGTTCAGACTGCTCACTCTGAGTTTTTCATGCTCACCTTTGTGGGATTTTTTGGTTAATATTCTTTTGTCATCCACCCCTCTTGAGCAGCCAGCCAGGAGGTGAAGAATGGACCCAGTGGTTTCCTGGGTGATGCAAGCCCTGCTGAGGGCTGTGAAATAGCTCAGAAGAGGGAGAGAAAAGTGAAAAACCCATGTTTCATCACAAAAGCTACCCTTGGGTTTCAACAGTCGCCGTTAAAGCTGTCATGTTCCTTGGAGATGTTATTTCATGGAGTAAAAACTCAAATGCTGTTAGTCTAACTGTTTTATAGGTGAAGTAGAAAGCATTTCTAGTGCCAGGGACATCTCCTGCAACTAGATCTAAGGAAAACCTGAACCCTGGAGGATCTCCACACTTGCCCAGGTTATGGTTGGAGGCTGATCCTTTGGCAGATGTCGAGAGACCTATTTTTTTGGGTAAGTAGCAGCTTAATGGATCTGTGAAGATTTGACTGGAAACTATTTATGAACATAACCCACGAGCTTCAGTGGTGGGAGTTTGGGCTGGGAGTGTTGTGGTGTTGCTCTGATGGCAACATCCTGCCCATCTGGAGAGTCTTCATGGCCACCCTGGCTGGGAAGCTCCTCCTCTTTGAAGCTCTGTCACTCAGTAAAATGCCTGGTGGTGGAGGCAGGTGCTGCCTATGGTGGTCGTGTGGGAGAGCAGACTGAGTTTCTGCTGTTGTATCCGTGTTCTGGTGTGTGGTTGGGTGGAAGCTCAACCTTCTCCTAGATCAGATACTCTCCTTTGGCTCCCCCATGCATGTGGGTCTGGGCTGTGTGATTTGCTCCTCTCCTTTGCCCTTATGGATAAGAGCAATGGACAGCAGGGAATCTTCACAAGGAACTGTTTCCCATCCTCCCTGGGCTCACCAGGTCACAATGCTTCCAGGATCTGTGGATAACTGGTCTAGGGGTGCTCGGGGCCTTCCTGCATGTTGTCTTGCTGTGTGCGTTGCTGGTTGGAGATCACACAGAGATGGGCACCAGTGGATTCCCTCCATTGTGGACCTCCTTCCCTGTGTTCAGGTGGGGCAGTTCCTTTGGCAGACCCTGAGAAAGCTGGTGGTGAGACAGGGGTTGCACAGGTACCAAGTGGGGCAGGGTCGGTTTGCCTGTGTCTGTCCCCAGTGTGGTGCCACGAAGGCAGAGCAGGTTGGGGAGCTGCTGTGTTCATCCCGCCTCCCTTCCAACTGCTCAGCTGGAACTTGGCGCTGGCAATGTCCCAATGAAAACTGGGGTCTCCCGGTGAAGGGGTGTCTCTTTTTCCTAAAAAACCCACGGGTTTTCAAATGCTGATGGTGCCTCATTTAAGGAAGAAATGCTCCTGGAAGGGAAGGCAGTGCCTGGAGCGTGTCTGGGTGCAACCTTTGGAGAAGCAAAGGTGGGGTGAGCATGGAGATAGAAATCTGTGTCTCCGGGCTCTTGATTTTCTGTGGGGTTAAGCTGCGGAGCAAGGGCTGACGGTGCTGCTGCAGTGCTTAGTTTGAAAGGGAGAGGTTTGCAGCATCATTCCCTTTCTCAGCAGAAATCCTCACAGGAGAGGATGCGAGACCTTTCATTTTGAAATTTAAGTGCAGGTTTTTTATTTTGCTTTAGGAGACGTACGGAGGCGTTGCAGGCAGCTGTAAAAAGATCCCCTGAACAGCCCAGCTGAGCAAACCCTAATCCCCTCTCTGAAGGGTGAAGAGAGGTTAGGATGGTTCCCCTGGAGCCGGTGGGAAGGGGAATGGATGCTGTTCCATCTTGGTGTCCTCTCTAGCCCTTGGTAAAATGCGGCTGCTGGGAGTCGTCTCTGAAATTTGGAAGGCTTTAGCTTGCTGATTGGGTCACTAAGAAATCCCTCCTGCCCTGAGCATCTGCTGCGATGAAGCGTAAAGACCGGAAAAAAACAACCGTATGTGTGTGGGGAGCTGATTCATCAAAACAAAGGTAGAGCTGGTACGTGCGCGTTGTCCCAGCCCCACCGCGAGCCTCCGCTTCTCCGCAGACCTTCAGCCCTTGGTTTCCAGCCTGGTCGGGAGCCGCGGCAGGAGGCAGCTTGGGCTCTGCCCGCGCTAGAGGGAGACAATAGCTAATGGATACAGGGATGCTTTTCTTGGAAAAAGCCCAAACGGAGATGTTCGGATGCTGGCGATGGGTATTATTTATTTATTTAATTGCGAGGCCGGCGTGATTGGCGCTGGGCGAAGCTGTGCGCTGTAAGCTGCCTGCGGTGCGGTGCTGGCTGTCGGGCGTTGCTGGGCCCGATTTCTCCTGCAAAATGGGGTTCTTGCTTTCTGCTCTTTACCAGCCCCTTCCAAAGGGAAACGAGAAACGCGGGGGGAGGCTCTGAGCCGTCTGTTTACTCCCGCTGAAGTTGTGCTGCCTCTTCGTCCTCCCTAAGCAGGAACCTCCCACCCTTCCCCAGCTGTTCCCAGCAGACGCCAGCAGCACGTTGTTCATGTCATAGCTGCCGGTGGGTTTTCTCGGGCAATGACTCACCCGGCTATTTATTATCGTGATTAAAAAAGAAATCTCATGCAACTTTAATTCAACCCCGAATAATTCAAATGATTTTGCCGCAAAACCCCTTTGCGGCGGCGCAGCTGTGTTTTCTCCCCAGGGCTCCTGGTGCCATGGGGCTGTTGGGGGTCCCTGCCACCATGGTCCCAGTGTCCCCCTTGCCTGGTGTGTGACCTTGGCCCTTTTCGGCAGCACTTGCAGTGCCCTTCGCAGTCAGATGGGAATTTCTTTGAATCATATGCTGGTCACCGAGGCTCTTGCCTGGCTGGTTTTGGCAGGGCTCTGCCTTTCGCCTTGGACAGGGGGGTTGTACTGGGGGGTTCTTCTGCAGATCTTGGCGGAAGCTGTGAGCAGGGAGAGCTGCTGCTGGCCAGGTAGGAGTTTAAGGAAGCACCCAGGAGGGGAGAAACACCATTTCTGCCTGCTTCGTCGGCTAAACTTAGCCAGGATGCAAAGTCAGGAGGCAGTCCAAATCCAAGGTGAGGACGGCACAGTGCAGGAGCTTCCCTTCATCGCCTGGGCCCTTTGATATACTCAGATTTGTTTGGTTAAATGTCATCTTCCAGCAAATTCTTCTCCATGGGTTCAGAACACTCGTGTCCTGGCTGGAGAGGAAAGGTCTTACGGAGAAAGAGCCTCTGACAACGCTATGGGATGCTCAGTCTCCAAAAACTTTAAAAATGAAATGGAGATAGCTTGAATGCTGGAAAAGTAGTAATTTTCTTCCACCTGTTTCTGGAGATCTAGCTTGCTCTGACAAATCCCTGTGGCTCCCCTGCAGCAGTGTCCTGTGGTGGCGAGAGAGGAGTGATGGGTGCTCGATGGAGGGAGGTTTAGCCAAGTGTCTTCATGGAGGGCATCTTCTTTCCTGGACTTGCTTAAAATAAGCCTGGACTAGCTTCCTGAAGGTATGAATGATGCTGGTTTTGCTGAGAGCTCTGCCTGTCGCAGGGGCAGGACTAGAGACCTGAGAAGTGGCCTCAGCCTGTCGGAGCTTCATCTGGATCTTGTCCTCTGTGAGACTCCGCCAAAGCAAACGGGTCAGTAAAGGCCTTGAGGAGTTTTCAAAGCCTACATGTAAGACCAGGAGTACAGGGACAACCCATGGGAATGCCAGGACTTGCTCTGGTGATCACTGGAGAAGGTTGCCTGTGGTGTGTCCCCTTCCAAAACCACCTCTCCTTGTTCTCAGCCACCAGCCGTTCCCCCAAACCATGTGCACGTTGCCAAACCAGTGACAAAACCCTTGCGAGGGGCAGGTGTCACCTTCATCCCTGGGCTCAGCAGCTGGGAGAGAAATCATGCCAGCCTGATGGAATGGGTTTTTTTCCCCCCAAATTGTTTCCCCAAAACCAATTTCTCTCTCTTTTTTTTTTTTTTTTTTTTCTTTTTTCTTCCTGGAAGAAACAAAAACCAGAGTCAGGACCAAAGAACTCCCCTTTGTGTTTTTTACTCAGGGTGGGGCTCTTTTAAAGAAAAGTCAATTGGAAACCATTGTAAATGAAAAATTACTCTGCCAAAACACCTAAACCATCCCCAAGCCTTCTAAAAATTGAATTGCCCTTTTTCAGTTGGTAGAGGAGGAAAAAAGTTACATATTTCTTTTTTTTTTTTTTTTTCCCCCTCATTCCAGTCTGGTGTTCTTCCTAGGAAAGAAAACAAAATACCTTCCTTCCGAAATACCCGCAATGACGATTTGTAACAGCTTGGGAAGAGTTTTGCCATACAACCCGAGCCCGGCAGATATGATGAGCGTTTTCCTCTTTCTGCCTGTCTCCATCATTCACGGAGATGAGGGAATGTCCTGCTCCCCACCGCCTTTGCTGGGCACCTCCCGCCTGTTGGGTGTCAGCGCTGGCATGTGGCGTCGGGACACTTCAGCAGACGTCCAGGAGAAACCGTGGTCCTTCTGGGGTGGATCAGGTGGGATGCGACTCAGATCTGTACAAAAGACTGATTATTTTTACACTTTTATTTTTGCCAAGTATATATTTGGGAAGGTCCCGAGGCCCTTGCCCGAAGGGAGTCTGTTTTGATCTCCCCTGTGCTCGGGGATGGACACGGGTTGTGCTTTCGGCTGGAGCATCCTCAGTGCCACCTGCACGTGGCTCCTCGATGGCTGATCTCAGCTTCCTGCGGGGAGGCTTCTATTTTTGGAGCGCTTGCACCTAAAAATACATCTCCAGGCGCCTGGGGAAGCTGGCTCTGCATGGCTGAGGAGCTAATTAAACTGGGGGGAAACTTGGGCCTTTGAGCAGGGCCTGTTCCATGTTGCAGAAGATGGTGGGGTTTTTCCCCCCCCCCTCCCTGTTTTTGCAAAGATTCTTCTTGCACCGCAGGGGCAAAGGCCAGATGTTTACCCTTCCTCTGCAGGACGGGCAGGCTCACATCCCGGGTGCTTGGGCATTAACGCTTGCTTTTGTGCAGCTTTGCCCCCCCTCAAACCCCAAAACTTCATTCTCAGCCCCACTGCAACTATCACATGACTCCACAAGCAGCACTGGCCCCAACCCCCTTCTGTGCTCAGCTGGACAAGGGATGGGGACCAGGCAGACAGCTCACGCTGTAATAAAGATCATCCTGTTAATTTTTAGAGATCTAAGGTTAGTATCCAGCTCAAATGTGCTGGGAGGTCCCGGTGGGCTTTTGCTTTCCGGCTGGCCATCAGCAATTCTTTCTATTGACAAAGTCACCATCAAATACATCGTTGGATGCTTAAGATTCAGCTGGACAGGGTGCCGGGCCATCTTGTCTAGACAGTGCTTTTGCCAAGAAAGGTTGGACCAGGTCATCCTTGAGGTCCCTTCCAACCTGGTATTCTGTGATTCCGTGAAATACAGCTGTGGGTCCTGTTGATATCTCTCTGTGGGACCAAAAGCCATGAGATGGATGGGGACCTGGGGAGGCCCATGGGCTTTACTCTCATGATGTTCTTGGCAGAAGAACATCTTAAAGCACGGAGAAGGAATAGCCTGAGCCCATTTTGAAGCTTATATTCAGACCCAGACATGTTTCTACGGTACGTTAATGTTGCCTGGGGCCATTCTTGAAGGCCTGATCTCTTGCTTAAGCAAATAGGCTTGTCCTAATCCAGCCCTATTGAAAACAACCTGAGCTGCATCAGGCGTTGGGATATAATTCTTTAAAATCAATAAATATTTCAGGAGCAGTGGGAGCGGGTTCGTATCAGCAACGCCGGTCCTGGCTGGTCATTATTAATGCAATGGATGCAGTTGTAAATCGGGTGAGGAAACACAACAGCCGAAATCTCACGTGCTGCTTCCCCCGCAGCCTCGCTGGGTGTTCAGCAAGTCTGACTGGGGGACCAGCAGCCTTCAACCAGTTGTTACATGTGGCAAAAAAATAGTTGTTTTGCAAGTTCCCCAGTTTATATCCTTTGTCCGTGGTTTTATACAGCAGGACTTTGACTCCTCAACAGTAAGTTGTCTCCTATAGGATGGTTTTCCTAAATCTCCAGCTTGCTCCTGCAGTGGAGTGATAGTCTTGGATTAAGGAGACTGTGCTGGTGGCTGTACTGACAGTAGCAGGATCTGTCCCTGTTCCCAACCCAGCAGAGCATTTCGTAACCGTGAGCTTCACGTTTCCCCAGATGAGATAAGGAGAAACTGATACCTCCCTCCTCTCAAAGCGCTTTTGCTACCTGCTGAGGAAAACCAGCAAGAGCAACCTGGCGCTGGCGCGGGGGGAGCACGCAGCTCCTCCCTTTAATAAGTGTTTGTAGGGAGAATGCCTGAAAACATGACTTCTGGGGAAGGCAAACGTCTCTCTATGTGTGTGTGTATATGTGTATAATACATATATTTGTTTTATTCTATATATTTCATATATTATGTCTATTTTTTATATATATATATACATGCCCATCCTTCACCTCCTCTTTCCCCCTGCTTTGCTGGGGAGGGCGGCTGGGTTCCGTGCTGATTTTGGGTGGAAACGGGGCCAGTGCGTGGTTTTGCTGCTGTGTCCCTGAGCGACGTGCGGCAGAGTGCTCTCGCTCTGGCTCTCTGCCCGCCTGATGAGAGGTGTCTTGCGAAGAGCTTCGCAGCGCACAGGTGTATTTTAAACACACGTATTCGTGTTGCTGCCAGGCGCCTGGGGGCCGGAGGGGCTGAACAGGCAGAAAGACAAACCCTCCCCGAGTTTTCTTTGCTCTCGGATTCCTGTTGTTGCCAGTTGGGGCGAGTTGATCGTAAATCTTGCGGTATTTGATGGGTTTTTGGCAGGTCTGTGTTTGCAGGGTTGTGTAACCGGTGTCTCGTCTCCTTTTGGAAGCTGAAGGGATTTCATCCCGTATAGCTGGGTAAAGGGGAAAATGCTACGGACTAAGATGAGGAGAGGGGTCCTGCCGTGACTATGTTTTAAGCACATCTTGTGCCAACTGGGGCTTTGATCTGATATATATACACACACACATATATATATATACACACACACATGTATATACATCATATATACAAACGCATCATCTGTGAGCCCCCACCTGCAGTGCTGCCTCCAGCTCTGGAGCCCTCAGCACAGGAAGGACACGGAGCTGTTGGAGCGGGGCCAGAGGAGGCCCCGGAGATGCTGGGAGGGCTGGAGCCCCTCTGCTGTGAGGACAGGCTGAGAGAGTTGGGGGGGTTCAGCCTGGAGAAGAGAAGGCTCTGGGGAGACCTTAGAGCCCCTTCCAGTCCCTAAAGGGGCTCCAGGAAAGCTGAGGAGGGACTCTGGATCAGGGAGGGGAGCCACAGGACAAGGGGGAATGGCTTTAAATTATCAGACTAGATCTAAGGATGAGATTTTTTTATGCTGAGGGTGGTGAGACACTGGCCCAGGTTGCCCAGAGAGGTGGGAGATGCCCCATGCTTTGAGCAACATGATCTAGTTGAAGGTGTCCCTGCCCATGGCAGGGGGTTGGACTAACTAGATGGACTTTAACCTTCCAACCTTTCCATCCAACCTTAACCACCAAGCCCTTCCCACCCAAACCATTCTGTGATTCTCTGATATATGTATGTATTTAACCCGTAAGGCAAGGAGCGCTATTTCCTAATTGGCAGTTAACGCTGCCCAAGGATGGCTAAATTCAAACACAGGGGTGTTTTTTTTTCTTACTTTTTCCGGAACATCTGTGTTACAGGCTCACCTTTTACAACCTAAATCCACATTTCAGGATCAGCCTTTGCTGTTGTCTCGGCTCTCCTGGCCCCGTGGCCAGCAATAGGCTGCTGTAACAGGACCCAGCATTAATGCGAGGGCTACTCTTAATTACGGGAGCCGCTGTTTATCTCTGTGTCTCTGTTTCCGAGCTGGCTGTTGTCGGCAGCAGAGGGGGGGGGTCTCTTCTTAATAAGCTGCGTGTGTGCCACAGCAGTGATATATTGATGTATTTTTAATAAATATTCTCTTTTAAAGGGCCACATATGTATTCTCTGCTAATCCGCTCATTACAAGATGGCAGGGCGGCTCCGAGGTCCGTAAGCGTGTGCCTGGCAAAGCCCGTTTTCGTATTCATCGCTGGTGCATTAGATCTTGTACTTCCTGAAGGGGAGAAATGATGAGAGTAATAAAGGCTAGCTGTGCTAATTATTGTCATCCTTGAAGTTTAGAGGATGGAGGTGCACCGCCTCAATTAAGGAAAAAATGGGGAGCGATAACCCAGTAATAGAAAAACCTTTCACTAATCACTCCCTCTGGAAAGGGGAGGTTCCTCCTCCGCTTCCCCCTGTCCCCCGTCGCTAGACACCTTCGTTAGGAGGGAATAATAGTGAGAGAAAGGGGGATTACGTGTTGGGGGCACTCTGCAGTGGTGGGAGGTGATGGTGGGGGGGATCCTTCTTAGGAGAAACCCTTCCATCGCTGGGCATCGTGCCGGGACGGGTGCAGCGGCGAGGAGGTAGGACTGCGTCATTTTGCTGTCCAAGCCGGAGCGGAGTGGGCGCCGCTTGTTCACGGAGCCAACCTGAAGTCAGCGGGCTGGGAAGGCGCGTCAAACCTTCCTTTCAAGGTGTTTACCGTGCTCTCCCACTCGGGTCGCACGGGCTTTAATTTTGTTAAAATCTGATTAAAATATTCCGTTACCATTTGCTCACCGGCTGTGTAATAAACGCACTGTGTACATTGGGAGCAGGGTGATGGGTGTCTTATGAATCGGAGAAGACTGCTCGGATTAAAGCAGCTAAGCTTACGTAGACCAGCAACCACCCAGGCTTTGAGCTGCTGCATCCTGACTTTATTCAGTCTTCTCCTCTCATCTATTTTTTACCATTTTCATAATTTTTCTCCCACCAACCCCCCCCCCCCACTTTTACGTGAACGGCCCGAGTCTCTTCTTGTTGCTGTTGACTGGGGTGAATGAGGTATCCTGGAGGTAGGAAGACCTTCAAAACGGGCTGGTACTTGGCAGCAGAAAAGGTTCCCAACTATTTATGTGTGGTTCTTCTGTCCGTCATGGCTCACAATGGATCCCGTGTACTGGTCAATTAAAAATGCTGCACCTCAATTGCGCCATTTCCTACCTCCGTCTCCCAGAGCTGCAGCGTAGACACTTGAGCGAAGAGCATCTTAATTAATATCGTGCATCTGAAGTATTTACGTGTTGCACAGAGCAACGGTAGGGCCGGCGGTGTGTGTCCTGCCAGTTTTAAGCGGGGTTTGGATGATTCGCGTCTCTTCCTACCTGGCTTTAAGTTGCTTGGTTACCAGGCGCGGGAGCGAGCGGTGAAGGCGGCCTTGGTTTTGCAGGAGCCTTCTGGTCAGGTCTGGCTTGGAGATGAGGCAAGCCTGACCCTCCCTTGTGCCTTTCCCAGTCGTTTCCGCAACGAGGATAGAGATTTTCCTGGCCAGCAGCCCACCCTGGGGGCTGCTACAGCACATGTCTCCACAGAGCTCGTTTTGGGGGGGGCTGGGGCATGCCGCTGCTCGGGAGCCGGGTTGTCCCCCCCCTCCCCAATCCTCTCGGTTTGGGATGCTGCTGTGGGGGAAACCCAGGGCTGGGAAATCAAGTTCGCGGGGGTTACTAATAGCTGCTGATGTGGTCCAAGCCTGCACCCGAGGGTGATGCTCTGAGAGCCTTCGCCCCATCACTGCTCAACCTGGGCAGCAGCACGCGTCCTTTGTGGCTGCAGGGATGAAGTTTTGGCTGTATTTCTGTGGTTTTTGTGTGTTTGTTTTGTGGTTGTTTTTTTTTTTTTCCCCTCCTCTCACAGGCAAAGTGGGAGCCTGAAAGGGGAAGGATTTTGCCTCCTGTTCTCCTTTTCCGAGGGCGCTTAGCACTGGAGGAGGAGGTGGCGATGGAAATGAGTCATCCGTCTGGCAGGTCGCTTCTCCCCCTTCAGCGCTGCTCCCACGCAAGAAGGTGGTGGTTTTCCTCCTTCCTCATCAGGGGAAACAATAAAGCTGTCACAGCCCATGGTCTCCTGCAGCGTGAAGCCCCGGTTGCTTTCGGAGATGCCTTCACCGAGAGCAGGTGAGGACACTTTGGTGGGGGCCCTCCAGTGCCATTGCGTTGCTCCTGGCCCCAGGGAGATTGCTGGGTGGTTTGTGCTTCACCTAAGGGGGGAGGAAAAAAAAAAAAGGCTTTTCAGGCAGGGTGGGAACCAAAGCCCTCCAAGGCCTTTGCCCTGTCTCCAAAGCCACCACCGCAGGGCAGAGCCCAGGGGCTGGGTAGGGATGTCGCAGTGTTCTCCCAGCTGCAGTGACCTGCAGCGTGGGAAGTCCTGAGCCATGTCTGGTTGCCACCTATTTAATAACCACCCATCAGCTTAACCAGTCCCTCCCTGAGCCCACTTTGGTGTCCCGAGGCAAGGAGATGCACTGATTAAACACATGCGCTTGTAGGGATCCGTCGTTAAATCCCGTACAGCCGTCGGTCCTGTGTTTGCAACCCCAAATGTGAACAAAGCTCTCTAAAGCCGGCACGATTTGTTCCAGAAATTCCTAGCGTGTTTTAGCAGCTCCTGGGAAACTGATTTCATATTTAGTACAAATGTTTCCCCGGCCCCTGTGAGCAGAAGGCGAGCGAATGGCTCACGCAGCAGCTGCTGATGCTACAGCTGATTTTTAGCCCTAAATTCGGCATCTCTGAGCAAAGGAGCAGAACCTGCCTGAAGGCTTCAGCTCCACGACTTCCCTGTGGGAGGGTTTGATTTGGGCGAGCGAGTGCTGCTCTTTTCCCTGGGGGGAGCTGGGTTCAGACACCGCTCTGGGTCCTAAGGAGTTTGAAGCAGGTTGTTGTTAGCAGATGCCGAGAAATCAGATTTACCATCTCCTTGGGGATCATGTGTGCCACTTAATCAGTTGTCCCAGTGATTATAGGTGTTGGGTGAAGCAGCAAAGCCTGGTGGCTTTTCGTAAGCTATTGGAGAGCCCTCCAAAGGGCTACGCATGGGGGAAGAGACGCCATGGGATGGGTGGTGCTGCAGCTGGTCTGAGGATACCTGGCTTTGGAAGAAGCCGAGGCAGTTCCTTCGTGGTCCTTTGTGTCTTCAGGACAAGTGGTTGTCACTCAAGGATTTTGGGAAGTGAAGTCTTTCAGAAGTTGGGGGAACGTGGAAGAGGGGAGGCTGGCGGTAGGTTCAGGTGGTGCAATAGTCCCGTTTGGACTCAGGGAATGGAAATAAGGTGGGTCTCCGTCCTCCCATGTGTGGGAGCAATGAGGAGGAACATTGGCTTTCCTTCAGCTGTTGACTGGTGGTGGTTTTCCTTGGCCACATCCTGGAATTTGGTAGCACTTTGTGGTTGGTGCCTGGCTGTGACCGATGGCAGAGATGTCACCCACACGAGAAAGAAGGGGCAGGCAGAGGGGTATGGTGGGCTCTGCGGAGGGGACTAGGGCTGCAAGGTGACTTGATAGAAACATGAGTCACACACAACTCCAGCAAGCCCAGGATACTGCTCAGGCTGCTGTAAGAGATGTTCTTGGCTGTTGTTTTTCTTTGATTTCCCCAGGATCTTCTTTGGTGTAACCCCAGCCCTGTGTGAAGACAATATTTCTACTGTCAGTGATGGCTTCTCTCGTTCAATTTAGGCCTAAGCTTCCCCAGGACGTGAGCTGGTGTCTCCCACCTTTATCCCCATGGCCCTTGTTTGGGGCAGCGGTAGGTGCCTCTTCCTGCCCTGGATGCTGCTGGGCCTCCTGGGGCTCTGCACGTGGTGCGCGGTAGCAGGAACCGATAAATCTCCTGCTGTTTTTTGGAGCCAGTCAGGTGAGATTAAGGGTAATCAGCAGAGGGTGGGTGTAGGGGCTCTTGGTCCTGCACAGAGGTTCAAGACAAATGATGGCTTGCGGAGAGGCTGGAGCAATGTCTGGGGTGGGTGTCTGCTTTGGTGCATCAAGGTGGGTGATGCTGGGGACATCCAGTCCATCTCCTCCTCCTCCTCGTGCACCATGGAGCTGCCTTTTTCCATCGTCAGGCCTCTGCTCCCATCCCACTGGTGAGAGCAGAGGTTTTATCAGCAGGACCTACACCATTTCAATGCATTAAACCGACCGTGCTGGTATGAACACCCTCGTGGGATTTTGCTCCAGATACAGGGTCCTTGATGCCAACAGGGTTTCCCAGCTGGTGCTGGGCTCCTGCCCTTACGGAGGTCTGCAGGAGCTGGCGTCTCCTGGTGCCTGGCAGCATCCAGGCTGCTTTTTGGCTCCAGTGCAAGGAGGAGGCGACCTTGCCGGTGACATTTTGGGATTAAAAAGAAACTCCCCGCCCACACGCGTGTGGCTGAGCTCCATCAACACCGTGAGAGCACGGGCCACAGCGATCCGCTTCCCGCCTCTGTCCATCCATCTGTCCATGCTCTCACAGCTCTTCTTCAGCCCTGGTACCCACTGGCCCTTCGGCTCCGTTGTGCTACGGAAGGTCAGCGCTGATATTAATCTCCCGATTTTTTTTTTTTTTTTTTGGCTATTTATAAAGTGTAGCTTGGACTAAAAAGCCTATTGTAGCAAATAGTAGGCTTCTTGTGTGGCATCCTTGAATAGGAGGGGTGTTATCCTGTCCCCATGACAACGAGCATTTGAATTAAGAGCCGTCTACCCCGAACAATTTGCCGTCACATGGTTCCGAGGAAACACTTTGAAACCCTTGTAGTCTTTTCAATAGGCTTGATTGTTAGCGTCTCCCAAACTTAATCATTAACAGGGCTCTGCAACAGATAATTACTGTGCTTTGCATTTTTCTGCCCCGCACGTGACCGGCGCGCTCCCGGGGACGCAGGTCGCCCTTAGGTCTTTCTCCTCTTTGAGGAGGTGGATGAGAGAAGTCGGTGGTGGACTTTGGCCGGCCTTAAAAATTTGGGCAGCTGCCCCAGGCTCTAAGGGATGGGTGGTTTGCAGGAGGGGAGGCTGAGCCCTGCACAGTGGCAATGTCTGCTGGAGCCCCCATGTAATGCGGGGGGGAATTTCTTTCCTTCCCTGGAAATAGCCAACCCCCCTGCCATGTTTCCTTGACCGCACAGCAGTCATAAAAGAGGGGTTTAAAATACATCCTAATGCTTTGACTAATTGCAGGGCTTGGTGAGGACAGTTGGCTGCTGACCGTGTTACTCAATGCCTGGAAGAGCATCCCTGTGATGGCAACGCCGGCTGCTCTGACACCAACAGGAGCAATTTCATTGACATATAAATATTATGGTTGTACTTGATGATATGAAAAGTCCCTTCCAACCTAGACAATTCTATGATTCTACAGACATCTTGGTTTGAGTTTTTTTGGGTTTTTTTTGTTTTTTTTTTTTTTTTGCTAATTGAGTTTGTACAGCCCTGGCAAGGAGACAGGCGAATGCATCCCATGGAAGGGATCCGTGCATCCCCATCACCTGCGAGATGATCCCAGTAGGTCCTGATCATGCCCGGGTGCGGTGCTGTTCCCCCAGTCCCTGTGGCCTGGTGGGAGCACTGGTGCTGCGCTGGTTCAGCCGCTGGCCTCCTGGCAGCAGCCGGCTGCGGTGAAGTTACGCCTTTGTCCTGCATTAATATAATTTGCATTTTGCGGGAGCAGGTGGCAACAACCTCATTTGCAATTTCTGTGCCTGCCACATGTCCTTTCAGAAATGGTGCGTTTTAACGGGGCGTTAAAATTGATGGGACCCAGCTGATAGGACTGCTGCTGTGAAAAGAAACCTTCCTCCACCAGAAATAGGTTTGAAAAAGCCTCGCGCACCTCCAAAATGCACTTGTGTGGATATGACGTTCCGGTCTCTCCTTGGCCAAGGCAAGCAATGCTCGGGAGCAGCCCGGACTCAGCGGGTCAATAATGCAATTGGCATCCTCGTACGCTGCCATCCATCAAGTGACACGATTACATCTCCACCAGTCGCAGGGTATAATGGAAATTATGTCCTTGTGATAGAAGTGTTTGGAGGATTCATTCCTTCTGCCTTTGGAAATAAATACCTTGCACCTCCCTGCATTTGTGGGGAGTCAGGGATAGCGTTATCCCATGACAATGGTCTTTTTGGTTAACGCTATTGCTTGATTAAGGAATATTTGTGTTTTATTTTGCCTTTAGAAGGGAAACCCTGGTGAATTTTCAGCTGGGTGAGGGATGGGAGGGGGGCAGCGCTGGGGTGGCTGTGGCTGGGGGTGGGCATCCCGCAGGACCCACCGGTAAGATTTCCTGGGGAAATCTTCTCCCAGTCTTTCACCTGGGGTGGGGGTGGGGGGAGATTTCCTTGCATTTGGAAAACCCCAGAAAATAGATGGTAAATAAATACAGGACAGGGAAATAAATCCCAATGTGGAGAGCGAGGCTGGGGCTTGCTCTGTTACTGCCGGATGCTTAGAGCAGCGGAGCTGAATTCGGCCCGGGAGATGGTGGAAAGCAGAGGAATGGTTTCCCCAGGACCTGCCTTTTGGTCTTTAATCTCTCCAAGCCCTGTTCCTGTGATGGGCCGAGCAGTCTCATTTCGTGCCAAGGCCCCGCGGAGCTCATCCCGCCAGAGGGGGAGCAGCGAGGGCTGGACGGCGGGTTTGCCGGAGCCCATGTCTGGGAGCCGCAGAACACCTTGGTACGTGAAAAGCGAGGGGACACGGGGAGAGGGAGGCTGTGAAGTGCTTTAAAGGCAGTAAAACATTAGTGGCAAAGTGCTGGCATGGAAGCGAAGATATTATTCCTTCAAACAGGGGCCCGACTGCAGTTGTTTTGTGTGTTTGAGTAAGGAATAATGGGGTTTTACAAGAACACTTCAAAAGGGAAGCAGGGGCACTGCCGAACGCCCAGACAACACAGACAGCGGCTTTTCAGACGCAGTCGCCTTATTTTACAGCTCTTTTATTCTCTGCTCCTGAAAAGATCTGCCATTGCTTTTATTTTTGAATGGAAAGCATAGAAGGAAATAAGGGAAAAAAAGAAAAAATAAAAAACACCCCTAAACCAAAAAAAGCCAAAACAACCTCCTTGCAAGAGGTGTTTTAGACGGGAGCAAAGCCTTCGAGTCCTCCGCCACGAGCGGTGGGTCGGTGGGACTGCGGCTGGTCTCCATCACTGAGGATGCTGCCTGCTGGACCTGAGATGGCTTATTTATTTAGTGCTGGGCCTGGGGTGGCTTATTGACGTAGAGCAGCAGGTTTCTGTTGGGTTGGGATGGTGCTGCTGGGCTGCTGCTCCCCAGGGCAGAGGCGCTGATGGGAGCTTGAGCCCTGCAGCAGCAACCAGCCGCACGTTCGGTGCTTGCAGGGCTCAGCGTTGCTCTTCTCACTGCGTTTCTCGTGGGTTTTGTTTTTCATGTGCAGAGGGGCACTGAGCTGCCTTAGCTTTACGCTGTGATGGAGCTTCAACGGAGCTTCGGGTCCAGCCGCTGCCACTGGAAGGGAATGATGCTGGAGAAAGCATTGGCACTCCGCGCTTGGTGTGTTCCTGCCTGCCACGTAAGCACCGAGGCTTTAATTTATTTTTTTTCTAAAATAGAGGTATTTTGCCCCTGTAGATGCAAAGTCCTCATTTCTGAATGTGCTGGGGCTGGAGGTGGGTGGCTGGGAAGGGTGGCGGGAGGGGAGGATCTTTGGGGATGAGGAAGATGAGGGATGACAGTGCTGCCTGCCTTAGGGATGCTCAAAGCTATCCTCTGCAAAGGGACCTGGGCAGCATCTGCCCTTGGGCTGGGCGGATGGGCCAGGGCGATTTCCCAGCCCCTGGCTGCCTGGCCCTATTTTCCATTGGATTTGCTATTGGATTTGCCATTGGATCTACCATTGGATCTTACCTACAACCAAATCCCCAAAAGCTGGAAAAGGCAGGTTGTCATGCGGTGATGGGTTTCTTAGCAGGCAGGGTCAGCCCATGGGCAAAACCACGCTCCTCTTCAGTGTGGTGTTGCCCATAAATGAAGATATCTCTGCTTATTTACAGAAACTAGAGCAGAAAGAGCTTTGCTCCCACCATATCCCTGTTTTGCCAACGCACTAGTTGACGGTGACCCCGGGAAGGCTTCGATACTGCAGACTGATGCCAAACTTGCATTGCCCCTTTTTGGCCCATGCGTGATGTAGCCAGGGTGCCGCAGAGAGGTGGTGACAGCCCCAGGGGAGCAGCACCGTCCCCACTGGCCACAGCACCAGCTGTTAGGGGGAGTAGGGTGCGCAGGCGTAGGATGCAATTGCATTTGTTTTGGGGGACGGAGGCTGCTATCGTTATCCCAGAGGAGCCGGGTGGCAGAGAGGCTGCTGTGCACTGGAGCTGCCCCCCAGCGTGACGCTCTCGTGCCGTTTGGAAATATTCCCGGAGCTCAGAGTCAGGCACGGGTGGAATTTCATCCTGGAGTAGCAGGGCTGGGGGAAGGGACCCAAAACCCTGTAGCAAAAGGAGATGTGGGGATGGGACGCTGGTGGCTCACGTTGGATGAGCAGGTTGGGATCTCCGTGCACATCTACTGGCTGGGAAGTGGGGTCCTGGGCTGACCCTACTGGTACCCAGAGAGGTGTTCCTGGGTGTAGCTGGTGCTCCCAGTCTCCTGGAGATGCATCCCCATGTCTCCATCTCCCCCGTCCCTCCTCGTGGGGAGGAGAGCATCCAGATGAACCAACTCTTCCTCTGCGTGGGCCCTGCAAAGCAGAGTTTGCTCTTTTGTCCATGTTTCAGGAGCTGCAGGGTCTGGGTGACAGCAGTGGAGGTGTAGCTTGGGACTTGTTAGCCAAGGGACAGGGCTTTCAGCACAAGGTCAGTCGGTACCAGAGCCGATGACCGCTGGCTCTCAGAACCCGGGGTTTTCTGCTGGTGCAGCAGCACCTTGCTTCTACCTCAACTCCACCACTGGAGCATCTCCCTTTCCCTGTTCCCAGCCGATGAGTCCCAGCATCTCATTTCTTAATAACCCTTATTATGCTGCCTCCAGGCTGTGTTTGCCCGGCTGCAGCTCCAGGAGCTGCTCCACTTTCCTCTCCCTGGGTAGGGAGCAGCCTGGCAGCTACGCAGGGATTTGAAAGAGCCACAGATAATCACAGCCACGATCCACCGTGAGGGCTGGGCTGAACAAGTCCAGGCACCGGGAGGCAATTAGGAAGGTGGGAATGAGCCAGGGAGGTCAGGGCAGGCAGCCCTGGCTGGGGGTTAACGTGGCTTAGTTTTCAAGCTGGAACTTGAAAATGAGAGGGCAAAGGGACAGGGACTGTGTGTTTCCTTTTAGTGTAAGAGTGTGAGGATTCAGTGCCTCTTGCTTGTGCAAACTCGCAGATGGGGCATCCTGCCTGGGAAGTGGAGTGAGAGCAGGTCCCGGCTCTGGGATGTGGGCAGAGGGGGAATTTAGGCACAGCAGAGTGTGGGGCAGTGACTTCTGGCACTGGCAGGGATACTGCTATCATGCTCTCCCTTTGGGGCTGAGTTTTTGGGCACCGGCAGAGATTGGCTCTGCGCCTACATGGACCTTTGGTCTCAACCAGCGCTTCCATCCTGGATAGACTTAAACTCTTCTGTGGGTCCAGCCCTAAATACCCAAGGAATGAAGAGCATGGGCTTGATGCCAGCCATGCAGGAGTGGTCTCCAGAGCAGTATTTTGGGGTGAGAAGGGGCAGAGGAGGTCTCTTACCCCTCCTGGGAGCAATGTGTGGGGCCGGAGGGAAGTTGCTCAGGACCCGTGGGAGAAGTCAGGGTTGGAAACTCTTCCAGGGTTTCACCTGAACTGGAGGGGCTGGAGATGAGGGTTTGGCTGGGGAGCAGGACCAGATCCCTGGTGCTGGGTCTACCTCCACGTGGTAACTGTCTCCTCTGCTGCTTTGGGCTCTCCGTTGCGGAGGACGGGCTGGTGTCCCACGGCAGTGTGAGCACGGGAAGTCTCCCTGTACAAACCTCCCAGCCTCCAGCCAGGCTGCTGCAATGCAATTAAAAGCTTTTTGCCAGTGAGAGGCTTAATTAACTCTGGCTTTCCAGGGTTATAGCCACACGTGTATGTTTTGCAGCCGTGTCTTTCTGTTAGATTAGCTGGAGTTTGGCCCTGTCTGCAAGAAATTCCTTGTGGGACTTGCTTGGGTCATGGCAGCATTTCGCTTGGCTGGTGGTTCTGGACTGGTGGAAGAGATACAAACCCTGTGACTGGAGCATTTCCATGGCAGGGGGGAGTTGAATGCAATGGGGATGGAGTATTTTAGGGTCTTGAAAACCATAATACACCAATGATGGTGATCCCACCACCCCCTGGACAGCCTGGAGCAGTGCTGTAGTGAAGGAAGGTCTGGGTTTGAACCCTGGCTGTCCTGCCCATCTTCTGTCCAGCCCCTGCTAAATCACCTTCACCCTTAGTCCTTCTTGTCTTTAGATATTTAGTGCCCCAGCCCTGCACTTTCAGGTGTGTTTGAAGGTGTCTAGTGGAATGTGGATGGGCTGTATCAGGCCCACAGAGCTGCTCCTGGAAATACGTGGCTCTTACGTGCTTTCACGGGCACCCAGTGGTTTTAACAGGCTCAGTTAAAAACAAGCCCCCCTTTCCCCTTCAGCTGTTGATTTGTGGCAGCAGGGGAGTTTTTTGGGTCTGAAATAGATACCCTTGGGAAGAGCCGCAGCCCACTGACCTCAAGGGGATGTGGCTAACGTGCGCGGAGCACCCTGCTGCTGGCGGCTGCGGGAAGGAGTTAACCGGGGTCAGCAGCCTGTTGGTTTTTTTTCCCCTCAGCTGATAAGGAAAAGGAAGTTGATATTAGTGTCCCTGCAACAGCCTCGTTAAAAATAGGAAAATAACAAACGGAAAAATAACACGTTTCTAAAGGTACCCCTCTTTCCTGAAGCTACAAAATATGGGCTGCCTCTTCTGCCATGCAAGAGCAAGCGTTGCTCATGCGTTTTGTAGGAATGTGGCTTTTCCCCCATGAACGGGCTCACCATCTGCCCTGGGAACACCCCAGCACCACTTGGAGACAGGTGCTATCTGCTCTTAAAAATTGGGGGTGGGAAGTGTCTAATTGGGGAGCAAATGGTCTGTGCTGAACATTGCCCTTTGTGCTGTGCCCCACGGTTTTTCCTTTGCCCTGTCTCTTCCTGTTCTTCAAACCCCGGCCTTGAGCTAAATGCGCGTAATCTCCTTTTTTTTGTTGGCTTTAAACTTTACATCTGGTACAAAAAAATGAGATTCGTGGGGTTCCCAGCCCAATGTTGTTCAATTTTCCCTCCATCCCCCGAGTCCTGGGCAGCTCCTTCAGCTGCTCCTTCCTATGGGGCTTCATCAGCAAGGCCAAACACAGCCATCGCTTGCAAGACAGCAGCTGCACACAAGTGATGGTGTGTGCTTGTGTTACATTGGATTTACCCCACAGTGACTGAAAACTGACACTAAACTGTGGCTCTTGCACCTGGAGTAACTCCCTTTGCTCTTGCAGGTGTCTCTGGACTAATGGCCACAAGAGGAGGAGTCCCCCTGGGTGCCTGCATGTAAATCTCCATGTTCGGCTCATCCCATTGATGAAAGATGAACCCTGGATGGGTTCACTTGACCCATTTTTCACTTCTATCTCAGGACCAGGTGAGCTGTGTCTTGCCAGCACCCATTTCCTCCAGGGCAGGCATGGCCTTGGTGGCCAATGTCGGGGCAGAAGTCCACCTTGGATGAGGTTGGTCCCGCCTGGATGACTGCAGAGAGGCCTCTGGACTCACTGATAGTGAGATTTTGGAGATTCACGCAGGTTTCCTCCCAAAGGCAGAGCTGAAGCTGGGTGAGGGTCATTGGCGTCGAGTGCCCAAATTTCTCCAGAGCAAACCCTGGGAGCCTGTCCGGTTTGTGCAAAACATAGGCCTGCCCCAGTGCGCTCTGGCAAGCAGTGGCTTGTGGATGCATCCGTGAGACACCAAAAGCCAAGGAGGTTTTGTATCTAAAATTTGCAACTGTGCAGGAATGAGAAATGAGAATTCCCGCTGATGCCGGCATCACAGGGGTTGTTAGCATCCTCCCAGGAGGAAGCATTTATTTCAGCTGGCCGCCTCGACAATCTCATTATTATCTGCACACGACAGATAAATGGGCGCTTCCACGTAGTCAAAGCAAGTATTGATTAAGGCCCGGGAAGCGGCTGATCAATGCGATGCTGTTTTTCCCTGGTTGGAAGTGTAGGGCTGCTCGGCTGGAGGTTGTCCCAAGCGCTCGGGGACTTTCCCCATCATTAACAGTCATATGCACTCAGACAATAAGGGCCTATTATACTGCCTTAATGCGGGGCCAATCTGGGAATTAATCAGGATATTTGGAAGCACCTTAGCTGCTCGCACCGATATGAGGTCCTGAGTTTCCTCTCCTAATCTCCCCCAGGCAACTAGGATCTCCCACAGGTCCCTGCGCTGGATAGTGTGCGTAAGCTGGTTACAGTGAATTTGCATGAATAAGCAGGCAATTCTGCTCAGGCTGAATGCAACTTCATTAAGGCCCAGCGATAATTTGAGCTTGCTTATTGCCTGTCCTTTGAACCCTGCAAAGGAAGATTTTGACCGACAATTGACTTTGTGTTTGGGGTCGTGGGGATGGCTCCAGCTCCCAGGCAGAATTCTCCCTCCTAGAAATGTCTTTTCCTCTGTTTCCTCCCGCAATCCGTCTGTTAAGGTGAATAATCATTGTGGAAAGTTTTATTTGTGGGGAAAAAAAGGTTAACCTTGCTCTCAGGTGAGATAACAAACTGCTGGCTGGCTGCAGAGTGGCATGCGATGAATTAATGGTAGCTCCCTGCCCGGGAGCTCAGCACAGTGGTCTGCCCAACAAAATCCATGCCTGGAAATCAAATTGAGCTGGGACGAATCCTTGCTTGTTGGGGGTATTGCTGTGGGGGAGCCGGTGGGATTGGGGGGGTGGTGGGGATGGGGCTGTGGGGGTCTGAGATAGGAAATGGGGCAGGGAGAATTGGGAGGGCAGGGGATGAGCATCCGTGCTCGGGTGGGAGCTGGCAGGACTGGAGAAGCTTTCCCGCCTTGCAATGGTGAAAATGAGCTGTGCAACCACAAAAAAATGAGAGGCTTTTTTGGAAGGGAGAGAGCAGAGAGGCCGGGAGGGTGTCCCCCCGGGGACGGTGTGCTCAGCGGGCAGGGTGATGCTGGGGACAAATGCAGCTCCCTGTAGAGGGTGGACACCTCTTGGTTACAGCATCGGCTGAGCACCACTTTCCTCTCCTGGCTCTTCCCGAGCGGCGAAGTGTTGCATTTTTCCCTGGCAGCCAGGCATTAATCCCTTCCCTGGATTAATTAGCGGTCACGGACGTGTGGGCTTTGCTCAGCCTCTGTGTTTCCCAGCCACACCAGAGCTGCTGGCTCGGGACGGGTGCTGGCTCAGAGCCACGTGTTGCATTTACATTGCTGACCCACCTTGTGCTCAAACATGAGCATCTGCTTCAGGTGGGCAAAGTGAATATCAGGGTCAGGGCAAACCTTGGGGTCAGGAGAGACATCGGTGATTTACCAGGATCCAAGCAGCACTGTGTAAACAAAGCAATAAATACTGCCTGCTTCGGAAATGTAAGGAAGGACTCGTTCCTTCAGAAGAAAATTCATTACATGGTGCTCAAATTGGCCTGGCGCGTGATGGGATGATGGCTTTCAGCCTTGCACCTGGCCTTCAAGCCAAGGAGGTGCCTCCACGCAACATCTGGGCAGTGTCCTGTCACGAACAAGGGCAGAAACACCTATTTAATTTTCAGATGAAGCTCAGACACTTTAGGAAAAGGCTCTATTTTTCCCCTCTCGGGCTCTTGGGTAGACATTCTTGGACACACCATATATATCAGTAGCTCTTTTGGGCAAATTACTGTGTTTTGCATTAAGAGCAGGCACTGCCCCTTGTTTTTAGGGGTTTGGGGATGACTCTTAGACCCAACCACATCCTGTCTTGACCAGGCTCTGGCAAAATGTCTGTGAGGCCACTCCCAGGAGGGAATTGCCTGGGCTTTCCCTGCTTCTGAACCAGCTCTGGCCAAATAGGTGTCAAAAGCTACGGGGCCCATAGAAAAATCCTGATCTATGAGGGAAAACTCAGGTTTCTGGCTAAAATAACCACGTACAGTGTGTGTACAGTGCTGTACACACTGCTGTGTGTACAGTGATGCTGTACGGTGTGTGTGTGTGGGCAGAATAAGTGTCCTTCTTCCCCTTAGCCCAGCTGAGCAGCCCCTGAGCCCGTCTACAACACCTTACATTCGTGTTCACACCAAAATCTGTGGCTGGTGGCCGATGTAGTGGTGAAAGCAGCAGGTTTCCTCCAGTCCGGTCCTGGCATCAGCAGAATCAGGATTTTGGCCCAAATCAGGGAAAAGCTAGAGGGATTTTTATCAGTATTTCCTGTCCTTGCAGTAGAAGCCGCTTATCCAGCTGTTTTGCACATCTGCAGGGCTCACCTGAGCTGGGAAGAGTCACAGGATCATTTAGAATCATAGAATCGTTTAGGTTGGAAAAGACCTTTAAGATCACGGACTCCAACCGTAAAGAAAGGCCGGAGTTTGTCCTCATTTACCCCAGTGTCACTCTGTGCTGGTGCCGGTGGCTTCGTTGCCACCTCAATGACAGGAGATGGGATGTCCCACAGCGGTAGGAGCATCAAGATGCAGCGGCGGGAGGGAATCAGGTTTGGGTTGGGCTCTTTGTTTTGGGGGTGCCCAGCGAAGACAGGGAGGCGGGAGGAGGCGGCGGGCGATGGCACGGCTGTGCCGGGAGCCCAGCTCCCATCTGGCTGCCTTATCAAGCCCTGCACAGCCTCCCGTGTCACATTGGGATGTAAATCGCATTAATTGAATTCACTTTGGCTGTGCTTTTGGGAGCAGACAACGACCGAGTCAAAATCTCATTTGCATACTGATAAGACACAGTTGAAAAATGATGCCTTCTAATGAATAAAATGTGTGTAACTGGTCCAGCTTGATATTAGCATTAAAGTGTTAATCACTTTGGCATACAAGTTTATAGCGCTGAGTAAATTTGTCTTCAAAGGGTCCTGAAACAGAAATCTATGTTTCTGGACTGCCATAGCAACCTATAGACGTCTTCATTGTATTTCTTGGTCAGAAAGCAGGTGCCAGCTTCTAATTAAAGCCTAATTTGCAATTTGTGTCCTACTCACTGTTTTCAGGGGAACTTTGATGGCTGATATAGCGGTAAGCAATAACCGGCAGCAAGGCTTGAAAGCTGGAATGGAAATTCATCCTCCCCTGGGGCTGCTGGGCTGAGCAAGTACGGGAGAGGGAAGGGGCCAGGGACAATGTTGTGACGTGCGTCCCTCGTCCAGGAGACTGCTCGCAGCGAGGGAAGATGGAAATCATTGCAAAAGAGCTGGTGCCAGCTTCATGGGGGACGGTCGTCATCCTGCTCCAGCCTCCTTGGGGCAGCTCCGGCCCCCCCTCTTTGAAGACAGATGGAAAGGGCTTCTTCCAAACTCCCAATTAAAGGATCCAGATTAACGATGCCTGTGGAGGTCTCTTGTTGCACATGTTCTCCAGCCTGCCCGCTGACCTGCAGCGTCTCATGCTTCCCAGTCTTTCCCATGCCGCCTATCCATCTCCTCTTTCTGCTTCTAATCACAGGCTTAGGAGCTCTTGACAGCGCTAATATCAAGGGTAATTAGCGGCAGCAGGTCGGTTGATACATGGACCTGTGGCAGAGAGGTGTCCTGATGGAGCTGGCTGCCTTGGGAGCAAAGTATTTCAAGGTGCGTGGAGCTGGGGGGCCAGCACCGCTCTCTAAGAGGTGTTGCTCGTGATAAAGCGATGCTGCTCGCCTGGGGCTGTGTTCGCTTCTGCCGGATGCGGATTTGGAAAGGGGCCTGGGGGGACCGGTGCTCATATCCCAGTGAAATTCAATCCTGCTTCGGATTCCTTGCTCAAATCCCAGTGAAATTCAATCCTGCTTCAGATTCCTTTAGACATTGCAGCCTCGGGCGCTGGCTGGGGGAGCTGCGCCTTCCCAAAACACTCAGCCCAGACGGCGGGAGTGCTGCTTGCACAGCGGCCAGCACTGCCGGAGTGGGTCCCCTGGGCCACCAGCTTTTCTGAAGCTCTTTGCACCACCCATCAGCTTGTTGTCATGTTTATTGTTGCTAATAATTTCTGTCGCAGGAGATTCAAGGGTCAGTGGTCACAGCAGGGCCTGCTGAAGGACCCACTCGGGTCCCTGCTTTGACAAGGGGACAGCTGACATGGTTGGACCTGGCAAAAAGGAGACCCAGGATGGGTTGCTGGCCTGGATGCGTGGACAGACCATTCTCAGTAAGGAATTCTGCATGTGCAACAGGTATGTGTCACCACTTTGGGTTGGTACTGTGGGATGGCAGGGGACAAGCTGACAGGGAAGAAGCCACGCTGTGTTGCATCCTTCAAGAGTGAACCACACGCACTCAGTGAGGGATCACACCAATGCTGGTGGGGAGGGACATCTGGGGGATCCCTAATCCAACCTGCTCATTCAAATGGGATTTTTGCTGCTTCCTCTTGTCTAGCCAAGCCCTGAAAGCCCCCAGGGAGGGAGATGCCACCATGGGCCCTTGCTTCGAAGCTGCACTACCCCCTAGCAGAGAAGTTTTTCCATGCGTCTCTGCTGGCTGCTCCTTCCCACCTCAGCTCAGGTTTTCAGCTGCGATAAATCAGCCAAAAATAAATAAATGAAGCCAATTTTACACCAGCTGAGGCTCTAACTCCTGGTACTCGACCTCCTGTCCCTCCCCTTCCCACGGAATTCATTCCCTCTGTAGACACAGTAAGGGTAGGTGTTTGTTAAAGTCCTATAATCCATCATGGAATGTCTCTGCTTTTATAGCAAAAAAAAGAAAAAGGCAGTGGCTTAACCCAGGCTTCACTGTGTGTTGCTCCAGGAGATGTTGTTTCAAGTGCATCACACACGTGGCTAAATGTGACAGGAAATATTGCATCCTCCTGCCGCCAGCCCCAAATTCCCCTCTCCATCCCCTCCTGGCTCCGTTACCATGCAAAACGGTAAGTCACAGCCAGACTGCTTATCAGCTGCTAATCTCCTTCCCAAGGGATTTGGGTCCCCCTGGGCCAGCCAACAACCACTGACATCCTGGGAGTGCGATCATCTCCTAATAAGCATGTCCTCCTGATTCCCTTACAGCTTAATTATACCATGCATGGTCTCCTGAGTAGTGCAATATGGTTAGGATTCTGCAGCACCTTGCAGGAGACCTGATCGTGGACCTGTCCTCTCCCCTTGGCTTATCTCCTGCAGCCCCATGAGGACCAGGGGTGGTACCACCAGCCTTGATTGACCCTGAGAGCTGGTGATGGGGTGGGTGGGATGGTTCCAGCAGGAGAAGCCTGGGTGATGCTCTGGGCTTGTATCAAGCTTTCCGTTTTAGGTGCAGGACCCTGGCAGCAGTTAGAAATTACAAATTAGAAATAGAAGTGAAGGCGGCATGTGAATGGCTTTGCACAGAGTTACCTGGTGCTGCTTCTGGCCTGTGAGTGAATCCCTAACTAACGGTGTAGAAAACAAGGAGGATGTATACACTGATGTTTACGGGACGTGGGATTTCAGCTTAGAGTTTTCTATTTGGTGATGTATTTCCTCCACCACATGAAGCTATGGTGAGGTCTTTGCTGGGAGCCCTTTCTAACCAGTAAGCGCTTTTCAAGCAGCGTAAAAATCATCCTGGGCTGATGCATGTGCACAAGCAGACATATACACCTCGCACGTCCCGAAGCCGGGGTGAAAATTGCAGTAAATAGGTGTGGCGTGCTCAGATGTTGGACTAAATCAACCAAATAAATCCGGAATGTCCAAGGGAAATGGGGAAAAAAAAAAAAAAAAAAAAGAAAAAAAAGAAACCCACCTAAAACTTTGCTCACATAACAGGAAAAGAGTGGCCTGGGGCTCTGTCCACCTCTTTCTATCCATGAGTGGAAAATGCTCTGCTCCAGGAATCCACCTCTTTCCTGCCTGCTGGGGGATGCAGATGCAAGTGCTCCCTGCGGGGAATATCCTGTTTACCCAAACCCCCGCTTCCCACCGGCGAGCCGCACGTTCCAACAAGCACCGCTACCCTTGGAGCGATGTCTCCTAGGGCGTAGGAATAGTTGTCTTAATAAAGAATTGATTAACCTAAGGCTTTTGGGGCAAAAGTACTGGTGGGATAAGAGGTCTAGGGAATCACTGCAGTCCCTGGAGCAGGAGCACCCGCTCTCGGCCAGCGGGGTGATGGCATCCAGTGGCCGCGGTGGCTTCTCTGAACCCAGCACCTCCTCTCCATCCCGCTCACTGCCTTCTCCGGGCGATGCCCTGGGAGCTGTCGCACCTTTTCCTAATGGATAATTCCCCATGGCTCTGTGGAAACCCATATGGGAACTCCGTTTGCTTCGTTATGCGCTGGAAATGCTTTAAAACATCTGGCTTTAGACCTCCCTGGCTTTGTATGGCATTATGCGCCTAAGTCATTTCGGCCATTATAAAGGCTTTTCCCAAAGGGCTTAGTGCTGCTTCCCATCACCGGGGATGGCCTGGGGAGCTTGCGAGCGAGGGACAGCAGCCCGCAATCGAGAGAGAGGAGTTATTTGGCTCCTAGGGTTTCTACCAGCTGGAGTTACGGCGTGTTCTAGCCCAAACATCCCTAACCACATGATAAATATTATCAATGTTATTAAAATATGATACCGGAGCCAGAAATGTTTGAAAAACCTGTTACAACACTAAGCTAAGCGTTTAATGCAGCGCTAGGAACTGGCGCTCTCTGTTCCTAGCACAAACTGGGTGGTGGGTTTTTTTTATTCCTTAAAGAAATTTGCCGTGGACGGGGGACGTGCCGGTGCACGGTGGACCTGGGCCAGCCCTGCCAGAAGGTCCGTGATGGCAGCAGCGGGGGCTTGTGCGGGTCCTTCTGCAGCTCCATGTGGTTCATATTTTGGATCGAGGCACTTTGCAGGTCTGAGTGTAACTGGGAAGGAAAGGGGAGCTGCTATTTTTTGGGCATGGAGGCGTAAGGCAGCGTGTGAAGGGAGAATAATGGCATCATGGGATGAAGGTGTGGCATCCAAGACGCAGCCTTTCCCATGAAGCCAAGAGCGGATCAAGCCACATGTCACAGCTTCAGCTCATCCTCCTGAAAGCTCAGAGTCGAGACTGGACTCGGAGCAGTTACTTCCCCAAACATTTTGGTGGCTAAACCGGTGTCTGACATCTTGGGACCTGTGTCTAGAGTAGGTTACGGGCTCACATCAAATGACAATTAGATCCAGCTCAGGTGGACTCAGCCTCTCCTCCTTCTCCGCTGCCAAAGCAGAGGCGGATGGCAACGATGGCTGTGGAGGCAACAGCATTTAACCCACCTAATTAAAAGCTTGAGCTGGAAGAAGCCTCTGGAGGGAGAGCGGCGGCTCTCGGAAGTTTCACTCCTTGTTGTTTCGTGCTGGGATGTGGTGTGTGATGTGCAAGTGCAGAGCAGATGGCACAGCACGGCCCTGACCACTCTCTGTACCCATGGTCCCGCTTCTCGAGGTCTTTTGTGTCTCAGTTTAGCAGATATCTCCTTGCAGTGAGACGCCTTCCACAAAGGAGCTGGTCTGCAGGCGCGACAATAGCAACAGGATTGCTCAAGAGCAAATATTTGCAAAATAGAGCAAAACTGACTCTACAACGGAGCCGTGACTCACTCGGTTCCTCTTTAGGCTCATGAGGAATAATTGTTGTGCAATGCTGAGTGTGCAGTTCAACGGCAGATGTCTCATTTTTTGCTGAAGGAGGATAGTTGGGAGTGGATGTACGTGTACCCCGTTAGTTCATATGGGAAATATTTATTGCCAGTTTTCCCTACGATGTGACTATAGAAATAAATCGGAGTATCTCCTTTCTGTTTGCAAAAGCAATAGTGGGGCATTTCCCACTGCCTGTCTTAGTCCCGTTGTGGAGCAAGGACCCTTAAACACCAGTTGTCACAGGCAGCGTCTTTTGAATACAGGTGGGTGGCCATCTCTGATAGCTTTATCTGGGTCAGATCAAGGATGATGTTTGACTCAGCGTCTGCAGAACCAGCCATGGACTAGCCTAGACAGGACTAGCCATGACCCAGCTGTACGTTTCTGCTCCCCTTGGCTGGAGATCGCTCCCGTTTGCTGCATTCACAGTGTCATGTCAGGGTGTCCCCAAATGAGACACCCACCCCCCCAAGGGTTCAGTGCCAGCTTGGTTAATCCCTGCCACACCTTGTGATGCTCCCAGCAAATGTGGATCCCAAATGAAAACAACCGGTGCTTTCAGAAGCGCATTGATTCCAGATACTCATCCAGCTGCCTCTTCATTAGGCAAATTCAGTTCATAAATCCCGCTTAACACCTCTCCAACCTCTGCTCTGCAGTTCCCCTTGCAGAAGATGGAGGAAGATCAACCAGGAGTGAGGACAACATCTGCAGCCTCTCCAAGGTACGTGCAGCCCAGGACCGGTGGCTCTAGTCCTGGCAAGGGAACTCATATAGAGCTGAATAAAAGTTATTTCTATTACAAGCTCATCTGCTTTTTAATTAAAGGGAAACTCATGGCCTCATCCACTTGGTGGAGAGTTTTGGATGGTGGTTAACTAGAAATGCAGTTTTCCAGCTTTTCTGTTTACGAAGAAGAGAGAAGATATGAACCTTAAAAAGTGATGGGGCAAATACACCTTCATGTGGGTTTCACCACCCACTTGCAAAGGGATCTTCAAATGAGTGAGATGGAGAACACCAAATATCTCCTGTTCAGAAGAGATCCATGGGTGGCTGGGGAGGGCTTAGCCCACGGCTTGTTAGCCCCATTAGCTGTGCCAATAAAGGGGGCACATTGCTCATCCTGTCCATGCTGATCCCCCCACCCCACCTCAGCCCGGGGTGCAGAAAATTGAGGAAACGTGTCCTTTGCAGGTGGGTCTCCATTTCTTTCTGGAGTAAGGCAAAGAAAAGAGGCAGCCAGGATCCATGTGAAGTCCTCATGGTGAAGTCAGACATCTGAGTGGCGGAATCTCCTGGCTTATGTGCTGGCAGGGGGATGTGTGCTGGAAGAGCAAAATAGACCTAGCATGCAAATATTTACCCTACCCTGAGTAGGTTAGCAGGCACTGTCAGCCTTTGTTTAATCCTGCAGTCTGGCTCGGTTCAGGTTTGCTAATTTGGGATGTCTTTTTTAAATTTAAAGCTATTTCTTCTCAGCTTGTCCAGCTGGAAACACGGTTTCAAAAGCTAAAGGATGGGGTTGTCCCCGTCTCACCCTGTGGTCTCCTGCTTGAAAGGTCCTGTGTGTCTCCTTGGCCACCCCAAGGTGCAGTCCTGCATCGTGGCAGAAAGGTCTCCTGACCATGCTGGTGGTCTGTGCTGGTGTCCTGGATGGAGGAGGACGGGCTGGGAGCCTGGGGGCTGCACCCATGGACGTCCCACAGGCTTGCTCTTCTGGAAGCTTTGGCTCATCTCTCTGTGTCCTCCAGTCCTCTGCAGCTTCCTAACCCAGCTCCACTCAAGGAGATATGCAATTTTTTCCTGCGTCCCTTCATTAGTGTCCCACCCATTTTAAGTGATGTAGGGTCAGATACCTCGTGTGCGATGATATGCTTCTTCCACCAGTGCTACACAGTGGTCAGGGCTGACCTCCTGCTTTGGTGGAGTGATGAGGAACACCTTTGTCCTATCCAAACTTTGCTGTCCCAAATCAAAATCCTCTTTTAATGAGAACCCCCAAATTTGGAAGCCCATCTTTAAACTTACTTATTTTTAGGTTAGGCAGTAGAGCCTGCTAACTCACCTGGAGAGCACAAAGCATGGTCATACAAGTAAAGAAACACTGGGGATGCAGAGATTTTTAGCTGGAGTAAGTGAAGGTGGAAGGCTGAGTCTGAATATCTGGACTTTGTCAAACACCACTGGCCAAGGATGTGCTGGTTTCTCCCCTAGGTCTGCGGGGAAGCAAATTTCAGTTTGGTTTTGGTTTCAGTCTGTAGTACTTGGTCTGTTTGGAGAGGGATGGCTAAGGCAGGGATGTGGGGAAAAGGAAGTCACCAGCCCTCTGTAAAAGTACACGTAGGGATGGTTTTACTTTTGGTCCTGTTTTTGTCTAGCAGGGAGGCCACATGGTGGGTTTAGCTCTTGTGCCAAGCTGTCCCTAAAACCCAGGTGGGTTAGATCTGGAGTTTATACTCAGATCAATCCCTGCTTTAGTTTGAACTCTAGGTTTTAGGAACTTAGTACTGATTATTCTGAAATTTGGGCAAGTATTTCTGGTTCTGGCTTATTTCCAGTTCTAATGTTGGCTTTAGTTGGAGAAGAACTGAGGTTTTAACCCAATGCCCGCTGAAGTCTGATGGAGCTTTGAATTTGCTTGATATACCAAGCTGGTCTGTGGACGGACAGTCTTCCAGCAGATCCAAGCCTAATTCTGCTCTCATTTGCCCCTCTGTAAAGCCAAAATTGAGCCAAGGGAAGAACAGACCTGCGTGCATAAAGCCTTCTCCAGGGGCTGGATTCGTCAGGCTGTAAATAGACATCACACCCAAACCCCTCCAGAGGGAGTGAGCGATGTTACAGACACACTTGATAGACTCCAACTGCAGCCACAATTACTTTACGCACCTTTTTAGGCACTTATATTGTCATCTTGGTGTCTTATTCAATGCTGGCAAACAAAATCCCTTCTTTTCAAATCCCGAGGGAAGCTTAAACTGAAGGGCTAGTTGACTCCACTGGAGAAAGACACTTTTACGGCATATTTTTGTTGCTATAAACCCAGTCTAAAATAATGAGACTCATGAAAGGATATGACCTAAACTATAAAATGCACTTATTAAAGTTGTATGATAAATCAGAGAAGGACATGCTTGCCTCTTCCCAAGGAACTGCAGGCAGCCGGACAAGCAGTCGAGGCAAGGCAGATTGATTTCTGGTGTGTAGCGCTCTCCCAGCTGGGGGTGAAGAATTAGCGCAGGTCAAATTGCTCACAAACCTCTGTCAAGGAATACATATGTCTAGCCTAAATGTCAGGCTAGAGGAAAGAAAACCCGAGCTCCGTGGTTCTGCTGCATCCCAGCATGGGCGATTTCATTACTTATATCCCTCTCTGATCTTGCGGCTGGATGCTGCGTTTTTGCCCCCCTTTTTTCCTCCCTTAATGAACAAAAGTGATGGGTCTCCAGCATGTCCCACTGCCATGTTAGGTGCCCCAGCCCGAAATTGTCAAGGTCTGCTACTTAATTCCCACTAGTGTTTCCAACACTGATGTCAGTTCTGCCTCGAGGGGTGCCCAGAAACACCTGGACCAGATTTGGAGAGATTCAGGTAAGTGAAGTGGGATGATCTGCTCCAGGTGGGACGGGGGCAGTCTGTTCGGGTTTAATTTGATTTTTCACTGGTCTCACGTTAACATTACGCTCGGTGGACAGGGAACAGCCGCCTGTTTGGTGGGCTGGAGGGGGCTGGGTGTTGGTGGTGTTAACAGCCCTCTCACGAGTGATTAACTGCACCAGGAGAAGGAAGTGGGGGGGGGGGGAGAACTTTTTTTTTTTTTTTTTTTTTGTCTCCTCTAAAAAAATGTTCTCATTCTTCAAATGCTTGGGAATCTTTTTTAACCCATTCAAATGATTTATTCTTCTGCAAAAGGTCTGGCTGGAGGGTAGGTATAATTGGGAGCAAAGCAAAGAAATGCCGTTAAGGAGCTGTGGGATGCTACAGCGGGGGCTAAGCGATGTTGGAGCGGTTTGTTCACAAAGCTGTTGGGTATGGATGGATCTGGCAAGTTTTTTCCTCGAATCTCACTTCCCAGAACACCAAAACAGCGCTGAAATGACCTCACGTCCCTGCAAGGGCTGAGGCTGAGCCTCCCCATCCATGCAGGGCTTACTTATGTCAGGGCCAGTTAAGGTGCAGGAGCTGCATCTCCTCCCTTCGATTCCTCGTGGCACTAAGACGCCTCGGTTCTTAGCTGCCAAGTAATTTTCCTTTGGGTAATGCAATAGCGCATGGAAGAGCCTATTATTTGCCAGTAGCAAGAGACTCAGCAAGCACTAATTGGACAAATGAGGCTCCGGGGATTTACAAACTAATCAGATGAATATGCAAGTGGGGAAAAAAGACAAACAAGGCTCTGAGCCACCCTGAGGAGCACCTGGGATGGTGCTTTGCTCCTGAAAGCAGAGGGGCACATGCTGTTTTTCCCCAGCTGCAGCGGTGTTAGGGACCGTTCTGTCCAGAGAGGTCCTTCCTCCCCCACCAAACCATCTCCCACCGCTGCTTTCACAGGAGCGTGTCTGATGAGCAGATTTGTTTTACTTCGGGGATGCACAGATCGCACCGTGCGGCAGGTATTTGGAAATATTTCCCAGGCTTTTGGTGTCCTTCCCAGCTCACGTTTCCCACGGGGACAGGTTGCCATCAGTTCTCCGTGTTGGGTACTGTGCCGGGGGGAAGACTTTCTAGCTCTTCAACTGTTCTCAGCCTGAAAGCTTCCCTGTAGGAAAGGATTAGGAAAGGAGGGAAACAGCAGGAAAGCAAAAGGGAGAAAATTAAAAATATTTTTTTTTCCTTTCCTTTTTGCCCTCAAATATTCCCTTTGAAAGAATATCCTGAGCTGCGCTGGGCTCCAGCGGGTCTTTTGGAAGTTCTTCCTTGCAGCTATGGGACATCAGCCCAGCCATGCTCCTCCCGGCCTCTACTGAGCTCAGCCACAGCTCGCCAGCATGCGCGAAGGCAGGGACAAATCGCCAGTGTGTGCTGCCATTGCACCCCGGGGACCAGGGCAGGGGTTGTTTTATGTCTCAGGGGAGGCTGACGGCAGCATCTCTTTCTCTGTGTGATAGCTGCTGCCTGTCCTGACCACGCATGGGCACAGGCTTGGGCTCAGCAGGGAGGCAAGGGGCTGCAATAACATCGGAGAGCAGAGTGGCAGTCCTTTGCTAAGCCATGGGGCCAGCACGGGGTTTGGGGCTTAGGGAGGAAGAGGAGGAGAGCAGGAGGAAGAGGAGAAGATGGCAGTGATGGATGCTGCTTCCCTTCTTGTGTCGCCATGGGCAGCTCATTCTCTGGGGACACAGCTTCATCTCTTTGGCCCCAGGGATCATTTGATGATGCTTCCCCTCTTGGTCTGTGCAGGAAAACAGATTAGACTGGGATTTCCAATACACACGGCACAAGGCATTGGAATGGCTTAAAAATGTTGCTTTTTGACTGTTTCCAGACATAATTCATTACCAGTTCACTTCTCCTTCCTTTACCGCTGCCCTTTCCAGCAACCCCTCTGTAGGGAAGGGCGTTTATGGCCCCACCATCAAAACACAGCACATCCTCAAACCGCAATGTCTCCGGGCATGAGGTCTGCTGTTCTGCATGTCTGGGTCCTGCTCCATGACCTGGCCACCAAGCTACTACCATACAATGAATAATAAGGTGCAGCATTCAATCAGTGTCTGGGGCTGGATACTCCTGGTCCTGCAGCACTTGGACATAACTCCATAAATGCCCCTGAGAGGACGGCCAAGAAATGACTGATGGTGTCAAGTAAGTTATTGCAAGCCCTTCTCGTAGGAAAAAGTGGTCCTGGCTGGAGCTTGGATGATAGATCACTGCATTTTTCTGTAGTGCATTAGCACTTGATCTCAGAGGTCGGGCCAGAAAATAACCTTCTCCCTCTAATTGACATGCAAAGCGACCGCTGTGTATTAATTTGGATTGGGGCTGATCTCGGAGCAGCAGTGCTGAGATCAGAAAAATGAAGAGTGGTAAATCTGCAGCAAATTGCTCGGATATTTATAGGCTCTCATATGTGAAACATTTATTTAAAATAAATAAATAAATAAATGCTGTAGTCCCTAGGATGTCCTGGCTTTCTGCCAATGGCCAGGGTCAAAATGTCCACAGCCTAGTCTGGTAGAAGCAGAAAATATGGCATGGCTTTAACCTCCCGGAGAGCTTACCAAGGTGGGAGAGGCGTCTGCCATTCGCGTTTTCATGGCTTTTATATATAATGAATGGGCCTGTTTCACTGTGAGAACGGTCAGCGAGGAGTGGAAATGCTGAGGCCGGAGTTACGTCAGGTGGTGAATGGGGGACCCCAATACTCTCCACATTCTTGTAGTTAAAGGGCAGAAATCAGCCAGGTGAGATACCGCTTTTAAAATCCTAGGAAAAGTAGCGACGAAGGGACTCTTTTTCCATGGTTTGAGACTTTGTTTGCACCCCATTAATGTTTTCATGCTCCCCTCTGTAGTGTTGACGGTCAGAAATGCGTTAGAAAAGAAGATGTCTTCTTCCCACAGCCCCGAATGGTGCGGTGCCCACAAAGAAACCACAGGTGCTTGTGTGGCAGTGGGGGGCACAGATGAATGTCCCTTCGGTTTTGGGGAGCATTTCCTTATTTTTGTGGTACAGCAGGGCTGTAGGTGCAGGGGACCAAAGAAAAGCACCCAAACCTGGGAATTCTGCTATCACCGATACCTTCTGCACTGGGATTTTCACTTGAGCTAGGACCGGTCAGTTAACCCAAAGTGCAAGACTTCTTGCTAAAAGTGAGGTGAGTACACACAGCATACAGAAATTATGCGATCACCCCTTTCCTTTAGTCTGCCTTCAAAATTACCCAGTCCGGTAAAGAAAAAGCTTCCCAGAGTCTCCCTACAAGCCTTAAGCCTCAGGAACTGTCTGGCTTCATTTTCGCGTGACTTGAAGGAGCTCTTCATTACGTCTTCCAAAATAATGGGAGAAGTCAAAATGAGGAAAAACATAACGAAAAAGGCTTGTGTAAACACAGCTGTATATTCCTACAGGTCTCTATAGTTAGCTGCTCTCATTAATCACTGCTGTATCCAAGGGCTTATGAATTTCAACAATTATTTTCTCTGTGTATTTTTCTTGGGAGGAGGACAACGACTAATTGGTCCCGGGCTTCGTTACCGCTGCTGGGTACCACAGGAGCTAACAACGTGCCTCTGGCCAGGCTGTGTGCGGGCACAGGCTTGCAGAGGGTGAGTCCATACGAGTGGTTGTTGCATGAGAAGGGAGAGAAGCTTCACCTCTGTGGGGTTGGGGACATGCTTGAACCAGGAATCTGGAGATTTGCACCTTTTTTGTGGGTGGGATTTTGCTGGAACTGATCTAGAGAGAGAGGTATCATGGACCCCCTTTTAGCCTGCAGAAATGCCCTTTCCACCCAAGACATCTGTGGATGTCCACGATCGGAAGTGTGGCTGTTTGCTTAACCTATTTTTCTATTTATGACCTGTTTTGCTATTTTTCTCACCCGAGTCACGTGCCACTCTGATCACACTGGGTGTGAGACGCATCATGAGCTACTGCACAGAGTTGGGGCAACCACCACCATCACCCCCGGTGCTTCCCTCTCCCTGTACCCCGATATAATTAAAGCAGAAAGCCTGATTGCAGCGTGCCCATCGTGGTAACGCACAGCATGCTGCAGCCTGCTACTGTTGGTAAACAAGACTGCTACAAGTAGTTCTCCCCAAAGAGGCATTTGATGGAGAAAAAGCAGTCTGGTTGCTTCTCCCTGGCCACACGCAATCTGTGGGGTGCATTTCAGGTATCTCCAGCTATGCTTATAGCATGCACATCACCAGGCTGCTGCTAATTATTATTATTATTATTAAATATTTATTGTTGTTGCTATTATAATTGCCATTATTATCATTATTACTGTTACTATTACCATCACCATTATTATTATTATTATTATTCTGCTACCACCCCTCCTGACCTCGGGATGAGCTGCAGCTGATTTAAGCCGGAGCAGGGAGGAGAAATGGGCTGCAGCAGCAACGAGCAGATGCCGGGGCTGGGGGAGGGCACATCGGGCTGTGCCTTCATCTTTGAAACCCGGGATGATGCCATGTCCCGGCACGTGTGATCAATGAGCCCTGACTCCACGACGGCCGAGCACTGTGGAGTGGGCACTCCCCAGCCTCCCGCTCTGGTCCCATGGGATGCCTGGTCTTCCATGAAGCCCCAGAGTTTGACTTTTCAGGGTGACGGTGGCTCCCAGATGGTGGCTCGGCAGGCGCAGCAGGTAACGTTGCCCTCCAGAGCCCCCGTTCATCACGGGAGAGGTGCAGGGGGTGCAGCTGGGCTGGATGCGATGTTACGGGACCTGGTGTGCATTGATTATCTCCCATGTGGGCAATTCAGATGATGAATTGGCTCAGGTTGAAGGGAGTCTGCTCTCGACCCCAGTAAGCCGAGACTTTGCCCAGTAACCATTCGACAGCTCGGTTTGACCGATTGAAGCTATATTTAGACAAATGCACTTGTATAAGTGACCGGCGGGAAGGCAACCCTCTCCACTTCCATACTGCAGCCTTGGTCTCGCCCACATTTCATTTTTTAAGGTGGTGCCGCAGCCAGAGCACTTCTGTAGATGTTCCCCAATCTGTGCCAACATCTACTGCTTCCACCCCCAGCCTGGGTATTTTTTAATCTGAACTACCAGGTTGAGGTGAATTTTTTACAGTAGGTTTCTGTTGTTGTTGGACTTGCACAAAGAACAAGGACTCTATCGTTTTCACTCCGTGAATCCTGCCGGGACATGACAGAGCGTTTTAGAAGACGCTATTTAATTAAAACACCAACAACTGGAATTTCTGGAAAAACATCAGAGGTTCTCATAAATTATCCTGGTCTCCCGTGTTTCACACTCCCAGTCTTCTACCTTTTGTTTAGTCCATATTATTTTGGAGCGTGTTTCAGGGGAATACTTACGGGCAAGGCATGTTCCTAGCTATGATTGGCTTACTTACAAATTACCCTTTAATCAACAGATTTGATATTAATTAATAATTCATAGACTGCTCTTAGGATAAAATTGCATAATAATGTCTTTGATGCAGCCCAAAGTGTCCATTGTAGATGGCATAAAATGTTAATTAGCAGGAAAATGCAGTTAGGAGAAAACTCTTTTAATTATGTAATAGGCCTCATTACAATGGGTAATCAACAATGCTTCCAAATTAGCCCACTGACAGCATTTGTCTATACATAGCAAATAAACTTTTGTTTGCAGAAAATACATCTGAATAGTCAGCTTCTTAATTGCTTTCAGGCGGTTTTTAAGTCATTGCTGTCCCTACCAATATTTTCAAAAGGACCACGCTTCTCCGCTGAACGCGCCATATGTAAAGCTCAGACAATAATGGGGAAAATTGTTCACAAATATTTGTTCAGATATGCAAGCAGATTTCAATTTGACCTTTTATAGGACCCTCATCTGAATACTGGAGCATTTTGCTGACGGTGGTGCCCGGAGAAAAATGTAAAGCATCGGTGCATGAATATCCCTTGAGTTTCACATTGTGCATTAGGTCGTCCGACTCACACTGGCTGCTTTGTTCATGAGTTGCATAAATCACCCAGTTGGGCAACTGCAACCCAGGTCGTGTGCCCAATATGGCCAATACGACCCAAGAGTGTGCACAAAGACCTGGTTGGGAGCTACTTAGAAATCCAGCTTTCCTTGTGAAGGAAAATGGGAAGGAGGTCAAAAAGCAGATGCCTCATTTGTAATCTCTGTCCCCAGCTGACTTGTCTAAGCCAGAGTCTAGTGAAATGAAGGGGTTAGTGCCAGGACAGCTGAAACGAGTCAAATCACCCAAAGTCAATGTCACATCTAGATTTGCACCTTGAAGTATTTTGCTGTTTCTGCCTTGATTTTTGAGAGTTATCCGGGCTTCTTCAGGGAAACCTGCAATCCTTGTTTCTCTCCAAACTCAGCCAAATCTAGGACTTTCCTAGGTTCCATACACAGGTGTGGTCCAGCTGGGTCCAGCTCAGACCTTTTGGGCAGGGATGATGGATTTATCATGTCACATCTTCCGTCCAACCCAGCAAACCTTCATCTCTCACTACAATTAATTAACAGTGGTAATAATATCCTGCAGTCAGTTGCTAAGCAGTACTAATGGCCACTGATCTTCCTCAAAGGGATGGCATGAATCCTTGGGACACGATGACCTTTACTTGTTCTCTGTCATCCTGCTTGTAATTCTCCTTTTTAATACTGTATAATACCGATAGCCCAAGTTTATCCATATTGTCGAACAGACGGATACTCTATTATTAGATTTGTTCTTGCAGACACCTAGCTATATTGGCCGAATGTAATTTATAGTGTCTAAAATCTGCGGACACACAGATTTCTGCCTCCTTCAGCGTTTGGTCATTTCTATTCATTTCATCTCTGGAATCTAATGTAATAAAATTATAAAAGGCTCTAACTCCTCAGCATTTAATCAGCTTAGTATGAGAGAATTACATCAGCAGCCCTTAGGTGTACTTTATCCTGCAAAGGAAATCTCACATTAGGAGACAATCTCCTTATTTTGACCACTAAGGATTGTATGAATTTCTTAAGACCCACCAAGAATACAGAAGACTTGAGGTAGGCTACATCTTTCTCGGTGGTAGACAAGGAGCAGGAGGGTTTTGCTTTGCCAGCAAGGCCAGCTGGAGGTGTAGGTTGGACCCAGAGCCAGCATCTTGGACCCTTTACTAAGATCTCCAAATGATCCAGCGTCCTAGACAAGATAGTATTTAGGGGTAGGTAGAAACTTGCTTGGAACAGCCATCCTCATCCCTGTTCAAGGTACTTTCCATACTCGCAAGTACAGCTCTAGATCAAACCTGTGTTCAGCAGAGGATTTAGTGGGACTTTAGTATCTACTGACTTGGAGACCCTTTTTTTTCTTGCTAAAGGGGTGCTGGTGCCTCTTCTTTCCTCTGTTTCTTGATTTCAATTTCTAGAAAATCTCCTCCTGGGTTATATCCCACCCACATGCCTGGGTTTCTCACCCTGAAAGGATCAGGCTATTTCTGGAAAGCTCCCTATGCCCTGCCCAGGTCTGTGGGTCTCTCCTTCCCTGAGCCCAAGCTCTGGCCGTGGACCACTTAATTCAGTGTATTGGCTTGTAGGGCATTGGTGGGGCAATTCTTTGCCTCCGTTGGTTCTGGAGAGATCACAAGTTTTACTTTATTGGTTTTTTTCATATCCATCTTATTTATTTCAACCTGCAAAATTTCAGCAATTAGGGGTGGACAAAAGAGATGGTGCTCCATCTCCATGTGAGGGAAGAGGAGCTCCAAAGAGTGAGGTGTCAGGCCCACCTGCCCAAGGTTGCACAGAAACTCTGTAGTGAAGTAGCAAGCTAAACCCAGGTCTTCTCTGGCTTACATTACTGCAAAGCCACCGTGCCCCACATCTGCTCCCCAGCCCTGCCCGTGGGTGGCTGAAGTTGGGTGAAAATAGGATTTCTGAGACTATTTTTGGTGCATCCAGATGTAGGCTTGGCTGAGAAATGGAGGGAAAAGAAGAGGCAGAAAGGGAAAGAAAGAAACTGTTTAATGTAACACCAGGATTACGGAAGTTTCAGTCTCTGGGCATGTTGAGGCTGGGGTTGTCCAGACCTGTCCTTCTCTCCCTCCTCGTGGATCCATGCCACCCCAATCCAGCGGGATGGTGTTTCTGCCTCTCTGGACACTGGAGTTATTTTAAAAGAAAACAGCTTGCTTGTTTTCCAGCCCAAGTTGGCTCGGCCAAGCTCAGCCCCTCTAACCACAGTCTGGGCATTTATTTTTGTCCTCCAGACTTTCTGAGGCATTTCTTGAGGTTGTTTGTCTGGTTCTTGGTGGGAGCGATGGAACACGATAAAAATAGAGAGAAGTCCCAGGCTCAGGTTCATTCTTTTGCAAAATTCACAGTGAAAGCTAACACAAGGCTTGGCACACCCAGGCAGGGTCTCGTTGCCAGAGTGGGATACCTGTTATGTCTTGGAGGCATCCATGGGGCCTGGGTGATTGAATACAGCTCGTTAGGGTGGCTTCCAGCTCGCCCTTGGGCCTGACTTCAAAATATGAATTTTTAAAAATATTTAAGAAGCCATGTCTCCAGCTTCAGCCCAGGCTTCAGGGGCTAAATTTGGTTGAAACATAACGAGTGGAGCCCCCTCCATCATCATGTTGACTCCAGAACCTGGGGCTTTAATTAAAATATTAACCAGGATGAGATTTGCACCTCAGTTTGAGGGTGGGCAACACTGCGTCCCATTCCCCCAACACCTTTGGTAATGCCAATGCAAAGGGAAAGCGTTGGACTGTCAGAGCCCAGGTTCTGTTTCGCAGGCCGGAGTACCACGTTGGAGCATCTCTGAGTCGGTCCTGGAGCCAGGCGGACAGCATCTGCTGGGTGTTTGTCGTGTTATCCTCTCCTCTGGGAGCGAGATGAGCAGCCACTCGTGTTGTTTTGTCTCTGTTAATTTGAGAATGTGTTGTTTTGCCTTCCTGAGGTAAGCAAGCTGCCCTTTGCACGCGATGGGGAGATCTGTGATGGTTCCTGGAGGAGTTCAATCCCACCGCCAACGACCCCCCTGAGAAAGCACTGCTAATGCACAGCTGAGCTCTGCCCCTCTTCCAGCAACACCATTGGTAACCAATTTAGCTTGTTACTGGTGTGTTCAGCTGGTCTGGAGCCTGACCGCAGGGTGCTTCAAAGATTAAGACTGTGACTTTGAATCCCTAGGGGAACAAAACACTGAGAGGGGAGGACAGGACAGGATTGAGGACACGAGCTGCAACATTCCCGGCTCCCTGGGGTTTCCAAATTGATGATGACTCGGGCTTGGCTCTGTGCTGCAGCTGTAATTCAGCCCTGAGCTGGCAAGAAGTCAATGACCTGAGGGCAGGTCATTGTCTGCCTGCCTGGGCAGGGGGGCCGTTCATCGTTCATCAGGATGATGGGTGCTGCCGTGGTGGCCGAGTTCATCATCGAAGGGAAATCAGGAGCCTGTGATGTCCTGACTGGGCAAACAGCTACAGGGTCTTTGTCCCCAGGAATTGCTCCATCTGGGGCTACATGGTGCAAATGTCTTCCATTTCCACCAGGAAATATATTCTGGGTGGATTTTGAGCATTTCTAAATATTCAGCCATAATCGTTAGTCTTTGTGGACTTCTGTATTAGTAGCGAGAACCCACAGTAGCACTGCAGTTTTGTTGAGCATTGCTGTATGTCCGGAAATCCTGGACATCTGGGTATGCTTGGGCTACAAAGCACCTAGAAAAGAAGACTGTTGCTGTGGCCAGCTGAGACTTTTGGGGAGCCCTGGGCAGGACAGCTGTGGATATAGCTCACATGCACTATGCATCCACGCTGTTTGAGCCCTTCCAACTGGCTACACAGCACACATGCTTTGTGGGGTTGGACTAGATGATCTCCAGAGGTCCCTTACAACCCTACCATTCTGTGATTCTGTGAAACTATCATCTCTGCTCCTCAGTTTTACCTTCAGATAGCTGTTCTTCACACAGGAGCTGATCTTGTCCAACACTGGCTGGCTACCTTGGTGGTAGTGACATGGACATCAGTGGTGAGCAGGTCAAGCACTGGAGTAGGTTGAACGTTTCACTTGGAAGCATGGAAATCCCTTCAGTGAATGCTTGGAAAAAAAATGCACTGGGATACGTAAGGGTACTTTGGATGTGCAGGGGAAGAAGATTTCTCTCCCTGCTTGACAGGAGGCAGCCAGGAAGCAACCAGTTGAGCTGCTTTGGAAGAAGCCCTTGGGAGGCAGGTTTGGGGCATGTCTTTGGGGTCTGAACTCTCTGGGACCTCATCCTTGCTTCAGGGCTGATCGTAATCCATCTCCTCTTGCTGCTGCATAGCTCATCTTTGCAGACCCATAATTCAAACCAGCATTATTATGGTCTGCTGACTGTTGCCTCCAGCATGTTTCCTCCTGGAAGTTGCAGCACAGCCCCAGTGCCATTATTTTTGAATGTCCTGTAAGGAAAACTGTTCACACCTCTCGATTCAATTTGCTGAGAGCATCTTAGCGTTCCCATCGCTTATCTAAACATATCATATTTCTAAGGTTTATTTTGTGGTCATAAAAAATTTGCTGTTGGCATTCAAAATAAAACTCTTTGCTGGATCTTAGCCTAGTAACAAATGTGCTGGATTGGTTTAGTCTGGAAGAAAAGAGGCTTTAGGAGTTTATGAGAAATGGGCCTCCAAACTGGAACACTTTAAGCTGATCTCCTCGCTCCCAGACTGATTGGTTCAGATAAAACAAATTGAGCCTGCAGCGCTCTTCCTGGCAAATGTCTCCTGTGGAGCTGGTGAAGCTCCCCCAGCCCGGGACCTTCAAGTAGCCACTAATGAAGACACTTGAGGCACTGATTGAAAGTTGACCTCTGTTGAACTCTGCAAAAAAGGGGGACGCCAAATGCAAGGTATTGCGGCCCGTGCTGGCCCTGAACCCACACTCACTGCAGCACCCTGTGCGCAAGGGGATCCTCCTGGAATTTGATTTAAAACCCTCCCTCACTACTCCCGGCAGCTGATGGATGGAGAGTAGAGATATCCTTGCAGAGGGACTGAGTGGTCCTGGGGCCAGGGAAGCTGCAAGCTGTTCCGAGCTAAGCTGTCCCCATCCTGCCTTCTTGTTGGCCACAGAAAGTCACCCCAGGCTGGTCTGGAAAGCCCCCAGACTTTGCACAGAAAGGCGGTTGATGACGGGCAAAATTGGAGAAGTTGGGAACGAGTTTGATAGACAAGCAGTGTTTCAGGCATGGATGTAGCTCGTGGGTGGTGGAAATGGTCTGAGCAGGCACTTGTGTAGAGCGGCTGGAAAGGAGGACAACATCCATGAAAATCAAATGCAGAAGTGTGGTGGGTGCAGGACAGTCCCAGTGAGCATGGGACATGCTTCTGGGAGGGCTACACAAGGACCCATCTGGGGCAGACAGCAGTGGCAACACAGAACAGCAGAGGTTGCTCCTGCAGGGTTTTGTGGACAAGGACGGAGAGCTTTTAACCATTACATCGGCTCCAGAAATCATTTTACTCTGTAGGGCACATCTGGCAGATGTTTCAGTGAGGCTGATGACCCCTGACACGAGGGTTATGGTGATGCACACCTGCGAGGATGGACACCATGCGTACCCATCTGTAAGCACAGAGGTGAGTAGAGGACCAAACCAAGGCGGTCTCAGCACCAGGATCCTAGCAGGGAAATTGGGGTTTCTTCTCCCTAACCACTTGGATTATCTTTATTCCTGCACTTCCTCATTGCTACTGTTGAGCGGGGAAGACACCAGGGATCTGCAATAGCCCCAGGTGCTGCTCCGTAGGAAAGCTTTGCACAGGAGTCTTCTCCACTGCTACCTCTTTGCGTGTTTTTTTGGGGTGGTGAGGAGGTAAGACATGCAGGTGATGTTCAGACTGGGACCTGGCCAGGCTAGGCAGGCAGGTGGCTGGGCACTGCGTTGCTGTTATACAGAGTGTAGGTGCACATTGCTGACCTTGCAGAAATATTCCCCCTTTGCTTATAACTTTATCAGCTCCTTCATTTTTGAGCTCCAATTTGGTTAATGTGTTTTCTGAGCCTGGAGTTGACATGCTATGAGAGGTCAGATCGATAGTGATTTGCCTGTTTTGTGGCAGCAAAACGAGAAAGGCAAGGAAAAGTTTGCAAAGTGGGCTGACCACTCTATTCTGCCTCCAGGATGGGTGGAAGAAGCTCCAGGTGTGGCAAGGTGGTTGTTCTTATCCTGCAAATGTCTCTTTGAATGGGCTGCAAAAGATGAAGTCTAATCGCTTCCAGTTGCATGGGAGAAAGTGGGCACGATGGATCTGGGAGATCGCTAACACTCCGCATAGATTTACATCTCTGGGAAAAATGGCAGGGTGGAAAGCACAGCATCAAGATAAAGGGGCTGGACAAAATGGGGAAAAAAGCCTCCAAAAAAGGTGTTCTCAGAGCAACAGAAGACATCAAATGTGGCAGAGGGATCTCCTCCCTCTGTTATCAAAGCACTCGCAGAGCTGGATACGTGCTCGGCCGCTTGGCAAGCAGGATATTGCAAATTCCAGCCTGAATCCCTGGGAATTCAGACCGTGCTTTTGGCAGGCAGATGCTGTCTTTGCTGCAGGTAGGCAGCAGCCGCACCCTTTGCCAAGCTGTAGATCAAGCTTTCTACAGTTTTGCAAAGCAAAACGTGGCCATTGCTCAAATAATTACTGAGTGGTAGCGAGGAAAGAAACCTACCAGGATGGGCCAGGGCCCTGTTTTACAATTACAGCTCTTGGTTCTTCTTACAAATGCTTGCAAAAGCCTTTCCTGTCTATCTGCTCAAAGATTGCCCCGCAGCCCTAAGGACTTTGCAATCTCATAAGGATTGCTGGAGTCTGCTCTGAGGCAATAGAAAGTGCCCCTGGATTCAGATTTGGATCAAGCCCACCCCAGTGTCTGTGCTCACACAAACAAACGCCCTTTTATCCCTCACTCATTCCCAAAGGAATCAGTGGTGAAGTGGATGTAGATGATAACCCTCTACCAGCTGAGTCTAAGGCAAGTCTCTCTCTCTCTCAACAGGGATGTTTTCCACCGGGGAAACATCTCACCAGGGATGTTTCTTTTCCACAGGTGTAATTGTTGACTTCGAACCTGCTGGCAGAGCAGTCTGACATCCAGCCTGCTCAACATTTAATGCAGGCTTGCTTTGTAAATCTCTCACTTTCCTTACCACCCTTGCTCGCCTCTTTGACTCAGCCAGAATGTGGGCGGCACTTGTGAATGCCTATCTGCACTCTGTGCTAGGTTCCAGCTTTGTGCACCTTTAAAAACAAGGTCTAGCACGTCTAAATCTCTTGTTTAGTTGCCAAAATGATGCTAGTAGTGCATAATCTAAGATGTTAGCTCCTGTTTGTCACATCAGCTCCGGGACCATTTCTGGAGCATCCTGGCTGCTCAGGAAGGATCATTGCTTCCTGACAGCGCAGCAGCCAAGGAGGAATGGGGCCAGGGCAGAGCGATGGGAAGGGATTTGGCATCCACAACCTGCTTCAGAGGTTGAATTTTATTAATATTTGCAAGTTTCTGCCCATCCATGTGAGGCCGCCCAGTTTCTGCCCCTAGCGCCCGCATGTAAGGATGTGAGGTTTGCTCTTGGAGCAACAAAGCCAGGGAAAGGGCAGGAGGGGAGAGGAGATGTACAGTCTTTGGGGTCTGTGCATCTCGCAAAGACAACGATTCACAGTTGCCCTTGTTACCTGGAAATCTGTAAGACAGGTGATTAATTTTAGATTTGCTCACATAAGCTTTTTTCTCATCCGGGCTGTGAAAAGCAAAGCAAAGAAGTGAGAACACCTTTCGGAAATGCATTAACGATCAGGTACGTAGTGCTCTGCTTTTACAGCCTGGCTTTTAAACTACGCAATGACAAGAGTTTCAGCCTGCTGCTGCACAAACAAAATGTCCAATAAAAGACTGTTTCATTTTAAGGCAACAACATGAAGCTTTACCAAACGCAACACTGGACCACGCAACAGAGAGCTCTGCTATAAAGTGACTGAGGTCACATATTTTTTGCGTCCCACTGTGGTTTCCCTCTGGGAAATGGAGGTTATAGTCCTTCTTTCCTCCTTGCCTGCAGCAAGGTCTTCAGTGCAGGGGCCAGTCTTGTCCGTCGTGGCTGGGCACCATGTTCTGGGTCTCTAGAGACTTGTGTGGTGCAAAAACCTGCACTGAACAGCTCAGTATCTGGTTTAGCACGTAGTGTGGATGTTGCAGACATTGTGCTGCAGATGTTTTTGCAATAGATGCAGTGAAGGGTTTGGGTTTCAAGCACCACCACCTCCCATGTATGGGAGGGAGGGGAGCAAAGAGGGTGGACAGCCCTGGGGCTTCTGCCTTGAAAAATAGAGTGGACCAGGGATCGAAGGCTCCCGAACCTTAGTAACGCATGGAGTGGTTTCTTTTCCAGCCAACTGTCTGCGAGTACAGTTTGGAGATCACCGTGGGACTCTCCTTGGATAAATCCTTGTCCTTAAATACTTTTGCCTGGAGCTGAAGGAAACGATGCTTGTTCTTCCCAGGCTTTCACGTGCTGAACCGAGTCAGCCCGGTTCAGGCATCCTTCATGTTCAGCCCTGAGCAGGTTATTTAAATCCCAGTGGTAAATAAATGGTAAATCAGAAGCAGCGTGCCAGGCTGCTTAACCCACACCCCATTCAATCCACACTGTTTTTTTTTCAGTTGGACAGAAAATCCTCTTTTCTTCAGACAGATAGAGCCCAGCTCATGGGGCAAGCAGCTCTTGCATCCCTGCAGCCACTCTCTGGTCCGACGGTTCTTCTCCTGGATCAGCTGTTCGTGTTTCCCCAGCTGCCACCTCTCCCTCTGCCCACCATCACTGCCGTCGCTTCCTGTTTTTGGCTGCTGACTCACGTTGGTTTTGCTGAATCTCCCTCCCTTGCCGAGCAGCTTCCTTCACTCGGTGGGTCGTTTCCCATCAGCAGCATAAACATCTTTTAGTTGTCAACTGAGATGTTTCAGGCTGGCAGTCTCTGGCCCTGGTGACATCTGGTTTCTGAGAGAGGCTGAGCAGGGAGTTTCAAAGGGCTGAACGTGTTTTTCTCTGCAATATCTCCAGGAAATTGGCTCGGGGTGAAAGAGAAGTCCAGAGGTGGAGGAGGGCAGGCAGCATCCAGAGGTCCCCTCCAGCTGGCGCGTCCTCCCAAGCAGGATGCAAGTCAGGCTGATGAGGGCAGAAGGAGATGGGCTCTTTTTCCAGAGACAAGGTTATTTTTGCAAGGCCAGCTTTGAAGGGGATTAGTCCAAATGATATAAGAAGGCAACCAAAATTAGGTTAGCTAGAAAGAGCAGTGAGATGTTGCAGGGCTGGTTTAATGGCTGAACGATGCCAGGTGTTGATGCACAGAGCAGGGTTTCCTTCTGCTCTGCCCCTATGTCACTCGTGGCGGTGGAGATGTGATTCCTACATGGGTGTCTTTGATGACAGAAGCAAAATTGTAGAGGGAATAGAGAAGTGGACTGAAGTTGCTGCTGAGGACAGGTAACTTCGAGCTCTTATCGTGTAGTAGATGTGTAGTCTTGGTGGTGTGAGGTAGTAGTTTTAGCCAAGTCTCTACATCCAGACCATTGCAGGGGAGGAGAGGAACCCATTCCCCGTGTCTTTTTGGAGCTGGGAGAAGGAAGGAACAGCAAACCCAGACGCAGGGTTTCACAGAAACCAGCTGCCCCATTTTCTGCCATGGCGGTGACCAAAGGAGAGCACCTTCCAGCTGAGAACAAGCGTCGTGAGCAAATGTCTCCTTGCTGCCTGGATGCCTGGAGGTGCCCACTGCTGAGGAAGGACTTGCACCAAAATCTCAGCAGACTCTTTATGTGCCACGCTCTCCTGACAGAGTGAAATGTGCTTTTGCTGGCATTCCCTGGCACGAGCAAAAAGGGCTGGTTATCCACAGGAGGATCTGGGGTACGTGGCTTGCCTGCGCCCCAGGAGTTTCCAGTGGAGAATGGTGCAGGTGGGTCCTCTTGGTCTTCTCTGAGATACTGAACCAAGCCACATGGGCTTCACCGTTGACAGCTGTTGGAGGTTCATCAGAGAGTCTCTGAGAGATATCAAGCTTGCTATCACTATATTTGGTTCTAAAATTGATGCAAAATGTGAAAAGCTAATCAGCCAGCCCTGTCTGCAACTGATGGAGGATGTAATTTCAGCATTCTCTGCTCTTGATAACATTTAAACATTTCATTTAGTCTGGGGAGAGGTGGTCTGAGGTGGAAAAAAGCCCATCCAAGCAAAAAAAAATACTGGCTCCTCCACTGCCAGAAGGCCAAAACAGATTGTTGCCTTTCCTCTGAGGCAAACCCAGCCCTCCCAGACCTCCTCCTGGCTCCTGGGGGATAAGGAGCACTGAGTCCTCTCACTGCGGTGGAGATCATCTCCCAGCAAACGACGTGTTGGCACATGAATGCTCTTTTGTGGTGGGGAAAAAATAGACGGCTGCAGCCAGCAGCTGTCCCTGAGGAGGGGCTCCGAGCGGGCATGGGCTGCGCTAATTACAGCCACGTATTCATAACGAGAAGCGCTGCGGGAGAGGAGAGGAAGGCGGATGGGGGCCGATTTCTCAAGCCTCGTAGCATGGGGTATGGCCGAGCAGAACTCTCTTGTGGGTCTGGCCGGGCAGGTAGAGGAAGCAAATGGGGCCCCATCACCTCTGCATTTCTCGTTAGCCTCTGAAGCTGCCGCATCTCAATGAGCTCCCCACGGCTCATCCCATTAGCTCTATTTAAGGGTCGGGAAGTGATATGTTTATCCAGACACTGGAAGTGTCCGGGGCATCTTATTTTAGGTTAAGGAAAACAACAAGGAAAGGAAAAGCAAATATAACTCCCCAGGAGACAGCAAGCCCGCTGTGTCTGCCTCGGCAAGGGCCTGCTGAGGACGTCTGTAAAACTCAAACCACTGACGTCCTGCGGAGGGGAGAAGTCAACAACTACCCACAGCCATGCAGCCTGCAAAGAGGGAAAGTTCAAAAGAAGCATTAACCAGGAACAAGTCTCTGGGCTGGGAACCAGGAGATCTGAGATGACTTCACCAGCCCTGGCCGAGCAGGGCTATGGGGTGACTGGGAACAAGCCCAGTTCCCTTCCAGCAGGCCTGCTCCCTGTCCTGCCCTTTGGCTGTTTGAACCAAAAGCTCTCCTGGACAGGCACTGGCTCTCTGAACGTACCTCCACGCACTTACAGTACAAAAACAAGACCCAGACATTTCTGCCTGCTTTAACGTGACGCACCTCTAGGAAAGCTTCAGCTCAACTCCGGAGTTTCGAAGGCTGTTCCTGCAGTTGCAGCCACTTGGCTTTTGCAGCAAAGTGGAGAAAATCTGACTTCCCTTTGGAATTAAGTCATTACTTTTTTCATCTCTAGTAAGGCTGATGGAAAGCTTTGGTTATGGAAGAGAGTGCACGAAGATCCCTTCACCTACCTGAAATGAAGAAAATGGGAGCTTGCTCTGAAGATACAGGAAAATAAGAGCTCACAGAAGGGTAAGAGAGAGGCAGAGAGACCCAGGAATGAGGAGAATGGAAGAAACACTTGGACATTTTCTAGGATGTGTTACATTGGAGGATGTTTGTTTATCATAGAATCATAGAATGGTTTAGGTTGGAAGGCACCTTAAAGATCATCTCATTCCACCCCCCTGCCCTGGACAGGGACACCTTCCACCAGACCAGGTTGCTCCAAGCCCCATCCAGCCTGGCCTTGAACACCTCCAGGGATGGGCCAGCCACAGCTTCTCTGGGGAACCTGGGCCAGGAGCTCACCACCCTCAGAGTGAAAAATTTCTTCCCGATAACTCGTCTAAATCTGCCCTTTTCCCATTTGAAGTCATTATCCCTTGTCCTATGGCTCCACTCCCTGAACAAGAGTCCCTCCCAAGCTTTCCTGAAGCCTCTTTAGGTGCTGGAAAGCTGCTATAAGGTCTCCTTGGAGCCTTTTCTTCTCCAGGCTGAATCCCCCCAACTCTCTCAGCCTGTCCTCACAGCAGAGGGACTCCAGTCCTTGGATCAAACTACAAACCCTGGAATACACCAGTTTTGAGGACATTTGCTCTGGCAACATATCAGGATGCCCATCTGCCTTCTTGATGCCCCACTGCCAGCAGGCAATGGGTTCAGTCACTGCATGCAACCCTTGTCGAACAACAGGAGCAGAGCATTGTTGCAGTACTCAGAAAACCTGCAGTCCTGGGGAATGTGGTGCCACGTCTGCTGAAACGGCTGCAGTGCAATGGGACCTGTCACCCGCTTGCTGTGGTCGAATGGGAGCAGCAGGATTTGTCCCCTGGCACCAAGGATTGCAGTGCAATGTTCCCAGCATGACCGGTTCAGAGGAAGAAGTCTGAAAAGCACAGCTCCTCTCTGCCCTGCCTCTGCTCCCTGTTTTTTGCTGCTGTACGTGGCTAGGACTCGCCTGAGGGCAGGCTTGCTGTAGTTTCCCATGTTCATACAATGTCTAAAGTAATCAACAATATTTTCAGGGCACCGCAGGGCTGGATTTTCAAGTGCTTGGTACTCACTGACATTTCAGGAGAGTCCAGTTCTGATGTAAGCACCTAATAAGGCTCAGAGGGAAGAGGTCAATAACACTAATAGCAGCAGCCATCCCTAATATGATGCTGGCCTCCTTTGTAATTGCCTTTTCCCCATTTTGTTTCTCCAGCACGTTGACAAATCAATTGTTTTAAAAACATGAGCAGTGAAAGCCATGTAACTGCACCAGCTTGTAGTGCTGGATTTACTTTGCCTTGTCCATCAGGTCTTATTCATCCATGTCTGATAGCCCAGGGCCATCGCGAGTCTCTCCCCTCAGTGGGGCATCTGTAATATCTTTCTCTCTGGCTCCAGGTTGGGTTCCCAGAGGGGACATAGACCTGGTGATGGTGGTGGCCAAACGCCTGGCCCCTCATTGCAAGCCCACCAGCGTGGGACTTCATTGTGCTTGCTGCAGCCCCAACCTTTGGCTGGGCTCCCACCTGGGGCTCAGCCCAGCCCTGCAGGTGCCCTGTACTATACCCATGAAAACCAGGATAAAAATCTGGTGGGTGCTGGGAAAAGAGCATCTTTTGCTGCTTTAAGGTACGGTTCAGAAGGGACAATCTTCTTAACAGCCAAGCCCAGCTCTGCCACAAAATCTAGCTACAAGCCGCTGTGGCCCCAGTGCGTTAATTTTGGTGAAGAAAAGGCAGGATCAGCCAACGATGAGCTGAATTATTTTTTAAATAGGAGGTTTCTGTGTCCACGGCTTCCCTGGCTTACCACTCCACACCCAGGCTTTGCAAAAATCAGGCGTTTCTGCTCCCCCCGGCTCTGCGGGGTCTTCGGCCCCGATGCCTCGTGGTGCGCATCTGCCCCGGGGGCTGCGTGCAGCGGCAGGGGGTTCAGATGGGCAGGGTGGCACGGCCGTGTGTCCCCCCCAGGCCAGGGGTGATGGTACAATAGGGAGCCTGGGGCGTCTCACATAGCAGTGCCAGTGTGAGCCGCAACAGAGGTTGCATTCAGGCTGCGGACGGGCTCTCCCAGGGTGGCACTTGGGTCCCCGTTGACCCCAGGGAGGGTTTTCTTGGTTAAATAAAATGCTGAGGAAAAAAAAAAACCAACCACAAAACCCCCCATGTTTGATCCAGGCCCAGGCAGCCTGATGCTCTCTGGCTGGGGTCAGAGGAGGTGTGTGGTCACCCAATATTCGCCAATAACGTCCAATTTGTGGATTTACGGCAGCAATCTGAAAAATGCGACGTCTTGCAAGCAAGCCCGCTGGAGCTGGGAGGAATGTGCTGAAGGCAAAACATGATGGGAAAGTAAATAGAGAGGAGGTCCCCGAGAGCAGGGAGGAACCCAGCCCAAGGACCAAAACTCAGCTCTGGGACTTAGGAAAGAAAGAAAAGAGGCACGGGGAGAGGGAAGGATGTGTTGGGTTGGAGAAAATGGTTTGGAGGTGGGCTGGGGGAATGAGATGTCAGGCCATCAGTGCATCCCCACTGATCCCTGCCCTGCTGCCTTCATTGGTGTATGGCATCGTGTCATGGGAGATGAATTTTGCCTTAAAAAATTGAGCTGGAGAGTAAAGAGGGGCAAGGGATGTCTCAGCCCACAGCCTGAGGAGGCCCAGCAGCAGTGCTCCTGGGCTGAACTGTCTTGAGTCTAGCCAGAAAGAGGAAAACACAAGTGCTTGCCTTTTTTTTTGTTCCTAGAAATATGCAGTGGTTTTTTTTTAGAGAGGAGACACAAAACAAAGAAACCTTGCTAGGCAAAAAAAAAAAAAAAAGTTTTGTTTTGATTTTGTCTCCATCTTGTTCAATCAGGGTTTGCTTGGGTCCACGCGCAGCCAGTTTGCTCACCATCGTATGCTCTTAAAACTCTTCATACAGCGTCAGGCATCTCAGGTACGGCGTATTTGCTGTTACTGTGAAAAACAGAGAATATATGGACAGGAAAGAGACACATCACAGACCACCGCCCCCCTTTCCCAGAAACAGCCTGTTTTCCAGCAGAAAGATGTTTATGTGGAGCCATCAAAGTCCACTGCCTGTGGGAAAGCTTGGCAGGGGAGGCAGCTCCCGTTTCCAGTATCTCTTGTCTGTCCTGGTGACAACATGGGGCTGTGCAAGGTGTGAGAGTGTCACCACCGGTGGCTCGTCCCTGGCATGGTGAAGGGCTGCTGGTGTCTGGTCAGGCTGGGGGTGAAGAAGTGCTGGCCGACCTGCGCCTCCGAGTGTGCTCCTCTGCTCCGCCAAAGACATTATTTCAACACTGCAGTTTCCCTCATGACCTTTACAGCTGCTGGTTTGAAATGATTTTTTGACTTCTTGTCCTGGAAGGGATTTGATGTCAGAGATGAAGTGTCTGAACATTTAACCCCTGCTCTCCCCCATCTTCTGCTCCTTTCCATCAGCGCTCGAGGGCCTCTCAGCTGCTCTCGCCTTGAGGCAAATGGCTCCGGAGAGTGGTTCAAGGCAACAGAACCAGGCCCAGGTTAAAACTTCACCCAGAAGATGCAGATGTTGATCCTGGAGTGAGGTAAAGTCTTTTGGGCTCCCCGTGGTCTGTGGAGAGGAAGGAAGCCCAGAGGCTCCAGACCAGGGTGGACAACAGCCCATAAGGATGGTCCCTGCCTCCTACAGGAAAGCTTTTTTCTTTGCCCTGGGTTAAGTAGAGCATTTTGGAAACTGTGAAGACCTGAGACCTTTGCAGTGGTAGATGACATAAATCAAGGTCCCATTTAACTGGTGTATCTGTGGTGGGTTGGTCTACATGGGTAATATTACTTATTCCTGAGCTCCCTAAAATGCTGAATTTGCCTTGAAATTGTCTCTCAAATGCGTAACTTGAGCTCACCTTTGGGCTCTAGCCCTCTGGGGCACTGCATACCTTGACCTCCATCTCCCCCATTTGGCTTGTTGGCCTGTGATGGGACCAGTCCCGTTTCCTGAGTAGAAGAATCCTGCAGTTCCAGGATGGGCATGGAGAAGGCAATGGAGAAGGCAAAAATAGGGGAAAACAACTTTCCCCTCAGCACCCCCTCCCTTGCAAGTCCTCCCCGCTCCCAGCTCCACTTCCAGAAGCTTTCCAGGCTTGCACGAACTTCTGAAGCTCTTTGACCTCCTTTTTTCTACTTGGTAGCACCGTACACTTTATTCTCTTCCTTCAGAACTCATCGTAAACATGCAGGGGATGTTTTTGAAGCAGCAATTTCTCCCCAGGAAGCAGAGAGCTGCTGCCTGGCCACAGCAAACACAGAAAATATATACAAACACATGGAAAGACACAATTCCGAGCCATGAATTCAACCCAAGTGCGAGGAACTTTATGTCTTTATGAAGGAACCGTTGTGCGATTGAAAGTCCCAGATGTAAACAACAGCAGTAGGCTGTGCTCAGGAAAGGTTACAAAACCCGAGACGTGGTTATTGAAGTCTTCGAATGATCCATCAAAGAATGCAAGACGCTCGAAACTGGCGGAGCTGGGAAAGGCTGCACAGCATAGAAAGTTGGTCACAGAGGACTTGGAGGAGTTACATGAATTGGGCAGGAAGGCAGACAAGTGTGGAGACGGTTTCATGATGGCGATGCTGCTGCTTTTGCTGAGCGTAATTAATACCACGAGTGCATAGGTCAAAAACTGGTGACACACAGGGAAATTGCCTGCTGCATGGACAGGCGAGATGCTTGATAAAGTGTAGGTGTGAATGCAGATTTAGCATGTTCGAGGATGGAAAGGGAGCTGGAAAGCTCGCAGGCATGTCTGGGCATCCTGATCTGCTAGGGCTCACTTCAGCGTCTGTCCCTCTCCTGTGGTTTGGCCACCGTAGGGTCAGCAACAGACGTGGCTCCTTCTGCTCCCGGGGCCAAACCCTGGCTTTGCTGAGGTCAGGGAGAATTTGTTTCTCTTGGATTCAGTGAACATGAGCCGTGGCATGACCAGCGATAGGGATTAATGTCTCATTGATTCAGTGAACACAAACAGGGTTGCAGAGTTTTAGGCATCCACCATCGCCAGTATTTGTGCTGAATGCCTTGGAGACGGACCCCAGCTCTGGTCTGCTCCCAGAAGCTCTTCCTCACCCGTGCTGATGTAGGGAAAAGGAAGAATTTGAACTGGCCGCTTGGGGAGGAAGGTCCAATGTAAAATTTGCAGTATTGCCAATACTTGTGGCCATTTTTCACTGCTGAGCTCCACTGTACAGTGTTAATTTCATTCCTGTGATATCCTGGGGGCAATGGATAACACCAGCAACCCTACAGACAAACTGACAAAAGGCTGTTGAGGAGTGGGTTAGTGTTGGAGGAAGAAAAACAATCTGGGAGTTCTGACCCATGTCCTACTGGGTACCATCAAGGATCAGGTGCTGCAATTCAGGAAAACCGATTTGTGGAGTGCTCCTCGGTTCCGCTCCAGCCCATGCAGGAGACTCCCCACCCCACCAGACAAAGGGCCACTCTGATGGGGAGAAATGACCTGCCCTACTAGAGGTGCTCATTCGAGGGTGAACCAAGTCATGAGCGTTTCCCTGAATATCCACCATCTCAGCATCTCGGAGGAGATGACTCAATCGCCTCTTTCCAGACTCTACTTCTGGTCTGGTCTGCTGTGGGCTGTGGTTGTGCAGTCCATGAGCCCCTTAGAGATGAGCATAGAGGTTTTTTCAAGTAGGACATCACATAGCAGAGACCTTAAATTTACTCAGTTTGCACTGGAGGGTGACTGGGGAAAGTGTGGGATATCTCCTACAGTGTTCAGGCAACATGAATCATAAAATCATAGAATCATAGAGTAGTTTGGGTTGGAAGAGACCTTTAAAAGTCATCTAGTCCAACCCCCTGCCATGAGCAGGGACATCTTCAACCAGATCAGGTTGCTCAGAGCCCCGTCCAACCTGGCCTGGAATGTTTCCAGGGATGGGGCATCTCCCACCTCTCTGGGCAACCTGGGCCAGTGTTTCACCACCCTCATCGTAAAAAATCTCATCCTTGTACCCGGTCTAAATCTTTCCTCTTTTAGTCTAAAACCACTACCCCTTGTCCTATCACAACAAGCCCTATTAAAGCATGAAGGGCTCCAGGACCATGATTAGTACTCCAAGCTGCTTCTATGATGTTAATACTAAGAAACGATGATGGCGATACTAATAAAACCAGCAGCAATGACAGCAGTGCATGAAGCAGGACACGTCTCCTGGGGGAAGGTGGAAAGGCAGCAGACGGCTGGAGGAAAGGGGAATGTACAAAGGCCGTCTTGGGAGGGCTGTCTCCGAAAGCGCCTTTCCTACGCCGTTTCTCAGCTGACGAGCATAGAAGGATTTAACAATATGAACTCATTAAGGCTGACAATGTCCTGGGGGTGTAAAAGCAATGGGGCATCCTTTCGTTTCCATCTCCACAGCTGTTTTTCTGAGCATTGCAGGTGATGGAGACAGGGAGAGGTGTTTCGGAGCAGCCGCTTCTCCTCCTCCACATTTTTCCCTTTTGCCAGGCAGACCGCGTTCGCCACAGAAGTTTTCTGTTGGTGCTGCATATTGTACGGCTGGAGCCTTTTGTGCATGGGAGATAAAATGCCCACTGTCTAGCAATTCATTAGCTCTCCTTCGGCAGCATTAGTGGTTAACAGCGTAATTAGTTTCAGGGGTAAAAGGAGATTTTTTGCAGACCTGGGAGAGAGATTGTTAATCTTCTGGCATTTCAGACAACAGCAAAAAGTAGCAAATTGCTTGCTAGAAACATCATCAGAAATATAGGGTGCTGCTTTGTTTGTGGGTTATGTTAAAGTATAGTGATTTTAATGTCATGGAACATCTTGTAATATCAATGAGCAGGCAGCAAAACGTCCACCAGGATCCCGGTGTTCATTACTTCTGGGTAGTTTGTTACTCTGCGAATATCTGCAAAATACTGTGTTCGGGCTCAGCATCTGAGTCATCTCCCTGCTGTGGGAAGATTTTATAATGAAGATAAGAACGTGCAACCGTCCTTTGCTAGATGTGTGCCCAGCATTTAGCAGATCGGGCGTTAAATCAGGGCAGGACATCACAGGAGTTGCAGAATAACAGTGTTACAGGTAATGGTGTGCATTTGTCATCTTCAAGCCTTCCTCCAGCATCCGGGTGATGGTCATCCCTGCCTTAGAGCTGGCAAATTGGAGCTCAGGGTAGGCAGCTTTTGCTTGATAAGGAAAGCTCTTTGACCAGTTTCTGGGTCTTGGGTCTCAAGGATTGGAGCAAAGGCAGGTGGAGGAACACCTGAAGGCCACGTCCACTTTGTTGGAGGCCATCTGGAAGCTGTCCAAAGCATCGTCTGGCATTTGACCATGACCTGGATCCTGGACCTCCTGGCCCTGGTCGTCAGCTGAAGCCAAGGACTGAATGCTCCGGGACAAGCGTTCTCTGCTAGTGATGCTGCAGACTTCGCTAGATTCATGATGTGTTGGTAATCTCATGAGGAACACCCATTGCCTCACATTTCCAGACTGAAGAAGGTCATGTAAAGTTCAGACAAGCTTTGGGAAAATATTTGGACTTCAGGATGTTTGTAAGAACCCAACCTCTGACCTCCTGAGCCTCCCATTTTACTAATTCATAAGTACTGAGGGACCAACCCATCTACGTCCATTTGTGCGTGCATTGTGGAAAGTTGACCAGATTGTTACAAGAACATAAACTATCAGGGACATGAGTGCATCACTCCGAACTGTTGTGTCCCAACACTTGGCAGAAGGAGAAGAAACAACTTGGATGTAGACAATGCCTCCAGAAACACATCCGTCCCTGAATAAAATGAGGTCTGTTACTGCTAGGACTCAAATAGCTCAACCCCTTTGAGGAAATGGTTCTTACACCCTAATTATCGTCTTGTGTCTGAGTACCCCTCTGTCGCCCCAGAGCAATTCAGGCACCGTGTATAACAGCATGCCCATCACTCCTGACAGCGTATGGAAGACCGGCTCATTGTTTGAGGAGGGAGGGCAGATTTTATCGTCGTGGCAGTGAGCTGGGGATGCAAGCACCAGAATGCAAAGGTGACCTGGGGGGTTCGGCGTGGGCTTGGAGGGGTGCTTCTGGTTTTGAGAGGCTGTGATTCTCCTCTGGCCCTTTTCCTCCTGGTCTGAGGGCTCGAGGCCCTCAAAATCAGAGAGCAGAATTACAAGTTATTTAAACATTGTCTGTTGTGTGCTGTGTGCGTTTATATATGTGTATGTAAATGCCACGGGATTGATGGAAACAGGGAAAAGGAAGAAAAATGGAGTGGGGTTTGCTTTTCTGCAGGATCCTTGCAGGGCGGTGAAGGGGGATGCCCAGCAGCATGTGCCATCAGTGCCCAGGACCAGGATACCCGAGGGCTGGGGACTGTCTCCTCTGGTAGCAGCCCCCGCGCAGCCTGGCACACTGCTTCCCAGCTGATTTTGGGGTCCTTGGCCACCATCGTTCGCAGCTCTGTGGGAAAACTGTGCTGCATCTGGCCCCGCAATCTGATCGCCAAGCTCGGTGAAGCATCGCGAGCACGTGGCCAAATGTGCTCATTCCACACAGAAAAAGGGTATGGAGATGAGAGGAGGAGAGGTGCTTAAATATGGGAAGTTAAAAACCCTTTCCGATGGGCCCCATTTCCTGCTTTTCCTCTCAAAAGCAGCGTGCGGGGAAGGGCGCAGCAGTATTTCCCGACAGCTCACTTCTGGTAGCTATAGAAACTTAAAACACAGCCACAGTAACAAAAATACATCTCTTTGCTGGAGCTTCCTTCCCTTGCGGGCCGGGGCTTTTCTCCGACATGAGCCGCCCCAACCCTGCAAGGCCCTAGGGTGGCTCAGCCTGGGGTCTGAAATTTTTTTTTGGCCAGTTATAAATGAGCAGTGTAATTTTTTTAGTTGGAAATGGAGAGGTGTGGAGGCAAAGCAGGGAATATGGGGGACCAACGGGCATTGACTCAGGGCAGAGTTCCAATCCTAAACATAGCGTTTGTGATAGCAACGATAGGAGCACGGCTAGGAGTTTGCTACCCAACGGATGGATATACTGAAGCAGAAAGGCTGCTGGGAGGGCAGGGATGCCGGAGAGCAGCGGATGCCAGGAGCAGCTTGTTGGCAGAGTCCTGGTGGCACCCTCCCGCCTGCAGGCCTGTGGGTCTGGTCTCTGGCTCGTATCCGTGCAGCTCTGTGCCACATCCGTGGGCATACGAATGGTTTCAGGCTTTGCTGCACACCACGGGGCTTGGCCACCTGCCGGGACAAGGCGGGGATCCCTCCATCACGCCTGATGGGCTGAGATGTCTGCTGAGATGATTAGCAAGGACACAGGTGGAGGAGAAGGGATTTTTTTTTTTTTTTTGCTGGTCTCTGGTTTGTTAGGAAATGCGTGCTCATTGCAGGGAGGATGGTGAGTGGCAGAACCTCCGGAGACATCCATCCCAACGCACATTTACACGCTCAGATGTGCCCTACTGCTCAGCAACCAGATTAGGGACAACATGGGACAGAGAGACACCTGAGAAGCGCCAAGCGAACAACATATTTAACTGTTTGATCCCCGCCACCCCCCCAACAAACAAATAAATAAGCAAAGTCTACTAGACATGGGATTTGTGAGCCACCTGTGTGACAGCAGATTACTCCGCTTTTGATCTTGCCCACTGCTACGTGCCAAACCATGGTGTCCCTTTTGCAATCCCCTTGGTGGGAATTGCCTTTGGCTGCTCGGTCTGGCTCTGCAGCAGCAGGCATGCTGGCAGGCAGGGGAGTCAGCACAGCACCCCGTTTTCTTCCCTTGAATATTGTTCACAGGGAGTAATTTGGTTGAAAGGGAGCTGATGGCTGTTTGCATTGGTTCGTTTCTTGCTTTGCTAGGGCTAGCAGAAGAAAAATGGGGTTTTTTTGCCCTTGTAAGGGAATAACAGGTGGCTTTCCCGTTAGTGTGGACCCCCTGCATGCGGATGATGCTTGGGTGGGTTTCAGATTGGACCCTGCAAGCGCGTTCCTCTGATGCTGCTGGTGAAGAGGCAGTGCCCACAGTGGTGGGCTCGCAGTGGGCACCACCACGCGGCTCCTCCTGCCAAGCGCTGCCCGTGAAGGAAGGCAAAACACCCACCCTCGCCCCCTCATCTACCCCGCTGCCTTGCAAAAGGCTCTGCCCTTCTCCCAGCCCTTTGGAAAGGGGCACCATCTTCTTAAGCTTTAAGCGTAGTGGGTCCCCAGGGTCAGGGAGAGACCCTGGAGTGTGGTGCTGTTGGAGGAGGAGGGATGCGGGGACCCCAGAAGAGGTGATGTGATGGGGCAGGAAAAGAGGGGAACCCTGGAAATCAGCATGGAAGAGGATCAGGTGTGGACCACAGAGGATGAGGTGACAACGTTGCAGGAGGAGGTGTACGGGAGAGCGTCTCTCTTAAGGCCATTTCTTAAAAATATGTCTATTTCCACAGCTGCCTGCAGTGTCTGTTCCCATGCATTGCTGCACTATTGCCAGGAAGTTTTTTCCTAATAATTTTCCTAATTGATGTCTTTCTCTGCTTCAGATAAAGCTGATTTCCTCTTCTCGTAGCTGCAGCGGATGCAGAGAACAATAGGTACCATGCCTGCTCTGCCCACCCTGTGTGACGGGGGCTGTTATCCTGCTTCCTTAGTGCTGATGCCCAGACCTCCACTGGGAATGCAACAAATTCAGGGAACCCACCCGAGGGAAAAAAAAAAACTACTCCAAAGAAGTGATTTGGAAAATAACTTTGCAAAAAAATGGTGGGAAGCAGCAACTGAATGAAGAACAATGTCTACAGCTGCTCCAGGAGAGGTACAGCAAAATATACACGGGTAGCACAACTTTTATAAAATTAATAGAAATCAAAGAATCTCATCACTGGCATTTCTGTGAGCTTCAGGAGTTAAGAAGCAGCCGAGAGTGACCAGCACGGCGGAGGAAAATTGTGACGAAGCTTTGTGCGCTGTGTTGCATTGCTGCGAAGGGAAGATGCTGCTCGGGGAAACCGCAGCCCAGGAGCCCTTCACCGGGCAGAGACACGCTGTGGGGATCCAACCACTGACGTGAAGCTGCTTATTGCGAAATATGCAGCCGAATGTATCCAATTATCACTCTGTCTCTGGGTAAAGTAGACAAAACCTGAGCTGTTTTGTTTGTTGTTTTTGTTTTGTTTTTTTTTTTTTTTAAATAGCAGATGGTGAAAAAGTCTGCAGCCCCCAATTCTTTAATCCTTTCCGCGTCGGCCGTTGTTTCCAGACTGCGTCTGGTTGCTCTTTCCTGGACTGGCTCCAGCTCATCTGTATTATCCTTAAGCTGTGGTGCATCGCAGGGAGTCGGAGCATCACGCACAAGGAGAGGAGTCACTCCCACGGATGCGCCCAAGGGTGGCCCTTGCCTGCCCTTTCCCTCCCGAGCAGCATCCCAAGCTGGATCCCATCACAACCTCCTGACCTATTTTTTGGGGGTTATAGACCTCTCCAAAAGCCATTCCCCAGCTTGGATTTGGGCGTTAGTTATCCATCCAAAACACAGCTCTCTACATCTCTGTTCTTACTGAATTTTGTCTATCTCACTCAAAATAAATGCCATGAATTTATTAAGATTTTTTTGTTCTAATTATCTGCCTTTCAAAAACCTTGCAGCCCTCATAGCCCAGAGTTACCTGCACACTTTATAACGCACTCTTTTTCGTTCGGGTTGCTAATGCAAATGTTGAATATACGGGGACCGGGTTCCGCGTCAGATCCCCTTGCAGCCTGGCAGGGAATGTCTGATAACAGCTTGCCAAGCACAGGTTTTCTCCCCTCCGTTGTGGCCCCCCCCCGCCTTTATAACCTCACCTGGATCAGGTTTCCCTTGTTTGTTTGCAAAGTTGTCAGCCAAGATGGTGCCAGAAGCTTCCCCGGAGTGAGGATCTGTCACAGCTACAGCTTCCCTCCCTCAGCCGGGCTGGTTTTCTTGTCAAAGAATAAAAAGGATTGACAGGAATTCGCTCTTGAAAAATCCCCGTTGGCAATTTCCCTTCCCCTTATTTCCCTCTGATCTAATACTTCTAAATTGCTTTACAATTTGTCCCGGTAGCTTTCCGGATGCTGAGATCCAGGCTGTGGCTGGGATGCTCCAGGCACTGCCCCGATACCAACCATCGCATTGGGGTCTTGTATTGCTGATCCCAAACTGGGATCGTTTTGGCACGTTTGATTCACGAATTCTTAGGTTGGCGGAGGCTGGAGGGGACTAGACGTGTCAGCTCCACAGCTGCAACACCTATAGATTTGTTCTGGCCCTGGAGGGCGACCTCCCCGCCCTGGAGGTGGTGCGTGGTGAGGACATTTGGGAGAAGCTCCCTGCGCTTTGAGGATGTAGCAGAGCCTTTCAATGCAATGTCAGAGGTTAATTGTGTTTAGGTATTTGGCGCTTGGCAACATTTACGAAGGACGGAGAAAACATAAGGGACTGGCGTATGTTCTCAAATGCTCCATAACTATGTCAGCCGAGGAAGATTTACATAGGAGCCGGAGCATATGGCATGCTTTATCGCTGCAATCATCTGCCAGGACATGTGCCATCACCTAATTACACGCCCACATTTTGTCTTCTCTGCTTTCCGTCTTGTTTTATTTCCTGCAAAGGCATCAGTGACGGGTTTTTTAGACGGAGCACTGAGTGGTGCTCCATCAGAGTGGTGGGACAGCCCAGACAAAGACAGTGGGAAGAGGTTTACCTGCAGGGATCTCCTGGGTTCGGTCTCTACTTGTGCTGGTTTGTGTCTGAGAGCTTGCTGAGGAGCTAATGCACCTCTAGTCCCCATGTGGCTAAAATCCAGACAGACTGACTCCTGGGGAGATAAAAAGCAAAGGATAAGAGCAATCAGAGAAAATAGGTGTCTACTTAACACGATGTCTGTTCCAAGGTGGCACTCTGTTCTGCATCCTTCCTACATGCTTGTCTAACTTGTTCTTAAAGATTTCCAGTGATGGCGACTCCTTTGCTTCCCCAGCTAATCTATACCTCTGCTTAATTAACCTTGTCATTAGAAAGATTTCCTCAAGTCTCACCTGTATGCACTGCACTTTAATTCACCAATTCTTGTCTTACCTGCAGTGGATGTGGAGAGCTGTCTCCAAAGGGCTGTTTCACCCCTGAAGACTGTTGGGAGATCATCTCTCAGTCTTCTATCCGCATTTCCTTCAGACGTTAAGTTTCCTTGACCTCTGATGGCCTTTATTTCCCTCTTTGGGGCTCTGCCCAGTTTGTTTGTACCCTCCTGCAATGGTAGTCTCCGGCTGAGACCTCGCCAGTGGTGACCCATGCCAAAGGAAGCCTCTGTGTGTCTTAAATCCAACAGTTGTGTTAATTCATCCCATTTTTAATGCTTTTTCATTTTTTTCAGGAAAGAAAATACCAATGGCTCTCATAGCCCTGTGGTATCGGTGGTGAAGTGGACAGCCACTGCGGTGGAGAAGACAAGAGGATCTGTCCATCGTGGTGGGATTTCTGACTGCCTACTGCCATGGTCTTCCAGTTCAGGAAAAAGCTTTTCCAAACTGGAAAAATAAAAAAAAAAAATCTTTCATGATCCAAGCATTTTGCATTTGGAGTTTGATTTCAGCGATATTTTCAGACCTGCTTTGGTTTTAGCGTGTCTTGTTTTGCAGGGATGAGAACATTTTGTGCTGATGAGATTGTTTGGCTTAATTGCATGCTAAAAGCATGTTGATGTTTATATTATGTGAGTATTAATTTTAATCTCCGATATTAATCAGTAGCAATGTAAACAATGTATTGAGTATTATCTTAGCCAGGTTGTATTTGTATATAATTTAATATTTACAACAGGTGTTTAATATTTTATATTGTGTGATAATGTTTCTCTGTTATTGCTCATCAGGGACAGGAAAAGAAATAAAGGTTTTAAACGGCAGCAAGGGAGTTTAGATTAAACATCAGGAGCACTTCTTCTTACGGGGAGGGCAGCAACGCACTCAGGCATTTTGCTGGGGTGGTGAGGAATTGCTGTGACCCGAGTGTCCCCAACCCATGCGGCTGCATCAGGACATCACTTCAAGTCCCTTTTGTCCCTGTTTTCTCCATGGGGAAGGGAAACTCCAGAAGTGGCAGCCCAGGGGAGGGATTTCTGATAAGATACCCCTGAAAACTCATAGATTTGATTGTGCTAAAGGAACCATTTTCTTTATTTTGTAGAAAATGAAGAGAATTAAAGGCGAGATCCGGACCTGCTAAATTTTGCTTTGATTGGGATGTTGGGGTCGTTGAAGTAGCTTATACATGAACCACCCAGGAAACCATGGTCCAATTTCTCCTGCTCCCAGAGTCACCTAAAAATTTAGCTGGCGCCTCCCTGGCTGGACTGAAGACCACGTATCCGAAGTTGGATGATGGCATGTGCCTAAACGTGAGGGCTAAAAACCTCTGCAATAAGAAATTGTTGGTATCTTTCGCTTGCAAAACTGGCATCTGCCCTGCAGGTCTGCTGCATGCCTGGAGGACCCGAGTCAGGCACAGCATGTGAGTCATGGCCATTTTCACCCCACTTTTGGAGGGCAGAAGAACCTGCTACTGTTCATCTTTTGCATAATAACCTGGGGCTAGAAAACTTAGTGGAGATGTCTAGTCTTCAACTTACAAGGTGCTTTGGATCCTGCAGGAACCTTATTTTCGCTTTCCAGAGGGCAATGGCCATTAGGTAGCGGTGGCGAGGGAAGGATGGGATGGAAACATTGTCTGTGGAGTAGAGTGTCGTGTCACAAGCTGTAGGTTGTGAAAGCTATGGGTATAAAAGCAGAAAAAATAAATTACTTGGTCCCCTTGTCTCAACGAAGGTACCTAACACCAGTGGTGAACTTGTAGCATGGTCACATATCTCAATGAAGGACACGACTTCAACGACATTCAAATTACCAAGACACCCAAATTACTTTTAAAAAAGCAATGCCCCTTCCTCAGCAGTTTGAGCGCTTCTAGAAGTTTTTCCCATGATTTCCTTACCCGGTGTGTCTCTTCTCGGAAGATGCCAGAAGATGACACTGAGCTGAGGAAACCTGGGCTATATTTCTGCCGTGTCCTCTAACACTCGGAGCTACGGCAGGATGACTTCCTCAGATTGGCACTGAAAAAGGGTTAATCCACCCTGTTTTCTTCAAAAAGTATTTTGAGATCTCATGGCAAGAGTTATGTAAGAGCTAAACAACATTATTCTTTTTCACAACTTAACCACACTTTTGACATTTTTTGACTTTTAAATTAGAAATTTTTTTTTTTCATTATTATTATTTTCCAGGAAGCCATTTAGTTAAATTATATTTTAATAGTGTTTCACCAGACTTTGGAACAGGAAATAAAGTACTCACAAGTTATGCACCTAAGCACTGATTTGCATTATATTTCTCCACAAAAAAACATATATTCGTTGTTGCTATGAAACCAGAAGTTTTGCTTAGATCAGATCATTTTGTTCTCATGTCATGGATAAAGGAACTGAATGAACAATGCACCGCTAATGGCTTTCACTTTAAATCTACTTAAAGAAACCTTTCACCTCCCACACTTTCCAAACAAATAAGGTCTTTTAAAAATGGTTTTGGTAAGTTTAGTGCTCCTGAAAGTGCCTTCTGCAGCATGGGTGGGAGAGGCGAGAGGGGTGCTGGCGCTGCGCGTTGGCCCGGTAATTTGAGTTTTGCAGTGATTTATGCCCCAATTAAGTCAAGGGGTGGTTTTTTCCCCTCTGTGGTAGAGCAGGGCTCTGAGAGTCCTCCTGCTCCTGGGTCCTGAGCCCCGGTGGGAGCCCAGAGTTGGCACCAGGATGCTGATGGTGAGATGTTGATGGTGAGAAGTTGATGGCGAGAAGTTGATGGTGAGATGTCAATGATAAGAATATAATTTTTGGTCGCATAGATTTTTCTGGTTGACCTTTTGGAGAAAGCTGAGGTTATGAAAGATTCACTTGACTCCTGGATCTGGGTCTTTAAGGAAAAGAAAATAAAAAGATGCAAAATGGTAGGACAAAATTGCCTTTGGGTGACAATGTGCCTGGCCTTGGGCAAGGCAGGCAAGTCCTCTGTTTCTCTTGGCTGCTTGTGTATATATACAGTGTGCATATATCTATCTGCATACATATATATAAAAATACATATTCATACATGCTGAATATGTAAATATATATGTACACTGTGTAGCTTTAACTTTAACAAAAATTTTGGAATATATGTATGTGTGCCTGTATATACATATATATACACACACACAGAGACTTTTTTATCTATCTATCTATCTATCTATCTATCTATCTATCTATCTATCTATCTATCTATCCACACATAAGCATATTCCTGAAAAAGGGCTTGAAGAGAGAAAGTTTCTCTTGCTTTTATTCTCATTTATTTCTAATTGTGGATGATGGATTGCGTTTATATGGTTTCCTCTAATCTCTTTTATTTAATACAAATATATCTCTGCGAGAATTCCTTGGAAGAACTGTGGGCAGAAAGCTAATTCAGCTTTCGGTACTGATTCATATTCCTTCCTCGCTGCAGACATAACAGTGATGGGCTTGTAAAAGCCAGTGTTTGCAGAACCCCCCCCCTACACCTGTTTCAGGGAGAAGCTCTGGGGCGTCTCGTGAGCCCCCATCTTCCCCCTGTTATCAGCAGGAGGGTGGCTGCAAGAATAGCGCCTGTGTAACAGCCCGGGAATGGGAAACGAGATGCTGCAGCCAAAACTGGAATGAAAGTCCCTTTTTAGCTGCTGAACAGAAGATAGGAGTTAAAATATGCAAGTCTGTGATAGAGCCAGAAAAATGTGCGCTTTGTTAAAATTAACCAGCGAGGGCTGTTCTCCATCCTTCCTCCGCTGCCGCCGCAGTAAACACCGCGGCTCCTCTCCAAACAGGAGCTGATTTTTGGGTTCACCTCGTGCAAGCTTGGTTCAGCAATGATTTTTTTCAGAGTTAGGTTGATGGTTGGACTCAATGATCTGAAAGGTCCCTTCCAACCGAGGCGATTCTATGATTCTATAAGCTTCGACCCTGCCATCTTGACTCTTCTGTTGGAGGCAGTGGGTGCTGCTAGCTGCAAAAATCTGCCCAGCTATCCAGCCTGATGTGTGTGTGTGTATATATCTATATATTTATATATTTATGTATATGTGTATGTATGTATATATATACAAGCCTCTAGCTGCTCTGTTTGCAAAATAAACTTCCACTCTGTGAACTACAAAAAAAAAAAAAAAATCCAAAAAAATCGACAGTGGGTAAACTTCAAGCCGTTTGGGGCGAAGTGGTGCTGTCTGTAAAATCAAAATGTTTCCGGAGCTCCCGTTGCTGGCATAGGCATAAGTCACGTCATGAATTACCTGCTTCACTAACACCGCGCTCGTGACGAATTTACTTTTAGCCAGAGTTTGCGGGGAGCCTGGGAGAACAGCCCTGAATATTAACCTGTGTTCTACCACGGTTGCTTTAAAAAAGGAGCATCATTAACTACGAGGTAGCTCATTAAAGCAGGGATGAAAGGAGAGGGCAGCTCCGAGGGAGGGGAATTAACCCAGCAGGGAGCAGGGAGGGAGGGAGATGAAGGGGGATGTAATATCCAATGTGTGAGGCTCCAGGAGCAGGTTGGTAAGAAACATTTCCAGGGAGCCCTTAAAATTTTGGGAAATGCTTTTTCTACTCAGGCAGCAGGTTTTTCCAGGCCAGAGAGATACCTGTCAGTAATTTGGGATAAACCCTATGCCACGTGGAATCTGCTAATCCAAAAGGGTTTCTTTCAAGCTTTTTGCAAACTCTGGTGTTAAACTTACAGTAGTAATACTGGTTAAACTGGTGGTCTTGTATAGATACAGAGAAGATAGCTAAGGGTAATGTGTCACTTTTCCCTGTTGCATCCTCAAAAACAAACTCCCTTAAGAAGGTGTCCTCAGTTTTTGGGGCAGGAAAGGAAAAAGATCCAGATTTCCCCCCTTGAAACCCGTGCTAAATCCTGGCTGGTTTGGACGGGAGCAGGAGAGCGATTAGAGGATGCAGAAAATGGAGCTGTTGTGACCAAAGTGAACTTTGGGGTTTGTTGCCCTGGGGTGTGATACACAGCACGGCTGTTTATACCTCCACTAGGTTCAATCAGCATCATTATCCCTTTACGAATGAGTAGATATTACCGTGCTGCCTCTTAAAAAAAGCAATTACCGCATCTATTGGACAGTACATTAAATGACACCGTTTAATTACAGCCTAATTTATCTCTGAATGAAAAATATTTAAAATTGCTGTACAGTATATTATTCCATTTAATTACAGCAAATCTCTGTCCGTTTGCTGCCACGGATGAGCTCAGTTGGCAAGCTGGCTGCACGCATCAGGGAGCGCTTTTCTCTCCTCTGCCTGATGAATCAGCTCCAAACGCAGCCCCAGTAGCCTCATTTCTGCCTTTGGTGGCCTTTCCGAGCTTTAGGGCAGGTGAGGTGTTTTCCAGCCATCCCCAGATAACCAGGGCTGAGTTCAGCATCGCTGCTGCTGAGCCCTCCTCAGAAAGCCCCCTGCATCCTGGGCTGCGTCACAAGCAGCGTGGCCAGAAGGTAGAGGGAGGGGATTCTGCCCCTGTGCTCTGCTCTGGGGAGATCCTACCTGGAGCACCGTGTCCAGCTCTGGGGTCCTCAGCACAAGAAGGACATCAAAGTGTTCAAGACTTTGGGACTTCGAGCAACCTGGTCTAGTGGGAGGTGTCCCTGCCCATGGCAGCAGGGTTGGAACTAGGAGATCTTTAAGGTCCTTTCCAACCCAAACCATTGTATGACGCTAAGTTGCATTTTGGCAGGTGCTGGAGCCCTTCAGAAGGCTCGTGCCAAATGGGATGTCTCATCCTCGGAAAAGCTCCCAACGTATTTCCATAGTAGGCACTACGGGAGGTCAGCTTTGGGGCTATCATGGGAATCTCAAATCAAGCTGATATAAGGCTCAGGAAGAGGTTGGAACATCTTTAAGGGATGTGGGATGATATCCCAGCCCTACTGAGGTCAAAGAGGAGTTGATGACCATATCCCCAGGGTTAGGGTTGCTCTTGGGCCTCTGGTGAGGTCTCCAGGATTAATTTGGTGGGAAGCCAAGCTGAAATCCAACAGTGGACCATCCTTTTAGTCCTCCTCGCAGAGTTACATCATGCCCCAAAAGTTTACATTTCACGAAATTCCTTGTGTTTTCAGCCACAGAAGCTCAATAAAAGAAATAATCATGGGAAGATTTGCCAATTTGGCATAAATTTGGGCAGAAAGAGCTGTTGCTGTGAGCCAAGGACAGATAATTCACAGTCAGTGCTGCTAACCAGTCACAAGAAATGCGCCTGTTTTATGCGTGTGTGACTAATGGACCAGTAAAATAGGGCTTTAAAATAAATACGTTAGCTGTGCCTCTGGTCATATGCTCTGGGTTTCAGTTGAGTTCTGTCATGTCCCATTTGGCCACGCCACGTTTGAAGCCAGTGGCAGGAGGGTGCATGAGAAAGCGGGGTGGTGTACTGGGCACGGTGCAGCAAAATTATTGTGGAGTTTAAGAAAACCCTTCTTAATTTGACAAAAGAGAGAGAGAGAGAAGATTAAATTACTAAATTGAATTTATAATGCTGTTTCTGGCAAGGCCTGCTGTCTGAAAGGGCAGACACGGATGTGATTGTGGGCCGCCGTCGGATGATGCTGCCTATTCAAATGTCCCCATTGCCGCTTGGGTTCATGGCAGACCCTCGGCTCCTCTCCTTTAGCCCAGCAGAAGAGGAAAGTGCCCGCTAAGCACTTTTCCCTCAGCTTTAAGAGCTGGCAGCGGTGCGAAGTGCCCTAACGTGTTTGCGACTGCCGTCCTGTTTGCACAGAGCTGTGGGAAGCGGGAGAGAGGATTTCATGGCTTTGGGAATACAAAGGGCAAACACTCTTGAAACAATAACACTTTTGTGCAGCAAACCAGAAGATACACAGCTGCCCGCTGGAAGCTTTTTAAATATACGGTGGGCATTAAACATACAGTCACAGTCTTGCAAAATGCAGCGCCAGAGGGAGGTTACTTCTATTATTCTTATTTTCTGTGACATTGGCATCTTCCGAGCAGCCTGGAATTGGGCAAGAGGTTTAGGGAAGGCTGGTAAACGGACGCAGGCAGCCTTCCTGCTGCTTTTGCCCCGAGCTACAAACCTCCCCATGTTAAGATGTTTTCCTCAAACACAGGTGCCGTCACTGCTTCATCCCAGGGATATGAAATATTCGGGCATCATGTTGCAAAGGGGAGGAAAAACCCCTTTCCAGGGTGTCCTCCGTCTCTGTGGCAGTGCAAGCCCTGGCTCTAGAGCATGGATTCGAGCACATACTGGAGTCCTGGTGGTTTCAGTGCTCAAGCACTTTGCTGAACAGATTTGCCTTAAATATATGTTTAAGGTTAGGTATTTTCCCACCTGGGACCTGGCACTAACAGACACATCAGCACCTGGCACTAACAGACACATCAGCACCTGGCAAAGGGTTTTTCTCACCAGGATCTCACAGTGCCTTGCAAAATGGGAAAGAGGCACTGATTTTCTTTTAGTGGAAGGTGAAGATAGGAAGAAAAAGGGAAAGAAAAAATTAAAAAAGACAAAAGGAAAAGAAGGAGAAGAAGGAGGAGAAGAAGAAAAAGAGAAAAGGAAGACTGATGGCCTTTTGCATGATGCCTTCATGGTTGGTTGGCAGATATGAAAGATGTTGGTGATGGGAAGATCAGACCTAAACCTTTAGGGCTCATTTGCCCTTAAAAAACAACCGGGAGGTGTGGTCAGGTGTGAACTAGGAGCCCTGAAGCTACTTAGTTCACACTCAGGGCTAGTCAGGAACAGCCTGGAAATGCTCTCCTGGACCTCAAATCCTTCTCTAGCTGCAGGGAAGATGTTGCCCAGCTCCGGTACCAGGCTGTGACACCTCTGAACTCCTCACCAAGTGGGTTTCCTTGCAAAGAAAAATCTGTTTTCTTTCTTTCTTAAGCAACATTGTTCCTTTTTCTTCAGCCTTGCCGTTTCTTTTTCATTGTGGCTGGGAAAAGGGAAGGGAACTGTAGACGCAGGAGAAACCTGCCAGCATTCCACTTGGTGGGGAATCTGGGGCAGCGTTTTGCTCTTAGATCTGTACCGCAACTCTCATCTTTATTAGAGAGGTTGACAACTGGGCTTATTTCTCTGTGTGATAAATCTACTGTAGTAAAAGGCTGTTCCCAGCTGATAATGGCTGGCATATGGGAGTATACACATATATAAGCAAAACAGCAGTACCCCCAACAGAAACCGTCAGCAGGCTGGGCAGAAATTCTTCAATTTTAATGGTGTGTGAAACGTCACGTGAAACGCATTCGCTCAGTAAAAATCACGGGGAATGTTATTTTCAAATGAACTCTTTAATTAAGAATTTTTTCTTTAGTCGAAAATGTTTATTTGGTCCTGGAAAAGCAAAAAAAAAAAAAAAAAAGCCAACACAGCCGCTCTGAGCAAGATGAAACAAGAGTATTGGAGAACTGGGGGAGGGGGAAGGAAGAGATAATTTAGGTTGTAAAATGCTAATTAGCTCCTGGGATTGCAAAACCATTTGTTTGGGGTTTTTTTGGCTGCAGAGACACTTTCTGTGAACACATACCACTGCCTTAGAGCTGGGGGAGATGAGGCCAGGTGCCGAGGAGGTGCTTGGGGAGGAGATGGGGCAGGATGAACCCTTTGCTCCCCGAGGCGCGGAGATGAAGCTGTCGCAGCTGTAACGTATCTCTCAAAGCAGGTTAAACCTCCTGCTCTTTATTACCCTGTGATCTAGAGGAAGGTGCTGGCGTTTGCCCATTTGTTCCGCATCTGGCTGGCGTGGCTCGTGTTGGCACCTGCGATGGGAGGCGCGCAGGACTGGGAAGTCGCGCCGCGTCCTCCCCTCCTTCCCTCTTGCTGTGAAATTTTTTCTCCTTCTGGCTGCAAATCTAATAAACCACCAACCCCGTGCATTTTGCAAAGCCTTTAATTGAAAATACTATCCCTAAATCTGGCCAGCTTTATTTTGATATGGATGTTTTCTTAGTTACATTCGCCTCTTTTGCATCTTTCCTGGGGTCTCTGCTCTGAATCCCTTTAGACCCAGAGTCAGGGTTTGCTTTAGTGACCAAATCTGCCCTCGCCCTCCTGCCTTCCTTCTCCTTCCCTGCATGAGATCTTCCACGCAGCCACAGAAATGTGCTATATATTGCCTATGTACTATATATTGTCTGCTATGTGTGGTCTGTGTGCTATATATTGTCTATGTGCTATATCTGGTCTATGTGCTACATAGCTATATATTAGTGTTCCAAAAACACTTGCATACAGTAATTGTTATATGCACTTTTTGTGTAGAATCACCCAAGTTTGCTTTATTTTACAAAGCCAGCTCCCTAAGCCCGTCTTTCAGGGACACCCCAGTCTCCAGCCTGCAGGCGGGAGGGTTGTTTTCCCGAGGTAAACACTCTGATATCCACGCTGGCTCCTGCTCAGAATGTATTAGCCTATGGATTACATGTAATGCAACCCGTTATGCAATGCAGCCCGGATTACAGCCCGATAAACTCCGTGTAAGCGCGAAGCTTTGCAAAGCCAAAGCCGTCTTTAGCAGCCCTTGAGTGATAGTTACCGATGTGAGGCTGCTCCCGCATGGAGGTGTTTAAAGGCTCAAGCCCCGCGGTTTTTAGCTTTCCATTTCAAATAACCCAGGGAGCTGAGCCTCTCCCAGAGGAGGACACCTCGGTACGGGGTACCCGTAACCCGGGGGGAGGCATTTGCAGGGTTTCGGCTCATGGGCCACATCCCGGTGGGGATGGAGGGGGGGTACATCCCTTCCGCGGGGTGCGATGCCTTTTTGCAGCATCCTCTTGTCCTTGGCGATTCCTCGCTCCACTCAAACACTGTCTGCTTGACCCAGAATTACACAGCTGGGGTGAGGTCTGCTGTAGGGTTACGATGTCCCCATGACCTTTTGTTTTCTTCTTTTCCCCCAATCCAACAACACTTTCTGCTTTTTTCCCCCGAGCTATAATAGCGCCGTCCTTTGCCTTTTCGGAGTATCATGCTAATTGGGTTGGAACAGAGGCTTTCATTACAGAAAGCAATAGCTCGCAAACAGAGTGGCACCAATTATTTTTCTACTGAACACAGAATTATTTAATCCGGGGCTGGATTTTGAAGCCAGCGGTAGAGGGGGATGGGGATGCCCCACAAGCCCAGCCGTAGGGACATGGGGCTGCTGACGATTATCTGGGAGAGGGGCATGGGCAGGGTATCCCCTGCTTTTCAGGTGGGTTTTGGGGGGCTGAGGAGGTGTCAGATCTGCCAAAAGGTGACCCACTACAGGAGCCAGCCGATGCCAGGATTTCCCGGGGCCGAGGTTTAGCCGGTTTGAAGCGGCGTGTGTCTGTCGTGGAAAATGAGAGAACCTGGAACTGCAACGGTCATTCATAACAAGAGAGCTGGTGGGGATATTAATCTTCCTGCTTTCAAGGTTAAGCTTAATTAACCTCCCACTATTAGATGCCAGGATGAAGCCTCGCAGCAGGGACGGAGCGCCCGAGGGCTGCCAGTTTCCATCCCTTGGAGCACCGGGGATTTTTTCCAGCCTTACCCAGGCGATTTCAGCAACGTGCCTGCCCGGTCAGCCCAGCAGCACTTGGGATCCCTGTCCTTCCCTTCCCGAGCTGGGACCAAAGGATGCAAATACCGATGAATATAGGAAAAGCAAGATTTCCTACAGGAGAGGGGGGAATTCGGGGTTGCCACCTCCTCTCCGGGTTTGCCACAGCCAGCAGAAGCTGCAGAACAGACGCAGTAAAATATGCTTGGTCCAGGGGAAATACTGCTCCAAGCTGTTGTAGGGTATTAGGGCCGTCCAAAGCCAGGCTGTGCAATAGGGATAGAAACTTCGGGGTTGTGCGGTGCCTGCAGAGCGAGACCTTTTCTAATCCCTGCTCTCCGTGCAGCTAATGCAGGAGATTAAGGGTGTGAGGACAGATGCTCCGCTCCCGCAGAAGCACCCGGTTCGGCTGCCGCGCCACGCGTCGGGTTCTGTCCTCCCAGAGAGCTGCTGTTGAAGAGGAGGAGAGAGGGAAGGCAGCAAGGAATCATCTCAGATTAATCAAATAGGAGCACACACATCCGCGGGGATCAGATCAGCCCCGCACGGGAATGTGGGCGCTGCCGTGCCGGATTCAGCCCCCGTCCGTCTCCTTCAGCATCTCGTACCGATACTGGCCAGGGCCAGATGTTTCTGGGGAAGGTGTAAGAAAGTCCCAGAGCAGTCAGACCCCCCCCCCAATATTTTCTCTCCTCTGTCTCTCTGCCCTATTTCTCTGCCACGCAAAGGGAACTGCGGTGGCTGTGTTGCTCCGGGCTGCAGGACAGGCTCTGTGTGCTCGGGGGTTTCTTTATTTCTTTTTTTTTTTTTTTTTTTTTGTTTGGGTTGCTATTCTTCGCCATGCAACTGGCAGAAAACGCTGCATTTGTGGCTGGCAGTTGCAACGTGACCCATGACGCCCTGCCAAAAGCCACTGGGGACATGGTGGGGACAGCAGGCTCCAAGGCTGTGCCCTGGGCTGTGCCGCTCGCTCCCGGGGACACTGCAGTGCCCCAGCCCCTCGTCCAGCAGCACGGACACGGCCTTACAAAGTCCAGCCAGCTCAGGGAGGGGAGCAAGGCAGTGGCTGGAAACACTTTGTGGCATTTCATTTTGTATTTGAAGTTGTTCCTGTCCCCTGGCAGCTCGTTCTCAGCATGTTCAATCGCTTTGCCTCCTTCTCCTGGCACTAAGCTCGCTGCAGGCAGAGTCGTGGCCCCTGCTCCGTCCTGTCACAGTCCCAGAGGACATGGGACATGGATTTTTCTGAGCCGTTCCCTCCAGCAAAGGCAAACGATGGGCGAAGCCCAGGAGGGGTCGGCTGGGGACAGGCGTTGTGTCCCTGACATATATCCCTTGGTGGGCCTTGGTGGATAACTTCCCCACCTCCCGAGCCTGGGGGCAGGACCTTGTCTTCACCTGCCCCTGCTCTCACCTTATTGCCCTCTGTGCCACCTGGGTCCTGTTGGTCTTTGCAGGGCGAAGGGCTGGTGTCCCCCACGCTGCTGCAGATGCATCTTGTGTTGAGCCCCCACAAGCGCAGCCGTGCTGCAGAGAGGCTGATTTTTTAATTTTTTTATTTTTCTCCAGAAATAAGGCCCATCTTTTCTTAGACCTGCAAGGCTAATTGAGCAGAGGAATTGATTACCATGGGCATGAAAAATTTCTTATCTCTTTAAATGCATAAATGACTCGCGCTGGTTTAGTTCAAAATTCCTGTAAAGTGCTGGTGGTGTGTTCTGCCAGAGAGCAGAGATGCTCGTGCGCTCCCTTCCCTTGGGAAACACCATATCCAGGGAGCGATGCCCCGTTGCCTCATGTTTCTTCAGAGGGGAGCTGTGATTTTTGTCTCAGGCTTTCCCGTGTTGCTCCAGCCAGCAGGGCTTTTCACCAGACCATGAGGCAGCTTGTTTTTCACTGGGGATGGGGCTGATGCAGGTACATCTCAGCTCACCAATGTTGTTCACCCTTGGTTTGCCGTGACCCACTGGCCTGAGATGCACAGGACTTGCTAATCCTAAACACACTGAAAGCAATGAGGTACGCTTGGTGTCAGGAAACTTGTGACAGCAAAAGACCGTGGTGCTGGTTATCTAATATCACAGAATCATGGAATGCTTTGCGTTGGAAGGGACCTTAAGGACCATCTTGTTCCACCCCACTGCCCTGGGCAGGGACACCTCCCACCAGACCAGGTTGCTCAAAGCCCCATCCAGCCTGGCCTTGAACACCTCCAGGGATGGGGCAGCCACAGCTTCTCTGGGCAACGCGGGCCAGGGGCTCACCACCCTCAGCATAAAAAATTTCTTCCTTATATCCAGTCTAAAACTTCCCTCTTTTAGTTTAAAACCATTCCCTCTTGTCCTGTGGCTCCCCTCCCTGATCCAGAGTCCCTCCCAAGATTTCCTGGAGCCCCTTTAGGGACTGGAAGGGGCTCTAAGGTCTCCCTGGAGCCTTCTCTTCTCCAGGCTGAACCCCCCTAACTCTCTCAGCCTGTCCTCACAGCAGAGGGGCTTCAGCCCTCCCAGCATCTCCGGGGCCTCCTCTGGCCCCGTTCCAACAGGTCTATGTCCTTTATATATAGACATATATATAAAATTATATTAAAAATATTATAATATATTATATTATTTTATATATATAATGTATTTTAAAGGTGTATATGTATTTTAATGTATGCTTTCAACATTTTTCAAATGTATTTTAACCCATGCAAAGTGTCTGAGCTCCAGGAGGAAATACGACGAGAGGCGCCATCCCCTGACGCATTCAAACAGCTCTGACGTTTGAACTCTGCCCTTTGCGGTGAACCTCAGCATCCCTGGCTGCCACGCGTGTCTGCAGACTCACCGAGAGTATCACAGGCACCAAGCGTTACGGTTTCAAGCCAGGCTTTGGGAGACTTGGTGTGTTTGTGATGAATCCCGGGCCATTAGCGATTGCTTCATTTATTTTTTTTTCCCACCAGGACACTACCAGCAACCTAAATGGATGCTTTCTGTATCTTTTTCATGTATCCTTCTTTGTGGGCAGGACCGCGTAGTGAGCAATCTGTGCGCTCCAAACAAGATAATGCGATGATACAGTGGGACCCCTGCTTGGCTGGAGATTGCCAGATAATATATGGTATTCTGGTGAGATAATAACCCGAAACGGAGTGAGTATTTCTCCCTGCAGCGTTTACATCAAATACTTAAGGTAGCCCTTTGTGGACAGAGAAGTCAGAGGTAGTATCATCTGACTGGAGAACAGAAAATACTTGAAAAGGGGGGAAAAAAAAGAGCTAGTCATTGAGATGATTTTATTTTCTTGAGCTTGCAAGGCTGGGAGGCTGCGGGATGAAAGGGGATGGAGGGAATAATTGGAGTTATAAAGCGTGGGCAGCAAGCTTGCTGCTGGGTGAGTTAATGAGCTATATGAAAATTAAATCCCCGGCCGGAGAGCCCTGTGTGAAGAGGCTCTCCCTTGTGTTTCTTCTCACTGGCTGTCAGCAGGTACTAGAAAAAGGGATGCGTGGTGGCATGGATTTCGCCGTAGATGGTGCCAGGCCAACCCGCTGTCACCCGGTTTCTTTCTTTGAAAGGCAGGGAACTTTGTAGGCAAGGAAAATATGGCGGCTGTGGTCTGCCTGCCTTCCCGAAAGCATCACCCGTGTGCTGAGAGGAGATTGCAGCATGAGTTTAAGGGTCCATGTCATTATTGTGGGCTGGGGAAGGGCTGGAAAAGCAAGAGGATGGGTTAGAGGTGGTATAAAATAGGGGAAAATGCCATATTGCAAAGGGTAAGCACATGAATTGGGGGGATGGAGCAGATTTTCCGCTACACTCAGGGCTCATGAGTGGGAATTGAAAGGAGGAGAAAGACCTCGATGCATTTGACCTTGGTGCATTCCCTGTGTTCAATTTATGTGCGATGCTGCTGGGGAAAAGGAAAATATGACCCTAAAGTGTCATCAGCAAAATAGATATGAGGAAATATTTAAACGCCCCGTGAAACGCTGGGGAAACCTCTTTGGGAGTGTGCCGTGGGGTTCTGGTCTTTGCCCCAAAAAGGCTGAGTTTAAATCGCAGCAGGTGCCGCAAAGGGTTGCTGGGGAGAAGGGGCCTATTTTAGGCAAGACCATGAAAAATATCCTCTGTGTTTGGCCCCGGAGGTTGGGAGAGGACGTGATGCCTGTCTATAAATACAGCGGGAATGTAAACACCAGGGAGGGAAGCAATCTGATTTAACTCGAAGGGCGATGTCAGCAGAAAAACAAATCTCTCTGAACTGGGCAGGAATAAATCTGCGAGGAGATGGGCACACAATTATAGGATCCTGGGATGACTGGGGCTAATAGGATTGTTGGGGGTGAAAGACCTGAAAACGAATTTTGAGGCAGAGCTTGTTAAACTGATGAAAGATCTGACAGGACCGTTCCTGCCAGCAGCAAATTGGGGGCTGAGCTGGGAAATCCCTTTCGGTGCATATTACCGTGAGCTCCCTGACTTTGCATCCCAGTGACCCGGAGCTCATGGTGATATTAATAGTGACTATTAATAGCATCGCATGATTTTAAAATATTTTTTTTTCCATGCCTAAACCATGAAAAAAAAAATAAAAATCTTAGAATATCTGAAAATACTTCCTTGGACCAGACTGGAGCCAGCTCCTTTCAGCTGGGCGGGGGGGCTGAGCCGTGCCCTGGTGATGCTGGGAGGTCCCAGGGCTGATTTTAGGAGCTCGCAGAGGGTGATAAAACCAGTATGGCTTCAACTGGTGAGGCAGGCACGGACTGGAGGGTTTGGTGGGGTCTGGACATTGCAAAAGTGGGGGGAGCAGGCTGTGTGGTGCCCTGCCCCAGGGACAGGGGAGGCAGCGGGAGCTTGGGGGGACTGGGATGAAGGATGCTCATGGTGGGGGATGCTCAGATCTGCCTGAGAGAAGGACGAGTGGGGGAATGCAGGCACAGCAAAACCGTTCTGGGCTGCTGTGTGCTGCCCCTGTTATGGGAACCACATTATTGCTTTAGTGCTTTATAAAACAGCAGCCCAGAAATGGGGAAAAATTGACTTTTTTGATCTTTTTTTTCCCCCCCAGTTAGTCTGAATAATTCCCGCAAGCTGAGAGCCTCCAGACAGATGAATTGTCAAGTCCTCCTGGTGCTTTTTGGGATAGGCCCTCGCAGGGACCTTCGTGGGCTGCCAGCCACACTTGGGATTTTGGAAAGGGTCATGCGAGGGAAGCAGGAGAGGCTTCCCCGGGGGCAAAGGGTGTTTGTTCCACAGCAGGAACAGACCTAGGAATGATTTCCCTATTTTTTTCCCCTAGGCATTTCAGTTTTGTTAATTGGACGAAGCTTGCAGATCTGTTAATTTGTTGGACTGGAATATGCTTAACCTCGTGATGAGGGTGTTTGGATAAAGCGTTCGGCAGGCTGTGCTGTTTTGGACACAAAGGGGTTTGCTAAAGCTTATACGGGGTCACAGTGACCTAATTACGATTTAAGGGAAACGCTGGTTCTGTAAATGGGCCGGGTTTCAGATAAAGGAAGGAGGTACCTGGAATGTGCTGTCAGATGTAGGATATAGCGTTAAATGAGCATGCAAATTAGATGGCTCTCATTATAAAAGGGCAAGTTTGATGAACAGTTCCTGAGAGCTTTCCCCAGAATGACGCCTTTGACTTCTGCCGCTCGCCTTATTACGGCAGGACGAGGAGGCCGGGCGGGCGGGCGGGATAATGAACTGCTGATAACGCTGTGCCTTGGAACAGCACGGCTTTGATGCCGGCAATAAAGAGCGATCATTTCGCCTCTGTGCCAGTAAATCTCTGCATCTTCACAAAGTTTAGCCCAGCGGCTCGGGAACATGGCAAAAGCCACCATCAGGCCCTGGGGAGCTGGGATTTGTTTGAAAATGAAGGTCAACATGGAGTTGGTGAAGGTTTTTGGCAGGTCTTGTGCCTTGTGTCCTGCTGGGGCTGGCATGGGCAGGTGAGTCTCCCCTGGGTGTATTTACGGTCAGAATCAAGGTCACATGAGAAGTTCCACCCAGCATCTCCCCAAATTCTCCCCAGGAGCACCCCAGCGCCCAGTGCCTAGGTGGAGATCAAGTCAAGACTCATCTCCCTGCACTTGGATAAGTCCTGGGGATGAAGCAGCTGCTTTTTTCCTGCCTAAAATAATCTTCACTATTAAACCTCAAGCCCTAGACCTTCTCAGCCTGATAGTATCACTTCAGAGGCATAAGATCATTCCCCTTGAGCTTCCTACTTGCTGGAACAACTGGGTTTCAGCTCAGCCTGTGTGTGCTCTTTTGTGGAAACAAAATCCCATTTATCTTTTCTGAACACCAACAGCTGGGTGATCAGAAATGTCTATCACATTTGGGTTAGAGCAATTCCCACATGCAGGGGATAGATTTTGCTGAATAAGGTGGTTTTTGTTACCAGTCCTGAAACTGAAGATGAAAAGCCTGCTTCTCACCAGCCATGTTCCTGGCTTCAGTGGCCACGTCCTTTGGTTTATCAGAAATGGGCTAACAGACAGGAGAGCTTCGGGGATTAACAGAGTGAATCTGTCTTTAGGGATCTGTGCTGGATCCACCAAGTGAGGCTGCAAAGGGTTTCCTCAACTCCTCTGCCCTGCTGGAAGAGGTATTAGGCTCGGAGACGCATCTCCATCCAAATGTCCCCAAGTGATGTAGATGTTCATGGTTCTCCTGGATAAGTTTTCCCTGGGACAAGGAGACTGATACCTTGAGCACCTGTGAGTATGTCAGACCCAAAGCATTTTCCTTTTGGACTCATGTTCTTCTGGACCAGAAATGAAAAGCTGTCCCGCACATCCTCCCTGCTGCTTTCCTTCACCTCTCTTGCACCCTTGATCTTTAGCCGTGGGTTTGTCAGGGCCAGGACTACCCCTCGCGGTGTGTCTCTGCAGGTTTGGGCAATGAGGTCCTGGTGGTGGTGACATCCCTCATCAGGAATCCGAATTCCCTTAAGCTGGAAACTACATGAATAAACCCTTAAATTGCAGCAGACCCTACACTGCTTTCCTGACTCCACCAACAGCCGTTAGCAAGCCCTGTAATCGTCACCGTAATTGTAGGGGACTTGAAAACCCTGAGCCCTGCCAGAAACATAACTTAATCTTTTCTGAGATGTTGCTTTTGAGGGCCGAGCATGGGGATTTGCTCTTCTCACGCTGGCAGGGGACCAACCCCGAGCCCAGGACTGGTGGGGAGGGTCCAGGGGCTGCTGCACACCCCTGTCACCTAACGAAGAGCTCAGGTAAGGGTAGCACGTAAGCTTGTTACAGGGGCTTATTCACCAGATGGACGAGCCGTTCCCAGGTAGATCTTTTTTTTCATTGATATGCCATTAGCCTTATTTGTGTGCCCTGCTCACCTCCCCATATCGTGTTCCTTCCCCCATCTGGCGGAGGGATTGTGTTTCCAGCTCAGCTTGTCCTTGGCACCGTGTTGCCGTGGTTCCTCACCTCTCCAGCTGAAAACAAGCATTGAGGGAGCTCAGACCAACTGGCTACAGCCATGCCAGCCTGCCTGGGGCTTAGGAGGGGTCCCGAATGTGGCACTGGGTGACAGTCCCAAGGTGATGGGGAAAGGCACTGGTCCCAGTGTGGGAGCATGGCTCTGCCATGCCCTCCCTGGCTGTGGGCACAAGCAGCCCCGGGTGATGTTCCATGGGGTGAGAGGCACCGGCAGGGACACCTCCTCCTCACTCCCCCTGCAGCCGAAATGGAGAGGTGACAAGCAGAGAGTGGAAAACCACCATTAAAAATGAATTAACTACATTGCCCAGAGAGGTGGGAGATGCCCCATCCCTGGAAACATTCCAGGCCAGGTTGGACGGGGCTCTGAACAACCTGATCTAGTTGAAGATGTCCCTGCTCATGGCAGGGGCAGTTGAAGTAGGTGGGCTTTAAAGGTCCCTTCCCACCCAAACCATTCTGTGATTCTATGATTTGACTGCAAGAGATGCCCAAGGTTTCCATGGCTTCTCCAGATGCGCTCTCCTAGCATTACAAAAATTCCTGGGAGCTCGGAGCCCCTGGAAAGGTGTTTGTGAGCTTTGCGATGTCGGGGTGAGGACGGGTGGGTTACACAGAACACCTCGACCTACGGCGCAGGGGAGGGCGATTCGGGGCGGGGAACCTGCTGGGTTCATCTGTAGCATCTATCAAACGCCTCAGAAAAACTGAAGCCTGGCAAAATCCCCCCTCCTGTGACATTCTTTCTTAAATGTTTTCTGTCAGTACATTTTGTTCTCCATTTTCCTCGGTACGTACTGAAGTGGGAGATTTTATAATGATTCACAGTGTTCTGCCGAGCGGCTTCAAGCAGCAACCGGGGAGTCTGTTAAATAGGCATCCAGCCCGGAATATTTTGTACACTATCTAAATGCAGTGCTGTAATTAAAAGACATGCTTGAAATAAATGACAGAGGGCTTGGGGTTGGGTGGGGGTTTTTTTTCCCCCCCTTTTTCTTTTATCCCCAAGGGAGATGGAAAGGGGGAGTTGAAGTTGCACTGAAGTATCAAAAGGCTCAACAAGCATATTTGAACAAATAGTAGCCAACAATGCAGGCCGACGCAATTGCTTTCAAATGCTAGATGTTCAGTTATCACCCAGGGAACTTTCTGTCTGATTAAAAATAATTATTGCTGGCGTTAAATCTGTTTAGAATTACTCGGCGCAATTCATCTCCTATTGCACGCCGCTACCATATGCCTGGTTTGTTGAGTGGAAAAATGTCTCTTTCGTTCAGATAAATAATGCTTTGTAAATATTTAGAGATGAATGTTCTGGATCAGCGAGCGGCTATTTTTTTCTGGCGATAAATATGTGCAAATGAGCTTGGTTTTGGCGGCGGCTGGGTTTGAGGCAGGCGCTATATGGGGCCAGATTAATCCCTATGTAGTTGCACAGAGGCCGTGCCAAGATGACTTACCACAGGGATGGCAGAAGGGACATTGCTGTTGCCCAGCAAGTGGGGTGAAAGCAACTCTTTTAAGATTTTAAGTCTATTAAGAGCAGTATCTGCAATGCCTTGTGGCCAGCTGTGGTCACAGGTATGCGGATATTTGGCAAATGCTGTGAATTTCTCTTCTTCCCACTGCCAAAGTCCCAGTCATGTCCAGATCTGACCCTGCTCCCCAATGCCTGGAAGAAGGGGCTGCTCGACGAGGGGGACACACAAATCCCTCCGCATGCTCCGGACTCCCTGTTTGCCGTGTCACAGGCTCGTGGGGCTGGATGGGACTGTGGGTTATTGCTCCTGAACCCCTGTGACAGGAAGGCAGCTGAGGCTTTGCATCTTTCCCCTTTTGCGCATCAAAACCGCCCAGCTCAGTGCCAAAGAACATATTTGCTGAGGACATATAACCACCAGTACAGCTGCTCTGGCTGGGTCTTGGTGATTCATGGAAAGGGAATACAGCGAGGGCTGTCAGAGGGTGCATGAAGTATTTAAAGAAATATGGTTTTCACATGTAGTGCTTTGTCCAGAGGCTTTAAATGGGATGAAAACTCTCCCACCAGTAAGACAATGGGCTTTGCGAAGGGTGGGAGTTCAGCCAAACACATCTCTCCACTCCTGAGATGCTTCCCAAGGAACGGGGGTCTCGGACAGCACATCCAAAAGATGAATTTCTTTCCCTCGGGATATGCATAGCAGAGGAGACGCAAGTCCCAAGCTTGCTGGTCATCTTCGCTGAGGTCCTGACACCTCTTCATCTCCATCTCCTCTTTCTTCCAGGCAAATTAAAACCGGCAGGAGATCTCAGTCCTGTCTGACTCGGGCTGACTGTCTCAGCAAACACTCTTTGGATGTATATTTGCTTTGCATTCGATTAAAACACGAAGGCAAACAATGGGCATTAATGAATTCATTCGTTTATGATGACAATACGCTTTCGAGTCCTCCAATTGATTTGCCGAGCAAGCTGATAAAAAGAGCAAACCTTGCATTATTTACCACCCTGCGTCTAAATGTAATGTCTGAATCAACAGAGCTTGTTTGCTTTTTAAAATTCAAATGAGGACAACAATAATCTCCTTTCCAGGGGGCTGGCAGTCCCCTGCAGGAGGGGTTTCATCCACCTCCCTCAAAAAGATGTCACGGCTTGAGGCCAGCTTGAAGGACCTGGGTTAACTCGTATTTCCCTGAGCTCCAAGGTCTGCACACGGGACAGGCGCAGGGTCAAGTTGTGAAAGCTCAAAACCAGAGCAAAAAGGCTTTTTGACAGTCTGCTGAGTCATCAACTCCTCGCGGTTAATTAGACATAGTTTCTAATTAAAGTCATTATTTACCTTGGAAAGCAGGGAGGCTGGGCTGCTCCAGCGCTCGTTGGGTGCAGGGCTTGGATTTGCCGTGTTTCCTGGGGATGCCGAGAGGGATGATGGGTGGGAAACAGGGGTACGTGGCTCCTCTAGGTGTCTGGAGGCAAAGGAAAAAAAGAAATGAAGGAATAGGGGCCACTGGGGGGGTCCGTGTCACCTCGGGTTCTCCAGGGTTTCTTCCACACTGTCCCATGTGCAGCTTCAGCTGTGGGATGGAGGGGGATGAGCGATGGGAACCCGGCTGACCGTAGGCTGGATCAAAACCACCCCTGTGCAGGTTAACAAAAAAAAAGTAAAATAAAATAAGGAGGATTAAAGGAATTCCTTTCTCTCTCTGGAAGATCGGAGACCGTAGGCCATGCCTCTGCCTCCACGCTCGCTCCGAGAGCAGACAGACCAAACCCATCCTCTCCTTTCCACTCCAAAATGCAGCAGCATGTTCAAGCCTTGACCAACGAGGCCATCACAAAAGCAAGTCAAAACCTTGATTTAAACCAGCTTGTTTAAATATTTTCACGCTCCCTGTGGTTAGATTCCAGGCTTTTCCTCCCTGATTACTTTAGCCTGGAGAAAAAAGCGATATGTCAGAGGGCGAAAAGAAAGGCCTGATTCATTGATGAGGGCATGGCACTGCTGAACACAGGGTGCTACAGTTTTCCCAGGAATGATTTCGGGTCTTAAAATGCCCTGTAGTAAATAAAAACAACCAAAGGTTGCCAAGGAGCGGGGGAGATAATTTTTCCTGACCAAATGAGTTACAGGGTGCTGTTTGGGTGAGTGGTGATACTCCCCGGCTCCAATTAGCAATCAGTTGTGGTTGCTAATGAACAGCCCTTTTTGGATTATTTTTGTTGAGGATCCTGAAGGGACTTTGGATTTCCTGGGCACCCTCTTTCCCACGTGCCCTGCAGGGGTTGGGAGGACCATTCCCACCTTGTTTCTCCCCCTGAAGTGGCGGCTCTGAGGGCAGGGGGGGTCTGGGGGCTCCACGATCAGCTCCGGCCTCACCCACAAATTGTTTATGGTCATTACTGGCTTCCTGCTGCAGCCAGCTCCTGGAATCTTTGGGGCATCTGGTGCCGTGGAGATGCTCAGCAAGCAAAAACCTCCCAGCGCATTTGTCTTGATGTCCAGACCTTATTCTTCCTGCAGCCAGGGATGTTCTTGCAGGAACCCCTTCAAAAGCCACAAACTCTGATGTCTGGGGAAGAGACTGGGAGATCTCCCTCATACCCTACATCTGACGGACATTTGTGTCCTTCTTCCCTTTCCTTGGTGACATCAGGCCTGGCTGAAAGCCCATCACAGCCATGAGTATCTCTCCAGGGCCATAGACCAGGCACAGGATCAATGTTTTTTGCAGAAGATGATTTTTAGGAGGAAGGAGGCAGCTGATGGCAGCGTGCGCCCTTTCCAAACAAAGATAAACAAGGGTGCCCCAAATATCTCCGTTCTTGCTGGCAAGGGGTATTTTTAACTAGCAACACGACACAAAAATAACACAGACGGCTGGAAAAAAATGGAACGGCTGCTTTGCAGGGAGAGGAGCTTGCTGTGTTTCATGGGGAAAGCAAGAAGCATCTTTTCTGCAGCCCTCTCCCAGCTCTCCATTAGCCACGCCATTCCCAAGAGGTGTCACCCATGGGGTTTGTATGAACATGGTGGATGTTTTTAAGTGGCTGCTATAAAGTAATCAAAGTTGAAAGGTCAGGCTTGAGTAAAAACAGCTCCCAGGAGCCTGCTTTTATACCATGGCCATGCCCTAAACCGAGAAAGAACTGGTCAACTTTATGGGTCTGTTCATCCAGAGACACCTTGGACATCTGGATGCTCTGGCTAACGCTGTCAGAAGGCAGAAAATACAGCTCTGACTCAGTCCCATGTGAAGAAATGACATTTTTGCGACACACCTGCCTGCAGCCTGCCTTCCCCATCATGCAGCAGAGCTGAGGTTCCCCTGCACAACGCCAGGAGCAGGACTGAGCCTGCCCATGGCAGGGACAGGGCTCTGACACCTCCTTCAGGGTCACCAGGGGTTTCTAGCTGTGATAAGAACCTTCGTGGCTTTGGGGTAATTTACATATGTGCCTGTCAGCTGGCTTTTCCCTTAGTAAAGAGCAGGAAATGAGCTGGGGTAAGGATGGGATGCACTGCGCGTGGGGGAAGTTTTGGGAAGAGGCTTAGACCCCTAGGCTACGCGAGGCGTGTGGAGGCCACCAGAGATGTTATAAATTCACGTGGAAAAGCAGGCATAGCCCCATGCAGATACACGCACACATGCGCATATGGGAAATTAAGCCTCTCTCCTGCTCGTCAGAGCTTCGTTTGCTGAGATCAGTCAGGAAAAAGAGCAGTTACGGAGGAAAATCCCGGCCCGTGCTCACATAGCAGCCCCGTGCCGGGAGAAAATCAGGGCTCTGGTCTCGCCGGCCCCTCTCCGTGTTGCCATGATGTGAGTCAGCTGCTTCCCTCCGCCTTCCCCTCCAGGATGAGTAATTCAGCCGTGATAACCTTTAACGAGTCCCGGGGACTGTCACAGCTTCATATTTAAATGCAGGCTTGTGTTTTATTAGCAGAGCCCAGGATGGAGACAAAGTGCCGGTGTGGGAAATGTGGAGGTGTCTGCTGGGGGCTCGAAGGACACCCCCTCAAGAAATGCATTCAGTTCCGATAGCAGCATCTGCATTCGGTGGGGAGGCAGCCCCGTAACTCAGCCTTGCTGAAATTGCAGCAACTTCCAGTAAATCTTATTTGTGTTTTAATGCTTAAAAGCTCCTGCAGCTGCGAGAGCCCTTGCCACAGCGTTGCAGCACCTGAAGCCAGCCTTTGCCGAGCAGATCCTTGCAGTGCTGGGGCCGTGCCTGGAAGGGGAGGTCTGGCTGCAGCGTGTCCCTGGAGCAACCGGGCAATTCGGCCACCAAAATGCACATATCTAGCTCAAAACTGGTCCCTCGGTTTGCTTAGGCTGTAGGGTCTTTGCAGGACAGATTGCTTTCATAGAACTATTTAGGTTGAAAAAGACCCTTAAGATCATCGAGCCCAACCGTTAACCTAATACTGCCAAGTCCACCATGAAACCATGTCCCTCAGCACCATGTTTCTGGCTCCTTTTATTTGTACAGAGGCTTGGAGAGGTGAGTCCTGGCCTGTCAGTGGGACCTTTGGTGGTTCTGGGGTGCAAATAATGACCCCAAGCGTGATGGGCTGAGTCTGGTGGGCTCTGAGATTTCCCTGAGCAGGTCCTGCACCGCAGACGAGGGGAGCAAAACTCAGACCCAGCCCTCCCCCTTTTTGACTGGCACATGAAGTGTCCATACCACATAACTGATCTGCCTTAACTGCACTCAGGTTGCTGAATCAGGGAGGGAAGATGTCAAGAAGATTCCCCCCACCCCTTGCAAACTATAACGTACTATGTTGCCATTATAGGAGTATGATTATGTCTAGTAAGTAGGAATTACGGGTGCTTTGTCCCGTGGCAAAGGCAGATGGCAAAGTCATGCGGACTGTGTGGAGGGCTGCAGGCCACCCAAAAGGAGATGGCTTTTGGAGGCCAGGATGAAAGAAGCCGTTGTGCATGCACGTCTGCTGCCCAGCATGGGAAAGGCTTGGCAGTCAGCAGGGCTCATCATGTGTCAGCTCTAAGCACAGTTGCTGCCCTTTGATTTTGGAACTGAGGGGTTGGTTTGATCCCCTGAGGTAACGCTCAGCGCTGTGTTGGCCACCACGTAGACCAAGGGTGCTTCGGGCTTTGAAGTCATGGGGTTTTGCAGAAGTGTGTGATCATTCAAGGCAGTGCAAGACGTTCGTTGTGGTCTTCTCTCTGCACAAAGGGCCTAGAAAGATGCTGGTAGTGATGCAGATGGTGAAAAAGCAGATGTAAAGAGAGCAGGATAAGATGATAGCCACAGGTGAGATGTTTTAAAACCACTCCTGCTCCTAGCTGGCTTGCGCACGCTGGCAGTGTTGTGCCTCTCTCATATGTTATAGGTCCTATGCTGCAAGGGCCTGTTCCCAAAGACGATGGGCACACGTGAGTCGTGTCGCTTGGCCAGTGGCTGGTTGACTCCTTGGCACCTCTCACTGCCCATGAGCTGTCCTGGTTAGGGAAAATAACACAGGTGCTATCTGATACGTTAAAATATAAAAAGCCTTCTGGGTACCTGGGCAACAGGTTTCCCAGAGCTTCTTACCTAACTCAGTTCCTCCACTACCCGCAAAACAGCCCTGGATGGGTTATTTAAATGTAAAATTCATTTTTTCATGAGTAATGAGCAGTTTCAAAATACGAAATCTCAAAACACCAATGCCAAATTTAAAAAAAAAGAATAAAAAAAAAGGGAGTGCTTTCTGTAATCCAATTTTTTCAGTGTTGGTCTCAAGATTTTGGGGGGCTTGGTCTATACTTGAACAATTGCAGTTGGTAAGACTGATTTGAAGGACTATTACCTGTATGTTAAATCTCTGGTATTCACTTACATGTCATTTGTGTGAAAATTGAAGCCACCTTCTCCCTCGGATCTCCTGCTAATAGCGTTGTTTTAATTTGGGCTTGTTAATGGGCTGTGTAATTTAAGGACAAACCCCTGTGTTTGAAGCATTCCCAATCACTTCAAGTTACTCATCAGTGCTAAGGACTGTGCTGCCTTTGCAGAAGGAGGCAGCTGGAAAAAATAGGGGTCTCCAGATCCAAACTACAGGTGGATGTCTCCATCTCAAAGAAGGGGTTATGTACGTGTACATTTGAGTGTCCAAAAAATCAGGGGGCTGTGCATGCTTGGGAAGACACAGATGTCTTTGGGAACATCTATCTCCTTGCTGGAACAGCCCTCAAAACCCATGGTGTTGGAGTAAAGAGCTGGGGCAAAGGATCGAGTTAGTCATGCCCAGTTCAGCAGCTTGATGCTCCAGCTAGGATTTCTTCTTTGGAGATGTTATATCTCCTGGGTTTTTTCTCCCACTGCCTCCCTGATGGTCCGCTGGGCTCCTTAAGCAGGAGAAGGAAAAGGAGGAGGAGGAGGTGGAGGAGAAGGAGGAAAAGAAGGAGGAGGAGGAGAAAGTGGAGGAGAAGGAGGAGGCCAAGGAGAAGGAGAAGGCCTATCACACAGTGCTTGCTCTTCTGGGGATTTTACAGCACCCATGCCTGCTCCCTGAGCTTCCTGCCATGTCCTTCTCCTCTACAGAAGGATCTCAGTCTCTGTGCTGCTGTCTGGTCTTGTTCTTCCCCCATGGCTCCTACCTCACTCCTGGAAGAGAGGTCCTATATCTACTACAGCTTTAATTCATCCACCTCTCACCGTGCAAGACACAAGAGCAACGTTAAGCACATACACGCGTCTCTGCTAATTTACGGTCCAGCCTGGGAACTCCGTGGCTTCTGGATGTTGTTGAGTGGTTTTGCAAGCAAAATAAATATCATCCCTCCAGGATTCGGGCTGATAGCTTTATTTTAGGCATTTTCCCCACGGGGGAAATATAGAACCCACCCTTTAATTCCTTGCTGATACTGGTTCCTTCTGAAAAATGTTGCTCAACTGAGTCATGGGGAGAAGAAATACATCTAGTTGCAGAGTCAGTTCCCACCACTTGGAATTTAAGTCACAGACAACGTCATTCCACCAGGGTGTAGCTGCTGTGGGCACCTCGCTGGCGAGATGGGAAGTTGCATTGATCCTGTTGTGTGCATGCAGAACAGGTATCTTCACGATAAATCCAGTGCCAGTGCCTCACTGCAGGATTTCGTTTCTGTGGTGGGAGGAATCTTATTAACACGAACTTCAGAGGAATCCAGCACTGCCAGCCAGAAGACAAATGCAGCAGTGCTGTTGCCATTTATCAAATGGAGAATGACCTTTGCCATCCATTAGGATGAAATGAAAAGCTCTGGGCTTTAACTTTGTTAAAATGCACGTGGCTGTCTTTTTCAGATCTCGGCGTAGGCGCATTGCTGAGATTAATCAAATTGTGCATTTTACTCGTGTTTAAATGGTATTGTTATATAATTCAATCTCTGCGTGATTTCAAGACAGCAGGCAGAAGAATTACACTGAGCCTGGCTGCAAAATCACCCCGCTGTGGTCAATGGCTGAGGAGGCAGAAGGGGTTTGGAGCCAAGTGCCAACCTAATGTTTTTAAATCACATTGCCCAAATTCAAGTTACTTTTGGTCAAAATTAAATATGTGTGTCTATAAAGCTGTGTGTGCATGCTTGGGAGAGCTCAACTGAAGGCAATGGGTGCAGCTCACTCTGATCCGCATCTCACTTCCCGTGGAAAGAGGGTGTAGGGATGTTTTTTTTCTTGTATTTCACTTTGAAAAATTCTGATGTCCCAAGGAAAGGTGGCCATGATGAAAAGAGGGAGAAGAAGGCATTGCTGTGCTGGCTTTGGCCATCAGAAAGGGGACCCACAGAAGGAAGCGGGGTAGGGGGGAGGTGGGTGTCTGTGCCGCTATGCCCCTTCCCTCCAAGGGGTGGGTGGGTGGAAGGGGCTGCCACACCAGTGCACAGCAAATCTGGAAAATCCTCTTTCCAATAGCTATTGAAGCAGGAGACCTCAGGACATCAGTCTCTCTTCTTTACTCACACCTTGTATCTGACAGTCATCCACCAACACAAATTTGACTGCTCCCTATGAGAAGGAATCAGCTGAATGGCCATGTCCAAAGAGTCACAGTCAACAGTTCAATGTCCAAATGGAGATCATTTGGTGGTGTCCCTCAATGGTCTGTATTGGGACCGGTGCTGTTCAGTATCTTTTTTAATGACACAGACAGCGGGATTGAGTGCACCCTCAACAAGTTTGCAGATGACACCAAGCTGAGTGGTGCAGTTGATACACTTGAGGGAGGGGATGCTATCCAGAGGGACCTTGACAGGTGAGGACTGGGCCCACATGAATTTCATGAAGTTCAACAAGACCAAATGCAAGGTCTGCACCTGGATTGTGGCAATCCCCAGTATCAGTACAGACTGGGGGATGAATGGGTTGAGAGCAGCCCTGCCGAGAAGGACTTGGGGGTACTGGTGGACAAAAAATTGAACATGAGTTGGCAATGTGTGCTTGCAGCCCAGAAAGCCAACCGCATCCTGGGCTGCATCAAAAGAAGCGTGGCTAGCAGGTTGAGGGAGGGGATTCTCCCCCTCTGCTCCACTTTGGTGAGACCGCACCTGGAGTCCTGTGTCCAGCTCTGGGGCCCTCAGCACAAGAAAGAGGTGGACCTGAAAAACTATGATTCTGGTTAGAAAAACTATCATGTTTATAGGTTGTAATCCAACACGGATTTATTTCAGTGTAGGTCTGTGCAGATGCTTTATGTAAGTCTAGAAAGATCTTTTTTTTTTCTGCTTAATGTATCTGCTTATTTACAAACATAAATTAAAACTAGTTTACAGCATATGATGTAACAGGGTCTTATATTGAAATGATGGCATGTTTTGTGTTCCAGCTGGTGTAGCTCAGCTTGCAGATAAGATCATAATATTTTTGCATATAGACAAGCCCAGAAGCAAACTTATATGTATTTGTAGCTTCCATGCAAAAAGCAAGAAAAAGCAATGACCATGAGTGCTGGAGCTTTGTAAATCAACTGAGCATCATCAGCTGGATGACAATAGCCGGACAAAGAGAGGCCGATACCTGAGTGGAAATCAATCCGTTAATGGACAGGTTTTCTTGTCTCTTCCTAGAGTTAATGTGAGTCTCTGCAAGAGAGAGGATCTAAAACGATTAGCTGGAAATACATACGTTGTTTGAGAAGGGTCTTCAGGAAGCGTCTCTTTATCTAAAGGTATGTGAACTTTCAGTCTGCCGGTGACACTGATGTAAATCACCTCTAAAGTGGACTCGATCCTGGATTTTTGTTATACCAAATATCATGGATATCGGTATACAGGATGTGGCATTTATTTCTGGGTGCTTGTAATCAGAAAGTTTGCATCACTCAATTGTGAATCCATGTGTAAAAGTCATTCCCATTGTGGACCGTGAATACCTGGAGGAGCTGCATGGCACCGGATCCATGTCTTGCTCGGGCCCAGCTCCCCCCTGGGAATGTCTCTGCTATGAGAAACTGAGCTAGGAGGCTTGAATGGGGAACAAGTGACTAAATATTGACTCAGAAAAAACAAAGATCCCATTTAGATGTAAATGGAAAAGGTGGGGGGGTGGGGGTGGAGAAGGAGGAAGGAAACAGAAATACATAGAATAAGAGTCTACAAGCAGAATTATCTTGTTGCAGAATCCGTTTTCCAGACTTCCCTTGGTGAGTTATCGGCAACACTCCACATATTTGTGCAGCCGAATAGCTGCAAGGCACAAGTACATTCTCCAGTAGCAAATAATTCCCTTTCCTGATAACATCTTCAGCAGGGCTTGGCTGCAACGTGCAAGTGTAACGGCAAGGATTTTGCTCTGAAGGTGGGGGGGACCCAGCGTGCTGTTTGTCAGGCAGCTCAAATTCAAAGCAAAAGCAATATCTGCACCCAGGAGGGGAAGCTTTCAAAGGCACTGAGGTTTTCCCGTGGGAGAGAGGCACAGTGGTGGCTGGGGGACCTTTAAGCACCTGCCTTCGCCCTGTCTACATAGTCTGCATTCAAACTGCGAAGATGACAACCAAGAGGTGATGGGAGCGTTTCGGTTCTCAGCAGGATGGTGCTTGGGTACCAGCTCCACACACAATGAATTTTTTGGATGTGGAGAAGGCTGGGGAATGAGCTGCTTTGAGCAGACTGGTCTAGCGGGAGGTGTCCCTGCCCAGGGCAGGGGGGTTGGAACTAGATGACCTTTAAGGTCCTTTCCAACCCAAACCATTCTATGATTCTATGAAGAGGTACAGGGCAGGAAAATACATTATTTTTCATCTTGCTTCCCAGCTGTGGTGTGGATCTGGGCTGCTTGTAGGGTCCTCTAGCAATACCGGGATTTGGGCCTGAGATGTGTCAGGTGTTGGTGCTGCCGGAGCCAGGTCTGGACGCTGGCCTTTCCCATGACCAACCAAGTCCAGCCTCCCCCAGCTCTCCTCACCTGTCCACCCTCTCCGTTGCTGACTTTGATCATCTGCAAGCAGACTGTAGCTGTATTGACAATTAAACACAAGTGCTCCATTGCAGATATTAGCATAGACATCAGCACCGGGCTGCTTCTGAGTTAGAGCAAGGGGAAGGTCTAGCAGGGACAGCCTGCGAATTTAACAGAGTGGTTTCTTCTTTGCCAATAGCACAAGATGCACCTTGGTGGGAAGTGTCAACACTTCAGCATTTGCAAAACAGGGTCTGTCAGACCTCTCAGCATGAACATTAATTGCTTATACGTGGTGAGGCAGTGCAGCCCAACAGAGAGACCCAAACGATTCTGGTCCTGGTTCAGCTCCTCTGTGACCGTCCTGTCTTTGAAAGACAGGTTGTCCATCGGTGCCGCCCATCTGCCTTACTTTGGTCAGGGGGTTGTTACCCCTGGGTCTGAGAGTGCGTGGCTCCAGGAAAGGCTACAGCCAAGTTGGAGTAGATCAGATCTGGAAAGGTGGAGCTCACCCATCTCCCCAGCCAGCACGATGAGCACTCAGGACGTGCAAAATCAGGTTAAAACAATGTGATATCCATTGGTTCGGCTTGTTATTTCTCTTCTGTTGGTGTCACTAGCAGTAACTGACCAAGACAAAGTGGAGTACGTGAAGAGAAGGATAACTGCGCTTTCAAGGTCAATGGTTTTTCTGAGCTCCAGCGGGATAATAAAACACGAAGGAACAAAAGTCAAATCTCTGCTACAAAGCCCTGAGCCCACGTCGCAAAACTGTGCCACTAGCAGGGGCTCCTCCACTGCTGCTCATATCAGTCCAAGTTTCCCATCAAGGCGTCAAGCCTTGCTTGCCCACATTGGATTGGCTGCAGACGTGAGAGGTTACACTGGGTTACATGTATCCTACCCTCACCAAGCAGAAACACCTCTTTTTTCTTTCTTTATTTTTTCCACTTGCTGGAAAATGGGGGGAAACCCAAGAGTCTGTCATCCCGGAGCACGGGATTCAGCTGCTGCTCCGCACTGGAAGTACCAACACAAGAAAGATCGGTGGAAGAGCTCAGCCAAGGCACCCAGCTCCCAGCGAGTGCTGTTTATTCCCGTCTTGAATTTTCTTGCAAGATGACGAGCACGTTATCCTGGGAGATATGAGCCAGAGCCGTGCTTGCAAATTGAAATCCTGGGCCCTGCACACTTTCTGGGAAGCGGCGCATTGGTGATGAGCGCCCGCAGCAGGCTGTGCTTCACGGGGGCACATCTGCAGGGGCTTCGCTGCTTGCAAGGGTCTCTTGCTCCACAGTGGGAGGAAAATGTGATTTTTCCTGTACGGTTTTTTTTTGTGTTTTTTTTTTTTTTCTTTTTTTAGGGGAAGGCTTTACAGGCTGGGATTTGGAAGCTTTCCCAGTTTTTGCAAATAAAACTGCGAGTCTGTCTGTGGAGCGTTGGAGGAGGAATCTCAGGAACGTGGGAGCGTTCTCCCCGGAGCCGCTCTGGAGTTTCTCCTCTTGCTGCCTTGAAATACTCCTAAGGCGGTGGTTGTTTTGCACTTCTCCATGTGCTGGAAACAAAGGAAAAGTGGGACCTAACAGCAGTTTTATTTGAAATGGGCTCCAAAAATTGCAGAATTAGACCCTGCAGTTGCAGAATAAAAAGAAGGAAATACCGAGCTCATATTCTGCACAGGGCAAAATTAATACCAGCAGCAGTCCCGACAGCAGTCATTGCAGTTTGTAGAAGAGCTCAGGGCATCCTTGTATCCTGTTTTTCATGTCACCACACAACGGAGGCTGTCTATCGGGGCAGCTAACCAGCTTCCCAAACCTAATGGGACTTGAGCAAGCCAAGAGATATTCAATGAGCTGAGAAAAAAGGCTACAGCTGTCTCCCAGGCTGTATATATTAAAATGAGAGATGTTCCTCTCTTGTTGTTCCCCATCTATATGATGACTAATCACAGAATTTTACAGAACAAAAGCTTACGGGCATTGTATTCCCTATTTGTGAGTTAGGAGTCACAGCCAGTTCAGGAATGTGACGAACCCTGAAAAGAAGTTTTATCTTCTTAACCAAGGACTGGAGCCGCGCGGTGACACCAGTGGGATAATCTATTTCCTCCAGGCTGCTGCCTTAAAAATGTCAAGAAGTTAAAGGGATTTGAGTAAAAATAGAAAACGACATCCTGGATGACGAGTGAAGGCTTCGCGTCCGGCAGGGAGCTGGGAAAGGCAGGAAGGCACCAGGCAAAGCCCAGCACCAGCGAGGAGCCTGGATCACATGGGGATATCTGGGCTGGGATGAGACGAGGGCGAAAAAACCCTGTGGAAAGTCAAAAATCCACCCTGGCCATTTTCCTGGAGGAAACATGGAGTTGCTTCTGCTTCTTCTTGCTACTCTGCCAAGCACATGGGGTTAAAATGAGACGGGGCCAGGGCTCAGGCAGGCTCTGGGGGCCGGTGGGGTGGAGGTGGAGGGTGAAGCACCTTCTTCCCATGGCAGCGCCAGCGTGCACGGCAACCCCCTTGATTTATTGTACACGGACCATTTCGGCAAACAGGAGCTCTTGAAATTTCCTTCCCGGTAGCAGCCGACAGGCAATGGTGGCAGCCCCGGGACAGAGATGTGGGGACACGGAGAGCTGAGCGGTGGCACTTTTCCAGGGCTCGGTGCTGAAATATCGTCTCGGTATAATTGAGTGAAGAAGACTCTGTCTGTCCTCTAACAGCAAATTAAACATAACTTTGTGGGTTTGGTGGTTTGCTGCCAAGTGCCAATACAGCTCCATATTAATAGCTTATGACAGGATTATTCTCCCTGTTTTTGGCAGGAAGGAGCGCTTTGGCCTTAATCCTGCTTGTGGCTAAGGGAAGAAACCCAGCACGTCCCCTGTATTTACCAATGGCGTAACTCTTCACTCCCAAATATCGTTTGCATCCCAAATTTTCAGAGATGAACAGAGTAGAATGACCCTACATCAACCCAAAAATGCTGCTGAGTGATGAGGAGGGGCGAGGACCCTTCAGATGTGTCCCAGATATTGTGCTCAGGCTTCCCCATGAACATGGATTCCCCTGTGTCACCGTGGGCACCCATCCTCGCCCAAAAATATAATATAATTCATCAGGTTGTTAAATCAAGGGATCTTTAAATATTTGTTTATACCTGTAGCAAGCTCAGCATTTAAATGCCTGAAAGAGGGGGAAAATAATAATAATAATAAAAAAAGAATAGGGCTGGAAATAGAGATGTGAAAGGGATTTGAAGTGGTAGGTTTAGGTAAAGTACTCAGCACACAACCAGGTCAAAACCTCTTTGGGGGGCAACTGGATGAAAGCTCCCACAGCATTAATCCTTTTTAAAAATCACAGACTCCAGCCAGGGACCTCAGTGGTCACGCAGAATATATTTAAATGAAAATCTCTGAATTGCACACGTAAAATAGTTTCCTGGAAAGCCCAGCATCCCACCCTTCCCTGCGCTTGCAGAGATGAGGAACTGGCCAGAGACGCTTCAAGGGCTTGATTTTTGGGAAAAGCTGAGTTGTCGGTGCTAGAAACTGAGCTTTCCTGAATTGAACTGGCAGCAGCGCTGGAAATAAAAGCAGGGTTTTTCTCCAAGAAGGAATTTTCAAAGTTTGTCAAAGTTTTGACTGGGTAGGTCAGGATTTGCTGGTTTCTGTGTGGGCAGCAGGGCTGGGCTGGCACTGGAGGCTTTTGGACTGTGTGGGGGGGTGCACAACAAAGATACGTGTGTGCAAACCACCAAAAACCTCCAGGAAAAATGAGGACAGCCTTGAATTTTTATAAGGAGGTCAGTACAGCCATGGCTTTGTGCTTCCCACGGACCTGCGGACAATGTTCCTTCTCACTGTTACACATTTGCAAAGAGGAGGAGAGGAAAAAAAAACCTAAAAAAGTCAAACTTTGTCTCCTTCGCCCTGAGGGTGCCAGCCATACCCTGTGGGCACGGAGGAGGTGGTGGGGTGGCTGGGGTGGAGGTGACATCCTGCAGCACCGAGCTCCCATCCGTGCGGCACAGAGACGACGAGAATTTTGGGAGACAGAAGTATTTATCTCGACTTCACGCTGGAAACCATGGAGAGTAACCAGGAGTCAAAGCAGGAATAAATAACTACAGGGTGGGGGCGGGGGAAAGGCAACCCAAGGCCCCCAAGATGCTTGAGTCTGCTTTAAAGCTCTCACGTGGCACAAAACAGAGACATCTGCACTTTTTCTGTGTCCCCTTATCCTACCAAAAACACAGAGGAGCATGTACCCACCCGCACGCAAACATTTCTGAGAGAATCCAGGCAAAGACACACTAAAATATTTAAATGTAGCACCACGCTCAGTCCATGACCTTTGCATAATTAGAAACTCTTTCTCTTTCTGATCATGGAAATGCCCTGTGGCTTCTGCCTTTGTTTGGATTGCTTATAGTCTCCATATGCTCCATTTGCATCCTGAAATTATCGATCGGCTGCGCGTCTCAAATGTAAAGATTTATAAGCGGCGGTGGTGGGGCTGGAGGTCCCAGGTGGTGGGTTTGCAGGTCACCGAGGCTTTGGCTGCTGCAGATGGGACAAGCAGAGGGGTTGAGCTGCGTCGGGCCTCGTTAATGAGTTGCAAGTTGGGCCAGTTCTTGAACGAGGAGGCTTCCTATGGCTCTGTTTCCATCTGTTCCCAAAAATCAGGCGAGCAGAACCACAAAATAACTCCCGGCTCGCACACAGGGCTGTCACAGCCTGTTCTTCCTTGTAAAGATGTCAGCGTGTTCCCACCGATGGCTTCATCACGTGCCTGGAAATCAGTGGGTTTAAGAGCCTGCGGAGAAGAAAATGGTACGTGTCTTTTTCCCCAAGCAGGTCTGGGATGCTCGTCATATAATCAGCCTGGCAGGGGGCTGTGAATGCGGCCACAGGGCCCTCTCGTGTTGCTTTCACCCTTTGGAGAACCGGAGCCGTAAGACCCCGTCCTTCCCCTATTAAGTCAATGAGATTTCGCCACCAGCTCTACTGTTCCTTTCTATCCAGCTGGGGATTTATAAGGTTGCTTTTGCTTTCCTGGATGCTTTGGTTTGACTAAAACATCTGAACCAAGGAGTCCTTCGTTCCAGAAGGCAGATGGCGATTTTTATCAGCAAGTGGTTTCCTCTTCGTTCTATTCCTTCAGTAACGTATTTTCTGTGGCTGTAGTTGGTTGTATGCTATATATACATGATCGCTAACACTTTGTGTTATTCATGTTGATTTTCTTTCAGCTCAAAGGCTTTTTTCATTCATCTTCTGTCTCTTAATGGCAACAGCAGGTATATGTGTGCTCTTTTTGCACAAAAAAATGTCTCACAGTCTTTTCATAGCTTCTTCTACTGTTTCCATACAAAAACTTCCCTAATTTAACATAACTAGTAAATCTCAGCAACACATAACAGTGCCTTTTCCCTGTCTGAAAGGCAAGGAGCTCTCAACCTCTTCCAAGATAACTCGGCTCCTTTGTTAAGGAATGATATTATCTGATGAGGTACGAGGCATCTTCATCTCTTAACGATTCCAGTGAAAGCCAGCAGCAATCAGGGGGCCACCAGAATTGCATTTCTCAGCCATTACCTTATTGCTGTGAAATACAGTTTCAGCCATCCATCTGCTAAAGAGCCCATAATAATGACAACCCGACCGGCGTCCCGGCTGATCCTTACAATAGCGAGCCTTTCGGCTTACAAAGCTAATGACTTACTAATTACCCATACCGAGCAGGCGTAGGGGAAGTGACCATCCATAACCACCTGTATCCAGAAAGCTCCCATGACCAGGAGGAAGGCAGCGCTCGAGGTTTCGGGAGCCGCAGTTGCACGTTGATTTAACAGGATGTCTCAGGACATTGTTCCTTTTGCTGCATCTTCCTGACATCTGTGCCCAGCTGGTGGTCGGGATTTTTGGTGGGATGTTTGGTTTATTTTTTTTATTAGGTTTTGGTTTTTTTCCTCATGCTCAGATTTCAAGGTTTCGGGGGCAGCGACAGCCCCTTTTTTCCCGAGTTTATCCATCGCCTGGCTGAAGGCAGGCTGGAAGTCTGCCAGGAGCACCTGGCAATGCACTTAGTAAATTATAGTAATGAAAAGAATGTCAAATGCTAGGAGGTAGTTATAAGGCTTTACTGATGTATATACTTTGAAGGCCAAAGGCTGCTTTTAACATATTCAGGTATGACCTGGCACCTCTTTACCCTAACCAGATGCAGAGGAGCAAACTGATTAATTGTTAGGTCTTACTGCCAGTGAAGTCTGAACTCCCAAGTAGTTATTAATCACAGATCCTACAGTCATTAGCAAAAGGGGTTTTTTCTTCTCTTCTAAAATTGAATGCACGTATTGGTGCTGCAAAGATTGCGAAAGGCAGCACTGAGGAGTCTGGGGACACGAGGTGTCCGGCCCCCCATTGGCTCTGTGCTTTTGGCCGTGGAGCCAAATCCTGCTTGGGAACAGCACGGGCTGGATGGCACTGGAGATGTGGAGGATGTGTCTGTAACCCGCTGATTATCTGCTGGCTGAATGGGAGCCAGGGGACCATTGCTCGTTTCTAATATGCGATAATTTCTAAAACGCATTTCATTCTCCGCAGCTGAAATATGGGAAAATGATGTTTCATTTTAAGTGTCTTTGTGGGTGTTCACGCTTTGCTGATGGGTGAAATACTTTGGCGCCAACAAATTGGGAAAGAGGTTCCCGACGCTGACATAGCGGAGCTCCCATTATCCTGGCACTCCTTGAGCATCCCCTGAAAAGCTGATTCCTTGGTTAATAAAGAATGATTGCGTGATACCAGCAGGTAGAGGAGGCTTTCAGCACATGTGGGGATCAGTGCAATTAGCTGACAAGCCCTTGCAACAGGAGCCTTTCACACATGGGCTGAGATCTCGCACTCAAGCTTTGCCAAAGTTTCATCACTGGAAAAGCAGAGCTCCTCTCCCACCTTATATCCTGCAATGATTTGGGTGTTTTGTTCTGGTCAATGGGGGAAGTCTGGTTGATTTATGGGATGGCTGAATATCTCTTTGTAGATGGGGACCCAGCCATCTGCTCTCGCAGCTGCTCTCCTGGGGGGTGGGGAGCATCATTGCCAGCAATGGTTCCCATAGTAGGATAGTGTGGTCCAAGCCTGGGGAATAGGTCTCACCAGCTTTGTCTGCTGGGATGAAAGTCAGAGTAGCAGAATTTCCCCTAAATTAGGTATGAGTAAATTGTAGGGAAACTATCCCCATCCTCTACGTCCCACCACTGTGGTAGTGTTAGCTTTCAAATGGAGACTAAATTTAAAAGCAAAAAGGGGCAGCATGTTGGAGAAAGAAAGCCCATTCCCAGCTAAGCAACTGGGGAGGGGGAGAGCATCCTGCAAAGAGGGACGTGGTGATTTTAGAGGGGACTCGGCTCTGGGCTGCAGGTCTTTGCCACGGGTTGGAGCTGTGGATGGACCTGGATCCTCCTGGGGAGCGGGCAAGAAAGGCAACGCTGAGATTTGGGTTGCCAGTGCTTCTAATTTTGGCAGACACATACAAAATATGTTTATTCCCCTTTAGCTATCACAAGTCCTTCAGGAAAGAAGCTGTGAAGAGGGCGCACAGTGCCGGTGCTCCGGGGACGATGGGTGAGCTATGGGGCAGAGAGCGGAGTGCTACCCTTGGCTCTGCCCCACAGGAGAAGGGATAGGGACCATCCACACAGAATAACTGATGTCATTGGAAAAGATGTACAGGAGCTTCTTGGCACATTTTATTTGTCTTTAAGACTTATGTTGATCTCTGAGCTGCTCTTTCAAGAGAAGGACCTATAGTGACTGTAAAACCTCAGGATGAGGTTGAATGATAATAGCTCAATTAGAGCCAGTCATTACACAGATATGGCTAAGGTCATCTTCTCTTTATGTACTTTACTTGGACATTTTCTTGCTGGGTCCTTCTATAACTCTTTGCAGTCAGCTTAAAATTTTTGGCTTCTCAGCAAACTTTCTCCTTATGATCCAGCTGCCTGGTCAGGGCCACCACCACCACAAAACCCCAGTGACAGCCTCTCCCCAACAGGAAAATGAGAACCTATTTCTAGCCTTTGGTTTCTCTTCTCGTCAGCTGCTAATCCATGAAGCCCTTTCTTTATCCCATGCTCATCTCTTTATTGCTTTGACATCTCCTACAGCGGCAAAGTTTTCATGAAACCCAGGTAGGTGATACACTTTCAGTCCCCTTCATAATATTCACTGAGTGCTTCAAAGGATGTGAATGCATTATAAACTTTGACTTCTTTCTGCAAAAGCCCCCTGTTGCCCTTTTCCCGGTGTATCAGATCTGCTAAACGCATCCCTCTGTATCCATATTTCCCTGTACTTTATTGTGTTTCCTACTAATTTGCCTATTGGTCAGACTGATTGGGTCACAGCTCTTAAGCTTGCCTCTTCAGAAGCGGGTGTCAAGTTTGCCGTTTCCCATCCGCTGCAGACAAATACGCTTAATTATATTTGAATCTCTTTACAAGTCTCGGGCCAGTGACATCTCACCCCAGCAATATGCACCTCTCTCAATTTACGTGTTTATTCCAGAATCTCTGTTGGTGACACTTGCATTGAAGAAGCTCATCAGACCCATTCCAGATAAAGAGGGTTTTGCTGTGGGATCTCCAGCCCCGCCTCCCACTGCAGACACCTGGAGGGCTCTTTTACCCGACCCACCAGGGTTTTATTTCACCCGAGACCTTTCACACTTCCACTGCTTGCCGGCCCCAACAAGTGCCAGGTAGACTTTCTATCCCTGCTGTGTTTTCACATGTGTTTTTATGCCTCTGGCAAACTGTTCTGCAACATCTTTTTCACTTGCCTGATTGTGGTTTTATATTTGCCAGTGTTTACGCTATGTTCTATTTTCCTCATTTAGGCGTAGCATTTTGATGGCTCTCTTTTTTGTTCCTAATAGCCGCCTTCACTCTGCTACTTAACTTCTCTGCTTTTAAAAAAATCCTTTAGGGTCTTTATTAAGAAGTGTTACATGTTCTGCTGGAGCCTGTAACATGTCTTTAAGCTGCTGCTATGATACTTGAAAGTATTGTATCCTTTCAGCTCTTCCATTTAATTTTAAATGTAAGTCCCCTTTCTAAATTGTAGGCGTTACAGTGAATCAAGACCATGACATGGCATGGTGGAAAATTAAGACAATAGCATGTCCAAAGCACACAGACAGTTTCCCAAATGGACAAAAAAGCAAATCTATTTTAGCCCGATATATGTTGGGCACTGAGCCCCTAAAACACAGGACTGAAAGGGTCTCCAAAACATGCTAAGCTCAGTACTGCATTATTATGAGCAATCACATAATATTTTTCCTGTAGTATATTTATCCAAATTAATTTTAAAACATCTACAGCTCTTCCGATGCTTCCACTTGGTGGCTGCTCGAAAGCCTCAGTGCCCTGAGAGCTGGAGACTTTCCAGCCTGAGAGGTCTGCACCCACCCAGGCGGCACCTCGTTGATCCTAACCTTGGAGCTGAGACAGTTTTTCTCCTTTAATGGGGTATATTCCCCACCCTGGAGCACCACAGACGGGCCGCTGCCACCCCAAAGATCAACTTTCCTATCCCCAACCACCCGCACCGATGGTTGAACATAGACCTCATCCCGCTCCTGGAAACCGTTCTATTAACGGCAATAATATAGGGCTGGGAATGGAAATCTTTACCCCCATTTTTGTGCCGATTCCATGTACCGTGAGCTCCACGTGCAGTATAAGCCGCAGGTACGATGCAAGGGTTATTTACATCTTTCCATACTTTCTCTCTAGTTCAAGCTGGGTCCCTAAGCCCTGATTCATAAAAGCACTGAAATACTTAATGCAGAGTCCAGCACATCTGTAAGTACTTTGTTGAATTAGAGCCTTATTAATCTCCCTGCATTTAAAATAACTTTTTATTGCTTTTTAAAAATAAATGGGCATGTACTATTTCTTCATGTTTGGGATTTTTTCGAACATTGATTTTTAACGATCTTCTGGCTCGAATGGGTATCCCTCCTTCCAGCCAAGCAGCTGCTCGCGATAAACCTGGGAGCAAACTCGCTCTTGCAGTGACGATGCCACTGGGAAGAAGCTCCAAGTTATCTGCGATTCCCACTTCCAGGGGGAAAAGAACCAAACCTCCCTGAGGAGCCACGCCGAGCCATCCCGAACCCCAGACTGCAAGGCATTTTGAGTTGAAAAATAACGGAATGCAGCTGTGGGTACATTTCTCAATCATTTCAATGGATTTGGGGGAAAATGCCAGCCAAGCGTTGCTTGCACCAGTTGCAAAAAGAATTTTTGGAGCTGGAGGAAATAACAGTGCTGGGGATCGGGGCTGTGATCTGTGTAGGACGGGGAGCCGTGTGACATACAGCAAAGCCGCTCCCTCCTCCTGGCTCCGCTTTATTAGTCAAAAATCTAAAATTAAAAATATTAAAAGCAGGTTTCCAGTGCTGGAAGAAATAGATCCTTGGAAAATTACGGGATTATAGAATAGTTTGAGCTGGAAGGGACCTTTAAAGTCCACCTAGTCCAACCCCCCCTGCAATGAGCAGGGACATCTTCAACTAGATCAGGTTGCTCAGACCGCCGTCCAACCTGGCACGGAATGTTTCCAGGGATGGGGCATCTCCCACCTCTCTGGGCAACGCGGGCCAGGGGCTCACCACCCTCAGCATAAAAAATTTCTTCCTTATATCCAGTCTAAAACTTCCCTCTTTTAGTTTAAAACCATTCCCCCTTGTCCTGTGGCTCCCCTCCCTGATCCAGAGTCCCTCCCCAGCTTTCCTCAGCCCCTTTAGGGACTGGAAGTGGCTCGAAGGTCTCCCTGGAGCCTTCTCTTCTCCAGGCTGAACCCCCCCAACTCTTTCAGCCTGTCCTCACAGCAGAGGGGCTCCAGCCCTTTTATCATCTTCGTGGCCCTCCTCTGGCCCTGCTGCAACAGGTCCATGTCCTTCCAACAGGTCCATGTCTCTCCTGTGCTGAGGGCCCCAGCGCTGGAGGCAGCACTGCAAGGGGGTCTCCCCAGAGTGGAGCAGAGGGGCAGAATCCCCCCCTCACCCTGCTGCCCACGCTGCTGGGGATGCAGCCCAGGCTGCGGGGGCTTCTGGGCTGCCAGTGGCACGTTGCCGGCTCATGTTGAGCTTCCCCCAACTTCAGCACCCCCAAATCCTTCTCAGCAGGGCTTGTCTCCATCCCTTCATCCCTCAGCCTGGATTGATACTGGGGGTGGCCCCGACCCAGGTGCAGGACCCTGCACTTGTCCTTGTTGAACGTCATGAGGTTCACACAGACCCACTTCTCCAGCCTGTCCAGGTCCCTCTGGATGGGATCCCGTCCCTCAGGCGTGTCAACCACAATGCTCAGCTTGGTGTCACCTGCAAATCTGCTGAGGGTGCACCCGATCCCACTGCCCACATCATTGATGAAGATATTGAATGGTACTGGTCCCAGGACAGATCCCTGCGGGACACCACTTGTCACCGATCTCCATCTGGACATTGAGCCGTAATTGCAATGAGAAAACCTACGATTTGCTGCCCCAGCAGCTCTTAAAACCCCTCACAAGGCTGAACCTCCCTCTTTGCTTGCCAGCATAAATACCCCGTGGGGAGGCGCAGAATGAAGAGACTGTGCGTGTACAAATGAAGCACGTTTCCAAGGAAAAAAATACTGCAGCACCCAAGCGGCAGGGGTCATCTCACTCTCTCCTACCACAGGTACAAGGCGGGCTGGTGCCTCCCCACCCCAGCACAGCTCATCCACCTCTTACGAATCCATCAAGTGCGAATATTCCCCTGTCAGTCCTGCTGGGCTCTTTATTCCAGGCCTGCACATTTATTTTTCAGCAATGGAAACCAGTCTAGTTTCTGCATTTAATAGTTTTTTTCAGCGATGCAAACCAGTGCATTTTCTGTAGTTAATAATTCCTGCATTTCTGTATTTAAATACAGCAAATGCGCTGGTTTGCACACCAAAAAAAATGTGCAGGCTTGGCAAAAGGGCGTAGAGCCTTGCAGTTACAAGCCTGGTGTGCAAGGCTCTGCACAACTTTTCTCTGTTCTGCAAAAAACGTAGCGTTAGAAAATGAGAAAGTGGGGGAAAAGGGGCAAAATCAGATCATAAAGGTCCTTTCTCGTCCCTCCATCCCCACGCGGGGTTGGGGGAGCAGGAGAAGATGCTGTAAATCCAGCCACGTTAATGGAAGATTGGATTTACAGGAAGCCCAGCTGAGCCGAACTGTTTGGGAGGGTTTTTTGGAAGAGGATTGAAGTTTGTTTGCGCCGTGCAAAAGCCAAGCTGCCGCGAAGGTCTTGCTGTCAGGGGGAGAAATGGGAGAAGTTGAAGAGGATGCAGCCAGAAGGTTTGTTTTTCACACTGTTTTCGGGGCCGTATTTGTTTTCTTTGACAGTGACTTACAGCCTGGCTTTCTTTTCTATTTTGTTAGGGCAATAAAGAAGATAAATCTGTAATAATTCAGCTCTCTGTCTTTAATAAAATCTTGTCTTCTTCACACAGCCCCTGGGAAGATCTCCATTTCGCAGCCTTGTGAGATTGGCTGGGTTTTTCCATTTCACCTCTTCACCAGAAATGACAGAAAAATAACATTACCGGGAAAATTAATAGCTAAATACAATTTCAGGCAGAGGGAAAGCTTTCGGCAGGAGGAGCAGGACTCGATCCTGAGTCTGACCACACCGGCCTGGGGGATGCTTTTCGGCGAAGGCCAGGAGCAACGTGGCGGCTGTTGCAATTACTTTTGTCTTTGTTAACAGGCTCCTGGGTTGGAGACCTCAAACAGCAGCTAATGAGAGTTTCCATCCTCGACGTGGATCGATGTCGAGCTAATCTTTGTTGGTTTTGTGCTTGCGCCGGGTACCGAGGAGAAAGGAAATCAAGCTCCGAGCAGAGGGGGCGATGGGGGAGACACCGAGGGGGGAAAGTCCTTGGAAGTTGCTCTAAAAAGTTTTGGGTTTGGGGTTTTTTAGCACCCTGCTGCCTTTTTAGCCTGGGTTTCTGTCGCACGAGGCCTTGGTGTCTGGGCACATGCCCTCAGATGTCCATCTGCCCACCAATTTTTTGTCATAATGACTCCTCTCCCCCAAATTTCTCAGAAATGGAATGAAAATGGGTTTGCACTTGAGCGCTGTGTGTGGGCAGGTGGTATTTCAGGCAGAGGCCATGGCCTCAGAAATGCTGTGGTCTCCCGCTTTCACTCCAGACTTTTTGCTTTACTTTTTTTTTTATGGAAAGTAAGTTTTTTGAAAGAATAAAGAAGCCCTGGCACAGCTTCGGAGCAGACCTGTGATGCTGGGGATGGCGGTGGCGCCTGGAGAGAGAAGTTGGAGCACTGAAAAGCGACAGCTTTGTAAAGCTCTTGTAAAGAACTTGTAAAGAACAAAGGCGAGGGGACATTTCTGCAGCCCCAGAAGAAAGCACCGGAGAGAAGAGGCTGGAAGATGGGCTCTACAGCTCCTTCCTCATCTAGGGACGAGAGACCCAAGAGCAGCCATTTCTTGGCCAAAGGTGCAGAAGCTGATGGTGTTTGAGACTGCCATGTTGGAGACTGTGGGAAAGGTGTAGGAGTTGGGTGGTTGTCTGGAGCCCCCTCCTTCTGGGGCAGGAGGTGACCTAGGAGCTCCTGGGAGGGAATCCAGAGCACCACAGTGATCCAGAGCCCCCCCCATCCACCTGCAAGTGTCCCAGAACCACCCTCCCAGGCAGAAGGTGGCCTGAAGGCCCTGGAGATGATTCAGAACCCCGAGGTGATCTAGAACCTCCATCCCAGACAGGAGGTGCCCCAGACCCCTCAGGTGATCTAGAACCAGCCCTCCAGGCAGCTGTGGGTCTACACACACACACACACACCCCCACACACACACACCCCCTAGGTGATCTGGAACCCATGACCCCCCAGGCAACTGACCTACAACACCCCCCCACCATGCTCTGGACCCCTCCGCGACTCGGAGTCGTCATCCCCCCCAGCTCCTCCCCCCGGCTCCGCCCCCTGCTCACCGCTCCCCCTCCCGCCGGAGCGCGGCCCCTTTAAGAGCGGCCCCGGCCCCTTTACTCTATGTTTACATAACACAGCGGGGCCGTACCACTTGCGGGCGGGGAGGGGGTGTGTGTGTGGTACCGCTCCGCCCCGCCCCTTTCCGCGGGCGGTGAATGGGAGCGGGAGGGGGCGTGGCCACGCGTGGCCTGGCCGGGGCGGGGGCGGGAAGGGGGCCGCTTCTCTCCTCCCGCCCCCCCGCCGAGGCGAGTTGGTACGGCCCCCTGGGTGCTCCGCCCCTCGCTCCCCCCACCCTCGGAGTGTAGTGGCCGTTGTCGGGCAGCCGGTGGCTCAGTGCGGGGCGCAGCGCGGAGCCCGGTCGGGACGCGGTGTCCCCGGTCTCCCGTCCTGTCTACTCTCCCCCCCCGCCCCCCCTCCAGCCGGCGGTGGATGGGACTGTAAGCGGCGGGGTGACTTTTGCGGCGGCGGCCCCCATGTTTTCCCCCAGCCAGGAGGAGCACTGCGCGCCCAACAAGGAGCCCGTCAAGTACGGGGAGCTGGTGGTGCTGGGGTGAGCGCTGTGGAGCGGCGGCGGGGGGGATCGCCACCGTCCTGAGGCGGGAGGGAGCGCTGGAGGGGACCCGTCTTGAGGCGGGGGGGCAACCAGTGTTGAGGCGCTGGGGGAACTCGTCGTGAGGGGGTGGTGGGGCCCGTCCTGAGGCGGTGGCGGCGGGGGGGACCCGTCCTGAGAGGGGGGGTGATGGGGGGGAGGGGGGGGACGCATCTTGAGGCGGCGCGGGGTCCGTCCTGAGACGGGGGAGCGGCAGGGGGGTGTCTCATTTTGAGGCCGGGGAAGCGACGCGGGGGGACGGACCCCGTTCTGAGTCGGCGGCAGGGCCCGTTCTGAAGCGGTGGAGACCCGACCTGAGTTGGGGGGGGGGCTCAGGGACTACCCCCGTTCTGAGGCGGCGGTGGGGCCCGTTGTGAAGTGGGGGGGACCGGCGGCGGGGTCCCCGTCCCCTCAGGGCCGTCTGAGGTAACGCGCGGAGGCGCGAGACCCCGGGGGTGTCGCGCGCCGCTTCCCGCCTTTCCGCCCCTGTCGCCCCGCTGCGTGGGGGGCGGCCCGGGGTGACCGCGACCGTGGGGGAAGAAACTTTGTGTGCGGAGCTGGGGGGCGCTGAGCTGGGGGGTGTGTGTGTGCGGAGTTCGGAGGGGAGAGGCCGGCCCCCCCTCCTTCCGCCGGTGCCGCCGGCAGGTGCGACCCAGGAGCGCTGCTGTCCCCGCCGCCGCCTGCCGAGCTCTCCCTGGCGGCTTCTCCCCTCGTCCTCCGCCGCGCAGATTGCAGGGGAGATGACTTCGGAATGAGGAGGAGAGCCGAGGTGGGGGGGGAAGGGGAGGGAAGGAGGAGGGTGAAGCACTTATATTCAGATTCGTGGTGGAAATGTTTATTTTCTCAGCTTGATACGGATCTTAAAGTAATCCGCTTGGTATTATGTTCTTGCCCTGCTGTTAAAGCTTGAAGCCTTTCTGCCGAACGCCGTAGAAGCAGATGAGGGAGAAGCGTCTAAGCCGTGCTTGCTGAGAGCCCTCGTGAACCTTATGAGAGATGCTTGATTTTGATAGTTTAATATTTAGAAACATATGGTTAATGGAATAATTTTTAGTAATAAATAAAATAGAAAGGTTTCAAGCCAGCCGTGAAGCAGAACAGTTACAGCCTTGCTGCGTAATTCAGCCTCCCCCAGAATCTGTTACATATTTGCTGCAAGGTCGTGGAAAACCTTATTCTGGTTTGTTAGGGAATTTTTTTGTTTTGTTTTGGTCAAGTCGTTTCATAAAGAACTGTGTTCACCTCTGCAGAATAACTGAATTTCTAGGAGCAAATAAAAAGAGCAGTCAGGACTGGGTACTCGTGTGTCCCATGGTGTACCTTTTTTCCTTAAGGGATGCTAAATGTTTCTTATCATGAGACTGGGTCAAGATACAGTTACCATGGAATAAAATATGGCTATTACCACAGATGTGGCATAGCTGTCACTTGAAAGACTTGAATTGAAGTCGAGTAACTTGATTTGGGAGAAATATCCATATCAAATTAAATTTAATAAAGAAACGTTCTTACTGTTTCAATTGTGGAAACAGAGGGTAACCTCAGCTGTGCAACACTGTCTCTAACAATAAAGTCATAGTATAATGTTGAATCTTTAATTAAATTAGAGTGCATAAATTGATGTTGTGCTGCAGAGGCTTTTTGTGCACAGCTGGAAGCATTTTCCTTTCTGTTGCTTTACTATTTTTAGCAGCAGTTGAAAGTACAGAAGTATGAAATGTTTTGTCTCTGATCTTAACCTAGCAAAGTCTGGTGTGCTTTTCCTTTAATATGGAAATGCATTGATCTCAGCTTATCAGTTCTGCCAGAGGTCTTGATCTTCACTGCTGTGTGTTGAAGCATGCCAATAAAATTTAAATAAACTTTATATGACAGAGTTTAGGTTTTATTTGAGTATCAGCTGTTCTCTAAAGCTATTGAGGTTGTACCTTCTGGGTGTTACAAGTACTAAAAAAGCAAACAAATCCTCTTGTCCTTGTAGTAGAATCATGAACAAGAAGTCTGCTAATGGGCAGCTGAAGCTCCCTGGTCATTCTGTCTCTGTAAGCTACGCTGAAACAATAGGGCATTGGCTCCCACAGCTTACTGACACCATGTGCTTGGTGGATGTGATGTAGAAATAAGTAGATGTGATGGAAGCAGTCCAGGAAACGCCATGACTTCAACAACTACATTTTCCATTTTTTTTGACTGGAGATTGGGGTTTTTAGATCCATTTGACGCTTCATGAGTTGATTACTGTGTTTCCCGTCAGATGTCTTAAATGTTATATGTAGTGCCATAAATAATACAAACATATCTCTCTTTTTCTTCGGTGACTCAACATTTGTGACTAGGAACTCTTGGAACAGCTTAAGCATCTGTTCAGTATTCTAAAAAAAATAAATTCTTAATACCTGTTTTGTATTAGAATCTTGTAATCTGGAGTTCTGTTTAAATAAGACAATGTAAATCTGCTCTCCTCTCTATAGTGAAACAGACCTGTGAACCGCAGAAGCGTAGCATTGCAGCTCTTGTTACAACTGCTTGATTAAAATTGATAGAGTGACCTCACAGCTAGGTTTTTTTAAAAAAAAGTTCTTTTGGGACACTGTGTGGTTTGTTGGTTTTTTTACTTATTTTTTTTAAAAGCATTGATTGTGATGTTGATGAATAACTTCTGTCTTGAGCTGTGAGACTTTTAAATTAGGTGGTGAAAAGGATGATGAAAAAAGGAATTGGCATACCTGGCAAACTGCTGAGAGTCCTGTTTTTAAGATGACAAAACTTTATCTTTTGCTCTGACTCTCTTAGCAGTATTAAAGTAAGGTTGTTCTATACTTGACCTTTAAATCATGGGGAAGGCGTTCTTTTGGCAGTAGGTAGTTCTCCCACCAGAACATGTTCCTGTATTGTCTCGCAATAGTTGTGATTGCTTGTCTGCACGTTAATGTGATCAGAGGGTAAGGCCTAAGGCATTTGAAGTCAGTCATTGCAGCAAATACATTTCTAATAACCTTCTTGCAGTAGTCCGTTACGTATTTTCTGTCAGTGATGTGGCAATGCATGTTTGGTTAAGATTTTGTCGAGGTTTACGTAATCAATGTTGTAGTGAATAAAACCAGTTTATGTAAAACAAGCCAGACAGGTCAAGATGGATGTTAAAGAAGAGATCATCTGCTGATTGTGAGTCTGCTTGTGGAATCTGATTGTGTACATCTGCTCATAGCATCATCTGTTCACAAAAGGCTATGGGTTTCTTGGTGAAGCAGAAACATTCATATTCTAATTTTTTTTTGGGGGGGGGGAGGGGGGAGAAGAGAGGAAAAAAAGCTGTATTTGAAGTCCTGTCAAAGTAATGGCCCATTATATATTCCTTGGAGCCTGGGGCTGGAGGGAATTTTGAAGGAGATATTGAATACAGTAAGGAGTACCTGAACAGAGCATCATGGTATTCGTATGTTTCTTGTCAGTAGCCTTCATTTGATTTGTCTGGTTAGTGTCTTGAGGTGTACGTCCTGTCTCTTTCCTCCTGCTAACCCTTTTCTCTCCAGTTTTGAATTGCACCGTGAAGAATTTATTCTGGTGTAATGGCATTCAGGCCAGTGTGGCTTTGTCTTGTGGTGCTAGTCCCTGACTGCGTGGGGTAGCTTTTACTGAAGGCGGGTGTAAGTGGCCTGCTGCTGTTAAATCTCCCTGTCTTGGGGACTGTGTGAATGTATCTTTGTAGACTTTTTCAATAATAAATGTTGGTGTGCAGTTTTAACTTCTCAGAAGAGTCACTTGATTAAAATGATATAAGTTGAAGGAGGAATACCAAAGAAGCTTATGTTTCAGTCAGTGGTTGAGTTCTTTAGTGATGAAAGAATTCTGTTATTGACATTAGATACTTTCAATGTAGTGTATTGCAACCAGTTCTAAGGAGTTTTGGATGGGGTTTCTAATAGATGCGTCCATGTAAGTGTAATATTTCTTACTAACCAAAGACTTCTATTAGCTAGGAGATGCATCGTGGTGCATCCTCAGCTGAGGAAGACTTTGTCTTATAGACTTAATGGGTTTTGCAAACCTAATCCGTATTTTTATCTAACTAGGCAAAACTAAGGGCTGTTGCTCATTGTTGTTACAGTGGTTGCTTTGAAATCACTGTCAACATTTGATGTATAAATTTTCCAGAGTCAACCATTAAAATAAATGAATATTAACTTACAGGCTGCAGTGCCCAAAGGAGGCACTATGAATTGGTATGTGAGCTTTGCTTAATGTGGACTGTTAGATATCCTCAGATAAATAGGATGTAGTTCTACTTAAATTTAACCTTTTGAAAAAATATAATAAAAGTCTCATCTGTGTTTACAGTGATAAATTCTACAGTAACTTTTGGAAAGTTTTTCTGATTGGTGGACCGCTTTATACGTGGAGCAAATCTAGATTTGAAACATGTCTTTTTGTGTTAGTCTGAAGGGACCTTCATTTTTAAACTCTTGTTTCTCCTACAGGCTTTCTCTGATGGATCAAAGCTCCTCCGTAACCGCTACCTCCTTGATGAGCTAAATAAAGTTACTGAAGCGTTTCCTCCTTTTAAGCACACTTCCAGTTTTTAACTCTTCTGTTTGGCTTTTCGTGGAACTGTTTAGTTAATCTCTTGCTGTGCAGTTCAGAAGGAAGCTGATGCAGTTTTCCAGTAGTGTTGACAAATACAGATGCAATATAGTATCTCTGCTTGTCCTTGATAGCTGTTTATGTCTCTTTATGGACCAAAGACAGAGGAAGGGTCATCCTGGCTATGGCATTAAACTGGGGACAAATGTTGCATTTATATGGATTTGCTGTGTGATATCAAGCTGAAGCTTTGTTTAATGATTTTGTAATTTTTTGCGCTATATGGTGTAGATATATGGGTGAAACTGCTCAGATGACTTGGGTTCTGCTTTCAAGACTTATCTAAAAATATATTTTAGGCTTCATTTAAAGGAACATCGATAGCAAATAATGGTAGCCACCCGTTAAATACGTTCAAGGTCATGATTCTCTCTGAGAATCACTTGCTTCAACAGTCATAGCTGGAAGGCTGCTGTTCTGGAGAAACTAATTTATTTTTTTATTTGATATCGACAGTGGCTTCTTGGAGACCTTTGTCTTGTGCTTAGTTTATGGTGGATCTTATATGCCGCATATTGAGAATATGCGATCACTGCCAGTTCAGAGCTTGCAAGTAGATTAATCAAACACCAGAAGTATTGTGTCTGAATAGAACACTAACTGCAATGTAGAAAAAAAAATAGTAGAAAGAGTTATATTTGAGGGAAACATTTGTGGATTGTTTCAGTGAAAGCTTGTGTATGGCTGGATAGAGCAAAGCTTTTGTTTCAGTTCAGCTAAGAAACAAAACATACCCAAGTTGGTTCTCTTGCAACTATCCTGTTCCTTGGAGTACTTCTGACTTTCTCAGAGTGCAGATTTGTATCCAGCTATAGGCGTTATTCACAGCATCTTGTAACTGATGTAAAATCAGAGAACAGAAACTTCAAACTCTAAAAGCTAAAATCTATATTTGTTGAAGCAAATCAGAGTATCAAACATCTGCATGTTTAATGCTCCTTATAAAAAGGAAACTGAGTGCACTGTGGAAGTTAAACTGTAATCCCTTTGGCATGTAGAGCCAGTAGGTCACACATGCAGAAGTGGAAGACTTAGTTGTTTTTTTTTTCTTAAAATATGGGAAACAGACTATTTACTCTGAGTAAACAAGTCTGAGAAATGTAAGACATTGTTGCCTTTGACTGGTGCACTTCCCATATAGAACCAAATAGCTGCTCCTTTCCTATCTTGGCAAAATCAGGGATGCATAGTTTTCTGTTTTCAGCTGAAATTTATAAAACAGTAGATACCGTGAAAGTCCACTTGGTTCTACTTTAAAATACGCATATAAACCTAGAAATTACTTTCTAGGCTATTAAGACTTTTTTGTTGTTGCTGAAAGCAGCATCTTGCTTAAGCTATTTCATGCTCTATCTTAATAGCAGGCTGTTTTTCAACTGTGATTACAAGGTTGCTTGAGAACAGATTTTTCCGAAGAAGTCAGGAACTTTTTATTATCCAGTTCAAATTATGGCTGGTTTATACTCATTTATTATGGAGCTAATGCTGCTCTCTAACTTGCTTAGTCCTTTTATTTGTTAGTAGTGATAGCACGTATCAGCTTGATACTTTGAGAAGATGCAACCTTCTTTTCCTGTACTCTAAGCTAATGAGCTGCTGTGTGAGCATAGTATGGCACTGAGCCTGAGCCAACATGCCTTGCTGAAGGTAGGGTTTATTAGTTCAGAGTGCCAGCAGAGAAGTTTTACAACTGTTTGCAAAATACTATATACATGCCTGTAGGCAGCAGCTGTTTAGGTAGGTTGAACCAGTCGTAATGTGCCATTTTTCTTGTTGGTATTGTCTGCACATGCTTTTGTTCTGAATCTGTCTTGATTATCTGTGACTAGTATGGGTATGAAACTTTCCAAAGACAGCTCCTCTAGCATGTTGTACAGTTGCAGTCTGTCTTCACGTTTAGTAGAAGTGCTTCTCATGATGTCACCTAGAGTTGTGTTTGGTTATTCTGTGCTGTCATACTCATGGCATATTTGTCCTGTGGGCAGCAAGGCAAGTGAAGTAGAGGAGGATTCAGTCTGAGCTCCCAGCTTCAAGCAGAAGCTCTCATTGGTTTCCAGGTGTACTTTCTGCTGTCAAATCCGGTTCTGCTTGTACAGTTTGATAGCCTAAATCTCATTTGTGTTGAGGATGCTTTTCTTTTTATCAACAAATATCCTTATGTTTATTCTCACTCTGGCCCAAGGTGACCAGTGAAAAGCTCACATGTGACTTGTCACAAGCTTAAACCTTGTGGGACAGGAACAGGAATGCTGGCATAGAGAGCATGCCTGCTTCCAGAAAGACTTGTAAGGCAAAGCTTATCATTTTGTTTTATAAATACATCACTAAATGGTATCCTCACATTTTTTCGCTTTTATCACCTGCCTATGCTATTACTGTGTTGAAGGGGTCCCACTTTTCTTTTAGATGACTTGCTTCCTTCTTGACAAGGTGCAGTTCAGCATTTTATGTCTCCCTTACCTTTGCCATGTATTTTTTAGACACCTACTAGTGCAGCTTTCTGCAGATTAGTGCTGGGTCTTGAGATCATGGTGTTGTTCATATACTTTGGGGGACCAATTGGTAATTTCTCTGGGAAACTGTAAGTAACATCTGGGATTACGCTGTTTTAATCCTATTACTTGGTGGTTTAGAATAGGTCTTGGTCCTCATATTAAGCAAATAATACACTTAAGAATGGTAGAGGCTTCCAAAACAGCAGATTAGTGTGCTGTAGGGGTGTGTGTGGGAATAGCTGGAGTAGTGCTGTCCCAGCTCTTCAGCTGTGGGACACCATCATGCATCCTCCCTGGATGACCAGATGTGCCCCTTCTATGAGATGAGTCGTACATTTAACTTTGTAATGTGAGCTCCTGTGCATGTACTCTCTTGCTGGGTCTCTGCGTACTGTTGATGACTATATAATGGCTGCACTTCTGGCTATGCAATTTAAAACCAAATAAAGGTTGAGGGAGGGGAAGTGCAGCAGGCAGTAAGCTGTTTGTAGGGTTTTCTTAGTGTCCGAGTTGGCATCGTGGTGCTGGTAGGTCAGCAGTAAGAGTAACTTGTATTTTGGTTTGACTAACTCTTCAAAATAAATGCCTTTCTACTGCCCTTCCCACAAACAGCAGTTGTCAGCTAGAGTTAGTATCGTTTGAGATACAAGCAGATGGTCCTTATAGGAAATCTTTGCACAGCGAAGCTTTAACAGTTGCAGTATAAATATTCAGTCTTTGAAAATTTGTTACTGAGGGGCTGTGTGGCAGGAGGACACGGCTTTTTAATATGATTTGGTTATGAATGATACGTGAACAAGGTATCACTGGACTTGTATTGTCTATCTTTAGCTTTTACTTGTTCTGATTAGTAAAACTTCTGTTCCTAAATATAGAGGGTTTCTGAACAGTATATGCAAATATCAGCTGTTTTGCACTGCAGTTTTGTTCAGCTCTTCCAAGGCTAGAATATGAAGTGTGGTGAGGTCAGTCAAAAACATGCACGCAGCTTCCTAGTAGCTGCAGTTATTAGCTTATGGTGAAGAAAGAATAATTCAGCTAAAAGCTTCCCTCTGTTTCACAACAGAAATGTCATGTAGACAAAAGATATTATAAGCAGCGGTTCTGAAAATGGATACAGACAACATCTACGCTGCTGAAGAGTTTGTTTTATTAAAAGCAAAGTGGTTCTGAGATGAGCTGAATTTGATTAGGCACGATATGAGGGTGCCGATTGCTGAAGGACCTATTAGGCATGCTTCTGTCAATAGGAATTTGTTTCTTCTGTAGGGAGGGGAAAGTAAGCAAGCCCTGTTCTGTGCTTCTGGAAGTGATTTACTTTAGGTGGTGGGGTTTTTTCCCCATTTAACAGTACAGTCTTCAATATTAGACTTGGGCACACTGCGTATCCTGACCTCACTGGAGATAAAACTAGCATGCTTCAAGGAGGATGAACTAGATGTGGGACTGTTCCTAGTCTAATGTAGCTGAAGGCTTCCTATGCTAGGGAATAGTATGAAGGCCACATGTGCCCTTATGAATTGTTTGGCAATAAAGACCTAATGTTCATCTGCCATATTTATTGCTTTTATTAACTATGATATAGCTACATCTATTGTGTAGCAAGTGATTGTATTAAGCAGAGACGAAAGCAGCCAGTTCCACAGTGAGACAAATGCTAACTTAAAATGTCCCCAAAGGGATGGGGACAGCGAAGAAAAGCTAGAGATAGCTGGCACACAGTATGTTAAAAAGGAGGAGGCCAAGAAGCATTATTTTCTTCTCCTTGAGTATTGTAATGTTAACTGATCCCAGTTGTTGCAAAATTCTCCTTTTTCCTTTTTACATTCAAGGAATTGCGGACAAAGGAGAAGTGTTGGCATAGTCTTTCTTCTCTCTGACTGATTAAAAACTTTTGGAAGGCAGTCTTCATATTCAACTGTAGTGATGTGTCTAGTAGGCTTTCAAATTACTCTTCTGTGTCAAATATGTATGCTATCTTTATTTTAGAATCCAGTAAGTTCATAAACTGTCATGAAACAGTCATGAACTTCAAACTGGATGGCATTAGTAACGCCTAAACAAATAGGTAGGCATCAGACTTCTGAGGTGTATCCTCTTAAAGCATGAGTGTCATGGATGAAGACAAAGTGGTACTGATTGTGAAGACAATTAGTCACTGTATGAAAGTAAACTAAACAAATTGAAGCATATAAAAGCTTAGATCTCCTCTTGCGTATTACAAATAAACTGGTGACCAAATGTGCAAACTCTCTAGCACGTGCCTGTAGGAAGAGTGGAAGAACTGTTTAGTCTAGACACAGAAGTTAATGGGCTGAAACTTTGATATAAGCACAGCTGTATTTCTTCATGTGCGACAGCATGACTTTATTTTGGTTGTTGATGTCTGATTTAGTAATGGTGGGGTTGTAGCCTTTGAAACAGGAGCAGTGTGCATATGTCCTTCTTTGATAGGAAAGACCGAGCTGTTGAAAGATACCGAGAGCTGTACGGTTCCGGCTTCCCTGCATATCTTGTGACAGGGTTCTGTATCTCACAAATGACTGTTTTTTATGCAACATTGACTAATGAACCCAAATGTTGCTCTAGTTCCAACTGCCTTCCTCCTAGTCCATGCTTGACCTCTGAGAGCAGACAGCTGTGAAACTCAAAAAACATTTTGGCATTGGAGAGGAGTCTTTCAGACTAGGTAGGACAACTACAAGGTAATGAATCCTAACTTTTCCGCTAACAGATGTGTAAGACCTACTTTGAGTTGCTTTCTGAATTTTAAAATTTACTGTAATAGTTTCCCAGTGCATCAGTGAGAGAGTTTTGAATTCATGAGTTTAGTGTGTGGCCTTTTGTCATAGGCTGTGGGCAGAAGTCCTTTTCCAGAACCATGTGTGTGATGTGAGGGGTAACAGTGCCTTACTGCAGGTCTGCACCCCCTCTGGCAGAATAGCGGTGGAGATAGAGGATTTCTTTGTAAGTGTGTTCCCTAATCTGATGCTGCCAGAAGATTTAATTAAATGGGCTATCAGTACTTTGGTGTGTTTTGCCAAAAAAATACCAGCAAATTGAACAAATTGGTCTTAGGGCAGATCTACGAGGAGGCAAGCTTTGGTTGACATGAGCAGCTGAGTAACTTCTTCCATCAGAGCTGAATCTGGAGAAGGCAGTTTGGCAATAGCAAACAAATCAGTCTTGTGTGGGTTTTTTTGTTTTGTTTTGGGTTTTTTGGTTGGTTTGTTTGTTTTGTTTGTGTGTTTTGTTTTGTTTTTTTTTTTTTTTTTTTTTACTCCTCTTCTGTCTTTTGCTGGTCTTCACTGGATTAATGAAAAGTTTGAAACACAAGAGACACCTTTAAACACCACTGGCAAGGCAGCTGCTCTTGGGACCGTATGGGCATTCCTAGAGGTTACAGGAATGTGCCTCCATGGGCAGTGTCTGGAAGCTGCAGTGCTTTAGTCTTACTGGCTGTGGTGAGACTTTTTTCCTGAGGCAAGATGTCTTGCTGAAGGTGCCAGGGTCGAGACTGCAAGCTACTTACTTGTTTTTAGGGATGTGCGCTACAATTTTTTTCCACAATTCCAAAAGCATTTCTTAAATAACTCTTTTTGTTAGTGAGCCCCTGCACCTATTTAAAGACTTTGACAGAGTTTTCCCAAAAGCTGTAAATATATTCTTCCTTTTGCCCTTAAGAGATAAATAAGCCATTGTTTACAGTATTTTCACAGTCTGCTTGCTGTCAGAGCAAAAAAATCCTTAACTTTGACTTTTGTTTTGTGCCTTACTTTCAGCATTTGAGCACAAAATACTGCTGTTACATTGCTGGCTCAGCCCTACCTTATCTCTTTGGTTGCACAATCACACTTCCAGCTGCAGTATTTGAGTGCTATATATCTAGTTTTATTGCAAGTTTTGAGTTTCCAGCATGCAGAGGCTGGTGTAATATAGCAAATACCTTTCCATGTAAGGAGGCAGGAAGACTACAAAACATAAAGCACAGTTCCCTCTGTAAGCAAAGCTAGGGTTTAAGTGATTAGCAGCGTCTAAGTCAAGCTTAGTGCACCTTCATAGTTTGTTATGTGCAATGTGACTTTAAATTCAATTCAGGAATTGGCCTCTGATCATATAATGCTAGTTTGCAGCTTAAACTCTTTGGATGAGAATGGTTTATATTAAGGCTTTACCTACTGGAAATCTCTCAGCATAGGGAGAACAACTGTAAAATAGTACTTTGTTAACGGGTAAGGAGATCTTTTTGTGGCAAAAGTGATTTGCTCTTTTTCCTCTGGGCATTTCATAGTCAGTACAGGCAGGAAGGAAGGAACTGGATTTGGGGTTGGCTAGATTCCAGTTGCAGATTCTATTCAGACCCAAGCCAGAAAGAGTATGGGCTGATTTGTGAGTCTTGGGCAGAGGTGGCAGTTGAGAAAAAACAGCTGTCTCAGTTTTGTGAACTGATGAAATTTTTTATGAATATGTCAGATGGTAAATGTGTGATGCTTTGTGCTATGTAGAGCTAGCGAAATGTGTTAAAAACCAGTTGGACATGTATAGGTCAAGGGAACAAAACACTTAGTTGAGTTAAACTAAAACCAATATTGGTAGGTAAGCATGTATGATGCTCTTTAATATCCAGAAAATACGTGTGTTCATTTGTAAAAGCAACAACTCATTTGTTAAAACCAGATGTGCTATGTGACCTTCCCATCTCTGAACCCCTCCACCCCTTCTCATTTGTGCATGAACTAGTTGAAGCTTATGTAAGTGATTTGTAAGCAGTCTTTTGTTTACTTAAATGAAGGTAACTTCACACCTACATTCATGACTAAGTCTAAAGAGTAGCCTGGTTAGGGGTAATCTAAACTTTTCATTTTCTTCCTTCTTCCACTCCAAGGTTTTACATGTGCTGTTGCCCATTTATGGAGAAAGAGGAATTTTATTTGATGTACAGGCCTATGCAGAGTGTGAAAGCTCTTGTCAAAACTAAAAAAAAGAGTGGTATAGCATGCAGTATTTGACAGGATCTTTTAGCTTCCTATTATCTGTTGTTTGTTTTATCTTTCTTTGCTTTGGAAGAAAAAAAGTCCAAATAATGACTCTTCAGGTGTGGAGTTTGTCTTGGCATAAATTAAGCCCAGTTAAAATCTAGAGAAGTTCTGAACAAGTGCCTGCTTCAAACTGATTGTCGTGGTTTGAGAACTGCTTGGAAGTATTGAAGTGGTGTGGGCTGAACTGTTTAAGGATCTGATGCCTCTTTGAGACTTTAAAGGGCAGACATTGTATAGGGGCAGAACAAGGTAGTCAGTTTTTGGGGTGATGACCCAAACAGATGGAATGAAGTCAGATGTCTAAGGTAGTTATTGCTCCTGGCTGTCGAGGCAGTTGTCTTGCTGGAGGACACTGCATCCCCAATCCTGCTGGTACTATTAGCTCCCTATTCCAGTCATTTTCCATCTGCCTCTGATGAATACTCAGTGATTTACTGAAAGATGTAGTGACAGGTGAGGCTGTAGTCTGTAACTGGAAATGAAGTAAGTCATTGAACTGATTTTATTCCGAAGCCTCCCAGTGCTGTTTGAGCTCTATTAAGGAGAGTCTGCAAGATGAATGAGCCCCCACACTCCCCTGCCTCATTAGACATCAGGGAATCCACATGACTATGATTCTCACCTCTAAGGAAAAGCTTCAATTGGAGCTGTCACCTTAGTAGACAAAGAAGGAATCCCACTGCAAGACGTGTACCCAGAGGAAATCATGCTTTGCTGGTTCTCTGGCTTATGAAACTCCTTGGTTTTTGATTATTGTCTTTGTTACTATGATGGCTTCACCTCTACTGCATGTAGTAATGGTGGGATGTCAACTTTGAGTGAATGGGAATGGGCACAAACATTTGGGCATTTCAGCTACCTATGGTGAAGAGGTTTGGATGTAGAAGAGTGGTGTAATCTCTAGTGGCAGCCTGGGCTACACGTAAGGTCTGTTACAGGTGTTTGTGAAGAAAACTTCGGTATAGTAAATGTTCGTTGTGTTGTATGTGCCAGCCAGCACAGTGCCTTGGGGTGAGAAACTTTCTGGTTGTTATTGGGATACCTTAAGTAAGTGCTGCTTCATGAAGTGCTCAGTATAGAATATAGGTTTTGTGGTGATACGTACTTTTGCTTTGCATCAGTTAATCTCTGCTTTTTCAGTGGAAGAAGAGGTCCCAGAAGAGTAACTCCAAGTGTCTGGATCTTTTTTGGAAAATAGCTTTTTGGAGGCATTTTGAACACAACCTGAAACTGTTTTGGGAATTGCAAATAACATCCCATGTAGTTCAGCAGCCTCATACTTTTGCCTCATGTATGAGCTCAGTTCAGAACTAAGATTAGTAATCTGTGTTACTCAACATAAACATTGTGTTTCTGGATGTAAGAAGTCTCCCTTTCCAAGTCGTTGTAAAATAGCTTAGTTGAGGATTTTTGTCCTTGGCCAAAACTCTGAAAGAAGTTTGTTTGGGATTTGTCCAGATGTGAATGCCTCTCTAGAGGACTTCAGGCGTGTCCCATTATGATGGGCAGCTCCAGAATATTTACTTCTGAGTTTTACAGACAAAGGTACTGAAACAAACTGGTGGGGTGTGAGTGTTTCTATATGTCATTCTTATTTTATATTCCCCCTCAAGGTGGTAGAGCGATGGCATCTCTTGCCTGAGAGATTTCTACATAATAGAAGCAAAGGCTATAGCTCTTCTGCTTTTGATAGGGCTGTAGGAGGAAAGTAAAACAGTTGTGGGAGACCCTTACAGGTATTCTTATGCCAAAGTATTGACAGATTAGCAAGGGAATGTGCTCTTTATTTTCTAAAATGCATACACAGTATCTTTAGCTGAGTAAGGGGAAAAAAAGGTAAGAATTTGGGTACTGCAAAACCCGCATAAAAAGGAGATAGGCTCAGATGCTGTCTGTACTTGTGTATCCTCATGCACTGCCAGGGGAGTGGGATGCAAAATTCCCTAGCATCCTACCACTCCCCTATTCAGTTGGAAACAGTGTATCATGGTCAAGGTGCCCTTATTGGAGAGTGATGTCAGGTATAAAAACTTGAGGGCAAAAGGGAAATCTCTTGAGCCAGCCAGCTGTAATCGATTACTTGATGTCTGTGTCTCTGAACTAGCTCTTTAGTCATGCTTTGCTGGGGAACCTACTTCCAATTTCAGTCTTGGGCTCATGAGCTTTATTTCTACAGATGAATTTCCATTTGGCTTGCAAATGCTACTTCTAAGTCCTGTAAATACTGTTTGGAATTATAGCCTCTACTTTAGGAAACATTGCTTTAAACAGATCCTCTACTTTCTTGGTCTGGCTTGCCCCATAGGGCATCCTTGCCTTTAAAATCAAAGAAATCCAAATAGAGAAAAACATATGGGGTGGCTTGTTTTTTGAAAGCTGGTGAACAAAAATAGTAATAGTGTGCTGACTGTCTTTGTGGGTTTTGGCTAAGAAAAAGAGCTGGATTTCCAAAGGAAAAAAATTTGAGGGAGAGCTATATGTGGCTTTAAACTTGTTTTCTGTTCTACAAACCATTGTGCCACTTGTGTGCATTACTTAATATCTGTTGGAATGTATAAATGCAAATTTTATGAAACTTCTGTTTGTAGAGTAAGTAACCAGAAGTAGGCAGGCTAAATTAGTGCTGCAAATAAGCCAAATGAAAATTTTGGTCCTCTAAGAACCTTGACCTCTATAGATCCTTCAGTGTGTCTTAGGGTTTCAATGGTTGCATCTGTATATAAACATAATCTTGCATAGTTAACTTGCATAAAACATGTGTGCTGCTGAAATGACGTGCCTTCCCATCTGGAGACAGCAGTAGTGCAAAATCTCTTGTTCAAGCCATTGCTGCAAGAAGCTGTATAGTGAGATACTTCTAGAGACCAGAATTTCTGAGCATCTTGAAATTAAACTTCAGGAATATATCCCTTCTGTGACTTAGTAAGTGCATGCAGATACCTCATAATTCTTGATATTTGTGATGGTTTTCTGAGACATGTAAAGGGTCAGTTCTTATTTGATATAACTTCTCGGAAGCCCTCTTAAGTGGAAAAAAAAATCTCAACATTTTGTGGGTAGAAGAGTGAAACTGAAACACTTTGCTATCATAAAGCTAAATAGATCAGAAATAGTTTTGCTGATCAGCAATAAACATTTAACAGCCTTGCAAAATCTTCTCCTGTCTGGAGGTGACTGATTAACTTTGTTATAAATTATGATAAAAGCAAACACCCAAGGTCTCTGTGAGTTAGTAAGTTGTCAGGATGTTTTAAGTCTGAAGAAGATATATCAAAGTCTAGTTCACTGCATTGCTGCACTGTTAATTTCTGGTTCATTAAGACTTTTTAAAAAAACCCCACAGATTCAGCTGTGCTGTGATGCTTGTGTACTTATGGTACACACACTGATCTGGTAGATATCAGGTAGTTCTTTAAAACTGGTATGAAGAATAATTTGTCCTATATGTTTTTTAGGGTGCATAACAAACTGCAAACAAAAATGCTGCTTTGCTTCATGGTGCTCTCCAGACTATTAGTGCTGCGTGGTTCTTCCAGCCTTCTGTGTGTTCTTTATGTCTCACTAGTTTTATTTCTACATCTATCTCACAAAATGCCCATTCTTTTATATTGTTTGGAGAATACAAATTAAAAGCAGGAACCTCTGACAGTAACTCACACTGAATACTACATGCTAAATGTAACCACAGAATGATTCTCAGCTAGGATGGTACATCTGGTCCAGTGATATTAAGGAAACTGTTGTGTTGAGAGGCAGTAATGGTTGCAAGTGCTACAAAGAAGGAAAGCCATTTTTTTTTATTTTCTGTTTCCAAGACAAACATTTGGGATTCTTTTAAGCAGTTGGGATTGAACAGGGAGCTGTGCATTTGTAAGGCTTTTTCCCTGGGAAACTAAAAGGGATGTTAAACTTGATAGGATCTGACACAGATGTTGCAGGTCAAGATACGGTAGTTGAGTGCTTCACTTTCTATTCAGTACACTGCCTGCGTGATCACCTATATTCACAAAATGGATGCAAATTTTATCTCTCCCTCTGTGCTCAAGGTTATTGGAATGAACCTAAGAAGATTCTTGTCATGCTTGAGTGTTCGAAAAAGCTCTAAGTAATAGACATCCTGGAACTTCTTGTCTGTGGAATCACAAAAAATGACATTTCAACTGCTTGTATTTGGAGGATAACTGAAGTTATAAGGAAGCTATCACTTTTTCTTATGAAAATGTGAGCTGTCAAATAGTCCTTGATAGTGTTTTAGGGAAAGCATTTGATTGCTTAGGAAATGAATTGTCTGAATTGTGCATATTTTTTTTTAATGGCCCAAATGGTCCTTTGAATCAAATGTGGTTTCTCCATAAAGTTTAATGTAGTGAAGTTTCAGATGTAACATTGTGTTATTACTATTCATTCCTCAGACTAAAATTTGAACAGCTTGCTTTTGCATCTTCAGGCATGCATGAAGCACAAATAGATAAGATAGGTTGGGAGCTTGTTTAGTATGTCAGGGCAGGTGTGTTTTGATGTCTCTTGTCCCCTTGTGTTAGATGAAGTCTAATTTGTCTTAATTTTGAAACTCTCAGCTTTTTTTGATCTGGTATTTAAGAGAAGATTGTAAATTGTTTCAATACAAAAATGTGTGGATCCTAAGCCACTGGTGTTTTGGATAAACAGTATTCCTCCTTCACTTCTTTCTCTCTTGCATCAAAACCCAGCTGTGCCTAGTACTTTCCTTTGAATGGGATTTTGTGTTTATCTGACTTGTTTTTAATGCAGTAAAAGCTAGATCTCGCTTTCTATAGTATCTATCTGTATTTAGTTTAACAAAATGCCATATCAAACAATTTCAGCGGCATTTGGCTAGGTTATAGATAGTTCACAGATGAATAGCATTTCCTCTATAGTATGAGAGGTTTAGGGTTGGAAAGAGGATTCACTAAATATGGTGTTTTGCCCACCTTTTATGCTCTTTTAGCTAGGATAAAAAGCGTGCTTTGAAGTGAACTTGATTAGTTTATACCTTGTATTTTGCTGTGCACTAGCATTGTTGGTTCTATGCAGTGGTGAATGGTTTTAGTTGAGAGCTTTGGAGATGGGCTTAAAGCACTGAATAAAATTGCCTCCTTGTTAAATGAATGCTGGGGGGAGCAGTAAAATGTGGGAAATAAGGATTGTTAAGGAAGTCATTATGGGAAAGAACAGATTCCCTTACCCTTTGCTTTCTAAAAGGAAAACCCCTTGCATTCTGATGTTCTTCTGGCATATTACTTATATTGGAATTGTTGTAAAACTATCTTAAAAGTGGTTGTGTGGGGTTTTTGTTGTGGTTTTTTTTTTTTTATTTGGGCGGGGGGTAGGTGGGTGTGTGTCCTGTTAAAGGTAGCTGCTCCTTTTCCCTGCTAGTATTATGGTTATGGATGGCTTCTAAGTAATCTGTGTTGTAGGTGAGACTATAATCATTCCTTTCTCTGGCTGTAGTACTTAACTGGTCTGCCTGTATATGTTTTCAGCTATTAAGTTATTTGGAACTATCAGGTTATTTGAATGCTTTAATTGAAGCTTATCCTGATGCTCTAGTAGTTTGCATCAGCATGCTCCTTAGGCTCTTCTAGCGTGTTAGCTTTTAATCAAACTCTTGTGCTGCTTATATAGTTGTCTTGCAGAAGCCTATGCAGCAAATATCCTCCATTACTGCCTCTTGAAATACCCATTTCCATGTTGTCATTAACACATGCAATTGAAGATACTGAATTTCTTTAAACTGAAGTTGCAATGCTAGTTGAAACTTAAACAGAAACTTAGGTCTTTCAAAAGTCGTGTCAAGGGTCTGCCGTCTTTGATTTCACAAAAGAAAAAGTAACAAATTATTTTCCAGAAAAATAATCTGGGGTAAGTAACAAACCACTTGCTTAGGAAAATATGGTCAAAGAGAATTATAAGAATTTTCTATAGTAAGTTCCTCCCACCCAAGAAGAAATATCAGTTAACTTACACAAGTGTCAAAACTATGCTCGTGACTAAATCTCAGTTGTCTCATGTTACAAGTAGGTAGAGATAATAAAGCCCTGACTCCTGTGGCCCTCACTTTGAGACTGGTTACTTTTGCTACTTTGCTTCTGTATTTTCTTACTTTATAATTTATTTTTTTCCCCCACATCAGTGAGGGAGGGAGTATCAAAACAGCAGAGAGGTTTGGGACTTTTGAAGGAAAATAGATGCGTAGTGTAAATAAAGCTGATTAAAAAGCAGTTCTTACACAATTGATTTGGTATTTGCAAACCAATAGCATCCTTTAACTTTTTGTATAGGATGAAGTTAATATGCATCAGGTGCATGTTTAGCTTATGTAATATAGGCAATTCAAGAAAATATACATGAGGATTAGTCAGCTGTATGTTCTAGAAATATTCTCCCTAAAACAAACTTGATAATTTTTTTTTAACTGATATGTTTCAGTTGTTACAATAGTGGGGTAGTCCTGCTGACAGTAGAGGGAATGCGTGGAGTGGAATAGTTCGAAAAGCAGTGAATTAATCTGAACTGTAGCATACCAGATCCTTTCGTCATTTGGGGGGGGGGGGGGGAAGGGAGGCCATAGTAGCCAGAAATAGGCTTTTCCCCGTGAATGAGAGTAGCAACCACTCTTGTTCCAGAACACCGAGGGAGAAGTAAGGTCACCCTGGAGAACCCCAGCTACTTCACATGTGATTTCTTGCGGTGTTTTCAGTAGATAAGGTTCTACTTAATTTGTATACCTCATGAAGGAGGGAAGTAGGTTCTAGCTTATCTGATCTGTTGTAGGTGCCTCTGAATTTTATTTTTTTTCCCATGGTGTGCATAACCTTTTAGCCTTGCGTTCAGCTAATCCACACTTTGGAATCTGATCAGAAAGAGGCTGGTTGTACTTGAACATAAAAGCACCATAAGCATAGTGTACAGCTTTTGGTCAAGCTGACTGCTAGGTTCCTAATGGTAGCAGGAACAATTAAGAGCAACTTTTGAAGGGAAGCTTAAAAATAATTAAAACCAACCCCTAATCACTAGGCAACGATGCAAAACAGCCTTCTCTCTGAAAAATCTGCCTAATAAGTATAGGGGTTATCAGGTCAGACTGCATTTCACTGAACCACTGCAACCTCTTTGAAGGCTCTGGGGCTGTACAGGTCCCAGTAAACTAGGCAGGCAGTGCAAAAATATGGTGCTAGGGAAGAGGAGGCTCATGGTGAACACACAGGATTGATCACTATGCCAACGAGTATTCCAAAAGTAGTAGAGAAGGCAATACTTTCCTAAAGTGTTTTGTGAGAGTAAAACGTCTTCACAGATGCAAGTTCTAAGAAGAAACTTCTCTCAAACAAAAAAACCCAAAACAAACAAACAAAAAAAGATGATTATAGCCACAATTAGCTACTCCAACATACCTTTCTCAGGGATAATCAAGTTCACAGATGCAGAAACATTGCTCTTAATTGGGGAAAGAGATGAGATTATTTGGGTGTTTGTAACTTGCTGGTTTGGATTTTCTTGCTCTGCAGGAAGACTGCTTTATTAAGCTGTACTGCTGGTAGCGATTAGGAAGCATTTATGCCTATAGAGATGTCTTAGCCAGCAGAGTCTGAGGTGGGACTGTTTCACTCAGGACTTCCTCCAAGGTTACATAAACCAAAGGTCTTGGATCAGAGGCTTTTGTTACTCAAAGGATGGAAGCCCAAGAGTAACCCATGAGTTACTTGTTGGTATAGTTATTATAATAACAAAAACTCCACTTAAAGCTACTTTAGTTTGCTTCTGTAACTTCTTAAAATGCTTTCCTTTAGAAAGAAAGAAAAATCAAATGGGAATCAAATCTTCTAGCATGTGAGCCTGCTGTGAGAAGGAAAAGAGAACAGGTTGTTTGGATTTGTTGGGAAGTGCAGGAGACTTACTTTGACCTGAATCTCCCTTGCTGCGTGCATGGGGAGAGTTTTAACTATAAAGATGTGGAAACAAGGTAAGGAGGCCTGCATTTCCCAGGCTGAAACAGAAATGTCATGAATGGATTGGATCAAACCTTCGAGTTGCCGGTGGACTAGGTGACTCCTTGAAGTCCTGTCTAGCTCTATTTTCTGTCCTTCTGTGATCAGGAAGCAACTGTACATTTTGCCAAAGTTGCATGTTGCATGTGATGCAACGGGGAAAGTGCAGGTTTGGAAGACAGAAGGGAACCTTCTGGTCAGTCCAGGCTTGTTGAGCTGCTCGTTGACTGCTGGGGGATGATGATGGCAATGAGGACAAACAGTACCCTCTTTCCAACTTCCAAGAAATTTAAACATTAAAGGGTTTTGGTGTAATCTGTTGTAGTAGTCTGTGAAGCACTACAGTGTTCAAGAAGCAGGCTTGCGTTCACTGCCAGAACTTCACCACAGGAACAGGCTGGTGATTAACAATACTTCTGGTGCTGGAGGCTGCTTCTGAGACAGAAATTGATGTGTGTAATAATCGGCTGGAGACAAGTTTAGACTTAAATGATTATTGAGTTACTATCTTTAATACTGATACACAGTACTGGAGAATAGAGTTCAAAGGAGAAAATAAACCAGTGCTGTCCTGTTGGTACAGAAGTACTACTTATCTTTGCTTTTCCTATTTGGCAACACTTCCCGATGAGATTAAGTTCGTGTATAACTTCAATGTCCTATTTCACGGAAATTCTCAGATAATTGGCAGACAGCAACTACTGGTTTTATGAAGGTTTCATACAGAAAAATATATTGGGAATAAATACTGTCTTTAAAAAAAAAAAAATCCCAAACCATTCAAATTATTTGGCTGAAATAGTACCTCAGTTCTTCTAGATACAAAATGAATTGTTCAGTATGATACAAGGGGGTAGTGTAAAGAATATGGAATAGCAGCAGTGATATTACATAAAAGGAGACTTAAGCTCACTTATTTTGTTGTAAATGTTGCATATGTTGAAGCTTTCTGTTTGTGTTTTTATATCAACTAGCATGTGGCTTTTTTTCTTTTAATCTGTGTTCAAGGGAGTAAATGTTGGATGCTTCAGCAGATGAGGGCTTTCCAGTTAGTCAGGACTTTAGCATACAGTCGTGGAAAGCTCTGGGACTGGATATTGTGAAGGTGACTAATGTATCTTTGGACTTCTAATGTAGATGTCATGATAACTGTAGGCTTGCAATACTTCCAAAGGAATCTCTCCTGCCTTCTGTGCCTGGTTGCTGATAGAAGTGCTTCTGAGGCTTTGTGGTGAATGGGAGAGCAAGGAATTGATGTGGTTTAAAACTAAATTTAAAACATAAAACTGGTTTTGTTTCCTCTTCATGTGAACCAGGGAGAGACATAGCAGGAAAAAACTAGCAAATGGAAGGTGGGACTGCTGCTTTTGGCAGCAGTGTTGGCCCCCACTAGTTCAGTGATGGTAAAAATATGGTGTAAACAGAAACTGAATTTTTGATATGCGCTGAGTATATACTACTGTAGGGTACTGAACATGGAATCAGAATGTACTTAAAAGGAAAAATTCACTCAAGTCTGATGTCACAGTGGAAGCTGCTGGTAATACTTCTGCAGCTTTGTTGTATAGCACAGTAAAGATGTGCTTTCTCTCACGCGTTAGAGCTATGGTAACAACTGAGCTCTAACGTGTCATCTGTTCAAAGCTGAGTCTGTGAAGCAGGGTAGCATCTAAAAATGACAGCATGTGCAGTAGAACTGTTAGCAGTAGGTGAGGAAAATAAATCAAAGTTACTTTTTTTGTCCAGTGGAAATACTCCCTATGAAAGTTTAACTTGTTCAGATTGTAGTCTTTTAGGAGGGAGTTTGCGTAAGTATGGGGAAGTATTAAAGTTTGCATTCTCATAGCATTGTTAAAAAAAATAATCAGCTACATGCAGCAGCTTCTGTGTCTGGTAGCTCATAGATACTCCCCTTAATTTTGAGGATGACTTCCCTGAATTGAAGTCTAACTTTTCAAGGTGCAGATCAAGATTTTTAGAGCTCTTGTTCTGCATAACAGAGGTCTTGTTCACTCTTTGCCACTGGCTAAGCCTGATTCTTTTTAAAAACAAAACAAAACAAACCAAAAAAGCTTGTGCAACGAGCCCTCCCACAAATGGTTCAAAACTTGATGATGATCTCTGAAGTAGTCAAATATATTCCTACAAGACTTGTAGAAAAGGAACTCGCCACAGTGTTCGGACTGTGGGAGAGAGCGTGTGTGGTCTTGTTCTCCAGACAGCCATGAATCCATGCAGAGAAGAGGCTTTCATTACATATCCCAACCATGGGAAAAACTTAATTGGAGTTTGCATTTCATTATATACCAAAGTCCTCGACTGTTTGATGTAAATCTGTAGGAAACTTGCTTTGATAATTATGGTGCCCATAGCCTATGCCAGCACCACTCCCTTATTTGCAAGGAATAGTGCTATCAACAGAGATAATTATCCCACGAGGTTTCATAATGCTAGTTGTCCCAGTATTGCTGTCGCTGAGAAGCATTTGAAAAAAGTATAGGGCTGCTTTTATCACAGGCATTGGTCTGATATTTTGGAACATCTGGAGAACTTCAGAAGTGCCCCTTAAGTCTGCGTGTGAGCAGGATGGTCTCAGAAATGGTCATTCTGTCTCTGTGAAATATAATTTCTCCTAGTTTTTATTAGCTGAGAGCAATGTTTGTTCTAGGCTTTTTGGTGGGATGGAGGGTTCCAGCTTCAGGTTGTCTTTGGTATTGCTGGCCATCTTGTGAAGCAAGAAGTTGCCATGCTTATGTGCTGGTCCCTGAGGTGCATCAGGCTTCTGGAGCTATTGGAAGAGCGCAGGAAGAAAGGAAATGGGATGATGCTTGTGGAGAGGGGTTGTGAGAGGATTCAAGAAGGAGCCTCTGTTCTGTTCGTGAAGCTCCTGTTGGCTCTGGGGAAGCTTGGAATCTCCCAGTGTTCCGTGATGGGGAATTTGTGGCCTTAGTTCTTGTCCCTCCTCTTCCTGTGCAGTTCTGTCCTGCTCCTGCCTGGGAGGAGGCAATTTTGGCTCATCCAGGCACTGCTCAATAGAAGAGTTGAGGAAAAACGAAGAATAGGAGAGGGCTGCTTCTCTCGCTATAGGTCCTTGTGCCTGTGCTTAGAAAAGCTGACTTGGCAAGGTGTGGGTGGCCATGCCTATATTCCTGCTGAATGCTGAAAACCACCATGTCCTGTGGGACAGCTCAATTAGGAAAGACAGGGACTTGCCAAGAAGTAAACGTGGGTCTGCTGCCTCAAGAGATATCTTAGTTGTACACTTTATTGGGCAAAGATGCTGGGTGAGTGGGTGGGTGCAGGTCCTGTTGCGGCTGACAAGATCCGATGACATTAATATCAGTTCATTTGCTAAGTCGATTGTTTAGGTAGTGGCAAGGAAAGGTGTGGCCCAAGTGCCATGGGGAGGGTTGGCTTGTGGTGAGCAAGTTGAGGGTCCTGGCTGAGAAAAAAATGAAGGTGTCTGCTAGCTGTGGAGGGGAAAGAGGCAAGTTTTCTGATATTCAGATTTTTTCCTGTAAAGCACGTACATATACCTAGTAATTGTCCTAGCTCTTTTTACCAGTGTCAGATCAAAACAAAACTTGCAGGTCTATAATTAAAACATAACAAATCGTAAAACTACCACTCAATTTCTCCTGCCTTTTTGTGCAAATGAAATTTAGAAATTGGCACAAAGAAAACCTTCATGAAAACTTGTCAGTGCTAATAAAGATGAATGAGTTGAACTTTCACTTTGCTTGTATTTCCTTCCTATTTAAAGTTTCTAAAAGGCCTTTTAACCTTGAGAGGCTTCTTTCTTTTTTTAAAAGATAATTAAGCCTTTTCCAGTTACAACTGTTTTGTGAACATGAGAAAAACCAGACAAAATAACCCCACTAGCCTGGTTTTAACTTCCAGTGGGCCTACTTAAATTCAGTACTGCTTAACAGTTACACAAATACAAAAAAAAATTGATTACAGAATATAAAACAAGTGATGATACTAGTTACATGTTATTTTTGAAGTGGTATTGCTTTCTCAGGTTTTCGGACAAAAATACAAGAATGCTGTCTTCAGGCAAGTTAAAACTTGCTGGCATGTTCACGGTAATATAGTGTCTCTGAAAGAATGTAGATTTATCTAGGCAGATTCAAGCTGGAGAATAAAATAATTCCTATTTTAAGGGCTAGTATTTAAGTTGACTTTGGATTATATTGATATATCTTTCTAGGAATTGGCCTCTTATGATGAGGGTATGCTGTGTTAACTGAGTACTGCTCTTCTCTTGTGTAGGGTTAATAACAAGTTTCCAAGATACGAGTAGGCCTGGCATGAAATAATAGTGATTTACTCTTGTTTTTCTGCTGTGTCGGGGAATCTCTTAATATTTCAGAGAGATACAGTAGTCTTTCCTATGAAGATGGGAGTGAGGGAACAAGCTTAATTGTAGCCCAGCTGAAAAGCTCACAACTTACTATGTGTCCTTGAGATCATCTGTTAAATGTATATTTAAAAAAGTCTGCTTTTATGTTCTAGAGTACTTTAATTTGAGATTATTTCAATCTTAAATTCGCTCTTGTTTGTGCTCACAAACATTCAGCAGTCCTGCAGTTCAGATCGATCACTGGTACTTAGACATTGTACATGTGAAGTTTTAAACTACTTTCCTGTATGATGCCAGGCGATCCTTGCCTGAATGAAGCAGTCAGCCTTCTGCAGGGCAGTGCTCCAGAACCTTAACAATGAGACCACTTGCTTTCATCCACTACTGATTTCTCATTTGTTTGCAAAAGGATACAAGCCTCTCCAAGTGCATTCTCTTGTTACACAAACTAGTTAGTTACATATACAGAATATAATGATAAGAAAAAGGAAAAAAAATGGTTCTGGGTTACTTACATTGCTTTTGCTAGTCAGCGGTTGTCACAGAACTGCTCTTGCAGCCTGACCAGTGAGTGACTATTAGCCATCTGCAGATAGTGTGGTGGATGTAGAGCCGAACTGCTTCTAAGTGTATCTCTAAGCAGATAACGAGTTCTTCTAACTTTTTTTTTAAACCTCTTCTGCTTTGCAGGAAGTTAGTCACCTTTAAATCTTCCTCTTCTTTTCAGATTCTTTTTCTGACTGCGATACTAGCTTTTAATCATAAAGACTGCAGGAGAGGGATATATGTGATCAGTACAGAATAGACCTCACCAGTAAGACAACTGAGATTTATGAGTGGAATAATAGTTGTAGTTCTTCAGGCAAAAGTCTGAAATGTCTGAAGAGCAGGAATGGAAAAGGCATCTATGCAGTAAAGCCCTGAGAGTTTTTCATAGAGCAGTTGAGAGTTATCAAGAATGTTACAGGTGACCGTGCTGTGAAGAGAAGCATCTACTTGTCCTAAATCTTCGGGGTGGGGTGGTGGTGAACTCAATGCTTATGTGTTGCAAAGAAATTTCCAGTTGATTTCTTCCCTGTGGAAGAAGCACGTCCCCTTGAGGCTTAAGTCTTCTCTGAATAATTAATCCATTGGGTCTCTGTCCTCAGAGAGAGAGAGATGAAAACTGTTGAAGGCTACTATGTTACACCTGAAAAAGGAAGTCATTAGCAAGTCTTCAGACACATTCACATAAATTAAAAACACTTGCATCCTCTTTCCTTAATAATAGATGAAGCCTTTAGGATTAGAGTTTAAAATAAAAAGGAAAAAAACAACTAAAAAAAAAACCCTACGTGAGTAAAATTCCCTTTTACTTAGTTTGACTTGCCCCTAAATGACTCTTTTTCCAGATCGCCCCCATTCTTCCTCTTGTCTTCTCCATTCCTGCATGAGATGTGGGGAAGGGAATACTAGGGTAATGACACTTTAAAACTCCCCATGTGCTGAAATTGCAGAGAAGACTTATGATTTGTTCTCCCAATTCCTTTAATTCTAGACCTGAAGTATTTTCCTGTGGCTGAACAGTATTTTATTTCTAGTTGATAACCGTGTTAATGATGAATAAATTTTTAACCATTGGTAGGGAAAGAATGTTTGGATGCTCATAGTTCAGGAAATAAAACTTAACACGGTTGTGTACTTTCTTTGGTTTTGACTTTGCATTTGATTATATGTGACCAAATTGCTGCTCTCCTTTTCTGTATTCCAGATTGGTGGTCTCTTATGCCAAACTCTTCTTGTTTAATTCTAGGTATAATGGATCCCTCCCTAATGGTGACAGAGGACGCAGGAAAAGCAGATTTGCCCTTTACAAGCGACCTAAGGCAAATGGAGTTAAGCCCAGCACTGTTCATGTGATTTCTACTCCTCAAGCATCGAAGGTATGTGGCAGTGGGGCAAATCCTGTTTTTTTCGAATGATCCTGGGTGGAGAACAACTCTCGTATTACTGTTGACGTACCTTGCTACCAGTTCATTCTGTGGTAGTCAGATGTATTTGTTTTAACAAGTCTGCAGTGGATTTTCTTTCTAGGTGTGTATATCTTTAATGCACTTACCTGTTTAAAATAGTGTTTAACCTCAGGTATGAGATAATCTGACCTTTGTGTCCCTGTTCAGACAGCTGACTTTGTCAATGCTGACGGTTTTATCTGAGCCATAAAGTAGTCACATAATACAAATACAAGAAGTATTTTCATTTTTTTCTCACTGGAGTGTAAGATCGGTATGTCTCCCTTCAGAAGGATAACTGACATGGTATAAAAAACTTAATGATCCCTCTGGGCCTTTCATTTTTGTTGCTATAATGATATTGTATATGTTTTCACTTGAAGTCTACTGTAGGTGAAGGATGAAAAGCAGCGAAGTAAATATATTAACATAGTAATATATTAATGTATAGAACTGCGTGTGTTAAAGTTCTGGTGGTGGAACATAATTCAAGCTGAAAAAAAAAAATCATCCTATTTCTTCTCTCAAACCCTTTTTCCTAGAAGCAAAAAGTGATGAGAGTTCTGGCCAAACTGGAGGGGGAGTTCTGTGTTGACACTCACAAAAGTGGGTGATTTGTAGGAGCTGTACATCACTTTTATCAAAAAATATATTTTGAGGCAGGGAACGAACATACACCATTCTCAGAAACATGTTGTCTAATTTAGACAAAGATAAGACTATTGTTTATTAAATAGTACAGGATTATGTTTTCTTTTATGATACAGTACACTGTATATACCTAAACTTATCAAAATATACAATATCAGAGCTTGTTTGGTTTTTTAAAGATTGTATAGGGCCTGCTTAATGCAGATAAACATGTAGTCTTTTGGGTTAAAAGTTTCTGTAAATATTTTTCAGTGTTCATATTCTCAAAATGAAAGTATTGGTGAGTTAAGTCTTCCTGATGAAATCAGCCTTCAAAACAGAAGGTCTGTAGTATATGTTTGTGTGTTGGTAACAGGTCTGTTGATAAAATGTAACAAATGGAGGGGGGGAAAAAAAAAAGGAAAGTGTTTTCCATAGCTGATGGAAATATACACGTGTTCTTACTGGATAATCTTAAGCATTGGACTGCAGATAGTATTTCGGCATTTGAGTTGCAAAATATTTAAACACCTGGCAGACACCGCAAGGTATCTGGTTAATGTTCATCTGCATTGTTATTGTAGTGCAGATAAAATACATGTGCTGTACAAATTAGTGCCTATATAGAGATAGCATAGGGTCTGAGACGTTAAAGCCCCTCCTTTAAGGATTTGAATTCAGGTAGACGTGTCAGGTTGAATGTATTCTTTTGCACTTTCTCTAAACCCTTATAAAAGAGCTTTTGTGTATTTATAGTGTTGTCTGGGGCAAGACTGGTGGACATGTGCCACAACAGTGGTGTAGTGGATTTCAGTTAGTGCCCTTTCAATGCACAGAAAGGATGTTTGCGTTTTAACATGCTTTCATAGGCTTTTCTGACATCTTAAACAGCAGAGCCTAAATGTGTTTTACTAGGAATGGCTTCTGCATACGACTTCTGCAGATGGTTCCAGAAACACTGACTAATAGAGGAAAAGAGTGAGCTGCTTTGTTCTTAGAAAATAATGTGCAACTTGACCTTGAAAGTTTTGTTCTGCTCTCGGTCTTTCAGTCTAACCCTTATTTAAGGAAGATAAAACAGTGGGAGCTTGTGCTGCACAGGATATTAACAAGTTTCCTCCCTTAACATCCTTCCTTCTAACTTTTCGTATCCAGTTCTCTGCTTTCCTTTGCTTGTCTGTCACTGTGTAAACTGGATCTTTGAGTAGAAAGAAACATGTTACTTTTCAGAGTACTGACGTTTTTTGGGTGATGGATTTAGCAGAGGTGGGTAAAGCACTGACTGTCTCCATTTGTTTTGTCTCTGCTGTGGCACGGATGCTTGAATAAGGTACATAGCTGGTTTTGTGCTAATTCCATTAATGCAGCAGCTCAAGAACTGTAACTGTCACCAATTTTCAGTTAGGATCTATTGCAGTTTTCAGGCTGACACACTGAGAGGATGCTTGTCATGTTCCATTGTCCCTGCTATGCAGGTGTCAAGGACAGCTGGAATAGCAATGGTTTCAGTAGTAAATTTAGCTGAGCTAATTGCATATGAATCAGTGCCTTTTGTTTTTTCCATTGAAGTGCTTGTTTTTTGACACTCTGCCTTCTGGAGGTGCTGAAGAAAATTTAGAACTGTTTGGCCTTTCTTTGGGTATATGGGTATATTTTGTGGGGGGGAAGCACTGCATGGGGTAATAAGTCTCAAGTTTTTTCAGAGTATTGTTAATATATGCATGCATCTCCAACATTATGCACTTGACTTTAAAACCTATTTTATTAACTCTGTGCTTAGGCACCATTCAGGGAATTTTCTAGGGTCCCCTATTTTACAAAACTGCGTCTGTTTGAGACAGACACTTTCCAGCATTTTCAAAATTGGTGTTACCGTATTAAACAGATGATAAAGGAAGCTTTAACTCTTATGCTGTCTTTTTTTTTTTTCTGGTTACATGTCTGCGGTGTGTGTGAGACTGTTCATTAACTGCGTATGAACCTTATTCAAGATTTTAGTAATGCCCTTTGCTAGGCTAGAGAGTTCTTTTTCAAAATCAAGTCACAGGAGAGGCCATTCCTTGTATTGACTTGAGTCTCGTGGTGAAGAGGAAGACTGTCATCAGTCAGGATCATATGATCTGTGAAAACTTTCCCCTGACTACCAAACTCTTAGGTGTAAGTTCGCTACTAGCCCATCATGACATAGCTAGGATTGCTGATTTTTATTTTCAAGCTATTAGAGCTATTTAAAAATCCCAAAAGTTAGTTGTAATGTTTATTTTGTTTGGTTGAGTTGTCTTAACTGTAGCTTTCATGCGCAATAGGTAATGCTATGGAACTCAAGTCTAGGTCTGCTAGTGTCTGAGATGATTACAAGGTTTACTTATGCAGAAATTTTCCAGTGAGTGCTGAACTTCAACTGAGAGGGGAATGTAAGTTTTCAGAATAATTACCTGGAAATGATGGGATGCTAACCTGGAGTTTACTAGGTTTTTGGGGGGTATATGGGAGGCTTTTTATGTTTTTTTCGTATTTTGGAGGTTTGTGGGGATTTTTTGGTCTGGGATATACATGTCTGACAGGGGAAGAGGTATCTGTAACTGAAAAAAACAGCTTAATATCTCTGCAGCATAATATTTGAGGACAGTATGTCTTTCTTACAGATCATAAGTAGGTGAATAATACACCTTGTCTAAATAAAACTGTGTGATCCCAATTTCTGCCAAGCAAAGACGGTCATCTTCCTGTACACACCCAATCTATGGGTTGAGTGGGCTGTTAGGTTAACACTTCCCCAATGCAAACACAGGTGGATCTTCATTCCTGTTTCGTCCCCTTCATAGTCATCACTAACTCATTGTTGAAGATTGTTAGTTGGAGTTTTTAATTTTGTGGAACCATGGGAGAGAACTCCCCCAGTATCATATGAGGGGTACTGGCAGCTGGTGTTAACAATGAGGTTACTGGTGGTACTGAACACTCAAGTCATGTAATCCCCCATGACTCTAGGTATGTATGCATTTAGACTCTTCCTTGGTTTCTAGTGTTTTGGAATTACTTCCATGGGTGTGGAAGTTAGAAAAATGAAAAAGGAGCTTCATGTACATTTGAGTTACTGGAAGTATGGCATTAGGAAGCATGAATTGTTGACATTAGTCCTTCAGGATTCCCTGGGATTACTCTGGAAGCATGAATGAATTCTATTGTAGCAGCATGTGTGGTATTTGAGGCCTTCCGAAGTATTGAGTCAGTGGGCAAGAGAATATAATTAGCAAGCACTAGAAGTACTCATTTCTAACAAGTGAATGTTGTACTTTGATACCTAAGAGCTTGTATTCTTAATTCTGACTTCATAGAAGATTGTAAATGTCTTTTGAATTGCTGCAGAGTACAAAACAAACCCACCTTTAATACCTTTTTAGGGTGATATATCTTGGTATTTATTTTGTCTGCCTTTCTTGGGATCAAAGTTTTCCTTTGGTAACCTGTGGTAGATAAAGACAACCTATTTTCTCGTCTATGAAATTACTATTTCAAGCTGATGGGGGAAGATCTTCCCAACTTCAAGTCTAATTACCTGCCGAGCTGGCTTCTGCTTTATGCTGTCACAACAGCAGCTTGTATAGTCACTGGCTGGATTCCTGCAGCTCACATCAAGTTTCATGCTGCTACTGGAGAAGAACAAAATACAGCCATATGAATAATTATTAGATCGGGGAGAGAGATGCAATTTGTGTTTTGAGTGATGAGATAAAATGAACGTATAGGATTCTTGTGATTAGTTATCTACTGTAGATACTGCATCTGCTTTGACATACTTGATGAATTTTGAGTAAAAGGACCAGAAGTCCTTTTGGCACTGACAGCTTTTTAGTGTTCATTCTGGATGAGAGCTGTAGAGCTCAGCGGCTGTCAGGAGGCAACTGTGTCTGTCAGTGGCTTTTCTCTTTCCTATTGGGCTTATTTATGGTATAATCAGTTCATGGAGCACTAATTTGTTCTGAAGTAACTTAATCACATAGGTATCTTGAGAGCCCTGAGTTGTGCAGAGGCAGCTTTTTCTTGGCATATTGGACTGAGCCTGCTTGAATAATAGCTTCCTTGGTGTAGAGTGTCCTTTTCTTCCATTAAATGTGCATCATCTTAACACGCTAAGTCCCTGTCCCCTTTCCCTTGCAAATAATAGGGAATGGTTAGACAAAAGAAAATGGTTAGACCAGTTTCATTACTGGGGCTTAATAAATAACAACTGTTACTTGGTTTGAAGCTCTGCTTCCTGAGCTTTTGTGACCTATTGAGCAGAATGCATGTCAAAGGTTTTGGAAAATCGCTTTACAGTGTTTTCTAACAAAATCCAGATGTTTGGTAAAGGAAGGGGAATTAAAAATTGCTGAGGACTACAACAGTTATTTTTTTATGACTTAACATTGTTTTTCGTTTTCATGCTTTCCCTTCAGAGGGTAGACAAAAGATCAAAAAATGCTTTCCTTGTAAACTGTGTTTAAACTACATCTGCTATAAATCAAGAGCAGATTCTACTTGAATTTGGGTGCCCTTTGAAAGCAGGGGAAGGTGCAGTGATCACCAGGGCTAGTATTAACAAACTCATGAGTGCTGGGTTTCCCCATACACCTTCACTTCCTGCAGGGACCCAAGCTGTGTAACCCACCACTGTGCAATATCTATCAGTTTGCAACTTCCTGTTACCAAAGCATATCCTTGAAATCTTATCAGTAACTAGTGTTGAAAGGCCTTATGTGTATTTTCACAAATAATGAGGATTTTATCCTTGAATGTATCAAGCATGAGTTAAAGAAAAAGAACTCCTAATCAAAGGAGGCAAGTATTGTATCATTCTCGAGGAGGCGCATCGAGCACAAGGACCTTGAGGATGGTATTAATCGACACATTTTGAGAAATTTAACCAACTTGGCAGGAAAGTTTTTAGTGTCCTAAGCTGAACTACCTTCCTTATAATACTAAAAATCACACTCATAGGTCAAGACGACCCTTGCCCAGGTGAAGAACCTTCCCCTGAGCATGTGTGGTTGGATTACACCAGCTTGGTGGTGTAATTGTATGTAAATTACTAACCAATCAAACATAGGTAGGAGGTACTAATATTGTAATGATGTTGTAAAATGTGTATAAAAATTGTGTGGAGAGTTCTTATGGGGGTGCTTGATTTGTGGAAACCACCAAGCACCTAGCCTTGCCTGCAACTCTGAAATAAATAATCAATGTCTTGTCCTGGCGTGTGAAACTGGCTATTGCACACTGGGTAACGGATACAACTTTTCAGGCAACATTCCTTTACCCTGTCAGAAATAACCTGGAGGAGTTAAGTCTTTTGGAAATGGAGAGCTAGGGGAAGGCTGTAGTGTAAGGTCACATGCTGCAAACCTTTGCTGTCTATCAGGGAATGTCCTGAATTGTTTGTGCCACTAGAAAAGCTGCAGGTAGGATTTGTACTGCAGACAGCAGAGCCACTCATTTCACTGAAAAGTAACAATTTCACTACTTTAGCTTCAAGTAGCATGACTTGTTTAAAATGGTCTTGTTCCAATTTGACTGGTTTCTGCATGTTTCCCCACTATTGCTCAGGAATTAGAGTAGAAATTTTGGACCACCTACTGCAGTGGTGCAGCTCTGTTCTGTCCTGTTACACGTTTACTCTGTTTGGACTCTTAATTGGCTGGAATGGATCTGGTCTTAGAAGTGCATGTCTCCTGAGAGCTGGGCTGGTCTGAGCTTCCTAAAAGTTAGAAGAAAACCCGAAACTTTCACGTTAACTTTGAACTGCAAAGCCCCTGTAGAGAGAGACAGTTGGATTCTAGCCTGTATAGAATGTAGTTTTATAGAACATATGACAGAGAGCCTGTCCTTGACTAAGACTTGGGCCGCAGAGCTGAAGACACATGTTCTGGCACTGTTGAAGAGGCATAAGGCAGTGTGCATCTTATTCTTATGTTACCCTTTTTCAGTGAAATTGAAGGTTGCTGGAGTATTTGTTGCTAACATCATGTATATAGGTTGTTTCATGCTCAAAATAAAAATGTGGTGACAAGGGGAACATACAGCTAATGGTGTATGTGCTTTTCCTATTGTTTCAAACTGTAGTGTCCAAACAAAATTGTCTTAAATGGATGGAATGTTGTGTTTTGGAAAAATCAGGTAGCATATACTCAGTCACAGCAGTGTGTAACAGCTTTTCTGGAACAGAGGAGTTGGAACTGCATCAAAGAGTAGATGAGACTCCTATGCTCTAAGGCTTTGTTGAGGGGGGCAATTATTTTGAAAACAGCGATTCAAGCTTCGTGGGCCAGCAGTAACTTTTCAAAGAAACAAACAGCTGCTATTCCTGTTTTACAAATTAGAAAATACTTATTTTCCAGAGTTCTTTGAGACTTTGTTGATGGAAAGAACAAAATCTAAATATTTCTCTTTCTGGGAGTCTTTTATGACTACATCTGTAAAATGAGTATTTTTATCTCTTCACTAAATGAAATACTAGAGGGGTGACTGATTTGTCAGACTACAAGACTCCTCTTTCCACTGTTTGTAGGTCTCTTGTCTGAAACCTGTTTATGCTTTTAGTTGCAGGACTACTTTGTTTTGGGATCCTGCTGTCTTGCTCCTTCTTAACACCAAAGACCTCACAAAGTTTTCTAGGAGAAAACAGGGAGTAGTCCATCAGGATAATCTCTTTTGAAGGGATGTATCCCCAGCAAAGTGCTTATGGTGATACTTCATTCACTGAATGCTCCAAGCTCTTGAGCTCTGCGTGCAGATATTTTTTGTTATCTGTGTTTGGCGGCTATAAGAGCAATTCAGAATTATTTAGTACTAGGGGTTTGCTTCTGCAAGATCATTATCTTTTTTGATCATCTCAGAGCTGTCCTTCCATGAAAACAAGCTTGTCTAGCCATTGGATCTACATTAGAGCTTGTACTTACCTGACCTCCAATGTAAAGACCATGTGTGGTGTGTACAGACTTGTCTTTAAATTCTGCATATGTCTCTTGTCCATAGTGACTCTGCCAGTACTTCAGGAAGTTCAGGACTCTGCAGATGCCTGCTGTGAGATAATGCATGTGGTAATATATACTTTGGCCTTCTAATTTCAGTAACAGCAGATGCCTATCACTTTGACTTAAGGAAATTCATTAAAGGCCCATCACTGCCAGCTTGCTTGGTTGTACAGTAGTCAGTTTTCCTCCAGCTCCATATCAGTGTGAGCTCAGAGTGATCTCTCCTACTCTGAGTTCACCACAGTTAGGGAATGATGGATGTTTTCTCCTCTGCTTTTTGATACTGGCAATCACAGAGAGGTATCAGTCTCTGTCAAGCTGAAAAACTGTAGATTTGGTGAAGTCAGATTCACTGAAGTCAGATTCACATATTGCCCCTGGAACTCTCACTCCAGTGACCACTGGCCTGGCATTTGGCTGGTTGGTCATGAGAAAAGTACCAGTGTCTTAACAGTGATCTGGCTCGGACTGGGATTATCCAGAAGTGTGGTGTGCTCAGCCTTGGATGTTGACAACTACTGCTTTTTTGTGGTTCCAGAGATTTCCCTGGGAACTATTCCTGTTTTTTAGGTTCATGATAACAAGACACAATTTCTTCTTCTTTTGTCCTAGCCCAGGGTAAGGAAAAGGGAAAGCAAACATAGGTTTGATTTCTATTTAATTAGTTTTATTTCATGGCTCCCATGTGACCAAAGAAACTGTGGTTCCAGGGCCTGTTGTGTAGTAACTTGTAGCTGCACAATTCTGTTTCTCCTCCCAGATTTCTCAGCTGATTGGAGGCTTAGATGACGAAGCACCTCCCAGGTTGTAGCTTGAATAACTTCTGTGTCTACACCAGTACTGTTCTACTTCAGTAAGAGGTTTTGTTCTCAAGCAGGAGAATTAGAAAAGAATCTGGAACTTTCCTAGTGATATAAAGCATTCCTGTAGAATGGTTCATCTCCTGAGATTGGCCTTAGTTACACGTCACCAGCATAACACAGCGCTATTGCTGAAATATCTAGATGCTGTACTTGGAAAAAGCTGTCCTTTGCTGAAGTGTGAACTCTGGGAGGCTTTTTCCCACAACTGGGTATTCGGTTGGTTCTGCTTGGAGTCCCTCACTGTATGGGTGGACATAAGCTCATCACACAGATAACCAACCAGCCTCTATCTTTGAGGCTCTTTCCTTCACAGTGTCTTAACTGTGTATCTGTTTAACATGAAATCTCCTCCTGAGTCCAGATTTCAAGAAGAGGTAATTAAGGAGATCATGTGGTTGAGCGAAAGTGACGAGGTGCATTTTTTGTGCTTGAGGTTTGAGTGAGTGTTATTAAAGCAAAACTTTTCATCTGTACTGCGTGAATGCAAAAAAGTGCATGAATGGTCAAAAACTCTTCAGCAATTATGGATTGATTTCTCTAGTTTGCACATTTGATGGCACTGTACTTCATATATCCAAACCTTACTAGTTTTGAATTTTCTACAAAGCAGGTTTGGAGGAAATATCAAATAGGACAGTGACTGCAAACCCACAAAAATGAAAGGAGGACTGAAAGGAACTTTGGGGGTCTTTGTGGGTTACTTTTGACTACTAACCTTCATAGGAAATGTCATTCTATTATAAACTTCAGACAATAGACTACTGTGTAAGATACGCAGAAATTTTTCCTCCTCCCTTTTTTCTTATGCTAGCATTTGGTTTTCCACAACATTTTCTCTCTGCTTCAGCCTGCTAAAGAAGGTCAACAATAAGGCAGTGCCTTGGTGGTCCAGGTGGGAGGCAGGCAGGAACAAAGCTGACCTTGCTTTAGCATGGGCAGCTGCTCTTATTTTGTTCCAAATGAAAAGCTAGCCTTGGAAAGCTGGATTGCGAAACTTCTAATTGCTCATAAAGTGTTCTTCCTAACTCATCCGTCCCCCTCAAAGCTTTCTCAAATCTTACTGTTTGGTGTTTTGTCACAAAAATTGACTCTATTGCTGCTTGAGTGTAATAAATAAACCATAAGTCAAAACAAAATGTTTGCAATTTTGTGCAGGAGACAGCCTGTGTTAAATATCTTAAAGTATTGCTCTGTTACAATCTTGACTGTTACTGGGAGGATCTAACTCTAGTTTCCTTGGTTAAAATATCTTGGTTATTTAATGTTGTATCTTAGTATCTCTGTGCTGTAGTAGCAGATACTGCTGGAGTTGAGAGGATTACTGTGTCGTCATGTGATGCATATGAAAAACAGGACTCCTCCTGAGCAACTCTTCCCCTCCGCCCCGGAAATAATAGAAAAGGATTTAATAAAGGAAAGAAGTTGAATATCTATCTGTTAAGTTCCTTCTGGATGTGTGAATCTACCTAAGGTCTCAAGCAGATTGTGAAAAGATCAGGCTATTGAGTTAAGGTAGCTCCATTCATTACTGTAATTCAAAACTTTTCCAGAGTGGTTTTGTCAAATACCTACGTAATCTACATATTTAGATGATGCAACATATGTTTTACATCTGTTTTTCTAGACTGGTTTTATGGCTTTTGCCATGGAAATATTTTAGGGATTGGGGAGGGGGAAAAAATTCATTCCAATAATTATTTAAAGAATACTGGAATTTTTTGACAAAAAGGATTTGTAGCTTTAGATCAGTGGATATAAAACTTGCTACAGTAAAACTTGGGTACAGAGTTCATTAAATAAGTCTAAACAGGAGTATATGTTCCATACCTTGTACTTTGTTCCAATACTGGATGTTGGACAACTACTACTTCTTTACAGTCCCCTATTAAGACCCTTTGGCAGAATGCTTTTCTTCCTCTTTGCTGTGGGGTTTAATCCCAGACCTTCAAGTTCAGAAGACTTTTTTGGGGGGAGTGGGTGTGAGGAACATCCCGAAATCCTGAGAGATCAGCCTGTACCTCCCCTGCAAACATGCTCTGTAACATCCAAGGCTTATTTCTAATCCTTAGTGCTCTAGGATTAATCTCCCTCTATACGAGTACCAGCACGCTTCCTACTGTCCTGTCTGCTGTTGCTTTAGTTCCGGTTTTCCTCACTTTGTAAGCTCTTGATGTGGAGCACTGCCTAATGCTTTGGAAAATCGATATTTGTGTGATGGTGGTGGTGAAGCAGTGGCATTGTATCGCTTGATTCCATCACCTTAAGGAGGGATTTCCCTTCCTGGAATCTCCTTCTCCAGATGAAGATCCTGAGGTGAAAATGTAGGGCCCTAATCTTTCTCTGTGACTGTGTGAGTAAATGTTCAGGAATTCTGTGTAGAAACTACTCTGATTAAACTTGAGCCATAATGATAAATAAAAATATATGTATGCATACCAAATACAGATGACAAGAGGGAACACCATATAGTGTGGCAGCATGAATGTACTGAGGTTTTTTTCAGACTGAAGTAGTAATTCGTTTTACCTGGTGTCAGCGAAGGTAACCACATTTAGCCGTAAAAGCACTAAACCACTTTGAAACCTGAGCATAGAGGCACCCTCTTAGGTCAAAGGGTTGGATGGCTTCAAACAAATCTCTGAAAATGAGAAGATTTTGGAATGTAACAAATTGTACCTGTGCCTTAGGTAGGATTGCGGGCTATGCAAATGCTGAGAGATGATAGTTCTGCCTCAACAAGCAAATGTTACAGCTTTCACAAAGCAGTAATCCTTTTGGTTCTAGTGTTTGCCACATAATGCTTAGCTGCAGTGTTGATGGGAGAGCATTAATGTGAATTAGGTGATCTCTGATACCCAAATAGTCTTGCTCCCAGCTGTAATAGTCCTGCCTAGAATTGCTCTGAATAAACTGTTTTGTACTAGATAAAAACAAAACACCACAACAGTGCTCAAAGGTAGATACAGAGATGGTCCATCACTTTGGCAGCTTAGCTGTTTCAGCAGATCTTACTTGTGGAGGTCATTGAAAGGAGTGTCAGGGCCATTAAGGCTGGGCTTGAGCCTGAGACTAACACCTGTGGTGACACACTTGTGAACACACTTTGACTTCATACTTCATGTGTGTGAAGATGCTGAAGCCTTGTCTGTGCTGGTTTAGTCTGTATGTTAGTGGAGTCTAGAATGTGGCTCAGCTGAGCAGCATGTGCCTGTTTTAAAGCAAACTGATTTGGTCAAGGCTTCATTGACTCAGTAGCACCTTAGACATCTGATGTATACAGTAGGTCACACCACTTTAGGCTTCTTAATTGCTGATTTAATGCCAGCTGAAGATGACTCCAGAAGGAACTCTAGCAAGTTTGGATACCATGGATGTTTGATGCTTTGGGACCCTCATGTAATCTGTTGTCCTTCAGTAAGTTTTCTGCTAAACACTCAAGGACTGTTGGCAGAATCTCTTCCCCCTCCCCCCCCCCTCTTTACACCTGCCAAGATTCAGATACTCTTTGTTTTGAAGTCAAGGAAGCCTTCTGCAAGGAAACGTCATACCCGGAATCATTTGTTAATTGTGCGTAGCTCTGCTCATATTTAGAGCTGGCTTCTAGCCCTGAATACTCTGTCTTAACAGCAATATTTTCTTGGCTTTCACTTGCCAACTTGTGAATTGAGTTGTTAGTACTAGTAAAAGTTCATAAATCATGAATACCTCAACTCTGTCTAATCTAAGAGACATAATGTCTCTTTATCATGTGTAAACTTTTCCTGTTGTGTATCAATATGTATTTAAAGGACAACAAAGACAAAAAGTAGATTTCTTTTTTTAAATGGAAAACATCCTCATTTGAATATTAAGGACTCTCAGTCTCATTTCAGTGACTGGCCAAAGTCTTTGCATTAATTTGACATAATGGTTTGCTGTTTATGCGCTTTCTTTATTTTTGGGCTTGGTTTTTTATTTTCACAGAATCATAGGGTTGGAAGGGACCTCTGGAGATCATCTAGTGCAACCCCCCTGCCAGAGCAGGGTCACCAAGAGCAGGTTGCACAGGAACGCGTCCAGGTGGGTTTTGAATGTCTCCAGAATCAGAGACTCCACCACCTCTCTGAGCAGCCTGTTCCAGTGCTCTGCCACCCTCAGAGTAAAGAAGTTCCTCCTCTTGTTTAGGTGGAACTTCCGATGCTCAAGTTTGTGCCCATTACCTCTTCTCCTGTCCCCGGGCACCACTGAAAAGAGCCTGGCCCCATTGTCCTGACACCCACCCTTTAAGTATTTGTAAGTGTTGATAAGGACCCCCTCAGTTGTCTTTTTTCCACACTGAAGAGACCCAAATCCCTCAGCCTTTCTTCATCAGAGAGGTGTTCCAGTCCCCTCATCATCTTGGTAGCTCTCTGCTGCACCCTCTCCAGCAGTTCCCTGTCCCTCTTGAACCGGGGAGCCCAGGACTGGACACAGTACTCCAGATGAGGCCTCCCCAAGGCAGAGTAGAGGGGGAGGATGACTTCCCTCGACCTGCTGGCCACACTCTTCTTGATGCACCCCAGGATGCCATTGGCCTTCTTGGCCACGAGGGCACGTTGCTGGCTCATGGTCATCCTGTTGTCCACCAGGACTCCCAGGTCTCTTTCCACAGAGCTGCTCTCCAGCAGGTCAGCCCCCAACCTGTACTGGTGCATGGGGTTATTCCTCCCCAGGTGCAGCACCCTACACTTGCCCTTGTTGAATTTCATAAGGTTCTTCTCTGCCCAAATCTCCAACCTGTCCAGGTCTCTCTGTATGGCGGCACAGCCTTCAGGTGTGTCAGACACCCCCCCCAGCTTTGTGTCATTGGCAAACTTGCTGAGGGTGCACTTGTCCCCTCATCCAGGTCATTGATGACTATATTGAAGAGGACTGGACCCAGTACTGACCCCTCGGGAGCACCACTCGTCACTGACCTCCAACTAGACTCTGTGCCCCTAATAGCTACCCTCTGAGCTCTGTCTTTCAACCAGTTCTCTATCCACCTTACTCTCCATTCATCTAGCCCACTCTTCCTAAGCTTCCCTATGAGGATGCTGTGGGAGACCATGTCGAACGCCTTGCTTAAGTCAAAGTAGACCACATCCACTGCCCTCCCCTCATCTATCCATCCAGTCATGCCATCATAGAAGGCTATCAGTCAGACATGATTTCCCCTTGGTGAGTCCATGTTGAGTACTTCTGATAGCTTTCTTTTCTTCCACATGCCTTGAGATGACGCCCAGAACGAGCTGTTCCATCATCTTTCCAGGGATGGAGGTGAGGCTGACCAGCCTGTAGTTCCCCAGCTCCTCCTTCTTGCCTTTTTTGAAGACTGGAGTGACATTGGCTTTCCTCCAGTCCTCAGGCACCTCGCCTGTTCTCCAGGACCTTTCAAAGATGATGGAGAGCGGCCCAGCAATGACTTCTGCCAGCTCCCTCAGCACTCTCGGGTGCATCCCATCAGGGCCCGTGGACTTGTGAATATCTAATTGATCCCCCACTTGATCCTCCTCAACCCAAGGGAAGTCGTCTTCTTTCCCTGTTAATTCCCCTAATGCCTGGGACTCCTGAGGGCTGGGCTGAGCAGTAAAGACCGAAGCAAAGAAGGCATTCAGTAACTCTGCCTTCTCCGCATCCTCTGTCACCATGGCTCCTGTTTCATTCAACAGTGGGCCCACAACTTCTCTGGTCTTCCTTTTGCTTCCAATATACTTGTAGAAGCCCTTCCTGTTGAGCTTGACATCCCTGTTCATACATTGGTCTAGATGGCACACTCCTCTTGTTACTAAAACAGATGACTAGTGTCAAAGGAAACTTACAATCTATTGCGGGGGTGGCATGCAATTTAGAGTTGCAACCATTTTTCATGTAGCATCTCAGATACATTTGAATCTGTTTATTTAGTGTCTGCTAACTATAGCCAGTATGATGTTTGAATGCTCTTTCATCCAGACTAGTGGAAGACTTTGAGAGGAATAAGATTCACTTTTGATGGAATTCGGTAAGAGAACTTTGTTAACAGCAAGCAAATGCATATGGAGCAGAAAGGCCAAAAAAGTACTGTCTTGACACTGTCAGTGCCGTATTAATGTAATTTATGATTATGCCTTGCTGTAGTAGTTGTATATTAATAGTTTGTTACACTGAATGTATGTTTTGCTTCACATTAGAGGGAAAATACCTTGCCTTTAAAATAGAGATTGTGGTTCTATTAAATTGCATTTGGCAGAAACTAAGATGGATACCTTTCTGAGTCGTGTTGTCTTCTCATCAAGTATGCAGTTTGGCTGGCTGTATGTGTAAACAGAGTGAAGTCTTGCTCCCTGATGTGGTGTTTTGGGTGAATTACTTACTGCAAAGTTGTTAGGTTGGGAGTTAGTTCCTAGATTTGCCAGGACTTTAAAGCATTAAAAAATGGGTCTGAGGGACTTGCATTAAACTCTTAAATAATTGACATACAGGATTGGGCTGTGACGTAGTTTTGGAAGAGCGGATTATAACTACTTTTTTATGAGAAGATGGCATACAATGTGGAAATAAGGTGATAAAGATGCTTGCAGTTTGTCATTTTCCCTTACGCATAATTTCCTGTGCATCTTATGAAAATAGATATAAAATATACCTTAAAGAAGTGGACCTTTGATTTAATGAATTGGTTTGAAAGGATGGGTTAAAGACCTTCTCCAGTCACTTTTCTTCCCAACACACCTCCCCTCTCCCATTCCCTGCCAATCACCCGTCTTGTGCTGCTTCTCTCCTCAGTGCTTTTGTCCCTGGGAAGTAAGGGACACCAGGAGTCTTGAGGCTGGTGGGGTATTTTTTCTAGTTGGCTGATGAGAGGTATCAGAGAGATGCCTTTGAGTTTTTTAGAAAAACACTGCTGAACATTTTCTTCTTGGAAAGAAAAATGTTAAAAGTGTACTCATGGGGTTTTTTTAAGGGAATTTTCCTTCTCATTTTGCATTTAATATATAAAACATATATGCAGTGTGCTTAGCACTCACTACTGTTGTAGATCCTTGTTCCTACTGGAATACATAAAGTAAAAATTGTCCAGTATGCTCAGGAATTGTAAGACTTGATGTGTCCCAGTTTTCATTCATACCACTAACACTTGCACTGTGTTGAGCCATCATTCCATGTTGGTAGCATTTTATTTATTTATTTATTTTCCTTTTGAGCTGGCAAAATGAGAAACTTGTTCTTACCACAGCAAGTTTCTTTCCCTGTCTCTGAACACAAATTATGGCAGTGTAGCAGTGAAAGGGAGGGGGATGTGTTGACAGAATATTCACATATAGCATTAGATCTGGAAAAGGTATTTTAATAATCTGAAATGTAGAACTACAAATTGTTCTCTTAATCATTTGTTTTAAATGCCTGTGTTCATGAAAGTAGTTGAGAACACCGCTGGTTCTGGCTTAGGTCCTGAAATCTTTGTTGAATCCTGGTTTTGAATCTTCATGAATAAATTGGTCTTAACTTTGTAAAGTAGGGAATTGCATTGCTGTTTGTTCATGTTTCTGTGAAGGGGAATCTTGGAGCAATAAACATGCTTCTGTAATTAGAATATTAGTTACACTAGATTATCTCTTCGTTTTACTATTTCATACTGAAAATCAGTACTTTATAGGCTGCGCTAAGTGAGATGCACAGAGGCAAGCATTAAAAATTACATGTTACAGTTGACTTGAAACTCTTCTGCTGGTTTTATATTTTCCTTGGTACTGAGACCTTTTGCTACTGAAGGGAAAAATGTAGGATACATGCTGTTCTTTCATAGCTGTCGTTTCCTCAAAACTATTATTTTGCTTGGAAGCTTGTCTGAGCAGAAAGTGTCAGTCATCTATCTGTGTGTCTTGCGGCAGAACACTGATTTGTGATCTCCTGGTGTCACAAATCAAATGAGTCTTTCCAGATCTGAACAGAATTTTCAGCTCGTTTTTCCTGTAGCATTTTCACTGGAGAAGCTTCATAGTAACAACTCAGCTTTTTTCCTCCAAGAGGAATGTCTGTCTTTTGTTCTTACAACTTAAGCACATTGTTCTTTTATGAATGCCTTTTACATAAGTGCTGTGTGGGTTTTTTGTTTGTTTTTTAACTAAAAATTGAAAAAAAAAAAAAGAAAAAATCTCACATTAATTTGTAAAATTGCATTTGAACTTCCTAACAGAAGTTAGTCAGGTTGATGTGCAGTGATACAAAGCTGCAATTATCTCTATCTTTGTATTCCTGTGGGACTTCATTAAAGTGGCTTCTCTTTAGCTGCTTCTGTTTCCCAGCATGGGAAAGTTCAGGATTCAGCAGACACAACAAATACTTTTTTGTGTGCAGTATTTTATACCTGTGGATGGAACATTTAACCACCCTTTTTTGCTCTTCTTGTAGCAACAGGAGAATCTGCGTGAGTTCTGACAGACCTGCTAGTATTTAAACCTACTTGTTTGATAGCAGTGTAGTGAAAGTATCAACTGTTTTGCTGCATCAGCTCATTCCATTGCAATTAGCTAAAGACAGGGAGAGTTGCATCTCTGAAATGGCTTTAAACTGGTGTATTTCTAATATTGCTTAATACAATTTGACTGACATTTAATACTTTAACTCTTAAAACCTTATGCTGTAACAACAACTTTATGATGGGATAGTGTGTGTTTAAGCAGGCTTTCCTGGAGTTTTAGGTTTGATAATCAACCCTGAGGGCAAGTATTTAATACTTCAGATCCTCCAGGCTGTTAGTTGTGCATCATAGTAATATTGTCCTCTTCAGGTAGTGCTTTGTCTTTTCATAACACTTAAACTTTCTTTCATTTGACAATTTTATCTATCAAATCTAAGTTTGCGCCTTAGCACAAGACTGTAATAAAGATGCATTGGGTTATGGAAACAAAAACTGTCTGATGCTTGTACTTTCCACTGTGTAAGAATGTGTCAGTTGAGCACCTGGTATTTCAAGACCCTTTAAATGATTAAACTCCATATAATTCATATTAGATTTTTTTTATTTACAATTAAATGCTCTTTTTTTACTTACGTATTTTAGTGGGGCATAGTTCTTTTTCCATAGTGTATATGGTGATACCTTTGCCATCATTTAAGTGTTGAGTGCAAGTCAGGGAAAACGAATAGTTTATACATGCATTTGTAGCTCCTTGTTAAGAGAATGTCTTTTGAAGAGAATAATCTTAAGAGAATGATCTTTTGAAAATAATATGCTTAAGTTGCTATCTGCAATTCACAGTACTCTGATGCCTGCAAAATTAATATGAACTATTATTCAATATTTACATTTAGAAATAGAGCTGATATGGGGTGGTCTATCCTAAATATTTTTCTTAAAAGAGAACATGTCAATATATAGATTTGGCAGCATGCAAATCTTGGCTTTTTCAGACTCTCTCAGCAAGGAGGAGGGGAAAAAAAATGTACCATGACCAGTGAGAATTAAATGTTATAGCGTTGTGCATTGTTTTGTTCCATTTCAATGGAAGACAGGACTATATGAAGGATGACCCTAATTTTTTTTGCAAATAGGATTATCATCTGGGTTGAAGACAATTTAGAGCCCCCAGGGGAGCTGCCTATGGCAAATGTGTTAAGCAGCATACGTGAGAAACTCATTCGGCAAGTTCTAGTCCTAAGCAATTCCTTTCTTGCCTACATAATAATGCAAGGAATCTCTAAGTCATCACTTGAGAAGAAACTTTCTTTGGCATTTCTGTAACTTGCTGAGGATTCGTGTAAGTGAAATGCTCATATAGTAAAGGACACTTTCAGAAAGCATATGGGGAAGTAGGAAGGGGGAATGTGGTATTCTAAACTACTTATCCTCCCCTTCGTTGAGGAAGAGGGCAGGAGCATAGCATGAATGCCATGATCTAGTTTCTCATCCATTTCAGTTAGATTGGGCCCCTTATGGTATCTTTCCTATAGTTAAAGTAATGAGTCATTCTTTAAGTTTGTTAGGAACATGAGAGAGCCCGGCTGTGTTTCCTTCCCAAAGGTTGGTGGGCATGATAAAGCTTGCACAGTACCTCTTCAGAGCCTTTTCATCCCTGTTCACACGTATTTGTTACCTGTATTTGGGGTGAAAAGCAGAACGGTGTGTGTTTATTCACTGGAGGGTTATAAAGTGAGTCCTGGTCTATTGAGTAAGTACTAAGAAAAAAAAAAAAAAACACTTGAATGGGTGTGTTTCCAAGAATCCTAAGGGGCCTAAGAGAGAGAGAGTGAGAGGGCATGCTGGCTTGGTAATTGATTGCTAGTATTAGAGCAGTGGGGGAATTCCTGAAGAGTTTTAATGGTCCGCTAAGAGTGTGAAAAGGTAAACTGGATGATTAGGGACCAGTTCCCATCTACAGGATGGGAATACAATGCTAGTGAACACAATTCTGTGGATAACATGCTTTTATCAATAATTGTCAGATCTATACAGGATCTTGGCATGCAAGCTTGTCTGATTAACTGTATCAGTACCCTGTTGCATATAATCCTAAACAAGTTATTGTGGTTCAGCTGCCTGGTGGTAACAGTCTAACTGTGCTGTTACTATGGAGAATGTGAGGAAGCTTGCGTGTTTTTAACTGAGAGGGATAAAATAACTCCTAGTGTCCCACAGTATTGTATGATGCTGTGAAGTGAGAATTGTGTACAAGGATGGTAGAGCAGTTGATTTGATGATGATTTTCCTTATTCTTTAAGATTATTTTTTTACTTAATGATATTCTGGTATGAAAGATCAAGAAGAGAGAAATAGGAAGGAGCACTATGAGGTATTATTATCTTAACCATTGTCAGCTGGCTAGTAATTCATTTAAATACCAATAAATTATTTGGGAAACTTAAATTCCTGATCTGATTACTAATGGGGTTCCATAGAGGTAAGCAATTTCCCGCATTAAATATGTCATATGAAACAAAGCTAAAAAAAAGGCAACAAAAAAAAGGCAACCACCCCAAAACCCAAACCCACAAACTTCATTTGACAAAACCTGTAGGAGTTCCAACTGTTGGAAGGGTAAATAAAACAGATGTGGCTGCATAGAATTGTCTAGATAGCTTGGTGATACAGGTTTTTTAAAAAAGACACGTTTGTAATCCAACTGTAACCAAAATACTAGCCAAGCTAAATATTCAGAGGATTTCAGTAGGGTCTGTAGCTATCGCAACAGGGACTGTATCTCGGAAAGCAGAGTTTTCTACAATCAGTAAAAAGGTGTAGTAGAATTCTTGGCTTGGATGGAAAGGGAAGTAGTAGCATTTTATAGTCTGTTGATGAGGCTGCTTAATGAAATACTGTGTGCAGTTCAGCTGTCAAGTTTTCAGAAGCATTTTGAAAAACTGGAGAGGATGCAAACAGGAGTTGCAGAAATTATTTGAAGGAGGGAACAGAGAGACTCTGACTTATAGAGCATCAAATGAAAACTGGCAGCTTAAACTTGCTATTCTACAAGTTACTCACCACAGCTACTTGAGAAACTGCCATTTCCATGGCAGAAAGTGGCTCACAAATTTGCTTCTGAACTGCAGCAACTGCCTAGCCATTTCAACTTGCTGCTGCAGGAAAGCTGAAGCTCCTTGAACACTCTTTTGCTTTTCAAAGACTATTGAGCTCTGTTAGCATGCATCCTGCGGCTATGAAAATATGGGATACTAAAAGACATTCTGTTCTAGCAGGAGAATCAATAACGAGAGCTAGAAGCTGAAGCCAGACCGACTCAAATGGGAAGCTTTTTAGGAGAATAGTTAACTATTGGAGCAAGCTAGTAAGAAAGATGACTTTTAATATCTCGATGAAATCAAATTATCATGGAGCAGATTGAAAGATCTTAGCCAAACACGGTCTACTTAAAAAATCAATACAGGGACAACTTGATGAAATTGGAAGATGTCTGGTGTGGGGAAAATTGGAGCTGATAAAGAAATGATAATTAAGATTTTTAAACTCTGAATCAGAGTGCTCTTTGGAGAAATAGTGTTAAGTCCACAAAGGTATTTGGTTATTCTGAAGCAGTTGTTCACTGTTTTCTTTAAAGTCAGGGTGTGGGGTGAGGTAAGTTGTGTCACGGTAACTATGGTGTTGTCCTGAGAATGATGGAAAATGTTCTTGTGTGTTATAGTACCCACTGTTTGCAACGCATGAAATGTGGAGGGTAATGGATGTTCTAAAAACAAATTAGGGCTGTTTGTGAGTAAACGATGAAATTGAGAGTTCCTTTTTTTTTTTTAAGGTGTAGAAAATGATAGTGCTTACTGAGAAAGAGTAGTATCTGTGTATACAATGTGGACTGAAAACCTGGGAAACGTTAGTCTTGGAAGATTAAAGGAAGATACCAGCTTTATTGCCCATATGGGATTTGTAGCTTCAGCTCTGTCTGCAGAGGCATCATATTGCAGGGAAGGAGGTAAAAGCCGATGCCTTTGTGGATGTGGAGAAACCTTCTCAGCTGCCGGGGCTTTTTGTTTCTGCTGCTTCATTAGACAAAGCAGATGCCGTGCATCTTTAACAGAGTAGAGATTTAAGAGATGATTTGCTACGTTTACAGAGGCTGAATCTCCTCAAACTGAAGTTTTTATTTAATCTGTGGAATTGTAGATTTGGAATGATACTCTATGTAGTGTAAAGAAGCGGTTTATAGTCTATTGTAAACTTTGATTTATAGCTTCCGCCACAACTTTAAATCCCTGTGTTATCCCTAGTTGCTGACCTAACTTAACAGTCAGAGGGTGAATCTCTGGAGTGACAATAATTTTAAATCATTTGCCATGTACAGAAACTAAAAGGCCAAAATCAGCTACTTTGATAAAAGATGTTCTGAATTACTTATGTATAATAGCTAATAATAATAATAATAGAGGTTGATAGAGCAGGACAGATTAATGTAGTTGAAAAACCTTCTAGTTGTGAAATGTTTTCTACTTATTACCTCACTTACTAGGCTTTCTGTTAATGAATGAATGCCATTATCCCAGAGATTAAGTAAAGCATGGGAGAGTCAATACAAAAACTAATGTTTTTATAGGACAAGACATGCTGAGACAATAAGTTGTTCAAAGACACCTTGCAGGTGGTGAGTGCATTGAGTTACTGAGACAGACTAAACCCCTTCCTTACATGTTTATAGAAGAATTAAATAGGAGTTCCTTTACAGTTTTCTGAAAGTAGTTCTTTAAATATAGCCAACTATTTGTGTACAATCTGTAAATAAAAAGCATTCTTGTTTTGGTATTGCACTCTGTGTGGTCTGCACTTCTCCAACAATTCTGTTATTTAATTCTTGTTTTTAAGGATCAGTGAATCTGTACTAGCTTGTTGGGTGGTTGTTATGAAAGCTGATAAGCTTTTTTCAGTTATATTAAATGTAAATTTGAATACATTCTTCAATTATACTGACTTTGAAGAGATTATCTTTTTCTTTGGATTTCTGTTTATTGTATTTGCTCTAAAAATATGTAAGTTCTTAATTATTTATTTTTTTTTAATCTGGCATTTGATCTGCATTGCCATTTTCATCTGTGTCATTAGTCTTCCTGCTGGTTTTTGTAGCTTTACAGTTCATACTTTATGAAAAGAATCAATTGGTTTCAGTGGAGATTCCCACATTAACTATCCTTAAATGACTTTTTTAGCTCAGCAGAGTGGTGACTGATCAGTTTTTGCAATTTGATCTTTAATGGTCACTGTTTATTTTATTTTTTAAAAGTGTATTCATGATTTTTTTTCTACTGTTGCTTGCATCTCATCATTTACTTGCAAGTTTGCTACAAAGAGTCCCTGTAGCTGCTTCCTAATTCACCCATACACAGCTGACTTCACTTGCCATTTGTACATTCAGTGTTCTGAGGATTCCTTTGGATACCATCCAGATACTCCAAAAGTGTGATGGAATTTGACTAACATTTGACCCTAAGGCATGTGATTTCAATGTTTTTAATATGGTTTTTTCTATATATATATGTAACTTATGTACATTTTCGTAACTTACACAATTTTCCAAATCGTGCAAAAACTGTCATTAGATATTTGATCAGGAGCACATAAAGTGCAGATAAGTGAAGGTAGGTGCAGAAGAAAGGGACAGTGCAATTTAGACGATTCTGGGAATGCTTTTATGTGGCAGCTCTCTGGAAAGTGATAATGGGGCTTTTTGGCAGAGGATTTGCAAAAGGGAATGTTTTCTTCTGCAGCATAATTTTTAAGCTGAAGTCATCAAAGCTCAGAAACTTTTATGAATGTTGGTCTGCAATACACAGCAGTTAGTATGTATTCGTTTCATGTGCTAAATAAGCTTAAAAACTGCTGTAATGTGAATAGCCAACAGACTAAGTTTCAGACCCAGTTGTGGGGATGCAAGAGGTTGCCCTTCAAACTGATTAGTCTGTTAAAAAGGTATTAAATGGTGGGTATCGGCTGGCTCAGCTCATGGATCCAAACAGGTTAGGGAACTTCTGCGCAAACTGTTCCATTGGCAGCAGTTGTAGTCACGGGCTGCAAAGACTGAGTGAGTAAGCAGTAATCTCTTCAGCTGGATGCAAAATGTGTAGGTGTCTGTACCAGCGCTCTTTAACTGGCAATCTCCAGCTCACGTGCTGCCTGCGAGGGAAAACAATGAATGTCTCACCAGCAGTCAAAAACATTAAACCTGGGGCAAAGTCTTTCAGAAGTTCACAGAGCTGTAACTGGAATGCAGTGTGGTGTCATACAGAGGAGTCTTTGTGGTGTGCTGCAGCATAAAGGAGGTTAAGAAATTAAATACTGGGGTTTGGGGGGGTCGTGGGTTTTTTTACCTACTTATTGGTAAACTTGTAAAATTGTGGATGGTGAGGTGGTTTGATTCTGAAACATGTCAAATATTGCTATTAAAACTCTTAGAAACATATATGTAAATGTAGGAATTCCTAAAGGTAAGCAATAATCTTGAACTAATTTATCATCTTTGTTATGGGCAGCCTAAAAAAGGGAGTTTCTCAGGTGGAGTGAGATTCAAAGCACTACCAGGAGAAAAGTACAATGCAGTGAAGATTTTCCAACTTCTTAAAACCTGATTTAAACAAGTGATTTAAGAAATCAAGTAGTTTAAGACACCAAATTAAAAACATAATTCAAATTAGTTAATACTGCAAACATGATTAATTTTTATGTGAAGAACTTGGGGGGGGTACTTGAAGTGCTTTTTTGCTCTATGTAATTTCCTAAGCCTTCTATATTCTCCACATAAATGTAGGCTGCTTGATATTCATTATTCCTAATTAAAACTGTGCCGTATTTATGCTGGGACTGCCAAGTGCATTGTGTCACTGTTTAATATTGTTTCTCAACGTTTGTTTCATTCAATATAAAACCCCAAATCCCATGCGTCACTGAGTACTAGTCTGTACTTTTCATAGAAATAGTGACGTACCCCATAATTTTGCTATTGCAACTGTAGTCTTGTGCTGTACCTTTAAAAACAAAAAAGTCTTTTTGACCATTTGTTCAGATAACCTGGGCCTTATTAAAGGTACGTACAGAAGAAATGTGTTAATACAGGACGGAGCTCTGCTTTGCTTATTTCTGAGAGCGCCTGTGTGTGTGTTTTGGGGAGGGAGGGAAACAGGTCATATCAGTGGTAAAATCACGTTGTATGAAGTGCATAGCTTTTGATGAGCTGTTCTCTTATCTAACATTACATATGAATATAAAGCAAGTTGCCTGTAAAGCTGGCTTTAAATTTTAATAAACTGCAGAAGAGATAAGTGGTAACTTCTGGCTATGAGTGCATCTAGCGCAGGTTGCTAAAACCAAATTCCAGTATTATAAATTTTAAAACAAATCTTTGTGGCTTGAATTTTTAAGCTGGCATGATAGATTTAAATTCTAGGGACATAAATTTTCCTTCCTGCCTTCTGTATGAATCAATCTTACCGAAAAATGACAGAAGATGTGAATTTGAGAATACAATGAAAATAACAGGAACTGAGACCAATAGAGGCGACTAATCCTCTAATTACTTTCTCTGAACACTGGGAATTGTGCTGCAGAATATCCTTCAGTACAATCTAGAGTAAGCTAAATTTATTCCATTCCAAAGCTATAGAGGGAGGGATTTTGCTGCCAAATCGGAATAGTAATGGGCTGTGGTAGTCTTTATCTGATAGTGAAGTGAAACAGATGTGGCTACTCTGTCTGTCTACAGCCTTGAATTTTCCCGAGTGTTAATTTCCTGGGTGTTGATTGCCCTGACCTCACCCTTTCGCACCCTGGGTTTTGAAATTTAACTAGGTGATCAGGTAGATAGAGCACTCTGCTCTGGGGGGGCTGCGAAGGTCGCATATTTGCAGCAGTGACTGTTTATGTTGGACTGATCTATAAAAATTCTCTTTGGCTCCACTCCAATATCAAAGCTGTTTAGTGGCAGACGTGACCCATATTTTGGCTTAAGCGCTCTCAGATGGTTCTTTTGTACTTGCTTTACTCTGTAGTGTACTGTTGATAGTGACATTTTCCCCATCTGGTATTCCACACTGGAGTTAGTAAATAGATGAAGATGCTGAAGTTAAATACCTGGCTTTCAGTTGAACCTCCCTGTGCTACTATTGAATGAATTTTGTGAACGTAGCTGTTAGCTTGGACTGTAAAATTTTTGGAGTGGCAGCCAGGGACAAACCATTCTGATAAATGAATTCTGAATTTGGTTATTAACGCTTTGTTATAGTTCTGGTGGGTGACTGAGGTGAGATACGTACTTGTTGCCTTCTTACTGTCTTTCTCAATTTGCAAGGTGGAGAGGCAGTGCTAGTTACTGCGTACTCCCAAACATGTGCCGTCTCCTGTGTGAAGAGATGGTCTGGTTTTTTTTTTTTGTTTTGGTTTGGTTTTTTTCCCCTGGATAACTTAAAAAACCCAAAAAGTCTGGGAATCGGAGCCAGACTTGTTTTCAGTTCTGTACGGATTCAGAGACGGCACTGGAGGGGCTTGCAGTCACTTATGTTTTGAAATGAGCTTGGCAACTGCACATATAGTGAAGAAAGCTCCTTGCTTCCCACTTGTTAGCAAGTTGATTTTTTCAACTCCTGTGCAGCAGCATAAATCAGGATTGCACTTTCACTGCTGTTTAGTGTGTTATCTTGTTGACTTAAATCACTTAAGTAGCTCAGTTAAACAGAGTTCAAACACGGAATGTGTGCATTTTGAAATATACTAAGTTTTGTGTAAGGAATGTGAATATGTTCTGAACTCTACCAGGACTAGAGCTTGGTGATACGTACAAATAACTGGAACAATTAGAATTGCTTTCGGGCTTCTTCTATCGAAGAGTGCTTTCTATCAGCTATAGTGTGAAGTCTAGAAAGCAACTTCTGTCCTTTGTTGGGCTTTATAAAGTGTAATTGCTTTCTATGAGCACTAAATGGCTTTTTGGAAAGAGGAAGTTCACTTTTTTTTTTCCTCTTGAGATTTTTTTATGCAGCTGCTTAACAGGTCTGTTAAGGTAACTGTCTGGAGAGTCTTTGGCTATCTTAATATAAAATTGATTTGTGTCAGAGTGGATTTATGGTTTCTGGAAGCTCCAGAATGATATGCAGCTTTTCATCCTGTTATTGTGCGCTCTCCTTTGGCAGGCAGGCTTAGATTGGTGCTCATGGGTGCTTTGATTCACGGAAGCATTCACTGCTGATGTGCCGAGTGTACAAATCTTTCAGTCTGTGTATTGATAGAAGCCCTTGAGGGGACTTTATCACTGTATTTTTTGTTGTCTGGTTTTTAGTTAAGGATTCTAATTTGTGTCTATTTTGTGTGCTTGGCATACCCAAGTACATAAGTGTAGCCAGGCATCTGCTGCTTTTGTTCCTGATGTATATAAATGAATTGTAGACTGTTGGCACCAGAATGTTCAGCTACAAACGCTGTTGCATCCTTCTCTAATTACTGATATTTTTGTGGGTGTATCAAGAGTTTTGGGGGATGTGCTCCAGCTGCAGTGGCAAAATCATGTTTATGCCTTCATGTTTAAATTTATGGGCTTCCAGAAGAAATGCTACCCTTATTGAACTAATGCCAGGAGTTAAGAGGTCAGAAGTTTTGCTTTCAGAACGTCACACATCATACGTGATCTTAGTACTGTAAACAACATATTCAACACAGCTCTTGGTATAGTAGGCTTTTTTCCAGTCAGCCATTTAGTCTCTTTCTCCCTAAAGTGACTGTAGCTGAACTGTCTCTTGTTCAAAGTCTCTTTTAGTAGGCTGCTAGTCTCTACAGCTTCTCTTGCTTTTAAACAAGAAGATTTCTTAGACGCCTTTACTCTGGGGAGATGAGGAGAATCAGCTCCGCTGTACAAAGGTAGTAAGCCTCAGTACTACCGAAGTCCTAGCAGCATGTCCAGGATCAGGAGCTCTCAGCAGAGCTCAGCTGCTTATCTCTTCTTCTTCCCCATTTGCAGATATACTGAGCGTTTAAGGTCCTCTATGTATTGTAGGAGATCTTGTTCCAAAGCAGTATCCTGGCAGGAATACATTCAACATTTTGGTCCTACTTTTCTGGGCTGTGTTGCTTCCTTTTCACAAACGGCTATAAAATACTTCGCAAAAAAGCTTTGCAAATTCATGCCCATGTGCATTTTTCATCTAGATAGTGCTATGACTGCATGATGGGCTGAAGCTGAAACAGGAACAGATGTGTCTTCCAAAAAGTATCTTAAGTGTTCGGTTGTAATCTGTATCAACAGGTACATGTAACTCTAAGCTGTAATACGGTGGGTGGATGTCTGTATATTCTTTAGTGATCAGCTGAGATAATGCAAAGAAAATACCTTGTGAAGTAAACAAGAAGTTGTAGTACAGCTTTTTCTTTTTTTGTAAAATATGAATAAATTATTGTTGCCTACCAATACATGAACTGCAAAATTTGGAGGAATATGAACATACCGATAGTCTGAAACAACTGTTCAAAAATCAGTTACGGTCACATATCAAACAAATGAAACTCAGTGCAGGACAGTGACAAACATATATGTCTCCTGGTTTCCAAAGCACGTGAAATGTGTCCTCAGCACAGGACTACAGCAGGCAACTCCGGAGCAGTTGCAATAGAAAGTGCAGCAGCAATGTGCAGGCAGTAATTTGCCCAAAGGAGGAGCATTCTGGAGTTTGGAGGTAAATGATTTATGCTGTGGGTAGCTGATGATCTGACACTGCCGCAGCTTTGTGTTATGCCTCTGAGCTGTCTCTAGCTCCAGTCTGCTTGGGGGAGGAAATGTAGCAAGCTGACTAAAGAAAGAAAACTACAGGCTTGATTTCAAAGATGGATGAAAGACCACTTGCAATAGAACATTACTGAACATGGATGGAAGGAAATGGAAAGGGAAAACAAAGGTTTTAGGGGTTAGCAAAACTAAAAGATGAGATTAGGAGGAAAATGATTCACAGGTTAGGTAGGTAAAGTGTTGATTCACAGCCACCAAATATTTGTGATTTACAAAGAATTCCAGAGCTACTGTGTCATATAGCGATGCCTGTTAGTATAAACTGCACCTATTTTGAGCTGCTTTTAATACTTTGAATGAAGTGGACCAACTTGGGTTGCTTTACGAGAGCTGGTCAGGAGTCCTAGGTATGAGGTAGGACTTGGGTCTAGTAAGTGACTGCAAGAATGATGGTTTTGGCCACCTAACTTTAGTCTGTGCAGTTTAGTCAACACCCACTTTGCATTTTTGAAGATGGGTTTTGAATACTTACTTGTGTGCAGTCTGTCAACCCCAGCCTAGCTTTACCATAGCTTATCTAGAAATACTTTTATGTTGTTGCCTCCTTACTTGTTGCAGTACTCAAAATAAAGAATTACCAGAATAGCATAATTTGATGCCTCTTCTGGAGAAAGGGTGGCGTGCGCTGTATTGGCTGGTTGTCTGAAATTGCACACCAACACAAATCCAGCAAATGGAGCAAATCATTTCACATCTGCCTATTGCGTTGATAAATGGTAAATTGCTTGAGTAGTAGCTCACAGTCTCACATGTACACTTGTAGCAGATGGCTTTGATGTATGCAAGAGACAAATGTGTGGTCCCTTCTGTCCCCTCCTCCTCAAATCCCCGAGCTCAGCGTGAAAGGGTACATGAGAACAAACTTGTGAATGCTTTGAAAGCCATAAAAGCTTGAAGTGTAAACAAACTGGAGTATATGCTGAAATTGTTTTTGCATAGGCACTGAGCCAGCGTACCATGAGTTTCAGGGGTTGATTTGCATTCAGCGGATGAAGAGGGGTGGCCTGCAAGTTACGTACATCAACTCATTTATTGTAACTGGGATCGCAGACAGTGCCATATACACATAGTGTTGAACTGTTTCTTTAAATGTCAAGTATCTGTTGTCCAATTGCTTGTTACATGTGCATTTTTAACTTTCCCCCAGTCTGTTAGTGTTTGGATCGTTTAACAAGGGAAGAAAACTATCTGAAACTGATAAGGAATTGGTAATGGTTTTTTTTATAGTTAAAGGATGTTTTTCAGAAGGCAAGCATTGCTCTATTCAGTTTACCATATAATGAAGAAAAAGAATTTGCCTGTAGATAGCTGCAGCATCAGTATGTGTATTAAAAGTTTTTGTCAGAAATGCTCACTAAGTGCAAAAATTAATTTCTTTATGGTGGCATATTCTCTTACTTTACCTGCATTTGCTGACGCGTGGTCTCTTTTGACCGCTTCCTAGCACTCGTTTCATTGTCAAGAGAATGCTGACAACTGAAATGTTAGAGACAGACAAGGTCTTAGCATTGATATTCAAAAAATGTGTGCATAGATGTTGTTGCAGTTCTAATTTAGACACTTGTTTATAAGGGAAGGAAGGAAGACCATTGAAGGATGGGCTTGTACGGAGCTGTGCAGGAAGCAGATGCAGACTTGTTCAAGAGCTGGGCCTGTGATTCAGGTTGGAACAGTCATTTCAGCCCCTCCTGTAAGCGTATAAAACCATAAGGTTTACGTGATAATGTCTCTTATTTTCTTTGCAAAAGGCTAGAGGAAAATTACATATAATAGCTGTATCAGTAGCCAGAGGTCAATGTAGATTTTCAGTGTTACTGAAATTTAGCGTTACAGAAGCAGTAATTCTGGTCAATTACTGTTGGGTTTAAGTTGAGACAGAGTAAAATTGCAAGCAGGCTTTAGTTAATGGTATACAAATTGACATTTGTTATAATCTGTTGGGAAACTTCTGAAGTGGACATGCTTTCTGATGGCAGGCAAAATGTCACTGTGTCATAATCGTGAGCTGTTTTTGTGTTTTCTTATGGTAACCTAATGTCTGCTGGCTCTGGCAGTCAGTCTGTCCAAAAATCCAGTGGAAATGTGATGTGTTCCTCGCTTTAAAAGGATTCCTTCCTTGCTAGCTAAAGCTTCCTTTCTCTTAAGTTGCAAGATCTTTTGTTTGATGACCCTGAGTGTTGCTTGTGTTCTCTTTTTATAAAAGAAATCGAAGGCCGGCGGCCAAGTAAGAAAGCATTTAACTCGTGAAGCCACTGCTGTCATTAATTTTAAACACGTCAGTGTGGTGTCGGTCAGCTTGACTACCAACAAAGAAAACTAAAGTGTTCCCATAAATCATTTTATTGTCCTAATCCAACCTAATTAACTAAACTAAAAATCCTGTTCTAATGGAGCAGCCCTTCCTGTGAGACATCTGCCCCTCTCTGTTAATGGATTTTAGCCTCCACTTCTGCTATAGTGGAGAAGAATTGGTAACCAAAGTAACGTTAAGTCCCTCTCATGATCTTTGGGGAGCTAGCTAGGCACAAGTGAACTGTGAAGTTTAGATTTCCAAATGCAGAGCTCTCTTTCTTCCTTTTCTTGGAAACATTGCTTCCAGACCAAAGGAAAGTGGCAAAATCTCCATTTCTAGAAGTGGATTAGACCTGCTCCCTGCAAGCCTTGTGAGCAGCAGCCTAAAGGCTGTGAGAATTTGGGGATCTGCTTCTTTAGTTCATTGATGCATGCATTATACAGAAGGTTTGACCTAATAGTGTTAAGTTAACGTAGTCATGCCGTGAGCTCCTGACCTGTTCTTGAACTCTCGGGCTGAAGATGACGAAGGGAAATGAGCAACTTTGTCAGCATGCAGGAGAGTGCTGCGGCACACCAGAAGATGCTGCTAGATAGGGAACATCTGGCTGAGGGTGGATATAAAGTCTGTGTAGTAGATAAATGTCGGATCTTGTAATAAAACAATTAGTGTCATTTTGGGGAAACAAAAAAAAAAAAACCCAACAAATTACCCCTGTGTACTTTGCAAGCCTTTCTTCATGTTTGATCCTTAAGTCAGAATGTTTGCTATAGCCTTGTGTCTGTTGTTGGTCAAAACAGTGTCTTATTACAGAAGACAAATTTTAAGAATATACACTAGTTCATCATTGTGTGCAAAACAGGAGCTTTCAGAGCTCTCCAAGAATAGCCCATAAAAAAGGAGTGCAAGGAAAACGTGGGGTTTCTTGTTGTGCTTGGATAAATCCAATACTGGTATAGTTAGCCTCCTGAAAAAGAATTCCATCTTAAGTTGGATTATTTGACAGGCATTTTGTGTGCTCCTGTAAAAGGGGTGGTCTGCTGTTGTTTTGCCTCCTTGTGGCTTGCCGGTCGATAAGGGCACTTCTGGAGATGTTTGACACTAAGGTTTGACACTAATCTGTCGTTGTACAACAGAAAACAGTTAAAGTTTTTCAGATGTACTGACCTTTCTGCTTGTTTCCAGGACAGCAGCCGCTTATACTATCAGTGGTTAGAGGGGAGGTGGCACTCTCAGTGAAGTGGTGTCACTCAGTGCAGTGCATGCTCCTACGTAACGCTGTATGTTTGCAAATGCAGTGGTTGTGCATCGCTGCCAGTCCATTGGGCCTATGTCTTGTCTGGAGATTTATCTTTTTTTTTTTTAAGTTTTGTGTTCCCTCTTTTTTCTTTTCCTGTATCTTTGCAAAAGAAGGAGAGTACTAAGAAATACTATGTTTTTAAATGAAACCTTTGTGTATCCTTATTCCCCTTATCTGCAAAGTGTTTTTATATGTGGGATGAGGGAATTCTACTTTCTCACTTCTTGAAATGGTGGTAAAACTGCTAGCAGCTACCTCACCAGGGGAACGAGTGGAGAGCAAAGAATTCGGGTGGGCTGGGATGTTCCAAGGGCTGGCTGAGTTACAGCGTTGCTGCTGGGAAAACAGTCTCTATTTGATCTCAGTTCCTCTGAGACCTGACAGATTTGTAAGCCGTAGCCTTTAGCTGCTGCTTTGATTGTGAGTGCAGAGTGCTAGAACGAGGTTTTGTTCTCAAAACGGAGAGAAAGGAGCAAGAATTAAAAGAGTGTGTAAGGAAGCAGGGAAAAAACCAAAGCCAAGTGTAACCCCAGACAGCAGGAAGGATATAACTGAAAACTTGAGATACTAGTAAAGTTTAAAGATATAAATAAGGAAATAAGCTTGCTCAGGCCTTATTAGCATGGGGGTGAGATAGTGGGCCTTCAGATGCAGCTCCTTTCAGTCTCTGATAACATAGGGCAGTTTTGATGCACCTAAATCACTGGAACACAAATCCCAAGGCAGTGGGGTTAGCTGCAGGGTTTACTTTGTGCGATGGGGAGGAGAGGAGCCTTCCTGTTAAACTGGCTCAATGTATAGTGAGGCTTGAAGCTGTTGCATGCTGTTCTCCAACTTCAAAGCCCTATAGAGACGGATGGATTACTGTGCAAACACGAGCTCTGCCTTGGAAAGATGCTGGGGAAATGTGTCCCTTCATGCCAAGTGGAATATGGCACCTCAGGATTCCCTTGTTGCTTCCATATGGCATCTGGACTTCCTAAAATCCCTCAGCCCCAATGTGGACATGGAGTCACTAGCAGTGGAATTATTCTGGAAAAATCTCTTGCTGCTGTTATTTGTTCCCTCTGTTCCTCTGCACGGTTTTTGTCAGTTAGTCTCCACTTTGCTATCTGTTTCCTCCAAAGGGAATTACTTGAATTCAGCAGTTTGAGACAGTTAACCATATAAAACAAACTGTTGTGTAGGCGGCGGAATTAATCTATCCTGTATCTCTCCACCAGCATTCCTGCTGGACAAGAGATGGCATATGCTATCGCCAGTCTGGAGCCACATGTTTCTGATTTGTTTGGCAGAATAAGGCTATATGTGTTAGCAAGGCTTTTCCGGCATTTGTTTCCGTTGGGGTCTAATTTTAGTTGGTAGGGTTTTTTTTTCCCCCCTATGTTCAACTGATGATTTTCATTAAACTTTTAAGAACCTAAAAACTATGAGAAAACTCTCTCAAACTAAGGTGAAGTTGGCCCACACGCTCAAAAGTTTGGTTGACTTTGTGAGTACAAACTTTGAAAATAAGTACTATTGCTTTGGTGGATCTTGGCAGCCTTGGGGTGGAGGTGAGGAGATGGAGGTGCTCAGTTCTTGTTCTTTTGTGTTTTAATTCCTACCTGGAAGGTGGAAATGGTAGTGTCCAGCCTGAAACTCTGAAGTCATCTGCTAGAACTTGTGATGCTGCCATATGTCTTGCGAGGGTCAGCGCTTTTCTCACAACTTCAGGTACCACACTAGTGCAATTATGTGACAGCATCAAGGGGTTTTGGCGGGGGAAATCCTACTGGCAGAAAAAGAGTCTAGAAATTTGAATGGTAAAAGCAGTAGAAAGGCAACCTCAGTATCTTGGTTGCTACAAACCAATTTCAAGGGGGTTGGGTGAATCAATCTCCAGACATTTTTGGGACTCGTGATGTGGTTCCGTAGCTCCTTAAGCTGTCAAAATCCTTCATGATTTTGCCTGTAACTGTATTCCACTTACCATACTGTTTTATTAAGATATTTACCTTTCACTTGTCTTAGTCATTGTGAATAGTTCATAGTTCTTCCGTTTTGTGTAGCTCCTGAAATACTGTTGTTACCTTTTTCTTTACTTGGAAGTAGCCAATTGCTTTGGGACCAGCAATTAAAATGCCTGTAAAATGTCTTTGAATTGGAGCAACTGTTGGTGCTGAGCAGGCTGTGAAAACACACAAGTTGAAACATTTCTTATAATGTTCTTAGCTTTTTGAAAAATGCTTACACAATTCCAGGAAATTAAATAAGGTATTTCACAGTGAAAATAACAGGATTTAAATAGTGGCAAACAAAGAGGAGGGGAGCTAAGATGAGGAGGAAGAATTGGAAGGGGAAAGGAACATGCACAGGAAAGAAAAAGATTATGTTCTACCCTAATATTTCAGAGGAGATGCTGACCCTGGTCACCCTAGTGGGAATTATTAATGTGTCTAAGCCCTAAGTTCTGCAGGCATAAGACATGACCTTACTAAGTAATTCTGGAAGGAATTCTAAGGAATTCTGTCTTCCATTGTATCCTCAGCTGCAACACAATTTTGTGGAAACAAATGAAAATTTTGTGTGTGAAAGCTATTGCTTTCTAATGTTTGAAATGATGATATCTGATAATATGAATATAAGTTGATTATTGCCGTATTATGCTTAAAATTCAGGGTGTAAGGGTCTCTTGTTCATCACTGAATATCTCATTTATATTGCAGTAAGACCTGAGACCTGTAATAAGACCTGCTCAGGGCTCAAGGTCTGCTTGATGGTTGTCAAACATTGAGAAGCTCTTGATACATGGTTTGGCCCTGTGGTTCAGTGTCCTAGCAGGTCACAAAGTGTTAGTGACTTTGTTTGAATTGCATCTCAAGATGCTGTTTTTTCTTGCAACAAACTCTGTGCCAGCATAATGGTTATTACAGAACACTGTAAATTTAAACTGGGAAACTTAGAATCTGCGTACTGCTGATTACCAACTATGTTTACCTCACTTCTCAGGTGTTGTTACAGCTGTTGGAACAAAATCAGGGAAACTAGACTTTATGGCTTGAAGTTTTGTTAAAAGCTTCATCGTAGGAAAAAAAAAAAAGTACGGGAAGAAACTGGGAAAGGTCATCTTGCCCCAGTCCTTTGTCTCCAGGTATTATCACCTAAGCCTGAATCTTTACCAGGTGTTGGCACTGCTAAGAGCTTTCAGCAAGAGGCATGTTCTAAAAGTAGTCTCTAATCTGTTGCTATAAATGCATGAGGCTTACAAAAAAGAAATATTCCGTTACGTTTTTTTCAATAATTCTGTATCAAATACTTTTACTAAACCTTAGTAGGCTTTTCGTATGCACATAGGTGTTTTTAGTACCTTCAACATTCAGTAAGACTTCTTAATGATTTCTTTAATAATTGATCATTTGGGATCATTTAGACTTTTGTGAGAGATGACAGACAGATGAGTAGAGTATATTTAGTTACTTAGTTTAATCATCCCTATCTGTGAATTTTGTAGGTGAAGAGCAGCATGAAGGAATGGAGATAGCGAGGGACCCTCTTCTAGAAAATTACCCTCCCTTAGCAGAAAATGGGAAGAAGCATTAATTAACCTATTAATTCAATACTTAAGTGTCTGCAAAGTGTTTTCTGAGCCATAATAGTCATTACCTTACATAATTGTGTGCAGTTATATGGACCTTGTATTTACATCTGTTTCCCTGTTAGCCAACAGATTTAGTTTCTCAGCTTGTTCCCCCCTGTCCTGGAGCTTTTACTAGTGCATTTACATTGTACAGCTACTGCAATTACACTTTGACACCGCTTAATCATTTGAAGTGAATGTTAGTCTTGAAGCTTGCGAAACGATCATCAGTGCCACAAGGATTTTGTGTGCTGAGTCTCAGAGGTTCTGGAAGGATTGCCGTACCCCTTCTTGGGGGTCTCTGCTGCAGCAACTGCGCCGTGTGTTTACTTATCAAGGAAAACTCATTCTCACTCTTTCTTTCTGCGTTTGGGCTGCTCCCGTGTTGGGGTTATGTCTCTGTTCTGTTCTCTGAAGTAGTTTCTGGACTAGTAAAAAGATAACTGGGCTTTTTGAAAAGGACAACCTAGAGATGTAAACCTGGGAAGTCTTAACAAGTAAAGAATTCAGTCTTAGTCAGACACAGTGGAGTTGTCCTTGTCTAGTCTTGTTTTAAATACCGTTTAATCTTTGATGCTATATCCATAGTTACAGAGTTCAGTTTCTTTTGACAGGTAGTAAGAAGTACCCTTTAATGAGGTTGAAAGTGCTTGCTCTTTGTCACAATTTCTAAAAAATCGCTAGGCTCTTCCTGATATAAGTAAAAACCTACTCAACTGTAATGATATCCCTCAAATCCTGGCACTTTTAACTGGAAATCAATTGTCTTGCTCACTTGCTTTAAAAAAACAAACAAAAACCCGAAGAATCCTAAACCCCGAGTCTTTGCTGGGGTACAAGTTCCTATGAGGGATAGGAATTCAATATAATTTCAGAGAGAAAACCATGTGTTTGGAATCTAAACTATGAAAATGATAGGTACTTCTGAACTAGAAACAAACAAGTGCAGCTTGGGGTTTTCCATTTAAAAAAAAAAATTCTATTGTATGTGTTTACCCAGCCTTGTAATAAAAACTTATGATACACTGCTTTTTCTGATCCTAATAAAGGTGTTTATATAGTGAAATGAATTTGATTATAATATTTATGTGAAAGCTGTGTGTAAATAGACATATTTTTTTTATTCAACAGGCAATCAGCTGTAAAGGTCAGCACAGTATCTCCTACACATTATCCAGAAACCAGACTGTTGTAGTGGAGTATACTCATGATAAAGATACAGACATGTTTCAGGTAAGACGCTATGCAATATGTGTATTGTTTTTAAAAGCAATGTATGGAACCACAGATCTGGATTGATGGGCCGAGGCCAATAGTATGAGGTTCAACAAGGCCAAGTGCCAGGTCCTGCACTTGGGTCACAATAACCCCATGCAACGCTACAGGCTTGAGTAAGAATGGCTGGAAAGCTGCCTGGTGGAAAAGGGCCTGGGGATGTTGGTTGACTGCCAGCTGAATATGAGCCAGCAGTGTGCCCAGGCGGCCAAGAAGGCCAACAGCGTCCTGGCCTGTATCAGGAACAGTGTGGCCAGCAGGACTAGGGAAGTGATCGTGCCCCTGTACTTGGCGCTGGTGAGGCCCCACCTCAAGTGCTGTGTCCAGTTTTGGGCCCCTCACTACAAGACAGACATTGAGGTGCAGGAGTGTTTTGAGAGAAGGGCAACACATCTGGTGAGGGGTCTGGAGCACAAATCTTAAGAGGAGCAGCTGAGGGAGCTGGGATGGTTTTTTTTCTGGAGAAAAGGAGGCTGAGGGGAGACCTTACCACTCTCTACAACTACCTGAAATAAGGTTGTAGTGAGGTGAGGGTTGGTCTCTTCTCCCAAATAAGAAGTGATAGGACAAGAGGAAATGGCCTCAAGTTGCACCAGGGGAGGTTTAGAATGGATATTGGAAAAATTTCTTCACTGAAAAGGGTTATCAAACATTGGAACAGACTGCCCAGGGAAGTGGTGGAATCGCCATCCCTGGAGGTATTTAGAAGACAGGTAGACATGGTGCTGAGGGACATGGTTTAGTGGTGGTTTTGTCAGTGGTAGGTTTATGGTTGGACTTGATGATCTTAAAGGTCCCTTCCAAGCTAGACGATTCTATGATTTTATTCTTCTGGGTATTCTCTGTGATCCGTGGAACTTTTATGGTTGAATCTAGTTGTATTAATATGGGAGCATTTGAAATTTTGCATCCTCTGCTCTTATCAAACCAACACCAGTATCTGTTAGTATCCCTACTGCTTTTACCGTACTCTGCTTTTTCTACAAGGACAGTGTAGCAACTGTACTAGTAGTACTAGAAAGAAATGTGTGCTATGTTTGGATTCATGAATAAGCACAAGAATACACCCCCTCACCCTCCAGTTCATCACATAGCTGGAATAAAAAGGAAGTGGATATAGGAGTAGGACACGGAATGGGGAAGGAGTAAGGTAAAAGCAAAGGTAGGGAGGAGAATGTGGGAGCTGTGCACTAAAGGAGAGAGACTGGTAATGGAATCATAAAGAAAACTGTACGTGAAGGGTATGCAAATATATCAAATGGTGTAGGGGACTGTGCTGAGTTTCTCTAAGCTACCTTCTATCCAACATATTTTCACTCTCCCATATATGCATTTGTGTTTTTCTGCATTATCTAACATTCTGGTAACCTAAGTTATTTTCTTGTGCAGCGCTTATTTTTAATTCTGTACAAACTTAAACCTCAAGCTCAGAGGAAAACAAACACCCGCAACCTCTTCTAGTCCAGACTAATCAGGTCTGTCTTGTCAGTGACCTCTGTAATTAAAGCATCTTATCATGAATTATCTCTCCTCATTCAGTCATTCATATTTAGAATGAATAGCAGTTGAGCATTGTTGACAGAAGAGGAAATGGCTCTGTCAATATCAAAGTGTTTTTTCTTCATGTGGCTTCTGTTTTTTGCTGTATATAAAAAATTTTCCTATTGTGACTTTGGAACAACTAGGCCCAAATAGGGATTGATAAAAACCAGTCTTGTTCATGTGGTGCTGCATGAACAGGTAGTTAGAAAAGGGTCACACAGCAAGAGTGAACTGAAATAGGTTTTTCTATGTTAACTAGTAAAAGAAAAAATGTAACCCATCCTTTTGGGTTACAGTGTGATACTTGTTTATCTCTGCCAGATGCTTTTGTGCCTTGAGTGAAACTTTTTCTGTATGTAAATTTTGAAAAACCATTTTTGAAAGCTGGAATTTTTCCACTTGTATATACCAAAAAATGAATAAAGAAGAGTTGCAGAACAGCTGCTTTTCTGGCCACATTGTATAGACAGCTCTTTTCTTGATTGCATAATGTCCTAGTGGTGGTTACAGCTTTTTCTTGGGGGGCATATTGATGAAGAATTAGGTAGGTTGAGGTGCTTAGCTGTCACTCTAATGAAATCTAGCAGCCCCAGGTGAGGAGATACAGCATAGGCAAAGCAGTGCTCCACAGACCGCAGTTCAAGTGACCCTTGTCTAAGGCAGTAGGTTAAGGGAGCTAATTAAGGATGCTTTGGATCTAAACCAGGGTTTTGGCTCTGAGGAATGAGCTGATTAAGCATAGCGTAGCCCAGGTAACAATGCATCTTCCTCTGCTCCCCTTTGAGATTCACTGATGCGCAGTAGAGGAAAAATTTGCACTACCCAGTGCCCTGAGAAAGCCTGGGCTGCCCTGCCTGACCCAGAGACCTACTGAGCTTCCGTGGCTGGCACCGGAGTGCACATCTCTTACTGCCCCTTGACAAGCATAGATCATGCTTTCTCCTTCCAGCAGCTCTCAGATGGCTGGTGAAATGTCATAAAAGCCCTAATTTTGGCCCATGTACTAGTTCACCTGTCAGAGGCTGCTTAGTTCAGGCAATTATCTGCCACACATCTGTTGTTACATGACTGGTTTGGCTTGTAACAGGTCAAACTATCCAATCTTAATAACAATAAAACTTTTTGAGCTGAATCTTGTGTTGGTAGAGTGGCTCAGTCCTTCTGGTGTCCCCTGAAAGGGCTGATGTGTCAGGGTTAAAGCTTCTGTATTGCTAAAATTTCTCTTTTCAGTGCAGTCTGTTTCTTCTGTCTTGAGATGTGTAGACTGTCATGCTGTGACTTGCTCTCAACTTCACCTCGAGCACTGTGTCCTGGTTTGTGTTTCCGCTCTCTGTAGCTGCCTTCTGAGAATTGCACTGTAAGCACTGGCCTAGAGGGGCTGACAGCTGTGAGAAAGGGAAAAGGAAAGTCTGTTAGACTCTGGCAGTATTTTGCTGCTGAAGAAATGCCACGTAGCTGCTGAAGAGGCTTCCATTATTTAGATAAGCCATTAAGTTTTAATTATTCTCAGTAATCTTATTGTAGGAAGTCAGAGGAAAAGTTACTTGAGGCCTTGTGTTGTGCAGATCTGTGAACATGATGGCAAATTCCATGTTGTCTTTATTGATGCATGGAGTAAAACCTTACTGCTGATCAAGCATCACTTGGATAGACAGTCCTTGGAGTTTGCTGTTTTTGTTTCAAGTGTGTCTTCCTGGCTTTTGTAGAACACTGGCAAAGATGAGGAAGCTGAAAAGGGAAGGATAATGCCTGGACTACAGGATTACCTTGAGGCTTGAGACCCCTTCTTGGCTGCTGATAACATGTATTATCTTGGGCAAATCACTTAGTTGTTTTTTTGGGGGTTTTGGTTGGTTTTTTTTAATCTCAATCTTCCCCTCTGTAAAATGGGCTAGTAGCACTGCATGACTTCACTAAGGAAACCATAGTAAGGAGTGGGATAAGCTTGGAATGGTGGTGGTTAGTACCACCTTAGTCACTGGGACCTGAAATAGGGAAAAGAGAGAACAGAGTTCTTGCTTTTTCTTGGCCAGGGTACCATTTCTAAGCTGTGAGGTCTGAATCCATTGGGCTAGAGCTGATTTCCTGTGAAAGTGTGAGGGAGATCCACAGTTGACCAAAAAGCTGTCACCTTTTTCCTTATTCCACTTTGAGTCTTTAGTCAGTCCTTTTCTTTGAAGGAAAACGTGAGAAGGGTTGTGTTGGTGACTTGTATTGTGCAATTTTTCCAGAAACAAAAGTTTGAAGACTGCAGACCCACAACAGCTTCTTTGTTTATGCTTTCCAAGCTTATAACCAAGAAGCATGAGTAGATGTTTATCAGAAGTGAGGCACATATGGAAAATGTGAAGGTACTGTACAAAGGGTGGTAAGAAGATTCCAGAAGGCATTGAAGAGCAGCATCCAGGCTGTGTAAATACCAATTTTCTTGACATCTTCGGTAATAAAATGACGATATTTTCATGCATATAACAGTTAATAAGTGGTTTAAATCACCATACATGTACTCTACCCACCCCCCATGCAGACACGCATCGTTTGTTAACCATGCAAGTTATATGTGTATTCAATGCATGCATGATGAAGTGTCATATAGGAGTAGTTCTACCCCCTGTTCTTCTACTAGATTTTTTTGTGAAGATTACCATGAAGAGTTATTTACAAGTAAGCGTACTCTTTTAAGAATGTTTTGAAAACGTTACTGAAAGCACTAACCTGGAATGTTCTTGCTTCTTGAAAGCTGGAGACGATGCAAACATGGGTGCTTTTATCTTCCCTGCTTACTCGTATCCTGCTCAGTCACCTGGCAAACTTCTCCTGCTGGATCACTTTAAGAAAATAATTTCACAACCTCCTTTGGAGATGCTCTGGAAGGTTGTTCTGGACATCTCATGATTCTGTTCTTATGTCCTGTACTTGGTTTTGAGAATACTTTTTTTTTTTATTCGTACTGTACTTAGTGAACAGACTGGACATTAGGAAGAAGTTCTTCACCATGAGGGTGGTGAGATGCTGGAACAGGTTGCCCAGAGAGGTGGTAGAAGCCCCATCCCTGGAAGTTTTTAAGGCCAGGCTGGATGGGGCTCTGAGCAACCTGATCTAGTGGGAGGTGTCCCTGCCCATGGTAGGGGTGTTGGAACTAGATGATCTTTAAGGTCCCTTCCAACCCTAACGATTCTATGATTAACTGTTGTCCTGCTGTGTTGTGTGTGTTTTGTTTTTTTAAATGTAATTCTCAAGTCTATAGTGAAATTAGTGTACAAATGCTACTATGTAGCTCTGTCTTAGTGACATCCAGCTCAGATTTCTTCATGTAATAACAAAAAAAATGTACTAATGTGTTCCACCTGGCATCTCCTGAAGTCTATATGCTGCAGCGTCTGTATGCTGCTTAAAATTACTATTTTCTTCAGAGCTCAGTAACCATTCTGTTGATGATGCATCAGTTGGAGTAGAACCTGGTTCCTCACAGTTTGATTAGATGAGAATGGTTTGATTATACCTGTTCGTACCACTACAAGGAGCTAAAATGTGTAGGCAGTACCCTAAATAACTACAAGTTTATACAAGAAGCAGGTACATTCAATATGAAGAATTGATTTTTTTTTTTTTTTCTGAACAACAGCCCTTCAGAAGATGCATGGTCCAATTCTCCCTGCCATCAGAGCGAAATTCTGTTGAAGTCCAAGAATCTGCAGCTGTTAAATTATCTGTTGGCAGGTTGTCTGGTTTTTGCCTTGTCTCAGGAGGGAGTGTTTTTAATAGCACTTCTTTGATTGACGGTAGACACTCACAAATTGATTGACTGCCTGGTTTTTACACAGCTTTTAACAATAACCTGTAGTGTAGACAACAGAAGCTGTCTTATGCATCAGTTGAAAGATTTATGGTTTGTTACTGGAAGTAACTTAGTGAAATAATATAGAATATTACACAGTTAACAAGAAGAGTCCCAAAATACAGCCTAAAATTACTAAAAAGCAGAAAGTCTCCTGTGCTATAGAGGAAAATGGAAGAAAAACAAATAATAAAGTCTGCAGAGATCAGTTTTGAATGGTAGAACTAGGTCTGTAGTGACTGTAGTCTGACTGCAACATCAGATGAGTTAAAATTTTTGGTGGGTAAATGTTGATAGCATAAAGTTCTTCATTTGTTCCTGAGGGCTTTCTCTTCTTTTGAATTTATACGGAGCATGATGAAATTGTGTGTTTTGAAGGCTACTTCTTAAAATAATTTCTGATGTTGAAACATAGCACAGTACATGAGACTTGATCCTCTAGAAGCCTTTTCCAAGAGGAAAAAAAAATAAAGAAAAGTAAATACTTAAAATATTCTACTTTGTATAGACATAATTGTGACACAAATGATATAAATAATTACTTTGTTGCTTAAAATATTGCATGTAATATCAGAGATTTAAAAAAACACCTAAAAGCTTTGTAGGTGGATTTTAATGCTTATATCCAAACATATTTGAATTTCATGTTGGCTGATTGGTATGATGGGAGGAAACACTTGCATGTTTTGTCATCCTTTCCGGGAAAATAAGGCAGGTTTTTCTCTAATTGCATCTAAAAGCTTTGAGAGTGATCTATTTGAGAGACTCAACAGGCAGAAACTTGTTATGAAGAATTTTATTTCATGTTCATTATCGATTATCCTTTAAGAGACTTTGCATACAGATAGAGAATAGTCAAATGTTAGGAATGAGCTTCCTGCTGCTGGTCAGTGCTGACTGTTAGCAGGACTTGCAGTGGCTGGGAAATAGAAGCCTGTTAGAAGTAATACTGTACAAGGAAGAAGAATATAGCTTTATAAGTTTTAGCTTCAACTTGTCAAGTTATTTAAATCAGAAACGTCCCATATTAAATAGTTTCTGAATTCTGTCTCTTGGGTATTCTAGTAGTCACTTTACTTTTTGTGAAAAATTGAAGTGCATACTTTTGATTAGGCCTTTTTTAGTATTTCCATAGCGCTTCTTCTGTGGCAAGCTCATAGCGTTTTATATTTGGGTTGAGACCCGTTCTATGGAGAAAGTAACTGGATATGTCACTTATGAATTTTGGTGTGTGTTGGAGTTTAACACTGGAAAGTAGAACTGAAAGCAGAACTACAGCAGAGATCCCTGTACAAGGGTTAAGTGCATTAATAATAGCACTTTCCTTGACTCTTGAATAATGTTTCTTTGCTGTTCAAGCAGGCACAGCAAATTTAGTTTGGAACCATATGTATGGAACCATATGTTCCATATATATGTATGGAACCATACATGTGTTCCCACAGCTGGCTTTGAAGAGCAAGAAGCTAAGCAGAGTGTAACTTTTTGGGGGACAATGAGATCGTGTTTAGGGAGGAGGTTATTTTATATAAATGCAGATTCATGATATTGAAGGTAGTTTCATGTGAAGAATATTCTTAATTTTCTTCTTTGATCACAAGGTGTCTATAAAATTCTGTTCCATTCCTTGTTCCTCAGCTCCACCTTCCCAGTTCAGTTAAGCTTAAAGTTGGTGTGATGCTGATTTGCCTCTAGAAGTACTGATAAAGGTCTCACTGTATGTTTGATTGGCAGTCAGGTCCCTTTGTCCATTTTGTAATGAAGTTTTCAGTTCCAGATGCCTAGATGTTTCCAGTTTTAGAATTAAAATTTATAGATATCAAGATAGGAAAAATATTATTGTCTTCTGATCAGCTGTGTTTTATTTCTGCTGAAGAAGGCTTTTTAATTTCTTTAGTCATGCATGTGCATGATTAGGAATAAATTTAATCATATTTTTGGTTTTACCTGAAAACTCTTCTATTCTGGAACTACAAATTCAGAAAACATGAAAGTGGGTAGTTTTTTGTTATGAGGCATCAAAATAACCAAGTTCTGGGTCTAAACAAAGTCCTTTATTTTCATGGCAAATTAACTTGGAACTAGAAATGTGAATAAAACTTGCCTTTTCAAGCTAGTGTTTTCTTAATTGACAGAATATTGTGGTAAGTAATGTGCTGTGGTTGGATTATGAAATATCAAGGTGATAATACTTTCACACTGTTGACAATACTCTATCAAACAATTCATTGCAGCTGCGTTGGGCAAGCCTGTACACCAGTTGTAGTAAGTGAAAATTTGTCTTGCCATGTCAGTGATGTATTTCTGCCTAGGACAAATATGAAAATACAGATTAGTCTCTGCTTGGATCTTGCCATGCAAAGATTCAGTAGACAATAGTTTACTGGTGTCATCAACTTTAACTTGGCAAAATGGTGTCCTTAATGCTTGTTATTTCTATGGTTCTTTCTAGTTCTACTATTATCTTGTTTTTATTATATTTTTGGCAGGTTGGGAGGTCAACAGAAAGCCCCATAGACTTTGTAGTAACAGATACTATTTCTGGAAGTCAAAATAATGATGAAACCCAGATTACGCAAAGCACCATATCCCGTTTTGCATGCAGGATTGTTTGTGACAGGAGCCCACCATATACAGCAAGGATTTTTGCAGCTGGATTTGATTCTTCTAAAAATATATTTCTTGGTGTAAGTACTACTAATAATTGCTATGTACGAGCAAACTCTGGTTTTATTCTCTGTTACTTTCAAGTCCCCAAATTCCCTTTTACTAGTTGATAACTTACACTGTCATTAGACTTTTATTGCTTCAGTGTACCAGCTGCAGTGTTAAGTAGAAACTGCAGTTTTATGTGCCTGATTTATTAGCAGCATGGACCCATGGTCATAATTGTTGTTAACAATGCAGCTCTATTTTAGTAACTTTTAGTCGATTTTCTTTAGGCTTGTTTGATATATTCTTGATACTCATTGTGAATAAGCTGCTGTTGCAGTACGGAGCGCTGAAGACCAAGGAGCACATCAGCTGCTTTATGGAAAAGGATTTGCCCATTGCAATGGTATTCCATTATGGTGGTTAGGAGTATCTGTACTGCTGACCTCTGAGGCCATAACTCTTACCTGACCTGCAGCCAGAGGTACTCAACTGAGTTAAAAATAATAATATTTAAGATAGAATAGTAATTGAAGATGCATAAGCAAAAGATGTTACCACCCTGGCACAAGGTGTTCTTAAAGATGTTGGGTGGGTTTTTTTTGTAGGTATATGTCTAAGCACTGCCGGCTGATGAGGAAATATTGTGTTTTAGACAATGCTTGTGAAACTTTAGTCTACAAACTTTTAGACAAACTCTTTTTTCTTTTTCCTGGAATGGTTGTCACACACAGGAAAAAGCAGCAAAATGGAAAAATCCTGATGGCCACATGGATGGATTGACAACTAACGGGGTGCTGGTCATGCATCCAAAAGGAGGGTTCACTGAGGAGTCCAAACCTGGCGTTTGGCGGGAGATCTCGGTCTGTGGTGATGTGTACACTCTCCGGGAAACCAGATCTGCTCAACAAAGGGGGAAACTGGTAAGTTGAAAGTAACTGGTAGTTAAAACAAGGGATCCTTGTTTTCCTGGCACTGAAGGGAGACAGTCATAAGGTGACCGCAGAGTAATAGCGTTGTCCCTACATAGAGAGCACTGAAATTATCTAAGTTACAGTAGGTTCTGTACTGCTATTCTGTTTCTGCCTAGACAGGAGAACACTCTTACATTTTCTGCTAATGTCACATTTCCAACTGGAAAAGCATAGAGTGTTAAAGCTAAATAAACTTCGCTCTTGAATCTCCATCTATGAAATGTTCTCCTGGGACATGGGGGCATCTGGAAGTTTGTGCATAGGGAGCTGTCTTTTGCAGTACTGTCTTACAAGGAAGAGTCCACTTGAACTCAAAATAAGTTTGGATAACACACCTTCTGTTTGATTTACCTGTCACCAGGAAGATAAGAGAAGCCCTGCTAAATATATTCCTGTTTTATCCTGTGGAGCAGGATGGGCTCTGCCTTTACCAAAAGTGAAAGGTTTTGGACCTGTGGCATACGTAACCAGGAGAGAGGTTCCCATGAAAGACTATGTTCACGTCTCCATAGAAGATGGAACGGAATTCCCATAGCGCGCTCATTCTTTCCCCTTCCTGAGATCTGTGGGGCCTAGGAAGGAGAAATGCTACTATCACTCATCCTTTTTTTTTTTTTATCTTCTCCCCCCCCCCCCCAAAGGGAGGGAAATCAAACACCCCCATATAGAAGTAACCCAGCAAAATACACAAATAAGTGTATTTTTGGTCAGGCAGATGAGCTTCCCCAAAAGTCGTCCTCGCCTCTGGTATGTTAGAATGCTCTCCTGCCTGCAGACCTGGAAAAGCCTTTGATTTCATCAGTTTTGCTCTTTGTTAGGATTTGGGAGGTGAGAGGATATTTAAGGGGCATCTTCACAGGAGCTGAAGGTGTGCCTTCTGTTTTATAATTTCATCATCCAGCTGCCAGAGTTTAAAGACTCTGTCGGTGCATGGAGAGGGGAATATCCTTATCTTCATGCCAAAGTTGCTTTTGTGCTGCTACCCTGTGTTCCCATTAGCTTGATGGTGTTAAAGGTATCCCACACACTTGCACTGAACTGACTTTCCAACTTTGCCATTGGCTTTGCAGAAAACTGACTGTTTAAAGGAGTTAGGAAAATGGGGTTTGAATATTTTGTTCTGCTTTCAGTAGGCAGCCTGCAGTACATAACCTGCTTTGTCACTTTAATGGTGGCAGGCAAACATCGCCTCGGGGACTGGGACAGATGATGTTGCAATTGCGCCCTTTGTACATGGTTAGCAAAACACCTTTTTAGTGCTGCTAAAGAAAGGCAATGCTAAAACAAATAAATTCCCTTCTCTGCATCCAAAATGACTTGAATTCTCATTTAAATAAAATTACATGGCATGTTGGTATTGATGCGATCAGTATTCGTTGACTGGGTTCATAAAACCAAATGCACACTGTATAATGAATTGAACACATTGCATATGAGAAAGCTTTTGCTTTGCTGTTTGTGAAGGAATTATCTGAAAAGTGCATCAAATTAAGGCTTCTCTCATCACTACTGGAACCACTGAATTTTTTTGCTGGAAGTACTTTACACTGGTGACCTTTTAGGATGTCAGGTAATGGTAGGACTAGAGGGAATAGATTAAAACTAGAGATGGGACAATTCAGACTGGATGTTAGGAATAAGTTCTTCACCATGAGGGTGGTGAGACACTGGCACAGGTTGCCCAGAGAGGTGGTGGAAGCCCCATCCCTGGAAGTTTTTAAGGCCAGGCTGGATGGGGCTAGTGGGAGGTGTCCCTGCCCATGGCAGGGGGGTTGGAACTAGATGGTCTTTAAGGTCCCTTCCAACCCAAACCATTCTATGATTCTATCTGTAATCTGTATTGTACCACCTAGGTACTTTGTGCAAGGATGATCCACAGTCAGTCTGTAAATGTAAACTGGATTAAAATATAAATGCCAAATTGGTTGTTATTCGTAGAATTCTTAGGCAGATGCGATGATTTCATGTGACCTACTTAATGTGCAGGTTGTTTGTTTTGCTTTAGTGGTATTTTCTGTGCACTTTCTATGTATAAAGCCAGGCAGTAGGTCTGTTTTCCTCTTTAATTTCGTAAAGAACCTTTTTAATGTATTCATCACTACTGATCTGGTAGCAATAGCATAAGTTGTTTATATGTTTGTGACATTAAAATACATTAAAATAAAGAATACTTCAGCAAAGTGCTATGTGTGTTTGGCATAATCCCTTGAAAACGTTTTAAGTACCTGCTTTTAGTCAGATGAGAGAAGCCTTCAGGCAGCGCACATTGGGGCTGTATTTGCATGGAATGCCTCATTAAATTAAGAGCCTAACTACTTGGGGTGGTTAATTGTTCAGAAGTTGAGCCTGTGTGGCTTCAGTTGCAGAACTTGTCACTTGAGAAGTTCAACTGGTAATTCACTCTGCTGTAATGATAATCTATGAAAGTACCTGTGCATGTAGCTGCTATTGGGTTTGTCATTTATCCCTAATGTATCTGTGGAAGAGCTCTGCTCTTGATGAGGTAGGCGGTGGGAGTTCACGCTTCTGCAAAATGCTTTACACTTGCCACAGGCCAAAAAAAAAAATGGTATGTGAGTAGCAGGACAGCTAGTCTGTCCTGAGTAGCAGTTTTTAGTCCAAAAAAAGATCTTTTGCTGCATGAGCAGCCTCTGCCAGTCTTCGTGGGCAAAGATTCCAGGAGAGCAATCTGCTAATACAGCCCTTAAGGAATGGCAAGTTTCCTCTTCAGTCTTGATAGAATATTTCAGCAAATATTACCTTAAACATGAGAGAGGCATGCAGAGAACCAGTATTTGAGAGGAGAAACAGGGTTCTCAGAGGTACAGGGTATTTGTGAAGAAGTTGGTGATTACTTATGGTAATATCTTTCCCAAAGAATTACAGGAAGGAAACATGTATAATAATTAGTATTGCCATAGCACGTAACAGTTGCAAGTTTAGGACCTGCTGTACAAGCACAGAATAAGAGACCAGTGCTCATTATAACCTTAAATATAGGATAAGAGACAAGAGATGGATTCAGACAAATGGGTGGCCACAAGGAAATGATATGACAAAATGAAATACTAGGGAGGGTAATGATTTGATAAGAAAGACTACACGTTTACAGAACTAACTCAGTTGGCTGTAAAAGCTCTCAGGCTTAACTGCTTATTCCTGTGTTCTGCCACTAGGTAGAAAACGAGACCAACGTCCTACAAGATGGCTCTCTCATTGACCTGTGTGGAGCCACCCTTCTGTGGAGAACGGCAGATGGACTGTTTCACACTCCAACTCAGAAACACATTGAAGCTCTGCGACAGGAGATAAACGCTGCCAGACCACAGTGTCCTGTTGGGTTAAACACTTTAGCATTTCCCAGCATCAACCGTAAAGATGTGGTAGAAGAGAAGCAGCCTTGGGCGTACCTCAGCTGTGGTCATGTTCATGGCTATCACAACTGGGGACATCGCAGTGACACAGAAGCCAATGAGCGGGAATGTCCTATGTGCAGAACCATTGGCCCTTATGTGCCTCTCTGGCTTGGTTGTGAAGCGGGCTTTTATGTGGATGCTGGTCCTCCAACTCATGCTTTCACCCCTTGTGGACATGTGTGCTCTGAAAAATCTGCAAAATACTGGTCTCAAATCCCACTGCCTCATGGTACTCATGCATTTCATGCTGCCTGCCCTTTTTGTGCAACACAGCTGTCTGGGGAACACAACTGCATCAAGCTAATTTTTCAGGGTCCAATTGACTGATACCACTTTGCAATGACCACAATAACATTGTCTTTAACAATTTACTGTGAAGATTTTGCCACTAACTCTAGATTTTACCTTTTTTTATAATGTTATTAATAAGGTGGTAGGGTGGGGATGGGGAACTGACAAGGAAATTGTGAGGGACTGTGGTGGAATTGGGATACATTGATACCTGGAACTTGACAGATATCAGTGGTGTTGCATGCTCAAAAGCAGCATATTCATGAAGTCTTCTTGGTCAAATTGTAGTATATTTGTAATCTTTTTATTAGTACCCTGGATCAGAAAAAGGTGTCTTAATGATTTTTTTTAAGCTAAGATTTTTTTAATGGAAAGGTTTTTTCTTCTAAACTTTGACAAGCCTTTAAAAACCTATTTTTCAAATCTAGAAGGAACATGCAGAATGTAACTGTCTTTAATTTGCAATATAATTTAACTTGAATAGTTTCTCAAGGAGCTAACACAGAATGTGTGGACAACCATAGGTGAATGTTCACTAGAGATAATTGGGTACTTAAGAGAAAAATTAGCTGCCTAAATTGTAGAGTATAAAAGCTATTAAAATATCTATTATGGTATAACACAGCTGGCCAAAAAGGCATCAAGGATTACTTGAAACTGAGGAAATCCTGTTTGCATTGATTTCCTTTCAGTGTAATAGATATCCACTGTTCATTATGTATGGTATATGGCTGATTTATTTTTTCTTTCTTCTTTTTTTTTTCCCCTGTTTAACCTGCATCTGGTGAAACTGCTTTACTTTTTACATACTTAGTTCTGTTTTTTTAAGCCAATGTTCTGTATATGTATAATCTGGCCTTTTTTATTTCTGCTTAAGTTAGCTTGCCCTAACCGCTCCTTGCATGCCCAGGACCATTGGGTTAATTGAGATGTAGCGAGCCTTTAAAAACTGCATTAATAAAGGGGTAGTGCTGCAGCAAGACAGAAGGTTTAGGTACAACTTATACAGAACTTACTTACATAAACCTGAATTCACAAGAGCACTTAGTTTGTGTTTAAATATAAGCCCATGGATGGGACTGTTTAAATTCTCAAGTGCTTCAATGGATTGTGGTTATATGCTGTTATGTTTTGAAATAAAAAAGCAATTAAGAATAAGTTAATTTTTTTAAGCTCACTTACTAGCCAGACTGCTGTAAGGAGAGCATCATTTCTAGTTCAGCTGAGTATTTTTGTTCAGTTTTCAACTTGCTGCCATCTGTCACCTTTTTTGCAGATTGAGATGTGTTTGTATCCATTTTTTTTTTTTGAATGTTTGCAAATCAAACAACATTCAAATGTAATCAAATATATGCACCAGGGTGGTACATCTGAAATGGATCACTTGAAATTCCTGACTTTTTAAGAGAGCTGGTAAATGTTTACTATGGAAATAATTAAATCAGAATTTCATATGAGATGTACCCTGCCCACTGTTAGTTTCATTTCATACAGAATGATAACTCTTTGATTTGTGGGTTTTTTCTTTTGCTTTCTGTACTCTTGGTATCTGAGGTATCAATCTATCCAGGTTAAAAAAAAAAAAAGAGAATTTGGGAGAAAATTATAACATCTCTAGATGAAATTGATCATTCAAGCTCAGTTCTGTTTAATCAACTATAGCTTTTTGCTATACTTGTGCCCTTTGTATAAATATATAATTTATATGATTTTAATATATACTGTATATATATACTTGAATTGGCCTGTTCATATTTTGGTTGTAAAATTGTTTTATAGTTAACCTTATAAACATTTTACATGTCCCTTGCCAATGGTGATGGGATGTACTTTGTCTGCTGCTGTTTTTAATATAATTTTGCTGTATAAATGTTCAGCATTTTAATAATTTGAAAATAGCTTTACTCTTCTTTTTATGCTTTTGCTGTTAAAAAAAAATATTTTTTTTCTGCAGCATTTTCTCTAACAATCCCAAACTGTACAGGTTTTGTCCTACTCAGTGATTGGAAATAGGATGAATCTCATTAACCTAAAACTATATGCTTCTTCCTAGTGCCTTTTCAATGAGATCCTCTTGTGATTCTGTATTCCGAGTCCTTACTCCCACAAGACAACCTTGTGGCTAATCTTCATCAAGAGTGGCAGCCCAACCAGACAGGGAAGAAACGCCTTTGGCCTTCAATTCCTTGTCGTGGTTTCTGTCATAAATGTGAAGGTGCCTCTTCCTTGTTGCTATTCAGTACAAGTTCCTCAGGTCCCATATGCATACTGCAGCATTATTTCTATTTAGCATATACCTCATCTGCGAGAGGCAGCCTCACCTCCACCTTCTTCTTACTGGACTCCGTGAAATACTTAACTCTATTTCTCACAAGAGATACTATGAAAACACACTTCCGGGAAATGTTCCTTGTTGAATTAAGGTCGTGAGCCCTGTGTTAATTCTGGTGGCCGGAGGTCTTGAGCTCCATGTACAACAACTTCCAAGGTCTGGGGTGGCAACTGTATTACTGAGCTGATCAGGACTTGCATGTGTAGTCTTTCTCTGAGCGTAAATGGATTGTAAATGCGCAGGTTCCTAGGCATCTCTGCTATCGAGCTGCTTTACTTTTTTCCTTCAGTCTTGCAGTTTAATTGCTGCCTCAGGGCTTCGTATAGCTACGCCCTGTGCAAAGTGAATGTACGGCATTAGAGGAATCCTCACTGGAAATACTAGCACACCATCTGGTTGTGGTGCGTCTGGCTTGCGTGAAGTGGTAGACTGGCTAATGGTTTGTATCCAAGGGAAGTGTCCATTTGAAAAGACTGTTTTCAGTGAGATTTTTGTTTCTTTCACTGTTGGCAGTTCTGTATAACACAAGAAATACTGCAGGAAGGATAATACTCCTCTTACCTGGGAAACAAACTTCCATAGTTCTTTTGTATGAATCCAGGTACTTTGCCATTAATTGGTATTGAAATCTAGGGCGAATCCCGCAGAGCTGGATTTACTGGGAAGGCAGGAGACCTTGTAGCATTGTTTTTCTCAAACGCTGCTGCCACATCTGCGGCTCTGATCAAATGAGGGACCTTTTGGCTGCTTAGCCTTTTTCTCCTCTTCAGTAAACACACACCTTCACTGGTCTGGTAACTCAATTGGAGGAAGGTGTTTCTGGATAAATAAGACCGGTTCTGTTTGGAGGGAGTAAACTTGAGAACCACCCTCAAACTTTGTTTTGAAAGTTTATTTAATGATTTCGGTGTTATGATATTTTTTGCACACCATTTCAAATGCTGGCAATGTATTCTGTAAGGATTTTTTCACCTGTTACTGTTGATTCCATTTGAATGCTTCAAAACCAGGTTTGACTGCATAACTTACAGCTAAAAGTATTTTTCTAGTCTAATCTTAAAAAAAAAAAAAAAAACAAAAAAAAACCAAAAAAAACACACCACCAAACACAAAATGTCATATCCACGCATGCTGAAGCTGTAACACTTTCCTTTTTCCTGGCAACTTTTTGATAGTGCTGAAGTCTAAATAGATGACTGAGTGGTGAGTGTTGTTCTTATTTTGAATCATGGTCCAAGTTGTACAAAAGAGCTGGCATGATACTGCATTTTAATCACAAATTTTTTTCAAATGTGGTCACTCTGTGCCTCAGGGTACAGTAAATTGTACTGTACTGGCAGAGTAATTAAAGGAAGATTTATTTTTTTCTTTGTGGGGGTGGGAATGGGACTCAGAAAGGACAAAAGCCATTGTCAGGCTGGTTCCAGCAGGGACAGAACCACCTTGAAGCAAAGACATGCCAGGAGCCGATCAGAAATGTGATTGTAGCTGTTCCTGCTTTCAGACCTGGTTCATGCTCTAAAAAGGATTCTCCTTGGGTTGTTAGAAGCTGCGGGATGACATGGAAAGGCTGTGATCTTCCCAACAAAACACTCTGGTGTTTTAATGGTGGTTCCTGGAATTTGAGGGTTCCGCTTCACAGCCTGAGTGAGGAGCAGAGATGCTGACTGAATCACAGTGAGAAACTTCAATAGTCTCTGAAGGGAACTTACTTGTTTTTTAACTCCACACACCACCGAAGAGAAACTGTGGGTTTCAACTGTGGTAACTCTCCCTTCAGTGCTGTTGCAGTAGCTGATTGCTTTGATCACCATTTTTTCATTCTTCTGGAAGTGGAAGGAAACTTCTCCAACACCATCATGTTTTTCTTCATCCAGCTCACCGTCTTGACCCTTTTCTGGGCCCAGAGAACTGTCGGCAGTGATCCGGCCATCTTGAGACCTGATAGAGGCACTTAAATGCATTTTTAGTGTGGTAGGAAAACTGCCCTGGCTTGGCTCCTCCTTTTGCTTAAGAGCTGCACATATGCTTTTGAAATGAGCTGTGCTTGTCTGCTTTTTGCAGAGGAACGCTCTGTCACAGGTGGTTGAGTCTTGTTTTCCCCGAGACTTGTTAACATGCCGCATTTGATGCCGACTGGAACAGCCAGGTAGAGCTGTTGATGGGAACAGGTAGGAGCAGATGTCTGTTAGGTGCTTGAGCTGTGTAGGTGTGGGCAGCCCAGCTATTCTGCAGTGTTCTGGCCAAGGATTCCTCCTCCTCATTTGCTCAGTTTTCAGCCTCCTGTGAGTTCTTGGCTCCTCTCACTTTCTATTTATCCATGTAGTTGCAGGTAAACAAGTAAATACAGCTTGGAAAGAAAACAAGGAAGAGAATTAAAAGATACCTTCAGGCTTGCTTATCTCTTCAAGGAAAATATATGAATTGGAGTTGCAAATGTCTCTTACAGACTTTTCTCGTTATTATGATTTTTTTTTTATAAGCACCCTTCACAAGTCTCCACACTTGGTGATGTGAATTAAAAGGCAAAACTTAGAAGGTAAAGCTGGTTTGGGGTGGGTGGTGGGTGGAGGGGGATAGTTTCTAGGATGAAGTCGCAGTAGTTCTGCGGGCCCCGTGCAACCTGGTCCCATTGACTGCAGCAGACGCCTCGGTCTTGAAAGAAGAGTAGGGTCAGCCTCGACGGGTAGGAAAGTCAGAGCTTTACTTTGTGTTGATCAGAGTTTTAATTTATTGGCAGTGGAACAAAAATATGAGTTGCTTGGACCACCAAACTACAGACAAAGCTGGTGGCTGTCAAGGTTTCCTCTTAACGGGGCATATATCTACCTTCCTGGTGGGCAAGCCAGTCTCCAGGTCACCTGGAAGTACCTTCTGTTTGTGTCATGGTGATTAGGGATGGGTATCACTTTCCTCTCAGATTAAAGATGCCATGGAGAGCCCCTGGAAGGCTCCTTCTTGTGGCACAACTGTAGGAAAAGTCTCGTTCACACACAGCAAGCCCTTTACAATGGAGAAGTGATGTTTACCTTTAAACAGTGTTAGCAGCTGTTAAAACTTCTGGGTATATTTGTAAAATTGGTCTTTTATACACCATGTGAAATGGACTGAAATAATTTCTTTGTTGTTGTACCTGTGGAAGTACAAGCCATTTTACAGGGAAAAAAAAATTAAAAAAAAAAAAAATTAAAATATTATCTCAGTATTGTCCCAGACTCCTTCATTTTTTTTTTCCCCTGCTGGTTGGTTGTCAGGGTTTAACTTTGATTTGCAAAAACTTACTTCAGAAATAAACAGTTTCTCTTACTCTTTTTATCCCCTTTCTTCTCAACAAACAAAAGCCTTTGAGGATTCTTAAGTATTCAAGGTAGTGGAGTGTATTCAGGTGTGAGTGCCCTGAAATTTCAGTTAATTCACTTCCCTGATTTTTAAATTGAACTGTTTGTTTTCAATGCCAACTGCCTTCTTGCGGTGTTAACATAATTGCTAAATAAAGCAATTTCCAGGAATAATATGCTTTGTGACTCTTAAAATTAATTTCCATAATGGTAATTCAGTGTTTTGTTTGCATCTGTGTATTCATCCCTTTTTGTGTGCTGTCCCTGGGAGTACATAAGCTTCATTTTTTAAAATGAGCTAAAATGAATTGTCTTTTTTTGTTAAGTAGAAAAAAAACCAACATTGGCGTGAGCATAGGAAAGGGAAATAAGGATATCGGCAACTTTCTGTGGATGTGGTTGTCTGCCAGCTGGCGATCGGGCTGCCTTGTAATTGAAGAGCGATAAATACTTGCCAGGGAAGATGCGCCCAGATGAACGGGAGAAGCTTTTGGGTTATTTGTGTGTTACTGTGTCCAGCTCTCGATAAAAGAGCAAAACCTCTTTCCTCCGGGACCGTTGCGGTCTGTGTAGGGAAAAGCTTCGTTTCAAGACATCTTAAATGGGCTCAAAGTGGGCAAGCGCTGGATGGATGTGCTCAGACTGGTCTCTGCCCCAGTGGGTTTCTGAATTAGGGATTCTGTGCTCGAAGAAAAGCAGCGCCTGGGTGAGGAACAACCGCTCATACCTGAGCGAAGATGGGGGTGAGCCTGTTTTCTTTAAAACAGTTGAAGGCAACCTGAGAGAAGTTGTTCTGCTGGGGACGTTGGTGGGGAGAGGTTTCTGCTGACCCTTAGAGGAGACAAGCCTTGAGGCAGGACAGGAACTGAGGCGGTTGGCAGTGTCTCTCTCTTCCAAGACAAGTGTTGCAGCTCAGATCCAAAAGCATCCCGATAGTACTCCTCAGTGGTAACCTTTTCTGGGTTTATTTATGCCAATTGTGCAGATTTTGTATCAGTTCTGTCAGACAACACCACAGGCTTTGGTTTTTGATTCAAATGTACAGCTTCCAGTCTGTTCTCAGTTCACTTTACGCAGGACAACAGGAGTAAACATCACCCTAATGATCCCATTCCCGTGCTGCTTTTCTCCTCGTTCTTCCAGCTCCCCGATGAAAGATGCTGTGCTCTTCTTCCCCTCCCAGCTGAAGAGAGTGTGTGTTCCTGCCTCCGTCTATAACCTGGCTGCAAAACTTCACTACTTAGTTACTGCAGCTTGTGTTGCCGGGAAATGATCTTTGTGAGAGGTTTCCAGAGCGTTTGTGATACCCTTTCAAGGTATTGCCATATGGATGCGTAGTATTTTTAGGAAGGAACTTAAGAAATCTCTTTCATGTAAAACTAAGGCAGACAGAAGTTTGACACGGGAGTCTGAGCCTGTTACTGCTTTTTCTTTTTAACTCGCTGAAAACTCGGGTCTGAAGACAGGCTCGAGATGAGGGAATACTGAACAGCAGAAGGGCATTCGGTAGAACCCAATTACATCAGTGCTTAAAATTATATATATGTATCTGTATAACTACATATGTATAGAAATACATTTTGTGGAGTATTTGCCTTAAACGCTGTATTCTTAAAACTCAACTAAAGCAGATGGCAAGGGCCCTGACCTTTGAAGTGAGCAGGAATTTGATGCTTTTGGTAGCGATTGTCCTCTGTGAGAGCAGCAGAGGCAGGCAGGGATGGGAAGAAGGCCGTACTTACGTCTAAAACTAAGTTTGGACTCCCCCAATACGTGGTGAGGCTTTGGGGATTGCTGCCACCCTTTCCAGGGAAGCGGCTCCAACTCCCCCCCTCATTTGGGGGTTAAGCCGCGGAGGGTGGAGGGGGCTGTGCTGGCCATGGGGCGGGCTGAGCCTGCAGACGCTGCTGGGTTTCATCACGGGCGGTTTCTCTGTGGTCCTTCTATGCGACACCTTGTGAAGGCGAAGGAGGTGTGCCGTGGCATATTGGCTGCCGAAATCCAGCTGTGGCTCTTGCGGAGCAGCTGCGCAGCCAGGTGTTGTTAGCAAGGAGAGGAGCTGGGGCTTGGCCTCGGCCTCAAGGGTCACCTGGGATTTGGGCCAAATTGCCTGTTAAGCCCAGACCACAAATCCCGCTGGGCAGGCTGGGGAGAGCCGTGAGTAACATCTGGCCCATCTCAGGTCTGTGGTGCGTCCCCTCCCCTCTTTATTTCCTTCTGATTAAATAGAAGCGAGGAGCCAGGGAAGGGGTGGAGGGAGGGAGAATGGGCCAGAATAATTCTCCTGATGATGGTCCAGATGAGGATTGGGCTGAGCTTTGTCCAAGCAATGTCTGTACAAAGTGGAGTCTCCTTGTGTTAGTTGTGATTCAGCAAACCCTGCCTGCGTGCGTACCACTGCTTGGTGTGTTCCCCAGCCCCCGTTGTTGCCTCTGCCCTGCTTCATAGTCTTGGGAAAGCTGCTTCGCTTTTCTTTTCCCACGGATTGTCTTGTCCTGTTTGGAAACCTTGACCTCCACTGAAATCCTCAGGTCCATGCAGAAAGGCACTCGAGTGCCACGGCCACCCTCGCCATGGGGGCTGTATGGCAGCAAGCGAAGAGGGAGAGCAGGTCTGGCTCCTGGCTTTCCCCTGCTGCACCCTTGGGGTGGGCGTTTTTTGTTTGTCCTTTCCTAGCTAAACAACTACAGGACTACCCAGCCCTGCCTCGGAGGCTCGAAACAACGATTTGAGGGTTTTCTGAAAGAAATCTGGCTTTTGACTAAAGGGTTTTATCCCCCCTCCCTGCAAGCAGAAAACAAACGTTTCCCTTTTCATGGGAATGTTCCCTGCAGAAACCAGTGTCTTCCTCCGTGTGTCTGTTCTTCCTTCAGTGACCGTGTCCTCCCAGGACAGCTATTCCTCCGCTAAGATTTGTTTTCTCCCTCCCCCTCCCTTCCCCTCAGGATACAGCACCTCAGTCCTGGAGTCCTCTGGCTGGGCCCTGCATCTCAAGATCCTCCTGCCTTTCCCTTGGCCGGGGAGAGCCAGCCCCTCCTTGGGAGGAGAGCCAGGAGGGTCGCTCCGAGCCAGATCAGGAGCGGCTGGGGATTTGAGCGCATGTAATCGAACATGTCTAGACAGCCAGGAGCCTCCAGCGGAGAGAACAGCGAGTTTTACAGGCGATCCCTGATGTACAAGGAGAAATCTTTCCTCCTGGACACACGTGTGGGCCAGATGTTCTGCTTCGGTTTGGCTGCTGTGATCTTCAGCCTCCCAAACTGCGTGGACAGCAAGCAGTGATGGTGGGCTCCTGGTCTCCTGCCCAAGGTGAGATTCCCCAGGCAGGGACACGCACGTGTGCAGCGAATGCAGAAAGGACTCGGATGTGCCAGGACAGACAAGGAACACTCAGGGAATCTGAGAAACTTCAGGTTTGGTCTGTCCACTCGTGGTTCAACCTGGGAGCAGCAGGTCTGGTGCATCCTGATGGCTTGCTGCAAGCCATCGGGTTGGAAAATGCATGCCAAGCAGCTCTCTGTATGGGACTTCCAGCATACGGAAACACACAAATATCCAAACATCTTTTTTCACTCGGATAGAATTTGCAGGGGAAGGAAGAGGACATTTAAATTAATATAAATAATTCATAGCCCTCTATCAAGAGGCATCTCTAGCCTCAGTGGAAGGCTGGTGTATTTAAGGCAAAGGAGCAACTTGCTTGTCTTCATCCTAAGCATTGTCTCGTCTAATTTCCAGGAAAGGTGATTTCTTATTGGTCTTTGCTCACAGATACAAAGCTCCGCTGCTGTAGTTGGCTTTAAATAGAAAAAGATCTGATTTGGATAGTATTCCCCACTCAGAAAACTACAACCAGTTTGGTGTGAGTAAACTCCGCAATGAGCATCATCGCTCCGCCATCAACATCTGGACAGAAGCATCGGGAAAGGCTTGTTCTGCAGAAACTCACAGCGTTTTAAACTCCATCGTGAACAACCAAATTTAAATACTGAAAAAATCTCTAAGATGACATTTCCAGCAAGATTCAGAGGTTCAAGGTAATGACTCCACAGTGGTTCTGGTCACTGGAAACATCGCGTGTGCCAGCAAATACACCAGAGATTTCCTCAAAAGCCCAAAGTCTTTTCAAGTGATTCACGACACCAGGCCGGCTGCGGGGAGAACCCAGACATTGCTTGCAGATTCGAAGGACTTGGCATATTTCATTTTCAAGGCCTGCGATTAATAAAGACAGAGCCTGCTAGGAAATAGGGCCCTGGCCCCTCATCTCGGCAGAGGCAGATCGATGCCCTGCTGCAGGGGCTGCGAAACTACCAGGCTATGCGTCTCCGGAGCTGGCTTTTTTTTTTTTTTTTTTTTTTTTTAAGGGAAGTTTTTGGAAATTCACCTGCGTTTGGGAGGAATTGTCCAAAGCACGGCTGTGGTTAGGCTGGGAGGGTAAAGCACCATTAACATCCCTGCCTCTATGGCAGCCTCCTTCCTCTGCCTCTACCTCACACGCTCACACTGATGGATTTCTCTGAAAATAAATAAATAAATAAATAAATCCTGGTTTTGAAGCAAAGAATAAATTCACAATGGGAAACCAGAGCTGCTGATGGATGCCGGAGCCCAGGGTTCGCTCCGGCAGCCCTGCCTGACGCACAGGTTTCCTTCGGTACCCTGATGTGCGGAGCACGGAGCAGCGCTAACTAACAGCTTCCAGCCCTGGGGCTTGCGTAAAGGCTTCTTTCAAGAGAGATGTGGCGAGGGTTGAACTCTCACGTCCTCACCTGCTGGTGAAGCTGCACCGGGCTGTAACAGGAGTGGCTCGTGCGTCTCAAAGGTCGAGGTTTAAGTGTTCGGTTTTCCTTTTTACTAGAATCAGCGGTTTCTGCTGTGTTTTTTTTGTCTCTGTTGACAGTGAGAGTATCCCTGCGGGATTATGCACTGGTGTGGAGTTGCCTCCTGCTTTCCTTGAGAGCTGCCCTGAGCCCCCGCAGGGCAAAAACCCAAAGCACCGTCACCCTCAAGCAATTGCTCTGTATGTTTCTGACGATCTACTGGTTTCCCAAAAAAACCCAGCCTGCGGGCTGTGTTGAAGGGCTGTATGGAAAGGGCAGTAACTGTCCCAGTGGCCGGGCACAGCAGGATGCTGCCAGCGGAGGGAATGAGGGGAGATGGACACATGGATGGGAAGCCAGGTGGGATGAGCCACCACCATCAGGTTTTTGCTGGGGTTTTGGTGGCTCTAGAGGCTTGTGGGGCAGAGGACATTTAGACAACGCTTTGCTGGTGTGTCTGAAAGCAGAGGGATGGTGAGGTGGCTGCTGAGAGCCTGTGCCACCTGTGATGGTGCCCGCTCCTGCTGCAGTGGCACTCCCCAAAACCTCCCTCCTCAGGGTACCGCTTGGGAGCTCAGCCCGGGATCTTAGGGGCCACCTTGATCCACAGGACCCACACGAAGGGATCAAAAACCCAGCCCAGGCTGCTGGATTCCAGCCTGACTTGAGCTTGCATCCAACCAACACACCTCTCCCAAGATCACCACTCATCTTCATTTTTGAGCCATTTGGAGGAGAATATCCCTGAGTTTCCCTTGATGAGGCTGTCCTGCTGTTACTCGCCCTCTCCGGAATGACGTTTACCTCCTCATTTCATCCAATCCGGCCCTGCTTTTCAACCGTCCTCTTTCCAAACAGGTTACGAGCCCTTTTGCTCTCAGGTTTTTCCTGTTCAGGTGCACAGACACAGCCAAGCCACCGTCAATCTTCTTTCCCATTAGCTTAAGCAGGATGAGATCCTTTATCAGCCTTTCTACGTGGTATTTTCTCTGGCCTTAAAACTATTTCTGTGCTTTTTTCTTTCAACTTTCTCTACTAGATCTGTGCATGCACTTTCCCGCTGAGCTCCTCAGTGGGAGATGTAAGATCACATCCCATCCTTGCAACCGCCCTGTTCGTACCCACGAGGCTCGGGGCAGCTGGTAAGTGCTGGCAGTTACTGGTTTTGCTGAGCCAAACCGGGTGGGATTGGGGTTCTCCTGGCTGCAGACCTCCACCCCGTGGGGCTGGCAGCCTCCCCCCGCCCCCGAAGCCCCCCCGCTGCCATCGTCCCCGCTCCTGGGGCTGCACTCAGCCTGTGAACGAGCCTGTTTGCTCCAACAACCATCCTGCCTCCCGCCTCGCTCCACACTCTGCCTGCGCTTGGCAGAGATGCTCGGATGGATTTCCAGCTCGTTAATAGCAAAGTCACCCGGCAGCGGCTCAGCGCGGATCCCCCAGCGCCCCGCGGGGCTCCCCCACACCAGGGGCTGGTGTTGACCACTCCGTAAGCCACTTTGCCTGTCTTTATCAATGTTTTACAGTCCTGCTTTCAAACGTCAGGGTGTTCGAAGCCAGAAGCCTTCCGGACGCTGCTCTGTATTCTCTACAGCGTGCCGGACTGTTGGTAAACCTGAGCATTATCTCATTAAGAATGAGAGCACGTGTGTGTGGTGCTTATTTCCTACACAACCACCCAGCAGAACCAGTTGTTTTTGCATTTCTGTGTTCTTTGGGTTGAATCCTGCACAAATGCACATGGTTTTCCACCCGAGACCGACATCTGGCGGGGAGCAGCCTGGGTCACCCCCCTTATTTGCTCCTGGGTCTGCCTTAAACCACTTCTCCATTTTTCTAGGATATCCTTGCTATCCGCAATTAATTAGATATTATTAGCAGCGCCGTGTTGGCTGCCACTTGGCTCCATGAGGTTTCTTGCCTCCCGTTTTTTACAGGAGTGGAGCCGTGATGCGCTGGGGTGACTGACTGCTGCTTCCACTAGCACCAGTAAGAAATGCCCTTCTTCACCCAGCCCGTTAATGCACAAGCGCCCTGTACCTGTGCTGTGCTTTTTACTTCTCTGTTTTTCTCTTTTCTTTCTTTTTTTTTTCCCCCAGCGATAGCGTCAAACTGTGTACTCCAGGATTTACAAGGTAAAGCTGCTCCTCGGAGAATACTACAGCAGCGATCAAAGTCCCGGGAGCTTTTATTCCCCGGTGATTAGCTGGGTGCTCCCACCGGCCCCGCGCGTCCTGAGCAGCACATCCATTTTATTTAATCAGCTTATGCAAAGCGTTTTGCTGTGCGACGGCAAGGTGAGGCAGGCACCTGGTACCGTGGCTGGGATCATCTCCGTCATCGCTCGGATTTGGGGAGCGCTGCGAAGAGCTGGTCGGGGATGGAGGGGCCCATGGGGAAGGCTGGGTGCTGCTGGGGGGCACTGGTGCGCTCCCCGGGGATGCTCACCGGGTCGCTGCATGGGGTTTTCCTTTAATTTCCTCAACGGGAGCAGGAATCAGAGTGTTTTTTTTTTTCCTTTCTGCCTGGTCCTCGGTGCGGGATGCAGCCATGGGAAATGAGGATTCGCCTGTCCCTGTATCCAGCTCCTGGGAGCAGCGCTGACTTGTTCAACAGACATCCCTGTCACCTAAGAAGGGCGTTTTCCTAGGATTTTACCTGCAGTTTTATGGCCATCTCCTGCTCTTCTAGCAAATCCAAATCCAGCAGAGCAATGAGGTACCTGACACCCACTCCATCACGGCCCCGGCCACCGCTGTTGAGCATGGGATGGGGGACCTCCGAGGTGCCTTGGGTACCAGAGGGAGCTTTGGGTGCAGAGGCAGATTCCTGGAGCTTCCCACCAGCTATTGTGGCTTCATCCAGATTTTTCTTCCCCCCCTCCCCCTTATCTGCTTTGTTTTAAGGATTAACATCTGGAGCCGCGTGAATGTATCAGAATTGCAGCTATCTTTTCTTCTTCTTTTGCTTTTTTAAAGCCCATATGGTTGCAGGGAGAAAAACAAACCAGAAGAGAAGATACATGAAAAGAAAGCCAAATATAGAACACTTAAAAAAAAAAAAAAAAAATTAAGACCATTTTGAATAATAGCAATGTACGAGTGAGTTTCTAAAAAATCTGCCGACTTTGAAGCCAGTCTCATGACTTATGAATATTTAGAGCTGACAGTCTTGGATACAGGCGTTTCCTTGAGTTTGTTTGGAAAAGTGGAGCCAAATTTGTGCAAAGCTGAGTGTGCTGAGCTCAAAGCACCCCGACCCGGTGGGGTATGTTGGAGTTACATGAACATGGTTTCTTTAGTTTTGGGGTTTTAGCAGGAGGGTGATGTTTCTCCCAGATGTGCTGGGGTTTTGGGAAGGAGCCCACCCTATGAAATCTGTTCCGTTAGTCCTTTGAGCGCTTCTGGGTGACAGTCCTGGGCTTGGAAAGGGGATGTTGGGGCTGCTTTACTCTTGGCCACATCCTTACCTGCCTCAGGAGACCCATGTGGTCTTCCTGAAATGCCGTAAGGTGTGAGAAAAGAGCAAGCTTGGGCTTTATTTCCCCTTTGGAGCATGGGCTTTCAAAGGGCTTGGTGCTTTGGAGACCCAAGACTGCAGGCAGGTCTTAATAGGAAGGAAGGCCTGGAGGAGATTGCTGAGGAACAGGCTGGATTTCCCTCTTTCCCCATGTATCTCCAGCTTTTGGGTCCGGCATGTGTCCTGGGGGCAGTGTAGGATGCTGTTGTGGGTATCAATCATCTCTGTGTATGACATTTGTCATGTGAAGTCCACCAGAATCAAGCTGCTGGTAGGAACACAGCTTGCTGTGAAGAGGCGTCACCGATGAACTTTTAAAATACTTTTTTCTTTTTTAAGGTTGAACTTCTAACACGGATGTATGAACATGCAGCGTGGGCAGAGGCCAGGTGTTGGGGCCGCGGGTGGGTGTAAGGGTGCAGGAGGGCTTAGGGCTGTTCGAGTCCATGGGGACTCGTTGGCTTGGGCACGGGATACCCAGTGATTTTGTGCTTCTCCCCTCTCGGTGTACTGGGCTGGTTTGCAAAGCTTATACTGGGGCATCTTTGAGTGGCTTGGTGAGTTACAGTGGAGTCACGGCAGTTGTGTGGCTGCTGGTGTTGGGCCCGTGCTCTATGGCACCCTGCTGTAATGCTGTCACCAAACGTCATTGCACCCACCCAGAGAGAATGTGGGCCCCCAGGCAGCCCCACACTGTGCCATGGGAGATGCTGTGGGACCATCAGAGTGGCATTGCTCAAAAGTGAAGCTCAGATGCACCATTGGGGCCAGAGGAGGCCACAAAGATGATCTGAGGGCTGGAGCCCCTCTGCTGTGAGGACAGGCTGAGACAGTTGGGGGGGTTCAGCCTGGAGAAGAGAAGGCTCCGGGGAGACCTTAGAGCCCTTTCCAAGTACCTGAAGGGGCTCCAGGAGAGACGGGGAGGGACTCTGGATCAGGGAGTGTAATGATAGGACAAGGGGTAACAGCTTCAAACTGAGATTTAGTTTGGGTATCAGGAAGAAATTCTTTGCTGTGAGGGTGGTGAGCCCCTGGCCCAGGTTGCCCAGAGAAGTTGTGGCTGCCCCATCCCTGGAGGTGTTCAAGGCCAGGCTGGCTGGGGCTTGGAGCAACCTGGTCTGGTGGGAGGTGTCCCTGCCCAGGGCAGGGGGTCGGAACTGGATGATCTTTAAGGTCCGTTACAACCCAAACCATTCTGTGATCCCTAGCTCAGCAGGACCCTGCCAGCCTGGGCAGAAGAAGAGATGTGCCAAGTCCTTTTCCTCAGGGATTTACTGTTTTCCTCCCCTCCCCAAAGCCACTTTGCTTTTACGGCGAGGGCTGCGTTGTCACCGCTGCGCCGTAACTCACAGGAGAGCATCAGCACCACGGTGGCCAACAGCACTGAGCCTTCAGCAGATGTTCAGCTCCTGCAATATACGGCCCTGTGCGGGCGATGCTCTCACTGCCTAGCACTGAAAATTAGACACACGCACACCCCACCCCCCAAAAAAGAAAATAAAAAAGTCCAGAGGGGTTTTCCCAGTGACTTTGGCAGGAGGAAAAGTGGAGCTCAACAAATAACGCAACGAAGGCACAGCTCAAGGTCTTGCCGGCTACAGGTCCCGGGCTGCTGGGAGAGGGCTGTATTTCCAACAAAATACTTGCCATAATAAATAAAGCAACTATATGTGTTTTTTTCCAGATGTATTTAGGGCTAGGAGGCTAAGAGGGAAATTCCTAGGCGAATTCCCATCTGTGGGATAACGCTGTTTCCACAGTTTTCCCTGCCAAAAATCACTTAATTATGAGTAATTAAATAAAAAAAAAAAAAAAAACAACCAAAAATGCAACCCAAAACAGGGCTTTGATTTGGCTTCAAAATGCTGAGGGATTTGGGGATGGGGAAAATGGAAAAGGGAATAAACAAATAATGAACCCAGTGACCTCCAGCGTGGGCTGGACACGGCACGGAGAGGGATGCAGGGATTTTGGCCACCGAGGAGCCGCATCTGGTATGGCACCATCCTGCGCCCCTCCTGCTGGAGCCAGGGATGCTTCTCCATTCCTTAAATAAGCACGGCTCCCCCTTGCCAGAAGAGTTTAATTGTGTCATTTCCTTCATTATTCTCCCTGGCAGAGCAAAAACCTCGGATTGCTGCTGGGATTTGGGGTTGCTGTGAAGGACTCGGGGCCAGTGGGGGGAAAGATGCAGCTTTCCCAGGAAAACGTGATGTGTTTGGATGAGGGGCTGGTTCTCGGATGAGGTGAAAAATCTGAGCCCTGGAGCATTTACGGCCAATGCCTTTTTTTAGGATTCATTTAATTTTCCTTTCCCTGCCAGGGATTTGAGTATGGACCCTCCAAAATGCTACACTTAAAGCAGCAAAATGATGCCAAGGTATAACTTTATCCCTGAGAAATTAAAGATTTTGCTCAACCCTCATTTTATAGAAAACGGTTCAGTTTTCTGGACTGGGGTGTGTGTGTGTGTGTCCAGTTTTGAGATTTCCATCCCTCAGCTCCAAGTCCCCGAGGAAAGCTTGGATACTTTGAGACGCTGGGTTGAAAAATGTCCTTTGCCGACTGTTTGCCCCTGAGATGCTGTGTAAAACGGTTTTATTTTGGAAGTGCTGAAAAACCATGCACGGGTCTGGGGCTGTTGAACACCTGTGCTGGTTTTGGGGGAGCCCCAGATCCCCACACGTATGTTTAGCCCTGCCAGGGCTGTGGGGTTTAGCTCCTGGCAATAAATTTTCCTGTTTCTCCTTGGCATGGGTGCCCTGGACCCCGCACACGGGTGGATTTGCATTGCAGGGTGTCCATGTGATGAGATACACATGGACACTGTGCATGTCCCAGCCCGTTGAGGACAACCTCTTGGGCCGGTAGCTTTGGAAACGTTTCTGGTTTCATGGGAGAAGGGGAAAGAGCTGGAAGTGGTGGAGGGAAAATGTGATGTTGAGGGAAATGGGTGGGGAAGGATGGAAAAGGAGGGGCAGGCTGATCCTTTCGCCTCTTTAGGTTACAATAGCCGTGAGGGCAATAAAACAAGCGTGAGGTTGGGATGGAGCCCATGTCCGTAATCTGTTTCCCCAGGGATTGGTCCACCCATTTTGGTGTGTGGCCCAGCTCCCGTCCAGCCGATGGATAAGGCGGGGAGGGGGCGATGAAAAGTGGTTGCACTGATCACACCTCTCCAAATTCAGTCATGGCTGCAGAATTTGCTCCCGGCTATGATGTTGCTGTTTTGCTTTGGGTGTCGAGAGGTTCAAGGGCAACAGAATAAAGTCATTAGCGCAGAGCTGGAGCAGTAAGTGGTCCTGGAGTGGCTCCAGGCACGGATCACGGAGGGACCGGGGATGCTGAGCATGCCTGTCCTCGCCCGATGTGCCCGTTCATCGCCCAGAGGTGGTAAATGAAAAGTGACGGGTGTCACCCGACGGCTCCCATGGTACAGACCCCCAAATGCTAGTGTCCAGGTGGGTGTTTGGGTGCCTTATACAGAGGGCGTGTGATAACGTAACGTGTATGAAACGAGAAGACGCAGCCCAACGGGACCGCGGGTTCCACGGCAGCTGCCCAGACGCAGCCGCGGGGCTGGAGAGGGGACGGCGACAGCAGCGGGGGGGCTGGCGGCCGCTCCAGGAGCAAGTTTTACAGCAAATACTGAGCTTTGCCTCATCTGCTTGCGCTAAAGCTGCGGTCTTCTTCAAAAGAGACCGAAATCTAACGCAACCAGGACTTTCGTGGTTGATGCAAGGTACGTAATGTTCCCATTTAATCTGGGCAGGGGTGGAATTGCACGCGGCTGGGCTGGGATGTGCTGGGCTTGCTGGGTGGGGGCAAATACAACTGTTCGCTAGATGCCGGGGGGGCAGGACACCCCCACACCCCCATGCACCCCCAAAACTCTTCCTTAGCAAGCATACTGGGGGGATTTCAGTAGGATGCTGAATGTGGAGATGGGGAGGAGGGGTGAGGAGGGCAGCCAAATGCCTCCTCTTCGTTTAAACCAGATATTGAGGCAGAGAAATCTGGGCAAAGCCAAATATTTCCTGTCCCAATGGAAGACTCTGGTTAAAGTGTGCACTTTGCTTTGGTTAAAACAGCCGTGCGTATCATCTCGGAGACTGACTCAGTGCCTGCCCATTGTCTCTCTAGGATGACCGGGAATAACAGCTTGTATCTTCACTCCCTGGATGTAAAATTCTTTCAAACCTTTTGCAAAAAGCCTGTAGGTTTTGACAACGTATTCCTTATGGGGGAAAAAAATAAAAAATCACAGCGATGGTCTCGAGCAGCCCTGGCTGTGATCTTTAGCTGCCTGGGAGCGAGCCGCGGGCAGGGACGCGGGCTGAATAACAAGGACTCCCACGGCTGCGGAGGACAGGACGATATATTTTTGCAGGGCAGTAAAACCCGCTTGATGCCGGGCTCGGGCAGGAGCTGAGGCTCTGATCTGCTCCTTCCCTACCTCCAGGTACGGCATTCCATGGCTCCAGCCCCGCGCCGGCACAGCACATTCCTGATATCCCATCCTTGCGGCGGTTTTCGAGGCGTGAGCGATGCCGAGCAGGGGCTCGCCTGGACCCCGCAGGTTTTGGGCAGCTGTTGAAAGAGACTCTATTACAGAGCGCTCTGTATTTAATCTCCCCCCTGCCTACCTAAATCATGGGGAAAGGTTTTACACATGGCTCTGACAGCGCCGAACGGCTCTACCGGAGAGGGATGCGGGGAATTTATAGCGCACCGACTGCTGCTGGGTAATACGCAGGCGAGGCTCCGAGCGGGGAAGGATTTCTGGGTTTATCGGAAGGGGAGTACAAACCTAAGGCAGGAGCCGGCTTGGAATCTTCCCAGCTCAGGGGGTTTAACCTGCGGGACCGAAGGCTTTTAGGGCTGATGCGGGGGTGTGGGGATTGCCCTGAGGGGTGCCCGGGTGCCCCATCCCCCCCTGGGGACCGGGGAGGGCATGTCCGGGGGGGATGCACGATTTTCTGATGCCAGACAGCTGCACCGGGGAGGGGGTGAGAGATGAGCTGGGTTTGGGGAGGTGGGAATTGATGCCCAGCATCCCAAGAGCTACATCCCGACCCTGGGCAAGGCTGGGTGAAGGCACAGGATGGGTGTGGAGGGCACCTGCCTTTCCCTTTTTGCCCTCCCAGGCTCTTCCACAGCATCGGCAGTGCCCTGGGTGCTGGGGTCCATCGCCTTAAACCAAAAAAGCAGCCCGTTTTTGAGCCCAGCTGGGTTTCTGCAGGTGGAAGGAAAGGCTGAGCTTGTCCTGAGCTCACCGGAGGCTGTTCTCTCCCGGGATGGACCGTTTCCCGACCACACCAAGAGGCTGAATCTCTGCTTGGAGGGTGGTTTGCGTTAGTGCCGGGGGGGGTGTCTTTCCTCCAGCATCCCCTGCTCTGCACCTCCTCCCTAAACTCTGCCCACCAGTCCTGTACCCAGAGACTCCCTTTGCGCCTGCTTTTCCGTTTTAATCTCTTGTACTCCCACTATTTTTGAGTCGTCTTCGGCTTGGAGATATCTCTTTTTTTCCTCCTCCTCTCTCTCTTACCCTTCACGCTACCATCAGCTTTCTGACACAGGAGTTTTATTGGAATAAAAGTAGATTTTTATCTCCCAAGCCTGTTTATTAAACTCTCTCCCTTCTTTCACAGTAAGCTACCACCCACCCTCCCGGACGTTTGTCGATTCAAATCAGGTTTAATCAACTCACAATATTGGACACAGTAAAATTGGATTTCTGAAAGCCCAATAAAGTTGTGCCACCGCGCTGTACCGTAGCTCGAGGAGCTCAGATTTCATCACATCATGTCGGCAGCCGCAAGAAACAGCCCATAAGAAACTCATCTACTGCGCTCCGGCAAGCTGCTAAAAATGGATGAAGCCTCTCCCGAAGAAATATTGACTATTAGTATTCTTATTAACATTCTGCTGTCAGAAATGACCAGTGGTAATAAATACAGCTGTATCTTTTCATCGTCCTGCCCGTTCATCACTGTCTGGCTGAGCTTCCCTCGGGGCTGGGCATGGTCCCCGCCGCCCCGTCTCCTTGCCCAAAAGGAGCCGTTTGCCCTCACGCTGTAACCTTGATTATTTTTGTTTTATTATTATTATTATTATTACTGTTATTTCCTTTTTTTCTCTTTGACACAGCAAACAGCAGAGCAAGATGGAGTGCCTGAGAACAGCTCGCTCCGCGCCTCCCCCGGCAGAAGGTCTCCCGGTGATGGGAAAGGGCAGGATGCGGTCCAGACGCCCGCGATGCTCCTGCTCCCCTCTAATTTAGAGTTCTACGGTTATAACGAGAGATATTGCTAGCCTTGGATTATCCTCACGTCTTATTTCTTCCCTAATCTTGGGTGAGCTTTAGCGCCGGGGTAAATCAAGCTGTATTTATGCCATTGCTTTGCACTAAGCCTGGCAGAGCTGCCCTTGCCCTCGGTCGCCGCCTCCTTTTGCCGATGCAAACCTTCCCGGGGCCGCCCCGTAAACCTGATCCAGGAACCCATCCCAACTCGACCAACCTTTTTTTCCTTTCTTTGCAGGCTGGTTTTCATCCCGAGGAGCTCCCTGATCCGGCTGGATGTGTCTGCAGGTTGGCACTGGTCGTGTACGGGAAGGGGAATAAGCCGTGGTGGGAGCAGAGGGAAGAAAACTGCCTTTTTGGCGTTATTAATGGGACTGGGATGCTGGTGTGAGGCAGCAGGTCCGGGCTTGACTCTTTGCCCAGAAGCGTTACCTGGATGAGAGCAAATTGGCAGCAAAATCCCTGTTTACAAACTCATTTAAAGGCAGACCAGGGCCCCGTGTCTCCTTTAATTCTGGCATTTTCCCTCGCTTGCTGCAAAACCAGCCGCCGAGCAAGTGTGCAATAGATAACGTTGTAATTAACGCCAAGGGGGAGCAAATCCATGTATTAACAAACGTTTTTTTCCCAACGCAGGGCAAAGGGAGGGGGAATTTACTGCTGCCGACCCGGCGATTTCCTTCCTCCCAAATTCTTCCGGCTGTTCTGTTTCACTGCTCCTTCTCGCAGGGCTTGCGGCGTTCAGCTTTGCCTGAGCAGGTGGGATTGCAGGAGCCTGGACCGCTCCTGCCCGTGCCGGAGGGGGAATCCAAGGAATGATTTCCGCATTTAACACCAACTGATCACGAAGCATCTGCAGCTCCGCGGAGAGACGGCTCCTGGAGACCAGCAGCTCCGGGCAGGCTCCGCTTTCGGTGCAATCGATGGCTTAAGCCCTGGATGCCCTTCAGTGCCGTTGGTGCGACGGAGATGGAGGATGCTCCGAGGGTGAGAGGCAGTCCCTGGCCATGTCACGGCCGTACCTTGTCCCATGGGGTCAGAAGGGGGTCCCTTGGCCACATCCTTCTTCAGGGTCTCTGCTCACTGCAGTGATGTTTCATAAATTCATCTGAAGGCAAAAATCCACACCCCCCCCGCCAAAAAAAGTGGGGCTCAGCCACCAGCCCCTCTCGTGGTCACCGTGGCCATGTCCCCACGAGCGTGGGCAGTGACAGGAGGGTGACCATGCCCTGATGGCAATACAAGGGAGCAACTGGGAGATAACACAGCCCTTGCTGGTTCCCAAAAATAGCCTTTTCTTAGTAAATTTGTATTAGCATTGCCTCCGCAGCCCGGCATGCTCCCCCACCCCTGTGGCAGCACAGCGGGTCCCCAGGGAGGGGACACGAGGGCTTTCTCCCATATTTAGCCCCAGGGGGAGGCAGCATCCCATTGCGCCCTGTCCTCCACCTTCTGCTGGGCTGGGAATGGGGGCTGAGGAGCCAAATATTCCCCCGTGGATAAAAACACAGGAGCTTTTGTGTGTCTGTGCCCATGAAACCAAACCTCAGGGTGTTTGGGCTGGGGTCTCAGCACCACTCGGGGATTTAGCCGTGGGGTGATGGCATCCCGTCCCCAACGCACCAGCGCAGCCGTGGCCAACAAAGACCAGCTCAAATGGGGCTTTGCTGCTCTGGGGGAATTAAATATTCACTGAGCAGCGAGCGAGCTGTCTCTGCTGCTGAAAAGCAGTGTTTTAATGGCTGGGAACCAATGCTTACTGGCCAGTCTGGGGTAAAAACTGCCGTAAAGGCTGCTTAAAGCCAAGCAGGGGGGGTTAGAGCAGGTTTCCCCCCAAGGCATCGCTGGCCATTAATTATCCAGAGACAAAAGTATGGGGACGTGGTGCAGATATCCCCCTTGTGGTGTGTTTTGACACACTGGACATCTCCAGCAAACCCCCCTGGCTCCCCTCCCAGCGCTGGGAATGAAATCCCAGCCAATTTCCAGGTGTCCCGACCCACCTGGTGCAGAAACTGGCCGCTCCAGAAGAAATCAGCCGTGGCGCGGGGGCAAGGGGATACGAGCAGGGAGATTGGATTAAGGCGCGAAGGTGGACAAGACAGATGGCGGGGTGGGAAGGGATGAAATGGGCTGGTGGAAATCGAAAGGGAAAAGATGACAAGGACGCCGGGCTCACTAAAAAAGACAAAGTGCTGGGATTTTCCTGCAGGGAGCTGGGAGAAAAGCAAAACACTGAGGAACGTGTTACGTGGACATCGATGCTGGGTGCTTTTGGGATGTGATGGGCTTTGCTGGGCTGAGCACAGCAGGACCTGGCCCCACCACGGTCCCAGCCCAGCAGGAAGAGTTTGTAATTTTCTAATTAAGAAGTACTATAACCCATTTATTAAATATGTTTTGAATGGCTCCATTGTAAATTAAGGTCAAAATACAATTTCTAAATTCTCAAGCTATGACGTAGGATTAGCTTTATCGATCTTCTGTGTAATTTGTGGTGGCCCCCAAACATTATTTTGACAGTTTTATCATACAGTAATAGACTTCCTTTTAGATAATTACAGTTACTACATTCGATTTTGATCTTCTGTAGGACTTTTCCCTAGATAACCACACTTAGATCATGTTTCTTTCTTTAGTCACACGTACACGATAAACTTTGGAGAAGAGCCATAATTATTTTAACGCTGTAATTTTAAGGCTTACCAAAACAAGTTCAAAGGTTAATTGTACAAGAAAACTTTCAACTTTAACATCTGTTGCAACGCTCATTTTGTAAGTAAGTGACGAACAGCTACTGCAGGGAAAACAAAAAAGCAGAATGGGTAAATGTTGATACGTAACAGGAGTTATCGGAAGGTGTTAAGTTGTACGCCTCTCGTTTCCATTTATACCCGTTTCTCATCCAGGTCCATCCCCAGTGGGTCACAGAGGGGTCCCCAAGGGCTGCCAGGGAAAATGCTGCCGCCTCCTTCACCCGGACGAGCTCCCGGCGTGTTTGAGACCATTAATTAGGCTTTGCCATCAGTAACGAAGACAGACTCCCCCTCCAGAGCAAGCGCGGGCAGGTGCTTACAGCCGACGCTCCGGCCACCGCTGGGGTCAGAAATATCCTTGCATCTCCCAAACTGGAGCGATCTCTCCCTCCGGCCCTCGGTCATTAAAAGGAAATTAATTTCACTGGGCACCAAAGTAAGTAAATTCTCTGATTTCTGGTCTGTTATGACTGTTAACCAGCTAGATCTCACTTTAATAGCTTATTTAAAGCACTGGGCCTCTGACAGCCCCGGTGATGGATGGAGCTGTCAGCGTCTGCTTCGTTTGGAGAGGAGAGGAACATCTCTTAAACTAGAAGCTCTATAAATCAAAAGGATGAAAATCAGCGAGTGCATTTTTCTGGACAGGGGCGTCCTTCTCCCTGTGGAGTGTAACAGGCACTAAATTGAGGTTGGATTTATCGGGTCTGAAACCCCTTTCGACAGGCGCTTTCACAGCCAGAATGGAAGAGAGCCGGGCACGGAGCAGTGAATCCCGGCAGCAGCCCAACCCAGTGCCGTCTCCTTCCCAAACCCAGCAGCCCCTCGATGGTGATTTCGGAGTGATTGTGGGTGGATACAGGGCACTGCCGCTTTTCCCCATGGGCAACGCTCCCCAAATCCCCTGTGCTCCCTGGAGACACGGGGGCTCATCCCGCCCGCGATGCCGGGAGGTTTGGCAGCTTCGCACGGGGACATGGCTCTGCATCTTCCCTCGCCGGGGAAAACACAGCCCCTTCCTTCAACCCCCGGCGCTCAAGCAGAAAGCAAACTCTTGGGTTTTTCCAGCATTGACGCAAACCCACCACCACAGGGCACGAGGCTGGGCAATATTATCTTGCGAGCGCCTCCAAACATGAGCAGGGCAGGGGCTTATTATCACAGAATCATAGAATTGCCTAGGTTGGAAGGCACCTTTCAGATCAAGTCCAACCATCAACCAAACACTGACAAAAAACACTACTAACCCATGTCCCTCAGCATATTGCTTCGGGCTCTGCCAGATTTGAGACCCCGGTAGCACGAGAGCCTTTCATCCGTGTATTTCCAAGGCTGCCTTTCCCACAAAGCTGATGGATGGGAGCAGAACCGCCTCCCCGCTCCCCCCCCCCCCAGACGTGTTATTTGCAGCGCCTGAGTTTTGTTTAATATTGAAAGACGTTTAAAGCGTGGCTCTGACCTAGATTGGGAGCTCTTCAGGGGAAGGCTGTCGCTGGCACAGGCGGGTTGGGGAGCCGCCGGCGGAGGCAGGGCCCATGCCTCGCCGAGGAGCGCTGCTGCGATGAAATAATCATTTAGGGGTGGGAATTAACCCACTTAATCAGCGGCGCTCTTGGTTTGCTTGGAGGTGACTTGAGGTGCACTGCTCCTGCTTGGACACGGCGGTCCCTGTTGCTGCTCCCATCCTTGCCTTGTTTCCAGGATTGCAAAATGTTTGAGCCTTTCTCCTTTTCCCCTTCCTTATCCTTTACCTTTTCTCCTTTTCACACAGAGTCACAGAATCCCAGACTGGTGGGGGTTGGAAGGGACCTCTGGAGACCATCTTGTCCAACCCCCTGCCAAAGCAGGGTCACCCAGAGCAGGTGGGACAGGAACACATGCAGGCGGGTTTGGAATATCTCCAGAGCAGCAGACTCCACACCCTCTCTGGGCAGCCTGTTCCAGTGCTCTGCCACCCTCAAAGTGAAGGTTTTTCCTGTTGAGATAGAATTTCCCGTGTTCCACTCTGTGCCCGTTGCTCCTTGTCCTGTCGCTGGGCACCACTGAGAAGAGTCTGGCCCCATCCTCTTGCCCCCTGCCCTGCAGATATTGATGAGCGTTGATGAGATCCCCTCTCCTCTTCTCCAGGCTGACAGCCCCAGGGCTCTCAGCCTTTCCTCAGCAGAGAGGGGCTCCAGTCCCTCATCATCTCTGTAGCCTCCACTGGCCTCTCTCCAGCAGTTCCTTGACATGGGGAGGCCAGCACTGGCCCCAGCACTGCAGATGTGGCCCCACCAGGGCGGAGCAGAGGGGGAGGATGACCTCCCTTCACCTCCTCGCCACGCTCTTTTTAATACGCCGCAGGAGACCATTGGCCTTCTTGGCCACAAGGGCACATGGCTGGCTCATGGGCAACCTGTTGTCCACCAGGACTCCCAGGTCCCTCTCTACAGACCTTTTCCTTTTCTCCCATTTCCCTTTCCCTCGCTTTTCTGGGGCTCCACATCCGCAGCCCCCAGCTCCACCACAACCACCCTGCCCTGCTGCACCAGGCAAGCCATGAGGGTCTTTTAGGCTTGAAGGACGGTCATTGTTTGGAAAGCACACCCAAGGTGCTCTTTTTAGGTCAAAATTTGCATTTTTAAACACTTCCCAACGCGAAAGCCCACCTTTAAAAAAATTCAGAAGCGCGGCCACGTCATCCTGGTCTGGGTGCCTGTAATGAAATGGCCTTTTTAAAAAAAAAAATATTAATTTTACTTTTTCTTCCCTGAAAATGTAAGCTGGGCTGCCACCCCCACCTCAATTTGTGCAGAGGATGTGGGGAAGAGGTTCCTCCTAAGGGGAACCGGCACTGGGGAAGGGACACAGGGGTCGGCTGGGACAATTCCCCCCCCCAGCCCCCTTTGCCAGCCCTGATGTCTTGCACCAACACGGGGCTTCACCTTGGAGGCTGGTGATGTGCAAACCCCCTTTTGGCTCTGGGGCGAATCTCCCGGCCCATCACAGCTGAGGTTTGGGTTTGACACATGAACCCCAGGATGCTCCCGCAGCTCTTCCAGGCTCCTCTTAAATTGCTTCGACCTTTCCTTTTCGGAAGGAGGAGGCATTTCGTGCCATCACGATGGCAGAGCACATCTCCCTGCCCGTCAGGTCTGGGGTTTCACAGCAGAGCCGTCGAAAGGAAAGGGAAAAACTAGTGAACCACATAATTAGTTTTTGCTTCAGTGATTAATATCGTTTGCAAACAGGTAATCTCAGCCCGAGCAGGCTCCTTTGCCATGCTTTTCCTAACGAATGAATGTAGTTGGCTGGTCCTTTGCCTTCTAGTATGAATACAAACGCAGGCAGCTGCCTCCGGAACAAAACGGAGCATCTCGCAGGGAGAGCGGAGCTCTTCATTCGGCAGCACAAACTCCCTGACATTTCCCCAGCAGCTCATCGCTGATGCCTGATCTTAAACCATCCCCTTGCAACCTCCCCCGGCCCAGCATCCTCCCATCGCCCCCGCCGTCCGGCAGCGATGCTGGGGGGCCCTTCCAGCCTTCCCTGAAAATTGATCATCCCGGTTTGCTTTCCACACGCGGCAATCGGCCGGGAGGATCGTATTTGCTGGTAGGAGCAGGGGCTGCAATTCAGGGTGCGGGAGAGGCATTTGTACTTAAGTAATTGGATAGCGGCGGCATATAAAATCGTAATGGCTCTGTAATCTTATCCTACAATAATCCTGCGCGTGGCTGTGGAGCGTGGCTCCCCCCAACCCCCCCCCCCCGCCGCCCCCCGCTCCCCAGCAGAGCGCTGCCCTCGTTTAAATGTGATTTAACGAGGCTGGAAGAGCAAGCTCTGGTTGCTGGGTTTTTTAACGAGCAGGTGGTGTGGCCACCGCTGCAGAATAATAATCATTTTTGGGGAATGTCACGCCGTCTCCTCAGCCCGGGGACCCCAAGGTCGGCCGCAGCGTGTCCCTAGATGGGATGGCGGGTGACGCAGCTCGGTGGTCCATGCCGCAGCCCCCACACCGGGAGCCTGGGGCTTCTCTCTTTGTCATTTCTCCTTTTATTTTTAACAGCCTGGGTAGTTGTCCGTGCCAGTTGTCCTCAGGGCACGAAGAACTGCCTCTTCCCATCGATATTTTGGGTGCTGAATTTCCACGGACAGGCTGTGCCTCTCTTTACGCACCCCGGTCACCGATAACGGGGGTCACAACTCTGTGAAGCCGGGGCCGCGGATGACCCTGTTGCTATTATATCCCGGCACTTCTCGCGTATTTAAAAATAGAAATACCAATAATGATCTGTCTCCCTGTCAAGCCCGGAGGGGGAAGCAGCTTGATTAGCTTATAGATCCCCTCATTTACGTGCGAGTGACCGCGGTGTTCGGGGATGGAGGAGGTGGGGTTGTGCAGGGAGATTTTGGGAAGGAGCCAGGGGAGGGAGACCCCCCTGGCCGTGTCTGTGGGTCGTGGTGTGGGTGTCCAGACAGTGCCAGTGTCCCCAGGTTTGTGTCCCCAAAACCCCCTCGCAGGCTGGTTTTCGGCAGGGTGGCGGACAGATGAGTGGGAGCCTTTGGGGTGCCGTGCCGGGCTGCGTCACCGTGATGGATAGCGGGGAGATGGGGAAATATGAACAGGGAGAAGGATCAAAAATGTAGGAGTTTGTGAGCTGCTCAGTGTCAGCTTGAGATGTGCCATACGTGGTGTGTGTCGCCTTCATGTCCCTGCATCCAAACCCAGTGTCCCCAGGGAATCCTGCCCCCAGCTCTCTGCTTTTTTATGTGACCAGGGAGAAGTTGCTTCATCTCCCTTCCCAAAATCCAAGCCGGTATCACGGAGCAGATTATTTTGCAGCCCGCGGTCGCTTCCCTCTTCAATCCAAATGAAACCCCCAAATCAGTGCAAGTGGGAAAGGAAGAGGGGAAGGCGCTTGGGTCCCATCCAGCCGGCAAGGGGGTCGGTGGTTGCAGGCATTCCCTGGCATGGATTTAACGTATGGATTTGCCGCAGGTTGGTGCGTTCAGCTGGTGGGAGCCAACCCTACGGAAATCGGGAGCAGATCCGGGCAGTGGCGTTTCCCGCTGCACCAGCCGGAAGCACGCAGGATACAGCAAACATGTCTCTCCATGGTCAGGGAGGGACCCACTACGTTTTAAAAAAGTGATTTATGCTCTAATCGGTCTTGAAGCTTCATTATTCCAAGCATTAGCGTGTCTGAGCCAGTGGCCTTATTTGTTAATGCACTGAAAGCAGCAGCAGATGTGCTATTTTTCATCTGTGACCCGATCAGCTCGCTGATTCATCTACTTCCATTTTCATTCCCCTGTCACTGATTTATTAATGATGTCTTACTTATCTGGGGCTCTTTCGGAGGGCCCCTATGGCTCAGCCCCCGGAGAGATGCCGGAGGAGCCCTCTCCCCTCCCCAAATATCCTGTTTTTCAAACCATATTCATCCTCATCGCTCCAGAGATTAGACACTTTGATCATTTAGTAACTGAAACAACCTCTGCGGCTTGTACAATTTGTGGATAATTTGCTGACAGAGCAACCTCCCTTTTTTTCCACCACAGACAGGGTACCCCATCCTCTGGGATTGTCTTTGGGCATGGGGGGGACACGGTGGCTCCATCCAGGAGCTTCAAGGAATGCAGAGGGAGGATGTCCAGGCTGCAAAAACTGACCGTTTTTTCTTGCTTTTCTATACTCTCTGGGTTGGTCCAGCCTGGAATAATCCCAGGGGCAGAATTTGTGCAAGAAGCACAATTTCCCCCTTACTTGGAAAAGCTGGTGGGGAGTTCGATCAAACCGTGGGGAGCTTGTGGGGATTTTCTTGAACAAGCAAGTCCTTTCTGCGCTGCCTATTTGACCTGGACCATGCTGGATCCATGAGAAATTATTTCTTTTCTGCCTCCTAGTCTGAAAAATGTCTTTATTCCCACATCTCTCCTAACGGCGAGCCTGGAGCAGGTTGTTGGTTTGCCTTTGTCGTGTAAGGGGATTTTCCTCCTGCCTCTCTCCCGTTGGTGACTCTCTTCTGGACAAACCACCAAGCAGAGGGAGCCGCGGGGACCCTGGGAAAAAGCTGTGGCCAGCCCTGTCCCACAGTGTCCCCAGGGTTGTCTGTCCGTGGCTGCTGCCAGGCTCTTGGCACCCAGCATCTCTCAGCCTTTTTTCCTCCTGAAACCTTTTTTCGCTTGGCATCACGCTTTGCCAAGCTGCCCAGAGTAAACCCATGCCTAAAAAGCCCTTCTTACTGAAAAGCGCCTTTTTGCTGAGCAACTCTGACCTTCGGGGCTTTTCAGAAACCTAATTCCACCATTAAACACACACGCAGAAAACCCCTGGATTTGGGGAAAAGTCATTCGAGGTTTATTCATAAATCCTCTGTGCTCTCATTCAGCCATCCCTAAAGCATCATCCCTCGCATGATACCAAGATGCTCCTATAAATGGCTCCTTGCTCCCGCTTTTCCTGCTGGGAAAGGCTGGAATAGGCTCTCTGTTCCCAGCTGCTCAGCTGAATCCCTGGGGAGAACCATCTTTTGCTTCTGGGGCTATTTGAGGGATTTACGGTGTTGTTCAAGTAACTGATCCCTGAGCCTCAGATGTGCCAGCGATCTCCCGGCTCCATCCCATCACTCCTCTGATTTCCAGCCCGGTTAACTCCTTGGCTCTTTGCAGGATGGTTGGCTCATTATACAGTATCTTGGCCTTTACTGGAGACGTGGCTTAGCCTCCTTTTTTTTTTTTTTTTAATTTTTTTTCCCAGGGAAAATAAAGTTTCCTGGTTTTTTTTTCCCTTTGCATCCTTCTCACATGACGAATTTTACGTGCTGATAAGGGACTTGCAGGATGAGAGCCAGCAGCTCTGCGTTACGTTATTGGCACCCCAGACAAGCCCTTGCCGCTTTTATAAATGTAAGTACCTTTCCAAATCAATAAATCAACATTAACATTGCTTTAAATTGGTACAACGCGCCGAGGGAATTTGCTGGGTAATTTTTTTTCTTCCCGATTAATTTACTTTGTCCGTGTAAAATTCAGAGGCTTCAGGGGCAGATCCTCACCTCGATGGCCGGGATTTTGTACTGATGCCATCTCCGAACGCTCACTTGGATGCTTGGATGTAGCCCAGCTTCAGCTGGGCGCTGCGAGGGAGGGGGGAAAAGCAGTCTTGTGGTTTTGTTCTCTTTCAGAAAGGAAAATATCCAGAGCCACAAATAGGGATAAAACCCTTTCCTCAAACCCTCTGGGAGCAATAGCTCGGGGAGGTGCTATTCTCTCCCCCTGAGCCACACATGCTCGCTCTCTAAGGCTGCCCAAATCTGCATTGAAATGGAAGAAAGGAGCTCAGTGTTTGGGTCGGGGCTGGGAATAATACGCGTTGTGAATGGCCTGGGGAGCGCGCTGCACCCCACCTGCTTCCCCCCCACCATTTGGAGCTGCTGAGCTAAAGCCGCCCGCTTGGAAATGCCCCGGAGCCACGTTTGCACATCGGACACGGTCCATTACCCGATCTCCGCCGGCTTTATTGGCACTATTTATTAAAGAGTCTGGAAACGTGCAAAGCTGCCTCTTTCTGCAAGGACGAAGGCTTTTAGGGGGTCAGGGCAGACCAAAATCCCAGCCAGCCCCCTGAAAAATCACTGCCCCCCACTCCGAGGGGTGAGAGGGCCGAGACCTGCTCCCGGGGTACATAAGCCCAGTTTAACCCCTGCATAGGAAACTTTCCCTGCTTCTTTTTTCCGTAAAACATTTTGAAAACAAAGCATTGAAGCATCTTGGCTGCTGGCCCCTTGGGTCATTGCTTCCCTGGCAGGGGGTGAAGCGCAGCCGTTGCATCGGGGCACCGAGCTTCAGCTCATCCCCTCCCCCTCCATTGTCCCTTATTAACCTCCCATGGATGGAGGGTATGGATTAACCTCTTTCAAAATTTTCTTGCCCACAGGCAGTTTGCAACCTCATGGCTTCAGCCTCTCCATCCCTCCAAAGTTGGGGTCTCCTTCTGCCTTCCCCCTGTGTTTTCTCTCCCAGCGTTTTTGCATCTGATTTTTGGGCTGGAAATGCCTTTTTTTTTTTTTTTTTTTTTTTTTTTTTTTTTCTGCTTGCTCACAGCATCCTAATACGTCCAGATTTGGGAAAAGCCAGGACGTGATGTGGCGGCTTGGGCTGCCCTCTCTTGGCATTGCTGCATGTTGCACCGAGCAAAATCCTCAGCCGGAAAAAAAAAAATAAATCCGCGTTTCAAGACAGCATCTTCCCCACTAGGGCTGCCTCCCTCGCAATGCTTGATGAGAAGGGCTGCTTTTAAAGCTCCTCCACCCTCTGCCTTCATTACGTGGTGGTCAGGTTCCCTGTTTTAAGGTCAGGGACCATATTGCGACTCCGTGATTCAGGCACATCTGTCTGCCAACTTCCTTAATGAACCTTTTCAATCCGTTTTTTTGGCCCTACAGAAGCTCCGAAACAGCCCTTGGGGGAGTAATTAAGGATTTATTTTTTTTTCACACCATTTGTGAATGTGACCTCCTTCTCCCCCCCCGCCCCCCGATGGAACGGTGGAAATCACTGCAGTGCACATGTGATAAGGCACGAAATCCCCCTGAGTCATGAGGGCACGCTGCTCGATAGCGCTTGGCAAGCCCTGCGACACCTCCTTGGCAGGCAGGCTGCTGCATCTCATCAGCGAGTCGCAGAAAGGTTACAGCCGAAGGTTATAGGCAATTTTTTCTTTTTTCGTTTTTTTTTTTTTTTTAATATAAATGTGGATAATATTGATCTGGTTAATTTGCTTATCCGCTAGTTTTTCCACTTTGCCAGGCTCCAATGGGAATATTTGGGTGGGGGCACAAGGTGCCAGACCCCGACCTGGCCCGGGAAAGGGCTGCTGCCCAGGTTTGGAGACCGTGGTCAGCTCATCTGTGGTTTTCTCTGTAGTGTCTCCATTTCTGGTGTGGGGTTTTTTTTGCTACGAAGGCTTTGCATTTGCAAACATATCTGGGGGGATGCTGCTCGCAGGAGGCAGCTGGGTCATTCCGTGTGCTGCCGTGCTGGTAATATGGTAGGTAGGGATCAGAATCTTTCCTTGGGCTGCGGAGCAAAACCACCTGAGCGTTCAGCCAAAAAAAAAACCAAACAAACAAACCTTTTTTTGCTGAAGCAAAGACTTTCTCGAGTCACTTCACGGTCAAGAACCCTCCGGTTACCAGGGCGTGAATGTGCTGCTCCCCGCAGGGTGTGGGTATGGGTGCGCTGGGCGTTTGCAGAAGCGGTACCATGAAAAAAAAAAACAACCAAACAAACAAACCTAAACCCACGTCATCTTTCTGACCCTGTTTTGTAAAACAGCCCTTTGGTTTCCAGGCACCCCTATCTTCGAGGGGCCAAAGGACACGCTGCTCTCTGTCCCCGTGTTTGTCACACAAGCCCGATAAAATAGCTCCTGATTGCTAATTTCTCTGCTGGGTTTTTTCTCTGGGGCTCTTATCGGGATGGTAGATAAGACAATGTGAGACTGAGCGAGTGGATACGTCAGATAAAAAAATAAATACTGTGCCTTACGAGTCCCCTCGTGCGTCCACGGATTTGCTGCAGCAACGGCAAAGAAGCCTTTTTCCTTTCTCTATTTTTTTTACAAAGTAATGTCTGCTCCTGATGGGAACCAAAGCAGAAAGCCAGGGCTGAAAATATTGTTGTTTATGAAAATACCCATGAAACGGCTGATCCCTGACTCCTCGGGCGTGGGGCTGAGGGTGCTCGTTGCCAGAAGACTGCATTGCAGTTTACAGACGGTTCCCAGCAGCCGGGCCATGCTCCAGCGCTTTGGACGGAGCAGCGGCTGCACATCACCCCGCTGCGACCCTGGGATGGTGGCCACCTCCCCTCTGCTGCAGGCTGAGCACCCAGCCCCGGGGAAAAGGGCCCCCAGCATCTCCCGAACACCATCCATGAAGCTGAAAAGCCGTGGGGCTTTCATAACTCACACCTGAGACTTTGTAGAGCACCCCTCTTTGCTGATTTAAGGGAATTGCCCATCTTTGCTGCCCCATTGAGCTCTAGGGATGAGGGCATTTGTGCTGTACCAGTGCTGGTGACACCAGAACCCTGTGGGATCCAGACTGGCTATCCCAAAATCATGTCTGGAGGTGGAGCATCGCTTTTCTTCCTGCAAACTGCTTCCAAAAGTCAGGCAGGGTATCCCAATGCCCTCCCCCTTCCAACCCACCACACCAAACTGCATGCTGACCCCAATTTGTGCTATCAAAAGTGATGTTTTTCTGCGTTTCTTTTTTCCCAGCAGGTGACCTCTCGGTGGAGCAAGGAGGTGACCTTGCATCTGCATACGGATCGGTGGAGGCACAACCTGCGGGAGCCGTCCCTGGCGCTCTGCCCCCACCACCCGTGCGCTCAGCAGCATCGCCCGCCCTGACCCTCCCGTGGTACCCCCTTCTCTCCCAGCCTCAGCCTGGGAAGGGGGTACAGCTGCTTTGGGATCAATCCCAAAGATGCTCTGGAGGCCCCGCTCTGCAACGCATCCGGGAACCTAAAGCTTCTTTCCAAAATACCTTCATATTCTCTGCCGATGGCCAATATTTGCTGCCGCCCTGTAATGCACAATACGAGCCAAAGCCTCGGGTCTGCAGAAATGACCTACAGCCGGTAATTAGGTCCTCGGCTGGCGCAGGGGAAGGGGCGGGGGGGGCTGCGGCTGCCCGGGCCCCTCCATCCCTGAGCGCTGCTGCCATCTAATGCCCAAGCCCGGCCGGCGCAGAGAGGGTCGGGCGCGGCACGGCCGGACCCCATCACCCGGGGAAAAAACCACACGTGGCAGCTTTTGGGTGCTAAGAGAGAAAAAGAATAACCCCCTTTCTTTAAGCACAAACCCAGGCTGGGCGGAGAATGGCTGGAGTCCCTGAGGAGAAGGATTTGGGGGCGTTGGATGAGAAGCTCAACATGAGCCGGCAACGTGCCGCCGGCAGCCCAGAAACCCCCCGCAGCCTGGGCTGCATCCCCAGCAGCGTGGGCAGCAGCGTGAGGGGGGGATTCTGCCCCTCTGCTCCGCTCTGGGGAGACCCCCCTGCAGTGCTGCCTCCAGCGCTGGGGCACCAACAGCAGAAGGACACGGAGCTGTTGGAGAGGGGCCAGCGGAGGCCCCGGAGATGCTGGGAGGGCTGGAGCCCCTCTGCTGTGAGGACAGGCTGAGAGAGTTGGGGGGGTTCAGCCTGGAGAAGAGAAGGCTCCGGGGAGACCTTGGAGCCACTTCCAGTCCCCAAAGGGGCTCCAGGAAAGATGGGGAGGGACCTTTTACAAGGGCATATAGTCATAGGATTCCTGACTAATGGCTTCAAACTGGAAGAGGGTAGATTTAGGTTAGATATTAGGAAGAAATTTTTCACTCTGAGGGTGGTGAGTGCCCAGAGAAGCTGTGGCTGCCCCATCCCTGGAGGTGTTCAAGGCCAGGCTGGATGGGGCTTTGAGCAACCTGGTCTGGTGGGAGGTGTCCCTGCCCAGGGCAGGGGCGTTAGAACTAGGTGGTCTTTAACGTCCCTTCCAACCCAAACCATTCCATGATTCTGTGATTCTGCAGGTGAATGATGCTTCTTTCCCAAGTGCCAGACTGAAGAACCTTATGGATAACTGCAAGTAGTGGGATCATCTGAGCAGGGCTGCAGGGTAGCCCGGGAAGCTTTTCAGTTATAGGTTGGCCATTTTGGCTGAGCGCACCCAAAGCCTGCAGGAAAACCACCCTCCAGCTCACCATGGCCAGGACTCTGATCCTGCCAAAACTGCTTGTCCTCAGCCTTTTTCTGCCATGAAGGTAAAGGAGTCAGTTTCTTGGGTATCCGGGATAAGGGGCTGGCCAGGAGGGCTGTAGAAATACAAGGGAGTTTCTTCAAGTAAAATCTTATGGGTTCATTAATCTTTGTATTTAAGTACTGTTGCTGCCTGTAATGACTTTTTATTTATTTATTGCTCATTGAAGTACTCAGCGGCAGGTTCCTTACTCTGCGTCACTTCTGCAGAGGGGTATTTTTTTCCATATGGCTTTATATTCACAATTATCGCTCGCCCAAAGGAATGTGAGTGCATGCGAAATGGATTAGAAACCAGCTCTTGTCCTGCCCAAAAAAACCCTAAAATTGTTGTCTATTTAATCTCCTGAAGATCTTCCAAGGGATTTTGATGATTTCACCAGCGGTGACTTTATGTTTTGTTCCTGCTGTTGGTAAGAGATGCAGGGGGCAGGAGGTCCACGTGGCTGAACACAAGTAAAGGCAGCGTTTGGAGGTCACAACATTTGGGGTTGCCTTTGTCTTTCGGAAAGGTGCTGCTCAGCGCCGGGGTGGGGGTCCTGGGGGGTGAGGAGGGCAGAGATGAAGGGTGCCTGGTGCACCCCAGGCTGACGGACCCTATGCTCCTGGGATCCAACTAAGAAGCTTCATAATGACTATGCCAAAAAATCAAAGCTTGATTTTATTTAGTTACCACAAACTTGTTTACCACCGTGCAGGTCACGATGCTCCCAATGGGAGCTCCTGGGCCTCCTGCCAGCCAGCGCAATCCCAGTTTGATGTTGAAGCTCACGCAATTGGGCATGGAAACGGTGCATGGCTTCCAGGCTTTGTGTCAGGTAGGAGAAAAGCTTTTTTCCTCTATTTTTCCTTTACCACTGGGAAGTCCCTATCTGCACACACAGAAATGTGGTGGTCACAGGGCATCCATCCACTGTCCCTGGCTTTGGATCAGTCCAACATTAGAGATGGTCTCCAAAGTTTGAAGAGCAGATACTTATGATCCGGGGATGAAGGCTCATTGCAAAGGCATGGCCAACTGGAGACCCCTGTCCTCCGCAAGGACCTGGTCACGCTGTGGTCTCCAACAAAGGAGACCTTTGGGAGGGGGCAGCTGTGTTTGCAAAGAGCAGGAGGGATCAAACTGGGAAACCTTCTGCCCTGGTGCTCAACGAGGTCTGGCCAAGGCTCCCCGGTACCCTGTTCTCTCCCCCTGTGCCGGCAGGTGCCTGTCTGAAGCCATTTCTATGTGCAAAGAGATTAGGTAATACTGGCTCTGTGTTTGGGTCTGAGTGCTTCTTTCAATTTAGCTTAACTCGGTGAGGAATTGACTTAAACTAGATTGATATAAGCCACTCTTAAAAGATTTAAGCCCCATCGTAAGAGGATGTGCTCATGGGTTTACACTGTATTAACCCAGGCATTTGAATAACAGCTCCAGGCTAGGTCTATACTTGGGTTTTATATCAAATTATTGCAGTTCAGAACTGCCTGGGTTTTTTTAATTAAAGCAGAGAAAAATGTTAATGTGGATTCACTTACACCGATGGGAAATTTTCTCAGAGTGGGTTAACTTTAGGAGTCACCTAGCTTTCCCAAAAGCAGGGACAAGGAGGGTTGCATGCTCGAAGGGAAGAAGGTTTTTACCCAGGTAATGTTTAATGTATTTTAATCAGCGGGGAGAGGAACCAAAATTTCAATTAAAAAAAAAAAATTAAGCCCCTTCACTTCTTCCTGTGGCCAACAGCCTCCAAAAAGGAGGGAGGGCAGAGATGGCCCCATTCGTGGGACAGAGCCGGGACACTTGGCTGAGCTGGAGCAGTAAATCCCAGGGTGGTGGTTTCCCCGCGGTTTCCCACTCTAAACCCAGTGATTCTGGCTAACACATCAGTTTTTATGACGTGCCCATGGCTGTGCCAGCATCTTTCCCCACTCACAGCTCCGGCTGACAGGAGATGTTGGTCCCACGTTGGGTCGGACACCCGCCAAAGCAGAGCTCAGCTGCAAACCAGCAAGTTTTGGCTAATCCCTCTCCTAGCACAGTATATCCCTCGCACGTATACGCCTCTGCTCTCTAATAGTATTAATAATTCTCCCTTTATTTCTCACTCAAACACTCTTGGAAGGATCATCCAATTTAAATCACAGCTTCTCTAGTTAGCGTGTGTCACCACGAGAGGGCAATAAATCATCTAATTACAATGATGGAGCCGGTGTCTTTTCACAAAGCCACCCATGATGAACTTAAATGGATTTTAAACATTAATATAATAGGCATTTAGTAAAGAATGGGAAGGAAAAAGAACATTTTAAACAAGCCAGCAGGTTTCCCCGAATGTGTTTGGGATGCGGGGCTTGGATTGGCCACCAAAACCATCCTGATGTGCAGCGAGATGCCGGAATTAAAACCGGGGAAGGGAGTCCTGCCTCTTTGAGATGCTAATTCAGGTAAAAGCTCATTTTGAGGAGTGCAGTCGTACTGACCCTAATGATTCAGAGCTATTTGGAGAGCTAATGGAGGGTTACTAATTTCAAAGCATATCAATCTATCTCATAAAAAGTGCAAGAAGATGGTTCCTCACCCGACTGTCCTGAGGTATGTCTGGGGGCTAATCGGCCCCTTCCTGAGCTGGCCGCTGGCCCCCTGTGCCAAAATGTTATGCCACTTCCATCACTAGGGTTTGGCCCTATGAAAGACAAGGAAAAGCCATTTTATCCCCGAGGGTGACGCTGTCAGGAAAGGGGCTGGAAAGCCTTGTGCTCTAACCCATGGCCGCTCTAACCCATGGCCGCTCTAACCCAGGGGGGTATTTTTGCTGTAAAATGGTCCCGCTCTTTGCTTTTTCCCCCTAGGGTGATGCAGCAGGGTCCTGGTGGGCGTTTTGTGGCTCCTGTTGGCAAGTCCCCAGATGAGGCCATCGACTGTGGCATGAGCAGATGGTTCCCAACTCTTGTGGGTTGGGTGCTTGGGGTAACCTTGGCTGGTTGCTGGTCATGAGCTGCTGGAGGAGTGAGGGTGGAAGATGTCCCTGAGTCACCCAACTTTGGCAAAATCTTGTCTTGGCATTCATTGGTCTCTGGTGGGAGCCCCACATCCTCAATATCCTCATGTTCCCAGTCCTGTTCTGCCTCATGTGTTCCTATCAGGCATGACAGAAAGCACTGGATCCTGATTGAGGTTTCAAAACATTGTAAGTAACTTGGACAGAGTTTGGAGGGGAGGCGCAGAAGTGATCCTGGGCCATGGCCAGCGAGGGGAGATGGGCTACGAGCCTCCTGGAGCAGGAGTTGGCCCTCCTGTTCCTTGAGGAAAGATCAAACAGCAGTCACTGCACTAGAGGCAAAACTGGTTTGAGTTGGAAGAGCAATGACATGATGAAGGAACCGTGTGGAGCATCCACCTGGGAGATTTCCAGGACAGGGAGCTGCTGGGGAGGGACTGGGTCATTCAGACCTTCCCCAGCACCGACTTTGTGGCCACCAGGAGCAAAGCAAGGCTGATGGGAGCATTATTAGCTCCATCCTGGTGCCGGAGCTGGGGAGGACTGGGATGGCTGCTTGCCATCACCTCTAGAGGTCCCCTGCAGCCCCCGAGCCCTGTTGCTTTGTATCCCTTCAAGAAAGAGGCTGGTGATTAGCCTTAAACCACAAGAAAAAGAAGGGAAGACAATGTTAATCTGCCAACGAGACCTACAGCACAGCCAATGCTTCAATGCTATCAAGAAGAGAGATGCTGCAGGCAGGAGAAGTCTTCGGGACAGGACAGATCTGCTGTAAGTAGTTATTAGAGAGCAAAGGAAGCCCATGCTACAGGTTCTTTTGCAAAATAAGGCGCTGGCAAGGGCTGAGGTCGCCTCTTTTTCAGCAAGTCTGAATGTAAGGTTTAATGAGATGGATATTATGGGTTCATGCATAGATTTATCCTCCATGCATCATCGCACATGTCTGGGTCATCAAGGAGGGCACCCGGGTCCTACTGGTAGCATTTTTGAGGGTCTTCCACTTGCATGGGCAATGGGATGGAGGAGGACAGTGCGGTGGTGGGGGTGCTGGACACCCTGACAATTTGTTTGCAGCAGTCCTGGACTAATATTTCCCAGGCTTCCCCCCAGATCAGCACTGGGAAGGCTGTGAGGGCGAGCAAGTTCAGTCCCAAACAGAGCATGAAACCAAGGAGGAGGACTTGGAGACACAGAGCCCAGCCAAGTTCTGCAATGATTTTCATAACTAATAAAGATCCGGTATGAATATGAGATTGAAGGACCTCAAAGCTGATTAAATCTGTTTGATATTTGAGGGTTTCCTCCCCCTCCCTCCCCTTTGTTAAAGGACAGTCTCCTCCTTCAAAGTGAGTGATGGTCTAAAGTCGTAATGCCGATTATTGCTGAGATTCTCACACCAATGCGGTGGGGAGAGGGGGGGGGGAGAAATAAAAATCCCTGTAGGGTAGTTTAAAGTCGGCGTGAGTAGTGTGTAATCTACCCAACAGGATTGATCCAGGTCAGGCATTAAAGGCTAAAATGGATTAAACAAAAGACATTCCCCTTGTAACAAGAAGGAAAAACTTCAAAGGTGGGATTTGTTCTTGTTATGACAAAGGAAGTGGATTTACCAAGTGCCTGGGGGCACACCCCTCCGCGGCTTTCAATTTGCTCGAGTTGCTATGAAGAAACAGGACAAAATGCGTGGGGGTTTTCGCCGCGCGCTTCGGCGCTGCCGGAGCCCTCCCCGGGGTAAGAACGTTGGGTTAAGAGGATCGGCTTGGCACTGCTTTTTCTTGTTTTGTTTTGTTCACTCTTTAAGGGGAAAAAAAAAGAAGGAAAAAAGAAAGGGGGGAAAAAAAAAGTAACAAAAGGCGGGGAGAAAGGGAGGGTTGGTGGCACGTCAGAGGGAAATGTGATGTTTGAGGGTGGTAGGAAAGGGTGGGACAAGTGTGGGCAGAGATGAGATGGGATGGGGAATAGGCCCTTCAAAGCAAAGACTAGATTGTCCCAGACAGAGGTGAACGGTGGTGTAAGGGCTGAAAAGGGGGTCGATCCTGACTTAAATACCAGCCACCACCCGCATGGAGATGACTTTTTCCTCCTGCTCCTCACCAGTCACACCATGGCCAACATTGGCGTAGATCGTCCCCGGACAGTGGAAACGCAGCTGTGGGCTGGCACGTCCCCAGCTCTGCGCCTACTGGGGAGGAAAGGGGACCTTCAGGCAAACAAACCTCACCAGGTCTCCAGGTGAGCATTACAGCTCCTTGCTTTTATGAGACTTGCACCCTGCCGTGGTGGGATTATTGATTGCTTCTTGTTCTTGAACTCACTCCAGAGCAAAGCTAATTCTCCTCCCTCCTGAGAAAAGGCACAGTGGCAGTAGGCACGGTGGCAGCAGGGCATGGTGGCAACAACTCATGGTTGCAGTGAGTCTTGCTGCCTGCAATGCTGCTCCCTCCATCTTCTCCAGGTCCTGCTACCACCACAGAGGACCTGCTGTGACTCTGGCACCAAACACCCACATGACCCACCGAGGAAGCCCGTAACATCCCAAACCTTTCCCAGCATCGTGCTCCCACAAAACCTAAAATGTACTTTTGTGGCTGGTGTATCCAAATCTGGAGCATCTCAAGTTGGACCAGACTGAGCTCTTGGGTGATCCTGCAATGGTGAGGGTGTGGTGGCTTCCATGGTCTCTGATACCTCTAGTTGCTGGGATCCAAACTACAGCACAAAGGAGGCTCTTTGGAACCAAACTTGCATCATTTTTAACTATTCTTTAAGGTAGCAAGCTCCTGGATCTAATCTGTGTGATTACAGCTGGGTTAAGTTGTATGTCTCCGTGTGTGTATGAGTTTTCCATGTTAAAGCCAGGCTAATTCTGTAAGGAGGTGGATCCTCACTATCATGCAGCACAGGACTACTAAATTTCTATCTAATTATCAAGGTAATGCAATTAGGCAATCAGGTCTAAGCTGCCATCAAGAGGAGAGGTCCCCAGGTTTGCACAGTGACAGGCCTGTGGCAATTAAACGTGACACAATTATTGAAGTGTGAAAGCGTCTTTGGGAAATTCCATCTCCATCCACGCACACTCACTCTATTAACCTAGAGATCCAAGCCACAACTCATTTATTTGTGGACAGAGAAGAAGGACTTCTTATCTTTCAATGCCCATTGCCCATAATTAGGCTCATTATCGTACACAGCCCTTGGAAGCACATTGCAAAAGGCTGTCCCTGAACATGAGCTGCTTTTCACCAAGTGTCAAGCTGAGGAGCTGGGAGCGAGCTGACTTGTCTCTGCAGGACCTTCTCCTTGGGGTCAGCGCCCTCCTGATGAGAACTTCCTGGGCAGAGAGCGGGAGGGACCATCTCACCTCTAGCTGGGAAGGACAGTGGAGGACTGATTAGGACTAACAAACAGCAAATAAGGATGCTCACAGTTACCACAGAGCACCTTTCCCTTTCTTTCAGTCCAGTAATTTTCACAGAACATGCTCAAATCCCTTCAAACACAAGTGTAAATGGTTCCTGTTGAGATCCCATCCCAACAAGAGCCCCATCAGAAAACTGTCAGTAGAAGAGGCAGAGGTCTGCAGAGCCTGGAGCAGTGGGGATGGCAGAGGAGGGCACAGCATTCCATTTTGTCTCATAAAACCAAGAGTAACAGGGTCCTCAGACAGGTCAGCGCATCATTTCCAAGCAGCCAAAGGAAGCCCTTCCTTGCAGGACACATGATGAAGCTGTGGACCTCTTCACTGCAGGAACCCATGCAGAGCCATAGGACCACCCCCGGCTGGAACCAGTTGTGTGGCAGACACAGTGGAGGTGAGGAAAAGATGTGAAGGTACCACGCCATGCTTAAATTAACTTCTGGCTCGGGCAGCAGCGACTGCCAGCGCTGGAGAGGGGCCATAGGGTGCTGTGGGCTTGCCATAGGGTGCTGTGGGCTTCAGGGCAGCATGGTGTGGCTGGTCCTGTCCTTCTCCAACACTGCTGCTTGGGCAGCTTATAGTTAATAATGTCTGTGCAAAGCTTTAAAGACAGTCACATTTAACGGTAAGTAATTTATTTCTATTTGAATGAGTTGTTGAGTGATTCCTGCTGCGGTATCTCCTCAGTCCCACCTTCCTTGGTGCTTCAAAAATCTCCCCCACCTAAACCACGCACTGCACCACCTCTGCCTTTGCTTTATCTCAGCACCCATCCACATGCCGGGGCCACAGCCACATGGACCTGCCTCATGGAACTGCCAACTTCTCCATCCTTCGTGGCTCTCCCACCTCCTGCTCCTTCTCGGGTTGCTTTGAAATCCCACCAGGTTTTGTTGGGGTTTTACCAAATACCCTCTCGCCTTGGTTTGTTTCTTTTTCACCTTCCTATTTTCTGCTCCCCGCAAAGGGGCTTACGCACCCCACGAACTTGGCACGCCTTGAAAAAGAGAAGCACGAGTTTGCCAGCTCCACAGGCAAGCTTTCTGCGCCGGGTTCAGCAAGGAGGCCTTCCACGTAGGGAAAACCTTCACCTGATTATGCTCTACCACCGCCGAAGCTCTTGTTTGCACCCGGTATTCAGGGCAGTCAACTTTAAAAAGAGGGGAAAAAACATCAAAATCGAGCAAAAAAACCTCCATGCCATGGCGTTCATATGACATGGGTGTCAGCGGGGGAAGCACGGTGGTGGTGGTGCTAAAAGAGCAGTCAAACAGGGATGCTGGGCACCACGGAGCAGAGGGTGGGGAGCTAATTCCCCGTGGCAGGAATACGCCGTCTGTAAAAACCCATTTGGGCTGCTTTTATAGGAACCGAGGTGGTATAACTACATTCGCTAGCAAATAATTTAAATATTGCCAGTCACGTCACATTGTAGTTGTTTGGAAATAATTATATCCATATCACAGACAGTAAATAATAGATGTGCTTTCACTAACATTTTATTCATGTTCTGTTTTAATATGGCAAACTTAGAAGTAATTTAATCTCCCAGTAAATTGAACTGGTAGGGGGTTCTTCACACAGAAGATTGCAAGTTATTAATTCCAGGCAGTCTTCATCTTGTACAATTAGTCACTGTTTGCAGCTGGAAATGTTTTATTAATTTTCCATAGCAGTTGATTTTCCACAGTTTTCTCAGTTTAAATTAAGCAGTAAGAGCCGCTGTTTCTTCTTAAATAAATTTCCTTTCCACAAAAATACATGCCTCTGGCTATGTCAATTTTCCCGTTTGATTAAAGTGCCAGCAGGCAATTAATAACTTAATGCATTTTAAAGTACTTTTGGAAAAGTAATTTGAATAGCCAAACTTGTATATTTGAATTGATTGTTGCAGAAGATTTAACACACGTTCTTAAATCACAGAACCTTGTAAAGGACAAATGAAGAGTTGCAGAAGTAGGCACCTTCCGACACTGTCTCCTAAACACAGAGGGATCCTCTAAGGCTCGTCCTCTTCTGGGATTGTCACCCTGCTCCTGGGAGAGGAGTTCAGCCTCGGTTCATCTGGAGTCCAGGCGCAGGGTTGCAGGAGGAGAAGGGACGTGATGCGTTGGCTGAACTCTCTGGAGGTGAGGTCCTTGGTAAGCCCTAAGGAAGGGAACTGCTCTGGTGAATAGTTGTCATTTCTTCACCATGTGGGCTGGGACATTCCCAGTCCCAGCACAGGCTCCCACCACCACCATGCACCCAGAGGGCCCTTATGGTGATTCAGACCTAACTTCATTGCTCATCCCCATGTTCATCCCCATGTCCGTGTCCATGCCCATGCCCGTGCTTATGTTCATGCTTGTATCCATACCCTTTCTCGTGTCTAGCCATGGTCAGTGCAGCATAGAGGCAGGGCCCAGCTCAGCATGACCATCTCCTGTGAATCCAACCTGTCCATTGCACAGAAACCAAAACTAAGGCTAGAGGGACCTCAAAAAGCCACCTAATCCATGTTTGTTCCTCAGGTGGGATCAGTGATCCCTAAACCAGGCAGATGTTTATCTAACTGGCTCACAAAGACCTCCTGCGAGACCTCATCACCTCCCCATGCCATCTATTCAGACTTTGCTGTCCTTATAATTGACTATCACGGCCATACCTTCCTTGGGTGCGCCTCCCCATGAAGCTTGTGAGCAGCACACAGCGGTGGTGTGTGCCGAGGTCATTGCAAGCAGGCGAGCAGGGTGTTTTGCCTCTCACACCTGACACCGTGATCCAGCAAAGCACTTAAGCCCCCTCACAAATATAACCAGATAAACAACCCCTTTGAGTCGATGGCATTATTCCTCTGCTTGCCTTAAAGCATGCGCTTAAGGACTTTGTTGGATTGGATTTGAAATGCTTTAGCCCTCATCTTTATCTGCCTTACAGTCTTGGAATAGGACTGTCTTGTATTTGTTTGTAATTTCTTTTAAGACATCAGCAAGTCTATCACATTTCCTCCTTTTGCAGAAGTTAGCGAATGTCCTCACGTCGCCAAGCTGCGAGGAGCCGTGGGCACCATAAAAGATAACAACGAATTTTATCTGATGCATCCACGATCTGGAAAGAGATTATTTTTCGTGATGCTGAGCTGACTTTTCTGACCATCTCGATGCAGACTTGGAGTCATGTGTGGGGTCCCAGGAGGGAAAAGGAGGGGTGATTCATGTTGCAGCTATCAGTGTTTCACACATCTGCCAGCGTGGTGTGCCCCAGCTGAGAACTTCAATTCACCTCGTGCAAGATGAAATGGCAGCTGCGTTGGATTGATGAAACAATAATAATCACAATGAAATAATAGGATTAATGCCAGCAATTGCTGTTTAACCAAAAGGTCATTTTGACAGATGTAACTTTTATCAGGAAGCATCAAAATATCAGATTTGTTTTTGATTTTTTGAGGAGAGGGCACTAAGAAGACAAAGTGGGGATGATGAACATGCCAGGAGTTTGGGCTCTGGCATTTGGCTGAAAGCAGCTCCCGGTCTGCAAACGGCAGGTCCTCAGCTCCAGGGACATCGTGGCCACAGCTCCACTGTGACCAGCTCCAGGCTCTGCCCTTTGGCTGAACTCCTGTCTTTTTATTTTTAACTCATCTCCTGAAACTGTGGGCAGGTTTCTGCTTTCTGCACCAGAAAACACCTCCTGCCTTGTCTTTAAAACTTGATGCACCACCACTTTGGTTCCCACTTGCTCTTGGTGGCCTGTCTGGTCCCCACGTGCAGCCTCAGCTCTCCAGGGACTGCACCAGTTATGCCAACACCATCTGCTCTGCCTTTCCTCCCTGGACCGGCCTAGTGCCCATCCTAAGGATGATGAGGCTAAACTACATACACATGAAAAAGATGGTTGTGTAGCTCCGCTCCTTGCCCAGGGCTGTGTCAGAAGGTGAAAAGCTGATTGGGAAGACTGAGTCTTTAATTGTGTGTCTCCCTTCCGCCAGTGGCTTTGCTGGATCTCCACCTCTCTGCTTTCCCACCGGAGCCTGTCCTTGACCTCCACTGCAACCCTGGATTTGCCCAGCGGGTCTCACGTCCCTCCTGGAGGAGGGACTCTGCTTCGTCCCGCTGCCAGAGGATTCCATCTGGGCTCTCCATCCTTCCTCGCTGCCCCACAGGCTGTGCTTTTTCCCTTCTCTGAAGGTCAGAGTGGTGTCCTAGAACCTGCCATGACGTGCGTCCTCACTGCCGTGGGTACCGTGTCCAGGGACGTCACCGCCGGCTTCCCCACATCACAACACCTTGCACCCAGACACACTCCATCGGCCTCAGGCTCCGCATTTCGGAAGCTCCCAGGGTCTCCCAGCATGCCGGGGACAGAGCTGGGAGGCTCCCCCCTCCTGCCCGCTCAAGCTGCCGCTGCGGGTGGTTTCTAACTTTCTGGGTGTGCACCTGCAAGCAGAGCCCAGTTAAAACCAGTGCACCCCAGTTCAGCATGGGGAGCAGCGGGGTGGCTTTATTTTTTACTTTGCAAGCGAGAGGCGCTTTCCAGCGCGATCCCGAAGTGGGTCTCCTCTCGGCTTTGCTGACTGAAGTGCGGGACCGTGCTATTTGCAGCCGAGAAGCTGCTCTCCCACCGCTCCCGGCTCAAATGCAAACAGGAGCCATGGGAGGCCAGCCCGTCTCTAACGGCGCACATCAATCTGAAGGGAAGAGACAAAATCCCCAAATCTCAAAATAATGAAAACAAAGATATCCGAGTAATAAAATCTGCAAGGAGCACAAAGACAGCACAACTCAGATCTCAGCTGGCTCAAAGAAAGCGTCCATTAACAAGGGATTAGCGGGAGGGAAGTACACAACCAGTCCATAGGAAGTGAAAACACACCGCACGGTCGCCTGATATCACAGCCCAGCGTTAGGATGAAGGCTGTGTTGGGCAGGTTAGAATAAGAGCTATTCCAGAAATCTATAAAAAAAAAAAATAGAAAAAAAAAGCACTGCAAAAGCTGCCTTTGCTGTGGCACCTGCTTTGTAAGAAACCTTGAAGACTTGTAGTTTTCAGTCAAAGAGAAAACATCGTGTCCTTTTGCTGTGCCCGCTCCCGTGCACCCCTCCCGTACTGCACTTCACCATTACATCCCGGAAATAGAGGTTTGGTTTTTTTCTTGTCTTGGGGGTTGTGTATCTCCTCCCACAGCCAGGTCGGGTTTGGACTTGGACCTTTCGGATGCCCTGGTAACGCGAACGGGAATAAAAAAGGAGTGAGCTTGATTATGTTCTCCCCACTGCTGTTTTCCAGCTACTCTGAATGGGTCCAAAACTCTTCCATCCCTAAATTTCATTGAAATCAGTTATTCTTTGCAAGGCACTGATGGATTGTGGAGTATGTCTTAAAAAGGCGGGGCAGGAGAAAGCACTGTGTAATTAAATATGCAGAGAGCATAGCGTGTGTGGGTGATACATTCATTTGGCGTAATGCACACGCTTGCACTTCCATCGTTATTTAGAGATTAAACCAGCGCAGCTCCTCAGCGCTCACGTCTGCCCGAAGCCCCCGTGGACTGCAGCAGGCATTGGGGTCCCTCCCGAAGCCACGAAGCATTAAACCCCATCCCAAAAGCCACGTGTGGCCCTAGTCTTAAATGAGTTTTCACAAGCTAAGACTTATTTTAGTAACTCGGTGTTTTAACCGGTACCCGACACCCGGCAGTGGTGATTCACAGCCCCTCGGGGCGGGGGGGTTAGCCCAGCTGCATCGGAAACAGGTTCTAAATAGGGGCTTAATCTGAGTTAAAATTAAATGGGCTTAATCTGGGCTTAATCTGAAATAATACCTCCGGTGTTTTGGATGTACCGGTGCTGCCTCAAAGGGTCGGCGGTACCAGACACTATCCTTCACGAGCCCTGGGTAGTGCTGCGGGGCAAGGCGGCGGGGCAAGCAGCATCCCGCAGCCTCCCGCAAACACCTCTGGGGCTCTGTGGCCACCAGCAGTAGTCGGTGATCTTGTTCTCAACCCGCCCACAATCTGGAGACCTCTGAGTGCGATATATCGAAATTTGTGAATTTGCAAGTTTGTGAACGCCCTCCCAGGCCTGCCCACAACTCTGTTATTTCCAAATGGAGTCCGTGAAAGTCCTAGACCGGTGTGGACACAGCTGTAGGTAGCACATGGCTGTGGGACCAGCACCTGGAGGTGTGCTGGACATGGCACACGTTGCCCTGGGGCAAAGGCTGTGGTCTAGTAGCCCATCCCACTGGATGCAGGTTAAACCCTCTGCCCGAGTCTGAAAGAAAAGAAAAATGTAATGGGTACAACAGGGAGAGTAGAAATGATGTCTGATAGCGACAGATCTCAGTGGCAGGGTCACACCGGCCACCCAAGCTAAATAGGACCTTGGGGATGCTCAGCCAGGCACTGGGATCAGATACATCATTTGAAATACGAGCAGTAAAAGAAGCAAAAGGATGTTTCAGGAGCAGATGAGGGACTCCCCCAACACCGCAGTCCGCATGAAGCCCTGGCCAGCACTTCCCTTGACAAGCACAAAGGGACGTCTCCACCAAGGAGTAAGCAAAGGAGGGATAAAGGGACAGGCAGGACAGGGCAGCACACTCATTCCTCCATGTCTCTGGGGGCAGGACGAGGCAGAGGACAAGCCATGGAAAGTGAGCAGATAGATGCAAATCCTGGTGCTAGATCTGACCCCGAACTCTCAGACTTCCATTTGCTCTGAGACGGAGCAGTTGTGCTAACCTTATCTAATATTTCTCACCCATCACCGCCCAAACCACCCACTGCCAGGCCAGTGGACCAAACCCACTGAAATCCAAAGGAAAGCTTTTAGCTGACTTACGGCTGCTTTTGGATGCAGCCCTGGGGAGAAAGCAATACATAGTTGAGCCCTTATTCACCCTCACGCCATCTCAGCACTCATCAGAGACATCAGCAGGTCCTGCTAAAGACCTTTCCCAGCTCTTCCAATACCCACCAGCGAGGGGAGGTGGGGTGCCCAAAGTCGTGTACCCATTGCCAGAAGATGAGGGCACCTCCAGCTCTGCGTTAGGCTTTGTTTCTGCTAGCCGGCTCTGCAAATTTAAAACAAATGTGGTTCCCAGGACGCGTGCCCTAAATCCCACTCTGGCCTGACAGATTTAGGTAAGCGTTGGTCCGAGCGGCATCACGCTTCTCTGACAACAACTCCTGTATTGGGAGAGAAGTTTTACAGCTTTGCTTTCCTTTTTGGTGTGCAAACACCCGCTCCCTGGAAAATAATGTATATTGTCTCGAGGATTTACGTGTTGCCAGCTGCAATTTATGAGATTCTGCAAGCTCTGCTGGTAGCTTTGTATACCGGAGGTTTCATTTTAGTGTCATCAGCCACAGATTATGACTGCAAGGGGTGCCTGTCTTTAATCTCGTTTTTGAAGGAATTAATGTTATTAGTTTTGATGAATTAATGGTATTTAGGTGTGCAAGGTTGGCATGAATTAACGTCCACCTATTTCTGTTGTGTGGCTGACTATTGTAAAAGGACTCTGGTAAGCAATCTTTACACAGTCTCTTTTTTCTTCCTCTTCATTCTTTTGTAATGCTCTTTCAGGAGCTTAAAAATAATGTTTGGGATTTTTTTCTTTCTTTTTAAGTAAAATGAAATATTGAAGATTTTCCCCTGGGTAGAGCTGACATTAACTTAGCCACTGCTGAGTCACAGAAGGCTAACAAGCATTTGGGAGCCCGACAAAAAGGCCCTGCTTTACGGATGCTGCAGGTATAGGAATAACTCGTGGCACAGCTCGGCTTTCTGAGGAGGCCTCGCATTGCTGAGATGGCTGATGGAACAGCACCAAGCAAGAGCGGAGCTGCAGGGCCCCTGCCACCTCCAGAGTGGATCGCAGGGCTGTGGGACCACGTGGGACCTGCTGCCACATGGAGCCAGGGACCATAATCCTCTTTATTATCTGCTCACCTTCTGCTTGAACCACCTTGATTTCCTCCCACTGCTCTGACCAGTATCAGCCAGCCCCAACAATTACAAAACTTCATTTCTCCAGGCTGATCAGTTGAACCTGGTATGTTTGGGGTCCACACTGTCCATCAGATCCAGGACACCTAACGTTTACCAGGGTTTAGATGCAATCGTAGACCCCTGACAGTCTTTTTTCCTGGTCTGTGTAAGTCCAGCTCCTTTGATCTCTTCTCACAGGAAAGGTCTCCAAACCTGATGCTGCTCCTTGTGCTCTTGGAGAGTGTTATGCACACACTTGAGGTCCCCTGCAAGGGAAAGGGTGCTCCAGGAGGATGTGCACAGGCTACGAGGGAAGAACCTACATCTTGTAGTGCCGTCACCACCCTTCACCTCAACACCCATCTCTGCATCCAGTGAAGGCCACACATGACATGTGCGTATGAGAAAACTGAGGATGTTGTGTTTGCTGTAGGACGAGCATGAGCATGGACAGATGGTCCTATCAAAGCATGGGGTGAATTCATGTTGGTCAGCTCAAGCTGGCCTAGCTTCCCCATGATGCTAGTGAGGAAAGATGGGCTCTTCAAGGAGACGACACATCCCAGCTACCTTAAGCCCCACTCAGAATGGCAGGAGATGCTCTCCAGAGGTGTTTCTTTTTTTCCAGGAGAGGAAATTTGCACTTTTAACAAAAACCGGAGCCCTAAATCTCAAAAAGCTCGAATTAAGTGACATCTATCCTGTATGTCTGCCTGGATGGAGACAGTAAAGAGCCCAGCAAAGGCTAATACCAGCAACTGGTTTGATACTCATGACCCCTGCATAGAAAATGAGCTTCTTCCACTTGTTTGAGATGATTCTCTAGATTAACATCACTTTTGTGGTGGGGAAATAAAAAATTCAGCATAAATATTTCACACTTCATGTCCAAATGGTTGTGACAGGTCATGTTCTGAATTTCTGTGTGTGGGCTAAGAAGGCTTAACTTTGAAATGGTCTAAGATCTAATGATCTAAGAGCTGGCAGCATTATCTGGGAGGAGGGAGCTTTTTATTGAGCATTTTCTTTGCTAATGAGGAAATCTCCAGGAACATGCAGGGAACGTCTGTACTGCTGGAGGGATCCAGGTATTATTGTGTTTCCCTGTATGAAACGGCATGTTGTCTGGTGACAACTGCAGATCCTCACCCAAAATTGGGTTTGCTACAGCGTGCTGGCTGAAAAACAATGAACACAAAATATCTGAAACCCTTTACTAGAGAAGCACCTGTATTATGTGATAGGCTTCTTTCTCCTATATAGGTATATTTAGGAATAACTAAAAGTCTGTGTAAAACTGCCTTGAGCTGTTCTTTAAGTTAATTATCACTTCTTTTGGTACTATGAATGGCTGTTCAATGACACTGTCAGCGAGTGGAATGAACCAAATTACTTTAATTATGGAGTAATTGCACAGAGTGATGGTAATTAAATCTTGATCAGTTTAAGTGAGTGAATTAATTGCTCCAACTTGGAATGCACACCGCAGCAAGAGGAGTTGTTTTGTAGTTTAATTAACACCAACCACTAAATTCTTATCATATCTAAAATGCAGACAATTAATGAGTTTGATTCTGCTCTCACCTTAATAGGAAGTAGGACAGAATGCATGCTGAGAAAGGTAGCCGTGGCAGCAAAACGACAGAAAACTTAATATTCCTGTCAGTTGCGGAGATATATTAGTTATACTCTCTGCTTTGCCTTCCAGTGAAATGTGCAAATAGAAATATTTCCATATAATTAGCTTCTGGCCCCATTTTGTTTCAATACTCACTGATCTGCTAAACAGGAGACATTGCCAAATTTGTTAATGTTTTAAACTTCAGCTGCCTGTGTTTTCAAGTGATTTTTACCTTTTTCTCCTCATATTGTCCAGCATGTTGCTCCCATGATTGATAAATGAGCTGCATCCTTCCCTATGCCCTGTGCAAACGCGTTGCCATAATTTCATAGAATAGAATCATAGAATCTTCATGGTTGGAAAGGACCTTTGAGATCATCGAGTCCAACCAAACAACCTACAATCTCTGCCTCTAGAGCATGCCCTGAAGTGCCAAATCTACACGTTTCTTAAATACCTCTAGGGATGGTGACGCAACCACCTCCCTGGGCAGGCTGTTCCAGTGCCTGACCACTCTTTCAGTAAAGTCATTCTTCCTAATATCCCATCTAAACCTCCCCTGCTGCAACTTCAGACCATTTCCTCTGGTCCTGTCATTATTCACCTGGGAGAAGAGGCCAACACCCACCTCTCTACAACCTCCTTTCAGGTAGTTGTAGAGGGCAATGAGGCCTCCCCTCAGCCTCCTCTTCTCCAAGCTAAACATGCCCAGCTCCCTCAGCCTCTCCTCATATGACCCGGTCTCCAGGCCCCTCACCAGCTTGGTAGCTCTCCTCTGGACCTGCTCCAGCACTTTAATGTCCCTCTTGTACAGAGGGGCCCAGAACTGAACACAGTACTCGAGGTGGGGCCTCACCAGTGCCGAGGACAGAGGCACGATCACTTCCCTACTCCTGCTGGCCACGCTATTCCTGATACAAGCCAGAAGGCTTAGAATGGTAATGAAATGTAATTTCGCTGTGGTAATGGTCACACAGACCACTCCTTAATGCGATGTCCACCTTCTGCCTCACCTGACAGCCTTCCAAAATTGACTCCTCTCATGGGTAGTGTCTTTGATTCTCTTCTTTTCACTCCTACCGTGGTAGGGGCAGATGGCGAAGACCTTCCAAGCTGCAAAGATAAGTTAGAGAGTTGGGTCATGAAAGCTGGTAGGATCTAGGTATCTGCTGGAGGAGGCCATGGTCACGGAAGGAGAGTGACATGGTGAGGACAATTCTGAAGGACTACAAGCAAAGGATGAAGTGGCCCTGGGGACAACGCAGTAGTTGGGGCCACTGCCACGCTCCTGGGAGGTACAATGCAGCCACAGGGTTGCCTCTGTGGTAGGTCCCAGTGGTTCCCCCACTCCTTCCACAGCCCCACTCGGCTGCTTGTCTTGGACCCAGGCACAGCTACGAGAGCTAATTCCCTGCTGAGTGATATCTCCTCTGATTTGAATTGCCACCGGCTCACGGCACGACACCATCCTTTGGAAATGAAAGAAAGACTCTGCCGAATTAGAGGTATTTCTCTATCCATTTGTAAGATTTCATGGAGTTAATTCAAATTCATGGCTCCTGTGGCTGCCATGACAAGATCATTGCCTTATAGATGGCCAAGGAATTCCCTTTTGTAGGGATTTTTGATCCCCCGAGGCGTGCTAAGGACACAAGCCACATAAGAGGTTTAGATAGCAGCTCCCTCCTGCTCTGTACCGCCATCACACTCACAAACCAATTTCCATTTATTTCAAAGCATTCTCTTACTGTTTTACCAAAATAACATGGCCATGCGATGGCTGGGGCTCACTATCCAGCATCCTAGCTTTTTCTTTTACTTATTTTTCCTCCTTCTTTAGTGGCTTTCCATGATGTTTGACAGTACACGATGCTTGACAGGGTCAACAGTTGTGTCCTGAGGATATCTGAAGGTAAAAGTGTTGGTTTTTTTCTGGAAAATTAATCTCTTAAGTGAAAGGTCCTACTGTTTGATTGTGGTGATACTAGACCAGTTGGCCAAAGGAGTTGGAGCAGCCCAAGGCTGCTGGGTTGAAAGCAGCATCAGCAACTTATTTCCATACCGGCAAATGTTGCCTAAATTGTGTGACAGGGTGGGAAATGCCAAATCATTTTGTTCCACATTTCCCTAGAACTGAGCAAAAGCCAAACTTTTGATGCTTATTCTTATCTATCTGTCCCTTCCTCCAATACTCTGCACCGCTATTTCTTCTCTAGGCTTTACGGAGCATATTTAAGCCCTGAATGAAGTAGGCTGTGCCAGACTGGGTGAACCTTCATCCCCTTTGCTGCAGCCATACAGCTCCTGGCCCCATCCATGTGTATGGAGAGCCACCTCCCTGCGCTTTTGTGTGACGCCATATAGGGATGGGACAGTGGGATCCTAAGAAAGAGAAAGCCAGGGAGACATCCCGAATCCCCTGAGTCCCAGCACAGCTTCCAGCCACACGAGCAAACACTTTGCCTTTCCTCAGAAGGCACCACCTTCATTTTGGCAATGGAGAAAAGGCCACACGGCCACGCACGTACCACCACAGCCCCCGTGCTGACAGTATCCCTGTGCCACACACCAGCACCTGCCTGGAAGACCGGTCACGATGTGTGCCACTGGGAAGGCATAGAAGGAGGGGAATTGCTTGTCTCCATTATAGGGAGGGTCTGGACCCACTTGGACCTGAATTCCCCCCAGGTCCCCATCCCTATTGCTTTCCTGGGGGTGGCCCCAGCCATGCAATGCCCTCCCTATGCCTCCTGCCTGGCTCTCGGAGGGTGTCACCCTCTCCAATGCTATCGAGGTAAGTGTGACCGTAAGTGATTTGTGGCGATGGTGCGAAGATTCGAACGCATGCCCTGGACGGTGTCTCAGCGCTGCAGTCCTCCTCCAGGACCCTCGCTATAAGGAACAGCACATAAATTCCACTAATCCCATGCAGCCGTAGAGAGCTTTTCTTTCATTTGCTGAATGTATGAAATCCATATGTCATCAATCTCTTTCTGGTGGCTGGAGCCTGTTTATGAAGCTTAAATCTCTGGCATGTGGCTGGGAGCACGGGGGCCAAGTCCCGGTGCCTGCCAGCGCCAGCTTCCATCTCCTGCTTCTCCTGCTGCCCCCTCGCCTCCCTCCCCTGGCAGCCGGCACCCCCCGCAGCGACTCTTAGTTCCATTTTAAGGGAACCAAATGGTTCCTGTTTTAAACAGGATGGTGACGGAGCAGCCCAGAAGATGCGCTGTTGGAGCAAGGAGGAGGCAAAGCTGGCTGCGTGCCTTCCCCCGGGGAAGACAGTCACCCCGGCTCTGTGCTCCAAAGCTCTGTGCTTTCTGAATCGCCTGCCAGCCCCCCCAAAACCCCCAGATAAGCAATTAAATGAGTTGCAGCGGGGTCAGCCACCCAGCCTCCACCAACGTCGGAGAGCCGAGGCTGCTTAAAAATGATGGTTTTGCCAAATTTGCAAGTCCTGTGCAAAAATCAGCCCCTTATGGATATTGCCTTTGCTTCAGCACCTGGTTTGGGCTTTCCAAATTGCTCTCCAGAGCTTGGGCAAAGGAAATGGGCAGAGTGGGCTGGTTTTGGAAACAACCCAGCCCGCCACAGTGGGAATGCGTGGCTGAGGAGGTCCCGCGGTTGGCAAGGAGGAGGCTGGCAGAGGCTGAGCGTGACAGAGTGGTGACAGACCCGCTAGTCGGGACTGGGGTGCCAAGAATGCTGCCCTGCCACCACCGCTGCCAAACCATCCCTGAGCCCCGGGTCTGCCCGGGCACAAAGCAGATGTGTGGGAGAGCCCGGAGGGAGACAAGGAATGTCACCACGTAGAGACGCACAAGGGGGAACGGGAATGAAGCCCAGGAACGGCACATGGTCAGGATGAGGGGTGAATTCACGCAGGGTCAGAGCCCTTCTCCCTTTATCTTTGGGAGATTTGGGTAGCTTACTTTATTTTAGTCCCCTACGACACATTTACATAAAGCTGCTTTGGGCTGAGTGCTTCTTAGTGCTGGTCTCTGTTCTATTTAAACATAAATGTTTTAAAGTGCACGGATAGGTTTTTAACAGGAAAAAATTGCATGTGAATTACATTTATTTCTTGTTTACCCACACAGCTCCAGCTGACACTTATCGGCAGATTAACTTTCACTAAACTTTCTATGTAATATGTTTTAAAAACCCACTTGAAGTACAGATTCTATTAGTTCCTGACCTTATGTTTTAAGAGGAAGAAAGTGGCTTTACACTCCATGAAATGTGTTAATGCATGGATAGAAGCCCTCTTATCCTCCTGCTTACATTAGGTCCAATCAGGAGAATGGATTATGTTTTTAATAATCTGACATTAGTATTAAAAGTAATATTTAAGGCATTAGTCTCCATAACTAGTGCAGCGTGTTCAGAGCTTTCTCTTTGTGTGTGTGTGCGCGCATGGCTGCATTAAAACATATGTTTACGAAACAATGCATTAGCCCAAACTGCCCAAATATATGGGGATAAATTGGGGCAGCAGATTACTGCTGACATCACTTTTTCAATTAGAGGCACAGGGAAGATTTGATGGCCATTTTAAAACTGATTACGGAGGACAGGGATTAGAGGCTGTTAGAAACGGGATGTCTTATTCTCCTCCCAGCCTTGGCCTCCTGGAGCTCCATGGACTTCAGGAGCGGATGCTGCTTTACGGGGTGGAATAAGGCCAGGGCCACTGGTGGCACTGGTCATATGTACAGATCGTCTGTTACATACAGGGTTGGATCCCTCTGCTTGTCTTAGTGCCTCAGAAACATTGCAAGGGACAGGGGAAGAAATCTGGAGTCTCCATCCCTAAAGCAAATGCTTTAGTGGAAAGACAAGTCCTCCCGGCTGGTCTGGGAATTGGTGTATCCTAGCAGGTAAATGCTGAATCCCGCTGGCCTGGACCTAAACCATTCTATGATTCTATTCTGTCAAGCTGTTTGTTATTGTCTCTGTCTCCACACATGGTCTGAGGGACTTTTAAGTCATCTTAAGCCCTAACATCCCCTGAATCCCCTGGAAAAGACAAAAGGGAGCTAGAAAATAAGCAGGGAACATCAAGAGGAGAAAGTGATGTGTGTGGTCATCACTACGCTGGGGAGTGAACTAAGACCTGCCACCCCAGGCAAATTTCTCCAACATTTAATTCCCTTCACTCAGGACCGCTCACCTTACTTCTAGGTGTAGTTTATCTAATTGCAGCTTTTAGCACTTCAGGCTCACTTTGCCTTTGTCCGCTCAATTAATCAGCCTTCCAGTGTCAGAAATCTTCTCCTCATGGGGTACTTACAGACCACAGTCAAGTTACCGCCTACCCTCCTCTCTGCTAAGCTCTAGATTGCTAAATGGAACCGTGAAGGGGTTTTTTGCACCTCTACTGGTGCCTACAGCAATTTTTTGTTCTCTCCTATGTTTTAACAAGTGTCCTTGGGAAGCCTAACCTGAGTCTAACACTCCAGAAATGCTCCTGTCAAGTGCTGGACACAGATATAACTCCGCACTCGCTATCTCCGGGGCAGATGCGCTCCCTGTTTGCAAGGAGTCGAAGCCAAAATGCTTCGTCTTTTATTCCTCGGCTGCTGAGAGAGAATCCTCCCTTATTTTCACACGCACCTTTCGCTCTTGCATCTCTTTGACAGCAAGACTCCCAAATTGCGGCAAGCCTCTGGCTTTTCCTCTACCGATGGCAAACAATGCTTATCTTTGCAACATATGTGCAGTAACTGTTGTCTTGCGGCAGAAGGGAAATCCACAAGCTATCCAGCCACTGCACCTGCCTGCTTGGACCGAATTCCCCTACTCGTGTTTGCTCACTGGAGTTAAGCAGGTCCTGGGCTGGGAAACCTGCTGGGAAATCCAGTTATTACAGGCACAAACAAATGAGCGAGGGGCGGAGATGGGCAGCCGTTCCTATTTGACCACAACCGAGGGAATTTGGCAGTGCGCGGTCCTGACTCTTTATTTTAATTCCAGCCGGCCCAAGATGGGAGAAAGTCAAGCGAGCCAAAGGAGGTGGGAGACAGGATACCCCCCACCCTCCAATCTGGACTTCTGACACATCTTGTCTGGAGTGCGGGGCTAACGCAGCGGTTCGAGGTGGCCACCCTGGAGTCCGCAGACTGTCCTGCCTTCCTCCTGCTCTGCTGCGGCCTTTTTTAACACCGTGAGTCTGTCTGAACGGTGTCTCTTTGTCTCCAGCCTCTAGGCAGAATGGCTGTTTCGGGGGGCCTTACTGGCAGCCTCTTGAGGTGTGATTTTGGCCAGGGCAGGGGAAGGAAGTGCCAGGTGAAGGGATGGGTTATACAAGGCTTACGGCGTTTAGTGCACAGCTTCCTTCCCCAGAAGTGCTGCAGAGCTGGGTCCTCTCTGGGAAGATGAGACCCCGTGGATGCCTCCATCCTGCCCTTGGCGTCTCCCAGAAAATAACAGGAGTGATTCCATTTAACTCAGAATCCGATGGGTTTCATCCATGTGTACAAAAATTAAATGCATTTTAAAGGATTTCCTTGCAGTTTTTCCTGATATTCTTTCCAGTCAGGCAGCTGCAGTGGACAAAAAACCAGCCTCGATAAGCCGAAAGCTATATTCATGAACAAGCGGTGGATAATACACCACTTTCTGCAAAAGCTTTGTTTGGGAAGGTCAAGTTGTACAGCATTATCTCATATTTATGAGTGAAAAAAATCCACAAGGTTCCTAAAAATCAGGAAAAAAGGGTGTAATTATCTCATATATTGCAGAAGAATTATCTGCGCTGATTAAGCTGTCGCTCGTTAGCTCATCATGCTTATCAAGTCACCAACCGGCAATGCCTTTGACCCCAGCAGTAATGATAGCACAGAACATTTGGACCACCTTGGGTCAGGATGCACCCATTTTGTCTTTTTTCCTGCTAATATCATGTGTAAATATATGCACAGCTGACCCTGCTAGAGACTCCCCCGGCCCCTGCAAGAGGCTTCAGTTCCTCTGCACTCCCTTCCACAGTGTAAGTTCAGACAGATTTGTGGAAAGCGGGAGATTTTGTTTGTGCCTAAATCTTTTGGTAGGATTTTCTTTAAAGGCCTTAATGCCATGGAAAAACAGCAAGAGGCAAATTCTGCTTTCGGTTACACCAGATGGGGAGTAAATCAGCTGAAGGCAGTGAGGGATGCTGGATTTATCCCAGGGAAGGCAGAAGCAAAGCTCAGTCCCTAGCACTTAGCTATTTTCTGCACCAGCAGTTCTGGCCTTTGAAAAATGACATGCATTTTTCTATTTTTCTTATTCTGACTTGTGAGGTGCCTGAAAATACCAGGCCACAGAAAGCAGAGGAGGAGAAGTCTGAGGCTTTTAAATTATAAGCAGTGGCAACATCAGGCACATTAACATGAAAGCAGATTTTTTAGTGACTACTGACCACATAATACTGTAGTCACCCGCTCCTGGGCTCTTAGAAGCAAGAGAGATGCGAAAGAGGCTGTAGAAGCCATTCCCTTTTAGTTAACATAATATGAAGGTTTCGAAGGTCTCTGGAACTGCCCTACATACATATTGTTTCTTTTTATCCACCCTTAAAATAACAGTTTTAGAAAACATCATTATATTCTGCAAAGACCTTTGTCTCTTGCTTTATGTTAAATATTGTTTTCCTGTGATTGGCAACAGCTATTTGGTGTTAGAAAGATGCTCAGGGCAAGATCGCTCTACCTCTAATCCAAGATCAGGCAGTGCCAGATTGGAAGTTCGCTGTGTTAATGGGACCAGTCCAAGCATCCCACTTCCCTCCCTGAAAGGCCTCATTCACTTGACAATTTTCTGGGACTCTGCCTTTGGTCCCCCTTTCATTTGCACAGGCTGCAGCCCCTCGTCCCAGCCACCGGCATCTTCATCAGCTCTTTTTGATTATGAAAATGGTCCCTGATTTATTTCCAAATCACCATCCATCCTAGGCACCAAGTGAGGCATGACCTCTTGAAAAAAAACCTAACAAAATCCAGCCATAGGCATTTGGGTAAAGGTTGTTTTAACACTCATGCCCTAGAGGGGCATACTGAAGTTTTGTGCTGGTGTTTTCTAACTCTTGAGAGCCTGACATACAGAAATTGGTGCGTCCCTTTCTGTCAGCCTCAGCAGGAAAAGCTCTGAGAGCACCTGTGATCTAAATTGTATTTGAACATGGGCCCATATCCCAGATCACCTAATGGCCGTCCTATAAGGTTACCAGCTGATGTTCAGATGCAAGCTTGAAGCAAGCTTTGGGGCATGCCAGGAGAGACCTGGGTTTGGGCTGTGTTTTAACATGTGCTCAGTTGTGATGTAGGCATCTTGGACAGAATGTGCTTCCCTCATCTGGTCTTTTGCTGCCAGGCCCTGGCTCCTTGTGGTGACATCCCATCGCTGTGGTCTGGCAGATAAATTGAAGTTGGGGTCCTTCCTACAACATCTTCCACAAGGCAGCTAGTTTGAACATGGGCTGCTCGTGCAATGCTCTGGCCACATGGGCATTGAGCAACTGGCAATGTGAATGGGCAATGGGTCTGCGTATACGCCAGGATTTAATCTGGATTTAATGTAATCCATTTAATCTGTTTCCTAGCCTGGCCTTCTACAGGAAATGGAGACGGAGCCAAAATGTCTTGATTCTGTTTTTGTGCTTCTTGACCTCTAAGAAGAACAACTGCAGGACCTGTACAGACCTTGAAAAAAAGGGGATGGAGCACATCCAGGAGCTTTTCTTGGAAGACCACATACAGAGGGTAGAGGTCATCTGAGCTGGTTCATCTGAGAGACCCACAGATACACATCTGCTCTCAGACATACTCCTCTCAGCCACCAGCATGCTGAAGGAAACATGGGTGAGTTTTGGCAAAAGCTTGGTTTTTGAAGCTATGGAGAAGCTCACTGTCCCAGCCTGAATTTTATGGGAGACATATGTTTAAATGGCTCAGCCATTACTGAGAACGTAAAATTATTGCTCCTGTGTAATAAAAATGTAATCTCTGGGACTGACACCCACTGGAGCAAGGACTAAGAGGGCTGAGCCAGAGATCTGCCCCTAGTCGGCCTAGGAAAAGCAAACCACTCCACTCAGCCTAACAAACTCCAAATCCTGCCCATGGGCTAACCCTCCAGCCCTCTCTCCTCCAAAATTTGGATTTATTACATTAGAGCTCTCCAGGTAACAAGAACTGTCACGGAAATGGCATGTTCTGCATGCTGACACACCTCTAAGACTTCACATCAGCAGGGCTGCTTGTATACCTGGAAAATGGGAGTCCCTTGCAAAGTCCCTTCTCTTGAAGGTTTCGCAGCATTGTCTCCCCAGAGTCCAAAGCTGGAGCAGCTCTAACTTGCAATTGTAAGAGCAGGCAGGGCTACATGCCTCCAGAGACTAGTTATAAACACAGTCCTCGCTCTGCCTATATATATGGCTTCTCACTGCCTTCCTCCTAGGAGGCACGTGCCTGGCAATGGGACATGAATGTCTTCTTTGTGGTCCAGTCTATAGATGAAAAGAAGGGAGTCCTTGGCTGAAGCGCATCTTAGATCACCTTCTCTCCTGCTGTTCTACACTACCCGCTCTTGTTCAGCATCTTCACAAGTTAATTTTGGTCATATATCAACACACCACAGTCCTGGCCAGTAACCTCATCTCCGCAGAATAGCTTGGAGGAGAAAAGGTTCCTACTATAACCTTACCATAAGACCAATCCAATGACCTTATGGGAGAACACAGATTTTTGAACTGACTCTGGAGTTCCACCAGTTTCCAACCAGATTAAGAGACAACCTGTGGTAGCTTAACCCCCGGCAGCAGCACTGGAGATTTCTTCAATGCAAGAACCCAACGAAGAAATGACAGGCCCAGGTAATAAGGCGCTGGGAAACCCATGGAAGGAGAGTGATTATGGAGGGCGCAATTCTTGTCCTGCTTGTCACTCATCCTTTGCTCAAATTCCCTGAGCATGACCCTCAGCTGAAACAATCTGATCACAGCCTAATAAATAGGAATGAAACAGAGAGGACTGGATGTAATGTGAAACATTCTTACCTAAATGAGTTACCTGATGAATTTTACTGGAATTGTGAACACAGGTGAAGAAAGGAGAGATTGAACCACTGGAGACCTCTGAGGCACTGTCTGCTGTTGCAGACATGTTGCATTTGGGCATTTCTCAGGCCAGGCTGTGAGTTTGGCCACCAAGGCACAAGATGGCAATTGATGTCCTACACCTGTAATTTAAAGAAGGATGAAAAGCATTCCAATGCTTTTTGCATTGGTAAAAAGTGTTTTGCAGCGGTAAAAAGTGTCCCTCTCTTGCAAATACTAATCACAGAGTAATTCAGCGGTCTGGGGATGAAGGGAACGGGGCCCCCATGTGGTGCATCAGCCGCGCTTGTGAGAAGATGAGGAGGATTGTGGAGTCACTGTGCAGATCAGACATCAGACCTGGGTCTGTCAGCAAGGCATGCGGATAAATAAATAATATTAGTTTAAGGAAATCAGGTGTGAAAACATAGAGCTGATTGTCAGAGTTCTGGGAAAACCAGCTGAGACAAATGGGATCTGTGACTGCTCAGTGTGTCAGAAAATCGGCTGGAAGGCTGCTAAGCCCGGTGAAGGCAGGGACTGGAGGTCTTCTGCAAGACAATAAAGCCTGTTTTACAAAGTTGCGAAATCGTGGGAAACAAGATCTGCATGGGGAAATCAGTTCAGTCTATTTTTTTGTTTGTAGAAGAAAATGAAACTGATTTTTGAAATAATGAAGAAGGTGTACTGTGAGTGGTGGAACCACGTCTGTTTTCCCATGGATCTGAGCCCCCAGGTTCTCCCAGCCCTCCGGCCACAATCACCCTCAGTCCCCTTCCCCATGCCACAGGACCACCAGCATGACGCTAGCAGACAGGCTGTGCGGATAGCCCAGCCTGTAGCCCCGGCTACAGCCACATTCCTCCTTCCCACTTTACACTGATTTGGATATTTCCCCTCTGCGCAGCTCCGCAAGAAATGGCCGTGACTATAAGTACATCTGGGAGACCTTTATCTTTCCTTTGAATTTTGACAGGTTCACAAGACACTGGGGGTATCACAGTGGATGTACAGTGCGATCACATGAAGCTTGGTCCTTTAGATGACCGGGGGAGTACAAGGAGCCACCTCTGCGCTGTATCCAGGCACACAGGTCCCCACGTGCTTTGGGTCACCAGCCACTTCCAAACATGTCCTCAGTGGCCCATCCTGGGCCACGCTCAGCCCAGCTGGGTGCAGCTGGAGTCTGTTCACTTCAGCAATATTCGACATGTGTGCTTGCAAGACGGAGCAGTGAGAGCTCCACGACCAGGCTCAGAGGGATGCTCGCTGGACGAACTGCGCTTTCATTCCACTTTGTTCCACTTGGAAGTTCCTTCTGCACCATGTCTACCTACTGCAGTCATGTTGCTGTAAATGTGGGATACGAGCCTGGTCTTCCCCCTGAAAAAAAAAAAAAACAACAAACCCAAGAAGTCATAAAATGCAGCTTATTCAAGCCACTTAAGTACAAATAAAAGTAGCATAATCTTCCTTTTCATGCTTTGCAGGCAGGCATATATCGTCAGTGGAAATACTGCCAAACTTCTTGTTTAAATATAGAAGCGGTGCTTAGTTGTATTGTTAATGGTCCCCATGAGGACCTGCTTTCCTCACACAGGGATATTGTTTACGATGAAGACCGGGCTGGCTACTTTGCCATTAAAATTCTGCACCAGCCCAGTGCTGACAATATCGAAGCTTTGCTAAATGTGTATACACGTAAGTTCATTAAATGGATGCTGACTGTTGTTACACAAGTACAGCAGTTGAGTGCTTTCTGTATTAACTTTATCACCTGATGGGCAAAAGAAAAGGTTTAACTAAAGCTTAGGACTAATTGAACAGTATTTCAGTATTTTCTTATGTAAAACTGGTTCTGGTCTATTGTTTTTATTTATTTGCAATAACTGTGCTCATTCAAGTTTGTAATGACACTGCCATGGGTGAACAGAATTTGCTTTAAGTATTATTCTCCCTTTTCCTATCTCCTGCTCCCTCTAAACTGTGTCTCTCAGGAGAAAATCTGCAATAGAGCCTGGTGAAAAGACAACTCTCTAAGTACACAGCCATTTGGGTGAGACATGTTCTCAAGCTGTGTTTTTAAATTACTTTAGAAGTTCCTGTTTATTTTCTCTGCCTGCCTTGGGTATTTCCTGTCAGGCTGAGCATGGAGCACGAAGCGGGAGGAGATAGGAGAGAATAAGCCTCCCGTGGAAAGGTGGGAGGCACCTCATCATCAAGACACTGCACAAACCACCAGCACTTTCTTTGCTCAGTTGCCACTAGAGTATGCTCTCGTGCTACAAGTTCCAGGGATTATTTTTTTAAATAAATCAATATGTGTAGCACAAGGCCATCTTTCAAATGCTTTCCACTTGCCCTAGTGTAGTATTTTTTTTCTAAGCAATACTTCTTTTTTATTGCTGTTGAGCCCATCCTCAAGGCTTTGAGAAAGCCCAGAGGGTCACTGGGTGTTGCTCTGCCGTGAGGTGAATCTAACTTGGGTTTGGACAACTCTCAACTTTCAGAGAATGAATGAAAACAGTTAAAAAAATATATGCTTGGCTCCGACAAAACCAAAAAAATGAGGGTCTACATGTTCCTCTTGTCTTGGCCAGACCCCTGGGTTGTGCCTGGTGAAGAGGGGGGAGCCAAATCTCCTGAATTAATAGATTTCTGCTCAGAGAAGAAAAATGTAAATGCACTCTCCAAAGCATTTGTGCCGACATAAAGTGTGTCTGTAATCCTGGCCTTTGAAACGGTGGTAGTTATTCAGTAAGATAAAGGCTGTTGTGAGCCTGCCCTACCATATTACAGCAAAGTACTTTGTCACTGGCACCCTAAAAGTTCCAGTTTCTGCATGACAAAGATATAAAACAACTTGCAGGACAATTAAAGAATAGTTTGTCCTTACCATATTATTACCAGCCATTCTTTCACATTTCGATATTCGCCTTTAAATTGCTACCTCCCCCATCAATATAATTGTAATCAGTCATGGTTAACATTTGTCTTTGAACGCCTTTTCCAAGTTAAATACAAAGAAAGAAAAATACCGCAAAGAAAAAAGCCACGCTTCGGATAAATAGCCTCGCCACCAGCCTGCTTTCACACACAGACTGCGCACTTTACTGCTAAAATTACATTTTAGCAGCCCCAACGGGTGCAGGAACAATGACCCCTCTCATTACCATAGTGACAATGGCTGGCGGAGGATTGCAACATATCTTTTTCTTCTCCCCGATGAACCTCAGCCAATAACGGCAGAAACCTGCCAACCAGTTGAGTATATTGAAGCTCACTTGGTCACCACAGAGCCGTGGTTGCCTTCTGGATGGAAGGCAGCCACATGGGCCCAGCCGTTATTCAGCCAGTGTTTATACCCTCAAATACCAGTTTCTTCAAGCAACCCGATTAACTTCTGAGCGGGTCACAACTTCAGCTTCTTTTGCCATCTCTGTACATACCAGCTGGAGTGTGTACAAAGACCTTCCCTCAATTAACACCTTTCTTGCTTTTGACTTGTGTCCTTTCAGGGGTTTTGCACTGGCAGTTTCCTTTGGCGCCAGCTTCTCCGGTCCCCACAACCTGATTCGCGCTTTTTCAGTCAAGTCAACCCTTAATCCTGCTCTTTTTTTTATTTTAATAAAGGCAAACCTAATTTTCTAGCGTCTCCACTTAGATCTAATCCATAAGGCTGTTTATTATCCTAGTTACCCTCTCCTACACCTTTTTCATTTGTATTCAAAAGCCTCTCTTTCATCTGTCTCAATTCTCCAGGTATGGCCTCGCCGCTCTTTTGTACAATCCCATAATGATTTCCACGGATGCGTTTCAGTCATCTATCAATAGGTCTCAGGATGCTATTTGCCTTCCTGAACTACTCCTGCAGCGGAAATCGCTGCTTTTAATATTCTATATGCTGACACCTTCAATCCTTTTCTTCACCGGTGTCTTGTGTAACCCTGTTTGGGGCATAAATCTTTATTCTCTGTGTACTGCGACACTTGGACATGGAGCTGTGAGGCAGCTAAAGCGCAGTGCAGTGGGCCACGGCCTGCGCCCTCGGCCTGGACCTCACACCCCACCAGAAGAGGAGCCATTCGCCCGGCCCTGCGGCGGGGCCGAGGGCGAGCAGAAGGCGCTGAGCCAAGCTGGGAGAGGGGTATTTAAAATACATTTTAAAGTTGGTGATTCAGGACGCCTCGGGCCCGGCCCAGGCCCAGGCCAAACCCGGCCCAGGCCAGGCCAGGCCCAGGTCCACGCCCAGGCCCAGGCCCAGCCCCAGCCCCAGGGGCACCAAGGCACCGTCATCTCGGCAAACCCCGCCGTGCCCCTCCTCAGGGCGCCTGGCCCGGGGTCCCGCGCGGCCACGAACACCCCCACGAAGACCCCGCTAAAGGGAGCACCCGGTGCAGGCCGCGGCCCGATCCCGTTTCCCCCCCTCCCCGCACCGCCGCGGTGGTTTCGCCCCGCCCCGCCCCCCCGCGCGGTGGTCCCGCCCGGTCGCCCTCGCCGAGGGCCCCTCCCCCTTTGGCTGTACCAACTCCTCTCTGCGGGGGGTGAGGAGGTGGAAGAAGAAGGTGGGAGGCCGCTCTGAATCGCCCCATCGGGCCCACGGCCCTATCTATTGCCTAATCGAGGGTCGTTGATGACGGATGCTCCCCGGAGGCTGATCTGAGGGGAATGAGGAGGCGGGCGGGGCGGAGCGTCCCCCCCCGCGGGATGGCGGAATGGAACGCCCCACCCGCCCCTCCCGGCCGAACCCGGAAGTGGCGGGCGCGGCGGCGCACATGGGGGCTGGCAGCGGGGCGGGCCGCGCCGCCGGCGCGCTGGGTGCTGCTGTGGCGGCTCTCTACACGGCCACGCTGCCGCCCGCTCTGCCCGGCGGCGATGCGGGTAATGTACCCAGCGCCGCCGGCCCGCCCGACGGCGGGGAAGGGGCGGCGAAGGGGCGGCGGGGCGCCCCGTGGGGCCGGGGCGTGGGGTCGCGGGGTCGCCCCACCGGGAAGGTGGCACCGTGGGCGCTCCGAGGGGGCTGGTGCATCGTGGTCACCCTTCGGGCGGGGCGGGGCTGAGCCCTTAAGGGCTGGGGCATCGCTGTCACGATATAGGGATGCTCATCCTATGGGGGCTGGTGCGTTGTTGTCGCCCCGTCGGGTTTCTGTCACCCTATAGGGTTCTCCCCCATAGGGGCTGGGGCGTTGCTATAACTCCATAGGGTTGCTCAGTCCATAGGGGCTGGTGTGTTACTGTCACCCCATAGGGTTGCTTATTCCATGGGGTGGTGTGTTGCAGGCACACGATAGGGTTGCTCTCACCCTACAGGGTTTCTCCCCCAGAGGTGATGGTGCATTGCTGCCACCCCATAGCATTACTTCTCTGTAGGGACTGGTGCATTGTTGTCACCCTATAGGGTTGCTCGCCCCATAGGAGCTGGTAGACTGCTGTCACCCCGTTGGGTTGCTCACCCCATAGGGGCTGGTGCGTTGCCATCACCCTATAGGGTTCTCTCCCATAGGGGCTGGTGTGTTGCTGTCACCCCATAGGGTTGATTACTCCATAGGGCTGGTAGATTGCTGTCACCCCATAGGGTTGCTCACTCCATAGGGGCTGGTGCATTGCCATCACCCTATAGGGTTCTCCCCGATAGGGGCTGGTGCGTTGCTGTTACTCCATAGGTTTGCTCTCACTCCACAGGGGCTGGTGCATTGCCGTCAGCCCATAGGGTTGCCCATCCCATAAGGCTGCAGCCCCATAGGCACTGGTGCGTTGCAGCCGCTCTATGGGGTGCTCACCCCATGGGGCTTGGTGCATTGCAACCTCCCCATAGTGGCACTGGCCCCACAGGCTGATGCACTGTAGACACCCTGTACTGGAGCGCACACCCCCAGAGCTGGGGCGCTGCCATCCCCCATGGTGTGCTCGCCCCACTGAGCCCAGTGCGTCACTGTCACGCCTCAGGGAGGGCGGGGACGGAGCTCATCCCCTGGGGTCACTGCAGCATGGTCACCCCTTGGGGCTGTAGCCCTTTGGCCACCCCATGTTGCCCTGATCCTCTCCCGCGGCCTGTTTGCTTTGCAGCGAATCGTTAGTCTCCATCTGAGCCTTCCAGCGAAGGATTTAGTCAGGAGGCCTGGGGATGGCTGGTGGCATCAGAAGGCAGATGTGTCATCCTGACAGATGTGGCATCGCTGCCTGGGCCGTCGCTTTCTCCAGCCTATGTGGCCGCAGCCGATGCAGCAGTGAGATCTCTCGATCTGCCTGTCTGGAAGTGCGACTTGCCGACAGTGACAAACTAGCTGAGATTTTGCATTTCGTGCTGCCGATCCCACCAGACGGGACAAAATTCTCCTGTTTGGTCCTTCTGTGCGTTTGCTGGTTTAATCCGGTCTTGCTTGAAAACCACCTTCCTTCTGTAGCATCTGTGCAGTTGTGACTTGAGGATAGGAGAGCTTGGATTTTCTAGGTGATGTTTTGATTTATATTTTTTTTTTTTTGATGGAGTAAAATACCCAGATACTTTCCTTCTTTTCTATCCCAGGAGAGCATTGAGTGGATTTAACTGTGTGCCTCATGGCCATTGCTGGTTTCGGATCCAAGCAGTGCGTAAAATTCCTTATAAATAAATGGGCTTTTAATGGGTGCATATATTTTACAGCTTCAGTCTGTGTGGAGGGAGAGATATATGTTTTAACTACAACTCTTTAAAATTTGCTGTTATTTTTCATTTAGTTACGTGAAAGACAGCACTACTTGGTAAAAGCAGGATGGTTTTTCCTAGCTGGGTTTAAGGCAGCATGTATTCAGCGTGGCTCTTCACATCCAAATGTGAAGTTGAGCAGTGGTTCAAGTGAGGGTTATTTGATATGAAGATAACAGGGTGGAGCTGTGTTTTCATTACAACAGGCTCTCCCTGGTTCATTGGGATTTTGGCTGTGGATGGACACTGCTGCAACCTCGTGTTGTCTGTTTTCCCTGTTTGAATCAGAGGGACCCCATTGCCAGAGCTGTACTAAAAGAATTTATTTTTTAAATCCCTTATCCATAGAGCCTGCATCCCATGCTCCCGACCAAGTGTGCACGCCTTGCTAGGCTGGTCAGTGTGACCCCTGATGGCTTTTGCTTCTGCTCCCAAGTTTGTAAAAGGGCTGGCTTTGCTCCTTCTGGTTGTATTAGTTAATATATGATGATCAATATATTTGTAGTTCTTACCATTTTGTCTTTTAAAGTACTCCCTATTGGGAAATGCGTGTGTATGAACGCGCAGGGTGCCAGTGCTCCAAGCCGTTCGTGCTGCATGAAGCCTCGAGAACCTGGTTTTTAATTGTACTGGAGTTTGGGTTTTGCCTGCGGGATGCAAATAACCATTAGCATCCTTTACAAAGTGGGATGCGGGTTCTCCCGAGGAGGTGATGCTGGCATCCATTCCTTACTTGATGTGAATTATCAGATACAGCGAGCGGCCAAGCAGCCCAGGCATGGGTTCACCCCACTTTCCCTGGGTTTTCGTGGTTATTTTCATCATAGAACCATAGAATGGTTTGGGTTGGAAGGGACCTTAAAGACCATCTTGTTCCAACCCCCCCTGCCCTGGGCAGGGACACCTCCCACCAGACCAGGTTGCTCAAAGCCCCATCCAGCCTGGCCTTGAACACCTCCAGGGATGGGGCAGCCACAGCTTCTCTGGGCACTCACCGCCCTCAGAGTGAAAAATTTCTTCCTAATATCTAACCTAAATCTATCCTCTTCCAGTTTGAAGCCATTAGTCAGGAATCCTATGACTATATGCCCTTGTAAAAGGTCCCTCCCCATCTTTTCTGGAGCCCCTTTGGGGACTGGAAGGGGCTCCAAGGTCTCCCCGGAGCCTTCTCTTCTCCAGGCTGAACCGCCCCAACTCTCTCAGCCTGTCCTCACAGCAGAGGGGCTCCAGCCCTCCCAGCATCTCCGGGGCCTCCGCTGGCCCCTCTCCAACAGCTCCGTGTCCTTCTGCTGTTGGTGCCCCAGCGCTGGAGGCAGCACTGCAGGGGGGTCTCCCCAGAGCGGAGCAGAGGGGCAGAATCCCCCCCTCACCCTGCTGCCCACGCTGCTGGGGATGCAGCCCAGGCTGCGGGGGGTTTCTGGGCTGCCGGCGGCACGTTGCCGGCTCATGTTGAGCTTCTCATCCAACATCCCCAAATCCTTCTCCTCAGGGCTGCTCTCCAGCCATTCCACCACTTGTGGCTGCCCCAACCCATGTGCAGGACCTTATTTTATCCCATTTTGGAGGCGGGAGGGGGATTGCGCTTTCCGTAATTTCTGAAGGTGTCCTGGTTCTTCCTAGCACAGCAGCTGCATGTGTAGAGATGCACGTATATAGGTGCAGTCTGTGTCACTCCTCTGCTAATAACTTTAGTCAGAGACGTCAAGGACATTCACTACTTGTGTGCTGCAAGCAGCAGAGAGATGTCCCCGAAGTGGCTGAACTGGGGGCCTGCGTGCTTTTAACAGGCTTCCAGCAACCCACGTTAGAGGGAATTAGAGGAATTCTCTTGGCGTGGGTCCCTTGGCTGGCCCAATGACCTCGCTCCTTGTCTCTTGTTATTTAAATTTTTTTGCATTTTCTTCTAAATCTGCTGCCTGCGTTGTATGTATTTGTTGGAGCTGAACAGAGATGGGCTTGTCCCCGCTGTCCTTTTATGCCTGTCCCAGCCAGCAGCCACCCCATCGCCTTGGTGAAGACTTTTTTGGGTTATTCCCCTGGTTTCCCATGGCCTGAGCAGCACATGGGATGCTCCAGTGCTGCTGCCTGGCCGGAGTTCCCTGGGAGGTCTCTGCACGGTCCCCTCCATGCGCTGAACTTCCCTGTGCTTGGGCACGGGGCTCAAACTTACGCCCTGAAAAGCACTGAACCTTCTTGTGTGGGTAAAGAGGTGCTTAAGGATTTGCTGTATCTGCTTTCAGGCAGGGAGACTGTTATTATATTTTACTTTTTTTTATGCTATCTATATAGTTTTAATTGTTCCTGAAGGTTTGCAGTAATCCTAAAATGTAAAAGGCAATAGGTATTTTCCTTGGCAGCTTTCTGATGTTACTCATAAAGAAATGAGAGAATGAATTTTAGAGCTAATTCGGAAACATTCACAGATGTTAAAACAGCTTAAAAAGGGATCAAATAAACTCAAGTTAAAAGGAAAAAAAAAAAAAACCAAAACCCAACCCAAACCTTCCCTCTGATGTTTCAGACATCAGCTCCCAACCTTGCTGGGGATAAACCCATTTTCAGGCAGCAGTGGGTCTTTGACTGAACATCTTTATTGGGGAAAGAGCCGGATGGTCAGAAATTTAGTTATACCAAGATTTTGCTGGAATAAACTCTTCCGTTTGAGCCAGCATCCGAAGATGCCACAGGTTGTTTTCTGTCACAAGAAATGTATCGTAATCAAGTCTGTGGATGCTGTAGTCTTCCCCTGTGCGTGTGTTGCCACTCGATAACGGTGCTCTGACCTCCGAGAGCCCGTCCCCTCACTGCTGCAGCCCCCGGGGGCTGTAAGGGACACCCAGGTACGCAGGTGGGAGATGGAAAATTAACCCCAGCTGAAGTGTCAGGTGTTCTGCGCTCCTTTTGGGTTTTCCCAGTGGAATTCAACAGGCCTACAACCTGGGAGCTCATCTTTGTAGGTTTTCTTACTTTTATTTTTTTCCTTAGTTCTTAGGAGGCAAAGTGGTGCCAGTGGCTTTCAAAGCCCAGGAACGGCATCCACCAGTATTTTAATTTTTGTTTTATTTTTTTGCAGCTTTCTGGTCGGTTTGTGTCCGTATTACTTTGGGGTTATTCTTGCCCGTGATGTGAACCAATATCAGCCTAACGTGCGTGAACTTAATCTTCAGCCGTTTTAGATGCAGATATTGCTGTGTCCCAGAAGGACTTTAATGAAGGTGAAGCCCTGCCTGGCTCAGGAGCAGCGTCCCCGTGATGGATGGGCATCCACCGTTACCCGCTGCGTGGACAAATTTAGGGTTTCCTTTATTATCATCTTTTCCTTTATTTATCACCTTTTGCTGGGTGCAGGGGGGGATCAGTTGCTTCCCAGCCCTGGAAATATCAGAATTTCTGGAAATGAAAGGGCTCAGCTTGGGATGGGTGGTTTCCCCATTGTGTCCGATTAATTTTTTTTCGGGCTGTCTTGCAATAGGTTGAAACTTTCTTAAAACAGAGTAGCAATAAAAACAGCCGGCGTTTGCAAGCGCGGTAGAATCCCCATGGGAGAGGCTTTTGTGGAGAAAGCCGCGGGGCCGTCCCCTGGGCTGTCGTGTTACAGCAGTTGCCAACAGCAGGAGCGGGTTGACTCGCATCTTCCTTTTAAAATACATCGTTTACTGTAACGTCAGGATTTAAAGGTGCCATTTGTACCATCCTTCTCCATCATTGGGTGGTAGGGACATCATAATGCAAAGAAATACAAAATATTATTAATTTAACCAACATATAATTAATATAAAGCCAACAGCGCCCTTTGTTTGGCGTCTTTACCAGCTAACGATGGGACAAAGCGCCCACGACCTTGGCGCTCGCAAAATGAGCAGGAGCGGTGAGACCAGGCTCTGCCAAACTGGATAGAGAAATTTGAGGGGAAAGAAGGAAAACCAGCCGTAATTTTTAATTTTGTTGCCCCTCGCTTGTGCCCTTCATCCCTGAATGTGTTGTGCCTATTGAATATATTTCACAGACGCCGTTCAGGGGTGGTGCAGAATGCTTCAGCATCAAGCGCTCTAAAAACGTCAAGTATTGTTAGCTGTTATGCTAACGTGGATTTATTTATTTATTGGTGGCAGTTATTTGTCCTGGCGTAAAATACAAATGAAATGCAAGGTCTAAGTGATGTTTCTAATGGGAGCAGCTGCTGGATGCCGCAACTGCCGACAGGTAAAAGAGTTACTTGCGAAGCAGATGCTGCAGGAATTGCTTCAGCATCAAGGGAGACTTCGTTCCCGAATACGGGGATGCAGATTTGCGCGATCGACAATTATATTTTCCCCTCTTTAAAACTATAAAGCTGTGGTTTTGTGTGGTTTTGGTTTTTTTTTAAATGAGAAACAACCGGGTGGTTCAAGAGACAGTGCAGCTTAGGCGTTGCAAACTGCAGTGCTGGGAAGTTACTGAGTCAATTGGTTTTAAATTAAAAATACACGCGGACAAATGTCTGCGTTCTGAGTATCTCAGGCCATTCTTTACCCGAGCCTACCTATGCTTTCACTTATCTGTTCATAAAAGTCTCGCGAAAACATACAAAAGATATTTTGTGCAATGACATCAGAGGGAGAAAATATTCTTAGAAAATTTCATGCTGTTAAATCTCTACAGATTTACAGTTTTATCCAGTCAAATTAATGCAAAACCCCAATGCAAGCATTTGGATTTTGAAAACTTTGGAGGAGTGTCATTTCCTAATAGTAATTATTGGTTTTACATTATTTTTTCACAGGGGAGCTGATCACAGCCGCATATGAGCTTGGAGTAAGTATTAGTTTTATTGTTTAATCAATGCTCTCATTAACAGTTTTAGGAATTAAGGAAGTTTAATTAAGCATGGAGTAAAGTAGATTAATTTATTTTCAAACCACAGTTTTTACTAACTTATAAGTACAGCACGCGACAATTTACTTCAAGTTTTAAATCCAATTAAACTAAATTATAAAGCAAAGGCTTTACTGTATATACAGTAGCTGGCTTATTATCAACCCAAATTTTGTATAAGCTGGGGAGAATAAAATAAATCGGGTTAACAATTTTAATAAGTTTTATTATTTAATAAACTTTATTATGGTGCATGATCCCTTTAGGCAAGACCTTAGGACTGTCAGCGCGGTGGTAATCCGATAGCAGTGTGGTCTTTCAACTTGCTAACCAATAAAATAGTTGAGAAGCTGCTTTTTTTTTAAAAAAAAAAAAAAAAAGAAAAAAAGAAAAAAAAAAAAAGAAAAACAGCCTTTTGAATGACCCTAATATAGTGTGAACCCAAACAAGGAGCCCTTTAAGGCACGCTAATGAAACGTGGCACCTCCTTTTCTCGCCGCCTCATTATTATGGGCAAGACGTGGAGCCAAATCCACTCCGGAAAAAAATTTGCGGAGTTAAAATGGGTCCGAAAGGATGGGTCGGGGAGAAGCGCTGCTCGAAGACCCCCCTCACCCCCCCATCTCCTGCCGCCGGACCCCGGCGTGCCGCGTTCCTTTTGGTTTCCGCACAGTTTCCCCCCTTTTTTTTTCATCCCGGTATCGATCTGTCCGTAGGTCGCCCACCCTCCCGGCTACCCCCTCTTCACGCTGCTGGCCAAACTGGCGACGGGGCTGCTGCCCCTGGGCTCCCCTGCCTTCCGAGTCAATCTCCTCTGCGGCTTCCTGGGAGCGGCTGCCGCCTCTTGCCTTTTTTACACGGTTTTCAGGTAAAGTCACTGGGGGTGTTTTTCCTGGCGGGGTTTTTTCCCCATCACGTTCCTGAAGGCTCTGTTCCCCTCTGGCCTTCAGACTAGTGGTCCCCCCACCTCCCTTTCCAGCTGTAATTAGTTCCTCTGATTAACCTAACAGCGGTTTAATCTGAACTTGACCTTCTTTCCTGCACAAAAGGTCCCTCTTTTTTTTTTTTTTTTTAATTTTCTTTCTGTTAAATAATAATAATAGTAATAATAAAAAGTGTGCCCTTTCCCTTACGCAGACGTGACAGGTTGCTCGGGCTCATTATCACAAATCACCGCTCGGTTTAACTAACCAGAACTAATGAAGTTTGTCGTTGTCGAAAGATGCAGATGGTCTGTTTAAATTAACAGGATGAGCTTCACCTATCGGGGAAGCCGTGAACTTGGTTTAATTGCGGCTCCCGGCGGAGGCGGATGGGCAGTTGCCTGCCGGCGGTACCCAAGGACCAGGGCGAGCATCCCCCGGTGGAGGTGCTGCCATCCGTGGAGGTGGGGGGGACGCACACGACACTGTCTAGAGCCCGTCTGATTTCTCCGGACCTCTAACCTTGCGGGGAAGACCAAAAAAAAAGAGGGAACAATCGGAATGCGCACGTGGTTGGGGGGTTTTGTTAACCCCCCTCATCTTTGATGTGCAAGTTCTGGCTGCTCTTAACCTCAGCCTGACCCATATTTGAGAGGATTATCGGCACCCGTACAAACAATTTCTGATGTTCTTTTGCAGGGAAAATAGGGCATGTTTTTGAGGCTGCAAGCGGTGAAATCCGAAGTGATATCGGGGCGCTTGGCGATGAGACGGGGCGCTTCCTTACTGAGATTATTTTGACAAAAGCCCTTCTCTCCCACCCGGTTCCAGAGTCGCATCCCCCCTCGGGGAAACCTTCTAGGTTGCATTCTCTCTCTGAGAAATAAAAGCAGGAATAAAAGATGGGGGGGATGGACGGACAGATCCTGCACAACCCCGGCGCCCTGAGCTCGCTTAAACTTCGGTCCCTGGGGTGCATCTGTCCCGCTGCATCTTCCCCTGCCGAAGGGGAGATGCTCTTTGCACATCACCTTTCACGCGGTGCATCAGCCCCAGAGCACACCTGCTGGAATTTGCTTCAGTAATTCCTAAATATTTCTATAGGCGTTTAAAGCGGTTGCTTTTTACTGTTGGGTAATACGTGTAATTAAGTCGGCGTTATTTAATTTAATATCCTGTATTTTACAGCGTAGTTGGGGAGCTGCCCTCCCGTGCACAGTGCCAGGCGCAGCGGCAGAGCACAACGCTTTGTGATTATATGAAAAACTCCCGCGAGGAGTTGCTAAAAAATTTGAATATTAGTTTCTGATTATTTTTTTTCATTATGATTGTTCCCATTATTACAGTTACTATGAAGATTTGCCCTGCTTTTTAGTTTTAACTCCGATGTGACGATTCCTTGCGTGTCCATTTTGTGCGTATGAAACGATGCGACTCGCTCTAGAGAAGGAGGAAAGCAGGGGAGAAATCGCAGGCTAAATTTGGGAATTATTTTTACACTTCTAGAGATTTACTATTTTTTTGTTGTTTTTTTTGTTTTGTTTTGTTTAATTGGATTTGGAAGGTGTTGCTTCTGTCAAATTTAAAACTTGCAGGAAAGAACGGGAAACGTGGAACTGAGAGATGATAGAAACTATTAGGACTTACAGAAAATTATTTCACAGATACAAGGCACTGACAGGATCAATTATTCAGCGTAGCAGTGATTGATTTTGTTGGAAATAATTGTAAGGTATTGCGGGTCAGTTTTATTTCCAAATTACGACGTTATATTTTTCTTTTTCAGCACCTTAAAATTGGTTTGTTTTTTACCACATTCATTGAGCAAAAAAAGTTTTTTCTTCCTATTGCTACCGACTTAAAAAAAAAAATATAGAAAATCTTTCCAAAAGTGTTTATTGGTACCGTCTGCGTGAAAGCCGTAAATATCTGAAGGCGACGGGTTTTGATTTTAACCGGGCTTGTCCGTACTCACAAAGGATCTAAACCCGGTCTATCAAATCCCCCCGCGTTTTTGTCTTTTAATTAAAATTTAGCTGATGGGGTGACCCCCGCCTGGTACCCGAGGGCGGGGGGGGGGGGAAAAAAAGCGCCTGCTCCTCGTGCCGCGCGGAACGCAGCTGCTAATATGAAAATATGTAGATGTTAGGAACACAAATAATTGATGAAGTACACATCCTTCGGGAGCAACACGGTTCAAGTGGCAAATCTCTCTCCGGGAACAATAGCCACCCTTCAGCGGGGAGGAAGCCATCTCTATGGTAATGGGGCTGACGCTGCCCTATTGATCGCCTGGAAGAAGACATTATACAATGTCAGTTGGGTTGTTACAATTTCATTTGTCGTCTTGACCCGAACTTAACCTCGAAAAACCTTTCTTTTCTCCCCACCAGCCGGGCAGGGTTGCTGTTTACCCTCTCAGGGTTTTTTTTTCTCTCTGCCTCCCAGCATCCCCGTACAGTAAATCTCTCCCTTTTCTTTTTTTAAGAAGCATTTCCCAAGTTTATTCCTCGGCAGGTCAGGACAATTTCTTTTACTGCTTAAGGAAAGCGTGGCGGTTCCCTCCGCAGCCGGGCGGTGTTTGGGATGTTACGGCGCGGGTGGGATTAGGATGGCATTTATTCCTTAAACAGATTTCTCCTCTGCCAGGTGATGGCTGGCGGGATGCTCTCTGCAGGCACTGCCAGGGTCGATAGGAAGCAACCCCAACATCTTGTTTATTATTCATTATATTATATTATATTATATTATATATTATATTATATTATATTATATTATATTATATTATATTATATTATATTATATTATATTTTTCATTATATTTTTTTTAAACCCGGATTGCACTTTTTGAAGCGAAGTTACATCAAACCGCGTTGATGCAAAAAGCCCTTTTGTCAGTAATCCAGACTATCGCCGAACGAGCAGTTTACTCTTTTGAATTCCTTCCCAAATATGTTGGGGATTTCCCCCCCCCCTTCCCTCCAACCCTACAGAGTCTTAATAAATCGCTGGTAATTATCGTAAAATGGCATTTACAAAGAGTTTTTCTCGGACTGCTTGTAACTGAGGCAAATAATTCATCTTTGCTTTGAACGAGGGGGGAGCTGCTTTATGTTTTTAGGACGCAGCGAGTGCGACTGTAGGATTGTTTCTTTAAACAACTACTTATTTGTTTTACAGTGGGAGGCAAAGCATAGCAAGTTTACAAAGTAAACCAATTATCTTCTTATAATGTGATTGCCAAAGTGTCATTTTCTGCAGAGATGATGCATTCTTTGCATTCTCTGTTGCAAAGAGAAATAAGATGCTTTCCCCTGCTTTGAGTGCATTTTTATTTATTTTTTTTCAGCGTATACCTTTCATAGCTTGGCTGTTTTGCTGTATCTAAATATACAAAGCTAATTTACTGCAGGGGCCGTAGCAGAGGAGAAGGTGTCATTGCCCGAGTACTTCTCGTAAGTTTTTGCCAGCTTTATTCTGGCTGAGTTGCACACGGGGTTTTGAAAAGGGGGAAAATGTTGCATTAAATTAAGCGGTTCATGTCTCTTTGGTTTGCTGTTCTGGGTATCACATTAAGTTTGGGGCGTTTTTATATATATATTAATATATATATATTCCCTGCTCCCCAAACCAAGCAAGACACTGTGAATATATATGAAAACCGGAGCCAACTCTTCTCTCGCCACCCCCAAAAAGGAGCGTTAGGCGTGTTGTATAATGAAACCATCAAAGTGATTCAATCATTTTGAAATCATCAAGGCATTTTGGAAACGGCCCTTGAGCATCCTGACGGCCCTGAGGTTTCTCACCCCAGTGCCGTGTCTCCTGGAGCTCTTACGGGAAGGTCCCTGAGAAGGACCAGGGGTGTTGGAGCACCAGGAGGATGGGTCACCTTCCTGGTCCTCCCCGGACGCACCTCATGGCTGATGCTCCCCTAAAACCAACCGATGCTGGGAAAAGTTGTCTCCTGCCTGTGACGAGTGGGGAAATACTCTGTGTCCTTTGGGTACGTGGCTTTGCTGGAGCAGGAATTGTCCCCAAAGAGTTTGACTCGTTTTTTTTGAGGGAGTGGGATGGTTTGGAGAAGACAGAGGGAGGACAGAGGAGCACTCCCACCTGGCGTGGGCCGGTGCCCCCTCTGCCATCATGGGAAACTAAAATATTGGGCTTTGGGGAAGGCGGAATCTCCTTATTGGGGCATATTTGGATTTTTGCAGATTACAGATTACCGTAGATTACCACTGTTGTAGCACGGTGCAAAGATCTCGGCCGTTTCAAAAGCAGCGATGCTTAGTAACAAGTAATTATGAAGTTTTAGGAGGGAGAGAAGAGAGGAAGGTACTCAAGTATTAATTTGCTTTTAGAAGAATGTCTACTATGACCTCTGGCTAATTGGTCATATATATATATTTTTATTTTTTTCCCTTGTCCCCATAATAAGCCGGCAGTGAGTTCAGTCTGTTTGAAGACGTTACCAAATCTGTTCATTTGCATTTTGCTCTAAAGTAGGCACATTAGGCTGCAATAACTCTGCTTCGTTTTGAAGGGGGGGGGGGGAAAGCAGGGCAAAAAACTCTTTTTTTTTTTTTTTTTTTTTTTTTTTTTTTTTTTAAGACTGAAGAGTCTTTTCTGACAGCTAGTCAGAGTTAGAATTAGTTCAAGGAAATGTTAATAATGCACTGCCTGGCTTAATCCCTTTGATATCACCAGGTATCCTCCTGTTCATGGGTTAATTGCTTTAAAAGCGGAGGCAATATTCTGAGCGGTGGGCCGCTTCACCTTTTCACAGCTGTTACCATTGAGTGACAACTAAATCCCATGTGTAAGATGAGGAAGAGCTCAATCTCCAATTGGGAGAAAATTTATGTAAACCGCAATCCCTTCAGAATGTGCGGAAGTCACAGACTTTCTTGATTTACTCTGCTTTTCCCAGAAAGCTCCATTGTTCCCTTCCCTAAGTCCCATCAACCCTTTGTAGCGGAATATCACAGCGGCGGCAGATAGCTTGAAATATATAAATGCTATCATAGCTCTGATTAATAGCGGCGCTTATGAGTCAAGTCTGATAACGGAGCAGCTCTCCACTCAATTTCAGATACCGCTAATGGAATCTGTCTCCTGCAATTGTAATGTGAGAAGGGCTAATTTGCCATGGAGCTTGGAGCTGTCACCAGCCGGGGATTGGGGGGTCAGATGGGAGCTGCCAGGTTTTTGCCCTGCAGCTTGTATCTCTCGCTTTGAATAGCGCAGCCCCCTGCCTGCCAGGGAGCTGATAGGCCGCCGGGGGGGTTTATGCCACTCCGTACAATAGCGAAGGGCTGCATGGGCTGACTTGGTAATTGTGAAGCCAGCTCATTTTTTATTTTATTTTATATTTTATTCTTTTTTTTCCCTCTTTCCCCCCCCCCCTTCTTTTTTTTTTTTTTTTTTTTCTGCCGCTGCATAATTTTCTAATAAGGGGTTTTAACAAATGTCAGATTAGGAAAAGTTTCTGCAATTACAAAAAAAAAAAAAAAAAAAACTTATAAAACATTTAAATAGCTGAAGTCGGTTCCTACCGAGGGTTGGGGCTTTTGGAAGTAGGCACCGGTTATTATAGGTGGCTGGGATAAAGGCGTACCTATTTTCTAAGGATTGTGAATCAAATAATGGGTCTAACTAATGTACCCTTCCTGCTTGCAAAGACACTGGGAGAGAAGTTCCCATTTTTAGTGGCTGGAAGCACAATTTTTACAACTCATTAGTGGAGAGGTGTGACTACGGGGCTGTATTTATTGAAGCGGCGCAGCTGTGCGTGCATTTATCGATCTGTTGTGAGTTGTGCTACTGGTTGAGGTGCTCTGGGATAGCTGGGCATGGAGGTGTTTGATTTAATTACCAAACTGGCTTGGGAAGGGGATGCTGAAGGTAAACTCTGCTCTGGTGTGGTGCCAGGCATCCACAAACCTACACAGGTGTGAGGTTTAACATTAGGAAGTCCCATTCCTAGAACCCTCGTGGTGCGGTTCTCCCCATCCTTGGTGTCCAGACCCACTGAGGTCCCCGCTGCTATCCTGGGGCACCTTGTCACAGGGGTGGCTTGGTCCTCCTGCTGGGAGGAGCTGAGGTGGCATGGCCCCAGGACCCAAGGGGTGGCATGCAAGATGCTTCTTGCACATGCTGGTGACATTTGTGGTCCAGAGGACAAACAGAGACTCAATATTATCCTATAGAGGTGGTTTCCTTACTTGGACACATCCATGGTGGTGTCCTTACTGGATGTATCCAGTCCAGGAGGATGTATGCAGGAGGGTGCAAGGAGTAGCTCACCTTAACCAAAACCCTCACTGGCTCAATACTCCTCATCCAGGCTGGAGAATCCCTTCTTCAACTTGTGGTGTTTTGATGAAAGAATTCCAAAAAAGGGTAAATAAGTGGTGGCAGTCCTTAGGTGGGTTGAGGGTATATTGAGCAGATGTGGCACTGAATGCTTGTGGAGGGCAGTGAGGATGCTGCCTGCTCGCTCCACCCAGAGACATCACGGGTCCGCTGGGAGTCCCGTGATGCTGAAGTCCCTTTTGACGCAAAGAACAGCAGTCAGTTATAACCAAAGTGACCACTTTGGGTTTTGGGGTATTTTTTTTTTTATGGTGGTCCTGCCCATTTGCTTGGTTTCTGTTCTCTCCTGGTGGCTGTGAAGACTCAGCGGCACTCTCCTTCCTCCTCCTTCCAGCACCGGGAGCGGAGGCTGCGGGCAGGGCTTAAGTGGCTCTTCAGCTCCGGGTCCTTGAGGAAGAATAAAATCCGGTTTGCTATTCCCTGTAGTACCTGCGCCGGCTCTTCAGCGCTGAGAGCAGGAGAAACCGCCGTTTGTCCATTGAGTGTTTGTGACTAAGAGGCAGGCAAACCCAGAGGGATTGGGGGTTTGGAGGGATAATTATTCTTACTTAGGTCCTAAACTCATCTTTATTTGTGTTTTATTTTTATTTTCTTTTATTTCAGCTCCAATGCACCCGCACGCTTAAAGCTTATCTGCGGAAAGCTTGGTTGTGGAGTCTTCTAAGTTGTAGTCTTTTTAACCTACATGAAAAAAAAAAGTGTTGTTTGTTTGTTGTTTTTTTTTTATATATCAAACAAGTGAAAGCTCTTAAGTGCAATTTGAAATGTTAATTCTTGAATGCACTAGATTTTTATGGTCATGGAATATGTCTATTATGAAATAAAAGTCAATTGAAGGGATATATCTCCGCTCCTGCAAAGCGAAGTCACAGCAGGGCAGAGGCAGAAGTTGCCGGTGGTACCTGGAGCCTGTGCAGGGAACCGCCGACATCAGGGTCATCATCTGCGGGTGCAGGGGGAGACTGAAATTTAAAAAAAAAAATAAAAAAAAATAAAAAAGTCCATTAATTAGTTTATTAGTAGATATTTTAAAAAGCAGGAGGGTTTTTTTTCGTACTCCACTGACTGAAAAATAAAAGATGTGAGGCTGAGATCTGCTACCTGTGAGGTTTTGGAGGGAAGAGAAGGCAGAAATGATCAGCTTATTTCACTAGGTACAAATAGGTGTTTCCAGTTTAATACATCAGCTTCAAATATAAAACGTTCCAATTACCTTCCTTTTCTTCTTTATGAACCTGAGATTGCATGTAACACAAATATTTTAATTAAATTCCAGTTCCCATCCATATATAGGTTTATACCATCAATTTAATAAGTTTTGGCAACTTATTAAATGTAAAATGGCTTCCGTTATTTTCTATATAAAAGGTAAAAACATTGATTGAGTTCTTTGTTATATGCATGTAAATGTGACCTGCGCTCTTGGCTAACAAAACGTTTTGCCAAACTTAGAGGAGAGGCTAAATTTTAAATCGCAAACTGACGTGTTTTAGTGATTGCCACCAAATGAGAACCTAAAAAGTATGATTGCAAAACCAAATTAAAATACCTATTTTCAGTTTTCCCAGTTGTTCCTGCAAACTCTTAATAAAAACCCTCAGGCTAAAATATTCCTGATTAAAGCAAGTTTCTAGTACCCGTGTCCTTGGAGCTGAGGCCCAGCCACACGTTCTTTCACTTGGGTGCCTGAGAAGGAAAACAAATTAATAATTATTTTTATTTTGTTTTTTCCTTTTATGTTTGGGGATGCCATCGGAAAATACTTCTCACGAAGGACTGTGTGACCTCTGCTTTGCTGAGTGTTTCTGTCCCTTCTGAGTGCATTTTCAGATGACGGGAGGGATCAGAAGATTGTAGTTACTGAACTAATAGGAAGGGACCTGCTTCCCCCTTGTTTTGTTCTGAAAAAGTGCTCCACGTGCTTTGAGCGGGTCTTGCCCCAAACTAGTTATTTTGCAAAATCAAAAATACAAGCTTTTCCCTCGGTTTTTCTTCCAGGTGAGATAAACAAGCCCAGAAGGCAGCTTTTGTTCAAGCTTGGTGTTTCAGTCCTTCTCGAAGGGGTTGTGGTAGCTGGAATACCCCTGGGAGAAGTCATGAAGACTTTCCCACTGTTGCGTTGGCTGCAAATCTTTTCTTTCATGAACTGATTTCTGTGTGGGGTGGAGTATTGCTATTCTGAATGCCTCCTTCCCGGTGACCCAGCCTTCTTCCCTAGGAGATAGTCCCTACCTACCCCAAGCCCTGGATCCCCCCTTCACTGGACAGAGCCTTGTAGTGGGGTTTTGCCCACCTTTTGCTCTTTGTAAAGCCCATCATCTTGAGGGAGTCACTGCAAGGTAGCTTTATGCCTACGCTATGTTGGCAGATGAACACTGGATGGTTATTACGATTGCCATGGCTTCATTGTTGGCAACCCATTGATCCTCTTTTGCCAGTCATCTGTTCTTTCTCATACCAGTTCCAAAGGCTGGGGGAAACGTGCGGGCTTTGGGGGAGCGGGAAGCTACCCTCCCTGCTCCCCAGAAGCAATGGGATAAAGCCCTCCTAGATGTTGCTTTTACGTGAGACAGGTGGAGGATTCGGCTGTCGTGGTCTTTGCCATGTTTTTTGTAGCACCTCAACTGTATTTGAAGAATGTGTTTGAAGGCAAAACCATGAGTAAGTGTCAAGTGAGGATAAATCTCTGTTACTGTCTGGTCTGGAGCCCTTGATGTGCTGTCAAAAGGAGAGACAGTGTTAAGCAAGTAAAAGGTGTTTTCAGAAAAAAACCCCAACTGTTTTCTTCTCCTGACCAGAGTGCACTTGCAAGCCTCCAGCCAATGTAGATGAAAGAGCGTGGGTCTCCAGGCTGGGTGGCAGGGACCAGATGCTGTGTGCTTCCTTCTTGTACAGCAAGGCTTTACTGCAGGAATTAATTTGCAATGTCTGTGTCAGACCCGGTGGTTGATTTTGGTGAGGTGTGTGTCTGTGTATCTAGAGAAAACCCCGTCTTTCCTTCCACACGACAAATGGCTTCCTGGCCTCGTTCCCCCCTTGTCTTGACATTGGTAATTGGGTTGTTGAGCTTTTGCTACAGTTACAGGAAGTCTCCTTTTTCTCTTCTGTTATCTTTCTTCCACAACATACTCTGGCTTAACCACAAAAATGCTGTTTATGCTTGTAATTAAAGCAGCCATTATCTTCTGGCTTCCTAATGCTGTTCTTCCTTATGCAACATGTTGTCTCCAACAGCATCTTCAGTTGTAGATTGCACTGTCCTCCCTTTCAAATCTTTTCACCCTCTTTCTTGGTGTCAAGCTTCTTGACCTCAGGTTCAGAGCTCTGACCCATCCCTTTGCTCTTTCAAGTCTTCCCGTCTCTATTTTACTCTCATTTTTGTGCCTTTTCCATTCTTTCATCTCTTTCTGCCTTACCTGACTGAACACTCACCGGTGTCTTTCCCACCTTAAAATTATTCTTTGGTTCAAAGTGTTGTAAGTGGCTGACCTGTGTTGTCTGTGCCTGAGTTGCTCTGTCACCTCCTTGGACGTGGGTTTGAGGGCCACCTTGGCGCTAAGGCAAGAGAGATGCAGCACAGTGTCACTCTGTGCTGGAGAAGTCCAAGTAGCTGCCAGATGGCGCAGTGCAGTGGTGCATGGAGATCCTTATGTCAATCGAAATGAGCAGTATAACCATGCTAGCCCAGCCGCAAGGCAGGGTTGATTTAATTTGGGCCCAGCATCATGCTGACATGGGGTATGTAGTGATAGGACGAGGGGCAATGGTTTTAAAATAGATCAGGGCAGGTTTAGATTAGACATTAGGAAGAAGTTATTCACAATGGGGGTGGTGAGACACTGGAACAGGTTGCCGAGAGAGGTGGTGAAGGCCCCATCCCTGGAGACATTCAAGGCCAGGCTTGATGAGGCTCTGAGCAACCTGATGTAGTTAAAGATGTCCCTGCTTACTGCAGGGGGGTTGGACTAGATGACCTTAAAACGTCCCTTCCTACCCAACACATTCTATGATTCTATGATTAATTTCTGCTTGTCCAGCTGGTACTACTTTACACTGTGAAGCATTGCATTGTGTGGACCTGCTGGACACGGGTTTTTTTTCTGCCAAGTGGTCTTCATCTTCATCTGGAGATACCTGCTCTGATCACTTCCACTTCCAAGAGTGTTTCCTACTGAGTCAGCAAACTCATAAATCCATCATTTCCATTGCCGGCAACAAAATCTGCAAAAAAATCTTTGTCTCCAGCTTGCATTTGCCAAAGCTACTGTCTTGATGTTCTTTGAGAATGCAACACGTTTCCATTTGGTTTTTTAGCATCTAGTATGCTTGTAGGAGCTTAGTGCTCCACGCACCCAACATGCTTTCACAAAGTAAGCTTAGCAGCCTGGCTTTCCCACGAGTTTCCCAGGAAACTACCAGTGACGCCGGCTCTGTTGACAAACAGATCTGAGGACTGTGCTCATTGCTGGATCCTGACCCTGCACTGCTCGCTGAGCAGAGATGTCCCCTGCCCCACATAGCTGGGATAAGTCTTTAAGCTTTGGGTTGAGTAGCTTTTGCTTAAGCCTTATTTCATAAAACTTGAATCGTGGGTTTGAGACTTTTTATCAAGAGCACGGGATTTTCTTTCATCTCATTTGAACTCTAATGATACGCTCGAGTCTTTTCTGGGAAAGACAAGGAGAACTGGTAAATGCTTGGGACGTTTGCCTAAAATACTGCTTTTCATCCGAAGGTTTTTGGGACGGCTGTTTTACCTTTTTCTACCTTATTTCCCTGCAAGAATTTCAAAGGGATTTACAAAGTTGTTTCTTTATAACTAAAAGTTTAAAAGGTTTAGTCAAAACTTAGGGATGTTGTGTAGTGGGGCTTGGGTATCGGGAAATATCTTGGGTTTTAAATACACATGGCTGTGCTGCCCTTTCCTGGTATTTTTCTTCAGAAGGAGAAACCACTCCTGACTCGATTCCTGCAAACTCCATTGCATCTTTCCTTTTTCTGTTCAGGTGCCACATCTTTCTAGTAGCAGGGAGGAGGAGAGCACAACCAGAGCCCTTGAGGCTGAGAACTTTGCCAGACAGGTCATGTGTGTCCCACCTCTCCCTTGGAGGAGATGGACTCGGGGCCGCTGGGCTGCCTTGGTAGCAAAACTGATGGAGCGGCGTTCGTGCCTGTGAACGCCTTTTCTACATGCAATTGTGTGATTTTGAAATGTTTATATTAATGCAGTGAGAGACAGGTCTTGCCCTGGAGAATTTCATGCCACATGCCAAAACCTGTGTTGAACCGCAGTGAAGTTTAGACGCTGGAAGAGTCCACCATGGTGGCATTAGTGAGCACAACAGTAGATACTGGTAGTTTGCCTGATTTCCTACAGAAGAGGTTGCTTGTCGCCTTTCTTCAAAAGCTTATAGGGTACTTTGCAGACACAGATTTGGTCTGAAACAGTCCCACCTGCTGTCAGTTGGGAATTTTCGGACTTTTTTTTCCCCTTGCATTGATTTTTTTCAAGACCCTTTCCTACAGTCTTGATGCTGAAGCTCCATGTCACCCTGAGCTTGTCTCACTCTGGCCTTGGACACCTGAGAGTTGGTTTCTTTTTCCCCAGCATTAACTGAACTGCCTTATTTCTTACCCTCCAGAAGCTGCAGATCTCAAAATGCTTTACAAAGGAGATAAAAATCATTAATCCTATTTCGCTGATACCTGGGGCAACAGCAGCAGAGTGGCTCATCCCAGACCACCCAGGATGTCCAATGTTGGTGGCAGGAGGAGGAATAGAGACCTGGCCTTCCAAACCCTCATCCCAGTCCTCTCCTCCCCATGAACCCTGCTTCCCATTCTTACTGGATTAAAAATTCCCATTCTGACTGCGCAAGCCCTTCTTTGACATCTACAGAAATAGATTGGCTGTACTGAGGTTGTTTTGGGAAGGTGGAAAGAAAGCATGGCCAAGGAGAGGAGCCCTTGCTAGAGAGTGCTCTGCCAGCAGCTCCCTCATCTCTGTTCATAGGGGCTGTATGTTTTGTTTCCTTAGTGTCCATTTATCTCAGAGTTACATGAGGAACCCCATAAGCAAGTCCATTCTACGATCCCTGATGGCAGAACAAGCCACCTGGGGACTATGGCTGAGCTAGAGGATATGGCCAGTATTTAGGAGCAAATTACACATGAAGAAGTTGGCTAGCTTATCATTTTCGGCTTAAACCTGCTGGAAATGTTAGGACTAAATGGAAGTGTGTGTACCTGGAGTGGGACTAGAAAAATACCCAATTTATGGTGGACCCTGGCTTAGTCTTACAGCGGGATGGTGAATTTCTGGAGAGGAGCTTTGACCATAGCTGCAGCTATTTCCGTCTTTGGATAAGGCTTAATTGAGCTGGTTGTGATGCCCAACGTGGCATCTTTTCAGGGTGACTTTCCGAAGGGGAGACCTTCCAAAGAGGCAGAGGCGGAGCTGCCCCTGATGTGACTGGGCGGGAAGAGCCGCTGTTGCAGAACGGCTGTAATAGGTTTCCTGGGCTAAATCCCACCTCGTGGGCTCCCTGTCCTGGCTGCAGCATCCAGCCGAGTTGGGCAAGCAGCTCCGTGGGGAGTGCGTACCATAATCCCATCCGAGAGTCACAGAGGTGCCCAGCTTTTAGGCTCACAGCCATCCCAACAGCGGGTGCTTCACCTGCTCCCTCCTGCTTGCTGGACCTGACACCCATTTTCCCAATTCCTGACCCCAGCAGGCACCTCTCCCTGCTGGGACGATGGGTTCCACAATCCTCACCCACCCCCAAGACACTATACAGCCCCCCACCCCCGGGAAAGCTCTGCTAATGCTGTCCATCATGAATAGCTCTAATCCACTCTTTATTTAGCGCCTTGATGAATTTAAGGCTGCATCCTTGCTGGCATCTCCTCCAGCGGAGAGCATCCCGTTAGAGGCGTGACTCCCTGGCTCGGGGGACCACGACCCGCCGAGCCATCGCTCATCGGGGTTTCTGAATCCAATTCAGTACTGGAAGTTTTCATGGCGCTTATGAGAAGCCGCCGACTCTTTGGCATTGGGTGGCTTGCAAATAGACGGGCTGGCTAACGCCTGCTCTTCCTAATTGAAATTATTAGGAAGATATTAACCATATAATGTTTTGGCAGGGTGCTGGGTGGCAGTCATCATTTCTGCTGCTACAGTATGTTTAAAAAAAAAAAAAAGAAAAAAAAGAAGAAGGACAATAAAGTAGGCTTTTTTGTTGGAAAAGAAGATTTCATGTTATCTGTGTTTGCAGGCTTTCTGGCTCATATGCTGGAGGAATCCTTGCTGCGGGGGTGTTTTCATTTTCTCGTCTAACATGGCAGTGGTCCATCACGGCGGAGGTTTTTAGCTTAAACAATCTGTTTGTGGGGCTGCTGATGGCTCTCACTGTGCGTTTTGAGGAAGCATCCACCGCAAAAGAGAGATCAAAGGTAAAACATCTCAAGCAAAGTGAATAGTTCTTTATTTTATTTTTTTTTTTCAGTTAGTTATCATGCGTCTGTTTCATTTCCTGTTCATTTAGTGCTTAGTTTTGTTTAAATAAAGAAGGTCAAATCTGGGGACTTGGTTCAGCACCTGTGCTGGGTGATGTCCACCCCTGACCTACCTGGATGTTCAAAAAGCGCCAAACATTGAAAATCCCGTCCACTTTGCTTAAGAGTTGAGTTGGGACCTGTTGGATGGGTTTGGGGTTGGGTTGTTTAATACGTGCAGGCTGGGAACACAAAAAGCAAAATCATTTTCCTCTAAATGGTTTAGCGCAAAGTTTGGTTTCCTGCATCAAAGACTCAAACTAGGCTGTGGGTGTTCACGTTCTTGTTTTCAGAACTGTTATTTTCCCTTGGGGTAAAAAGATACGTTTTACAGAAAACTTCATCTAGACAGAGCCCCATGTTTCTACTGAAAAACAGAAATGACCAAATATTCAATCAGTTCTTCTTTTGAAATTAAGTGTCCCCCTAAAATAATGGCATTGTTAAATACAGAGACTTTAAATTTCATGCCATATTCTCTGCTTTATAAACAGACTGGGCAGCCAAGTGATAATTTTTCCTTAGCAGTCTTGTTCTTTCTACTTCTATTTCCCTGAACATCTGATCTCTTCTCTCCCAGACTTGCCTGCTGTGACTCCTGTAAATTGTGTGAATAAAAGGATTTTTGTCGGGCTAGGCTAGAATTTCAGGAGTCTGTGGTGGTAGTTTACTCAGCTTCGCGAGTTCTCAAATAACATGTTTTACCAGTGGTTATAGAGACCTTGTTTCAGAGACCTTGTTTCACCATTGGATTTATATTTTTATTTCTTTTCTGATGAGTACTGTCCCAAGATCTCTACAAGCTGAACTCCACGAAGACGGAGTTGGGCATTTTTCCAACCTGCTCCCGCATTTCACGTGCCCGAGTTCCACTGGGATTTTGAGAAGCAGTTAAGGAGCTTGTTTCGATGTTTTTTGGGTGTCCGGCATCCCACGCCTTGGAGAAGCCAGGCTGCCAACAGCAAGCTCACAGCGCCTTGCATAAATCAGATGGTCGTGCAAACATCTTCGGGGGTGTGCTTGGAGTTCATCAATACACTTGAAAAATTACTGAGGTTGCTCTGAAAATGTACTTCTAGACTAACAAGGGGTATCACATTTAATTCCCTTTGCTTAGGAAGTTTGTGTAGCCCTGACTGTAGTCCTCTGTGCCTGAAGAAGAGGAAAACATCATTCCTGTTATATAAAATGACGTCTCTGTATATAATGGCATTATTTTAGGGTATGGCTTCCAAAAAATTTGCATCATTTGGAGTTAATTGCTGGGCAGTCTCCCCTGTGCAGCAGGGGTTGGGGAATTGGACCCCATCGCATCGTTATGATGTAATGGTGCTAAACAGGATCTCTGTGTGCATGGAGATGTAGCCATTCAGCTGGACGCTTCTTAAAGAATGTTTTCTGTTGAACAAATGAAATCTCCCTGTAAATAATCAAAAATAGCCTATGTTGTCTGTGTTACAATTGACCGGTGCTCACGGATGTATTTGCCTTTCTCCGGTAATTGCTCTTTTGGTCTCTGGATGTTTTTGCAAACTGTAAAGAATAATTGTGAACGTATTGTTGGTTTTTTTCCCTTTCAGATCTCTAAACTTGGTGCCTTTTGTTGCGGGCTCAGCTTGTGCAATCAGCACACGATAGTGCTTTATATCGCTTGTATCGTGCCTTGGGTTCTGTCCCGGCTATTCGGAAAGACGGTATGTATTTTGCTGACCCATACCTCTATTTTTGTAAGGCAGTGAGTAATTCTTTCTTCCACGCACTTGTGCCACTTCGATGCTGATGTACAAAGAGGAACAGTCAATGGTCTGTCCAATCCAGTTGGTCATAACCCAGTGAAGTTACGGTCCTTCGGTCTGACATCAGAGCCAGCGATCACGATTTAGGGGCTTTGCTCACACCAGCCATCTGTGAGCTGCCCATGTCTCCTGGCATGGGAGAACTTTCTGCCCCAGCTGCTTGCACATACCCTGTGAGCAACCATAAGACCGATACTTGGAGCTAAAAACTGCTCAACCTATAGGAAATAAGAGCACGTTCAATGACCTACCAACCAGGAAAGTAGATGAATATCTGTCAGTGAGAAGTCACAGGCACGTGCAGTCTACATGCGCTGCTTCTCCTGCCTGATGGCACTGGCCTTCTCATGCCATCAATTCATCTAGAGATGCGTTGATGTTGATTCCCTGGTGGTAGCAAACGAATGCTGTGTCCACTCATTGCAGAGCATCTTGCCACTGGTGTTGATAGTTGAAGGTGCAGACAGAGTAAGCAGCACAGCAAGAAGGGTGCAGAGGCTTGTCTCTAGGGGGAAGTCATCTTCAGCATCTCCTTGGGATGTGCCGGGCTCGGTGGCCTCCAACTCTGATGCAGCCAGGACTTGAGACTTCTACAAGAGATCAGCTCTCAGGTGAAGAGCACCTGGCTCGTGCCAGGTGGAAAAGACAAAGGAAGGCTGACCTTTGGTGAAACTGCAAGCCCGTTGTGCAGTCAAATAGGTCCCTTTCATCTCCTACTGGAGATCTCGTTCTCAAGATGTCCCTCCTTCTACCGCTCTTTATTAAACTTGCTCATTGCATAAGAAAGTGAAAACACCTTTTTGCATGCCTGGCTTATGAAGGTGGTACGTACCCATCTGCTTGAGGCTCTTGGGTGACGTTCAGGGGTCCTGCAGTGCTCTTGTCTTCTGTAGGTGGTCTTCTGTGGGTCAGTGCATAAGGCTGGATGCAGACATGTTGTAGAAACTCTACTTTGCCTGAGAACTGCACATCTCAATCAAACAGAGCAGATGCACTGATCGCATTGCAAGTGGCCCTGAGAAGCCTCCACCTACTCCCCCCCTCTCTTTTGCCACCCTGAAGGTGACAGTTGGGCAGGTTTCTGCTGGGCCAGTCCTGCCTGTATTTTTCCACCCTTGACCTGACAAATCAGATGTGATTCCGGGTAATGGTACAGGGTATAATAACTAAGCCCGGAGTGAAGCATGTGAGCTGCAAGAGAGAAGATGCAGCTCAGAGAAGCTTGATCCAAAATCTGTTCAGCGTCTCCAGCAAACCCCTTTCTGTCTATATATTTCCTTTAACACAATGAAGACTCACTTCTGCAATGTGTTTGTGTTCTTTAAACAGAGCTTTTGGGTTTTTTTTTTAACCGGGGAGATCCAGAGACCTCTGTGATTTCCAGCAAGGACAATCCTGTGCCAATATAATATTCCTGGGAAATACTTTAGACAGCCCAGTAGTGCTGGCTGCAGAAAACCACCTAATAAGAAGGATATTTGATGGAAAACAGTGCCTTTTTAAGTAAAAAAGAGCCAGCTTTCTTCTGAAGGAACTGTGGCCACCACCGTTATCAAGCTACTTTTTCTGCTCTGTAGATCATCACTCTGAATGGTGCCTCTTCCCCGTAACCCCAACTGCCGAAGAAGCTCTTTGATTGACAGGGCGGTGGCTAACGATAATGCAAGCGTGCAATATTCTAGGGTGGGATTTTCCAAAGCACTTAAAAGAGTTAGGCACAGAAGTCCCTTTGAAAGTCTTGTCTTCCTGACCCCTTAGGCAGTCTCGAAAAATCCCACCCCAAAAGTTGGCCTATCCAATTTAGCCAGGGTAATCGCGATAAAGTAAATGGCAGAACCGACTCCTGATGATGGTGATGGTGTGTGTAGTTGTACTAGAGCTGCATTTTTTTTTTAATTTTTTTTTTTTTTGCCAGATGGAATACCAGCCAACTCTTAATCGCTGCAAAGTGGGTTATCTCAGCCTTGCAGTGCTTCAGCCATCTATGCATGTCATGCCATGATTTAAATGTGAAAGATGCAATGAGTATGATACTCATGAGTCCTAGCTAATATTATTTGCTTCACTTAAATTTCACCCTGCCATGCAAAGGAGATCAGTTTGATGCAGTTTCCTAGTAATCCACAAAATCGTAAGGTTTAACATAGCATTTTGTAGGGACTTACTATAAATTGAGAGATCAGCTCTGTGTAAATATATTTGATGTTTTTTCTTTATCTGTTCTTGAAGTTCCAGCGTGATTAAACTAAAATAAACATTGTTATGCAATATGACATATTTTGGTGCAGGAATTGTCCCTAGGCCATTTGCTGAAGTTGGGTTTATGCTTCTTGGCTGGTTTGCTGCCTTATCTCTATCTGCCGGCTTCGTCCTACCTCAATCGAGCCCGTTGGACATGGGGAGACCAGACGACTTTTCAAGGATTTTTGACCCACTTTCTCAGGGAAGAATATGGGACATTCAATCTGGTAAATAAGGGTCATTTTCTAAATGACTTTATTTTAACTTATGCAATAGCAGAACCTTTCTATTTGTGACAATTAATGGCTTGCAGAGGCAAAAATTGACAATGTTTTCTTTTTTAAAAATTTATTTCTGATTTTGGCCTTCTAATCTGTCGGGTTTTCTGGGAATGGATCACATGGCTGGGAAAGCAAAGAAATAATTCTCTTTGCCCTTACAGGGCGAGCCGTGTTATTTACTGGGAGCTGTACGGGCGGCTCGTATTTGTAAGAGCCCAAAGAGCAAACTGTGCTAAGAGGGAGATGGTGACATAGATTTTGTGTTTTTCTTGTTTTAAGACAAATAATTGTCTTTTTTTTTTAATTCATTTTAAGCTCAGCTATTTAACTACTCATAAGCAGTTTTCATTGCTGTACCTTTAGAAAAGATTCCTCTTCACTTACTTCTTAGTAATGTTGAATTTAAATGAATGGTAGGTTTGAAGGGTCTCAGAAACCTCTGATTTGAGGTCTGTGCTCTTGCCGAGGGAGGGAGGTATTGCATGGTTTCTTGTAGAGCGTAGGGTTTGCATCGGCCTCTCCAGCCCCGATTTAGATGTTTGGCTCTGGCCACCCAAGGAAAGTAAGCGCCCAGCACCCTTTATGTCCTTCCTGCTTCAGAGATTTCAGTGCAGAGGGCTGGGAAGTCGCACCACTGGGGAAAAACAGAGAAAAAGGTATGGTCTACATATTGGGTCACTTCTTGGGGTCCTGAAGCCCCATGTCCTCAGAAATTAAGCCCCCACATCCAGCCAGTGTGATGCAGTGAGCACCGTTGCCATTCCATTACAGCCTTCTCCGAGAGCTGGATGGTTGTAGGATGTGAGGCAAAAGACTTGGTAATTCCTGCTGCTGCACTTAATATTTCCAAAACTCCTTCCGAGATAAGATCCACCCTCTGAAGGAGTTCTGAGATTTCCCCTGTTGTCCTATTCCCAGCCATCTCCTGAGAATGAGCCTCCGTTGGGCAGAGCAATACCAAGGCATGCAAATCCCTTAACTCCTTTCTCCATCAAATGTGATGAATTCAAGTTGATGTTCAAGAGGCTTAGGGATGGACTGCGTGTAATCCTACACCACAAATCACATTTATGATGAACTCATCTGAAGCAGAGGCAATAAATGCAGCAAAATCCAAGCGTTTGGTCCCGACACCAGTTGGGTTAACGCCAGAGCCCTGCCTGGATGGACGGACAGCCCTTGCATCCCACGGCTCCGTTTTAAGGGCAGGCAGGGTCAAAATAAAACAGAGAAGACTCGGGAGAGGGTTCTACCTCTAAGCAGGATCAGAAATGTCATCTCCAGCGAGGGATGTGTCTGGGGCCAGAAGCTGTTGGCTGCCAGCAAGGTGGGGCTTTGCAAGGAACAGAGAGGTAGCAGTGGTACTTCAGGAGCTGTGGGCTGGCTCTCCATCCTCTAACATTTTTATCATATAATTAAATCTTGACTGCAATTAACTGTTCCATTTTTATTGAGCTTAAATATTCCTTCCAGACCTCCTGGCTCCGTTTACCTTATCTTTTATCTGGTAGCCACCACTTTTCCAAGAAGCACCTATGGAGGTAATTCCTCACCTCCACCGAGAATGACTTCTTTCCTGGACTTGTGCCATGCATTGCAGATCTCTGCAATGAGAATTCTTATATATGTCATATAAATCTCATACAGCTTTGCCTCCGTCAGGGCAGAGGGGACAGGGACGAATCTGGTAGGAAAGCAGGAATTGAGGCTCATGTGCTTGTTTCAGCCTGTGGGGAGATGTCCCAGAAAATAATTGCACCGTGCAGATATCTAGGATAAGAGGAAATGGCCTCAAATTGCACCAGGGGAGGTTTAGATTGGATATTAGGAAAAATTTCTTCACTGCAATTGTTGTCAAGCATTGGAACAGAGAAGTGGTTGACCCACGATCCCTGGGGGTATTTAAAAGACACGTAGATGTGGTGCTGAGGGACATGGTTCAGTGGTGGACTTGGCAGTGTTAGATCAGTTGGACTCGATGATCTTAAAGGTCTTTTCCAACCTAAATGACTCTATGATATAGGAGAGATCATAGCTAAGCCATATGATGTGCTCGAGTCACAGGTTAATGGGTTGGTAGCACCTTGTAAAAATGCTTATCCAGGTGGTAACCCCTGCACAGGGGCATAATGTAAAACAAGAACGTGGGAGAGAATCTTGCAATGAAGGTTTTAATAGAGTTTGCTGTCTTTTTGTTGGTTTAAGCAATTCCTGTTCCCTGTGACCACCTTGGGCTACCACCTGAAGGAGCTTTGAGGAGCCCTGACTGGTCAGGGCTCTGCAAACAGAGAACGAAAAGACTTTTCCTTGCCCCAGTGACATGACAATCAGCGTGTGGGTTTCTCATGGGTTTTCTTTCTTCTTAATCTAGGCCAAGTCCGAGACAGGATCCAGTATGAGAGAGATGCTGGTGTGAGTAAAATCTTGATTGTGCCTTTTAGTGAAGAGAAACCTGTTGCTGTTGCTGTGATTTTGGCCAAAGTGGCTCCTGTCCTGCCTTTTCTCGGCTTGGACCAGAGCTGGGGCCGTGTGTGTCTGGCGCAGGGACAGCATGCGTGTCCGTCTGTCTTCGCCATCGAAGGAAAAATGTTGGATCCCCCTCCCCAGTGATTTTTCATTCAAAATCCTGACATGTAAAGTGAGCTTGTTCCCATTTCGGATAGACTTAATCACAGCCAAATGGGAAGATGTTATGTTGTGCTTATTCCCTGCTTCTCTTGACACTTTGATTGAGTGCAAGGGGTGATTCGTGGCCAGCAGATCAAGAGAGGTGATTCTCCCCCTCTACTCTGCTCTCATGAGACCCCACCTGGAGTACTGTGTCCAGCCCTGGAACCCTCAGCACAAGAAGGACATGGACCTGTTGGAGTGGGTCCAGAGGAGGGCCACGAAGATGATCAAAAGGCTGGAGCACCTCAGCTATGAAGACAGGCTGAGAGAGTTGGGATTGTTCAGCCTGGAGAAGAGAAGGCTCCGGGGAGACCTTAGAGCCCCTTCCAGTACCTGAAGGGGGCCTACAAGAAAGCTGGGGAGGGGCTGTTTGCAAGGGCATGTGGCAATAGGATGAGGGGCAATGGTTTTAAACTAGAGCAGGGCAGGTTTAGATCAGACATTAGGAAGAAGTTCTTTACAATGAGGGTGGTGAGACACTGGAACAGGTTGCCCAGAGAGGTGGTGGAGGCCCCATCCCTGGAGACATTCAAGGCCAGGCTGGATGAGGCTCTGAGCAACCTGATCTAGTTAAAGATGTCCCTGCTTACTACAGGGGGGTTGGACTAGATGACCTTTAAAGGTCCCTTCCAACCCAACACATGATTCTATGATTCTGTGATTTGGGGATGACGCATCCACGCACTGATTTCTCTGCAGTTTCCAGCTGGCGCAGATGAAGTCGGAGCTCTCCCTTCCCGTCCTCGCCCTGGCGCTCATGGCCTGTGTGAGCACAGCACTGCCGTAAGTTGGAAGAGAATATTTGCTTTGACATGCACTTTCTTATTACTGACCACACGCACAGTTTGCTTTACCTTCTGCTTGCTGATGCAAAAATTTCTGTGGCCATCTACTAATTAAGAGCGAAATATCCCTGCTCCTGATAACCCTGTGGCTTTGTAGACGGCAGGCTTAAAAATCTTGAAAGCCTGATGGTTTTGTGCTTTTGAAAACTGAATTTTTCATAAATTGCAAAGGTCAAGAAAGGCTCATCAGCTCCTTGTATTAAAGGTATGCAGAGAGAGAGTGGTTCTCAAGCACATAAAACTTTTGTCTTCTTTTTCATTGTGCTGCTAGAGTGCTACTTTCTTTTTTTTCAATAGGATAAAGCAGCAGAAATCACCTGTGATCTGGCTGTTTGCTGGAATGCTCTGCCTTTATTCCCTTTTCTTCGCTTGGAGAGCAAATTTGGATATTACAAAACCTCTGTTTCTGGGCGTGGTAAGTTGCACTCCAAAAATTCCTCTGGCATGTTGATTTTTGGAAGAAGCCTTAAAACTGCCTCGTGAGGAGCAGGTGGTTGCCTTGAAGCTGCTCAAGGTGCAAAAATACAACTACTTATTCCCTTTTCCTTAAAGCTGGGGCAACAGAGATAGGGTCTGTGGGGTTTTGTTCCCTAGGTGGAGCGGTTCTGGCTGCAGAGCAGTGCGGTGGTGGCTGTGCTGGCGGGCCTGGGGCTGGCCGCGCTCGCCTCGGTCGGGAACGCCGTGCTGGAGGCCAGCCGGGCAATGCCGTGGATGGAGTGGCTTTCCGCTCTCGCTCTTGTCACTTCTCAAATTTGGGCAAATTACAGGTAACGAATCCCCCGGGCACGTGTCTTGGCGCAGCCTTGCAGGGCTGCGGGGTGCTGCACAGATGGGGCGATGCTCTAAACCCCCCAGCCCTGCTCCTGGGGTTTCTGCCCCTGTCTGGAAGTGGGAAAGGCACTTTTCACATCCCACCTAAGCTTGTGTGGCCACAGTCTGCGGGACTCCTTTGTTTGATCTCCCTCAAAATCACCAAGCACCAATTCCAGGCTGTAAATGGGGGTGTTGTGTAGATTGAATGAAGAAAACTGTGTAGATACGTAAACTTCTAATGAAAGAAACTTGTAAATCTTTTTTTATTTCCTAAGGAGGCTTGCAGAATTCATTTGACGTGAACAGTCACCTTCTTCCCCTGTTTTGCTTCAGGAAACCTTGTGCCCTGGGTTTTTTCTTACATTTTTTTTTTCTTTTTGAAGAGTTACTTCTGTAGTGTAGGGCTTCCTTATCCCATAACCACACCAAAGATTCTGCAGTGGCTTGGGTAGGGATCAGTGTAGCAGTAGGGGTGCTCAGGTAGAGGTTGGCCAACTGGTGAAGTGTAGAACACGCAGAACTTCATACACACATCTTTTCCCAAAGGCTGGTCCATAGCTGAGCCAGTCATAGTGCATGTCCTGAGCCGTGTCATGGAGTGTCCCCTTCTTGAGTCCATACCTGGAGTGTGTGCACACATGACTGTTTAACGAAAAGGTTTTAATCTCAGGTAATGTGATTCTACTTCTGCCTGATGCTACAAAAACATGGCTTTTTAGTGCTTAATTAAAAGCATTTGAAGGATGGGGATGATTTCAAATGCTTTACAGAACCATCATTGTACTGGTGCTTTCAGCTCCAACTAGTAAGTCTTTAGGTTTAGCCCAAGAAAATAATCAGAATTAAGGTGAAGGCATGCAATAAGTGTGTATTTTGGCAAAACCGTAGTGGCTTATGTTTCTGGTGCTGTTTTCTGGGAGGCTGTAGCGTAAATGCCTCGTTTCTGCATCTTGATTTCTCTGTAAATGGACATGATGCTTTTCAGCAAGATCTCACCAGGGCAAAAGTCTTCACCTGTCAATGCCTGTTGCATAAAGTTCTTCTGAAGATACGCAAAGCCATGCAAATACCTGTGTTTAAGATACCATTTTTTATCTGTTCTCTTAAGCGCTTGTGATCAGAGCAACAACTATGTTGTTGATAAGTTTGCAAGGAATCTGCTGTCCTCCATGCCGACGGGTGCAGTGATCTTGCTAAGAGGAGACTTACCCGGGAACGCTCTTCGTTATCTTCATTATTGTGAAGGGATGAGGCCAGATATCACCTTAGTGGACCAGGAGGTAGGTTGAGAAAGTAATATTAAAAGAAGTAACAGGCAGATTTAAAAACAGGAAACAAAAGTTCAGTTGTTCCTTTCTCTTCTTGAGGGAGTCTCTTTGTTCAAATAGAACTAATGATGCAGAAATAAAATTGATTTTTTTTAAAGGGTTGTGGGTGGGACAGAGCATGGTGTGCAAGTCCCATTCAAGCCCCAAAAGCCAGTAGCGGGTAAAGAGAAGGGGAAGCCCAAGTTCTTCATCATGACAGATATCCAGACGTGGCACAGGGCCGATGTTTGCCTGGCTGAGGAAGGTTTGTCCCCACTGTTTTCTGGGTTTGCCCCAAAATAACAGCAGCAGAAGGCTTCTGGGAGCAGCCTGGAGGGCAGCAGCTCAGCAGTTGCCCCGTGGGCGATGTGGCTTTGGGATTTCTCCCAAGGGGTTTATGATGCCAAGCCTCATTCCCTGAATCCCCTCTGTTGTCTTGGTGGTTTTGCAGATCTCTGCGTCTAGTTTTTTACATTAGAACAGAGGTGCTGCGTGTCCCTGGGTGGTGTTTGCACTCTTTCCTTTTTTTCCTGAGAAACTGGAGAAGAAATATCCCCCTTACAGAAGGGGACACCGACACTTCCACATCAGTCCCTGCACTTGGCTGTGCCACAAGAGTTTGTGACTTGTTGGGAAACCCAACCCCCAACACCTCATATTTAACCAAACCAAATAACTGAGCAAAAAGAGTCATTCCTCCTGCAGAAACCATTTGCTGCAGCTTCTGGATGTAAAATGGATGAAATCTTTGTTTCTTGTTTTAATTCTGCTTATGTTTTCGGTGATAGATGATGACTTATGAATGGTATTTACCCAAGCTGGCAAAGCATTTACCTGGCGTTTATTTTCCTGGGAACCGGTGGAATCCTGTGGAAGGAGTATTACCCGATGGGACGCTAGCTTTTAATCTCCATCGTTTCCTCAAAGTAAATAAACAGTAAGCATTTCTTTCATATGTAACAGCTTTCCTAGACTCTTCGACCTTTTTTTTTTCTTGAAATTGTTTATGGAAGAGCTTGGTACTGCATCCAAAAGACCAATTTTCTCCACTGACTTCCTCCCCGGTGGCGAGATTATTTTTGCAATTAAAGCAAATATCTATGCAGAAGTAACTCCATCCGGATATAATGTTGCTTGTTGTTTTGAGGTCGGTTTGGTTTTTAGGAAAGAAAAATAAGGCGGTGATCGGCAGAGAGTATTTACTGATTATTTTTTTTGTTGCTGTTGATACAATTCATCACAAAAAAAAGGAACATTCCCGTGTACTCAAAATGATGACGGTTGGAGAGCAAATTGCTGCTGCTTCTCCTTCGTGAACATTGTGGCCAACTGATTAGCATAGAATGAATGTATTCCAGGAATAATCATCATATAAAAATAGCTTAGTAAGAGTGGAGAAAGGATTAGATACTCACATGAATAAGAATAGCATCTGCATTTAGACTAGCCACAGTGAGCCCTGCGAGTGTGGGTAGGCAGAAGAGCATTACCGGGTGCCATCGGGAAGAAACGGGCTTCTCCTACGGCTTCTGGCACCTTCGAGAGGTCCAACACAGGGGAGAGGATGTGTCTCCTGTGCTGGCAGCACAAGATGTGCAGTGCCAGATGGGGTATTCGCTTCCAGGGGGAGAGCTGGTTTGCCGGCTGACACAGAGACATGCTCTTTCCAATGTGAAATGGTCTGAACGGGTATCTGTGCCGCAGAAAATGTTGTGCTGCTTAAGACCTGTCCCCTGGCGTGGGGTGCGTGGTTTGCTCAAGCACACGGGGTGGCCCGTGGTCTCTGGCATGGCTTCATGATTGTTCTTTCTGGGTTTTTTTGGCAGCAAGGAAGTGTTTGTCTGCATAGGTCTTCATGAAGGGGACTCAACCTGGAGAAGGAGCTATTCGCTTTGGCCGTGGGGTACGTGTGAAAAGCTGGTTCCTTCCGATGTTGTCTTTGACCCAGAAGAGTGGATTCATCTTACAAGAAATCTCTATAACTGGACTGAAGATTACGGCAGGTACGAGGCAGAGGCTCGACTCTGCTCCTTCCTGCTCATCATTCTTCCGCCACCATCTGCCACATCCATTGCAGTATTAGAGAAATTAAACATGAACTGTAATCATGTTTTGTGTTCTGAAACATAACAAATCTGCATGTGGTATTTTTATTCGTGTTAAAAATGGAGAGGACGTTTCTAGTCAAATATTAGGTCCAATACAAATCTTAAAACTTGATCGGGAACCAAAAAACATTGAGGGCTGGGGACATCCAAAGCTTTAAATGTCATAGACTGAACTGTGATGGGTGGTAAAAAGCATCTCTCCCTTTGAGGATAGCTAGGATGCTGTGAAACACCTGATAGACCAGAGGCTCCTTCTATGGAGAGGGAAGAATAAAGTTTTATGAATGACTGAGGGTGAGCTGAATTCCCTGCTGTCAGAGCCATAGGCTTCATGACGGGTTTTCTTCTGTCTGGGAGGTCTGTATCTGCTTGGATTAGAAGGGTTGGTTGCATGGTAGGTGAAACACAGTGACATGGATCTGATGGCTGAATTTTATTTTCATTCCCATTTAGTTTCAAGCCCTCTTCCTGGGAAGCTGTCGCCAACGAGGAGATGTGGCAAGCCAGGTGATGCTCCTTTGCTCCCTTCCAACAGCCGGTGGGTGATGCCAACTCACTGGGGTGGAAATACACACCAAAGCAGGCAGCTTGATGGTGCATGGCCTGATTGGATCTAAATGTGCCAAGCTTTGGAAGGAAAAGGTTGGCAGAATGTGGTGAAGGGTGCAAGGCCTCCAAAAAATCCTTGAGGAAAGTGGTGATTTTGTTCACTGGAAGGTTTTGCTCCAAGTATCTCAAAGGAGCAGAGGGTAGTTTGGACATAGGGTGAGAAAAGACATCACGGAGAGAAGTTTGTATCACAGATGACTTAACTGGAGATGCTGGTGTACTGTCCCATATGTGGGTACGTTGAAGATATGTATAACCACGTGAGCTGGTTACATTAAGCAGTTGTTATATGGAAGTCTTTCTTGTTTTTCTAGGATGAAAACAGCTTTCTTTATATTTGACCTTGCAGAAACTGCCAGTGTGACTGCGGAAATGAAATCACAACTTTACACCTTGGCATACACCGTAAGTCATATTTTGGTTATAAATGATCCTATTAGTCTCTGTCCTTTTTTTCTTTTTTCTTTGGGTTTTTTTTTTTAAATTTCTCGATTCCATAGAGACATGGTGTTCTCATATGGGTCGGCAGTCCTGTAATCTGCGTTCTCCTTTGCTCATCCAAACCGGGAGCACAGCAGTTTCAAAGAGATTTGTTCAGGTATTTTATCCATTCCTATTTGCCCCCTCGGTCACGGAGGATGCCAAAAGCCAACCAGCCGACACCCTGCTTTTGCTATAATTATGTTGTCTGTGCTGGGCTCCAAACCCAAGCCAAGAGACTGCTTGTCCTGAAGTCCCCTCTATGCACTTTTCCCCTCTGTCATTACACAGTCTTGCATCTGAGCCAGCAAGTGTAAAATCCAACAGTCTTCTCACTGCAGATTAATTCTGCTGCAGTTCGCAACAAAGAATAACACCCATAGAATCATAGAATCGTCTAGCTTGGAAGGGACCTTTCAGAACCATCAACCTAACACTGACAAAACCACCCGCTAAACCATGTCCCTCAGCACCATGTCTGCCTGGCTTTTAAATACCTCCAGGGATGGCAACTCCACCACTTCCCTGGGCAGCCTGTTCCAATGTTGGACAACCCTTTCAGTGAAGAAATCTTTCCTAATATCCATCCTAAACCTCCCTTGCTGTATAAGTGGATGTAGGTATCTCTAGAAATACCGGACTGCCTGAGATGCCACCAGATGCACAAAATGATCGGTGTGTGTCAGCAGAGAGGAAGAGTGTTTCATACCCCAGCAAAGAGTCAACAAATAGTTTCCTTTCAACTTTTGCCCATTTTCCTGTGATTTTTGCCATGCTGAAAAGTTCTCAGGCACCTGCCTGCTGTTGAGCTTTTGAATGTTCCCACTCAAGTCAACAGACTGCTTAAGTCCCGTGGAAGATGTCCTGATCTCCTGAAAGATATTGAGTAAATATCTTTCCAGGCGTGGCAGTTAGATCTCTATTTTTTTTGCCCCCAGCCTGGTGTAACACCTCTCCCAGGGAAGCGCAGAATGTGCAGTGGGGTTATCGCCATCATCTGTAACGTTTCTAAGCAAACAGCTGCTGTAGGAAGGGACACATTTCAGCTTCCCCTTAGATTTCTGATTCACACTATTGCGTGTTGCACGGAGTGAGTTACAGAAATGCTCCGACTCTGGACTTGGCCTTCTAAATAGCATCTGTTCTTTTACAGTCAGTTTTGAAGCACTGTTAAGAGCTGTTGGTCCCATCCATTCAATTAATTTGTGTTGTCCCCCCCGTTTTCATTTTTTTTTTTTTTGTCTCTTTAACAGTCGTACAAAGAAATTGTCAACTCTCATCCAAATCACCCGGTGAACTGGCACAAAAACTACGCCATCGCCTGCGAGAGGATGTTGCGTCTCCGTCGGGTGGATGAGGATCCTGAAGCGTTGCTCTCCGAAACTGTGAAACATTTCCTTCTGTACGCCCAGAAAGCGGAGGATGATCCCCAGCGGCAGGATATTCTGCAGGCAGTGAAGCACCTGAAGAAAGAGCTGCAGGGGCTGAGGAAAATGAAAGACAACGTGAGGCGGGGAGCCGCGTAGCAGCCGGCCCTCCACCCGCCTGCCGAAGTGCTGAAATTTTGCAGTCGGGACTTGAAAGTCTGAATTAGTCCTTCGACAACGTGAGAATGGTTTTAAAAGGCGACAGAAATGGCAGCGGAGAGGAAGTCAAGTGTGGTGTTTGGTCTTCGATTGCTGTTGCCAAATGAACTGTTTGTGTTGTTTTGTGGGGGTGGGGGGACAAACCCATCACTAAATAAAATACTGCGTTTTCAAAAGGAGAGTTTTCTTTTAAAAGAAACCTGCGAATCTGTTGTACTGTGAAGATCTTTGATTATTTTTTTTTTTATGAATGCAGCATCCTCTATAGATGCAAAAAATGTAGTTAGTCTTTAAATGTTTCTTCTGGTCCTGAGCCAAAAGGTTTTCTACAGCCATTTTTCTTTAGCTGTGCTGTGTCTGGGGGTCTTTATGGTCGCAGGGCAGCATGGTTGGGTAGGTTTCCATCAGGACAAGGATGTGGGACGGTGCCCTTTGCGAGAGCATGATTGTTTGCTGTTCCTTGGCTGTGCCCATGCTGCAGGCACGATGTCCTCCTGGCGTGGGATGGTGGGTAGAGACCAACCCAGCTCTTTCTGCCTCCATTGCTTTGTGAGGATGTTTATTTTCATTACATAGGGGTTTTATGCTGGCATAGACTTTACTGCGCTGGTTTTCCAATAGTGAGCAAGCAACTTGTGGATTTTCCCTTGCAGAGCACCGTGACGGCAGGCAGCAGCCTGGCATCTCCTGCGCCGCCTCCACCTGGGGCCGAGGGACCGTGGTGGTGAGACCTTGTGCGGGGACACCAGACCAGCTCCCCTGGGACACTGCTGGCCCCGTGGCTCATGGCATCTGTCCCGTGGCCTCTTTTCGTGCGAGCCCAGAACGCTCCTCTACTCTGCCACGTCCTCGCAGGTACCGGGAATGCCAGAACTGCAATTTTAGAGATCTCGGGGGCTTTAACCAAGTGTGAATCCATCCTACTTTACGATCTACCCAAAAACAACTCAGTTAACAAGAGCTCAGCTACGTGTTTTCCAAAAAAAAATTACATAAACCAGCACATATTTCAAAATGTCGATTGACGTGTTCTTCAAATGCTTAAAACAGACCCAAAACTCTGGTATAGTTAGTGGAAAGTTGTGTTTGTCAAAATTGTCATACTTGGTTCTGTGAGATCTCAGCCCAGCGGTTTTGTAGGAGAGAAGTTGCTGCCAGGCCAGGATTTCATTTGCACTAGTAAAATTTTCAAAGAAGAAAGTACCTTCTGTAAAGATCGTGTTACCAAGCATCACCTCTGGAAGCTTCCCAGTGGCCGGGAGGAGCAGAGCAGGATTTGCGCGGGAGCGAGGGGTGTTGCGTGCGGATGCTCTGTTGCTCTCTGGTTTGAGGTATACGTAGGCGCAGACTGAGGCTTATGTGGCTGCTAATCCTAATAGATCCCTTTAAAAGCATAGAATACTTCGTCGTTGTTCTCTCCAAGTGCCGAGTTTCCCCCGGTTGACTTTCATTGAATGCCGGCTGTATAAAAATCACGCTGCCATCTAGGAATCTCTAACTCCGGTTGCAAAATAACTTCCTTTATTTTTCTGCCTCTCCTTCTGATGTATTTATATAGTATGATTCCCATAGGAATTCCCTGTGTTACTTCTATAAACGATTCCCGTATAAACAGAGATCTATACAGCAGATGAGAAATGAGCACTAAAAAGAAATAAAACGACAGCTTCCGGGTTGCAAAGCCACAGAGCAGAGGGGAGAGAAGGAAGAAGAGCGGTTCAGGGGTGTCATTTTAACTCTTTGTGTTGTAATTGACTACATTTCAGGTCAATCGTGCCTCACTTAAATCTCTTCCTTTCTCTCAATCCCTGCAGAAGTGTTTGTACAGAGCCGGGGAATATCATACATTCCTCCGTGCAGCTTTCTCAGGGCTGGCTTTCTTCTCCCTTCTCAAATTCAACCCTTCAGCCTCGCAGAAAGGCATTAGGAATCCGATTTTTGAATGCTTTTGTTACCTGCATTATTGAAAATCCATTCAAGCAAATATACTGAGCTGAGGGTTTTCTTTATCTTGATTAGATGCCCCTCCTTAGCTGCATAGTCTTGAAATAATTGGAAGCTTTTGTGGATTCCACTATCTACTCGGGGAGAAAAGAGGGGCTGGACAAAGGTATCCCAGCCTGCAGCCAGCGTCGAGTAACGTATCGTCCTATATTGTAATATATTGCAAACTGCAAGGAGAACTTTCCCACCAGCAAAAGCCTTCCCAGGTGTGAAGGGCGGTGAAACCGTGATGCTTTTTCAGGGAGCAGCGCAGAACCGGTTGACGCGTGCCACGTCATGGATGCTGTGACACAGGTGTCCGCGCTGGGTGCTCAGCTCCAAGGTATCACCAGTGGCTTGTCGCAAAGGGGAAAATAGATTTTAACAGAGACGGAAGATACGAAATTCCTCCCCCCTGAATCTGTTTGAATGAGATTTGCTGGTGCTTGTAGGCGAGGTGGCTGCACGGGATGTTTCCGAGCCTGTTCGCTAAAAGGCTGGCTGAGGGATGCTGGCAGAAGTTTAATTTTTATCAGCTCCTCTTAGGTGGCACCCTTAAGTTTATCAAACAAGCAAAGCTGATTTGCTCTTCGTTAGTCTCAGTTGCATGAATCGGTTGCCAAGTAAACAGGATTTTGCATTTTCCTAATTACTTTCATATTTGTGTTTTACCTCTATTTGTTCTCTTGCAAAACTGGTCCTAATAATTAGTCAGGCTCCTGCTGCCTAGACCTTAAAAAAAAATAATAAAGGGGGGGAGGAGAGGAAAAAAAAGACTTCTGAGGGTTTTTTCTCCCATATAAATTCATTTTTGTTACAAGCATCTTTTATACATATTACTAAAGGGAGTGCACTAAGAAATGCAAATAATAGTTCTTTATTTTATTATGACAGTTAATTAATAGCAACCTGTTTTAATGAATAAAGTCACTCAGAGTCCTTCAGCACTTCCTAAGTAGAGGCCAGAATCTGTAGGGATTCTTTTTTCCCCCCCATTGTATAGCTCCGAGACTCCGCGCACTATATAGGGCCTGTATAGAAATGCTCGCTAATGAAGAGGGAGGGCGAGGAACTTGTCTGCATTCAAAGATCACTGGTGAGTCATTCAGCGAGAAAAGGCCCCTTGCTAGGAATAGTCACAGTTCCGCGGCATTGTGCTAGCAAAAGGGTTTGATCAAAGGTCTCCTGCCGAGCTTGCATGGTTTCCTTTCATACGACGACCATAATTAAAACCACTAATTCTCTTTTAAAATGCTGCAGGATGCCATGTAGGCATCTGTCTGGAGTGTCCTTTGTGCTGTCGGGAGCTGTTAAGGACCAGCGCCGAGGGCTTTTCAGCGACATGCCAGTCAGGAAGGTGATTCGACATAAGGGTGCCTCTGAAGGCTTGACAGGGCCTTGACTACACAATTCCATCTGAATTTGCCCCTTGTCAGCTGCCAGTAAATAAATCTCAAAGAGAAGAGAGGGGGGGAAAAGCTGAAGTTTCATTACCTGATCCCTGGGGCTTTGTTGGTTTTGGCATCGCCCAGGGGGAAGCCCTCGCCCCTCGGGGCCGGGGAGCTGGAGATGGCCATTGGAGACCCCGGCGCCCGGGCCGTTTGAAGACCGTCAATACTTGTAACAGTTCAGCTGTTAGGAAGACAAATAAATGGAAGAGCCCATTAATCCCCTTTGGGTACTCAGTGCCTTTTGCCCTTTTATCGCAGCCTTATTAGGTTCCTACTCATCTTGAACCGGGAGGGGTGAATTGAAGTTGTTGAGCGCTAATTGGCAAAGACTTTTCATCGTGGGCCAAGAACTTTCACTGACTTGAAAGTAACTTCGCCACGGGGAGGATCGGCAAATTCTTGCCTTGCCATTAAAACAAAACCCCCAAATCCCATTGGGATTCAATGCGGTGTTTAAAAAAAATTGGGGGGGGGGGGGGGAGGAAGAGGCAACTGCTAAATTGTTGGGCTTGTCCTTCATGGGGATGTTGGCAACTTATATTTGCTCTTTAAAAGAGAGTCACAGAGCCAGATGCGGCACAGGGAATCCTGAAATGCAGTTGAAATCCATGTCTGACGTGTATGTACCCATTAGCAAAACCTGCTCGTGGACCAGGCTTCCCAACAGCAGCCTGGGAGATGATCTGTAAGGTGGCACCATTGTTCGTAACAGTTTGCAACCACTCAAGGGTGGAGCAGAGCGGTGCTGAGGTCCCCGTATGCCCGGGGACAATTCTGGCTGCCCTCGAGCCATCCCTGGGTTTGGTGATGGGATTTATACATGGGAGATATTTCAGTGTGGAGGCACTTGGATGTTCTCATGTGAGTTGTTTTTTAATGTTGATTTTGGTAAATGCTGCATTAGTTTGAGCGTACTTACTGCCCTCTCTCCCCATGTCCCCCATTGCATATTTTAGACAAAGAATAAAACTTTTGCCAGGTTGTGAAAGCACCTTATACGTGGTAAGTGATGTTGTCATGGGCCATCTCGGCCTGGAAGACATCAAGCTGGGGGTTTTAGAGCACAAAATCCTATTGGTGTGTTCCCCAGCCTCTGCATTTATGGGGACTAATGAAACAAGGTGCCTGCATTAAGGATGGCATCTCCCACTGGGATGTGTGTACCCTGGCGAAGCCCACCTGTACAGGAGCCCTCACCATCTTTCCAGGGTCTTCCAGGACCAGGAGCTTGGCACAGTGCTACCTGAGCAAACAGGCAGCTACAGCTCCTGCACCGCTTATGGTAGGGAATGAAGACATCATTGTCAGTACCTTCCGAAAGGCTGTTTGGTTTGAATCTGCCCGATGACGCCAGAGCGAGTACTTGTGGTGTTGCTTCATGGCCATGAAGGACCATGCAGTGGTCTGGGCGCTGGTGGCACCGCATCCTCCACGCATTGTCCCTTCTATAGGAGTGTTTGAGGGCTCTTGGGTGTTTTGGAGTTGTAACACATTGTTTCTGGTCAGATACAGCAGTAGCTTGGCTGAACTTTGGGGAAAAAACACTTAAGAGGAGCATGGTTTTGAAGGGCTGCTTAAAAAAATGGCATCTGAAGAACTCCCCAGGGAGAGATCCTCCCCAGGGAGGATCTGCTGCCTGTTTCAGGCCAGAAGGAGGACTTGCGTGCCCAAATCGTTGCCATTTTTTCCCTAAAATTTATTGTTTCTCCCTTGCTGCCACTTGACACTCCTGTTATATTCAAATTTGACATTTCAATAAAGGCTTTTTCGAAACAGACTGAAAACAAGGAATGAGTATAAATTGGAATAACTTTATTCAGATGAGTGGAGCTGGGGGAATTTGTGCCGGCGGAGGGCTGGTTGGAGATGGTGTGCTGCGATTGACAGCCTCCATCCAGCCAGCGACCCTGCACGGCCCGCTTCTAATAAATCTGAGATTTTGCCTTTGTTTTGAACAAACCCAAGGCAAACATACTGTTTATCGGTGCATTTTATCAGTAAATCCTTGTTGGTCGAACTACAGCAAAAGTGGGGTTTGCTGGTGAGTGAGGAAGAGACACGATGGCCTCAAGGAAGATGAAGGTCAGCCTGGATACTTGGTGTACACGAGCGTTGTCATTGCTGGTTAGAAAACGAGGTCAATGAGGTACTTCTCAAGAGAAGTTCTCTGTAAGTGATTATTTCCTGCCAACATTTGGGAAAGAAAAAGTAAGAATTTGCTACTTGATTGCAAGCTGTGGTTTGGCATCGAAAAAACTGGATTTTTCTTTAAAAAATTCACAATCATAATTTTGATCCTTAAACTTAATTGAGCTAAGTCAATCAGATGATGCCAGTCTTGCATTTGATTGAAGACTGCAGTTTGGTTTTGCTAGAAGAGTGAATCATGAATAATTCTGACTAGATACAAAAGGGGTTTTTCCTCTCTTATGGGGGTCCAGGGGGGAGGATGGAGCCTCCTTTGGTGCTGTGTATGACAATTCCCCAAAGTGCAAAGGTATTTTTTGTACAAGTTATGCTGATACCTCACCCTGCTCATCCACCGCACGGACTCTCCTCCAAACCTACAGAGTCCTGTTTTCCATCACATGAAGATTAGAGTCGATGACATGATGTAAGGAGGATCCAGCTTCTTCTCTTGCTGTTTTATTTAGGACCGTTTGGGTAAGTGTCACCTTCAAATAAACTTAATTCCAGAAAACATGAGAAACATAGGCAACATGGCCCAGGTGTTTTGCTCTCTATTTCTGCAGACAGTGTCCTATCGAGGTCCCCAGCACATGGGTGACCTCGAATATCATTGAAAGCGTTGGGGTTTATTGTGTTTTTAAATTCAGTGACATCATTTATAACACTTTAATTCTTCTTGTTGTCCCTGGTGTTAAAAGCGACTAGTTTTAAGAAACCCCGGTGACCCCTAAGTACCCTTTTTTTTTCTCCCAACCGGGATCTAGCTTTTTACCATTTCCTTAATGTTTGCAGCTAGAAATACAGCTTAAGTGGCATTATGCTAAGTAATTATTCTTACAGGATGTGAAATGAAACAAATTTTGCACAGCATGAAATTATTCCTGCCACGTATGGCGTTTGGTGGCAGATTTTTTCGTTTGGACCGTAAACAAGGCTCGGTGGCAACGAAACAACACGGAGCGGAGGAGGGGGGAGCGGGGAGGAAAACACTACCAAAGGTAAGTCCTTGTAGCAAAAATATTTTTGGCTGGATCAAATATTAAACCTGCTACTACAAATTTCACGCTTTGCATTCCTAAAGCAGATGCCAAGTGATGATGCCAAAAATTAATTGGAAATAATATTGCTTGCCTTGTGTGCTCTATCCAGCAGAGGGCACAACGGATAAATGATGTGTGCGGTGCCGAATTCCCCGCCGCTGATAAGGCTGTTTGTAATTATTTCTGTAAAAATATGTAGCAACATGCTTGTGTGCCTATTTACATTTGGGGATGTGGTCTGGAATGGAAGGTTTAGATTTATAACTATTCCGCCCCCCTCAATACATAGGAGGCTTTCATGTTTTGCCGGCTTTATGTTTTGTTAAATTGCTGGGTTTGCTCGTTAAAGTACAGCGAACTGGTTCAGTGTTTGGGTGATATCTTGAATTAAAAATTCAAACCTCGACTGCTAATGGGGAGGCGACGCATCTTGTAGTATTGTGTTCTTCCAGCAGTATTTTCACATAGGTTTCTGTGGGTAAATAAAAATGTCGTTACAGAGTGGAAAAAAATATAAGGTGGAAGACAATTATAAGGAGGGGAATGTTGTCCCTTTTATTTATGGAAAAACGTGAGTTTCTTGTTTATATATGACAAAATAGTAATTGGGAAGAGAAAGTAAGTTTCCCATTAGTTTCACATACTGTACCATAAAGTATCTCTGATTGCATTAGGCTCAGGAGATATATGAGGAAAAGGTGTAAGAGAAGTGTAAAGCAGCAAAAAATTTTTAAAATCCACTATTATTTGCATTCAATATATTATGCAATTAGCAAAATGGACTAGGATGGTGGGGAATAGCATTGCATTCACTAGTGCAAAATGGGTAGGTATTCTTCTTAAGTACAGACCTTTGTATTCAGCAAACACATCAACCAGGAACGAGCATTATCCTTAAATCATCTGGCTGATGAGGAAAGAATTTTTTTCATAAATGATACAGATTAGGAAAAAAAAAATGCTGACATGTGCTTCCCATCCAAACTTCGTTCGGAAATCCCAGTACTTCAGACTATTCCTGCTGCTTCCAGGCCCCTTTGCACCAGTACAGACGAAGCGGGCAGGAAAGGGAGGGAAACGTGTGCTACAACAAATGCAATGGTGCGGTCTTTCTCAAGTGGCTGAAAAATATATGTCACGCTGCTTCCTTCCAGTTTCATACCATAGAAATAGATGCTGCCTTGGAACAAGTCAACATTTGATGCAAACAACCTCAGACCTCAATCTGCACAAGGGGAAAAACAAAAAAAAGAAAAGAAAGTCTGTTTTCAGGTTCTAGTCTCTCCCGATCTTGTTTCAGGGTTATTGTTTAAATCAACAATTTCCAACTGTGCAGATTTTAGCTGGAGGTTTTTTTGCTTGCTTGTTTGTTTTGGAGAGGAGGGGGTTGTAATTTCCCAACGTATGGGAGATAAATGAGATATTTAAAGCGCCTCAGTGGAGTAGCATAAAAGCTGGGAAATCAGAGAGATTGTAAGTCTATGTTTGTTTTAGAAATAAAATAAAATAAATCAAGCAAGAGCAGGTTAGAGCTGCTAATACTGAGCTGATTAAGAGCAGCAGTTACATAAAAAGCAGCCAGAGTCCATATTGTAAGTAAGTATTACTGGAGCAATGAGAAATGCAGCTCCAAAGCTTTTAAGGGCTGGTGTGGGGGGGGTTTTCTTTTTTTTTTTTCCTTTTTTTTTTTCAATTTTTTTTGTGAATTAAGTGCTGATGAAAGGTATGGAATTGACAGCTTTGCAAACTCAGTGCTGCTGTTTAATCACATATCCCATGGTAGTGGCTACAAGACCTGCCAGGAGCAAGTTGTCCCAGACCTTTGTTGACTCTATTTTTAGGGACAGAGATCCCTGAGCCCCCCAGTCCAGGCTGGATGGGTCCGAGATCTGCTTGGCGATCTCTACGAGGAGAAAGCGGCCAAGAACTCTTGCAATCCCAAGTCATTGTACAATTGCTGTTGGGTTGGCAACGTTGCCCCTCAAGACCCTAAATGCCTCCCACACCTTCTACCAAACTTGAGATTGGTGAGAAGTGGAAACCCACAGCTCTAACGAGGCAGGAAAGCAATGAGTGCTGTTACTCTGTTGTGACCGACTCGAGACCCCCAAAATTGGAGGTGCAGGCTCCAAGGAGGAGGAAAGGCTACTTTTGCCCTTCCCTTTGGTAGATTTTCATCCAATACGTTGGAAATTTGCAGCCAGCGCCTTCCTCGTAAGCCCGTTGGTGGGTAGTTCCTTTTCCCCTTCAAAGGAGTAAAAGCTGTGGAAAGTGGCTGAACTTGTTACAAGGAAGTTTTGTGTCCGCTTCCCTTGGGAAGAAGAGGCTTTCGGCCCTCCACAAGCTCATGGCATCACAGCCCTTGCTCTGGCAAAGAGCTCTCATTAGCCTGTCCATGTCCTCCATTGGAGACCTTCCCTCTGCAGCTCCGCCTCCAAGGTGAATGTCCCAGTGTCTGGGGTTCTCCATCTCCCACCGAGGGATCCAGGTCAGGTTGACGGTAGTGCGTATTTCTACCATTCACATAGCAATGGCACGGAGTAATTCCCACTGGGAATTCTAGAAATTACTGGGTTTGGAGGGCAGTCAGTTTAGATTAGACTAGGTAATTTTTTCTGTTGTTGAAACATTTCCTTGTGATGCTGCATCCAGCCAGCAGTGAAATGGTTTGCCTCATTTGGAGGATTATTTGAGTCTTTTGCTTTCACAGCCTTCTTCCTTGTAGGTCCATTTTAAAATGGAAACTGTCCGTGTTCAAAATGAGAAGTCATACATTTTGTTTTAAAAAAATCCACACCTGAATTTTCAGACCTAAATTCTGAAAATAGAAAATCATAATATTTACATGCTTACTCGCTATTTTTTTTTTTTTTGGACATTTCTAATGCATTTCTTGTGGCTGCAATGTTCTGAAATCAACCTGAGTACAGCAATGGGTTTGGTGTCTTGGGACTATTTTTGATTTAGCTAGTGGCTATTCAAAATGTCTTACGTACCTTTACCTACTACTGTAAACAAGATTTGAGGTCCTTGTGGGGGCAGGTAGATATATTTCCCAGTCCTTTTTTACTAGAGCAGAGAAATACAAAAATATAGGAAGACTAAAAATGAGTTTACTTGCCATATGGTCTTCTCCAGGGTCATGGAACCCTTCCATGGTTTCCAGCAATGTCCAGCTCAGATTGGAAGGTGATTCTGGAAGGTCAGCACATCCCTGCAATAGTAACTTCAACCCTCTGCAAGTTTCCCTTGAATTTCCTATGGTTGTGTCTGTTTCCACAGCTTTACTGATGGTTCATGGAAAATGGGACACATCCTGACCGTGTCTCCTGGGTGGGAGCAGCGGGGCATGAAGTCACCTCTCCAAATGCCCCTTGCAGGATCCCCTTTGGATCTCAACCTTCTTTCTCCCCAGCAGCTGTGGGGAGCCTCTCCTGGAAGCGGACCAGGCTGCATCCCAGCCGGCACAGTGCCGGGTGATCCATCCCATCCCAAGGCAGCGATCCTGGGAGGATCGGGCGGATCGTGCGGTCAGAGGTCCCCTTCTCTTGGCTTGTGCTGGAGGGAGTCCAGGCTGCCAGCTCCGGCACAGGCATCTGCAGTGTAGGAAATCCCACACAAGGTGGCAAACCCTTCTGCAGCTGCAATTTGCATTTTCTGACCACAAGCAAAAATAACACTGTTTAGCTCTCTTGGCGTACAAGGTTGTGAAAAACCAAGCCTTATACAGACATGTGTATAAGCTAAATATTGAAATAGGACTGAAACAACATTTTAGAGCTCAGGCCTGCTGGTATATTCCACTCAAAGCAAACGTGTAGCATCAATTGCCAGCTCCCTAGAAGAAAAGATATGAATAGAGACAGCGGGAATAAGTTGCAATGGACCAATTGAGCTGTTTTTAACAGGAGAAAATAAGCACAATTGCTGGTTTCTTCGGCCTTATTCTCAACTGCTCTGTGCCATGGCACTAACTTTGCATGGGCCTAGCTGCTATGCAAGGCAAAAAAAGAATACTCCTCTCTGTTATTTTGTTTTAGTGGCACTGAGAAACTACCTTCTCCTGGGCAAGACGGTGCTCAAGTGTAGAAGAAAGAGGAGGGTGCCCACCCTGAGCACTGTGACAAGCGGCCAGAGCAGAGACTGAGCGGGAGGGAGTGATGCACAGAGCATCCAGAGAGGGAAAGTCTTAGCTAACGCAGAAGAAAAATCAGTGATCTGTGGTCAACGATGAGGCAAAGGTGATTTTTGTGAGTCTCTCCTGTCCCACAGAACTGCTTCCTGGTCCCTCTAAGGAAAGCTTGGTGCAGCGAGAGCTGCCCGGGGTTACGGTGAAGGTGTTCACTGAGCAGGCAGCCGCACAACCCAGCGCAGAGTACCTGGGAGGAGCGAGTGGCGTGTTCTGCTTCAACCTGGTGGCGGAGAAACAGAGGCGAAACTCAGGAGTGGGTGCATAAATACTCCTTTGGAGCTCAGGCTCCACCAGGTGCTGGAAACGTTTTTCAAAATTGCATGTTACTTTCCATTGGGGCGTGTTACCATAGCATTAGCCTGGAGGAAATCCATCAACTACCCCTGGAGAGGCGAAGGGATGACCAAGGATACAGAGGTGGAGCAGAGCTTTGTCCCTGTGGGTGGTACCCATGCAGTGGGTGTCCCCCATGGGTGACACAAGGATAAGCCGCACCAGGACCCACGCTGGGAGGTCTGTCTTTGCCTTTGTGCCGCTGGGCATCCTCGCCCATGCGTTGCTCATGCAGCCGCCCATACAGCACGGTCCTGTGGCTGGTCTCGCTCGCTGCAGGCAGTGCTCCTGGTGAGAGTCTCCCTGGCCACTTCAGTGTTTGGATATCTCTGAGTTCACATCTCCACAGACATCAGAGGAGTTGTGGAGCCAAAATATAGAGGGGATGGTCTTAAATGCAAAAGCCTGGCATGAGTCGTCTCGAAAGCACTAGTTGCTGGAAGTTGAGGGACATGGCTGGGGAAGATTGCTCTGTGCTTCTTTCCTTACCCAGTTTCTGAAGTGTGGCTGGTGTTGGAGGTGGGACAACACACTAGGTGGACCCAAGACCTGACCCAGTACAGACCTGACCATGTTCTTACAGCCGGTGTTACCTTTTTTTGGCCTAGGCTTCAGGGACAGTGGTTCCCTGCAGGTCTGCCTGTCCCTTGTTGTTTGACCTGTGGCAGGGAAGAAATCCCCACCTTTCCCCCAAGCAGACAAGGGGACAGTGAAGTCCTTGGCACGAGGTCTCCTGCAAGGGCCAACCACTGCACCCCTTTTCCCTTCAGTTTCAAGCGGGACTAGACCAGATTGGAAGAGCCCTAAGCACATCCATGTTTCTCAAACCTTTTTGGCCAAGTCCGAGCCAGCTTGGCCACATGCACTGGAAACCTTGGAGCGAGGGGACGCACGTTATCCTTACTTTGACACGGCCAACGCTCTGTGGGATGAGAGGAAGGGCTGGAAACAGGCAGAAAGCACACACCAGCACTGCACGCTGTTCTTCTGCTCCTGCCTTTAAGTCCCTGACATATAATCTTGGTCCTGATTTGGTCTCCACCTCATCTGGCTTGTGTAAGCTGCTTCCCGTGACCTTTCCTCGGCAAAGGGAAGAAGGGGGAGGGATGGGGGGCATGTTAATAGAGCCAGACCCTCCTGCCAGCGGGCAGAGGGTGCTCTTGCCTAGCAGATCCCGCTCCCTCCGGATAGCCAAGGCTGTTCCCCTATAAAACCAGCCCTTCCCACACGCTCGGGCCCAGGGATGCCCGAGCATCGCCGCTGGCCCAGCGCGTCAGTGACAGATCTGCTTCATTAATATTCCTGCTCTGGTGGGTGGGTGGAGGGAGCACCGCGTCTAACCTACTTTATTCAAACAGAAAATGTGTGTGGTGGAGTGAGAGGGAGATACAGGCTCTGCCATAATTCCAGATTTAATTGGAAATTTAGTAAATCTGCTAAAATATTTAGTGGTTTCATTTTTTTCCCCTCTTCTGTAAGAAACAAAGGATCCTGGTTTATCATGTGTCTTTCAACAACTTTAATTTCATTTGTAGATTAAGGATGGAAGTAGCATTTCCACTCGATTGCATACTGGGCATTAAGAAGACAAAAACGTTCATTGTTTGCCCCAAGTTGGAGGGTTTTTTTGCAGACATTAAGCTGTAGGTGGCATTCTTTATACCTGACATCAGGACGCTTTTGTCAGCCATTCAGTTGACAGGATTTTCTGCTGACCCGTTGGAGGTGTGTGAAGCAGTGAAAACGACCAAACGGTTTCTGCCAGGTGATGGGGACCAACGGAGAAGTGGGACAGTCTCATCCCGACCCGCCGGGCAGCGGCTGCTTGCAAAATTGGTAATTCATGGGGGTTTTTTTGAGGAACCATCTGAGGGAATTAAAGAGCAGAGATTTGGTGGCCTTTCCCATAACAGTCAAAAGCAACCCCTGCCCAAGAAGTGGTCAATGGGATAGGTTTTTCCCAAAGTCATGAAGATCTCATGAGTTTTTAGATACCAACGGGTTTCCATGCTTGCTTCTGCCTCCTTTGGTGGTGTGGCCGGAGGTGAGGTTGGAGGGTGGGATCCTGGGCTCAGACCCTGGATGGGGCAGCCCTAGAGAGCCACCGGGTTGTGGTTAAAACCAGCATCAGGCCCATTTCAGTGTGATGATTTGTACCCAGGTGGGCCAGGGAGCGACTGCATGGATAACAGAAGTTGCAATTCCATGGATGATTATACAAATAAGCTCCTGTTTTGGCCTTAAATGTCCACCTTGGCCTTAAATGTCCACCACGCATGGAAATAGTCTCCCACCCGACAGCCCAGAAGAGTTTTTTGGGCTTTCTTGCAAGTTTTGCTGGTTTTTTTTCCCAGCATCGGCCAAATTGCTCCCATGAAAATTAGTGGGAATTTGACCCATGGCTTAGATCGGAGCAGGGCTGGACAGGGTGCCTGTGCGAATCCCATCTCCTCGGGTTTATTGTTATTTTTCAAAATAATCCTTTGTTTATATTTTTTTCTCGAAAACTCAGCCCAGCCTCTTCTGAAGCCATCTTTCTGTAATTCTCTTAACTGCTGTAATGCAAACTCACCACAAAAGCTCCTCGAGAAATCGAGGCTTTTGTGAACACCAGGCGAAAGGAAGAAAATTGTCGCCTAACCTCATTTTCAGGGGAGCAAAGGACAATCTCTGGAGACACAAGGCTTTTTATCTGTGGCAGTTAAATCAGATTTATTAACATGCCACCTTATGAAGGTGGGAAGTAACATTTGTTTTCCCGGGTCTTTAGGGAATTTATCCTGTCATCATTAAACTGGATTTTAAACCACCGTTTAATGTTTTGTTATTTTTCTAGGGTGGTTTTTTTTCTTTTAGCATCCAGTGTTAATCCTGCAATTGGAAACCACAGTGGATAAAAGTACTGTGTAACTTGCTTCCAGAACAAATAAGGTACAGCAGCTAATTTTAGTTTTAGGTTTCAAGCAGGGGGAGAGGAAGGGGGTAAGGCAGCACCTTCCCTTTATGCTGCGAGACAGCCTTCAAGTGCGAAAGCAAAAATTCCCAAGCCGAGATCTAGTGAATGTAGAAAAGGTTCATTTTCAAAATTGCAACAGCCTGTACTTAGGTGATATTAGAAGACACCATGACAGTAAAGTAGTTTTATGCATAGCGGCTTAGCTAACATTTTGAGAACTAGTTTAGTGAAGCTATCAGGTTTAAAAATACCAAGCCACAAAGTTTTAATGAAACTATGCTTGGATCAAAGTACCATAAAGAGCATCCAAGAACTGCTTAAAAGATCCTTGAGTGGAAATTAGAATGGATCTTCAGGATTTATTCTGTAAAGCCTGTCTATTTTGACCTTTTTTCAGTCTCATATTAAGGCTGCTGAAAGTGTGTTTTGTTTGGCTAATGCTTGGGACTCGCTGCAGCTATTAGGTCTGTTAAACTGAGGCTGCCACTAAAGTTTTAGTATGCATTAATTGACTGATAAGGACTTGGGAATCAAATGGCTGAAGGAAAGGGCTATCATAGATTTATTTTTTTTCCTTTGCTTTATTTCTCTTTGCACTTCATTTACATCCTGAGCCCTATTGGTGATCCAGATTTGAATAAAGCCACAGCTTAAACAGCGATTAGATCTCAATAGCTTGGATTTTCAATGAAATTGTGGCATCGTTTTTTGCCGTGCGTATTTAGTAAGAGGTGTGAAAACTGACACCTGGTGCAACTTTATCTTTTAGAACACTGCTTCATTTTATGCATATACGTACACAAGTGCACAAAACATTTGCAGACGCACATAGATATATGTATATATAAAATCCTCCTGAAATTAGGGTATTAGTTGATAGGCCTTTGACTCTGTCAATGTCAGGGGTTAGTGGGAAACAAAGATGAGGCTAAGCAAAGCTTTGCAAGAATGGAAAGAGATAAGAAGACCTCCCCCTTCCTCAGGTTAATTTTTTAAGCGTGTCATCTAAATGTTCAAAGCAATGATCCTGTAAACGCTATTAGAAGAAGAAAGCCATCAAGAATATATAATGCAGCAAAGGTTGTTTTTTTTTTCATTCTGATGTTATTATCATTACTGTTATTATTATTATTTGGAAGCAATATGTTTAAAGTTCACCTGCTAATCCTTAAGCTGTTGATATGACAATGTCAAAAATGATGGGATTTGGTGATTCTCATTATTGTTATGTATTGTTCTTCACTGGCGTTCCATATTAATATTTATAAATGCCAGGAAAAGTAGTCTTTTTATAGATATGAGAGCTCCCAAACTCCATTTTTATTTTCTTTTTAACCAATAAACGTCTTATCCAATATAGATGATTACATTTTAGAACAAAAATTATTTCCCAAGCAATCCTCTTTATGCTGATTGTAGGTTTTTTAAACTTATTTTTCTGTGAGCAAGATGACAACCTGCAGATGTGATCTTTATTTACCACCATTCACAACAATCCTTCTTCAAATTCAAATAAATACTGATTGTGATGAATGTGATCAAACTGACACAAATACTGAAATGGGTTTCAAATTCCACCAAAAGGTACTTCAAGCTGCAGTGAAATAAAGGAAGGAATCCTAAGAAGGAATGTGGTGATTCTTGGTCACCTTCTTAATTCGAAGCCCTACATTTCTAGGGGTCCTGTTTTTCTCCCGTGTGAACTGTCACAGGGTTGACCCCCTGAGGACCAGCTCCCTCCCGCTGGCTAATTGACTGTTGGTACACCTGTCACAGAGGAGGACGGTACTTAGGGTGGTCTTCTAGGTCTTGGAAAGCCCATCTTGATTTCTCTATCCCAAATTCCTCTCCAACCTTGAGAACTCATCTGGGGGGCTCAAGGTCTTCAGCAGGGTTAGCATCCATCTGAGGAGATGAATTATCTTATGACTGATGTTCGTCAAAGGACAGTGAGGAAAGGGATTGTTGGCTGGGAGAGACATGCATCATGGGACATGAGCCTGGCCTTGACCACCTCCAGGGATGGGGCATCCACAGCTTCTCTGGGCAACCTGGGCCAGTGTCTCACCACCCTCATAGTGAAAAATTTCTTCCTGATATCTAACATAAATCTACCCTCTTCCAGTTTGAAGCCATTACCCCTCACCCTATCGCTATATGCCCTTGTAAAAAGTCCCTCTGCAGCGTTCTTGCAGGTCCCCTTCAGCTACTGGAAGGCTGCTGCAGAGCGCTCCGCTTTTTGAGATAGATCTTCCCATGGGCTCCTTTGGTACACTGTCTGGGCTTGAGTCTGGGGACATCAGATGGGAACAGGAGCAGGGGACTGTTTTGGACTTGGGGCAGGAATGAAGAGAGGAGATGGGCACAACCAGGATGATTTCTCCTGACTTGATGCATGCTGAAGGGGATGTGGCTGCTGGTTGTGCGTAGAGTGATTGTGCGAGGAGTGAGGCTGCCTAGCTTTAATGGACCGTGCCGCTGCAAATACAGAGAGACATGAACTGATGAAGAATATATTCAGGCTGGATATCAGAAGAGAGTTTGAGACTCTCAGACAACAGAGATTTGGGAATGGCCTTGGGGCAAATGCTCCAGTTCATTTGAAGCTGATGCTTGTTCAGCCTGTGAAATGGGATTGTATGACTTGGTTGCCGGGGAATGTGACGGGAAGGACTTGGTGATTAAAGGGGACCCTTCTTGTCCTCAAATGGGTTTTAGGATGTTTTAGTTTCCTATTTGGTGCTGGAGGTGCTTCCCAGAAAGTCCTGGAGCTGCTGTCATGTTTTGATGACCATGGCAATTTACACTGCTTTTCAGGCTTTTGGCATATTCTGAAGCATGTGGCCTGGTTGAAATATGTGCCCTGGAAGTGTTGTCATACTCTGCTTGTGAGGTGAAAGGCTGTGGTTTTGGTATAATCAAATGTTCTGTCTTGACCTCTCGGGGGTCTGCACTGCTTTCCTACCCTTGACAGGCAGGAAACTGGCAACCATTCATTAGAGACCCTTCCTTGAACTGTGCTCTCTAATTGACATCACATACATTGCAAAAGCCCATTTTTAGGACTTTTCAGCATTTCAAATTTTATATTTGAAGTAGCCAGTCCACTGGCTGCCTATTGCACTTTCTGTAATACAAACTGGCATACAAACTTGGTTTGAGTAAGGGACCGTATGACATGACTGCAAACTGGAGTTTGGATTTGGTAACTCAAAAAATCCCCCCATGCCTGATGCTCAATTTCTGCTGCAGGCTTGTAGGAAGATACTTGTTCCTTTTTCCTATTCCTGTCAGCTTCTCAGCTTCTCCTAAGCCACTCACTTGTGGGATCTTGCAGATCTTTTGCTTCCAAAAGACTCTGGGTTTTCCCAGAGGCTTATATTCTACAGCGTACTATATACAGACACTTATATATCCTGAGCCTGAAAGATTTCTTTCTGAACTGTTTTCCCTGCTCTTTAGTTATCTGTAAAATCAGTGTGTTGCACACACGGCCATCAGCAGAAGAAATAATGCATCAATCAATGCTGCGCACTTAAATCACACATTATACTACCTGAGCAGACCTTCTGGACCAGTGAGCACTGTGTAAGCATTCTGTTTCCAGATGCTGCTTGGTTGCTAATAGGTTTGTCGAAGAGGAGGACTTGGGATGAATTCCTCTATACCCATGGGTTTGGCTTGAGCGGTTCTCGGCATGCCTGTAAAACCAGCAGATGCTCAAGTAGATGCAGTTGAACAAAGTGGAACTGACCTTTGAAGTGGCGCCGCTGTCTGTGTGCAATGAAAACTCGGGATTGAATGCATCTCTGAAATGGTGAAACCCTTTCCGAGAACCCGTACAAAGGTATTTTTCCCCTGCATATTAAGAAATAAGTACGCTCCTGGGAAAAAAAGGGTAGTCCAACACCCCGAGCACACAGTTCAAGGGACGCATTGTTGGCAGCCACTGCGGGATCAGACAGCCTCTGCCCTGTATCAGCTAGATTCGCATCTAGCATCAGCTCCGCTAGCTGCTGTAAGGTCATGGACCCAAACCACGACAGGTCTCCCTGGAGCCTTCTCTTCTCCAGGCTGAACCCCCCCAACTCTCTCAGCCTGTCCTCACAGCAGAGGGGCTCCAGCCCTCGGATCATCTCCGTGGCCTCCTCTGGACCCGCTCCAACAGGTCCATGTCCTTATGTTGGGGGCTCCAGAGCTGGACACAGTACTCCAGGTGAGGTCCCACCAGAGCAGAGTAGAGGGGCAGAATCCCCTCCCTCACCCTGCTGGCCATGCTGCCTTTGATGCAGCCCAGGATGCAGTTGGCTTTCTGGGCTGTGTGGGCACATTGCCAGCTCATGTTGAGCTTCTCATCCACAAACACCCTCAAGTCCTTCTCCTCAGGGCTGCTCTCCTGGTGGTGCTTTTCTTCCAAGGGATGCTTCTGCCACTGCTCTGCTAATGGAGGCATTTTGGAAGCCAGGCCAACTACCTTGTCACTGATCATGGCCTGACACAGCCTGTATGTGCTGCGAGGCTGCAAGGGAGGATGTATGTGTAGTGGAAGGGCAAAAGAAAGTTGACATGAGTGCAGAGATGGAGCGACCTGATGTCCGGGTTGCTCAGTAGAAGGCTCACTCGCATCCAAGCAGGGCAGAGGGGAAGGGGAGGGCTTGGAAAGCCTTTCTCATGAGGGAAACTGATGCCCCGTTTGGACAACTTTTCTTCTTGCTTTCTGTGCTTATCATTTGTTCCGCCTATTCACAGGAGAGACTCAAGCAAAACAGAGGGCTTTGTGTTCCTCCCAGCCTGCCTTAACGAGGGGGGAGTTTCAGAGCTGGCAGTGGGGAGCGTGTGCTCACACACCATGGAGAGGAGACCTGCGCCACCAGGCTGCAGCCTCAGGGCCCAACTGCCCACCGGGGAGGGGACAGCTGGGAAACTGAGGGCAAAAATAAAAAGGGAATTTTGTGGCCAATCCACAGCCTCTGAAATGGGAGTTTCTTAAAGATGATACTGGGAAATACTTTCTGCTTGTGAAGGTGTTGAAACCCTGAGCCAGCCCCAAAGGCTCATGGATTCCCCTTTCATCAGAGGTTCTGTGCAGCATCTCCCAGGGATGCTCTAGACACATTTGTACCTCACAGGAGGTCAGTCCCCTTCAGTCCTGCTTGTTTATGGCCAGTTTGCCCATAAATCCCAAAGGCACAGATTGCCAGAGGCAGAGGCTTATTCTCAGGAAGCAGAATTACATATTTATTCTCCTCTTGTTCTAAACAAGAAGTCGTTGATCTGATCGTCAGTTGCCTGACCCAGAATGGTTGCTATTAAATAGTTAAGGCCATCGATCCTAGCAAATAAAAATGCGTTTGAAATCAGGATCGCTCTGAGCGTAGGTAGACCTGACAGGTCAGTCTATAGCAGGGCATCTTTAATGTGTCCTCCTAGAAGACCAATGTTTCTTTTCTGCCAGCGGTTCAGACTTGTGTGGGTTGGGTGGTTGAGTCACATTCATTTTGCTCCTGCTGCAGACAATGGACATTTCAAAGAAAACAATGACGATTTCTTGGAATAAAATTTGCTTGTAAAAAGAAAAAAAAGCTCAGAGCCATTTGCTGAGCTTTTATCATCACACTTGGGAGCAGAAAGGAAATTGGCCGTATGCTGCCTGTGAACAAAGTGCTTTTCACGCCCTTCTTGAAATCCACCCAGGTTTGGCCAAGTTATCAGTAGCGTGCATGTTCTTTAGAGGTTTGTTGAAATTTGGCTGCTTCATTTCTCTGAAGGCATAGTGTGCACAGCGCCTGCTCTGGCCCAAGGCTGTTGAATGGGAGAAGGCTTTTTTTTTTCCCCCAGAACATGCCCGATTTAATTCCCTCGCATTGACCGAGCACATCTGAGGTTGGCCAGTGAGTGAGCCACCAAAGGGCCCAACCACTTTGTTCCATATGAACAAACTGCTCTTTATTTTTCCCTCCCAGGTTTCTTTTTTTGAGTAATACACAGAAAAAAACAGTATCTTAGATAAAATCTGGCCGATTACAAATCTAGGTTATGAACAAACTTAAAATGAGTGTTCAAGTTGCAATATTGAGCACTCAATAGCTGAGGAGCTCTCAGAACTCATGCTGCCTTTGCAGGCTTAATTTGCCTTCCTCCTGCCTATGGCTTATGATAATTTTTAATTACCCCATCATGCGATATCTTTTCCCACAGGATCCTTGCTCCTTTGCCACACAGGATGGACAAAGATCTCTTAACAGGTATCCAGTTAGTTTTCCTTTTTATGCGTATCCATCACCTTATCCAAAGCCAGAAGTAAATATGGGTCTACTAATTAGAAGATAGATTTTAAACAGCAAAAGAATTTCACTTTTGATTCATACCACATTGTAAGTAGGGCCCACCATGGGAACAGGGAAAAGAGAAGGCAGCCGTAAAATCTGACTTTGACCAGAGTGTTAGCAACCATTTGTGCTGTAGATGGCCTCGAGACTGTTTGCCTTTAATCATTTAACTTTTTATAAAACTGGAATGACAATATACCAGTATCCGTCTGGAAAAAGTCAACCTCTTTATTGCTTGAGAAGTGTTGCAATACGACGGTGATGAGGTCCTGTATAAACCAAGATAGGCAGCAAAACTCTGTATTTAATACATGCCCGGCACACAAATAAAATGTGAAAAATGTTTCATTTTGGTCTTTAAGTAACAGAGGGAGTCAAGGAGGAGGTAGCAGGAAGCTTAGAATTGGAAAGTGATAGCTTTGGCAGTGCAGTGCAATGACTGAAAATGACATCTTCCATACGCCCAATTAAAATTCATACCTTTTAACCTTTGCAGCCATCTGAGATCTGTATCATTAAGACTGATTCAACAAGATGCCTTGATATTCTAAATTATTTGTATGCCTGGTATTCCAAATAAACATTTGTGAAATTCATTTCAAAAGATGTTAACACTCGTGAAACCCATGTGCCCCAGAGGGATTATATAAATTTCCATGTCAAATATTTGAAGCAAAGCACTTGTACAGAAACAGTGTTTTTTGTGTTTTGATGCCTTTCATTTCCATAAACTAGATTACTTTCTGAAATTACTTTCACACAGAGAACAGTTTCTATTGAATTCCAGTCAGTGAGCTCCTTGGAGTGTGATGTGAATAAAATATTACTGGGTTATGTAGCTTCCAGGATGCATATGCATCTGTGCTGTATAAGCAGGGCAAACCAAGTTTGGATTTTATCTTGAAGTGGGTTCACGCACAGAGATTTACTGTCTTAGAGTAATTGCTAAACAACCATTTCATTTATAGCCTAACAAGGAAGCTCTCTAGATTTCTGTCTCCAGCCCCTCTACCTGGCTAACAATGACATGATCTCCCTCGGTAAGCAGAGATTTGCTGGCAGGCAGCAATTCCTGGCTGTCAGTGGTTCTTGAACAGAAAAGTTTTATCTGCCGCTTGCAAACACTGATTCTGCCAAAAATTCACACGCGCCCATACACACAAAAATAGATCTGAGCAAACATTGCCTCCATTGTGCTTGTTTTGCCAACCCTGTGAAATGATCAAATACCAGGTATTTAAATGGGAGATGGAAGGAGAATTTTGCCGAGGGTGTAGGGGAGGGAAGCAGCTGTGAGATTAAGTGTTTTTACATAAACTACACACACACACAACCTCCATTGTTATATAATGTCCCCCATGCGGGTGTCTTAGGTCAGCTTCTGGACACGCTTCTAGAAATGGGGGTGAAATAGTAACTTTGGTGAAAAACTCGGGGTTCAGCCCTGGATCCTCTGAGTACTCCTCAGTAAGAGCATAGCTAAAGCTGGGTGGGCTTGCTAGGCACCCAGGAGAAACACCTTGCTGCTCGGATTTGTACTGTGTTTTGCAGTTATTGAGTACACGGAGCTCCCTCATTTACATCAGTAGAAATTTCACATGTGGAAGTTCAGGAGCCGGGTCGTCGCAGCCAAGACTGAATGCTGGGTCTGAGCTGTTCTCTCCTGCTGTGGCAGCTGTCCCTCTGCCCAAAAAGCAGATGCACGCCCTGGTTTGGGGTATGTAAAGATTCATTTGCAGGCCAGTTCGCATTCGGTTTGCTTGTCTCGTGGTAATCCTGGGGTCATATCCTCTGACCAGCAGCAAGCAACAGATTCCCTTACTTTAGCCTGGAAGTGTAGAATTGTTGCGGGTGGCTATTAGGGGTGCAGAAGAGGAGTCAGCTTGTGCACACAGGGCTGGGTTTTGCAAATGCCACAGCTGAAATAAGCCTGCCGCTTTGAGCTAGCATGGATGTGGGCCCATGAGAAAGGAAATTTGCTTTCAGCTGGCAAGAGAGGCGAGGTTTTTCATGTTTTTCTGCGGAACTCAAACCCGTGCAGCCCCGAGTGGTGAGTGAAGGAGGAGTGAATTACAGGACAGGCAGAGATGTGATGATATGAGCCGCTGATTGAACCAGTCACAGCTCTGATGAAGCGGTGGTTCTCTTGTATGTTGGGATTTTTTCCTTCTTTCAGTTTATAACAAACCAGAAAGCTCCTGCTGTCCTTGACAAAGTCAAAACTAGGGGCAGAAGGTCTTTTTCTGTCCTTTATTGATTTATCCTTCTTTCCATTGACTCACTGTTCCAGGACGTGGACTCCAGGCCAGCACTGGCTCAGGACAGCAGCATCTTATTTCCCCACGTGTCACCTGCTGTTTTCTGCTCCCCTCCTGGCTGTGTTCAGACGGATCCTTGATAAGGAGAGCGGAGGTGAGTAAATGCTGGTACATCTCATAGCTGAGGTTAGCAGACTACAACATTCCTATATTTAGGATGTTTTAAACATTTTGTTAAATATGGCTTCTATGTAGCAAAAAAACAGTAAATGTTGAAGGAGTTCATCCAGGGAAAAATGCAGGCTGAAACCAGTGGCACTGAAAAGCAGAGCCTCACAGAAATGTCCCAAAAGACTTCGGGCTTCATTCTCCTCTGCAGTGGCTGTTGATAGGCTTAAAGCAATGCCGAGAATGTGGAAGACCTGCTCCAGGCACAAGCCAAGTGGGTGGTTGCACCCACAGAGGGGAACAAGATGTCCACAGCTCTGCTGTCTGTTTGGTTTGGGCAGGGGCTGCTGAGGGAGGGTGAGAACAGAGAACAGGAGCAGGAAATCCAGCTCTCAGGTGTCTCCTGGCTCTGCTCCTCCTTCTGCTCCTCCCCGTGGCTGCAGTCCTTTGGCTCTGGTAGCAAAACCTGTTTCGCCTGAGTGCAACGAAGCCCATATTGCTCAAAAGAAACATCTGCCAGAATGTCACTGCTGGCTCCCATGCACATGACTTGGTGAGAGCTGGTGGAGAGATGCGCCACTGCACCACATTTCTGTTGAGGAGACCAGGAGAAAGGTCCCCATGCTACACGTAGCCCCCAGGGCATTCTGCAGCCACATGGGTTCCATCCTTTTCAGGCTGCAAGGCTTTCTTCCCTTCTCATTCTTTTCCAGCAAGGATACCTGACTTGATTGGGACAGGATGCAGCTCTGCTCTTGCTCAGACACCAGTCCACAAACTCCTTCCTAACCATTCCTCACCACATAAGGCTGACAATGCAGGGACCAATGCGTAGGAATAAGGGGAGCAGAGCTTTGATGTAGGAATACATTAAATACAGCCTTCCCTCCCTTTCAGAGATCCACCAGTTCCCACTGACACAGCTCACCTGAAGGAGCTGCAGGGAGAGGATTTTTTTCACTGGTTAGTGAAAGATAAAAAGCTGAATCCCAGCAATTGCCAAAGAACATCAAGCTAAGAACTAAATAAGGTAAAAAGAAATGGACTTCAATATATGCTCAGTCTTTGGTGCATTTCTTTAATGCCAGTCTTTAGGGGCAGACTTTGCAAAAATCCCCAATTATTTTAGCTGGTTAATCTGGTCCAAAGTAGGCTGTTGGCCAGCCTGTATGCTCTACGTATGATCTGGCTTAGCTAATCTGATAAATTCCAGTTTATTCTCTGGGTAGGTCCTGCAAATCCAGGACTATTTTAATTAGAGAAGCTGGGCAGCGACAGTTTATTGGGCAGTGGAGGTAAATTCGCAAGTCCTTGGGTCAGCGCTCGCCAGAGACGCAGGTCATTTGGGTTAACGAGTTACCACTGCCCTAAATGATGGGTTTTCCTTCATCTCACTGCTGTTAGGCTGTTTTTAGCTTGTTCTTACAGATGAGCAGACCTGAGAATATTACTGACCTCAGTCTTGGTCTGTGGTTCTAGCACAAAGCACTTTTTGCTCAGTTCTTTCTATTTTCCAGCCTTGGTTATGCTGCCTTCTGCACCTCTTTGAACTTAAATACAAAATGAGAATTGATTTCTAAGAGAGAGGATTTGGCTCTTTAGTTTTCTTCATGTTATTTCTTTTGCAGTGGAGCCTGCTGAGAGAAAAATTCCAGCCTGTAGGTACTGTATCCCCCTTGCAGACAAGAGTTTGGGCCATGAAGATTTGTGGTCAGGGGAGAACAGGACAGACAGAAGAAACCTACAGGCCATGTTTCCTTGAGCAGAAAGGTCCTGGCACGAGGAGGTAGAGCTGGGATGCTCTGCCTTCAGCCACCTTCTCTTCCTCATCACAGAGCAGGCAGCTTCTATTGCACCCAATATAGCTCTATTTTTACTGGCAGGGGCCAACCATATAAAATAAGGTCTCTTCAAGCCCATTTGTCATTCTTTCTATCTGACAAACTTCATGTCATTAAAATTGAGGATGAGGTGCACAGAACTTCACGATTTCCAATGCAGATCATTTGCCAGTATGCAAAAGCTTCTGTTATTTTTCTTCAGAAGGATAAGTGAAATGTGCCTATATCGGGACAAGAGACTATAAACGAAGCTGAAATAATGGAAGATCACTCAAAAATTCTCCACGCTTGGAAATATTTCCACTTGCATTTGTAACGCTGAAGGAAGTAGATTTTTATGTAAGAAACAGGCTGCAGAATAAGAACATCTATGTCCTAGTCCTATCTCTGCCCTAGACTTCCTGCAAAAAAAAACCCTTCCTGGCTGGTTTCTCTTTGCTCTCCTGTGAAATGAAATTCCTTGTCCTCTTTTCAAGCAGAGCCACTTGTGAAAGGTTTGGATTTGTGTGTGCAAGGTGCTGCTGCAGGGGTGAAAGAGCAGGCAGGGAAATACTGGAACAGGCTTCCTAAAGAAAGTGAACTAAAAAGCAGCCCAGCGCTCTGGAAGCTGCAATTCTCTGGGTACAGAGACGATGTCCTTGCATGAAGGATGGGTGGGGGGGAAGGCATCTTAGCCCCATTGCCACCCCGAAGGTGGGAGCACAGAGCCAGGCTTATTCCTTAGCACATGTCTCAAAAAACTGTATTTTAAGGAAAGCCAAGAAGGAACTGGGGTTTTGTTTTCTCTCCTGACTTTGTCCCGGTGCTGGAGTATTTTGCTGATGTGGTGGAGGACGCTAACACCTTGATGGGCCCCATCTGTTCCAGCGAGGAAAGTACAGCTGAATGCTTCAAGGGTGCCCGGGTGCAGCTTGGGAACGCTCCTTGCTTTATCCATGGTGAAGCAGTTGGCATCAGCCTTAGCTCCCTGGCACCCAGAGGGGGGAAATCCTGAGGTAAATTCGAGTAGACGTGATGTTAGAAAAGAACTAACCGTTAGGGCAAGTCGGGGTCGCCAGGTCTCCCAGCAGGGACAGGTGCCTGCCACTCTGCGCTTGGCCGGCAGCCAAGGACTTAGCGGTGGGACTCATGCCAGTCACGCATGAAGAGCAGACACAAGGCTGGATCCGCCGCCGCTCCGCTCCACCGCAGACAATAAGGAGTTTCCTTTGCTCTCCCTGCCTTTCCCCGTGCGTGAGTTGTTTGTGTTTGTGTGCAAATGCAGGGTCGCTGGTGCCCAGGTTGCTATGTGGCATCTCCAGGGCGAGCAACGCCGGCGCTGAGGATGCCGGAAGATGCTGTGAAGCCGGCGGTGACCCTTCATGATGCTGCCACAGCCTGGAGAATATTCTGCACGTCCCCGTCTGGCGAAGGGGGTGGGGGCAGCAGGAAGAGAGTGAAAACGGGCCTCCAAAGTCAGAACTGATTTCTGCGGCTATCTGCACGTACAAACTGGTATTTGCATATGCAAGTATCCAGCTGTGCATTCATGCCCTTGCTTATGCCGAAGCAAAGCCAGGCGTGCGCATGTTTAATGGATCCTGCTCAGAGCTCGCTCCCTGAAATCATGGTTGCTGCTTCCATACTTCATCATGGGAAGTATCTAAAGTATCTGAAAATCCAGCTGGCACATCATATGATAACTGGAAGCTTTTTCTCTAGCCTCGTATTTTTGACGTTGTTTGTTTGCCATCCCCAGATCTTTAGAACATTCTTTTAGTACATTCTTTTTAGTAGAAAACACTGAATATTTTTCTGCCATATAACACCGAGCATCTCTGTGGGCACTCTGAAAGTTGCGCCCTATGCATTTCAGAATGGTACAGGTAAAGAAAAGGCGAATCCATGCAAGTCACAAAGAAAAAAATATTTTTTTTCTCTTCCTACCACCGCTTTTCCCCCTTCTCTGCCTTCCCTTCTCTCATCTGCTAAATGAGATGTTTCCACAGTTTCATTCAACGCAGGATGGCAGTGGGAGAGCTTGGCAGCCATGGGAGCAAATGACTTACAACCAAAGGACAGCTTGAAAGGCAAACATGCGATTCACTGAACGTCTGGCAATCCGGAGTCTGTCAGCGGCCCTTTCCAACTCGCAGCTAAGGAGCACTGGACAGTCCCTTAAATAACACACATTTTTCTTTAGCGTAGCAGCTGACCATGCTGACTTCTGTCATCTCTTACATCTTCTCCTATTTTCTTTTGCATTTTCCATGTGTGTTGTTCTGCTGATCCCAGTTCTGAGGGGAAGCGCAGCAATACAGCTGCTGTGCATTTCTTTGTTATTTCTTTTCCTGCCTTGGCACCTGTAGCCACTGTAACTAAGCACTTTACAGTAATCTTAAAAGCCTTCCAAAAATACTGTGACTCATTAAAACTGACTCAATAATAAAATCGATGGCAGCCTTCTATTCCTTCTGGAAAACTCATCTGCCCTGCAGTTCCAGACAAAAATAAACTAGATAGTTTTAGGTTTGGGTTTTTTTTCCCCAAAGCTTGACTGAAGAAATAAATAAAGTCTTATGTGATGTCAGGGCTGCCAGACTTTAAATTTATAGGTGTTATTCCTGTGCACACATATACTGTTTCTGTACTTTTTCTTTATTGTCAGTCCTAAATCCAAGATTGTGGAGTTTGAGAAAAGCACTGAGCCAGTGTTGTAGCAAATATTGAATAAAAGGGAGTGATAGGGAACAGCTTTGTCACAGCAGCATTTACTAGACAAAGAGCTGCAGTCTCTGCAGGTGGAATGCGCACAACCACATGTATCATCCATAAGTGTGCTTGCTCCAGGCAGAGACACAAGCGTGGAAAGCATCAGGACAACCGGCTGGTGCCTTCAGCTCCACTCCTGCTCCACCCTATGACCTGTGGGGTGAACATAAGCCGGTTGCTAGTAATACGTCTACACAGCATGGTAAGGAAGAGGAATGAGAGTAATCAAGATATTTTGTGACCCATGCACGCCTCTCGTCCATGTTGCCAAGCAGTCGGCAAGACACAAAGCATCTGCAGTGTGCTAAGAAAGAGCTGGTCTTATGGTGTCTGCTGATGGACTTAGACGTGGCAAGCTTAGCTCTGCTGGGGCCCAGCTGGTCTGCCCACACAGATGCACAGGCTGGAGGTGCTGCACTCTCCATCTGCAAGAAGGGGTGAGCACAGTCTGGATCTGCCTCCCAGCAGAAAAAGCAGCTCCCACCGCTGCTTAGCCGGTAGCGTGGCCACAACTCAGATCTGCACACCTGGGTGCACCAGCGAAACAGGATCACACTGCTGACCTCCTTAGCAAAGATCTTCAAGATCAACAGAGAAAACGTTCTGTCTAAGAGCTGGAGATTATCTGGTTTAGAGTGTCTCTTTCTGCAGGATGGAGTAATTTTACATCTTTTTTTTGTGCAAAGAAGAAACCAGAAGATTATTTTCTTTCTTCAATGTCCTAAAACTCCTCAGGGCTGCTTATCTCCAATTGTGCTTGTCAAATACGCCCTTCTGCTATGCACTCTTCAGGGGAATGCATTTAAGAGCTTAGAAGATCCAGCCAGGAGAGGGGACTGGTGCCCATATGACTTATGTGATGAATGCACACGCAGCGAGACAATACCTACAATGGTGCGCTGAGAAAGACCTGTGCTACTCATAAAACCAAAGAATAAGGCTCAAATGGCTTTTAGGAAGCTATGTAGTCCATGTCCCAGACCCAGTACCCAAGAAAACCAAAATCACTCCTGCTAGCTATTTCCCCAGCCTGTTCTTAAAGGTCTCCAGTTTAGAAGAAACTGTACTACCACCAGCCTAGTTCACCGCTTCTCAATTTGCACTCTGCAGAGATTTCCTACTGCCTAATTCATATTTTCCTTTGCATCTTAATTCTGTTTCTTCCTGTCCTATCCAACTTGGAAATGCACAGCAGACTGGTCCCGTCTACAAACTGCACAAAAATGCCTTGCGTGGGACTGAGGTAACGTCAGTCACAGACCTGAATTCCAAAAGGTACGTAAAATAGTATTTCAACACTGACATGTTTTTCTGGAAAAAAAAGAAAAAGAGCTCAATTACTCCTCTCTAAATTTTTAACAGCTATTAAGCTTGGGCTCTAGCTTCCTACCCACCTCCCAAATTACTAGCTGATTTGCCTTGTCAGCCAGCAGGCAGGTCTAGGTCCCCTGTCCTTGACTTCAGTGCAGCTGACCCAAAACGTTGGCTGAGATTTCTGGAGCTGCCAAACCCTCCTGAAAAGTTGAGCAGGGAGTAATGCCTTGATCCAACAGCATACTCAGGTGCTGCGGCTGCCAATGGTTTCTATTACTGCTCCAGGCTGTAAGCAATTAGAAAACGCCTACCATCAAAATGAGCATTTTTAGTAGTAAACTTTGTGCCATGAAGACAAATGTGGAAATCACAAGACCTAATTACATCTAATTGCCAATCCATGGGAAACACTCCAGTGAACTGGCACTCTGCAAAGGGAGGAGACAAGCAGCATTGTTTTAAAACACAAATATACCAAACATGTAATTAGCTAAATACCCACACACTCTTCTAGCCACTTGGTTTACTCTGAATCAGAGCTCCTCTGAGTGCTGAACATGGGGAAGGCATCCTCAAATGGTAACTACTTCTTTCTTAAAAGGGTTTCAAAGGATCATCTTAGCAGGTAAAGATCAAATCTAAATATACTTTGTGATTTCCTCAAAGGTTGCCTTGAGTCACTGGTTCTTTGCGGGCATTCCGAGGCTCCATCGACGTGTTGTCGTTAGCAGGAAAGCTCAGCAAGAGCCCCCCTGGCGATTTTCAGGGAGCAGCTCGTTTCCGAGTGATGGAGCATCTGCTTCCTGTTGGTGGAGTGTTCAGGGACATGTCATGAGCACGTTATTTACCTTGACTCTCCACATGGCTTACCAGCTTTGAAACATTTGTTGTTTCAAACGCAGCTTGCCCAAAGTGGGATTCACCTGCACTGCACTGATGCTGCTTCCCCATGAGTTGGTATTAAATCCCATGTGCAGAAGGGTTTGATGCCACAGCTTGCTCTGGCCATGGGACAGCCAGCACATGGCTCAGCAACACCGGTGTTAAGGGGTGATGCTGGCCAGCCATCCTGGTCATATGTCGGGTGAAAGCGTGAGAAATCAGCCCCACATTTCTGTCCCCAGGCAGCTCAAACCAACCCAGGGCTTATTTTAGCCTCCTCTTACAATCCCCTTCCTCTTCTTCAGCCGAAATATCTGGCCCAAAGGATTAAAATGGCCTTTTTCCCAACAAGACCATGGGGAGGCTAAGATATTACAAGGCATCTGATTTCCTTTAAGGAAGCAGCTGGGTAGAGCCATCCCTCTAAAGTGTTAGCTCACTGTGGCCCATGCTCCGCCAGCCCGGCTCTGTGTTGAACTGGACCCTGGTACACAGTCTCGCTGCAGCATATGTGCTAATCTAAATGTTATAATAATATAGTAGAGGTATAAGAATGTAGGTTATTATATTATAGGGTGTATGTATACTATTACTAAGTAATAATACTGCTACCCTCCACGCACCGTCCCCTCAGGGCCGCCAGGGCAGGAAGCAGCGCACACAAAATGGACACCACCCCCTGGCCCTGAGGGGAGGCCTTACCACAGCTGCATGGTGCAGGACAGGTTGTCGGCTGGGGTGTTTCCTCACCAGCGACAGGTGCTGCTGTGCAAGGAGCCATGCCAACTGTGGGGAAGACAGAGAGGTGAGGGCTGGGCTGTGGCTGGCATGACAGGCTGCAATGGTGGGGCTTGTGTCCTCCACCTGCATGGCCGCATTTCCAGTGTCCTCCATGAGTAAGAGCTGTGGTGCCTCAGTTTCCCCAGCTATGAGGGACATGATGCTGTTTGCCACACATTGAGAGGTTTACCAGTAACAAATATAGCCCAAAAAACTCCACAGTGAGCAAAGTGTGGTTTGTCTCCCCATCTTTGTTCATCTTTGTGTCCCTCTGTTTTCAGGTTCAGCCACAGCAAACCTGTGGTGACACCTCCTTGGACAAGCTACCACCAAGTGCAGGTGAGAGGACTGAAACTGGGGCTGAATGCCCTTTTTCTTTTTCTTTTTCTTTTTCTTTTTCTTTTTCTTTTTCTTTTTCTTTTTCTTTTTCTTTTTCTTTTTCTTTTTTTAAATCTTAGCAGCTCCATTCCCTGTATGGCACAGTTACATCTGGCTGGTTTTGCTCATTTTCAGTTTAATGTAAATACCAGCCCTGGAAGTCATTTGGGAAGCTTGCATATGCTAATAATTTGTGGCAGAATTATTATTATTTTTTTACATTAAACAATAATATTGATATTTTCAAACTTTGCATGCCAAACACTGAAATTGAATTAAGTATTGTTTAAAATAACAATAATATAAATTTGTTTTAAATGAATTTAGTGTCATTTCATTGTTTGAAATGTAATGTGTGAAAATATTACTGCTGGGGCAAGAGTAAATATCTAAGTCTATTAATTTTATTGAAGTAGTGGATAGATCCACATGAACTATTTCTGTGTGTGTTTGGTTAATATTTTATTGAAAATTGGTGTTAGCTCTAACTAATGAAAATCCAAACTCACTTCACATATGAAGGTGTAAAATGCATCCAACAACTTAATAACCCATTAACTGCAATGGAATTTTTTATGCTAAAATTTTAAAAAAGGCGTTTCTGAGAGGTGTATAAAAAGTGGAAATAGCCAGTACAGTCAGCCCTTGCTCCGAATGCTCAGGGAAGGTTAAGGAGGATGTTCATCCGAGATCCCTCATTGTCCAGAAGTCGCCAGCATCAGTTGTTCGAAAGGATGGCGCAAGAAAGCCCAAAGTGATGACAATGATCTGAATGTGTACTTCTTAAATATAATGCTTTTCATGTGTCAACGTTGGAGCATTTTGCAAAGGGCAGTGCAGTTAGCTCCATGTTACAGGTGGTGAAACTGAAGCACGAAGTAGGGATGTTATTTGCCTGGGCTCACCCTGTCAATGGCCAGCGGTAGAACCAGGAACAAATCCCCGTCTCTTGACAGCTAATCCAGTGCCTAAGCCAAGATGGTCTCCTGCTTCAGGAAAATGCTTCCTTTGTAGGTAGCACTTGAGCACATGTTGAAGTCAAGGGGACTTAAACGTCTGCTCAAAGTTAAGCCTATACTTAAGTACTTTCCAAACAGAGGGTAAACTTAAACCCAAGTTAAAGCGCTTTCCTGAATCCGGGCAAAATCTGTCCAAAGCGCTTGATTCTTCTAACTGCCATAATTAATGGTGTGGAGAAGTTGAATTCTAGAGATTCCTCTCTCTTTCCATCTCTTGCTTTCTTGTTAGGTTTTTCAGAATGAAGGGGACGTAAGGAGGCGGTTTCAATTTTTTAGCAGTCCTCCTAATTCTAGCTCTGCATGTTCTTATCTTGATGAAATTTCAGTGTTTATTATTACTGTTTTACTGTGGATCCTGCTATACTTGAGACTTGCACGCTTTTACAATGCTTGAGACTTGCGTGCTTTTAGTAATTATCAAATCTCAAATCTGTGTAATGTGAATAAATGTGTTTGTTAGGAGAGGACCAAACAGCCTTAACAACACAGTGAAAAATAACAGGAAGCCTAAAACAGTATCATGTTGAGTTTGTTGACTTTAGCAAAAACACGCCCTCGCTGCTGTGTGGCTATGTATTTCTGAAGTTATGAAATTGCAGTCATGGCAGATCAGAGCACGTATCTTGTTTGACAGAAGTGAGGGTGAATATCAAAGTGGTATTCTTCCTTCCAGCAAATTAAAACTGCAGGGTTTACGCAGTGCTCCACTCAAGAATCCCATCAGAAGGCAACTTATTTCTGTGTAACACCGATAACAGTTCAGTCGCGCCAGTGCAGACTTGAAGAGAGACATGTGTAGCCTCAATCACAGACGCAGACAGTTTGATCTATGGGATGATTATAGAGCAGAAGAGTTGTTACCTGTTAACCTGGGTTCAAAATCTCAACTGGTGCTTGGGGTATTGCCTAGGTTTCAACCAGGGACTATAAAAAGCAGCAGGCTGTATATCAGAGCCCAGGCCTTCAAAGCCTCACACATTCCCTGTTACTGCAAAGCTGCCTAGAGCTGGGAAGAGAGCTTGCATGTACAACCATTCAGGATTCATCTCGCCCTTAACTGAGTAGCTAGTTAACAAATGTTAACACAATTAATGGTTTCAGCCCTCCTGTAAGAAAGGCAAAGAGAGGGTCCACAAACTGTACATATGTTTTCATGGCCAGCAGTAACTCATGCTGGTGTCTAAAGCAGGTGAGATTAGTAGGGCAGGACAACTCAAGGGTTTGGACACGTAGAATGCTGGCAATTTCTTTAAAAGAAGGTGTAGGCATTATCTGGAATTTGCATTGCTCACCAGTGAGAAGGGATTTAGGCCTGAGCAGGTAAATAATAGCCTTGAAAAAGGTATATGGAGTGAAATGGAATGTGCTAGCCATGGAAGAAGGGGTAGATCAGGTAAAAAAGCCATGTCTTGAAGGATAGGAGATGAAGGTCTAAAGTTAGGGTATGAAACTGAGAGGATCTTGTACAGTAAGGGAAAGAAATAATAAAAGGCTCGCTAGACATATAAATGAAAAGAAAAAGAATGAATGGGTCTACCACACAATAAGCGTGGGTTAGGAATTAGTATGTGTCATCCAGACATTGAAGGGACATTACCTCAACTTTCCCTAGGGATGAAGATGGCTAACGGGAATGAGTGACTAGAACTGGAGAGGGTCATGTGCAATATGCAGAACTCCAAGCGCTTCTTGTGTTCAAGTCTGTAAGGATCAGATCAGTCCCAGGAGAGAGAAGGAACTGACACATGAAATCGCCGTCCCTGTAGCAAAGATTCTCAATAACCTGTTCAAAGCCTGAGTACTGTGCCCTAAGCGTTTGACTGGAAAGTAGCAAACACAGTACCTGTAATAAAGGATGGAGCAGCTGTTGAAAAGTGATTAGGGAAACTCCTGGCTGTACCTCAATACTATGCAATGCTTTAGAGCAGCTTTTAAAATAACTGAACATGTGAAGGCACATGAAAAACGGGATAAATGGAAGATGGGTTTGTGAGAGAGAGGTTGTGCTGGGCTTCTTGGGGAGCTTTCTATGAGCAGAAGTCACGAACAATGGGATGCGCCAGTCTAACTGGGTTGCTCTGAAGAATTGAATATGTTGTGCTGTACAGGGAATTTGTGATGACGATGGAGAAGGTGAGGATTAAAACCAGTGTTCTGTCATGTGGCAAGAAGTGGTCAAAGGGGCAAGGATGGAAGGTGACTTGGGAAGAAGAAATGAGGAACTGGAGGCTGGTTATGGAGATGCTTAAGTTAATGAAATACACTGCTGATAGAAAATTTGGGAGGACTGTTGATTCAGATCAACTTTCAGAATTTGGGTATTGTGAAGTACAAAGTCAATGCACATTGGGACCAATAACAGAAGTTGCTGCTTTAAATCATGGACTCTTCAGCTTGAAAGACAGACATAGCGAAAGACTGTGTTAAATGCTTAGGGAATGAAGATGGGCCACTATGCAACCTGGCTGTGAACAGAACAACCACAATCCTAGAATATATCCATTTTATTGCAGAACTATAGTAATGTTAATATTGTTGAAGAAGACACGAAGGAAAACCTGAGTGGGACAGTTGTGGTTACCCATGTTTAAGATTCAGACTGGCAGAGTTACTGGGGTGACTGGGGAAATGGAGAACCTCTTTTATGAAAGAAGGCTGAAAGAGCAGGGCTTGTTCAGCCTAATAACATGAAGGCTGGGAAGAGTTAGGCCTGCTCTCCAGAAATGCATCGGGGGGGTAAACACTAGGGAGGGATAAGAGCTATATAAGCTGAAATGCTGGCACAAGAACAAATAGGCAGGAACTGGCTCTGAATAAATCAAGGCTGGAAGTTAGAGGGAAGCTTTTAACTGACAGAGGAGAGGGGCTCTGCAACAGTGTGATCGGGACAAAAAAAAATCAATAGTTTTTAAGATGGTGTTTGATAAACCAATGAAACCTGTGCAGTTTTATTCCTTGTGGTGTGAAGAACCAGACTCAATGACTTGGAACAGCCCTTTGAATTCTACAGTGAATTTAACATCCTAAGATGTGTACGTCAGATAGCGCATGTTGGAGTAATTGTTTCAGGCTCTCTGCAGCCTCTGGCAAGCTCTGGCAGTAGCAGCACAGTAGAAAGGTGGAGCAGGGCAGGAATCAGTTCCTGTTCACTGCTACAAGCAATGTAACTACCTACAAAGTCACTGAGAGCAACGGTGCTTGTGCTGTTCTGGAGCCCAGTATTTATCTTCACCAACGGAGGCTTCCTGCATCATCCGTGGTGCCCGTCCTCAGAACAGTGACTCTTCCCGTGATTAGATAGTAGGAACTGAATCCCACCAGTCCGCAAAGCATCTGGAAATCGTCACCTGAAATACTCTGTTCTGCAACACTTTCTTGGCTCTGGTAAGTCCAGCAGATAATCGAGGCAGGTTAGAAATAGATGTTATCATAAAAGGCTGCAACCAAACTGTGACATATTTAACTCCAAGTTTCCCTGTACCCTACAAACATTTCCAAGTACCCTACAGATGTTTTTAGCCCCTCAGAGAGTGTTTCTCAAAGAAAACCCCCCTGAGACTGCATGAGTTCTGCAATCTGCTGTATTCTAAAATGATCAATTAAAACACTAAGTTTGCATAAGGTAAAGATAATCTGATGCAAACCACCTGAAGGTCACAGAGCCTGAATATAAGGTCACCAAGGGTTCTCTAGGTTCATGTCATCAGGTGGAAGAATAACGATGGATGTGTTTTGACAATGTTTATGTTTAATTTAACAATTAACACTGGCCTCACCTATTGATCTTTAAGCAAACATTCGTTACGGTGCACAATGACATTGTAGTTAGCAACTTCGGATTGTATTAGTGGCAGTTTCAGCTGAGCTGCATTAGGAAATGCTAATTGCAACAGTCTTGAGGAAGGAAAACTGAAACAAAAGGATAGCCACACGTCTTTGATGAATGTCCCTGCTCTGGACAGAAATGCCATTTACAGAGGCCTTAGAGGGGAAACAGCTCTTTTCTTTTTCCTACTTGGGTGACACATAGTTAAGTCTTATCTCATTGCCAACCCTGAGTGAGATTGATCATTTTTTAATCTACCAACCATGATTTAACCCACTTTCACATTGGTGTGAATATCACCAGTCTTCAGCTTTCATTATTCCACTGTAGGAGCATGAAAGTTTTCTGGCAGCGAGCACTGAGGACCCTGAACGGGCAAGCACTATAAGAGGCTCAAAGTATAGCGTTAGGCCAGCCTACAGACAGAGCAATACTACATGCAAGGCCCTGCTCTCTTATTGTCAGTACTATCCGTACGCCAGGAGAGCTCAGAGGTGGAGTCCAAAGCCATTTGCTGCCTCCATCTCCAAATACGCATGTCCACCTTCTCGCTTGTGCCCACTCCAGAGTTCTTGTAGCTCTGCAGTGAATTGAACCTCAGCCCTGGAAATAATTAAAATTTGACCATATCAACCAATATGAAGGAAGAGGAAAAATGCAGCCCTGTCCTTTACTGGCAGCTGTGCTGTTGTAGATTGGCTTAAACCAGTCCTGAAACGAGCCAAGAGGCTGTGCTGTGCGTGCTTTACACTGCCAAAGCAAGAGGAATTCCCTGGGCAGATTTCAGGTGAAGGAGTTAGGAGGCTTGGCAAAGGGCAGGAGGAATTAAACTACAGAATTGAGGAGATGCATCTGGTCACAAACAACATTAGTGGTGCAGGCAAGAGAAGCAGAGCCCACTATTTAGCAGTCTCAGCTCAGTGACTGTATCCTAAAAGTCTTAACCATTTTAAAGTCATGTGCATTGGTTGTGTCCACTCTGGACCCGTGATGGCAAGTGATTGAGTTAACGTTTCTTAGCAAGTTACCCCTCATCAGCTGAACCATAATGATGGCTTCTGTGAAAGGAATGGAACTTGATAGGATCGCATTGGAGGGCTATGAGGTAATGTAGTGGTTGGAGAGCTAGACGACACGTGTGATAAATCAAGGAAAGAATTTTGGACAGGCTGGAAGAGAAGGAGAGGAACTAGAAAGAATGGGAAGTCAGGTAGGTGACAGGAGAGGTGATCAGAATAAAAACTGATATTTTAGCAAGGGAGTGAGTGAGGAAAGGGCTGACTTGAAAGCCTTCTCTGGAAGCTTCCTAATCTATTTTTATAACCTTCCCCTGACCCTTTTTTCCTCGTGCCCTCAATTATTTGGGGTAAGCATTGTCCCTATCTTTGTTAGCTCATCTATATGTGCATGCACCCTAATGACATGGGTGAGCTACTTAATCCTAGTCTGTCAGTGTCATCCTGGATTAATTTACTCCCTGTTCGGCACTGACTGTCACTTGGATGAGTGTCTCTTGCACCTTTTCTTTCCTTCTGCTCTTTTCTTCCCCTTTGGTCATTCCTTTGGCAAAAGGCCCCATAGCTGAAATGCCCCCTGTGACATTCCACCAGATCCCCCCATCCACACTAAATACTGCAGACGTGCCTGCTTTGTCTGCTACCTCCATCTTAATTCTTTATCTGCTTACACAGTTAGTGTCTGCCCCCCCCTCCCCATTACTGACCTTGTGGATTAATGTATAGTACGGGACTGTAAGCTTTCTTGAAGGCTGGGTGAATTGTGTCCTCAGCTCCCCATCTGTCGACATCGTCTCTTATTGCCTTCTGCACAGTGACACAGACACAGCTGAGACTTCATAGGAAGCAGATGAAAGAGATGGGTTTTTTTTTTCCTTTTTCTTTTATAATTTTTGACAGGGAGTTTCCAGTTTGGCAACTGGTCTCTAGTAGTGTCTTCCTTGTGGGTGTCTTGTTTAATCAAGGGATTGCAAAGTCTGAATATTAATCAGCTCCATTTAAAGAAGTTGGAGGCAGGAGATGTGTAATTGCTGTGATAATGTGGAAACCTAGGTTTAGTCCAAGGTGTCTAGTTTGTGTGGCTGAAATGTAAAGGCTAAATATTTTGGAACAGACGAGAGAACAGAAGGTGAGACTATAGGATAAGTAACTGGGAAAGAGCTTCACGTTCTGGGTATTTTGGGTCTCTTCCAAAGCTAGATTAGGGAACGCCTTTCCGCAGGTATCTGGGGAGCAAAGTCCTCCCTTGGCCAGATGTAACTCCCTGGTAACAAGGCACAGGAAACAAGGGACTACCAAAGATACTGGGGAGCTCATCCTTTGGCAAGAAAGGGCATCCCATGGAAACACAATGTTAATGACAACCAAAAGAGCAGGTATCCCCGTGCAGGGTACCTGTTTTGTGAGGGATGGTTTGTGTGATGGGGAAAAGCAGTGGGTGCCCAGACCCATGATCAGGGTATCAATACAAGGCAGTCACACATAGTGGTGATGATTCGCATTGGATGCGTGGGGCGCTTTCTGGTGGCTTGTGGTTTGAGATTGGTTTTTCCTGATGTCACTGTTTCTCCACAGAGCGCTGGCTGGAGGTGTGCAGAGAGCTGGCTTCCCTCTTGTTTCCAGCTCTTACTTTGCATTAAAAGATGATGAAAACTGCTTGAAAATACATTTAGCATTTTCCTTGCAGTCAGCTTTGTAGCATGACTACCGTGTGCTTTGGTGCAAAGAATTACATATTGCTCTTCCTGAATGTTTACTTTTCCATTTCTCTCTGTTCATATGCTGGGATCTGCTGCCCCCCCTGCCAAATACACACAATCTACAGCTCCACATGCTATTGTCCATTTATGAATTCCATAACTGTGTTGTTCTTCCCAGAAACAGCTGTTGTGTTGTCGGGTATTTGAGATAGGCAGGAAGGTGATTTGTAGTCGTGGCTTCATCTGTTTAAATGGGAATGGTAATGGAGTCGTCCAGGAGTCAGACAGACTCATCTAGACCAGGTATAAATCAGCCTGGCTCCATTTTGAAGCCCACAGAGTTGAGCTGGTTTACAGTAGACGAGAGTGTTGTCACACTCTGCTAAGAGTTAGAAAATGCCATTGAAACCATCAGGAAGACAGTGCAGAAGGAAAAGAAGTACAAGAAGCAAGTTCAAACAAACGATCCCTTGTCACCTGTCTGTACAAGACCCAGACACCACAAGGGGATGAGGAGCCCGCAGTACAGGGTGTGTACAGAGAAACTGAGCATCCTGCGTTTGTTCAGCCAGAGGAAGGGACAGCTAAGAAGGGATTTACAAGTAGGCTTCAATGAATTATTGGTCATAGAGGAGACAGAGACAGACTATTGGAGACGCACTGCAGAAGAACAAGAGGCAACAGCCACAAATTGCATCATGGAAAATTCCAGTTAGATATTAAGAAAAAAATCTCAACGTGAGGGTATGCTGGAACAGGGTATCGGGAAGCTGTAGAATCTCCTGGTGCACTGTGGCTTTGAGATGAGTGTTTAGTCCCTGACTGTCTTTTATTTAAGTTTACACATAGCCATAGAAAACAGTGGCTGTGAAATAGAGAAATGACCTCTCAACAGAGATAGTTCCTACTGCTCATTGAAAAATAGAATTTCTGTCCCATGGGAAATTCTGGTATTTTCATATTTGTTTTCATCTCAAATTGGAACACATAGTTCCTAAAAAGAATTGATTTGCAAATGTCAGAGTATTTCATGTTGACATTTTGAGCTAAAATGAAATATTTTTGCTTGAATCAGGTCATCATTTGCTTCTGCCTGAACAGCCTCATGCTTACAGGAGCTGTAGCTCTACGTTTCCTGTGATCCCAGGAAAACCCACCACTGGCTGAACTGTATCTACTATAATGTGCCCTTATTTCTTCCAGCAGTTGAGTTACCGGGGGGAATCACGGGTCTTCCGGCATACAGTGTGCTGGCTTAGGTAGATGTAGAACAAAACAAGAACCATCAGTTTTCCGACTGGAACATTTTTGGGAAACATTTATTCCCTGTATGGAAAATCTTGGTTTGTGCAAAATCTCATTTTCTCAAGGAAAAGTAGTTTGCTTCCACTTTTTTCTACAGGAAAACTGTCAATCAATCCAACATGCAACAAATGGGTTCACATATGTATGTGCGTGCAAAGGTGCTTCTTTTCTACTATAACAAATGCTGTGTTCCGTTCTCACTTCCCACATGTGAGCTCAGACTTTCCCCCACTAGTTTCAGTGGAGCTAATCCAGTCACAGTGACATAGCTAGGACTAAATTTGGCCCAAAGAAGAGATTTATTGTCTTTAATAATAACACCGAGATGGAGCCACAGCTGGTAGGAACCTAGGAAATCAATGGAATTTGGATGACTTATACCTCCCAAGGGTCAGTCCCAGAAATATTAATAGCTAACTACCTGTAGTGCTTACAAATGTATTTACAGTCCATTTCCAGTGCTGCTTTGGGCAGAAGACAGCACATTTGCAGGCTTGCTTACTTAGTCTGGCAGGAAGGGTTTTTCACACTTTCTGCCCTGTTAGCAGCATCCATGGTAGATCTCCTCTCCCTTTCCTTTTCTCCCAGTCAAGGCTGTTTGTCTAAAGCCTCTGCAATATCTACCTGCAGATCTTCTGTTGTTTCTGCGCTCTAAACTGTGTTCTGCAAAGTCAGTGTGAGCTGAACACAGGCATCTGAGGACATAATTTGGGCTTAGAATTTGTAGCACATTAGGAGCATGCTAATTGCCTAGGGTGACATCCAGCTGACAGCTGATTTGACGGTAACTATGTTCTCATTCCTGTTTAAAATTCTATCTCCTAAATAAATGAGTGATGGGATCGATCGCCTCGCTTTGTTAACAGGAGGGCTGTGGTGCACCACTGTGATTTTGACTTCACTGTTTTCTTTGCCAAGTAATTATGACAAAAATGACATACCAGGTGATCTTTGCTTGTTCCTGAGACACTTTTAACACCATCTCTTAGGCACTTTTCCCAGAACCAATGGCTTTTGTCATTTGCTTCTCTGGTTTCCTGTTCATTACATTTGTTGACAAGTGCTCAGATGAATTCATCTAAGTTGCGTCCTTGCTGTTTCCTTGCCTGGCTGGGACGTTTCCTTCTGCATGCCAGGGTGGGCATTTAAAAATATAGCTCACTTGATTGCTTACACAAATGTTTGCTGATGAAGGTATCTACACAGTGAGAAAATGTCAATCAACTTAATTGCATGTGCAAATTCCACTCTGCATGTGTAAACACAGGATCTGTGTGCAGTTTAAGTATCCGTACTGGGAAATGGGGCTTTGCTACCTTTTAAATACTTTCGTTAAGAATTCCCTTTAACTCCTGCGAGGTGTCTGAAATAGATGTTTTGCCTTGTCATGCTCACAGAGATTTGAAACCCATTAAAGGGGATCTGGTGGACTCTGCTACAGCTGGAGGTGTTTGCACACGTGCTCCCTCTGATGGAGATGGCAGAAGGAACCCTGAGTGCCTTCGACTCTCAGTCCAGCATCTTGGAAATACAAATTGAACAGTACCTTAAATCCAAAGATTGCCTGGATTTACCCTGGCAAGTAGGGGTGCGTATTTCTTTCCGTCAAGGCTGTGATGGGGAAGTAAGCACCAGCAAAAATGTTAAGATGAATTAAGGCAGCAGTGATGTCTCCCATCAGGCAGGGCTGGGTGTCAGATCCCTCACACAGCCCTGGGCTGTGAGCACACGAGATGGACAGTTAGGAAGGGTTAATGTCGCATTTACATGACTGAGAAGAAACAACTACGGGAAATGCCCAGTTTACTCAGTAAAAAGTAAAAAGATGTGGATTGGAAGGCTCAGGGGAACAAAAGACTCACAGATAACTTGAAGCTCTCCATCCAGAAGAGAGAACATCTATTTCAGTAGCCTGCTAAACATCAGAGACTTCGTATCTATATGGTCAAATCTCTGCATAGTTGGTTAACCTGGTCATCATAAAAGAAGTTCAGTGAATTTCTCTCTCCGCAATCTTTGGATGAGGTTTTCTTACTTTGCTCCAGCACTTTCCATGGGAACCTCTCTATTAAATCAAAGCAGACATCCCTCTAGCCCTCTGTCTGATAGTAGCCAGCACCACTTGCTTCAGACTAAGGTGAAGCAAATCCTGCAATGGGAAGCTAAGGAATAATTTGCTGTAGATAAAGTTACTTTGCTCAGAGGTTATCTTCAGCCACAAAGCAGAAGGCTTGCTATCTGATCCTAAGCTGCATGCACCTTTACTTGCCACTCTGCAGGAGAATAAGAAAGATCTCCCCATTGTTCCTGGTCATGGTTTCCAAAATCTGTCTTTTCTGCAGGATGGATGTACCTCGTCCCTAGACGGAGCTGTATGTCACCGGTGTGCCAGGTATAGGACCAGCAATGCCAGACTGTGTTGCACAGTTTATTGTCAGGATTATTGCTAGTTGCTGCCTGTTGTTCTCCCTGGTGCTTGGTTCTGCCTCTGCTTTTGCTTTTTCTAAGGCTGTTTGTGCTGAAAACAAAAGAAAAGAAAAAGAAAATGATTGTGTAACCCCCAGTACAGGAATCTGATTAGGAACAGGCACAGCATTTCAAAGAGCCCTGGGAGAGGTAGGGGCAAATTGTCTGTACGAGTTACTTTGAAAATTGTCATGCATTATATTGCCATAAAATAACAATCAGGAGCTGGAAGAACAAGGATTATTCCCACGAAAAGCCACTTCTCCCAAACGGCAGCACTGCATTAAACCAGTTGTGTACATAATATTTCATTAGAAATAATATCGTTACTAACAGATGTCCATTTTCAGCAGAGCAAATGTAGATGGGATTTTATTGTTTCTCACTTCCACATAAATGGATCTTGGATGGTGGTAGCCCTGATTATGAAAAGCTGCAATTAAATGTTAAAGTAATAAAGCTCAGGGTAGACATCTTCCCTAGAAACTTGTGTTTCTTCCAAAGAGCAGGTAAACATAAATGCCAGGTTTTTTAAGCGCTAACCTGCTGCAGTTTTGGAGTTGTTTTCTAGGTTGTGTCTGCCTTCTTTTCAGATCCATGCAAACAAACCTGCAGATTAGCGTGTGTGTTTGTGCATGTGTGTATGTGTGTGTGCGTGCACGAGTAACCCAATTTCTGCCTTTCATACTTGGCCCAGATTAGAGGCCAAGCCCTGCAATGTGGTGGCGAAACATCCAAGCTGGAGTGGGGGCTTAGTTTTTCTGTATTTGATGTAACAGGTAGATAGAAAGGTTCCCTCATGGGAACAGGTTTATTTGGTGCAGCTCTATCATTTTATTTATTTACTGATAGTCACAGTCTTATTTTGATGCAAAGTCTGCCTGCCTCCCCCATCCCCCTTCCCCTCCCGCCTTCCCTAGAAGTGACATGATCAAAAGCTATTTCTTCTTCAGAGTGATTTCCAGTAACCTCCGGAGCAGTTTTTTTAATTAAATAAACCTCATCTTGTCTAGCTTTCTGGTCAGCATTTTGAACCCCCTGCAGATGGGTCTGAAGGATTAACAGCAAATCCTCCTCGACCCAGCTCAAGCAGATGGGCGGCATGTGTCTGATAAATACTAGGACAAGGTCTGCTTCCTCGTGTTTCCAACAGATAGACGGTATACCCTGTAAATTAAATTTAAAATGGTGGCCCTTTCAACCCTTAGAATAGCAGAGGAAAAGGAATACAAACGATATGAATTCCCTATTTCTAGCACATTGTCACCTCATGACCACCGAGTCAAACATCACCTGTTGGGCAAGTGGTACCTCCAGGGAAGGCTGGGTCAGTAAAATGCTGAACTTACTGAGAGCACAATGTGTGTGAGCCCCCAAGTGTGTCTGCTGCATCTCCTTGCTGATGGCTTTTATTTGCATATCAGTTTGCAGAGTATCCTCTTTCCAAATGAATGTCTTTGACATTGGCACCCATACAGCCGCTGCAGTAGGAGGCGAACTCTGCTGTTCCTGGGTGTGCAGAGAAGTAAAAATCTCTGCCATGTGCAATGTGCTCAGTTACCTGAGCAGAGAATGGGCCATTTTCCCCTGCTATTCACTTGCGAGGGTCAGGCGTGCTCCTGGGGCACAATGGCAAGCCATGGAAACGGAGGGAGTTCTCCATCCTAGCCTCGCTTGCTCTGATAAAGGTCCTCCAGGCCCATGGATTTGCCAGCTCCTTAGCAGAGATACTTTGTAGAGATGAAACAAACCCATCCTCCTTCCTTTGTGCTGTTTTTCTTTTTTTTTTTTTTTTAATTTGGAGAGGAAAAGTATAAGCATTTTTAAGTGTTGCGCTTTATCTGTCATTTGTCATTCTTGTCCCCTAGGATGGTGGTCACTCAGGAACTGCTCCTGGACAGAAAGATATGTCTACAATTGCACTGTGCATGGCCACTGCCTGACAGCATTAGTGGAAACTGCCTTTCCCCAGTGACCTTGCTGCTAAGCTGGAAACTGCCGGTGACTGTCACCTCCAATGACACTGCTCAGAGGGTCCTTGTCAGAACAATTACCACTGGTATGTCACTATATCGTCTTGCAGTGCCTTTGGCTCCTGAGTCAGGGTACCTGTGATATTTGGGGTAAAAGGTATTTTGTTTAATGGCCAGGTTTCAGGGATGCGTGTGTTTGTGAAGTCAGTGACTCTGCATCTCTGCAAACCAGGGGAGGAGGTGGTGGGAGCAATGCAGAAGCAGCAAATAAGGATGTCATTTGAAGACTCATTTAAAAGTGAAGATGGAGAGACTGTATCTGAGGATATCTCCTATTAGACACATGAATGCATAGTGGAGAGTGGGTTTTCCTTTCCTAAAACATTGGTTTTCACTCTCAGATAATTCAAGCTATGGTTTAAGGAAGAAAAAAATAAGTAAAGCAGTTTGACAGTAGCAGGCAAGCCACCAGCCTTTCCTCCCAGGACATTCAAGTAGCTGCAGGGTCATATCTTCTGCAGAGCCCTTTGTAGATAAGGTGTTGTGGGATGGATGCTCTCTTGGAAGGGTGATAGCGGCGGAAAAATGGGAGAATTAAAAGGAGTTTAAAAGCTGGTGGACTAAGTGTTCAGCTGTTGCAAACCAGCTTACTCTTGACTGTGGGTGGACTTGCATCATGTTACACAGCTAAAAATCTGGTCCACAAAATCAGAAACAGTACAACAGAAAGGAGGCATCCAGCCTATCTTCTTGCCCCTGGGCAAGTTTTGATTGTCTCTGGATGCTGTTTCTGCTAGTTCTCATTTTTAATTATCTAAATGACACTTTTCACATTGTTTCCTTCAGCAAGATCATTGTGGGCATAAAAAACCACATTTCCTCATGCATTACTCATCCCTCAGGATTGTAAAGTGCCAAGGTAGAAGAAGCAATTTCTTTTACGATATATGCTCATGTCAGCTCACCTTTAATCCTTGTGATGAGAAACATTTGGACTTCTTAATGATGGCTCGGAAATTTGAGTAAGCGAGAAACAAAACCGTTCACTGACTTATTTTTCCAAATGATCGCAACAGTTTAGAAAATGAGTCAGCAATTTTCTTGGCTTGCCCAAAACATTTATATTTTCATCACTTTAGCTTTCCTTTTTATCTTACCCGCTTACACAGCTGCGATATTGGAGTTAGATAACTCCCTGCCTTTTCATGGCCTAGCACAAGGAAGCTAAGATAAATGAAACCGAAAAGTTTTATTGCCAGGTAATGTAGTGTCCCTGACAGCACATACCTGTCTGCTCACTAAATGTTTCTTCATTTGCCTATGGGACATAAGAATATACTTTGAGCCCGAGGTCGCATTTAACTGCACTCCCACAGGACAAAGCAGGGCTCAGTCATCAATTTTAAAAAGCACGGGGCTGGTCTGTTGCAGAACTGCTCAAAGAAAACTTCTTATTTTTTGCACTAACTGGAAAAATTCATATTTAAAGTGACCTTGCAAAGGATTTTTTTTTGTAGCTGAGGATGTAGCAGTTAAACAATTTGCACTGAAATCATCTATTTCTTTTCTTTATTTCTTTTTTTTTCCCATCAGGATTGCAATTTTAAATTTTTTCAAGATGGATTTTTCTGGGTTTTGCTAAAAATACCGACTAACAAAAATGTAGAGTTTTTCAGCTTTCAAGATTTAAAACTTGTTTTCTTTTTCGTGTAAAACATTTCTATAGACATATTTCTACCGAGTTTAAAGAGGGTTTAAAATTACTGGTGCAGGAAAAAGTAAAGAAAATTCCACTACTTGTCTTTTCAAGCAAGTTTCTGTGAGAGATGTTTAGAGCTGCTTCTCTTTACTTTTCATACAGCGCTTCTCCAGTGCCTGCTTGTTGGCTGCGGTGCTGAGGGTGAAAAGACGACTAGACCTACTCCTCATCCGACCAAACCATGCTGACAGAGAAAGAGGTGTCCTTCTTCTCTCCTCCCTGCTGTGGTCCATGGCCAAAGGGCAGGGAAACACCCCAGGCCATGGCTCGCCGCAGGTGAGCAGCTGGACAGGGTGCAGGAGGGCCACGTGCTGCACCACCAGCGTGGCCACCCATCTCTTCCCACCGAAGGGCCCCGCAGAATGGGTAAGCCTTAGGAACAATTATGGAGAGCGGTGATTTATTCTCCACTTTCAAGTGATACTGTGAACCTTTTGAAGCAAAGTGAGGTGGTTATTTTTTTGTTGTTTCTTTTTTTCCCAGGGATTCCCCAAGTGGATGCCTGTCAAAGATTTTAATATACTGCAGGCACAGCAGCTAATTCTCAAATCTCTTGCAGAAGGATTTTACAGAGGGAAGCTAGGATGCAAATCCTTTTGAAGGCTTTTTCCATTTTGAAACCTATAAATAGGAAAGTAGGGCAAAATGACTTTGACAAGTTTAGACCTCACCTTCTTTAATTACTCTCTTTGGATCAACAACCTGACTGCAAATGCTTATCTGCTCCAACATTACGCACAGGTTTGGAGTTTATTTTTTAAGAGCAGTGCATGACAATTCTGCATAATATTTTTAATACCCCTGGCCTCCAGAGATTTCCATATTCCAGTCGATCTTTAAATTTATAATTGATATAAATGGTGAACAGGGCTGATTGCCTGAATTATCCTTTCAGTGTAAAAAGTCTGTCCATTTATTCTTCTTTAAGAATGGTAAATTTTCTTCCTAATGCTGTTTCTTCACTTCTTTGCCCTTTTTTAATAAATATGAAAATTTAAATTGGTTATGTCTTCCTACTGATTAGTAATAATAATAGCTAATATAAAGCACTAATACAAGAAATTATTAATAAATTAGTTATAAGAATGTCATTTTTATAAATGTTTAAAACAGAGCACGTCTGGTTGTTCTTCCATAATGTATAGTATTGCTTTAATAACTAAAATAAATATTGCATGTACACAGTGTAAAGAGGAAGGTAACTTGTATCACTTTGCATGGAGCACACATGAAAAATAACACAAGTATATTAAGTACTGTACTTGATTACGATGCAAGCCTCTGCCAAAAGACCTGAGTTTTGGATATGGTAAGGTGCTCTACGCTTCTCTGTAGTATAAAAGGCTGTAAAACATGTTAATTTAGTATGATACCATTTTGTGCCTTATCATACCAATATCCAGCCCTGGCAGATATAGGACAAACACTGATTGCAGGGGGGAAGGTTTTGAGGAGTTGTGTGGAGGTTAGTCTGTGAGACCAGGCTGAATGCATGAGCCACCACACAGCCTTGCTGTGAATAATTTACTCTGCAGAGGACCAGTTTAGTTCTCCACTCATGAAGTCTTTCTCTGTTATCTACCTGACATCCGGTACCTGGGGACAGTGGTCTGTGAGAGCTGCCACAAGGAGGAGTGTGTAGTTTATAGGCAAACAAAAGAGGATCTAGACACAGCGTCATTTGACAGCAAAGCCCAGAGATGTATGAATCATCTAAGCTTAGGTAAGATAGACATCAGAAGAATCAAATGACTAAAAGTGCCTGTCTCGCTCCATTTATTAACAGGAGCTGCAGATAAATAGCTCAGAGGGACATTTCCATTGTGGACATCTGTGTTTGCTCGTGAGTCCCACTGTGCTATGCTGTAACTTACCCCATCCATCCGTCCGTCCGTCCACAACACTTCTCAAGAACTGCAGGGCTGGAAGATTGTTCCCTCTGTTCTATGCAGGTAGGGACAAGCTTTGCTGTAGGTGCCTAGTAATAGTGGTTTACTCTGGTTTTTGGTTACCTGTTGCCATCTCTCATGCATTGTGCTGCCTTTGCTTTTGTAGATGATTCATTTCAAGAGTCTGCCCCATACACTTGCTACTGCATCTCTGCTGTGCTCCCATCAGATCAAGACATTGTTATGGATTGGGAACTTTTCCTTCTACAAGCAACTTTATCTGACTCAACAAGTTTCCAGTTCACCTGTTTACCCCATTCTGCAGTGAGTTACATCTAAACCTTAGTAAGTACTGGAGAAGGACAATGCAGTAAATAGTAAACAAGTTTGCACCATAAACTGTGAATCAAAATCTATGCCTGTAAGACATGGTCTTTGGCCACAGGCTTTTTACTGTGAGCACAGAGAGATGTTACACCTTAACAGCAGAGGTGAGAGGGGGTAATTTGCAAGTCTAAGAGGAGCATGTGCTGCCAGCTGTAATTCTACACCATCCCATGTGCTTTATTGCCTGTAGTTGGAGAGTTTGACCACCAATGTGAAATTCTTTTGAATTCTCTGAGTATTGCTCTCACTTGGACTGATCACACTGAATTAGTTTACAGATATGTGAATGATATGACAATTTACCTTCAGTTCTTTAGAGGATTCTAGTGCCACCGACCACAGTCAAGGTCTTAAACAACGTGTCCAAGTTCCATCAGTATGTTTTACTGCTCATGTTGGCTGCCAAACTGTTTTTTAAGCTTCTGATACCATCTCCAATCACAAAGCATTAAGGCAGCTAGCTGGTTTTTATTCTAAATATTTTAAAGGAAATGCATAAATGCAATTACTGCCAGATATTTTTGTCAATGTTCTGCTTTTATTTCGTCAAATGTGTTGATTCTTAAAGCTAGTATTTTAGTTTATTATTTGCAACAGGGCTCTGTACAACAGGAACGAATTCCTATTGAGGATCTGGCTCAACTGCAGTAGCGTGACGTTGTTGGTTTCTTCACCTTGCTGGGCCCAAAACAACCAATCTAAACCAATTGGTCTGGATTAATTAGTCTGGTTTTGAACCAAGCTGGAGCATTCTCTGATTCTTCATGACTTCTTTTTATGCTAGAGCCTAATATGTTCAATGTGTGGCAACCAGCAATTCCTCTTTGCCTCGGGGACCCAGAGCTTTCTCCTCAAGGCAGGCAAGGGTGAAGTTAAGCATGGGGACTGGGGGTACATCTTGGAGATTAGTCCAGTGTGTCCACTGTTACTCTGTGTATCTCCTTGGCAATTAGGCTGCGTGTTGCAGCCTTACTGCTCAAAACAAAAAGTCGACTAAGCAATATCTGACCTGATCCCATCAACGCATTGGACATTGTCTGGGACTCATTTGATTATTTAGGCAAGAAACCTCAGAAAGATGCAAGTGGAACGAAGGGATTCATTGTAGTTAATCTTTTTGGAAATAATCAGCTAGGTTTTGGTGTGTGTAAACAGGAAAATCCAGCTGCCTGTGATGTCTGTAAAATGAGAATCAAGATCAAGGTTCTTGGGACACCCAGTAACTTTATATATGTTGTCATCATACATTCCTGTTTAGAAACAGCTTCAGAGACTCTGCCTACAGCAAGCTTTTAGCTCTCACCAAGCATCCCGGGAGGTGTGTCAAGCTAAGTACTGAAATCACCAGTAAGCTTTTTAAGTCTGCCTTACTTGCTCTATCTCCTGTTTAGTGACCATCAAGATGTTCATGCTCTGGAACAAAACATCTGGAGAGAAAGTTAGAGAGTAGTTTCATCATACGTATTTGTTTTACTAAAACAACGATGGGAGCCCTTTGCTGGAGTCCAGGGCAGAGACTTGGCAAAAGCAGAAAGATACCATTCCCGCCCCGAAGAGCCTGGAGTTAAACCAACACTGTTACCAAGTAAACAACGCTCATGGCAAAGCATGACAATACAAAGCTAAGATCTAAGCCAGCATTTGTGCAACAAAGTGGGACTTCTGTTCCAAATTATCTTTGTAGATCTGTAACTCCTTTTACACTAACAAGGCACCGACTTTTGTGGAGGTCAGAAGCCTCGTAGAAAGGTCCTGAGTTCACAAATGAACCAAGTATCCAAGATGTCTGTCTAGATGTGCTGGTTGTCAGTATTGAGGACGCATATGTACCCATGAACTGCCAAGCCTATAGGAAAGGCAAAGGCAGATGGAAACTCAGTCAGTGAGCATGGATGCCCATGTGCAGTGGAGGCAGAGCCCTAAACACTGCCATTTAGCCTCTGGCTCCATTTTTGTGGTTCTTCTATGAGTCCCTTAGAATACATCCTTTGCAGACTGCAGGTTAAAAGTAAAAGCTCTCTGTGGTCCCCTGTCTCTTCCTCATTGAGTTCTGTGGGCGCTGTGTTCAACAGTTACCTCTCTCTTCCCATTACTGCAACACAGACATCTCTCATCTTTTTTGGGTAATCTGCAGCTGATGTAGATGTGTAAAAGCATGAATAAAGCCCTTGACAGCTCTTGCAACAAGACACTGAATTTCCACAACGGAAGGCGTTTATCTACTAGTGGGAAGATAACAGATTTGAATGTTAGTTGCTTGTAATATGGGAGAAAGGTGTCCACACCATGCAGATATATTGAACAGCTATAATAATTCAGTGGTGTTGCCTTTGACAAGGTCGGCACAGGAAACCCTTTCGTGGCATGGCCCGTTCTTCTCTCGAAAGCTTGTAAGTGTTCCTGGGAAGAACATTAGGTGTCTGCTGCTCTTCTGGGCTGCGTTTGATGCAGATGCTATAGTTAACCAATTCCTGGTGAACTCAACCAAGGCAGAGTAACTTTTTGTATTTTTTGAGGTAGGTGTATGCCTATGCTGCATAAGCTCCCTTTTATTTTATATAGCCAGAAGCTGTGGCTACAATTTTGTTTTCCTAATTGTGCATCTTGCTTTCTCTGATTTTAGTAGCTCTTGATTATGGTGCCCCTGAGTAATCGTTCAAGGTAGATTGTTAGTGTAAACTGCATTGCAAGGTCTGTGTCTATTCAATGTGTTGCTGGCTATAACAGAGGCCCCAGACTAAGGTCAAAATTATTATGGGGAGATTAAACTGTAGAATTTAATTATGTATTCTGTTGCTCCTAGTACATTTATTAATTTAGCAGTACAAACTGACTGGAGCTAAACAAGCAGGGCTGATTAATTTGCAAAGACATCTAGGTAACAGATTGTGATCAAAGTGGAGACCTGATCCTGTTAGATTGAAATGTGTTGTTTTGTGCTACATGAAGGACATAGAGCAGCATGGTTTATCTTTATCAATGCTTTCCTCTGAAGGAAAGGAACAAGCTTGCAGATATAATCAGCGCTGAGGCAATGCCACTCAATAATTACCCACTGTCTCATCATAATCCCGGAACTAAGCCCCTGCCCAATCCATCTGGGACACTTTTCCATCTATTGCACAGCTCAAGAATACGTGTGTAAGCTATTACCTCTGGTCGTGCTATCTGTCCCCTGAGTAAAGATTCATAGCAGTGACCAATTATGTTGCAGGGGGCTTCTCTTTCGTTCTGTCTTTTTTTCCTCTTTGCTACTGAATCGTCCTGTATTTCTTAATTACAGTAATGGCACATTAGTGCACTGCTACTTCAGGGTGCAAAAACCTACACGCCTACAAAAGTGATGTTGCTTGTTGCTTGTAAAGCAAATGTTAAAGTAATACGGATGTAAGAAAAGCCTGGATTTATGTGATCAGACATCTGAATGCAAATTGAATGCTACAGGTAGAGGTTACTGTTCTTGGGAGCATTTGCATGCAGTTTGCATGGCAACTAAGATTGTGGAAGATCACGGCCTGAAACACTTATTTGTAAAAAAAAGATGGCAGGAGAACCAGTGGCAAGAGTGTGGGTTTGAGATGGCATTATCTCAAAAAGGATGGAGAATGGGCCAGGTTCCCATTCTTACAGACACAGGATGCAAAACTGAGATCAGCAGTGTGCCAGCAGCTACTCTGGGCTACACACCGTGCCCCCATTGCCAGGAACAAAGACACATCATTTGCCTGTGGCCCAGTGCTCCCAAAGTTCAAGTCAGTATATAAAAAAGGGAGCAGAGGAGCTTCATGGAGCTCTTTGCCTTAGACTAAGCAGGATCAACAGGGACAGCTGCAGGGTCTTGAAAGTCAGGACACTCATTTACCATGGATTTAAGAGGGTCTCTTGAGGTGTTCTGTGTTGATAATCTGATGATTCTCCTGCGCTAGGCAAAGAAGAAAAGTGGAAGGAGGAAAGAGATGTCAATGGCTTGAAAAGGATGAAATCCCAAATAATTTTTTTATGTGATTGCTAGAGAAAATGTTCGGTAGGCATGAATCGGATTTCCTCCCCAAGACTGACTATTGTGACAAGTTGCTGTGAAGTCTAGTTCATGTCTGTAAAGTATTTGAGTTCAAAAGAAATGCTCTGAATCACAGCTCTGCCCAGCACTATTATCATGAGGGCTGGATTCAAAGATGACTCTGGATGTCTTTTTACCTGTTTCCTCATGCGCAGCCATGGAAGGACATGTGCACCTTTCCTTTTCTGGCTCTCCACTGAAGGAGCTAGCACACACACTGATGATGAGCTGTGCAGTGACTTTTGGCCACAGTGGAGCCTGGGGCACAGAGGTATCAGATTTTGCGGTCTCTATGGGCAAGACAGACAAAGTATAGGGAATTAAATAGAAAGGTGAGAAATGAAGTGTCCTGACTAACAGAGCAGACCAGTGATAAAACCAAGGAGGCAATTCCAGCCTCCCACTCTAGTCATCCTCTAAATTCTTGGAATTTAGTAACAGAGACATTTTTACCATAGGGATGCAGTGAGTTTAGCAGAGGAATCGTATTCATATAAGTGGGACTCTTTCTAGATGTGCCAGTTTACAGACAGAGCAGAGTTAAGTGCAAAGTCATACGACACTGAATTGATCTCTGAAGAACAGAAACAAGTGGTTTTTTTTTTACAAAGACCAAGAGATAAATCCATATTGTAGAGTTCTATATTGTAGTGTTCTAACAGGTGGCCTTTCTTTCAAGGAGAAAGCTGAACGAGGCTGCTGGATGCTAAGAAATACTAAAAATTAGGTAATTTATTTTTGTGAGTCATCTGAGGATTAATTCCCTGACTATAAATTCCTTCTGAATTATTTCCACTTCATTCTGAAAATCTTGTCTATGGGTGAAAGCAAGCCTTTAATTTTTTTCTCAGCAGAACTACTCACAGTAAGCATTCTTTTGTCTACACACATTTTTTGGTTACAACTATACGTGCAGCAGAACAAACATGCAGCATTTCCAAAGGACTTTTCTTCTGGAGAATGAGATCTTTAGAGATCTGCAATTTTGTTATTATTTCTAGAATGATTCACTGATAGAAATGGGGAGAAGGGGAGCGCAATTCTCCTTTTCTGACTAATAACTCTGAAAATGACAGGCACTGTCATCACTAGCCATGGTCATGGACACTGGCTAGACCTGGTCCAGATGGTACCATGTTGGCTAACTTCCTGTCAATACTCTTAACAGCTTACAGATAGGTTTATCAGGAACGTGCAGTAACTCAGTCTAGACAAAAGAGTCTATCAGGCATCTAAACTAACAGAAGGAAGACAGGGGATATTCCTAATTTTCATGTATCAGTTTGGCTGCCCACTTAAGAGCTGGTATGAGCTGTTCTCTGTGAGACAGAAATTGCTTATTACTAGACTATGCTGAATGCTATACCCTGGGTAGAGACTGTTTCTCCCTACATTCCAGCAAAAATTTCTGAGGTGGATTCCTGCAGAAGTGAAACTGCAACCCCGAAGCCTCCCTTCTCTCCCGATCGGTGTCCCCAGTCCCAAATTTGTCCTTGTTGAGAAAAAATCGCCCCACGCAGGTCAGGCTAAAAGTTGTTTTTGATCAAAAACAACCTCCTTTGGGCTTCCAAATATTTTAGTTGCCCTGAATTCTTACTTTTTATATGATCCATTCTTGTGGGGTTCAAAATAGTCCACAATTGGTTTCTATGCGTGTGGGTATCCCCCTTGTCTGTAGGAATGTGAAGAGCCATTAGGTCGCTGTGGAGGCTTGTTTCTAATCTGGCTTTTGCTTTTGATATTCGCAATATAACTGATGTCCGAACACCTCGGTGACAGCCGTTGTCCACTTCATGGCCAATGTAAAACAGCAGTCTGCTTGGAAAGAAGGCTAATGATGACGCTATCCCCTGCTAGAGATTATTTTTTGAAGTCTCTGTCTTTTCAGCAGACTGAGGGGTGATCAGAGCGCACTGGGTTGTATTGGCTGCCTTAGGTGAAATATTCTGCATGAATCCTGTAGTCATGGTGCTTTCAATATGCTGATGTCTTTGTCTAGGACTATTGAATCTTCTTCCCATTCTCACTCAATCAAACAGCTTTGGTTTTCCTGTTTTACTCACTGCACGTGAAAAACAATGTAATAAAATAAGTACTACCGCCGCATATCTTCAGCTTTATTTCTTTTAAACCTCCCTGTTCATGCTAACCTCTCTCATGATTGATATTCCTCTTCAGGATGGAATCAAGGACAACTCCTTTTATCATCGGTAGTAATGTACCTTCTATTGGGTCTGACGGGACCATCTGCAGAAGAAGACACAGCCTAGAATCAGTTTGGATAACAGAACAAGGTCCTTATTCCAGAATATGCCTTCGTCTCTGCCATTTGATAGAGCTGGGCTGAGTTTTCCTTTTTTTAATTTTATTTTATTATTAGGCTTCATGGTTGAGGGATGTTCATAAATGGTTTATGATAATTTATCAGCCCACTTGGGTGAATATTGAATTTTGTATTTTACATGGCATGCCAATTTCCCATCTGTTGTATTTGAATAATATACAGAATAGACACTATCACTCAAGTAATCCCTTTACTACCAAATCAATATACACTACATATGGTGCTGTTTGGCCCACAGATATTTATTGTAGGTCTCTTTGGATAATTATCTTCTAACTCCCCCTGTGTCCTGGTTCTGTAAGCCCTGATCCTGCAAATGCATATGTACATGACTGGCTTCACACATGTGAGCAGTTCAGTCATGTTTACTGAAGGTTTATTTGTAAAATCTTCAAAATCTTCTGTTCATGACATGTTTCATTTTTCGTAGGAGAATACTTGTAACGTGGTGGCTGGTTGTTGCATATGATGCTGACCTTTTCTGTCCTTTGCCAGTGTTTTCTGTTCATGTATCGACTTGCATGATGCCTTCTACTGGAAGAAGAGTTTTAGGAACATTAATGAAGGTTGAGTCTGTTGTTTTAAAGAGAAGGTAGTCAAATAACTTGGCAAAAAAAGAATAAGCTCACGAAATGCAGAGAGGCATTTTGACCCTTTTTGGTGGGGCGTTTGTTTTTAAAAGGTTGGTTGTTTGTGATCATTGTAAATGAAATTTACACTTCTGCAAATGTAAGTTGGGACTGAATTCTAACAAGACATCTCTAGAAGGTGCTCAGCTACAATACTGATGTGGGAAGGTGCTTTTCACCCCATGGTGACATTACAGTTCCTTCACCAGGTCAGTTTGATGCCACAGAAAAAGTGTTTCAGGGCTGCATTTCCCAGGAAGCAAATATGGAATATTTTAGGATGTGATTGAAGGGCTGGCAATATTTAGGAGATTTAAAATATTTTCTGTTTCCTTTGGTACACGAAAGCTCTCTCTACGTGGCTGCACCACAGGGAACTGAGATTTAAAGAACAAACGGCCCAACCTGGACTCCTTCCTGCCTGAGGGGATTCTGTGGGAGGTAAAAGTCACAGAGTCTTTCCCTGATTCACCAGTGCTTGAGGCTGCTCAGCAGTGTTAAGGAAGATCGATTTTATTTGCCCTCCTCCTTAGGGCATCAATATGCAATTTTACAAGAAGAACATAACAGGGTCTGGGTGGGAGCTTGGAAAGAGGCAGGTGAGACCTGGTGAGGCTTGAAGGGACAGTGGGTAGGGCTGGGAGTGGGACATCCAGTTTGAAATCCACGTTTTCATTAAAAATAATTCGGTTTATTGGTCATATTAATACTGGTTTAAGATGTATTGTCCAGCCCTTTCTTGTTTGCATCCCAGCTGACTGTCTGTGTGCTGCTCTCTGAGGCAAAAATCAGCAGGTTTCAGGAGCTGTGGGAAGCTTTGTGGCGATGTTAAAAAGTATAAAAACACCAGAACTTCAGTGGTGTTTGGGGAGGGCTGGAGGTGACTGTTGCTTGGAAGGTCCTGGGCTGACAGATGCTTGGGGTAGTGGGTTCAGGACCAGGGTCTTCCTTCTTTTCTCTCTCATGTACTCCTTGCTGTGCTTGTCTCTGCCTTTGGTATTTTGAGGTGAGCCTGAGCAGAGGCTCTGCCATTAGACCGTTCGGGGACAGAGGTATTTATAAGAGCTCCTGCACTAACCAGAACTTTACAGGCTGGCAGAGGCTTGGGAACTGCTGACTCTAGAGCTTGAGAGCAGAATTAGACCTCCCTGGTGCTGGAGGTTCAAGAGAAATTGCTAGAAGTGGACTCAGCAGGGACATCAAGTAGCGTAGATGCAAGTGAGAATTGCTAATGTGTTGTTTTGGAGAGTACAGCTGTAAAAAGCAAGCTTACCCCATCTTCCATATCCCCCAACTGGGTCAAGCCTCACTGACACATGGTACAAGGGTGGGACTGATATTTGATGTGTGGTACAATGAGGGAAAAATCTATCTTGGAGACAAAGCACCCACCTCTAGATCCTGGTAACTCACCATAACTGCTGCAGCTGGGCTTGTTTTCTGCATTGGAAAAGGCTCCCAAGCACTGCATAGGAACTGAGCCTGTGCTGTCAACATCTAGAGAAAAAAATTCCCTTTGACATCAGCAGCATTTCATTAAATGCCCCTAGTACATAGGTATGTTTTGAAAATTAGAAACAAATAAATACTAATGAATCAATCTGACAGCTCTCAGATGTGTAACAGGGCAAAGGTGCCCTAGCTCCAGGTAAGCAGAGAGGAGTAATTAAAGGAAATAATTATTATGTGTTTGTTTAATTGAAAATTGCCTGAGGGAAAATGAGATAGTTTTAAGTAAATGATTTCACAGTGCATTAAAAACACATTTGTGATCAACTCTAGATTCTTGGAGGCAGATGGGCTGGCCTGCAGGGGAACAAAGAGCTTCTGCAGTGGCCCCCTGCAACAGTGCATTGGGATGGGGTTTTGTCATAAGTGGGGAAAGATAAAACTAAGGGAGCGATTTTTTTTTTTTTTTTTTTTTTTTTTTGAAGCCTGAGCAGATGCCTGCAGAGTTTCTTTGTGGCGGTTGGTAGAAATGGCTGGTTGGATCTTCTCATCTTGTGTATGTAGCAGGAGAAAGTGTTTTGGAGTTGCTGGGAGAATATTTTATACCTTCAAAATCTATATACATGAAAGTGGGTGTGTCTGTGCATGCAGAATATTCTCATTTGCTCTCCATAGCTATAGCAAGCTACATCTACTTATGAATAGGATTTTCTCAATGTTTTCTTGATTTTGGCAGGTTCAAAATAAGGTTTACTAAAAGCTCTTTTGCAAATCTCACCTAAGATTTTGAAATTTGCTGGTTATCTTGAAAATGAAGTCAGAAACAGGTCAGTTTTTGCTGATGGTTAGTGTGAAACTGATTTAAAATGTATCTAAACATTGCACTCGGTATTTCCTGATCAGTTCTGCCAGGGTAATAGGGTATAAGAATTCCTACAATATAAATATGTAACTCTCTGATCTTTGCCCTTAAAAGTTTGAAGACCTAAAAATGTTACTGGCTCACAGCCACTGTTGAGTACATGCTAAGGATGCCACGTTACGTCTAAAATTGAAACCTGTTCTCTTCATTCTCCTGGGCCTACGGTGGAATACATACTAATATTTTTAGTAAGTTGCCAAGCAATTATTATGATAAGTCCTGAGATAAAGCAGGCATGGTAGATGCTAAATAAGCATTTCATTCCTTAATGGGCCATTTCTTTATTACCTTGCAGTTGTGCCATATGTGCCCAGGTCTGGAACTTTATATTTTTAAGTAGTTTCTTTGTCTTTAAAAAAGTGACTTGCGGGGTAACGCTTCAATTCAGATATTAATGCAGGCATTTCTAAATGATTTTGCTCCCCCCTGCCCACACGCACGTTCTTCAGTCTTCTGCATTCCATCCCCTTTGCTTGGTTGAGAGCATGAAAAACAGTGAGATTTTTACTATGCAGAAGGTGTCTCCTTAGCAGCTCTGAATCTGTGGTTGAGCTGAATTATGTTTCCTTCTGTGTTTTAATACTTTTCCATTCACACCTGTGATGTAATATTGTGTGTGATCCTAGGTAATTAAATCCGATCAAGCTGCAACTCTGCAAGTACCCTTGGACAAGACAGATTGCCAAGTGGCCAGCCTTCATCTCAACCCTCTGCCCAGCAATGCTGTTATTTCAGCTACAAGAGCTGTGACTCTTTGGTGGCAGGAGTGATTTGGCAGAGCAGGATTCGGGTAGGATTGCAGTATGTAGGAGCAAGTGCATGGGGGGCGCTGCAGGGAGGGACATGAGAGGTTTAAGGGGCAGGGGGGCAGTTATTCCTGAGATAGGAAAAAGAAGAAAGTAGGGTAGCCCAGGCACCAATTCTTGCAGCAGTTCACTCCCTAATTCTGACAATCTCTTAGGGTAGGTCTTTTTTTTTTTTTTTTTAATATATATGTATCTATTTTCCACTTTCTTGCAAGGCTTTTCGTGAAAGCCCATTTATAACTTAGTGGATTTTTAAGGGTTCTCTTTCCATTTGAAAATAACCTTCACCACTGAAGGAAAAATGTAAACGATGGGAAAATGTCAGCCTGTGTACCATGGGCTGACAGACCCTCTCCTCCCTCTGCTGGCCCTCACAATCCGTGCACAAAATCTCAGTCTAAAACATGCTATTTTTTCCTTTTTATTGAAAGCTGAATTTCTGCTGTGAAGTAGTTTCAGAAAATTTTGGGCAGGTGAAAAATATGGAACATACAGAAAATTTCAACCGGCTCCAATCTTTGGGGTTTTTTAACTACCAAAATCTCTTCCCTAATTAATCGAGTTTCACGGAGATTTTTATCTTTGTGTCAGTGCATACGCAGACATCTGGAGTAGAGCTCAAGGGGCCTCGACTCAACCTCTCCATTCTGTCAGAAGTTAGACCAGAACCTCCTCCATTTCCAGCTTGTCCTATCCCACCAGACTTCCTCTTGCAATTTATATTCCTCAAAAGATACGTGAATTCCCTGAAATGGGGCGGTGAAGCTCTCTGTGCCATAGACTCACCCGCTGACTCTGTGCCCCAGTTACCCCGGCCTGACTGTGCCATTTCCCTCCTCTTCCAAAGTCTGGCTGAGACAGAGCGGTGGATTGAAGCCATTTGGCTGAAGGTCAATCCAGATAAGGCAGAAGCCATTCTGCTTGGCAGAGGGAGGCAGTCTTGAAGAACTGGAAGACAGCGCCTTCTCCATCTATTAAAAGACCTCTGCCCTTTTCTCTCCAACTCGTTTGTGAACTGATGTAGCCCCAGTCCTGAATATCCCAATAGCAGCAATGTCTGGAAATGTTCTCTTTCATTTTTTGCCTACCCAAGAGATCACCTCTTTTCTCTGGGATCTTCACGTGGTTGTGTCTGCTGTTTCCAGGCTAATCTAAGGATGCAGGCCCTACCTTGAGCTACCCTGGAAGGCTGCTTGGAAGCATCGTCTAGCGCAGAGCACAGCTGCCCATCCTCTGAGCAAGGCAAACTGGCAGGAGCATATCACACCTGTGCTCCATGCTCTGAACTGGCTGCCAAGTCACTCCTGGGTAGCATCCAAGACTGGTTAAATATCGATAAAGCCGGAAATGAACTAAGCTCTGACTAGATCCAAGTCTGCTTTTCTGCCTTGCCTAGTCAAAACACCTGAAATACCATCTGAGCCCAGATCCATATCCTCATGGCTGATGCCCTGCTTGGTTAAAGATTTCCATTAACAGCCCATTGCTTTGTGGGGCCTGAACCCAAAGCTGAGGAAATCAAGGAGAGTTTTCCCATAAGTGAGGTGCGGAGCGATAGCTACAAGAGCATTCATAGAGTCATCATAGAATCGTAGAATGGTGAGAATTGGAAGGGACCTTAAAGATCACCTGGTTCCAACCCCCCTGCAATGGGCAGGGACACCTCCCACTAGACCAAGTTGCTCAAAGTCCTATCCAGCCTGGCCTTGAACATTGAACATTATGTCAAAAGAGGAGGAAGAGGGAGCAGAAAAGCAAAGAGAAACATGAATGCTTATCTTTGAGCTCGGCTTCCTCATCAGAGGATGAAGGAGAAAGATTTGAGAGGCTATGAAAATGGAAGGTGAGGAGATGGCTTTTTCTCCTATTATGCTAACATAAGACAGATATTTTCTGTGCTTGTGCAAAAAGCACTTGCAATAGAGGACATCTGAGAGCCGGGACTTAGTGTATTCGGTGTTAGTGTTGATGTCTAGCACTCCGTGTGATCAGACCGTACACATTAACCAGTTCATCCTCCAAGTTCCCCCAGTATTCCCATAAGTAAGTTTTAACAGTCAGCGAAGAGGCATGCCAGGCAGCAAACAGTGTGATTTCTTTGCAGTGACATAAAAAGGTATTTGGGATTTGTTTGTCTTCCTGTGTTTTGGCTTTTTAAGATTTCCATCCTGGGAAACAATGGGAAGACATCCCCAAAGGGAAGGGACTCCCAGTCCACATATGACTACCTGCAAATCATTATGCTGATTTTCATCACTGGGCAGAGACAAATCTTCGTGGACTCCAGCCACCTGCCTTAGAGAGATGCAGGGAGCTGAGATACGCCGTAAGTGCAGTTCACTCCGTGGCCGTATTTCAGAGGCCAAAGGACAGTCTCCATAGTTCAGTGACCTGATGAGCTTTGTTTTCTCACTCTGCTCTGCACAGGTCTGCAAAGCTCCTTCTAGTCTCCCTGAGTGCCTATGACACCATCGTGAACTTGGTCTCTGTAGTCCACTCATCGAAGAAGCACCTTAAGACTGTAAAAGCTGTAGTCCTTGAGTGAACCATAAAACAGTTTAGCCCAGTATCTTGTTACTGGTAATGGCTGTAGACTATAAGAGCAGGGCAGACATGCAGTGAAAATTCCTCTGCACGTTGTTCCAGTTTCCAGACATCTGCAGCTCGGAGACTTCCCAAGACAGAGACGCAGAGACAGTGTCTTTATGTTTATTAGTTTGGGGTGGATTTTTCTTCCATTGGTTTGTTTAGAAGCTTTTTGATTTAAACTTTTACCATCCAAAACTTCCTTTGGCAATGAGTTCAGCAGCTTAACAGTGAAAAGGTTACTCCATTCATTTGTTTTGAATCTATCAAATGATCTTTTTGACTGATATTCCCATGAAACAGTGCATACTCATTCCTGGTCACCTTCTCCATCCCTCTTTTGATATTACAGCGTCTTGTTATACCCAACTTCAGTCTTTTCTTTTTCAACCTCTGAAGTCTTTATCAGTTTAGGATTTCTTCCGTGGACACCATTCCTTCAGGAAACATTATCAGCCACCTCTTTGTCCTTTTTTAGACCTAAATCTCTGCCTGGCTTGGTGAGATGAGAGTTGCGTGTGATGCTTAGGACATTAGGCACACATTCAACAGGAGTCTTGACTCGCAAGATATTGTCCAGCTCCTTTGCCGAGGGCACCTGTGAAGCATATGAGAAAATCTGCCCTGCTGTAGCAAACCAGCCTCACAAATGGGAATCTGAGAACGAGTGACTGTCCCTACAGCAGCAGCCACAACCAGAATGGAGATTTAGGGATGTCAGTCTGCAGAGAGTTTACCATTACGAAAGAGTGAGAAAAAAATATGTTAATAATATAGAGGTAGCTGGTATCAGCCATTTGGGTCTTCTCTTGAAGAATCTAGGTACTCACCATTAACCCAGAAATTATTATAAAAGCAGCTCATTCCATCACACAGGCTGGAGAGAATTTCATGCATGCACTGGGAAAAAAAAAATCATGATTGCTAAATGCTCCATTTTCTTTTCAAGACACTGTGCTAGTCTGAAGTGGTGTATGTATACATTTCAGGCAAATGTGTACTTTGTCTTCAAATGAACAGCTTTCAAAATGATCTTTGGTTAAGCTCCCTTTTATTTTTATCTTTTATTCGCCTACAATGCCAGCTGAGGTTACCCATCTCCCGACAGCTACCAAATGGACTCGTAATTGTAAGGCTCGGTGATTTAATTAGACTCATTCTAAACACTCACATTTTTATCAATTAGTTAATGGGCTAAAGAGAGTCTTATTGTTGGAGCCAGGTCATTTGGAAGCTGGAGCCTTCGTGAGGGCAAGAAGCTGAAGAACAACAGCGTTAATATCTGTAATTAACCTCACGAGTCCTGGGCTGTTCAATTAGGACTGAACCCCCTCTCCATCCATATGCCTTTCGTCAGATGGGCTTTTAATTTGAAATAATTGTTACAGAAAAAATTAACAAATAATAGCTTCCTTTTTTCTTTTTTTTTTGCCAAATACAGACACATATAAAAACAAAAAGCACAATCTTGACACACGTGCCTGTGAGCTATTTATTAAAGCCTAGTTAATTCACAGCTTCCGTATAAATAATCATTCTAGGTTTTTAAAGATTAACAAAGCTCTTGGTAACAGATATTGTGGGATCTTTTCAAATTGATCCTCATCTTGTAATATGTATCTCTGTCTTTTTAAGTGCTGTCTTTTCTACCAGGAAAAAAAAAAGTTCAGGCTTTGATTACTTTTTGCAATTTGTTGCATGTGATTTCTGTGCTTTGGAGAATCTAATACATCTGGTAGTTGTTTTTTCCCAAGGACGAGCTGTCTGGTTTAAATACATCTGTTTGTTATAAATTAGTACAGAAAAATCTATGAGTGTTATTCTAGAACTACAGTAGGTTCGGCATGCCTGCCTATGTGTATGTATTTAAATACACACATATATCTACGATGTCTAATTAATCATATTATACTGTAAATATTTAAATGTATATGTTTCTAAACGAGTATATATATTTATATATGCACATAAATGTGAAGATCAAGCTTCGCTTATTGTGTTGCACGTGATCTTTCTACTTTAAAAATTCAATTATTCATTTTTGTTCATAGAGATTATATATATATGCCAGTGTGTACCTACAAATATATGTGTATAAACATAAAAGCCCACTTTCATGGCTTGCTGAGACAATAGGCACTCTGTGTGTCCTTAATCTTGGATATAATGTATACGCAGTACACACGTCCTTAACACTTGCTCCTGCATTTTCATTCTCTGCAATTTATTCATCTTTATTCCAGTTGCCATCTACAGATAAATCCCAGGACAGACACACAGATTATTTTTTTTAAGCTCCCTTTGAATTCATTCAGTCAAAAGAGAATAAAATTAATTAGAAAGATTTAAGAATGGGCGTGATCACATCAGTACAGGCCATTTGAAAGAGGGTCGGAGGTAGGTAAGTAGATACTAAAAATATGTCCTGGGTCACATTAGGTTCTTAATCATAGGCTTTAATTGCATATTGCTTCTACAGAGAAATATCTTTGCCCAGCCAACACACCTACACCTGCTCCATTTTATATCCAAGCACCTAATTCCACTGAACTCGTTGGGGTGTGCAGCCGTCGGCAAAGTCACCGGATTTGGCCATGGTTGGGGTTTCCCTTCAGGTTTCCCTGGAAATGGGGCGCACTCCGTGGGCCAGCCCGATGCCCGCCATTCCTGAGGGCTGAGACCCAAGCCCAGACAACATATAGGTGCTACTGAGCCTACACAATAATCGCAGATCCCAGCCTCAGCCTCTGCGGAGTCCTGGAGGCACAGGGGCTGCAGGAGGACCAGAGACACAGCATGAGCATGGCTACCAGCCCAGCCCCGCTGCCACCCCAGCAAGCCCAGGCTCAAACCCAGGAAGGATGGGGCCCTCTCCAGCACAGTCATTCCCGTCACGAAGCACGGTGGGTTCGACAATAATTGGTCCCAAATTAAGTAGGATTAAATAACAGAAATGTAACATAGAATAAAGGCCAAGAAGCCAGGCCTTCTTTTTTACACAGTTATCATTTTTTTTAACAACGCCAAAGAAAGAGGCAAATTGTTGTGTAAAAATACATGAAAATAATAGTGGTCCTGGAAAGAATGTTTTTCTTCTCTCTGGCTGTTACAAAAACAGTTGACTACTGAGAAGCAAAGAGCAAATTTGCAAGAAAGGGCACAGCACAATAGCAGCCGCGACTGTTAGGGGGAACGGTAGGCGCTTTGTTATTTAAGGAACTTCACTGTAATTTTAAAGCGTTATTTATAATAGTAATAATGCCAGCCAACTTGTTCCTCCCGTTTAATTTAATACACAACTAGCCTAAATGAAAGACTACAAAAGCAGCTGGGAACAGTACAGTTTCCTACTGTAATTGTGTATACGTATCTGAACATCTGATGAGCAGTAGTCTACATTTCCTTATTGTTATAGTCGACAATTATATCTGTGCATGCTTCGCAGATATGGTGCTCTGCTGAGCTTCATAAATGCAGTCTTTGTTTCCTTAATTATTAGGCAGACAGTTCATTCTGTCCCATGTCCAAGTTCCAGACAGGTGGAATAAGGAGGTGGCATCTGTCTTAATATTGAATGCCACGCTTCCCCCATCTGCTGTAATAACAGTGCGGGGCTGCTTGGCTTCAGTTATTCTATTCTGCATACAACTAGGCAGCCATATGCCCTTATGTGCCGCACGTGCCACCAGAGCGAGCCGGCCCCGCGATGCAGCGACGAGTGGGAAGGAGCCTCGGCGCGGGGCTGAGGTCAGGCACGTGCTGGAGTCAGCAGGTGACAGTCAATACAGCTACTGAGATCCGCTCAAAGCGCCAATAGAAAAGGCCTTCAAAGTCAATTGACAGAATAGAGCACGCTGCCAATCAAATTTTACAGGGCATACCTTCCAGGCTAGGCAAATAAGAAGATTTAGAGCACATGGCAGTTCATCGTTTATAATCCTGTCTTAGCCCAGCATGGCTTAGTGATAGTTCTGTGACAGATGATGAGCACATGACAGCTGGGGGATCTTATACAAACTCATACAGTAAAATTAAAATTAAATTAGTGACACACTTGTACACATTAGTTGTGCAACAGTTATGCAATCTGTTCAAGACCCTTAACACAAACCATCTCTGATTTAAATAATGTATACTGATGCGAAGGTGCCGGGTTGTATTTTCTTTTCCCTCTCCCAGAAGGAATGCAGCATTTGCACATTTTTAGCTTTAAACAGCTCTGTCCTTTTCATTCTGTTTGTCCTGTCATTTCTTCGTCATGGGGACTGACGGAAAGAAAGCAAAGATTTTTTATTTTTTTTTTAAGGCAAAATGTTCAGAAGGGTTGGTTTGGGGGTCTGGGAGTATTTTTTTCCTGCTGACTGCACCGTGCAATTCATAATATTATGGCTGGTTTATTTTCCTGCATAGCTATACTAGACTGCCATTAAAGAAAATTAAAACCAAATAAAAACAAACATACCAATCTCCCCCCTCTAGATGCCGAGTGGGAAGGCAACCTATAAGATTTGAGTGTTTTAGACGCAAGAGTATAATAAACTGGCTGTTCTTTGGCTCTTTAATCTGATAATCTTGTTACTATTTTATGTTTGTGTGTTGGAAAAAAAGAGAAGTAATCACTGAAATGTTGACAGTAGATCTGCAGTTTGAAAAGACTCATAACTTTAAAGCTTAGAGGGCCTGATCCTTTTATCCGCGAGGGTTTGACACCAGACTACCTCTATTAGCTTCGCTGGAGTTACACCTGCTTTAGGCAGTGTAAACACAGGCAGGATTCGACCCTGAAATCCTTTTCGGAAGGCTACTCTATAAACCAGCAGCGTGTATTTACTGCTCCTTCCCAATCGCTTAGCGTTTCTCAGTCACTAAAAAAATAACTTAAGTCACATAAAGTGTTTTTACATTCTCGGGTAGCAAGACTGAGGTGTGCAAAGGCTGTTGTAATACTGATCTACACAGCAATAATTCAGGAAATAATAATGATTTATCAACTGTAATGGTCTAAAAAAAAAGGAACGGAGAAAATCGTGGGCTTTTTTTCCCTTGAGCAAAATATTTATTCGTTTAATTACTTATTTGTGTGCGTGTGTATTTAAACATAATCATGACCGGAGGATCATGTGGGGGCTCCTAGCCATGGAAATTTTTACAGCTAGGAAGGATAGTGTATGTGGATATATATTTATATATAATCGTTATTAGAGGTTAATTTGGGGGCTTCTGGCCATGGAAATGCTCACAGTTAGGAAGGCTAGTTTGGGTATTACGAGCTGTCTCTGTGTTAGGCTCCTTTTTCATATGTGTAAAGGAATAATCTGTAATAGCCACCCAAATGCTCATCCAGTCTCTGAACCCCTGTACTAAAAATGGTGGCTCCTGTTCTACATGCTCTTATTTTTACATTAATAAGATCAGTGAGGGGAAGGTTGTATTTTATTTTTTTTATATATATTTTTAGCATCCTTCCCTTTCCTCCCAGAAGCATTTGGAGGCTTGAACCGTTTCCACCAGCTGTAGTGCTCTATGGTTAAACTCGGTTCACCTGGTGCTCAGTGAGGATTATTCACCTGAGGGCTTTGTATCAGCAGGATGCAGACAGGGGCCGTATGGTGGGGTGGCTCTAACTCAGCCCTGATGGGAGCGGAGCTGCAAGTGGTCACGTATGTGTGTATATTCCATGCGCTATATGTTCCCTGGGCAGAGCCAGAGCAGTGCTGGTCCCAGCTACTGTTAGTGGCACAGCCAGGAGCTCTTCCGTGCTGGTGGCAGTGGGTAGGGCTGACCAAGGGCACCACAACCGGAGTGAAAAAGGCCTTAGACTTATGCTGCAGTTCTGGCAACCCGAAAAATGTCCCGCGTGCTCCTTCCCTGCTCATCCCAGGTGATTCATACTGCGTTTTCTACTGTCTTCTTGCTCTTTCCTGGCCCACCTACACCAAGAAAGTGCAGGGAGGAGCAGAGAGCCCAGAGCTCGTGCTGGTGAGGCCAGCTCAGGACCCACAGGACAGAGCCACCTCAGCAATACTGGGCCAGTGAATCCCAGCGTGACCATCACTGGCTGCTCTGCTCCCTGACCCCAGACTAGCAGCTCCACATAGTGCAGCATGGTGCTGTGCAACCAGACCAGTCTGCCGAGGGAGCATGACCCAAGCTTTGAACCACCATGGCTAAAAAATGACACATCTCTGGCTTAATTTTCTTTCTTCTGCCATGTCTTTTCTGTTAGACGTCCTCTGTTCTTTCACAGCCTCCAAACCAGGAGTCAAACCCTGCATGATGACAAGATTCAGCAAACCCATTCCTTTCTTGAGGTTTCATTTGGTCCCCAGATATTTCTGGCTCATTGAAGAACATTGTGTCCCTCGAGTTGGCAGGTTTTGATGTGCAAAAAGACACTGGTATCCTGAGTATGAAAGGAAGCGGTGGCCTGGGAGAGGGAAGACAGCAAGCTCATTGTGGCCTGGAAATGGTTACACAGAAGTGCACGTAGACTGCTGTGGTGGCCCCAATACTGTGTGACAATCATGAGGCCCTGGTACATACAGCTGCAAGATGTTTTATAGAGAAATGTTATTTTTAAAACTTTTAAGAGCTTTAAAACATGGCTTTCTTCCTGTTCTCTGTTTCTTCTCCCTGGGGCTCGGTAACAGCAGGTTCTTCTGGCAACATGAGTCCAATTGTGCAGGTTTCAGAAGGAGAGAAAAATGGTGTATAATCAATTGTATACAATAAAACTCAGGGGGAAAAAAGCCTTTTCCATGCTGCACAATATCAGCATTTTGCAATTGGACACTCTGTATTTACCAAGGCTAGAAAGAGAAGATGCCTTCCAAGGAAGAGTTTGGGGCTTTAAAATGCAACTTGCAAGGTGCAAGCTGAGTTACTGAAACTCGTCACGGGGTGTTGTTTGCCCCACACATCAAAATGAAGACATTTAGGGGTGGAAAAGCCTTTCACAAGTGGCAAAGAAGCAGCTACTGGGAACACCTGCAACAGCATGGGCCCATCTCACCTGAGGAGGAATCATAACGAAGGGAAATCCCTTGGAATACCCAGTCCTGGATATTGGCTGTGGAGATCCTGTAAATGGAGCCAAAAGAATGGAGCTGTCAGGGCTGGATGGGCTGGAGATGCTACTGCCAGCCCTAGGGTGCAGGTCCATGGACCTCCCATGGTAACTGACTGCATGTTGCAGGCAGGATGGGACATACTCACCTGTCTCACTCTGCTGGACCTTCAACATTTTAGGTGCTCCCACAGCTCCCACTATCTTATCTCAACTTCTCACAGAGCTCCTGTCCAGATCCCAGCATATCCTGGTAAGAGTGATGTGTTGTCCAGTGGTCATCATTCCAGATGTGGTGTGGCACCATCATCTGCCCATTCATCTTCTTCATGTGTTTCTTCTCCTCCTCTTGGCAGTTGAAGAGAACCTTGCTGACAGTGCAGGTATTCAGATGTTGTCACTAGTAGGGATGATGGCCAGCGTAGGTCCAGAGGCTTTAAGTGCTGAGTTTCCCAACAATTTCTTGAATTCTCGCTTCTGGAAGCCTTTGTGGTTTCAGTTGAGATTGATGCTCACATGGTGCCACTCTTCTCCTGACACTCTGTGGTGTTGCCATCAATTACTTCCTTCCTGGATTGGAAGGGACCTCCTGGTCTCCTACTCAGGCATGGCTCTGGGGCCTCCCCTTCTCCCCCAACTCAGGGGGGTGTAGTTCAGCAGCTTCATGTCATCACACATCGTATCTGCCCTCCTGTTTCACCTGCCCTGCTCAACCGCACTTGAGCTGGAGGAGGAGGATTGCTGTTGTTTGGGGAAAAAAAAAAGGACGGGTTTTTTTCCTCTCTTTCTTGTAGTAACTAGAATAATATAGATTGTAAAGGAGAAAAAGTAGGATGAAGATATATTGTAGTGATAGAGGAATCATACACAAGTCACATCTTTATATACTGCACACAGTAGACGTACAGGCATGGAACAGAGTCAAGGCTGGCGAGAAGCTTAGCCACATCCTGCACATGGGACAGTTTTTTAATTACTCGATGGAGTGACTAGCTGTTATTTGCCGAGAAACCTGGGAACGAGACATCTGTCTGCCACTAAATGAGGGCAGTCGGTGGGGTTAGGTACCTGTTATTTCTGAAAAGGATCCCAGCCCTCCCGTATGGCCATGTTCTAATGCATGTGGTTTATAAATGAGGCAAGCAGGAGCATCATGAATCGGTTCCTACCTTGTGTCTCTTTGCTGCATGATGCAGGTATCTGTTTAATTCCTCTGCCGGCTCATAAATAATGATAAGGAGTCACACAGCTGTCATGTGGGATATCCTGGGCTCTTCTACATGGCTTGCCTTGAAATCCTGGGCTGGATGTTGCTAGCTGTCATTGTGTCTCTCTGCTGTTGGGCCAGGTCTCAAGGCAGCAAAGTATGTCCATAATCAACAAGATTTTAGTTTGAGAACGGGCCTTAAAAGCTAGATTATAAATATTTTGCTGAACATAAATAGGATATGATGGTTTCGTCCCTCTATTTATATGGATAAATATGTGTTCAGGGTGCATGTAATTGTGTGTTGTATGTGTCCACGTTGTGTGTAAAATACACCTGTGCGCACTGGCATAGATTACCTAATCACTCCATTTGTGAATGAACTGTGTTTCATAAAAATACGTAGCACCGCAAGAATTAATAACAAAGGCGCGCTGCCACAATGAACATTTTATGCAAGCTTATAGGCATAATGTAATGAACAAAGCGAGAGGAGAAACACCGAGAACAATATCTTCACTCTATCAGCAGTTTACTTCAGTCTACTTATATATGATCAAAGACTACAAATATAGTTTAAACAGCATGAAATAATCGCCAGGTTTGCGACGTGAAATAATTTTAGGGGGGAAAAAAAGAAAAAAAGTAAAGGCAAAACGTACAACAGGCTCAATGCCACGATGTAATGGGCGTGTGGACTCATTTTGTGATGAACAGCCAAGGAACGGCAGCGGTAGGGAAATGAAGCTAGAGGAGTTAACCTCCCTCCTACCTCCTCTTCGAAGATTTCCATGTTCTGGGGAGAGGATAATGAAAATATTTTACCTCCTCTATTACAGAGGTGTCACACACCTCTGTGAGTGGACACACAAAACAAAACAAAACAAACCCCCAACCCCAAAAAACAGAAAAAAGCCAACGACGTAGCACAATGCAATTGCAACGCAGATGTTGGAGGGACGGCAGGGTTTCTCCCTCAGACCGCAGTGGCGGAGAAGAGCTCAACCGAATGCACGTACGGAGCAGTTGAATAATTCACAAGGGAATATAGGGCACCCAAACCCACCCCCTGCAGCCCACGGTGAGTGTTTGTGCTGTTCCCCTCCTGTTTGCCTTGCTTGGCATGGCACATCCTTCCACTGAAAAATCACAGAGATGAGTTTTTCCGTGGCCCCTCCATACCCACACCTGCTAGAGAGGATAGCTTGACATCCCCGCCCATGGAGATAAGACAAATGCATCCTTCTTCTCCATTTAGCTCTTTTGACCTCCCCCTGCCCTCCACCCTTTCCCTGAATAAGCCATTCAGCACCAGTTACAAATTCTGCAGCAATGCTCAGTGGGGGAGCCCTGGGGGTTTCCCATGTCCCCAGCAGGTCCCTGAACAGGGCAGGTGGAGTGATGGGAGGACGAACAACCCTCCTGCCTTCCACAGATCAGCCTGGGCTGGAGAACACAGCCCTCCTCTGGGACTGGGAAATCAGGGCTTGGATTACAGCTGGTAGCGAGGAGGGTTGGCATCCTTGTGTGTTGTTTCAGCCAAATGAGGGACCTCCAGGTCAAAACTGACCACGACAGAAGCAGAAGGTGTTCAGTGAGAGCCACGTTTTCACACATGGTGCAAACATCAAGGCGGGAGGGCTGTTGCTCCATCCCAGCATCCCCAGCTCCAGGCAAATGCAGTTACATCTGTCATTGTAGGTAGCGATGATGACAGTTAAGGCTGTTTAATTCTTTCTGTTTACTTCCCTGTTTTCAGTTGCTGTTGCTTCTCAATAACTAAATACTTCACTTGAGATCCTCGTTGTTTAGTCTCTGCCTTAGGGTGAATTCTGCGATTTTTTTCTGGTTTTAGCTGTTTGGTTTGGGTTTTTTGTTTGGTTTTTTTTATTATTGTTATTTTTTTCCAAGGACAGCAAAATGCCCCAGCCTTTTGGAGTTTTGAATTAGTGTTGTTAATGCTAAAAATTGGCTTCAGCAGCTGTCATTTTTAACTCTTTCATATTTTGTAATTGGTATTTTATCATTTAGAAGTGCTCATCTTTGATATGGGGGAGAAATACGCAATTTTGCAGACAGACAGTACCGCGGGGGGACAAATACTCTTTTCTGCCCCTGGTAAAAAATATTTAGGTGCAGCCACATTGCAGCATTTGCTCTTTACACACCCTCAGTGAAGCGGGTGCAGATGCCATGCTGCAAAAATCACAGCCCCCAACATAAAACCGCCAGACACCACCAACTCCGAATTTCCGAGAAGAGCCAGCGGCCATCCCCTTTTGACCCCGAGCTGGTTTGGAAGCCACAAGATGGCCGGGTGTTTTACTCGCTGCTCTTTCACCAACCGGCACGAATAATTCTGTGAACTTCACAGCCCTTATTACCGAGCACGGCCTAATAATGTCATCTCAGGAGGCAAGTAATTGCAGTAATTAAGAGGTTGCACAAGGTCACTTGAGGCAGGGCTGGGAATACAAGCTTTTGTCTCTCACCCTGCTGCTGCGCCCTACGAATACGCACGCCACAGCCCCATGCTGTCTGCAACCATCGGGCCCGACTCCCTTTCAAAACTGGGAATAACGGTCTGGAGCGATATCAGCAAAACTGGCTTTAAACCTCCTTTCCCCTTACCCTACCCAGAAAGCCTCCTGCTTTATAGAAATGGTTTCAAGCTGGTGCATTTTGTGGGAGGTGGGTTGGAGGTTTATTGAGGAGGAGGAAGGAAGAGCATAGGTGCAGGGTGAGAGGAGCTGATTGTCCCAAAGTGCTGTCCTTGCTTTAAAAAATGTTTTTTAAAGCAATGTTTTACATAAAAAATGCTTTATACTGCACAAAGTTTATAAGCTCTTTCCTATCAGGCCCATGGTACATACATACATATGGGAAACAGGCATCACGTTCCATGGACTTCATTCACAGAGGTTTTTCCTAATTTTTGATGGCTCAATTTTGCCCCTTTCAGGCTGTCTGAAGCGCGTGGGCTGCTTGTCTGTCATCTGCGTGTGACTTCATTTATGGGAGAGCGTGTTCTGCAGGGAGGAGGAACGATGGGGAGAGCGAACCCGCTGCCCAGCATCGCCTCTCGCCGTCTCTCTCCAGCTGATGGAGCAGATGAGAGATGCAGTGAGTTACATAAACGTAGGAACCAGAAACTTAATGAAATGGCTCTAAATGTGACAGCATTCATGAAAAGATTAATTACCAGGAGTAAAGGGGGAAGGATGCCAGGAATTGATAGGATTGGTACCAATACCAAAAGCCTGCTGTGCTAGTAGAGCCATAATATGCAGTCCTCATCTGTGGGCCTATTGTTTTTCTTACAGAAACAACAGGTTTCAGCCAATGATACAAAAGGGGCTACATTACAGTTTCTGCAGGAAAAACAACAACAGCCATTAGAAATAATTACCTTAAGACAAATCGGCAAGCAGAGTGTGGCACACACTAATATCCTCCCAAGCACGAGTCTCTGGGAAGAGAGGGACTGTTGCTGTATTTATCCCAGTGGTCGCGCGAATGAAGGGAGAGAATTAGAAAGAAGAAAGTGGGAGAGAGTGAGAAACAAAACGAGACAAGGACAGGAAGAGTGAGAGAAAGAAACGGCAGGTTTTCCCATCAGCGACCGGTCGGTGCTCTCTTCCCTGGCATGAATGTGTTAGAGGACGTGGGCTGATGTCTCCTTACTTGCACTCTCCCTATGCAATTTCAGCAGAGAAAAGTGAATACGTATTCAGTTGGATTTTCTGGTTAGGCCCTCAATTTGCCAGGGAGTAATTAACTGGGAGGAAGGGCAGCAAAGCACCAAACCCAGAAACTCTCTTAAATGAGATCATTATTACTGTTCTCTACAAAAACCTGCCCTCTCCACTTCCCCCAGGGCAAAGGAGTCTATATTTTTAATTTGTTCTTGCCCATCTTCTCTCCTTGGCAGAATTGATGTATCTGACATATGAAATCACAAACTAACCCGTGGCAGGATAAAAATGAAAAAGCTCCATTTTGCAGTGGGATTAGACGAGCACATTTGACTAATGGCGATTTCCTGCTGCATTTTATGTTGACTGTGATTGTGCAAGAACTTTAAACTCAAATTTCAGATGACTGAAGACACTGAGAACATTGTATTAACTCCCAGTACAATGAAGTTTTACAGGATGCTGCCAAATATGTGCTTAGACAGCATTTCCCTCTGTATTTTGCGTTATTTGTATGTGTAAATGTATCATATATTTTTATATATACATGCCATTTTTCTTTGATTGGTATGTGTATGTGTACTGATCAGTGTTGTGTTTTAACTGTAATAATAGCATATAAAATACACATACAAAAAAGTATAATTTTATATGTACAAATGTAAATTACTGTGTAAACAAGGACTTCATCTATGTGGATGCGTGCATATGAATAGATCCTGGTCTAGCAGTCTCTGTAAAGACATCTGCCGCCATCCGTAATGGAGACTACTTTATGGAAGAGAAATACAGATAGATAACCAAACAACTGTCTGTTGAAAGGGACGTATCTATAGCTATCTCGAACGAAAAATACACAACATTCTGTAACATCTACAGTGTTAATACATAACATATGGTGTCTGTTTCACATGCTAATAGTGACTTTTTAATTTGAAGTCAGCCCCAATGAACCTAAATCCGTGCTGTCTCCAGGATTAATTATGAGTACTAGACTGTGATAGCAAGCCTCTCTTCTTGATAAGCTTTATAAACCAGGTTTGCACACAGGATAAAATAGCTCCTGAGAGCTGCCATATTTAACCTACACATGACCTGCTGGTACATCTTTTGGAGAAAGCAAGCAACTTGACAAGGTGCTTGGTTCTATCGTCAGGGCATGGGCACTACCGGAGTGAAAAACACAGTGTTTATGGATGTTGACATTAATTACTGAGCCCCAGATACCTGTTTAGCATAACCCTTGGAAATGCTTTATTCAATATGCAAACGTTACATGAAAAGCAGGGAGACAGGTCCAAATGGAGTGCTGCGTCATGAGGTCCATGGCTCCCATGTTAACCAATATTCTTCTGCACCTGCATTGCTTCTGCTGCCCACAGCCCCACGTGTTTGGGAGCTCTTCCTGGTGATGCTTCTCTGGGCTGGCGTGGGAGATGGAATCCTGAGAGACAGGAGAACACAAGTGACCGTGCGTGCGTCGGCCTGAAGCTCCATCTAGTAGAGATGCTTAGAGAAAAACGATAAAAACAAGGCAAGTCCTCCCCCTTATCACCTGTATTCCCTGCAGCGCTGAGCTTTCCGAGTCAGAGGCTGTATCTTTTTTTGCTAAAACAGCCCTGGCTGGTGCTCACTGCATGAATTTGTCTATGGCTTTCTCAACTTTCTTGTGCTTCAATTTCCCCAGAGGAGAGTACACAGCCAGCGAGTGCTCTCACTGGCCCAAGGTAATTTCATAGCAGTACAAAAGCCCTTAGTGTCACTTTAAATAGGTTTAGGTGCAAAGATCAGAGTCTATCCTAAGCACAGCTATAATGTTCTTCCTTGGAGAAAATGGCTTCTTGATGCCCATGAGGATCCTGCTGTGGTGAAGACATTAGAGCTAGTTTTCTCTAAAATACATGTGCTTGGATGCACAGGTGGCTTCAAGTTCATCTTCTCTTCCTTGACAAATAGACCCGCTTAAAGAATTGAAACTTTCTTTCTTTTTCTGATTCTCTTTTATTAACCTCAGGTTTTTAAATTACTGAAAAATATATTTAAAGTGGTTTTCAAGGTCACTGGAAAACTACATTTTTGAAGTGTCAGTAGAAAATAACCAACTTTTGAACCACAAAACCGGTGATATTTATTTTTGAACCTGTGAAACCGGTGATAAACCCAAGCTGTTTACATTAGTTTGAAATCTGTTTTCCTGGTTTCGGCCAGCCATGGCCCTTCTGCAGCTACTTTCCCTCCAGATAATTTGCCATTCCCACTGCAGCGTAAATTCTTCTCCAGACAGTAATGCGATGGCTGCCAGCCCTGCCACCAAAATGGCCCCGTCTCACAAGCTAAGTCGGATCAGCCTGAGACAGGATTTTCTTGACACAAACTGTCTGTCAGGGCTGCAGAACCGGGGGAGCGGGGTTTCTGGGGGTGGCTTTCGCATCTGTGGTTTGGTACGAAGCTGTTACCCCCGGTCAGTGCCTGATGCCATAGTATCGCCTGCAATCATCTTCCAGAGAGACAGGAACGATCATTTCTAATAATTAACAATCCCAGAAGAGTTTTCGTGGGAACCGATGTGTTTATCTGTCATACCCTGGCTAAATTCCAGCAAGGACTACATGACATACTGCCTCTGTAATTGTATTTCACCCACCTAAATTCTCCTGCGATCTTAGTCACAAAGGACAGTCTTCGTTATTCCTTGTCTAACAGCTCTTGCATTGGGTTGCTGCGTTCAGAAATTGCCACTGAGCCAAAAACGTTTCAGTTGCAAGTGATCAGTATTGCAAATTCTTCCGATTTTATGATGAGTCTTAGGATTTTTTGTATTTTTCCTAAAGCCTCAGCTGTTGGAGTCATTATGAAGCACAAGGATCTCAGTTTTCATGTTTTTAAGTAAGTGGCTAGCCCTTGTAGTTGAAAACACGAGGCTTGTTTACCCTAGAGGCTGAGAAGCCAGATGGTGGATAAAGAAAATGCAACAATTTTGGGTTTTAATCTCATGATTTTTTAAGCCAATCTCATAATTTTGGGGAGCTGGACTTGCAGTTTGTGAATGTTTGCAGTTGGCAACACTGACTGATCATAATGTATCTCTTGTTTATCAAACAGGAGTGCCACAGAGCTTAATTAATTGCTGATTTCATTCATATTTGCCAAAAGCTTTGAAATCCTTGGATTCATTGAGCTCCTTTTACGACAAAACACAATTTCCAGTGTTAAATCTGCTCCGATCTGCTACTCTGGGAATCTTTCAGCAGCCAGCAGTTCAGTTTGACTGATAAAATGCATTTCTCTAGCATTCTGACTCTGGAAACATTGAAGGCCCCCTTCCCTGGAGGCAGAATGACCCTACATGACCACAAGATCAACGGCGTCTTTCCAGTGGGCTCCTGGGGACAAAACTAGCCAATTATCTGAGTCATGTTGCACCCAGTTTTGGGGGGATCACCCACCAGCACCTAAGTGAGACAGGAACCCATGCAAGGGTCTTCCAGTGCCACTGGAAGCTAGGAGAATTCATGCTGGTTTGAGCAGCCGGCTCTCAGGCTGCTAAAGGTCTCTGCTGACCACGATTTGAACCAGTCTGCTCTATCCCGAAGGATATGCAGCATCACTGCGTGGCACCGCACACAAATAAAGGAGATCAACCCACGAATGTGCCATGAAGAGCTTGACTCCAGGCTCAACATCATCCCAAGCAACAGCTCAAGTCATCCTTTCATCTTATCCACCACTGGGCTGAAGGAGGCATTAAGCACTTAGCAGAGCTGATTCAGTGGTGGGACGGCTGCTCTGCAACGAGACACCACCTGCCCGCCGTCCCGTTGCTACCCAAATGTAGGCTTGGCAGCCAGGTGGATATTTATAAGACAGAAAGTTGATACTACATTGAAAATACGTGCATCAAATAAGTAGCTCCTTCTAACCCTTCACTAGACATCTTAGGAAAAGGCCAGGCTTTGCTCGGACTGGGTTTGTCTCCTCCCAGCGCCATTCGGGTGGCTGGGGCATGGAAAATGGTGTGTCATGCAGTAAAAATAAGGTGCCTCTTGCCAGGCCTGGTGAGAATGTCTTTTAAGCCAAAATAATGCTGGGTCTTATTTACTTGACAGCTCCGACATTAATTTAAGACGGGCACAAATGAATCACCAGCCATGTTACAGTTGCCTCCTTGGAATCCCTCTGCTATAATCTCATAGTTTTTTCACCTAATTAATTTCCCCTTTCCTTGCACCAGTGTTTCATGAGTGTATCTTGTTTGGAGGAGATTAAGAGTCACACACTTCATTAGTAAGGTGTAAATTATCAGAGAGACCCTCTCCATCCACCTGCTTAATTGGGTTAATGAAGCGTCTCCGTGGGCCCTGGTAAGACAGCGCTGCTCTCTGCTCCCCGCAGGCGTTACCAGGGCTGTTTGGAAAATGGAGACCTTCAAGTTCCCACCTTTGTGCTTTTCGAGAGTTGCAGGCATTTAATTAAAAAAGAAAAAAAAAAAAAGGGGAAGACAAAAAGCTGAAGTTGACACAAATTGCAAGATAAAACGTTGCCATCTGTAAAATTACAGCCATAAATATCACTCAAATCAGTCTATATCAGAACTTTCTTATGGCTAATTCCTAATTAATACTAACTCCTCATTTTTTCTCTACCTGAAACACCCAGATTGCATTAATATAACACACACAGAAATGACATTAATGTGCAGTTAAAAGAGTTAAACTGGTAGGGAGGCCACAGCAAAGCAAAGGTAAAAATGGGGTGTGTGTTTGGTCTCCAGTCGTGCAATGTGGGGTGCAGACAGTTCTGGGCCAGAAACCAGCACCCTTCATCTCTGCACGTCCCCGTCTCACCTCTGCTTGGTTTTTGGAGACTATTCTTGCAAGGCAGAGCGATAAAACTCATATCAGGCGCATATATTACAGCACATCCCCCGAACAGGAAATTTTAAGTTGATATTAGAGATTATTTGCACTGCAACTCTCAGCTCGGAAAGTCACGCTCTTCCGATCTGGTGCAGAACTACAGGGTGATGACTCATGAGCGCTGAGCACATCGGGGCGTGCACTGATGTCGCTTGTGGGGTGAGCTGGGCTCGGCACTGCTGAAAACTGAAGCTGATGCTGAGCGAGGCCAAGGCATCATCTTTAAATATACTTGCAGGCTCGTCCTCATGAGCAAGTCGTTGAACTCAGACTCGTGCAGGCAGAAACAAATCCATCAGCAGTCCCGAGCCTCAACCGAATGGACAATTTGTGCACGGAAAATGAGGAGAAAGTCTGTGGGTAAATTATTTGTCACAAATTATTCGCCCGGCTCTACCTGACAGAGCAGCGTTCTGCGTTTGATCTCTGTGAGCGACTGTCGCGGGAATCAAAGGGAGTTTTGTCAGGGGATTAAGTGCAGAAGATGTCGTCGAGAACTACATTAAAGATAAGAAATCCAGAGTGTGGCCCAAAGTGCCTAATCCCAGCACAACTAGTGAATTATTAAGTTGGTCATTTGACAGAAGGAGGAAAAAAAAATCCAACTGTTTTTGAGACTGCCTAAAAAGAGGTTTCTATTAAAATACAGCAGTTGCATAATGAGAAAAGCAACATGCGGTTCCAGCATGAGAGCTGGGCTCTTGCGCCAGTCGCTGCAGCTATGGAGCGGTGACACAAAACCAGCAGCTTCCAAGGGCTGCCCCTTTTCCCAGGTGTAGGATTTGAATCGCCAGCTCTGACTGCCAGGGGGAAAGCACAGTTTTAAGGTATCAGCAGTAGCTCGCTTTCGCAGCCTTGAAAGTGCCTGGGGCACCTGGATGATCCCAAACTGATCCCACAGGAGGTCCATCCTACCTGTAGTGTCTCCGTGCCTTGTTGGTAAGACAGGGACGATGAGATTTCCCTTTCTGCCAGGAGCACGTAGCTGTTTTACAACTTCTCTGCTGGTGCCATGTCGCCCAAGGGAGTCAGAGCTGGTATAGCAATATACATTACCAAAGTGCTATTGGGAAATGAAAAGAGACACGGGACGGGGCAACCCATGTCAGCCTCCGTGGTGGCTTGGAGACGTAGGAAGGAGGAGTTTGGAAGCAGCCTTGGGAACACCCCGCTGGAACAGCCACTGCAGCAGTGTCACTGGAAATCAGTCACTTCATTAAAAACTGCTCCATTTCCCCAAACGTGATCTCCTGTCTTGTTCCTACCCAGCACAGAGCAAAAGAAACGGGATGGGTGCCACCACTCAGTGTGAGCCATGGCAAGCACAGGATAATGACAGATAGGAGAGCATTCCGCAATTAGAGAAGAAAGCAAACAGGCAGGTCTCAGACCAGTGGAAATGCTGGATTTCTAGACAAAGAACCTCCTACAAGCATGGGAGCATCTGCATAGGCAGCTGACCATGGGGATGAACATGAGAAAATCGAAATCTTGACAGTCTCATGGAGAAAAGGGAAGAGGAGTGAGTGAAACACTATCTCCAGGAATCCTGCCAGGGATCCCGGAGCAGCTGATAAAGGTATTTGATGAGCTTCAGGAACCCCAGAAGAGTGAGATACCGTTTGTTACACAAAATCAAGAGGAAGGGAGGCAAGAGGTACTTGCATTACAGAGGTGGGAACCCTGGCATCGTAATGTTGCCTTGCAGACACCATTGAGTCCCTGATTAGGGACAGGCTCACCTGTGAGACGTGACCAGGGTGCGGGTGCCGAGCAGCAGAACCAACCCAAAGCAAGGTCTCCAAATATGGAGGGCAGCAGCAGGGTCCCATGTATGACACAGAGGGCAGAAAGCAAAAACGCTCCAGAGGAGTGATGGGGAACAGAGTCACTTAACGCCTCAATGCCACCACTACTGAAGAGGCAAAAGTCTGTAAGACACACTGCAACTCCAATGTACAACAGGCACCAAGACCATCTCTGCTGTCCTTGGGCCAGGGCAGCGCAATGGCAATCCCTGGGACACCCTCACAATTGTCCCAAAGGACTTCCAGACACCATGAAGGATCGTTAGGACATATTTGGTGTGGAATAGAGGTGGGTCCAAGAGGACAATTCTCAACTGCAGCAGCTGCCAAAGGAGCTGGCTGGAGGTCGAGGCCCACGGATGTCCGTGATAGGGGACACACTATGAGATTGCTCAAAGGGACTTCAGAGCTTCATAAAAGAGAACGGAGCAAAAGACCATCTGGCCCTACCACTGCATACAACTGGCCCTTAGTCGTAAGACCTTATCCTCCAAATCAAGCCAGTGATCAACTTTAAGTCATCCCTGTTTCTGCTAGATGTATTTCTGTGTTGTGGACACAAAGCAGGTGAGACCAGTGCTCAAGGGAGCTGGGACAAGCGATCCCTCACTCCACTGGAGATCTGGGCTCACACAGGAGGTGACAGTGATCCCTCAGGCTCCCTTTCAGTCACAGACACAAGTTGCAACAAAGGACAGATGGGAAAAAACTCTCCTCCGTGAGCACAGTTACACCCTGGGGCAGAAACCAGAGAAGCTAACAGGAAAGAGGATGGAGACATCCTTGGAGATACTCCAAATTTGACTAAAGCAACATGATTTAACTTTGAAGTTAGCTCCACATTGAGCAGAATCTAGGACTGGAGACCTTCAGAGGTCCCTTCAAACTTGAATTGTTCTATGACTTTTCTGTTCTATGACTATCCAGTTTATGCAGAATGTTGTCTAACAAGAAGCAGCCAACGTGAATTTGTCAAGAACAAATCTACCCAGAGCAGGGAGCAACTGCAATTGGAGCAACCGAATGGAGCAACCAGTGCTGGGCTGCTCCATCCCAGGGGAGAGGTTACTGATCCTCACCATTCCCTTTGTCCTTCCCTGCAGCTTCCCATCCCCTCAGAGAGCTGCTGGCACAGCTCCACATGCAGTCAATCTCTAAACTAACAGAGTCACCCAGGCTACTAAAATGCCTCTGTTAAAAGGCACGCATGTGGAGGGGGCATAAGTCTTGATCAGGCAGCACCTCGAGGAGGATGCATGACGGCTGCCAACCTGTGAAAACACACATGGGAGACACTGGAAAGGGGGAGGTGGGGAAGGATGCCGTGACCCTGTTTGTCGAAGCAAAGCGATGAAGAGATCTGCTGAAAGGTGAAGCAGCTTGGGTTTGTTTGCTGACACCTCGCTGCTTGGATACTCAAACCTTGCAATCCTTTGCCACCCTTTGGCAATAGCACAGTCGTGTCTGCCTTGCGTCCCTCTCCTTTATCTCTATTTTGTAATGCAACTAACAAGAAACTCTTTCAAAACAATGGCACACTCATGCCTGTCCTTGCTGAAAGCAAATGATTAACAGCTAAGCTCAACTTCCCACCGATCATCACTCTAGACATGAAGATTTTCTTTGGTGAAAGTTGTGGTGGAGCGTGTATCCTGCTTGGGTTCATGTAACCGGGGAGGACTGAACTGCCGTCCTTGCCTCTCTTCTGGGTTGCACTGCTTCCAAATCCATCAGCTGCTATCGCCATGGTAGCACTTGAGCCAGGAATATGGAGTATCAGAAAAGTCCCTCTCTTCCAACACTGAACAAGTAACTGAAATGGAAAATGACTCCTAAAAGACCTTTAGATCCCTTCCCAGCCCTCTGGTTTCTCCTTATGGATGAAAATAAAACAGTTTGTGTTTATCTCACCTCATCCTGTCCTGATGACATCTGGAAGAGTCTTCCAGCCATCGCGGGTAGTGGGGGTACGCACTGGCCACCTCCGCTGGGACGCAATCAGGAAGGAGAGATGTGCCATAAACAGCAGCAGTCTGCACCCGTTTTGTGTTTTAACGGGTTCAAGAGTCGGTGTTAGCATATGCTAACCACTCTTTGCAGGGTGATCATTATGCAAATGCCTACAGTAAACAGGTAGGAAATTAGATCTAATCAGGACAACCCCCTCCCTCCCCTCTCCTGGCACAGGGAAGTTGACTCGATCGCATTGCTCGCGGTAAATACCAAGAGAAGGCTGAATTCCAGCCTCAAACCTCAGTTTTTCATTTGTCCTTTTGTTCTCCTGTGTTGGGTTTCTTGCATAAGTCACTGGAAACCTAAGGGCAGCCTTGTGATTGCTTTAATTTTAAAGCTCCCGGAACAGGCTGGTATGGCTGGAGCTAGAATTAATACCGCTTGTGGATTTCTGTGATTTGAAGGCAAATCAAAAATAAGCACGTCATGCCTGGTCTCCATGAGTAATTTGACTCTGTATAATATCTAATCGCTGCCTATTAAACTGCAGAGTGAGTAAAGAGGCTGTCTGGTAATACCGGTGGGACGTTTACGGTCACAGATTCCCAGTATGAGCCCATGAGCATCGCTGGTTGCTCTGATTATCAGGACACCTACACCTCTTGGGTGCTGCCGGGGAGGAGGGGGGGGTCACGCAGCTGATTTCTGTCTCGCACTCCCTCTCCCCATGCAGCTCAGCCCATCTCCTGCATTTGCAACACCTTGGCTCCTTGGAGCCCAAGTGCCAGACACAACTGGTCGATTTGGCCCATTCAGAGGCTGTGCCTGGCATGGGAACGCCAGCCTTGCGGCTCATCACATCATATGTGTGGTGTCACACAATTGGTTTGGGACAAGGCCCCTTGTTTGACCCTGCTGCCTTGTCCCCAGCCCAGCAAGCATGACGCCCATGGCCAAAGTCTCTTCAGGCTCCCTTGCCAGGCACTTTATCATTCTGACACCAAAACTGCTCACAAACATAGCACAGACAGAACTAATCCTGAGGCAAATGCAGACCGCAGAGCAAATTGCTTCTGCCCCTACCATCAGTGGTCCTCCATGCCCTGCCTGCTCCATCCAGTAAGCATTGCCCTTGTCCCTGGGTCCACTCCGCTTGTCCTCTTCCCAGCTGGGCTAAGGATGCCCTCTACAAGGCTCAGGTCCTGGGTTTAGCAAATCTCAGCCTCACAGATGCCTTCAAAAGGACCAGACATCATCTTGCAGCAGATATTAAAGGCTGTGACCAAGTAATAACAACTGTTTGCTGCAGTATCTATGCAAAGATTGAGGCAATTAAGGTATCACAGGCAGCAGCATAAAAGCCACATAAGGTGACTTCTCAGCCATGATGATGGTCCTCCATTGTACATAGGCCCCAGGACATCTGTGTGAGAAATGGGTGCTGCAGGGTCACCCTGGTGAGGAGGGACCTGCATGTCCCTTGGCACCCCAGGGTGCTACTCGATTGTCTTTTTGCCTCTGGTTATTGCAGTCTGAGCCGATGGTATGGTGGTGGGGGAAGCCTCAATAGGCCCTCACTTGCCAGTGATGCCATCAAAGTAGAAAATGAAGTGGCAGAGACTAGGATTTTCTCTGGGAAATTAGACATATAGGGACTGTTTTAATAGGGTTGCATCAATACAAGTAATTAAATACATGTAGTGAGGCTCTAATTTTGGTCTCAGTTACATAGGGACCAGTGTGATACCACAGGGTGACCTCTGCATCTGCACAGTACTTCCCACCAAACTCCAAATAGCTCCAGCACGCTGTTTATTACTGATTTTCAATCAATCTGCCACCATCCCTTGCGATGTCACAGACTTGCAGCAGACCCAGATGACCCATTTGAGCATTGGCACCCCGCAAAATGCTGAAGGCACTCCCCCAAAGCACAGGGAAAGAGGTTCATATCTCTCTGCAGTGACCCCTTCTGCAGTCACCTCTCTCGGTGTTGATATGGGAGGCCAGGAGGCAGGAATGAGCTTTGGCAGCCTTTCGCAGCTTAATTCGCCCCTGGCAGTACCTGCCAAAGGAGGCGGATAGTTTGCACACCTGGAGAGGTTGGCACTGTGTCCCAGGTCCCAGGGGAGAGGGAGGCCAGTGGTGCAGCAAGGCTGACCCAAACTGCTCCAGGAAATCCTTGCAAGACATTTCCCAAGGCTGAGTTACCTTAGGGATCCCTGCGTTGCTTTTCCATTGGGATGGTGGCCTTGTTCCACTGCAGATGGCCTCTTCCATGCACATGGGAAAGGCCAGGCAGTGGTGGCATGCTGTGCTTCTGCCACACTTGTCTTGGATGAGCCTTCAACCTGGGGCTCCTTCAGCCTGGAGGTCCTACCATAACACAAATCTCAGCAGGACAGGCCACCCCTTCCACTGGTACCCTGATCTCTGGTGCCCATCTCTCAGCTCTCTGCTACACCCTCTGTGTTTGATTTGCCGTGTCCAAAGATGGTCCAAAAGCAATTTTTCCCAGGAACCAACTGGTGAGTACTCCATCCTCTAAGAAAGTCCTGCACATAGCCCTGAAACAGCGGAGTAACCTGGATGGTTTCAGTAAGGGATGTGCCATATTTGTATTTTAAGTAATTATGGGCAGGAGTGAACACCTACTGCATATCTTTTAGAAAGGCACACAGTTATTTGACTGTAGTACTTCAAAAATCCCGCAGCTCTTCCATGTCCTAAGGCAATTTGTTTCAGCTGATAACTTACTTGTCTCTGATGTCCACTTTGGGTTAATCTTCCTTTAACCTGACAGCCTGGGTGCTATTGCCAGATGGATAAACACACGCTTTTGTCTTCCATGTAATGCTCCGTACTCACCAAATATACTTCTATATCATATATACATATATCTATATCTTCTCGACCTTCTCTTGGATAACTCCATATATTGACAGGACCTCCCCAGGTACCCTCTGCCAGGCAGGTTCCCCACTCCTTGAGATGCTTTCATGGCTCTTCCTCAACCCTTCCTAATTTTCCACTTTCCTTTTCAAGGCCTGGCCCTGAGACCGGACAACAACATTTCAGCAGAGGTCTCCGCTCCTACCTGATTTGGGTATTTCCAGGGTTTCACTGACAATAACCCTGCCCTCATCCCCTCACTGACCCAGGGCTGAAGCAATAGTGGCTCTGGCAGAAATATTGCATCTCTCATTACCAGCATCCACATGAGAATAAATATCAGGGTCCCTACCTGTGAGCACGTGAGGGGAGGCAGGGGGAGAGCCAGCTCCTCCTTGAAAACAGAAAACAACAGAAACACGGTCTGGTTTATCCAGCAATTAACTCCGTGGGGATTGCTGTAAGGAGGTCTCTGGTCTCGCAGAGGCACCTCCTTTCCTCTTGGTCTCCTTTTAATGATGCTACCTTGGCCTTCCAAATTTAATTACCAAGTAATTACACATCATGTGCAGTGGCTTGGTCCTGGCAAAGGCTGAGTGTCACCAGGAGGTATCTGAGACCAAGTGTTTTTTCTGTGCACTGAAGGGGAGTCCCCACCGCTCTCTCCAACTCTGCATCCCTAATGGGAAAACCCCAAAACCGGGGTCAAGCCCCAGGATGGCACAGTGTGTGACCACACACAGGGGGACATCACTGTCACAGGTCATCCTTTGTTCCCCAGACCACATGATGCTGTTCCCAAATCTGTTTAAATGAAGAACGGGGAAGGGACCATGCCAAAGAAGATGCTTTCTTTTTGGCACATCCCACACTAAGAAGTATTTGCCGATAAGCTGATAATCAGGTGGCCTGGCCACCCCCGGTACGTTAGACCTTGCTGCTTAGAGAATATTTGATCATACGTGTCTCCATTAGGAGTTTGTAATCCGCTATCGCAGCATTTGAGAGCCATTTGAGTATAAGGAGATTTTTATTAATGGTTCATGAGCCTAAAAGTCAAAATTGACTCTCAGAGCAGATTTTAACAGCTTGTGCGGCATTTATATATTTATCTGTCTCTTCACTCACCTCTTCTTCCGACTGCCATCACCTCCCTCTGCTCTGCCCCAGCGCTGAGGTGCAGCACCAATAACAGCAGCAGGGAGACACTGGGCAGCGTCAGCAGCTGGATCTGTCGAATGGCATTTCTCCTTCCCTTCCCTTCCCTTCCCTTCCCTTCCCTTCCCTTCCCTTCCCTTCCCTTCCCTTCCCTTCCCTTCCCTTCCCTTCCCTTCCCTTCCCTTCCCTTCCCTTCCCTTCCCTTCCCTTCCCTTCCCTTCCCTTCCCTTCCCTTCCCTTCCCTTTCCCTATCCTTTCAAATCCTTCCCCCCACCAGGGTTCTCCCCCTTCACCCCAGCACTGGCACAGCCGCTTCCACCCACAGGCACTGGTGCTATAGGCACCGCCATATCATATCCACCTGCGCCATATGCATTGCGGTACGTGAGTGTATACCCATGCACTGACACGTGCATTCATGCAATAGGTGTTTATGATAAGCATCAACACCTGCATTTATGCTGTACGCATTGGTGCCATGTATAGGTAAGCGCTGATGTGCGCATTTATGATACATACATTCATAGGTGTGCATTTACATATGCATTTCTATGCTATATCCACGCGTCTGCGTTGATACGAGCATTCGTGCTATATGCAGCTATAGATACGCAGGATGCTGCTCTGTGGTGTATATGTGGGGTGGGTGTCTATGGGGAGGAGGGGTGTGTGGAGGCTCTGAGCCCTCCCTGCAGGGCTGGGAGAGGGGAGCAGAGGTGTCCCCTCCCCAGGTGACGGTCCCCAGCATGGGCTGGGGGTGAGGGAGTCCACGGCACCCCTCCCAGAACCATGGGGAGCTGCCTTCTGTGGTTTGCCTCCCACCCCCCTGAGCCTGCATGGCCCCAGGGAGGGGACCTGTCTTCCCCTGCTCTTTGGGAAATGGGGGACACAGGGTGGGGGGCTCCTCTAGTGTCCCCTTTCATACCCCAAAACCAGACGGGGTCCAGGACCCAAACCAAGCCCCTCCAAACCCACCCCACCAGCCCTACACCTGCCACTCCAAAAACCCCAGTGAAAGGGAGTGTCGGGGCTTTGGGGGTCCCCCCCCCCAGCACCAGGTGGGGAAGTTCTGCTGTGAATCCCTAAATCCGGCTTTTTTTTTTTTTTTCCAGTAATTCTCCCCCGTCTCCTTGGAAACTGGCAGTGCTCCCCAGCCCCGGGCTGCTCCTGGCGATGGAGTCACCCCAAAACCTGCCCGTGCTTTGGGGCTCCCTGGCTTGGCTCAGCCTGGGGTGGGAGCAGAGCTGCCCCCAGTGGGGGCTGCTTACTGGGGAGAGACTGGGCACTGTGGGCTGGCAAGGAGTGGCCAGGGAATGGGAATGGGCAGGGAGTGGGCAGGGAACTGGCAGGGAGCAGACAGGGGACAACAAGGAGGATGGGGCAAGGAGCAGGCAGGGAGCAGGCAGGGAGCAGGCAGCCTGTGGGCAGGGTGCAGGCAGGCGAACAGACAGGGAATTGGGCAGGGAATTGGACAGGGAAGCGGGCCAGGAGCAGGAGGGGATGGGACAAGGAGGAGCAGGCAGCGAGCAGGCAGAAGAGATGGAGCCGGCATTTGAGGCAGCTCAACTGTGGTTGGGGGTCAAGACTTCTCTCCTGGTTTTCTGCTTTTTCAATTTTTTGGGTTGATTTTGTTTTTGTTTTTTCCCCTCTGGTGGGAAACGTCACCCTGCAGAACAGGGAGAGGACTCACTTATATGTGTATTTTTGGGAGGTGAAGGGACAGCTCAAACAAAACGCCCTTCTAATCAGCTCTTTGCCCCTAAATCCAGCTTTCCAACACTAAATCGATGGTCCTCCCAACTTTTCTCCTGATTTTATTGGATCCAGAATTGCCTCCCACAGCCTGAGTTCAGTGGAAACAAATTCAGCTGGAAGACCTAAAACGTTAAAAATGAAAAAGGAGTTAAAATGCTCTTTATATAATATTCTGTGTTTGCCAGCTCACCTTGGGATTTTGCCCTTTGCCCACGCGAGTGTCCATTTAAATTAAAATCAGAAACAACCAGGTAGAGAAAAATGTGGGAAATGCAAAAAACCAGGGAAAATTCAGAGAAATTCCTGCCATGAATTGGCTTTTTTCTGATAAAAATGAGCTGTAGCCAGAGGAGCTCGTCCCTAACAGGCGGGGAAATACTCAGGAAAGAAAAGTAAAAGATAAGATGGGAAAAGCAAAATGGGAAGAAAGGCTTAAAAAAAATAAAATAATCAAAAGCCCAGGAAACAAGGAGCTTTTCCAGGCAGGTGGGATGCTGCACCCCAAGTTCAACGAGGACTTGCTTTTACTGAGTGTATGTTGCTTGAATAGGGTTTTTTTGGGGAGTAAACTTTGTTGTTTTGAAGCAAATCCGTGGAGAAATGAAACTTTCGGCGAGGAGCTGGTGGTGAGGACGTGCCTGAGCCACCCCCGGCAGCCCCAGCCTCCGCACTGCCTTGTGCTTCCTAAGCCCTCCCCGCACACCCTGCCATTAATAATTGAAAAAAAAAAAAAAAAAAAGAATAAATGAGAAAAATCACCGAACCGACAAGCGCTAACACCGAGCAACGTAAAAACTCGCCTTGGTTCGGGGTTTATTGTAGAGGCTGGTCTTTGCTGGCGGTGGTGGGGGCCGTGAGTGCCGCAGTGGGATTGCCGTTGCCCGCAGAAGGGGGACAGCCCATTTGGGATGCGGAGATGGGAAGCCAAGGGATGGCTGGAGAGGTACTGCCGCAGCCTTCCTGCTTCCCAGTGCTGGGGACCACGGTGGCCACGCGCCTGTGGCCCCTGGTGGCCCACGGGGAGGAGGGGGCTGGTGACAAACCACGGGGGATAGCTGGTGACAGGGAGCAGGACGATGGTGGGTGCTTTTTTTCAGCCTCTCTCTCTTTCCAGAGGTCCTTTTTTTTTGCTGCTTTAAATCCAAACCTGCGTTAAATCAGCACGGGAAGGAGAAAGGGAGAAAGAGGGAGAAGGACAGAGAAAGAGCCACCGGGAGCAGGGATGCTTGGGATGGGCCCGATCCTGTATCACAGGGCGCTGTGGCTTCAACTCACGGAACTGTAGCTTAAAAACTTGTCCCCCCCACCTCCTTCCCCAGCACCTCCGCTCAGATGGTCCTGCCTGATGGTTCCCAGGTCCCCCTTTTTCCTCCCTGGATCAGCCTGGAAAGTTTAGGGATCTCCCCAAAAGCCACTGGGGACCGGCACCTCCCGGAAGGGCACAGAGCCAAGGCTTCCGTCCCTCCCCACAACGAGATTTAGGAAAGCTTAGAGGTGGGGAGGTCACATTAGCCAAGCTCTGTTTGTAATGAGCGAGGGTTCTTTTGCTTTAAAAAATAAAAATAAAAACCAAATAAAATAATCCCCCCTTCGCTTTCCTTCCTTCACCTCGGGGAGCCGCCGGCAAACCCCCCTTTGTCTCGGCGCTGCAGAAGCAGCCGGACCTTCCTGGTCCCGCGCCTGGCTCCAGCCGGGAAACCCCTGCGGCAGACGGCATCGCCCCGCGCCGTCACTCGCTGGATGCGATTAAAATGGAAGACAACCATCAAGTGTGCTAGAACCATTTTAATATAATTATACATATCTGCCAAATCCAGGAAAAAAAAAAAAAAAGGTTTATGCATATATATCTTTTTTTTTTTCTTTTTTTTTTTTTTCAGTTAACATCTGCAAGCATAAACGACAACGAATTTCTCGGTTTAAATTCATCCAGGTCAGAGCAACTGCCCAAAGTCCTGTTGGATTTGAGGGTTATCGCCAGCGTGGCCGGCAGTAAGTGAGCTCCAGAGGAGTTTCATGTCCTCAGGTGGGGTTTATTCGGTCTTTTCTCTTTCATTCAGAGACAGTTTATTGTAAAAAGTTTCAGTGCAGCTCACCTCGGGTGAAAGGCGATTGTGTTTTTTTGTGTTTTTCTTTTTTCTTTTTTTTCAATATATATTTTTTTATTATTATTTTTTAAAAGGTGATAATAGGTAACTCAGTTGCTCTGAATTTCACTTATAATTATAACCTATTTAAATCACAGCCGAACTCCCGCTGGTGCAGAGTTCGTAGTTGCATACAATACAGGAGATCACAGTTTTGAAGTCTAGCACAGATTAAAAACCACAGATGTACCATTTATATAAGACACACACTGATTGTCTCTTAAAAACTACATATTGACTCCTTATGAACATTATCTTTTTTTTTTTTTTTTTCTTAATCTTTAAATAAAGTAGTGCAGCTAGGACAATCAGTCACACAACCCACACAGCCCTGAACCGAGTTCTCCGGGTGCCAACTTGAGCAAGCTGGGCGTCAAACAGTTGGATGAGCTCGAGAGAGAGAGAAAGAAAGAGGGAGGGAGGGAGAAAAAGAGGGAGAAAAAGAGAGAGATGCTGTCCATTCCGAATATTTTAACCGAGGGTTGGCTAACACATTGGAAACCTCTGGGTGAAGGATCTTTCCACGCACACACAAAAAAAAGAAATAAAAACCTAGACTTGTTTTTTTTTTTTTGGACTTTTTTTTTTTTTTTTTTTAAAACTGGCCTGTAGGGTGGGACGATCTCCCACCTCTTCCAAACAAAGAAACCCAACAATTGCCTAAAACTAGAAAGAACACAGATGGGTCTGTCTGTTTTCTGCTCACTAGATGATCTGTCCGTTTAAGGCCTTCCTCCTCCATTTTTTCCTCTTTTATTATTCCTTTTCCAGAGCGTCTGAGCAGGAGATGAGTCCGAACGGGATCACACCAACACTGTCCTCCCCCTCTTGTCGCTGTCGGTTTTTTATTTTTTTTGTTCGTTTGTTTTGTCCGTTGAGTTATTTTTCTCTTTAATTTAACCAAGACCTGACTAAAACTGGAGCGTTACGCACCAGCCTGTTCCTTCTCATCGCGGTTTCTCTCGTTACCACAAAGGTTCTTCACAAAACCTGGAACTTCCATGATGACGTCTGGTCCTTATAATCCAAGCAGTCAGCATTGAAGTTTAACTTCCAGGAGGCGGTTTGGTCTTTATAATCCAAGCAATCGGTGGTGGAGTTAAAGCCCAAACTGGAGGCTCCATAACCCTGGGTGGAGAGGGAGGCCGGAGACTGGTTGAGGTGGCTGGTGACCGCGTTGGCACCCATGGGACTCAGGGTGGCCCCTGGGCCGGGAAGCTGGTGGTGCATAGGGGTCAAGTAAGATCCACAGTCCATCCCTCCGAAATAGGAGGTCGAGCCAGCGTATCCTTGGCTGTAGCCTGATGCCTGGGTGTAGGTCATGGGGTAGGATCTCTGCATGCAGGAGGAAGAGGTGGACAAGGGGTCGGAGAGCGGGGAGATGGACGCTGGGCTCCAGATGGAGACAGGGGCGCTGCTGCTGGAAATGGTGGGGACGGAGGTGCTGGAGGGGGGAGTGAACTGCCCGCTGGTCCCACTCTCCGAACTCACTTCCCGGGCTGGCGAATTCTTCTTTTTTGCTGGCCGCACCTTGTTCTGGCCCCCGTTCTGCTGCTGCTGCTGCTGCTGCCGGCACTTGGCTCGGCGGTTTTTAAACCATACCTGGAGACGGAGAGCCGGGGAGGGAGAGAGGAAAAAAAAATCCTGGGGTTAGGGATGCACGAGCAAACCCAAGGCGGGGAAAAGAGCCGGTGGTGGTGGGGACTTCGCTGGGGAGGGGGCACTCAAAGCGCTCCCCGGCGAGCGGAGGGTTGCAGGCTGCTGCAAAGAAAAGCTCCGGGGCTCCCCCTCCCTGAGATCATTAGCAGTAATAACAAGTGGAAATGGGCAAATCAAACTGCTTAATAAGGTCACTTTTGGGGGGAAAACGCAGGGGTGCACTCCCTATTTGCTGTTTGCCAGCCGGAGACCCCCAGGAATCATCATTTAAGGCCTATTGAAGTCAAGCCCTTAATTAGAAACAATAGAGCATCAGAAAGGGAGGGAACAATTAGGGAAACAGAGGCAGGGGTTGGGGAGGAGGGGGGTAAAGATGTCTCATTTACCAGCCAAATAGACCCTCTGCTCTCCCCACCAGCCAGGCCCATCTCCCCCGCTTTTAGTGGGGACCAAGGGGGCTGGCTCTGGGGAGGAGGGGGTGCTGGGGAGGTTTCAAGGGGGGCGATCCCGGTCCCTGGTGGCCACGCTCCGCTGGGGCACAGCACCAGGCAGCTTTGGGAAGCCTGGCAGGGAGGAAAGCGGGGGGGACGGTTTTGGAGATGTCCTGTGCCAGGAGCAGGGGTGTCCTGGATCCGTGCTGGGGGAGCAGCACAGGCCCCCCAGGCCCACCCTCCTGCCAGCAGCACCTCCAAAATGCTGTCTGGATTGGGTTCCTGCAGGCTGCTTGTGGAGGAGACACAGCCCAGCCCCAGGAGAGGCGTCCCCTCCGCCAGTCTCTTCTCGCTTATCAAAGTCCCTTCAAAGGGAGAGGGAAGCCCCCAGCCTGTACTAGTGTGAAAGGGGATCCCAGTCTGGCCTTGCTCCAGGGATGCGGGGATCCCTGGGGAAGGGGGGGCGGGATCCTTTACAGCTTCCACAGGGACCCCAAACGCCTGCAGGACGGGCTGGGATTTGGCACCCAGGGCACGGCACAATGCAGAGCCTGGGGATGCTGGGGAGCCCTCCCCGGCTCAGAGAGGCCGAGGGGGCTGGGGAGGGCTGCGGGCGGCTCAGGAGCCGGGATCTGGGAGCTGCACCAACCCCGCCAGTGCACAGGGAGGAAGAAGAGGGCAAGCTCTAACCCTGGGGAGGCAAATTGCCGCTCCACCCCCCCCTGCACCCTCACCCATCCATGAGCCTCCTTCACCCCACAGGGACTTTATTTCGCTCCAGGGCCAACCCCATCCCCTAAAACCAGCCCCAGCTAGGACTGAGGTGGGGGACAGGCAGGGGATCTCCGCCCCCCCACCCCCGCTTCCTACCTGCACTCTGGACTCGGGCAGGTTGATTTTCAGCGCCACCTCCTCCCGCATGAAGATGTCGGGGTATCGGGTCTTGGCAAAAAGGGCCTCCAGCACATCCAGCTGTGCCCGGGTGAAGGTCGTGCGCTCCCGCCGCTGCTTTCGGGGGGTGGCTGCGAAAGGAGACAGAGGCCCTGACTGTCATTCAGCAGCCCCTCAAATCCCCTGTGTCCCCTCCATCCCCAACCCCAGGGGGGCACCCCCATTCCCTTCTCCTCTCCTGGGCGACCCGCACCCCAATTCTCAGCCGCCATCAGCAATCCCACCCCCTCCCCATCTCCCCTGGATGGGCCTGGAGCATCTGCCCCTCAGCCTCCAGCAGGAATGATGTACTTTAAAAGGTAGAATGTACTTTTTAAAGGGTAAAGTATGTTCTAGAAGGTCTTTGCAGACCCTTCCCCGGATAAAAAGTTGAGGGTGAGGAGGAAGGGAAGAAAGGGGGGGGGCCCACGCCCCCCCACCATCACGGTCCCTGGGCACGTTGTACCTCCAAAAGTCTCCGAGAGCCCGGCGGCTTCGCCTCCGTGGGGCGAAAAGTGGGGGGAGAGAGAGCGCGGGGAGGGGGAAAGGGAAGAAAAACGTGGCTTACCGGGATAACCGACGGACGGATGCAACAAATCCATGCCCGAGGTTGTGAGACTCAGGCCATTGACTGCGTAAGGTGGTTGCTTAAGATAAGACATCATGCTAAAGTTGTGGCGGGGAGGAGAGTTGGCCGAAATCCGGGCGAGGGGGAGCCGCCCGAGCGCCCTGCCTGCCCCGGGCGGTGCCTGGGGGTGCCGTCGGGCGGGGGGGGCCGCCAGGTGCCTGTGGAGGAGACAGAGGAGGGAGGGAAGGGGGGAGGGGGGTCAGGCCGCTGCCCCCCCTTCAGCTTTTATCCCCGCTGCCTTCCCCCGTCAAATCCTCCAGCTCGTAAAGCCGGACCCCAGCCGGATTTGGGAGCGGGGAGAGACTGACTAGATAAACGCATCTCTCCCAAAAAAGGGGCGAGGAGAGAAGGGGAGGGGAAGGGGGGGGTTGGGGGGGAACATCCCAGCCAGTAATTACTGCCCGAACAAAACCCCCCCATGCCTTCAACTGCCCGCATTGTACGGCAGCCCGGGGCATTTGCATAGGATTCCCGGCCGGGCACCGGCTAATTGTCTCAAGCAAAACTTGATTGGGGCCATTGGCAGACACAAAGAACCCCTCGGCTAAATAAATAATGCAGATAACAAAGCCCAAGGGTGAAAAACAAAGAAACAATTCAAGAAACCTATCTCTCCCCTAGTCTCTTGCAAGGACTTTAATTATCCCAGGTTTGGGCAACATTCAAACCTTCCCACCCCCTCTCTTTCCCCTTCCCACCCCCCTCCCCCGACGTTGCTGCATTTCAGAGCTCAAATGCCCGCTCGGGAAGAGACAAACTTTTCTGCTCTACCGCCATCACTCCACGTCTGCAGTAATTTCCACCGGCCATTTGCACCTAATTAGTACGGCGGGTAATTAGATTTGGAGGCAAGTAACAGATTTATTAGGCTTTCAAGAAACTCTTGATGACGGAGCTGAAGCTAAACAAACACCTCGGTGGGGAGCGGCCCCGGGACGGCCCCGGCGGGTGGGCGAGCGAGTGGGCGAGCGGCTCCCCCGGCCCCGGCTCCCCCGGGGGCTCCGCTCGCTGCCCCGGTGGGGCCGGGCGCTTGGCAGCGGGAGGCGAGGGGAGGCGGGGGGGAACCCAAACACACCCTCCGCCAAAAAATGGCCGACGAGGGGCCAGCCCGGGGTTCTTCAAAGGGTTAAGACTCTTTTCCACCTAGAAAATATCTTTTTTGTTTGTTTGGGGTTTTTTTGTGCAAAATCTCGCCCTTCCGTCCATTCCCACCGGCCGTTGGAAAAACGAACTCCAGCGCAACTTTTCTTCCACAATAGCTCAAAACTCGGTGTTTCGGGTAACAAGCGCGCACGGGAGCGGAGCCGCCTCCACGAAGGGTTCTGCCGGACCCCCCGGCCCCTGTGCACCCCCCGCCCGGCCACGTCGGTGCCAGTTTATCCGCGGTGCGGAGTTTCCCCTTTTCCCCACCGGTGGAAGTGCTTTGCCGCCCTCAAAATGCGCACCTAGCGCGAGGAGCGCAGGGTCGGGCCCCGCTTTTAACACACACACCCGGGCGGGGGGGGGAGGCTGGAGAGGGGCAGCTTTGCCGAGGGGGGAGCCGGTGTCCGGGCGAGACTTCAGCCGCCAATTTATTCGCCAGCGCAGAATGCGCGGGAGAGTAAAAATGGGTTTGCTGCACGCTTAAAAAGGAGCAAGCAAACAAACAAAAACTCAAAAAAAACCCCAACCCAACAAAAAAGCAAAAAACAACCCCAAACCTCCGCTCTGTTAAACTCGGCGGCATCCCGACGAGGCGCCAGCCCAGCGCGGCCGCCCGCGGAGCCGCTCGCCCGCGGCCGCGCATCCCGGGGCTGCCCCGCAGCCCGCGGAGCAACGGCTCCGCTCCGCAATCTGTCACCTTTCCCCCTCCCCAACCCCCACCCCGCTCCGCAAAGAGCCCGGCTACCAGTTGCTCTGCCCTCGCTCAATAATAATTACCCCGTCCGAGAATTAATTATAATAAATGTTTTCTTGATAAACTAACGAGATAATCCGGGCGGCACACGCTCCCTAATTACGGGCCACCGGCCCCAGCTCCGCTGATCGCCCGGGATGATTAATGCAAGGCAGCGATCCGCGGCCGGGCGCGCAGTCTGCGGCTCTGCCTGGGGGGGTGTGAGGGGGCTTCGCCGGGCCGCGGAGCAGCGCGGACGGGCTCCCGCGCAGCGGGGAAAGGTGCCAAGATAGAAAAAGGAATTTGTTTTGTTTTGTTTTGCAAACGAGAGCTCGGTTCTCTGCCCGCACCGGACTCCACCGCATTTCTTAATTATTTTTTTTTATTCTAATACAATTTTAATATTCTAATTTTCACCCCCTGGAGGAGAGAGGGTTTGGGTTGATGTTTCCCAATACGGGAATTTTTCCACTGGTGCGAAGGTGGCGGGGATGGACCTGGCACCGCGCAGCCCCCCCACCCCCGCGCTTCGCCCCCCGAACCTGCGCGCAGCTCCGCGGCCGCCGGCTCCGCTCCGGTGCGGGCAAACGAAAGGGCCGACCGGGAGCGACGGAGCCGGGCTCGGCGGGCAGCGACCTCCGCCGCCGAGCCGTTTGACCCACCTCTGCCTCCCCACTGCCACCGGCTCGCATTTTTTAACTCCCTTTTTTTTTTTCCCTCTTTTTTTTTTTTTAAACTGGAGTTGCATCTTTTCCGGAAAAAAAAATAATAATAAAGCTCAACTTCTCGGAGAAGCCGAAATCTAAATAAATCCCTGCAGCGAAGGAGGGTTGTTTTTTTGTTTTGTTTTGGTTTGTTTTTTTTTAGCTCTAAAGAAACTTGTGCCGGTGCACAAGGACTTTCCCCGACTTTCTCTTTGTCACCGCGGTGCGATTCGAGGAGAGAGGCCGGGACGCGGAGCAGTGCGCGTTATACCCGACCGCTGCCTTGGCGAAACGTTTTCCCACGGCTAAAAAATAAATTAAAAAAGGAGGTGGAAAACAGCTCCAGCCCCTCTCCGACCTGAATGCCGTTCTCGCCATCCATTTCACCCGCGCCGAGCCATGGAGCTCCAGCCCCAAAACGCTTTGAAGGTTTTTTTCTCCCTGCTATTTCCAGCCCGGGTCTCCGGGAGTGCTCAAAAAAAACCTTTTGCAAAATTACTTTTCTTTACGCATCGCGAAGAGGAGGAGGAGGAGGAGGAAGGGGGAGCAGGTCTCAGGCGGGAGCCGAGAGAGGGGAGAAATTTCTTCCTGGTTATTTCTAATTTTAAAAGTCCACCTTGGGGCCAGGGAATAACTAAAGACCAAAGGAAAAAAATAAATAATCATATTCCCAACGAAATCGGGGTGCAGAACCGCGCCTGCCGGCGGACAAGCGAGCCGGCTCCGCGCCCGACCCCACAGGAGACATCCCGGCCAAGGTGGGAATCGCCTCCCCGCTCCTCGGCTTTGGCCCTTCGCCTTTTCATCCAGCAGCTCCTGGTCCCCACCGGGGGCCGAGTCCCCCGGCCCCGGGGCCGCCTTCCTCCTCCGCCCGGCCCGGCCCGGCCTCCCCCGGGCAGCCCCGCATCTCCTCCGGGCGGCCGAAAATAATAATAATCATAATTTTAATGTTAATTTCCCCCTCCTCCCTCTGTATTTCTGCCCGCTGAGCAATGCCTCCCCCCTCCAAAAAAAAAGAAGGATGAAGCGAGAGGGTCGGACTTACCTGCGAGCCTCGCCGGAGCCGCGGGCAGGGATGGGGGGCGAGGGGTGAAACCGGCTCCCGGATCCTCGCCAAAATTCAGGGGTCGGCTTGAGCTGGGAGAGAAAACACAAAGCGGGAGGTTAGAGAGAGCTCGCCGCATGCACATGCCCACCACATCGGAAGGGGGGGGCGAGGTGGGGGGGTGGGAGGGGGGGAGAGAGAGAGAGGGAGAGAGAAAAAATGTTTGAAAAAGGAGAATAAATGGGGGACAAAGGGGAGGGGACGGTGCAGGAGAGGGATGCAGGGATGCTCGGGGTCTGGGCTCGGTACATACAGAGCTGGCCGGTGCCGGAGCTGGTCAAAGTGATTTTATTTTTAATAATAGTGGCAGGGTGCGTTGGAGCTGAGGTCTCTACCTCTCTCGGGGAGCTTTGCTGAGAAAGCGCCTCTCTGGCAACTTTTTGACGCAAACTCTCCAACCAATGGCAGGGAGAGAGTGATTGACACATCTAAGCCAGGGGGAAAATAATAAAAACACACAACAGGGGGAGGAAAAAACAGGCCGCTGCTGTACCGGGGGGACAATCAAGAGAGAAATAACAGCCACCGAAATGACACGAGAATATACATTAAAAGAACCTGCTCGGTTTAAAAATATACATTATGGAGCGGAGCGTATGAAGTCATTGCACAAATTAATGGGATGGACAGCAGCGATGGCGTTAGCGTATTGCCCGGGGAAGGAGAGGAAGCGGGGGGACAGCAGAAAGCTGTGTGCGGGGTGTATAATAATAACAACAAAAGATATTAAAATATATAAGTAAATATTTGGGAAGGAGGGAGGGGGATGCGGAGCCTGCCCGGAGCCCTCGGCTGAGCAGCGCGGAGCTGGGCGAGAGGAAACCTGCGGGAGCAAAGGGGAGACCCCCCCCACCCTCCTCGGGACAGAGGGGAGCGGGGTGCCAGGATCCCCCCAGCCCCGGGTCCCCCCTACCACACCCGCGGAGGGGCTCGCACCCCCCCGTTCCGCCTCCCAGGGGCCAAATAGCCCCGGGGCGAGGGGAATCGAGTCACCTGGGGGGAATATAAATGTATTTAAAATTTTTTATTACAAAAAAAAAAAAGATATACAGGAGTGATGGTGTAGAATGGGACTTAGGCAGCGGCGCTGGCATGAATTTGCAAATAGGGAATTGCGCGTATTTTAATAGAAATAAAGTCGGTGCAGCCAAGGGGTGGGGGGTAAGGAGGGCCGGGAGGGGCTCCCCGCCGGCCGGGAGCACCGGGGACCGGGCACCGGGACGCTCCTTCTCCCACCTCCCTTCCCCGTTCAACTTCTCCCGGGTCAAAAGAAACCCGAAAATAAAGCTTATGGCAAAAGGCAGGAGGACGGAGGCGGCTCGGGTCGGAGGGAGGGAGCGCTCACCCACTTTCCTCACTTCTGACAATAGTGGGGGGGGGCGAAATAAATGCGGCGGCTCGATCATTTTAATGGGGTGACCTATGTTAATGAAGTTATAGCAATTAATTCGCCTCTTTGTGGCTCTCCCTGAGCCTGGCTGCTGCCTGCGATCCGATGGGGTTGTCCTTGGACTCTAGCGCGATCCCGAGCGCTGTCGGTGCAGCCCGGGCTGGCGGTTTTGCAGGAGCAGGTTTGGGATGTTCGGGGATGGGCTGGGTGGTTGGGTGGGTTTTAGGGTGGGTTTTTATTGTTTTGGGTTTTTTTGTGTTGTTTGTTTTTTTTTTCTTTCCTCCCAGAGAGGAGGAGGAAGGAGGGGGCAGAAGGGAAGGAGGGAGGGGAGAGGAAATTAAACAAATAAACAAACAAACAAACAAAATAACCCCTCGCACAGCAGCAGCCCGCCGGAGCCGCTCCCACTTTGGCCGCTTTTTTTTTTTTTTTTTTTTTTTTTTTTGCGAGGCGACTTCGCGGAAAGTTGGAACCCCGGGTACCCTCGGTCATGCCCCCCCCGGGACCCCCAGCCCCTGAGCTCCTTGGAGTAGTGTTTTGTTTTTTTATTCCCCCTCCCCTCAGAGCCGTGAGACTTTTTTTGGGGAGGACCTTTTGTAGGTTTGTTTGTTTTGGGTTTTTTTTGCGGGGGGGGATAGCGAGGAGCGGCTGCAACCCCCCCCCCCCATCCCTTTTCAGCATCTCTCCCTTCCCCCTAAAAAAACCCCCACCCTCTCGCACAGAGATCCGCGCCGGGCAAATCCTTCCCTCTCACCTCCCCGCATGTCGGCACGGCCACGCCACCCCTCAGCCTCTCCTTTTAGCAGAGCACCAGCAATAAATATCCCGATTGAACCCTTCCCCCCCACCACCTCCCCCCTCATGCCCCCCCCTCCCCGCCTTTGCCATCGCCTCCCGCCCCCACATATTATTTAATAACCTTAATCCACCTTGGAAGAATGAGAGAGATAATTCGTTCCCGTGTATCCTGACCAGGAGGGTATTTTCGAAATCGATTAAAAATAAAAAGGGGTGAGGGAAAAAAGGAAAAAAAAACCAAAACAACAACAAAAAAAGGGTGTTTGGGGGCTGGAGGAAGCCGGGCCGTGGCAGAGGAGGGCTGAGCAAGGCAGAGAAATAAAATTCAGTGCCTGAAGAAAGTAGCCGGGAGAGCAGGTTTGGGAGCCCAGCCGGGCTGACATCCCTGCCCGGCCGTGGGGCAGCGGGCAGGCAGAGCTGTGCCAGAGGCGACAGGGACATCCCAGCCTCTCCCTCTGCCCCCCCAACCCCAGCCGGAGAAGTTGGGAATAATTCACGCGGCCAATAAAACAAGTGGCAGAGATGGACAGTGTTACTTAAATAAACAAGGGTCTCTTTAAAATTCTCATCCACTTCAGATGTCTAAAGTAAGATTGTGATGATTTTGTCACGGTTTGGTAAATTTACCCCTTTAAGAGGCTTTCATAAATCCCAGAACACACCTTCAGCCAGATTTGAATATAGATTTAGGTTTTAAAACCCAGAAGCTGGGAACACCGCTTTATCAAAGAGAATTTCCCTTTAGCTTAGCAATGTGTCGGAATGGCTCTTGCAAAGATTGGATCTGAGAGGGGGAAAAAGGGGGAACCTGCTTTCCTGGAGCAATCCTGCACACACTTTGCAGCTGCCTCTGCCTTCAGCCTTCTGCAGCGCGGGGAAAAGTTGCAAAAAATTGTAATATATTAATAAGCATTGTTGCAGCTGTAAGAACTTGGGGTTTTTTATATTCTTATTTTTTCAATGATTTTTTTTTTTTTAACTTCCCAGTCTTTTCTGGTCCGTTTGGAAAGCGTTTCAGAGCAGGTACAGTCCCAGAGAGCCAGACTAGCTGGGGCTAACGGGGAGTGAGTGGAGATGTGTGATTTTTCTACCCTCTAAGAACTTTGTGCTCAGAGAACCAAAATCTGCTTCTGGGATGAAAAGAAACTGTAACTTCTGCTTCTCAGTAAGTTCTCCAACTTTCCGATGCCAGTCGTGTTACAGAGCCATTTTCTCTCTCTGCATAGTTGTGTTTCTTCTCTTTCTCTCTCTTTATTTCTCCTTCTTCTGATTTAATTTCCGACTCTTCTCCCTAACGCGACCGTTTCGCGAGTGGTTTTATTGCCGTGTGTGTCGCTCCCCAGGCTGATCGCGCTGAGCTGCTGCCCTTGGATGTTATGACCAAGCAAGCGGGGGTGTGTGGGGGGAGAAAATTAAATTAATCATTTATTCAGGTCGGGTGAAAGTTAAGGAAGGAAGCAAAAAAAAAAAAAACCCAAATGAACCGATTTATTATTTGTCATCTTTATATCTGGGATCGGCTCCGGAAAGCGATGCATGCTACGCACTTTTAAGCTTTTCCCTCATCGGATTTGTGTCTAGTTAAAATATTCCTGACTTTCCTTGAAGTTTATCTGCAATTCAATTGCGGGTTGGGGTTTTTTAGTTGTTGGGGGTTTTATGTTATGGGTTTTTTTATTTTCGGTTTGTGTTTTTTTTTTTTTTTTTCCAGTTCAACACTCCCGCCCACTCCAAAATCTCCCTTTTTGGGGATGCCAAGCCAGAGGCACTGGCAAAGCTGTGTCACTTCCAGAAAGGGTCGGATTCGTTTTAAAATGCCGGAATGCTTTAAAAAAAAAAAAATCCCCCTTCTTTTCCAGGCGTCTGGGGGAGGGATGGCAGAGCCGTCACCTCCTTTGGGGAAGGAAAAAAATAGTATAAAAAAATTAAATATATATATATATTAAGGCAGCATCTGCGCCTAGAGGAAAGCAAGTTTCGTAATTGGGATGGGGGGGGCCCGGGGGAGGAGAGGAAGGGATGGTGGAGGCATTTGGGGGCGATGTGCAATTTGCTCAGCTCATTTCGGAGCCAGACGAGTCCCAAAAATGCTACCCCCAGAGCAGAGAAAGTGAGTGAGGTCAGGGCTTGCACCTGAGGGAAGGTCTGATGTGCACCGGGGGGGCGGAGGGGGGAATTCTACTCCCCTCCCCCGAAAAAAAAAACAAAACAACAAACCCTTAAATAGGGGAATAAATCAAGTGCGTGAAATAATAATAATAATAATAAAAGTCTTTGGGGGGGGGAGGTGCACGCGTGGGGGCCGGTGCGGGGCGTCCCCCAGGGGCCGGTGGGGAGGGCTGGGGAAGGGTGTGTGTGTGTGTGTGTGTGTGTCTGTGAGTCTGTGTGTCCGTGTGTGTGTGTGTTGCTGAAAGGCGCTAATACTGCCAGTTTACATAATTTTTCTCTCCAGGCCATGAAGTTACCTTGATGAGCAGCTTTCTGCAGCAATCAGATTATAGCTCCCAACCCAGAAATTAAAATAACGGTTACAGTCCCATATCTCGCGTGTTGGCAAACTTGGGAGAAATGAAGGGGTCGGGGGGGAGGGGGCAGAAGGGAGAGAAAGAGCCAGAAAAGGGGTTTTGTAAGAAAGAAGAAAAGAAAACCGCAGAGAAGCTTTAAACTAGTCTTTCGTTTGTAACCTTTTACAACCTTTATTTCCCGTATATGAAAAGCTCCTTTTATTGAGACCCAGAAAGAACTTTTTTTTTTTTCCTCCCCCCCCCCCCCCCCCCGCTTTGGATTTTTAATTAGAGCCCATCAGTTGCAGCCATATATATAGGAATCGATATAAAGTAATCCGTGGAGATGGGCTAAGGTTTTAATCGAAAATCTTCTTTGCCATTCTTTGCAGATCTTCTTTAGCCGCTGGCTGGTGGAGAAACAAATGTTCATTAAAAAAATACCCCCCGAAACCCCCAAAGTACCCCCCCCCAACCAAAGCCACAATGCAGAAAGCTTGCAAAAGATCAGAAACCAACTGTTGTTACCATGTGAATAAGAAATTACTCTTGTGCTTAACTTCCTCCTCCCTTGCAGGCAGGTTTTTGGTGGTTTTTTTGTTTGGGTTTTTTTTTTTTTTTCATATTGGAAACTTTAAAACTAGCGCCGGAGATTGCAGCTAATTTTCCCTTTCTGAAGTTGTATATGGATAATGGTAGTTTCCGTGCGGGAAGGGACTGGTTTGTGCGTCTGCCAGTGTCTGTGTGTCCGGTAACAAAGATCCCACAAGTTACAACACTGCGGTGAAATCCAGGCACCATCCTCTTGCAGCTTTTCAGCCTCACAAATATCCCACTTTGTTTTCTTTCTTTCTTTTCTTTTTTTTTTTTTCCCAAAGTGTTTTACATTATGTAAAATTTAACTCTTTGCTCTCACGCGATGAAATATTCCTTTTCCACTTGGGGAAAAAAAAAACAAAACAGAAAGGAGGAAAAAAAAATATCCCAACTCCCCCCAAAGCTGCCCCAGCCTTCCTCCTTTCTAAAGAACTAGGGCTGTTTTTCTCCAGGGGAAGGAGGGGAGTGGAAGCTAAATATGAAACAATGCAGGCAGCTCCGGGTTTATTTTGGTAAATTAATTGTGAGACTATTCCGGCTCCTGTGTGTTTCTGCATGATTAAACTGTGCTATTTGTTCCCCAAAGCTGCACATTAGCAGAAAGTGCAAGTCTATTTTAAAGCATCATCCTCAGGTTTAATGTAAGCAAACTAGGCTGAGTGAAAAGTTTACCCGAGTAATTGCGGCTAAGAGTCGACTGTAGTTGTTTTAATCACTATTTTCTATCTGATAAGTGCGTTTTAAAGAATGGACTCTGCATTTTTTTAATCTGAAGGAAGCGAATCTGACCGTGTTTGTACCCAACCTCGTGTCTTATCTGTATGAAATTTCAATTTATTTAAAAGCCTAGTATTTAATACACTACACGGGCCACATTTAGTTTAGACAAACCCCCTCTTGTACTTTCTCCGTAATCACACCTAATGAAAACGTGGGATTTTCCCATTATTAAAAAAAAAAAAAAAAAAAAAAGTGAAAATATAATGCATCTTCATTAGGAAAATTGACTGCTGTGCTCAAGACAGTTCTTAATTGAAAAGGCAACCTATTTTAATGGTGTGGTTGAGGAGAAGATTACATACTTTATCCAAACACAAAGACAATTAATAATGAGGACCAGGCTGCTGCCATTAACTCTAATGTAGTTACATCAATGTCAATGGAAGTGCTCGTACCTGAGAGGTGCTGGGGGATGCTCCCCGCGTCCCCCTCCGCCCTGCCCGGCCACAGCTCATCCCCTCCTCCGGCGGCAGCAGCAGCAGCACCCAGCCATCATCCGAGAAAACCCAGCAGCACCAGCCCCCTGCCTTCCCCACTCCCCCCCCCCCGCCCTAATTCGTATTATTATTTTTTTAATTATTATTTATTTATTTATTTAATGGCAGCACAACCTCAAGAAGTTGTGCAAACAGGGCTCGCCCCCCGGCCGCCCGGTTTAAAGGGACTTTTAAGAGCTGCCTAATTCAGGATATTTAAGAGCATGACAATGCGGAGTGGTGGTAGCGGGTTAAGCTGCAGTTTGCAAACGAATCCCTGCCCCACAGCCAAGGGAAAAGTCCTTCTTCCACCCCTCCACCCCCCCCCACCCCGGCTCATTTCCAGCGCTGCCAAGCGCCAGCGTTCGCCTGAGCGACGCCTTCGCTTCAGGCATTTCTTTGGGCTTAAAAAAGAAAAAATTAAAAACCACAATAATTAAACTTTCATTTGCTCGATTTGCTGATAAAGTGTATTTACACCGGGTGTTGGCGGCCGAGGGTTTTGCTCTGTAATTTTTATTTATTTTATTTATTAATTTTTTTTTCTCGCCATAGGAGGGACCGCTCGGTCAAGCCCCGTTCACCCGCGGTGTTTCCGCGGCTGCGGAGCGGGCTGGGGGGTGGGGCGCGGAGCGGTGCGCGTCTTTCAGCGAGTTAAAGCAAGTCTTGCTCGAACCGCCCCCCCCTCCCTGGGAAATGAAGTTGATTCGATAATTAAAATTAAAATACTTAAACCACAGCAGCGCGATTTCTCCCTAGAAGAAAAAAAAAAAGGAGGAAAAAAAAAAAGATAATCGATTCCCCCCCCTCCCCGCAAACCGCTTTTTTTCCCCCCAAACCATCCCCAAGGGCAACTTTCCCGCAGATCTTTGTCCTGCACCGAACTTGGGGGGGGGGGGGGGGGGCACCCCTGAGTCTGGAAAAGCGGAGCCGGTAACGGGCGGTTCACGGTTGGGTGTTTATTTTGGGGGGGGTGAAGGATTCCCTGCCGGGGTCCCGGCCGGAGCGGGGCGGGGGGGTGCCGCTCAGCCGCCTCCTAGGGATGGAAAAAGGTATTTTGGGGGAATTTGTCGGCGTTTTGTGCGTGCCCTGCCCGGTGCTGGCACCGGCAGACAATGCGGCCGTTCGCTGCCCGGCTCCCGCGCCCCCCCCCCGCCCCGGCGGCTGCCAGCACCCCCGGGCCTAATCCCGGCTATTCCCCCTCCGGCAGTTTTTAATCTCCTCCGGGGGGGAGGAGAAGGAGGGAGTGGGGTGGGGGCGGCGGCCCCGATGCCGGTCGGGCTTCCCGCCCCAGGCTCGGCCCCGCCGGCGGCCGCCCCTCCCCGCCCCGACCCCCCCCCCGCCCCCCCCGGGGAGATGGGGGGGGTCAGCGGCCCCGCACCGGGCACGGCGGGTCGCCGGGAGGGAGGGCGGGCAGTGCCCGGCCTCCCTGACGGACGGACAGACGGACAGGGCTGTGCCCGGCATCCCCTCATGGATGGACAGACAGATAGGGCTGTGCCCAGCATCCCCTCACACACGGACAGACGGACAGGGCTGTGTCCAGCATCCCCTGTGGGACGGACAGATGGACCAGGGCTGCCCTCCCAGCATGCCCTGTCAGATGGACAGACAGACAGGGCTGTGCCCAGCATCCCCTCATGGACAGACCTGGCAGCGTGTGTCTGCCCTTGCAGACAGACAGACATGGTGATAGGATGGGCAGAGCGGTGCCCATCCATCCCTCCCAGACAGACAGATGGACAGACATGGTGGTAGGACTGGCAGAGCAGTGCCCATCCGTCTCTCCCAGACAGACAGACGGACAGACAGCTGTGGCCCACTGGGCCCACCCTGGTGAGCAGAGCCAGGGACAGCCCAGGTGGGGCCAGGCTAATCCCTGGGCAGACAGACAGACAGACAGACGGGGCTGTGCTCCGCTCACCCCGCCTGGCAAGGGGGTGCCCCATTAAATCCCAGGCGGAGCAGGTGGAGCATGGCTAATCCTCCGGCAGCGCCCAGCAACACCCGTCCGCATTCAACCAGTTGTTGGACAAACAGACACAAACGTCACTTGACTGGGTTCCTGCTGGGCAAGGAAGAGCCCGGACGGGTCCCGCGGGCAGAGAGGAGTTAACGGGTCCGTGGCCATCCCACTCGGGGATTTTTCTACCTATGGAAAAAAAAAAATCACGCCGCATTTCCCTTCCCAGTACAGGCAGGGAGAGGCAGAGCAGTGGGGTCCAAACCAGCTGTGGCCTTTAGGAACTACCCTAACATCCGCAATCGGAGATAAAAAGAAAGTTCCTGCTGGTTCCCTTCCAGACAAATGAGCCTGGCCGGGTCTCTTTGCTCTTTAGCAGCATCTGCCCACCCTCTGCACCTGATTCCTTCCAGGAGCCTTTCATCTCCCTCCCCTGCCTGCTCCCGGAGCCCCGGCTCATCTGCCTGGGGGCTTAATGGTACGGGAGGATGCGAGTCCCCCCTGGGATGGCCCTGTGCCCACCTCCTTCTTCTCATCTCTCCCCGCAGCTCCCCCTCTCCCGCGCCTACTCAGATGGCTGCTTGCAAAGGGATTTTTGAGGGGAGGGGAGGAGAGGAGTTTCTGGAGCTTTCATTTTCCTGTCCGGTGACAGCCATGCTAGGGACTGTCTCCTTATTTCTCTAACGTCCGTCCCCATCAGGGGGACGTTAATGACACGCTGGTTTGTGCCTGTGTCTAGGAAGCAGGAACTCGACCCAGACGCAGCAGGATTTTCCAGGGAAGCATGCCTGCCTTCTGTGTTTATTTTCATACTGATGGTGTAGGTAAATCTGGCATCAACAGGTTGTTGAGAAGAAAAACAACCTCCTTTCATGTGCGCTCACTGACCAACACTGCCATGAGGTCCTCTGGCGGGAGGTTTCTTGGGAAAATAAATGCCTTCTGGGTGGATATTTTGTCATTTCCTAGCCGTGTCCTGTCCCCACACGCTGCTGTGGCACAGGGTTCAAATCAGTTGCCCCAACATGGTCGTCAGGAGCATCCAAGATATCTTCGAGTCCCTGCAACACCCACGCAGCACTGGTGGGTCTGGCAGAGGACTTGCAGGAGATCTGTGGCCCCCCGGCTCATCTGGGAGGCCAGCTGGGACACCCAGGGACATCTCAGGTGACATTGGACACCTGTATTTAGGCAACAAAGCCACGTTTACAGTGTGAGCTGCTAACGCCCGTGGGGGTCAGTTCTTCAGCCTGGTGCCAGGTGACGCCTCCGTTAAAGCTTTTTGCAGGAGCCCGTAAATAAGACAACCCTGCCCAGTTATTTTCCCGTGCTCACCGTGACCATTTCTTGGTGCCTCGTCTAGGTGGGCCGGTGATGTGGCTGCCTCAATTGATGTGGCATCTTGATTGACGTGGGAACATTGAACGCCAAGAGGGGTCCAAGTCCAGGAGGTGCTGACAACCCCATTAGTGAGAGCAGAATCCTTCCCAGGTGCCTTGGTTTGGCCACCCGAAGCATAGTCTCATCTTGCTTGTTGGTGTCTATGGATGAGATTTCTAGAACATCCTCGAAACCCCGAAGTTCTCTTCCTATGTGTAAAGCCAGAGCCATCAGGATGATGTGCAGTTAAGATAATAGATAAAATATGCTGTTAGTTTATTTGAAGCTTGCTGTGGGAAGGATGGGCGAGAGTGGGGCTGGCTGCAGGTGTTCATTTGAAGAGGATAGCCATGACCCGGTTCTCTGGGCAGTGCTGGCATCAGGGCTGGTGCAAAGGCAATAAATAGTCTGCTGGAGAGGAGAGAGGGGTGAAATGGGCTCTTCAGCCCTGCCTGTGGCTGGGAGGAGGAGAATGATGGAGCCGTGGTGGGGATCGACACAGTCCTGTGCGTGGGGGCAGTCCCTGGGGCTGGCGCGTGTGTGGATGTGCAGAAGGTGGTGTTGGCCAGGACGTGGATGTCCAGCTGGGACTTGCTGTGCCACGCGTCTCTTCCTGCTATTGCTTTTGAGGAACAGGAGAGTACATATTTTCACTTCATCAGTTCACGCTCTTATCTTTAGTGAAATGTAGGAAAAGAGTGACTTTAGCCCCATTTTGGTTCTTGTAATATTTTGCTTTTAGCCTCAGCGTATTTTTCTTGCATCATACTTTGCTTTTGGGCTACCTGTAGGATTTTGTAGTACCTGTACGAATTTGGACCACTGCTATAGGATTCCTAGCTGAGCATGGAGCTGGGAATAGGTTTCTATAGCTCCATGTTTAAGGCCTTTGCTGTGATTTAGCCTATACAGTCCATAAATCTACATGTTTGATATCCAGTGAGAAATTCAGAATGAGTTGCAGTCTTGTCTTTAGTCTGTGTAGTACAGCCAGTTACAGGCTATGTCAGCAATTTAAATATTTTATTGAAATGCAACTTTTCAACTTTTTTTGACGTAAGGATTATCCAGAGATGCAAACTATAGTACAATTGCCCAACCCCCCTTAACTTACTGCAGTTCTTTAATAAAGAAACACTACAAAAGGAAGAAAGCCAATTCCTTTCACATAACTAAGGACTTTTAAACCAGAGGACATTTTTTAATAAAATATTCTATTTTCATGCTATCCTCTTGTACTGTAGATAGTTTCAGCCTCTGTGCTTGGATTAATTGTTACAGGAGTTATTATATAAAGCCTATTAGAAAAAAAAAAGAACTAATATAAACACTACTGGCTGTATTTTACCCCGCGTTTGTCATTCAGAAAAGCTTTCCAGTGTGAGATGTACAAATTATTATCGATGAAACACAGGACTTTAAACACTCCAGATTTTTCACCTGCACTAAGATGACAAATCCAAGTCCATTTACTAAAGTAAATAGATGTACAAGCTGTTTTTCAGGCAGAAGAGCTATTTTTGCAGCCCAAGCGGGCCTTCGTTTTGAGGAAAAATATTTCTGAGAGAAATGGGTCTCTATGCTTCCACAAAGATGGTTTTCACATTGTGGCACTGAGCCACAGAAGTTTGTACATTGTTGCTTTAAAAGTGTGCGTAAACCTGCGCGTAACTCAAAAACTTGAAGGAAAAATACGCCTGGAATGGAAACGGCAAAATGGTTTTGAGAAATGCAGTTGGGCACCTTAGAAAAATGTCGACAAGGATGTTATGAGTTGTGAAAAAAAAAAAGGTTGACCAATAATCAGGTGTTTATGGGTGTGCTGATAAGAGAACTTCATGCTGAATGAAAATCTAGTTATTATTCTGTCTATCATTAAATGCTTCCATTATGATTAGTTATGAAATGAATCTAGCATGTGAATACCTTGCCAGTGCTAATGAATTAATTCACAGCCCACCTGGAAGATATAGGGATGTTTTCTCTCCATTTTGCGAGGGAGGAACTGCCCTACAGATTAAGGTCAAGCAAAAAGCTTGTGGGAAGACTGGTCTGGAGCCTCGATCACTTTTCACATACACACTGACATTCCTTTTTCGGGCTTCTTATTGCCTGCCTTCAAAATCCAAGGAAATAACACTCACAGCATCTTCCAGAGCAGGAATTTCATATGACACTTCCACGGTCCTGGAGGAAGCACCGTTTACGTGGTTTAGAGACCCATGGAGAAACGGGCAAATGGACAACTCCGCATGGTGTCCCAGAGTGCTAAATTTTGCTCAGGTTTAACCGAAGGATGTGTAAAAACTCATGTGGCTACACATCTGAGGCAGATCGAGAGTGCAAGGTGCTCATTCCAAGAGCGAGCCTCGCAAAGAGGTGCTTTTTCCCTCTGTACACCTCATAACCCCAGACTTTTAGGGAGTTCTGTTGTGCATACAAGACCACGCGGCTTCAAGGGCTTAATTTGGCTAATTGTCTTAATTAGAACCAGTTGTATTTAAGCAAGTCAGTTCCCTCAGTGGGAACCAAAGAACTGTAAATTTATACCCTGGAAAGTTCTCCCTTTTTAAAAGATGGAAGAATATTGAGGGATCTGCCCAAATTTGTGGTCTCCCATTCTCATTCCTCTGTGAAGCAGTGGTGTCCTGAGGAGGAGCTGGGTGTCTTCATCCATCCATCCATCCATCCATCCATCCATCCATCCATCCATCCATCCATCCATCCATCCATCCATCCATCCCCAGCATGTAGAATATCTTGGGCTATAGGAAATAATAACCTTGGGAGTTTTCTCCTTTAACTAAAGTTATTTTCTTCTTCCTTTTATACACCAACATCACCGATGTCCTTATGGTGCAAGTGAGAAGAGCAGTGGCTGTGGAGGTGGCACCGGACACACCCTCCTCCTAGAGCCAGTTTTCGCCCGTCTGTGTGGCGTGGGAGAGGGAAGGAGAGACTAGAGTCCAAATTTACTAAAACCACCAAAAATATCGCAGTGTGGATCAAATACTTTCAAGTGCTTGTTCCGAAGGAACATTTATAAATCCATCAAATGTCAGTTTGTGCTTTAATTATTCTGTGTTTCCTTGCTCTATGTGGTAAAAGCAGTTTTTATACTTTCGATTTCCCCCCCCCCTCTTTAAGGCAGCAAACTCTCCATGCTGACTCCTTACAAAATCCTTAAACCACCTGTGAATGGCTCTCACTCCCAAAATCCTCCTCCTGTGATTTCCCTACCTGGTCACCTGGCCCATAGCTGGGATTTCCCTCTTCTCTGCAGTACCACAGACACGCTTCTGACCCAGAATTCATCCCAAACTGACTCTTGCTAGGATATTTCTTGGAAAACTCCAGTACCAACCCATTAATCTGCTCTAGACTTGGGCTTCCAACTTTTTCTCCTCTTGAGCTGACGCAGAAGGGAGTTGTCTGGTTGATGGAAAAGTCAATGCGTTAATCCTAAATCCTTCCGTAGGGTTCTGAGCACCTTATGTATGGAGCTGGGTGGATAACGCATTTTCTTTTTGGTGACTGAAGCAGAAAACAGTCAGGATAAAAGTGGACTATATACAACTGAAAACAGATTATTTTTTTTCCCCCAGATTTTACAGATAATTTAAAAATCCTTGGAAAAGTTATTTTGAAGCAGCCACAGACATTGTGCTTTGCTGACATAAAATATTTCATTTTTAAGCTATTTAATTCCTTTCTTTAGTCTATTTTTGATAGGAAAATGCTATTTTAAAATGAAAACTTAAAGTTTAATTTAGAGGAAGCTTAAAAAAAAAGAACACCAGCATTTTCAAAATAAAGTCTTCCTTAAAAGAACATCCGTATTAATTTAGGCTTTTTTATTTTCCAGATTTCATCCACGCTCACAAGTAATTTTGTATGGCACGATACTCAAGTTTTCAGTGAACTTACTATCTATCAAGAAATAAAATAATAGCTTAGTTCTCCCCACATGCTGTGACATCCCTTAATTCCTTAATTGCTTTAATATGAGCAGGTTTGGGTTGTGTTTATGCTCATTTTTTTAAAAAAAATCTACTGTTGTATGAATCTGGTGTAATTGTTTCACTAGCAGGAAGTGGGTGAAGAAGGGAGGGCGTAGGCGTGTGCCAAACACCACATCCCCTGCTTGGAGCATCTCTTGGATGCCGGTATCCAGCAGCGTCAATCCCAGTGCTCAAGAAATCACCAGCGCCTGCAGTTGCGCTGCTGATGGCGCGAGAAAAGAGACATTTACCTTCCCCCAATGTGGACAGGCAAAGCTTTTGCGAAAAGAAAATAAAATATAGAATCATAGAACGGTTTGGGTTGGAAGGGATCTTAAACACCATCTTGTTCCAACCCCCTGCCGTGGGCAGGGACACCTCCCACTAGACCAGGCTGCTCAATAATCAGAAAAATCTGTTGATTAACCAGCTATTCATAAAAACACAACTACGTGAAAATGTCGGGCAGGTTTTTGCTAATACCACATTTGGAGAGATAGCCTTAAATTCGCAGGAACATCCTTTTTGTTCCTCCTTCTGCGCGCACGTGAGCTGTGGCTTTTGGGGCGCTTTGGGTGCGGGCAGAGGGAAATACACGTTCTGTATGTTTGACCATAACGCAGTGCACGGAGGAGCATGAGAGAGTGGAGACCACCAGCAGTAAAGAGGTTTATGTACGCTCAAAGCCATGTGTCTGAAGAAAACGTAATTGAGATGAGGGCAGAGCAAACCAGACAGCCCCTCAGCAGCTTCCCCACGTGACGGAAGCCAGGGGCAACTCCAACGCGACCGGTGCGGCCGCCTGTTCCGCTTGCCAGAGAGCCAGATGCTGCTGCTTGGAAGAACCTCGTCCGCAGCTTGCCACCGGGCTCCTGTGATTGCCGTCCAAAGAGCAACGGTGTGGCGTGCTGGGATGACTGGGGATCCCAGCATCCCACTGCCAGTTCTCCCCCTCCCGATAATGTTATTTCAAATTAAAGATGTAAAAAAAAAAACCAAAACACCAAAAAGAAAAATAATCAAATAATCAAATGCAATTTTTATACCTCCCCTCGATGTAATTAAACATCGTAAAAGCACAATAAAAACCATTCCAATGGAATGAAAAAAATATAACAAAATTGTGATGGTGGGAACCCACCCTCCACAGCCCCCAGGTCTATGGGTTTATTCCTCTAATGGCTGAATATTGAGATGAAACAAATCTTTTCCTTCTGATGACAGTAGTTAGGACATGACCAGCTATATTGATTAATTAACCAGTTAATGTAATAAACTCGTCCTCAGATTGTAATGGCTCTAAGGAATGAGTGAGAGCCTCTGCTGATCGCATGCCACTCCTTTCAGTGGAACTATACTGATTTTTCCAGAGAATATTTTCAGTGTTTTTTCAGTGCTTGCTGGAAAATGTTTTGAGAATAATTTGGCCTTGCGTGTCTGTAACTAGAAAACTCTGGTTTCAGCTAATGTGAAGTGACTTTTTGGCACCACAGGGATGAGGGGTGAGGTCTGGTAACACAAAGTTGAGTTCAAGAGTAAATAGAATAACTCTTTCAAAGCAAAACCCTAGCTCCGTTTTGAAGGGATTGCATAATTCATATTGGGTCCAATTTTGCAGTGGAGGTGGAGCAGGGATGCTCCTTCGAGTTCCCAGCTCAGACAGGTGGATCAGGCTCGAGGCGCCCACAACTGCTCATCCATGGCCTCCTGTGCTGTTTTTAGAGACTACTCTGTGACTAACACATTTTCCTGTGTTCAGTCCTGGTTTTATTTTTAAATTGATCAGTATTTGTTGGGTGCTTGGAAAAAAGAAAGGAAGGGGGAGAAAAAAAAAAAGCAAAGCCTGCTTGTGAGGGAGACAAGCTTAACTCCATTTAAAACCATTTGCAACACAAAATTGAAACAAAAGCACAACATAAGGTGAAATTACGGCATTCATTAGATTTTGCTGTTGTTGGGCTCCTACCTACACACTCAGTCCGGCAGCTTTCTAAGCAATCAAGTGGTGCCATGTTGCCTGCTTTTAAATAAAACCCAAGATCCTCCTCCTCCATTATTTCCGCTGGATTTTATCCCTGCCATTGTTAAGCTCTAGCAGTGCCTTTTGAAGTGCTGAACTCGGTGTGAAAATGGCCAACGTTGAGCTCTACCTGTTGCCTATCTCCATGTTGTAGCCTAAGAGAAAAATCAGGAGGGAGACTACAGCTCCAGCTGGGGTAGGAGGATTTGGCCCAAAGAGTCTTTAAATGAAATAAAGTGGTGAAACTTCCAGTGTTTTCAGCTGGAACAAATCTCAAGTTAGCTGTGAGAGAAGGCAATGCTTACTTTTCAACTCTCTCTGCTTTGTAGGCAATGAGTGCTAATTGTCAGGCTGATTTCTTTGGCGCTTCAAGGTCTGTTCCCTGCGATGTGATTTTTTTTGGGTATCCTAAAACCAGGCTGGACTGAGCCAAGGCGGTAACTGCCCGAGGTTTCCTGGGATACCAGATGCTAAAGAGTATTGCACCTAACTACTGGGTGTTGCACAGTGTCTTCTTGTCCCAGATGTGCTGGTGACCCCACAGCTGGTCCGGGCACACATGAAAATGAAGAAGGCAGGAAAAGGACTGGCATGTGGCACAATATTCATAGTGTACCATGCAGTCAGTGAACATCATGGATGACGTGTACTAGCTGAGATGGAGGACTCTGGCCAAATAAAAGATATTTCTGTCCGCAGGATCCCAAGAGAGTCCATTAGCACCATCTCTGCTACTACTGCTAGAAATCCAGTGGTAGGAGAGGACCTACCTTGAGGGGCAGTGGCCTTGCACCAGTTTATTAGGTCTAGATCAGATACGGATAGTTTAACCCAAGAGTTCAGGATTTTCTGTCTTGGCAAATCTTTGCGTTTGTGGATTAGCAACTCCTTCTGCAATTGTCATGTGTGAGAAGTCAAATGAACTGCCAGGGGCAGAAGCTATCGGGAAATACTGATGGCATTTTATACTATGTTCACCAAGTCCATTAGATGGGATGCTGGCTCTATCTCTTCTGGCCATAGTGTTTGGTAAGGCCAAATATTTGATTCAACGTGGTACCAGTCTTTGTTTCTAGTGTAGCATCTACCAACTCTACACATTTCCTGGTTCTATGGTGCTGTGTTACATCAGCGCCCTTTTCATTTCTGTTTCTGTGGTAGCATTCAATAGCTCATACTCCTGATTGATTAGTCAGCACAAAAACATGAAGAAGGGGAGCTATGACCTGAAGGGGGAAGGAGAGGCGCAAACACCGACGTTGCACAAGACACAGCTTGTTCATTCATATTTATTTATGGCTCGGATGTGGAGTAAGAGTACTACATTTAAAAAGAAATAGTTTGTCCTTTTAATAAGGCTCTTCACTTACAGCTGTTCTGATATAACCTTTGCATTACCCACTGCATTTTCCTTGCAGTGTTCTGGCTTTATGGTCTGCTGGCTCACAGACATGTATCTTCTTCATTACTTAAAAAAAGTGATTGCTTTATAGCAGTCTCTCTATGTATACAAAATGAACGCTATTTCCATTTGCTTTTATATTTTTTATATATAAGACAAAACCATTGCTGTTATTAGTTTAATATGGAGAGCCTCTTAAAATGGTCCAAGCGTCATCTGCTTTATTAGTGCCTGCTTGATAAAGCTTCCACATTCTACAGTTATTTTGCTTCTGAGGATGCTAAGGCTTTACAATATGCACCGAGATGTTGATAAAATCTCATCAAAGCCTGCTAAAAGATCTCCTTTATCTATTTTGATTGGCTTGATTACATTGATTAATGAAACACTGGAGGATTTTATGTGATGGGATTAAATAATGCAATTAGTTTTAATAATTTTTCTAAAAAATAGAATTAGGTAGGAACAAAAGGGAAAAAAAGAGAGCAATGTTCTGCATACAGTGTTCATGATAAGTCATAATTCTTTGCTTTCCCCCTTGGAACGGCGGCATTTTACAGACTTCAGATGCAGGAATGCTCAGGAGGAAATGGAAATGAGGAAGTTAATATTGGGGTGAATCTTAACTCTCCGGTATTGTCCAGGCTGTCGCTCATGCCAGTGCGAGGAAGGAGTCTCCTTGGCACCCTGAAGGCAGGTCATTGCTTTGCTGTAGTGGCCACCTCCTCGTTCATCTCTGGTTGTTTAGAGGAGAAGGGGATTTCTGGACGAGAAGAAAACATATATAATTGTAGTGGGTTAAGTACATTTGGGAACTTGCATCAAAAGCCTGCAGTTCTATGAGACAGTATGGCCATGCCAGGGGACTGCCCGCTTGTGTTTATGTCGAACCCTTAAAGTTTGCATAGACACGCTTTAGAGCCCTTGTGCAAACTCCTCCACTGAAAGCGATGGAGTTGCACCAGCTTCGCTACTTAAAGGCTTCCCCCCATTGCAACCAATGTGTCTTGGGCCCGCCAAGGGACATTTATGGAAATCAGAAAATTAAAATGGGTATAATCATTGTCCTGAACATTGAAAAGTGATGGCAAGCAGGTTTGCAACCAATCTAAGAGGAAACAAAAGAGAAGAGAAAAGAGAAAAATCATATTTATTCTTCTGACTGTTCTTCAGTTTGTGCTCAGTTTATAAGTTTACAAACTGCCATCTCTCCTATGACACCGTGCAGGGACTTCCATGCTTCCTGTGTGAGTTTCCATCCCACATGGGCTTTTAGAGAGGTACTAGAGTGTCCAACTTGCACAGTTACCTTCTATTTCAGTCAAGGCTGCTGGATTGTGTTCCTGGCTCTGCCCTGAACTCTCTGGTCAGTCCTGAGCAAATCCTTTAGGCCTGGACTCAGGTACCCCCGTGGGTACCCATACCTAAGGTGACCACAGCTGCATGTTATCAAGATGATGAGGAACAGTTCAGCCACACATTATCCATCACTGCCAGTCCTTGGTTCCCAGTGCAATGGGTGGGGAGAGGAAGCGACGGTATCAAAAATATTCATGTAGTGGCCTCTCTGAATACAGTCCCCAGCTCCTCTGCATTCACCGTCTTGGAAGTCACGAGCTGGTCTGAATTTCTTATAATCTTCTTGAACTTAAATGCTGTTGTAGGTGCTTAGGTCAACCCTAAGCATTAGCATAGGAGGTCTAAACAGAGCTCCTCTTTTCTTTGTTCTTCATTTGCCTTAGCTATACAGTATCCACGATAATATTCACATGCCATTTGGGGGTTCAGTGATGTCTAATTGCCATTTTGCGATTCATCCTGGAGATCTTGCAGGGAAGTGGCAATACAAATGCAGAGTGTCGTTGCTGGAGATGGAGGTCTCGCCGGCATTTCCTACACCTAGAATATCAATTCTAATTGCCATTTATTTTTCTTCTCATCTAGGTATATCTCTATATCTTGTTTACTGTCACTCTGCACTAAGCTGTTACTTCAAAGCGTTTGCCTTGAATAATCACAATCAGTAAACTGCATAACAGCTTTGTTAAATACATTGCCTCTTCCCTTATAGTGTCATTCCTGGGAAGCAAAGACAAGCAGAAGCTGAGCGTTTTGAATCCAGCTCTGATTTCAGAGATAGCAGGCAGCTGAAGTACGTACACTCAGGGTTTAGAGAGGTTTGGGACTATGTTTTTTTTATTTGGCATCACCTTTGTTAGGAAGTGAGTCCTCAATGAATCGGTGCCTTTGGCAGAGCTACTGCTTCGTGGGTAAAGCCGTTCTTGCAATATTGGGTGCTAGGTGATGTGCAGAGTAGAGATGTGTACCTGTGATAAATGCTTGGGAAAGACCTTGATCTTTGCCCTGGTTGCCTGCAACAAAGCAGAGGCTGCCAGTTCAATCATTTATTCTGCTTCTTTCTGCCTTCCTTCATCCCTGCAGCCTTTGTACCTCTCCATGCAGTGTGGGTCATGGAGAAGTTGCATTGTCCACGTGCTCCATGGTTGGATCTGTGGCTCAGAGAGTGCGAGAATGAACATGCTGGTTGAACCTAAATAAGATCCCCTTTTATATCCTTTTTAACAGCTTTTCTTTTCCAGTTCACAGACTGATTCTGGCTGCATTAGCAGGGAAGGCATGAAATCTTGGATTTTCTTCTGGCTTTGCCACTGGACCTTTGTGTGGCCCTGGGTACATTCCCATCCTACCCTTTGTGTGTTTTGATATGTCACACTTTAAACTCTCCACAGCACAGAGTGTCTCCTACATTGTGTTTGAGCCACACGCAGCTCAGCGGGGTCCTGATCTGATTGGAAATTTAATATGGCATCAATATTTTCTCTCCGATCAGTACACTACTCACCAATTCAGTTTGCTCTTTTACTGTTAATAGCCCAAATATTGTATGAGTCAAACCCCAGACTACTCAGGCCAAGATAAACTAGTTGTCCTATTGAAACGGATATCTAGATGATCTGTTCTGTAGAAAATGCTTCACATCCTGCTTATGCTTGGGCCAAATGCCCCCCACCTGTGTGCAAGCCTCTTTGGGTTTGCTATGGCATTGACAATGCTGGTTATCCATGGAAAACTGTGAATTCAGACACAAGTAGGCAGATGCTAAAACACAATATCTAAGTAGGAGGGTGACAGTGATGTGGGTTTGTTTTTTTTTCATGAGCAAAAGTTCTCTTAGCATCCGAAAATTTTCCTCTGTACTGCAAAATGCCACTTGCAGACTGCTAGAAGAGACTGAGTTCAGGCTCTCTAAGTGTCGTCCCTTTAGGGCTGTCAAGGAAGTAAAATATTCATCCCCTGAGGCTCTGCCATGAAGCAAATATATTAACTAACAAAAATAAATCATATTCTTTCTAATACAATATTCAATTGCTTGTTTGTTCTAACAAATACAAGAAATGGAGGTTTAATCAAGGAAAACAAGCCTTTACATCAGACCACAAGGTATTCTTGGCTAGAAGTCTGCTAATATGCTTGAATAATTCTGGTAATGGTAAAACTGAGCCATCCAGAGAGGGTAGCTCTTACACTGATTTAGAGTGACAGGATTCGGGGAGACAAAGAAGGAGCCAAATTAGCTCCGAAAAATTATCATTTATGAAAGTTTTGCTAATGTCTCATCTTGAAACCTGACACGGATATGTTTCAGGTTTCTGCTCTGTTTATTTGTTTGCTTGGAAAAGCAGACGTGGTAATAAATTGGCAAATAATCAAAGTAGAGAGGGGGGGCTTAACCTGACTGGGAGTCCTCCTGGTGATTCCTGTCTAGGAGAGCAGTTTTTCTCCTTCCATGTACCAGTGCTTCACATTTTCCTCACCACATAGAATTCCTTTTATCCAGACAGATTAACATGGACTCTCGATTGATAATTGGAGCGTATACATATGAACATCCTCTGTCTTTCCCCAAAAACCCCAATCCCCATGTCTTCTCCCCACCAAACCCTGCATTGTTTCAACCTACTGCTCAAACGGACTGTGAACCCTCCACCAAAGTTTTCATGAATAACATTGCAATCTTTGGAACAAATCCAGAGCCAGTTTGAAGATAATAGGAACATTGAGTACTAAATAACAGACTGACAGAAGACATGACACCATGCTGGCAGAAGACATGTGTGCACAACTTTTATAGTAACCAGGGCACTCATTGCTTGGTAGTCAGAAGGCAGCAAAGTAAACTATTGAAAAAAAGGCAACTTTTAATATCTTGTGAGGTTAGCTGGAGAAGATAATGGGTATTACAGGAAGGAGCTGGTGTCCTTTGCAAATGACCCTCTGTATAGGGAAGCTGGAGCTGGGTCACCAGGGTATTTGATATTGAGGAGACATGTGGAGATTCTCAGTACACGTATTGGTTAGGAATTTCTACTAAAAGGACCACCTCTGGAAGTTAGTACTGATGATATGTAAAGGCAAGTTAACACTGATGCTATGTAAAGGCAATTGGTAGGTTTCAAAGTCATCACATCATGGAAAGAAAAGAGGACCATCTCCATCTCTTAAAGTTATTAAAAATATCTTTTTTTTTTTCTAATTGCTAGTCTTTAATCTGTAGTCTGTGTGCTTCTGCGTGACCCACTTCAGAGCCACAGATGAATATCTGATCTATATCTTTCAATGTGTTAGCCCAACTGAAATTTCAGCTTAAATTAATTGCTCTGGAGGAAAAAAAAATGTTCATAATGTTTTTGTTTTCTGAAATCTGTGTCTTAACTCAGAACCCCTCAAGAGGAACACAAGACTTTAGAGCAAGCCATTCCCAAAGTTGACGCATTTTAGGTACCTTTATCCTGCATTCAGTCCAAGGAATTCAGCTGGAGGCAGTGGTAGGTCAGAGCTTGAGGTCACGTTATTGAATTATGGCCCGGTCAGTGACTACTTAATGCTTTGCCTCTGTAGGTAGAAGTTACACAAGGGAAAAAAAAAGGAAAAAAACCTGAAAGCAGTGAGCTCTCTGTCCTTCTCATATAATAAAATTCCTGCGGCCAGGTTTGAAGCCGAATGTTGCACAAGTACTTTGTTGGGTCTGGGAGAGAGCGCTTGTCATCCTGCTAGACCCAGCCTAAACCAAGTAAAGGGACTTGTTTCTAATCATCCTCAACTCCAAAACTCTGTATCCTCCTTTAGAAGAGGTCCTTTGTGGTGTCAACGAGCTCAGGATGCCAATTTGATTGAGATGGGGTGGGACACAAGAAAGGATCGTGCATGTCTGGGCATCCCTTTGCTGAAGCGGCGGAGGTGAGGAGGCTGAGCAGTGAGCACACTTCCCCATCTTGTGGAATACCTTCATCTTTTAGTGCTTCTACAGGATCAAACACTTCCACTTCAACAGGAGATTACTTCTGTTTGAAGCCTTAACCATACACTGTAACGCTTAGATATAAAAAGGGCACAGAAGGCAAAGCATGGAGGAATTAAATTATATATTATATATGCATGCAACAGAATGAAGCTGGCGCCAGCCCCATGTTAGCTGTGAATATCGGTTCCACTTCATGAGAGCGCTTTCCTTGATTTATCGTTGGGCTTCGTGCACACTGTCTGGAGGAGGACTGAATTCTGCGCCTCTTCTTAGGCAAACCCTCCCAGTCAGGAACAAAGGCTCTGATGACAGTCAAGAAGTGTCTCTATTCACAAGCACTCTTTACAGGTGATTGCTTATGTATTAGAGATGCAAATGACGGTTTTGTTTCAAATGAGGTAAATCTAAGATTAAACTCCCATCGAAGAGTAAATGCTCCCTTTACCTTTCATGTGTAGTAGCTTGAAAGAGCCTACACCACTATAAATTGCATTACAGAAGCTCCCACTGACACAACCATATGTTAGCAGTCTCTGTTTTGAAGGGTTACAGCTCGGTTGTAAGAATTTGCTGTGGGCTGAAATTTGGCAGTCTCCGCTCAGTGGTTAGATTTTAAAATGGAGTTACAAATGCACGCGGATAGCTCACAAGTCTTCTCAAAAAGCGCAGAGAGGGGAAAAGCCGGCGCTCGTTGAATTTTAAGTTTGGTGCTCACACAACGAAGAGCTGCCGCCAACGCGGCAAAATGAAATTGCGTGTGGTGGCAACACCTGGTCCGAGTGCCTCTTCCCTTGAAGAAAATGTGGAAAAAACAAGCTGCAAACCACAAAGAGGGAAAGAGCTGCCTTCTGGCACTGCGGCCTCAGCAGGTTGCAGCTCCCGAGGCTGTGGGAAGACAATGACCTGTGGTATTCGGGAACATGATCGGCTTGCAATGAGAGCCCCGCGAAAAGGGGGGGTGAAGAGGGAAAGGCCGAAAGTTGAGGAGCAGGTGGTGGGGTTTTTATTGTAAGTCCCGAGGCATGCTGCCTTCACATTCTCACTTCTTGGCTGCGAGGAAAAATGGAAAGACTTCTTATGGGGAGTGGGTCCCTCTGCTGCCCAACTGCGCTGGGTGGCCATGGGGGAAGGAGGGACCGGGCAGAAGTTTGTGTTGAGTTAAATGATATAAAGCTGCTCAAAAAGAGAGAGAAGAGAGGAGTCTTTAGTGCATTTATCTTCACTATGGTTTTTAGTACCTTTTGGTGACCAGGCTGTTGCTGATTTGAGATAAGGAGAGTTCAGCCCCTTTCACAGTAGGATTCAGGCTCTGTCAGAGGTGATGGATGTTCACATCTACACTCTGGTGACCTGTGCCTTCCTTTAGTCTATCTGGATGCTTTTATGAAATCACGGAAGATGGGGCTTGAAGGGAGGTCAGGATGTGTCTGGTCCACCCTGCTGCAGGACCAGTTTTGAACCTAATCATCTCTGTGGCAGGTACAGGTGAATGTCTGGCAGGAAGGCTTTTTTCTTGACAATCTTCTAAAGACATCTGTTATTGGCATTGAAACATTCTTTATTGGCACCAAGACAGACCAGTAATAACTTACTTTAAGTTGTATATGGGTCTATTAATACAACAGTGCACAATTTTGGCAGCGTTAGAAAAGAGATGCTATATACTCATGAGAAATTTCTTCTTGGTGATCACAGAGGATGGTGCGGGATGGATGTAGGCATGGTGCAGATAGAAGTGTACAGTCTGGGTGGGAGCTGGAGGAGTTTGAATGGGAGTCACCATGCCACTGTGTGATCCCTTCCTCCCGCTTTCACCAGAGCTGTCACCAGAGCTGCTACGGCTGTTTGCACATAGTTGTGTCCATGTAGCTGTGATGATCAGCTCTTTAGGCCATCGCCTAGAAGGATGAGCAACTTACCAATGATGCCCTTTAAGAGGAATTCCTTTAGCTCCAGGAGCAAAGCTCCGATTTGGGATGCGGCAGGCTATGCTGTGGTCCTTCTGAAGGCAGGGTGGGAGGTGGTCCATCTAGCCTTTGTGGCTGCTGGTATTGCATGGATTTGCTAGGAAACTCCAACCCAATTCATCACTGCCACTCTAATGGTGCTTGACAAAATTCAATGACCATATGCGAAAAAATATAAATCATTCTGTTTCCTGGTTGGGTAGGCAACTGTAGGAATGTGCTATTTGAAAAGGCTCAGCCAATTTGACAGATTTCCCCTGTAGTTTGTGTGAGTGACTTTTAAAGGTGGGTGAACCTCAGCAGGCTCCAAACACAGCCTGGGATTACAGGGGGAATCACCACTAGGGCTGTTAGCCCAGGTCTGTCCTCCCTGCCCGGATCGACTGAGGTCACACGTCTGTGCAAACCATCTCTTGTATGAGAACATGGGACTCTCTGTATTGGTCTCTTTCCTGCTTTTTGTCCTCAAAATCTGACCTGGTGCCATTTGGATCTTCCTGGCTGGAAGAACAAGATAAAAAAACCCACGAATCTTCAGGCGTGTAACCAAGGCAGCGAATTTCTGCTAGTAGGGGCCCACTAGTCCACTTCATATCAGGAACTGGAGAAAGAGGTGTCTCTAAAATGCATTTCAGGCCCCAGATAGACTGAATTATCTTGTGGACATGCTCCTTCCTTTCTGCTGACTTCCCAGAGGATGCAGAGAGACACTTGCGTGTCCTCCTTGGACAACTAAAACGGGGTCAGATGGGTCAAAGCGTGAGTAAATTGTCTGAATCCGTCTGGGAAGGCTGTACACAGACATGAGCTGAACCTTTTGTGGTTGCCTTTACCACAAAACCAGCCTTTCTCCGCTGAGCAGTCTCCTGAGTTACTTTATAGGGAGGATCTAACGTGTTGTATGAAAAGCAAAGAAATTAAATAGCAAGCGTTCCACTTGACCAAAAGGTCAAAGTCTCTGTGATTAAAATGCTTTGTTATTTTAAGATCAGGGAATGTCACATAACCATTATATATAAATGGCAAATTTTCCGTGTGTGCTGACTGCTGAAGAGCGTTGCTCACTCTGTCCTTGGGGTGCCAGGCGAATCCGCCTCCCTCAAGCAGTTCCCACGTCCTACAAACCCCGCTGCTTGGCCGGCGGGCAAGGAAAATCCTTGCAGCTGGAGAGATTAAAGACACTTCTCCTTTCCAGCTCTACGCATGCAATGTCGTACTTCTTGCGTGGCTATTCTTCGAGTGTACTTGTGCTGTTTTTTCTCTGCTTATTCTCTATAAATTAAAAAGGCAACCCCAAAACTGATATAAAATATATCGACATCATAACGCAAATTTTTGTTCTGGAAGTGCCCCTGCTGCTTGGCAAGTGGGTGACTAGTGGATGGGCCAACACCGCAAACCCAACAAGATTGACCTTGCCTTGACTTTGACTGGACTTTGCGGAGCTGCCGAGCAGAGGCTGGAATGGCTCTGACTCACGTGGTGCTGGGATGCAACTGGGAGACATAAATAAATGCCCACAGAAAGCTGAGATGTTATACTGGGGTTTTACTTCAGTCTTTCCAAATCAGGGAAATAATAGGATGGGGTGTCGGTGGATTAATGAAATATTTAATTTATTTGTCAGTTTGCAAATGATGCTGTTACAAGTGGATCAAGGTGCTTTGGACTTTAAGTAATGTTAGATTTGGCTTTAAATGATGAAGTCCAGCACATTGATGGAGTGAGAATGAGGGCAAGTCAAGAAGGTCATTTACAGTTAGAAAAATACCTCGAAGTTCAGATAATTCATAATCCTAGTCCCCAAATCCTGCCTGTTATAGAAATATATTGTGATAATTATACAGACCTGAAATAAACTGTTTGAATTAGCTGCTTTTTTCAAGTGTGCCAGACAGAACTGGAAATTCAGGGAGGATAAGGTCTGAGGTCCCAACAAAACAGCCTGTCTCTGCTGGTATCCCCTAACACGCCCTGGGATGTCTTCTTTTAATGATAAAATGCTTCTTTTTCAATTCTACATGCATTTCTTCTCCAATGGATTCTTGAAATTGAACTTAATCTTCTGCTGTGAAGAAGATATCAGAGGGGTCAAAGGAAAGAAGAGAAAATTTATATTTTCACATGCATTTTTTTGGGATATGAATAAACATGTACAAAGCTTATAGCCTGGACAGAATAGAGCTGTGGGGAGATGCTGAACTGTCCTCCTTTCTCTCTGCATTCCCACCCCATGTCTTATTTTCCCTTCTGCTTAGTGGGAAGAGATGCAAAAAGAGCAATTTGTCCTTTGCATGCTGTTTTGAGAGTTGAGGGAGTGTCTTGACGCGCTCACGAAACGATGAATTATAGATTCATTGAGCAATAGGGCTGGAAGATACCTCAGAGACCTCCAGCGCTGGAAATTGCACCGTCTCACCAGATAATCTGTTCCAGCATGTCACCATCCATCTGTTAAGCAGAGGATCACAGCATCAGCTTTTGCCTTGGGCCTTCAGTCCAGGGCGGGCTAGGACTGCTCTCCACTGAACGGGAGATTGGTGGAAACCTGCTTTGCTCCTTGCACAAAAATTATTTGTATTTTGGCACTCGCGCAGTGCAAAGACTCCTGGCCAGACTCCTGGTATTCATAACCTACATAAATAGTGTACAGAAGGTGTATTGGAGAGCTCTCCTGCTCTTGATACTGCTCAGGAGATGAGGATGGGCTGCTTCAGTTGTCTTCGTCCTTGACATCTGAGATGCATCTGGAGGCAGGACAAGGAACACTGGGAAACACGGCCCATGTGTTCTTTCACGTGGTGGGGCAGAAGTTGGGTTGGGTTGAGATGGGTCACTTGAAAGGCTGCAGCTGTGGTCTGTGCTTCGTGTTCTCTGGCTGTACATCTTCATCAGGTCCAAAGGGTGCGCAGCTTGGGTCATGGATATCCATCTCCTTTTTGTATGTATTTGCACCGATCTGACAATCACGGCAGTTCCACGACGTGAATTGTTTAGAGCTCCCCAAAAAAGACGTCTCCAGAAAATAAAATTTAGTTTCTCTTGTCCCCTCCTATCCCAACACACAACATGAGTTCAACACACAGTCCACACAACATGCGAGATGTATCACAGATGCCTACTCACTGCCCAGATTGTGCGTTATTTGTACATTATGCACACATGCTAGTTAACATACTTTTTATTTTTTTTTAAGAGCAGCTGAAGAATCTTTTACTAACACAAATCTTATTTTCACATGTGGCTCTGTATAATGAATTTTTCAAAGATTTCCACACCTACTCTAAGTGAAATTATATCTGGAGGAAAGTGTGGCTTGATTGTTAATTCTGAACTGTGTTGAAGCTCCTGCTTCTTCTGTTTTAATCTAAATTGCTCTTTTGAATGTATTTTATATTAGAATTTGGAAACAGATACAGTTCTTTTATTTTTATTGGTTTTTTAATTTATTTTTTTTACACACAGAGTTGAATGTACGTATATTATTATGGCTCCCTTTTTTGCCATTTACAAAGGAAATGTACACTCTGACAATATCGTGTGCACCAAATCAATGAAATATCCTGTGTTTTCTATTCATTAAGCCCCTAAAGCACTATGCGCAAATTCCCTCACTTTAATTACACACCTCAGGGATGTGCAGGCCAAAAAGGAGGCAGTCAGACAAAAAAGCCTGGTCTCTGCCAAAAGGAGGGAAAAAAAACCCAACTGGTAAACATTTATTTTCAGCGGGGAAATCTGCTATTAATTCATATAGTGACTTTCCCCAGCTGAAATAATGAGGAAAGCCAAGTGAACCAAATGTTCACAGTGAGCAAACATGAACAGTAGGAAATCAGCCCATCTTGTATTTACATGTTTATTCCATCAGCCTTTGAAGAACGTTTGCACGATTCTGGGCTTTTTTTTTTGTGTGTGTGTGTGTGGAGTGTCAACGTTTACTCACACTCCTCCGGGGGGGAGGAACTCGTTAGCAATTAAAGGCTTCGTCTCTCCTACAGACACCCAGATTCAGCGTGCCCCATCTGGAAGGGGGGGTTTTAGAATTCTGAAATAGTTACGGTCAGTCCAAGTATCTGCAAAGTCTGAGTGTGCCCATCCAAGCTGGTGGCTTCTGGAGGTGCTTGTGGGGCTGGGGGTGAGGGGGGGGGGCAGGACTTTTCTCCTTACCTGTTGAAAATGCTCGTGCTTTTAGAGGTAATCTCTGATGCCTCTGTGAGGACGGTCCAGCAACGTTTCTTGGGCTCCTTGGGAAATGACTAAGCCCAGACTTCATTAACGCAACAAACCGGGCCATATTTATCATAGAATCATAGAACAGTTTGGGTTGGAAGAGACCTTAAAGGTCATCTAGTTCCAACCCCCATCACCTACTTCCAAAAGTGCTGCACTCCATGAGTGCATCCGCTCATCAGTACTGACCGCCGAGTCCCCTCTAGTTTTACAACGAATGTGTACAAAGTTCACAGCCAACTGTAAAAATAAAAAGGGAATAACATTCATCATTACTTGGACTATCACCTCCTCAAGGCAGGGAATGTCTGTTGTTTATTTGGGGGCCCTAATGAAATGGCTTCCTGACTTTGGTCCCTCCTGGAAGCACCCAAATACACCAGGCTATTTTCAGTAGCATTTTGTAATATTGTATTCAGGCCACGCAGAAATCCCTCAAATTGGAAAGGAAGCCAGCTGTGTCTTCTTTTTAAATTGCACCGATCCTGGCATTTTTTGGTTTCACAGTGGTCTGTGCTCTGGATGGAGCTCTGGATTTGCAGCAAGGACAGGATTGGCACCCATGAATTTTGTATAGAAAGGGAGAGTCTTCAGAAATTTTCAGGACCTGTAATTAGTCGTTTGAAAGGTAGAAAAGCAACTTAGGCAAATTTCTTCTTTTTTTTTTTTTTTTTTTTTTAGGCTGGGTGGGTGGGCTTGTACAACAGAGCTGGTGCTTGGAGAAGGTCTGTGCAAGTTCTCCTGCAAAAAAACATGAACATCAGGGAATATTTCAGGAGATGACGTGGCAAAGCTCATATGTCAGGTATCCATAGTTAAAGGAACAGAGTCAAAAATCTCTTGCAAACACTAAAGCAGGGTAAGTTTAACTATAGCTGATGGTAAACAAATCTGTTTATGGATTAGCACCTGTGAAGCCCCTGACTACCAATGTCATTCTACCGAAGCAGCGCATTTTAAAATGAAATTGTTGGATATAAATGAAAATCATCAGAAAAGGAAAATGCGCGTCTGGGCAGAGATGCAGATCGGTAACTGTGTCTCTAGGCTGGAACTTCCTGGTACGGAGGTTTGGGAGAGTAGCAGGCTCTTTCTGATATTACTGCAAGCTTCTATCCGTTAACCCCAGCACGTATAAGCTAGCATCACTCCTTGAGTATTGCTTTTTCAGAATTAACATTAGCATCTACCA